>NW_027133034.1:57601666-58878333 GCF_026122565.2 Emydura macquarii macquarii
AGTTTACAGATTGATTAACAATCCTTGCTCTTCCAATTTTATCTGCCAGTTCTTTGAATGTTCTTATAGCATAGAAGGTGCCACCAAGCACTATTTAATCAGGTCCTCGTGGTGGTATTGTCCAAAGATTCAGCTATGGGTTGGTACTCTTGGACTTTCATAATGTAAGTAATGTATCTCATATCAACGTACTTATATCTATGCAGCATGGCATTTTCATGACATTACGTCGATGGGAGAGCATCTTCCGCCTTTCTGCGAGGTGGACTAATTCAGTCTACAGGACAGCGCTCTCCAATCGACTGAGTGGGTCTATGCAGACCCACGCAATCGATGCCACTGCATTGATGCCTGCTTCCATGGCAATGTAGTCATGCCCTTTGTCTCCCATTGGTGCCTAAAAATGAACAAGACCAAAGTAAAAACAAGGATTTTGTAATAAATAACTTTGGGGTTGTAATTAATTATGTTATGTAATGTATGTTACGTGACTCTATGCATACCATTTACAGATGGATTGTAGTAATTTCTGGCTGGATTCTGATGTCTGAAGCAGTGCCTCATTACAGCTGTTTAACAAAGCTGATAATCAGTACCACTGAACTGCTTCTATTTTGCTGATGATTACAAATCAGCTTGAAGCATCTCTTCCATTTAGTAACATTTAAAAACTTATTCAGGTTCTGATCATGAAATGATAACAGAGTACTGACAGTTAGGGGCCACAATTTAACTTTGAGGGCTGCATGTATGACAAACCTGTGTTAAAGTATAATAAAGAACCTGATTTTTAAACATTTTCTCGAATATATAGCAACATAATTGATCTAGGTTTGTCATGTTTGGCATCACTGTGTTTGTGAGTGGAAAAGGGCTTTTGAATGATACCCAACTCAGGCCGTTTTTGATGACATTGTATTATTGACATTTCCACCAACGAGAAGACCTGGAGCTGGGAGCTGGGGATGCAGAGAGTCCCCTGGCAGTATTGAGGAGGATAACACCATACTGAAATTACAAGTCTATAGATTTTTTTATTAATCAAATGACACCTCCCTTACCTTTCTATTGTTAACTTGCCCACAGAACTACACATGCTTCCAGTCTGTGAAATTTATGATTATATACAAATTATTTGTAAATATGCCTATTAACTCATTAAATGATTTACCTAGAATGTCACATGAGGACCAGCACAAAGCTATGCCTCCTGAATCTATCCCAGCTCTTCCCCATGAAATCCCCATCTATTCTCCTGGTGCCAAACAGTTCCATCCCCTCAGATGGTTATAGCAGAACTAGTCAAAAGTTGCCATTTTTGTCAAAATCAAAACATTTCAGAAAATTAGTCTTGTGATTTTCATAAAAAATCCTGCAGAAGAAAGTTTTGAAATGAATATATATTTTCATTTTGGAAAACTTCTGAATTTTGTTTCAGAATTCTGAATTTTTTGTTTTGGAATTTCAAAATTTTGTTTAAAATATTATTTTTATTATTTTTATATTTCATGGCATGTCAGTAGTGGTAGGGCATATGACACTCATAAGGTGGTATAATAGGTGAAATATTCTATTTTTTATTATTTTATTAAATTCATTAGAACAGCTGCTATTAATCTACAAAGTACTAAAGTGTCTCCTGTTTGGGTTGTAATGAAACAGTATGACATTTTGATACAACTGTTATATTATGTTATATTACTACCACTGACATGTCATGAAATAATATAAAAATAATTTTAAAATGAAAAAAATTCCAAAAAAAGTTTCAAAATTTCCAAAATGAAAATTTGAAATTTCTAAATGAAATATATATAAAAATTATATAAAAAAATCCAAAACAAAACATTTTTCCAAACTGAAAGTTTTCAGAATTTCCAGTTCATGAAAAATTTCAAAAATATTTGTCTTCATTCTGAATCAGAACCAAAAGGAATTTCTCAATGTCAGGTATACCACCAACTGGAAATCCTGAGTTTTGACCGACTCTAGGCATTAGTGACTGTTTTTCACTGGTGAGAAAAGTCATAGATAGAGCTGCCCAAAACGCTTTCGTATTCTGGGTTCAGGTCAAGTTGCTTACTGCTATCTGTGAAGCCTCAAGTAGTTTAAACTATTTGTCTTGGACTGTCTCCTTTTCTTCTGTTTCCTACCGCAGCATCTGCATTCAGACAGGAATCCTTTGGTTGTTAGTTCACAGGATGGAATTCCTGGTAGTTCCTGACAGATAAAAATTCTGGGGTCCTCCAATGAAAACTATCTGCTCCATCCAAGACAGATGCATCTCTGGTTTTAATTCAGAATCTTCTTTGCAATTAGTATCCTGGCTAGTAATCCCCTTTCAGGAGGAACTGCAGGTATAAAAAGGAAAATTCTTTAAAGTTCCAGAAGAGAAACTGATGGGTTGTTTCTTGGGTTAAACAAGATTAGGCCAGAGGTGGTTGGTTAAACTTCTGAATAAAGGATAATGGAAATCATTTGATGTATTTCCCTATAACACACAGACACAGAGACACCCTGGGGACCAGCACAGTGGAGTAACCACCTATGTCGACTCATTGCTACCCAGGTACCATCCCAAGCCAGAGAGCTCTAGTTGGTTGGAGATACCAACACAATAGCATCTATGCAATGGGACAATATCATGGGGGGAGATGATGAATCACTGACTTGTAGAATTGATATCTTCTGATCACCAGCAATACAATTCAGGTCTCAAGTATGTTCTGTGGTGGTCTCCCATTGGCAAGCTGATCTAACTAGGTCCTGTTTAATTTATGGATCTGACAAGATTACAGCACAAGTTGGTATGGTTACAGGAATGAAAAGTTAATTATCTGGTACATGAACCAGAAAGTCCTGTAAATGAAAGAGAGCCATGTTGGCTAGGAATTCATAAAAATGAGTAACAATTAAAATCTGAAACGTAAAGGAATAAAACTGTTAGGGATAAAAATGCTATTTCCAAGCTTCCAAGGTTATGTCAACACAACATTTTGTAACGAGCCTTCCAGTCTGGGTCTCCAGACTCTGGCTTGCTAGACTTGCACTAGTATTCTAAAAATAGCTGCATAGACAGTGCTTTGAAGTTGCAGCTTATGCTGCAGCTTGGGCTCTGAAACCTTGGGAGGTGGGTGGGCTTTAGAGCCCAAGCCACAACTTCAAAGCCCTGTATCCATAGCTGCTTTTAGAGGACTAGCTCACATGCCATTAACCCGAGCCTGTCAAACGAGGTTCGAAGGCCAACTCCAAAATGCTGTGAAGACATATCCCAGCAGGATATTTCAAATAATAAAAAATTTAAAGAAAATTATAAACCTATAAAGAAATATATTCCCAATTCCCCTTCAAAATCTGTATCTAATACTATGTTCAGTTACTTTAGTATTTTATTTGTTAGTCATTAATTTAATCAAAATATTGACTCTCCTTTTGTACTACAAAACAGCTTGTATCCTGATTTGTATTTTAAAGTATTTCATTACAGTAATCAAAACAAAACAATATTCACCCTGTATCATTACAATATTGTATCACTAATATTTTAGTTAACATATTTTAACATTAAAGGATTTGAGGTAGTTTTCGCTTGGTAGTTCCTATAATGTATGGAGAGCTCCATCAACCAAGAGAACATATCTATTGACTGATTTAGTGCTCTTAGTCCTGGATTTAGAATTTTGGAGTACTTACTGAGTTTAATTAACATTCCTTAAGGTAAGTTCAGTCACAGTCTATAGTTATCGTCTGCTGATAATGCCTTCTCATTTTCAATTTAATTTCAGCGTTCTCAATTTGCTGTAGATATTTGTCATTTTTATATTTGGTGAAAACACTAGAAGTTTTGAAACCATTTCCACTAAAGAAGAGAGATGATTTCTGCTCAGGTTACATTTATTGTTTTTAATGAGAAGTCTGATTAACAACTTCAAGATAAAATCCAGGCCCCATTGAGTTCAATGGGAGTTCTGCCATTGATTTCATTGAGTCCAGGATTTCATTTACTGTACATTGATAATTTTTATATATACACACAGAAGCATGATATGAACAATGATCAGCAAAATATTCAGTACAGATGTTAATTGAAAAGAAAAAATTATAACACATTTCCAGCAGTTATACAGCTTCTCATTGTGCTCTAGCAATAATGTCCATAATTGGTAGAATGGAAAATGCCACTGGTGTGCAAAAATGAGTAAATATTTTATGGTTAACTAGAATGTTTAAATAAAGTAAATTTGACAAATTTGACAAACCGAAGAAATGGTCTGAAATGGTCTGAAATGAATCGGATTAATGGGATGAAATTCAATAAGGACAAATGCAAAATACTACACTTAGGAAAGAATAATCAGTTGGACAAATACAAAATGGAAATGACTGCCTAGGAAGGAGTACTGAAGAAAAGGGTCTGGGGTTATAGCTGATCACAACCTAAATGTAATGTAATACTGTTGCACAAAAGGCAAACTTCATTCTGGGATATATTTACCAGGAGTGTTCTAAGCAAGACACAAGAAGTAATTTTTCCACTCTACTCATAAGGTCTCAACTCTAGTACTGGGCCCAGTTCTAGGTACCACACTTTGGGAAAGATGTGGACAAATTGGAGAAAGTCCAGAGGAGATCAACAAAAATTATTAAAAGTCTAGGCAACCTGACATATGAGAAAGGATTGAAAAAATTGGATTTGTTTAGTCTGGAGAAGAGAAGACTGAGGGGAGACATAAGAGTCTTCAAGTATGTAAATGGTTGTTATAAAGAGGACAATGAGAAATTGAGAACAGGTTAAGAAGTAATGAGCTTAAAGTGCAGCAAGGGAGATTTGGGTTAGACATTAGGCAAAACTTCCTGTCAGAGTATTTAAGCACTGGAACAAATTCCCGAGGAAGGTTGTGGAATCTCTGACACTGGAGGTTTTTATGAACAGGTTAGAAAAACACCAGACAGGGATTAATACTTACTCCTAACTCAATACTTACTCCTAACTCATGGACTAGCTGATTTACCAAGGTCCCTTGCAGTCCTGCATTTCCATAATTCCGTGAATACCAAATCATCTTACAGCCTATATTTTATTTTTTTTGTTGCCACCTTAAATGTTGTATTATCTACATTTAAAAAAAATTAACTTGCCAGAAAAATGTTTGGTAATATTTTTAATACCGTTTAGTTCTGCCAGAACAAGCAAGATAAAACCATGTCATAACACTATCTTTTGCAATGGTAGCTTGTCATGTGACCCCAAAGTTCAGCTGAAAGCTCTAATCCTGTAACTGGCTCCATGTGCATGGACTCCTAGCAGTGGTGCCTCACTGACTTCAATTTCCAGCAATTACTACTTGTATACAATTATCGCAACATAGTTTGTTTTATTGTTAAATGTAGTATATAAGCTTGAAGGTGGCAGGAACATTTGTAATACACATGGGAAAATAAAATAAATGATTGAATCACTGGGCCAGATCTAATATTTAGTATATGTGTGAATAATAATATACTTCGGCATTTTGTCATCAATCGTTCTAGTTAATGGGAATATAGACAGCGATTCAGCAAGGAACTTAAACATGTGCCCAACCTTTACTATGTGAATAGTCCGATTAAAGTCAATGTGGCTTGTCATGCTTAAGTCCCTTACGGAACTGGGGCATTAGTCTGAAGTATAATTGTTATGTTTAGTATAATGAATAGAAACACTTTTATTTTTAAAGGAAGAGCAAATTGGATGCAGTGAGTCTGTATCTATTATTACCAAAATTGATTTAGTCTCTATTCTTGAATCTAGGTTGGATGATTACATGGATAATATATAGATTATTCCTTATCACCTATTTTATTCTCTTTCCATTTGGAGTTCAACAGTTAAATCCTTGGAGAAGTCATATAATTGAATAATTTGTTTCTTCAGTCACTAGATAGGTTAAAAATAATTTTTCCATGTTGACTTGGAATCTAGTTGTAGAAAAGGGGAAAAAGAGATCTTTTCAAGTTTATTTTGGCATTAATCATTTTAAAGACATCCTCAGTACAGGATTCTGACTTCTGGTTCTTGATTCCTTGAATGGCATAATTTTTTTTTAATTGTTCTTAAGACTTTTGCCCCTTGAGAACCTTCATGACCACCATATTCCTAAATATAAATGCTGCCTCCTGAACAAGTATCATTAGCAAACCAGCTCCCTCCAAGAGAATGCACTTCATTGGCCATAAGTCTAGCTCTTCCAGAGATCAGCCATGCTCATCAGGTGCACTTTCATATTGTAGCCCATCCTTCCAATAACATCCTGTACTGTTGTAAATATTTGAAGCTGAGGCCCAGGGTGTTTTACTACGTTTAAGAGTGCTGTGTCTTCTGCCTCAGTGCCTTGACCTTAATAATTTTGGTGCCTAGCACAATTTGGTCATTTCTTGGGACTTCTGTTAACTAATTTATGAGTTCACCAGTGCTGCAAAGACACCATTTTTTCATATTATTTACCTCAGACTTCAAGTGCTAGAATTGTTAGGGTGACTATATTTCCCTGTTGAATACGGAATGCCTGGTAAAATTATTGTGTGTGTTTGGGGGGGGGGGATCGCGTGCGTGGGAGCATACACAGGAGGTGACACACACAACCCTACACCCTCCCCCCCGACACACACATGGGGAGGGGTGACACACACACACTCCTACCTCTCTCTCATACATGGGGTGACCGACCGATCGACCCTCCCTGCCTAGCGCTCTCCACTCTCCATGCTAGGGTGACCAGATAGCAAGTGTGAAAAAGCGGGGTGGGGGTGTAATAGGTGCCTGTGTAAGACAAAACCCTGAATATCTGGACTGTCCCTATAAAATCAGGACATCTGGTCACCCTACTCCATGCCCAGCTGGGCCCCGGGGATGAGCCCACTTCTCCTGGTACCTGGTGCCGCATCTTCCTGGCCCCCCCCTCTGGCTTGAAGCTGCTGCCAGCACCACAGCTCACAGGCTGCCACAGCTCACAGCATGCAGCCAGCACCAGCTGGAGACTGGCCTGGGGGCGGGGCCCTGCTGGCCAATCCAGGATTGGCCCCAGAGCTGGCACGCAGTGGGTGGGCAGGGGCTGCGCTGACAGACCAGCAAGAAGAGCAGCCTGGCCTCGCCCCACCGCCAGCCTTGCACACCCACGCCCATTGGCCAGTGCCCTCCCCACACTCACCACTGGTAGGTGGGCAGCTGGCGAGCAGGGATCATGCCAGCAGGACCCGCCACAGCACCACTGCTGTGGCCATCCCCTTATGGGCCCCTTTTGAGTGTGGGCCCTGTGCTTTGGCACTATTGGCACCATTGTAAACCTGGTAATGATCAGGAGGCAGAAAATACGGGACAATTTGCCAATTTTTAAGAAAAAGTCAGGACAGCTACAAGAAGGCTTCAATATGGGACTGTCCCATTAAAAACGAGACGTATGATCACCCTAAGCATTGTTCTCAGTGCACCAGCTCCTGTGGGTAGACTGGTGCCACAGTTTGTTAGGCATACTTGGTACCTTAAAGTCTGTGTGACGGCTACCTTTTTAGCAACACACTGGAGATTAAGAACATAAGAACAGCCATATTGGTCAGACCAATGCCCCATCTAGCCCAGTATCCTATCTCTGAAAAAGGCCAATACCAGAACTTCAGGGGGACCAAACAAAATAGGACAGTGCTTAATTTGTAATGAAGGAGGTGCTGAGGCTCAAGCAGTGTTTTTACTTTCATAACTGACACAGCAAGCCCAGAGGTGCCAAGGCTGTGAACTGCCATGCCAAATTAAGCACTGGAATAGGGCAATTTTGGGGAGATCCATCCCTGTGTTCCCCTCCTGGCTTCTGGTAATCAAAAGTTTAGGGTTGGCCCAAGCATAGGGTTATATCCCTGACCATTTTGGCTAATAGCTATTGATGGATCTATCCTCCTCAAGTTTATCTAGTATTTTTTAACCCAGTTATACTGTTGGCCATCACATCATTCCCTAGCAACAAGTTCTACAGGTTATTTGTGCATTGTGTGAAAAAAATATTTACTCTTGTTTGTATTAAACCTGCTGCTTATTAATTTCTGCAGGTGATACTTGATATTTGTATTATGTGAAAGGGTAGATTCACTTCTCTCTTCACTTTTTCTACATCATTCATGATTTTATAAACCTCTATTCTATCCTCCCCATTATTCTCTGATGCCCTTTATCTCTTTTCCAAAATGAACAGCCCTAATCTATTTAGTCTCTCCTTGGATGGAAGCCATTCCATAACCTTGATCGTTTTTGTTGCCCTTCCATTAATCTTTTCCAGTTCCACTATATCCTTTTTGAGATGGGGTGACCAGAATTGAATACAGTAGTAAGGTGTGGGTACACCATGGATTTATATGGTGGCAGTATGATATTTTCTGTATTATTTTCTGTCCCTTTCCTAATAGTTCCTAACATTCTGTTAGCTTTACTGACTGCTGCTGTGTACTGAGCTGAAGTTTTCAGAGCAATATCCATGATAACTCCAAGATCTTTCTTGAGTGCAACCTATAATTTTATGTTGAGGGTTGGGATTATTTTTTCCAATGTGCATTGCTAAAGTAGAGAGTGGAATGGAGATACCAGTGTCAATATTGGCTTGACAGTCTAACTTAATTACTCCCTGGGTCTTTTATGAAGTAGTTTTGAAACTTCAGATGCTTAAAGTCATTCATCTTGCTCTTCAGCAGCAGGCATAGGATCTCTTGGCACAGATTGAAGTAAGTGTTTTGTGGTAGAAATGTGTAGGGAGCTCTGGTCTCAACACTGGTGCATCTACAACACTTTATGATCCTCTGTTGCCTATCCTATTCCAGCGGTTTGTGTGGAGCAGGTTAAGAATCAGGCTGCTATTTGGTCTCTGATGAGATGACGGGTTCCTCTAAAGCCAAATACATTGGCACTTGCAGAGGAACATTGACAGTGATCCTGCAGGAGAAGATCTTAATTTTCCTCAATTTTAGTAGAATTATACACAGAGGCGTGCACAAGGTAGGCAAGCAGGGGCCCCCCAATCATTGTCAGGGACACAGAACTCCTCCGGCTCTGGGGCTACAGTGGTGGGGATGGGGGAGAGTGAGTCCCAGGGCCAGGCGGAGAGGAAGAGTGAGCTCCTGCTGAGGGGGAGGGGGAGGAAAGAGACAAGAAGAGCGAGCTCTGGGTGGAGATGGGGGAGGAGAGGGAAGAACAAGTTCCTGCGAAGGCTGGAGCATGGGGCAGAAAGGGAAGAGTGAGCTTGGGCTGGAGGTGCAGGGGGTAAGAGCAAGCTCCTTCTGGGGCAGAAGTGTGGGGGGGCACTGAACATGGCCCTCCAAATGGGTTCAAATTTAAATTCCTGCACACACCCCTGATTGTACAAGGCAGCTAAATAAAAGGTGATGCCCATCCTAGAGGCACCTGGCTTGGGAACCTTACTTCCAAATGATAACAAGTAATTGGAAAGCCAATATTTTGTGTTCTGTAGAGTACACCTAAAGATAGAAAAGCTGATTTTTCCCATTTTTAAAAATTATTTTTAACAATCAAAGAGCCACACTTAGGATAGTCTTATATTCTTGTGTGAAGTAGAGCCAGAAAAATAATCAATTGAAGCTTCTTACGGCATACATAAGACAAAGTGAATCAGATACTTCTGTAAACTGGATTTGTGCACTTGTCAGATATAACTACTTTCACATGTTAACCAGCCTCCACTGTAAAAATCCCAAATACATCAGCCAAAGAAGCAAAACAAGAAATGTTAGGGCCAAAATTTGCTCTCTGTCACACTAGTTTGAAGTCAACTCTATTGACGTCAGTGAGGTTACTCAGCATTTTCAGTGATGTAATTGCAAGCAGAATTTTGCCTGCAGTCTTTATAAAATCTATTAAAAACTGATACAAACTTGTTCTTTAATCTCAAGACCCACAGAGATAGTCACGTTTGCTTTTTTTTACTGCTTTAAATTATAAAAACATCAAGAAAGGCATAGTATACAGGGAATGTTTGGCTCACATTCTTTTAATAAATCTTATTAGATATTTTACAGCTGGCTCATTATTCTGCTTTTGTTAAGAGCCTCTTAGTCCCCTTCCCCATATAATGAATAGCAATTGTTTCTTCTATTTTCTGTCTAATTTAGACTGTAAGCCCTTTGGAGCAAAGACAGTGTTTTTTTACATGTCTGTAAATTGCCATTCACATCAGTGATTCTATACTACTAGCAGGAGCAAGTGTCTGATGAAGAACACCAAAAGACTATAGAGCTTATCCCAGCAGCTATCTCATCTTCACCAGATTACACTATAATCCTTGTTGCACCATCCCACCCTCATAATTACATAGTATTCCAGAATCATTTCTACTGGATGGAAGACATGCTAGGACACTGCTTGAGATGGTGCAGGAAAAATCCCATAAACTGTTATATATCCTGCACTCCTTAATATTCCAAATATTTTATACAAAGTGGAAAAGCTTCAGAAGAAGAGATTAAGAATACCCTATTGGTTAGGGCACTCACCTGAGTGGATGAGACCTACCTTTAAATTCCTGTTCCAACAGGGATTTGAATCTGGAACTCCTACATCCCAGCTGAGTGCCCTAACCACTGAGCTATTGGGTATATGCAGCAGTACGACAACCACGGGGTTCATGTAGTCTGACCTTCTGTATAACACAGATCACAGGTTTTCCCTGACATAATTCCTGTTTGAACTAGAATTTATCTTTTAGGAAAATAACCAATCTTGACTTAAAATTTTCCAGTGATGGCAAATCCACCACAGCCTTCGGTGAGTTGTTCCAATGATTAATTACTTTCACTGTTAAAAATTTGTGATTTATTTCTTGTCTAAATTTGTCCAGCCATTGGATCTTGTTATACCTTTGCTAGATTGAAGATCTTATCAAATTTTTGTTCTTCATACTGGTACTTATAGACTGTGGTCAAGTTACCTATTAGCCTTCTTTTTGCCAAGCTAAATCGATCGAGCTCCTTGCATCTATCAGTAGGGAGCATTTCATTGGGAGCTCAAGTTAAGCTGATTGTCCCCCGTGACCTCCCAAGTCTTTTTCTAGAGTCCCCCATCCTGTAAGCATGGGCTACATTCTTTGTTCCTAAATGTACAGCTTTACATTTGGCCCTATTAAAATACATATTGTTTGCATGTGCCCATTTTACCAAGCAATCCAGATAGCTCTTTGTCAGTGACTTGTTCTCTTCATTATTTACCACTCCCACGGTCTTTGTGTCACCTTTCTTCCAGGCTACTGATAATAACTTCAATAGCATAGAGCCAAGAACCAATCCCTCTGGGACCTCCCTAGAACCACAGCTGCTTGATGATGATTTTCCATTTATAATCACATTTTGAGATCTATAATTTAATCAGGTTTTAATCCGTATAATATGTTCCATGTTAATTTAGTGTCATTCTATTTTCTTAATCAAAATGTTGTGCAGTACCAAGTCAAAAGTCATATAGAAGTTTAAGTATTTTACATCAGCTCTATTACCTTCATCAACTAAACTTGTAATCTCATTTAAAAAAAAAGATATCCAGTTAGTTTGACAGGCTCTGTTTTCCATAAACCTATGTTGATTAGCATTAATTATATTATCCTTCTTTAATTTTTTATTAATCAAGTCCCGTATCAACCTGCATCTATTATTTTGTCTGGGGTTGATGTCAGGCTGATGGGCTTTTAATTACCCAGGTCGTCCCATTTATCCTTTGTAAATATTGGCACAACATTAAAGGTCCAAGGAGCTTCTTGACCAGCTATTTTTCAAATCATGGATGCAAGTTTTCTGGACTTGCTGATTTAAAAATGTCTAACTTTAGTAGTTTCTGTGTAACATCCTCTTAGTCATCACATAACAGTTACATCATCTTTTCCCCCCAAATACAGAGGAGAAATATGTATTGAACACTTCTACCTCTTGAGCATTATTATTGACAATTTTACCATTTCCATCTATTAATAGATCAATTCCATTGTTAGATTTTTTGGATACCTAATAAACTTTAAAATCCTCTTTATTATCCTTGTCACGCTGGCAGGATTGGGGGGGGGGGGGCGGGCATTTATTATATTATTTAACATCAGTATGTCAAAATCATAATTCATATGAGATATGCCGTATCAGGTACTGTTAGAAAGGCTATAATGTATTAAGTAAGATGATGATGTTTATGTTCAAGTGTTATATGTGTAATGGAAATTACGGATATGGTTAATATATCTGTATTTCAAATTGTGCTTTGTCTGGGCGACACCCCAGACAGATTGGCTGCAGCAATAGCCTGCTTAATGGCCCATTAAGAAATTCACAGGTGCAAGGGGTCCAGGGGGAGAAGCCAGGGATATACTTGATGAGTCACCAGGACTTGCTCATGTGACTCTGGACTCCATCTTATTCCTGTAAAATTCCACAAGCAGCATGGTCTAGGCCAAAGGACATAAAAGGCAGCTGCACGACATCCATTTTGTCTTTAGTCTATCTTTAGTCTCCAGCCTACCTCTGGATCAACTCATCTACAACTGAACTGAACTGAAGCTGTGAAACAAAGGACTGAGACCCATCCAGGTACTGTATGTATACCAGAGGGGCCGTACAAGCCTGCAAACTCCACAATTCTACTAGAAACCTGAGATATATTGGCTTTCAAATCATTTATATGTATCTGATTGCTTTAATCTTTTAACATTTCTCTTATAGTTTGTTTCTTTCTTTTTATAATAAACCTTTAGTTTTATTTACTAAAGGATTGGCTGGCAGTGTGGTATTTTGGGTAAGATCTAAACTTATATTGATCTGGTACTGTGGCTGACCCTTTGGGGTCAGGAGAAACCTTTTTGATAAAGAGCATAGAGTTTTAAATAACTGATCTCTTTACTGGACCTAGTTGCTGATTGGGAGCCAGAGACTGAAATGCAGTAAAGGGAGCTGTGTATATTTTTATTTTGGCTTCTTGATAACCAATGTGGGAAATCAGAAGCACTGTTTGTGGCTGGTTGGGAAGTCTGACTTCAGTGTCACCCACCAGTGCTGGGAGAATCTGCTCTCCTTTTACAGCCTGCCCTGACCTTGACATTTTCAGATGGCTACCCTAGGCACAGATGGGTCACAATCCTTAATTCTGCTTGTCATAAATTTCTCCTTGGATCTTTTGCTTCCCTTTTTAGTTCTTAACTTCTGATTTATGTTCATTACTATCATCTTCCCCTTTCTTCATTTGTTATATATTGGTTTTTACCCGCCCTACCCAGATGCTTTACTTCCCCTGTAAGCCAGGTTTTTTCTTTAACCAGTGTGCAGCATTTCTTGAGTGTGGCTTTTTGGGCATCTACTACAGTGTTCTGAAACAATTCCCAATTATCATTCACAAATCTCTGTTAAAGTCTTTTTTCCAACTGATTTGGCTCAGAATTGTTTTCAGCTTTGTGAAACTGGTCCTTTTGAAAGCACCAACTATATATATTACTGATTTGACTTTATTCTGTTTGAAAATAATAAATATAATCAATATGATACCACTAAATTTTAGTTTTGTGATCAAAATATATTAATTTTCATTTTTGACTATATTTTGAAGAAAATTTCCTTTCAATACAATGAGATTAATTTACTAAGCACTTATTGGACAGTAGGTCATTGTCTAAAACATATAGCTTGAAAACCTCTTGTCATCTGAGTCTTGGCAAAGTTATTTCATTTTTAAGAAAACAATTTTTATTTCTCATTGGCCACAAAGGTTTGTTTTCAACTGTAGAGAAAAAATACATATTTCATGTGGGATCCTGTGTAAATATTTAATGTTTTATCATAACTGCTGTATTAGCCAACCTGATTGTATTAAACATTGAGTACAATTTTATAAACAAACTTGCACATCTTAATTTCTGATCTAAAAGACCAACGGTCTCAGGCTGCAAATGATACTGAACCCAGGAAACAGAAGCAACCTGAAATAGATATTTACGATCTCCAGTGTGTATCTGTCATTCTAGCCACTGACCCTTTAAAATATATTTAATAATTGACCAGCTTAGCAAAATGCAGTCCAGCAGCAAAAGAATGAGAAAGAATGCAACAATCATACCAAGTGAGGTTGATTAATATATATTTCTGTTTGCATAATATAGGGATCATATATTTGTAGACTATGGCTGTGAGAAATGTAAAGAATGTAAATATCTCCCCCATTAGGCTATAAAGCAATTCAACTATTCTTCCAGCTTCTTCTAATATCTCCCTACCTATACTATATTACAAATGTCGGGGAAGAGGGGAGCAGGGAAAATTGAACCGTGTCTCACTAATGCGTGAAGAACAAGGGATAAATGCTTGTCCACAGCATGTTCTCCCTATCAGTATAGCTGTTAGAGCAATATTACTAAGATCCATATTACTAAGGTTGTGAAACTGTTTTTCATGGGAGATACTTTCCTAGTTCAGAACTAGTCTGGACAGAACGTTAGTAAATGTTCTGTAGGGAACAATCTTGTGTTGGCAAGGACAAGGACTAGATGATGTGATCTGATAGCTTTTTTCCATCTCTACATTTTCCAATTCAAAGGGATGGAGAAAAAAATCGGAACCCAGACTTTTGAATTAATAACATAGGATCCCGCTTTCTGGTTCAGAGGTAGGAGGCAATAGTTAAGGCCAGTCCACGCAGAGCAGCAATACGTACTACAGCAGTATGATTCTCTAAAGAACACTAATTGGTCCATATACATCCTGCTGGAATAAACTAAAAGTTCCCTAGGTGCACTATGGAATTTTTAGTTCCTGCCAGCAGGGTCTATACAAATCTGTTAGTGCACAATGTGCTAGTGGTTTAGAAATCATTGCTGCTTCATGTAGATGAGCCCTTAGAGATTTTTTTTTCCTTGTATTTATTCCCATCCCCCTCATGGCTCCTCCAAAACCTTCATATCTAAAGAGACTATTTCTTTTCCCCTCCCCCTGAATATTACACGTTCAATAATGAGCATTACTTTCTGGAAGGATAAATATATTAAATCAAGTCCTGACCTTTTCAGAGTTTACACAGGCAGTGTGGTAAAATGCATGAGCTTAGGGTCTGTCATTTTAGTGAGCTGAGTTCTATTTCTATTCCTTACTCTGTCTAAAGCAACCTTGTGCACTGTCTCAGTCATCTTACCCGTAAAATGTGTGAATAGTAGTCGCCTTTGCTAAAGTAATGGTATGAGGTCTTAGTTTATACGAGTTGTGAAGGGCACAAAGAAATATCAACAGCAGTCATGGTCTCCTGGCCTACAGCTTGGCACATCTTCGTCTAAGCCATGGGGAATATGTTTGGAGAGAGAGAGGCTCTCTCCATCACATTTTGCTGAGATACAAGAAAGCGCAATTTGTTTGTCAAATGTGAGTTCTGCCAGATGTGTTACATCTGCTCTAGTTGACTTCAGGGGGAGGGCTACAATTCCCTTTCCCCACACTGGCTCTTGGACAGCTGCTAGTATCAGACATTATTCCCCACCCTTAAAAGGTCTTGTGGAGGAGGGCAATAGGAGTTTCTCTCATTGTAATACTAGCAATATTGGTTTCTGACTCAGAAACACATCAGAAGCCATTGTTCCATGTTTCCCCAGTTACTGTTCTGTTGGGAAGACCCTATGGTTTGGCTACCAACTGCATGCAGGTAGCTAGATTCAATCTAGGTAGAGTTGATCTGGCTTTTACTGCTGAAACTCAATGTGCAGGTGGAAAATCTAAGTGTGGAGAAAAACCAAGAGAAATATAACACTCAAAGAATAACACAGCAACCCAGGAAACTTTCACAGGTGAGAACTATTACCCTACTTACAGACATTTTAAATGTGGCTTTCTTATTGTTTGAGACACTATTTCACATTAACTGTGAAAAATGTAGAAATCACTAGCACCATCTCCTAGTAATTAATGTAGAATTGACACTGATTCTCATATTCCCAAGCTAGGGAAAAAACAACTGTTATTTTTACAGTTGAAATATTACAAATATGTAATTTTCTTTTTTGACTTTGTTGTGTTTTGGATAGATTTGTCAGCTTTAAAAGTAGTTACCATAATTTGTTTGGCACTGGGAAACAAATAAGAGTTTGAGTGTAACAAATCAATTTAGAATAAAATATGGGGTAGATGAGTGCTGTCTTAAATTTAACAGATTGGAGATACCTCAGTATTGGAACACTGTGGAACTAGTGCTCTAAAGAGTGCTGGATAGGTTTTTTGAGGGGACTGTCAGACTGTTTTAATGGTTATATTTAATTCAAATATTTACTTCTTGAGACTAATTTATTTCGAATCAAGGACCTACTTACAAGGCACTGTTTATAACAGTATTTACATGTTGAAACCCTTTCAGTTACGTTGTTCATATATTAATTATTATAGGTTTAAGGAAATTGATTCAAATTAGTTTTCCATAGTATGGTGATGGTCCTTAAAAGTAACAGTTCAAATATGTATTTATGCATAAGTGTAATGAATTAAAAAATATAGTTATTTTTACCACCTATTATAACAAGTTTCTTTTCTAGGCAAATTTTATATCTTTACTTCCATAATATTCAGTATTTCCTGTGCACAGTTTATGAAATTATTTTTCCTTTATTTTCTAGTGGCAAACAGGCTAATGTTCACACATTTGTTGGTTGCATGATTGTTTCACAAAAGTTTGGGACCAGATCCTCTATTTTGCGAGTGTAAATATGGTCTCTCTCTATTGACTTCAGTAATACATTCAGCCTTTGGGCTGTTTGCAGACTATTTACTGCGTGTATTTGCTCTTCACCATTACAGCTGTGTGATTCTTAGTCACATGATATTGTTTGTTTGTTTTCTGACTGGAGGAGTGTAACTGAATAAAAGAAAGGGAGGACTCTGTGACAGATCATAGAATCATAGAAGATTAAGGTTGGAAGGGACCTCAGGAGGTCATCTAGTCCAACCCCCTGCTCAAAGCAGGACCAACCCCAGCTAAATCATCCCAGCCAGGACTTTGTCAAACTGCACCTTAAAAACCTCTAAGGATGGAGATTCCATCAGATCCCTAGATAACTCATTCCAGTGCTTCACCATCTTCCTCATGAAAAAGTTTTTCATAATATCTAACCTACACCTCTCCCCCTGCAACTTGAAACCATTGCTCCTAGTTCTGTCATCTACTACCAACTACTATCTAGTTTCATCCTCCCTAGAACCCCCTTTCAGGTAGTTAAAGGCTGCTATCAAAGCCCCTCTCATTCTTTTCTTCCGCAGACTAAACAAGCCTACTTCCCTCAGCCTCTCCTCATAAGTCATGTGCTCCAGCCCCCTAATAATTTTTGTTGCCCTCCGCTGGACTCTTTCCAATTTGTTCACATCCTTCCTGTAGATCTACCTGCCCACTAAGACTGCTTTGAGAGAAATCTAAGCCTCTCTTCTCTGGATCCCCAGGGGTGTGTTAAACTTCTTGAGCCTGAATGGAGTCCAGCCATGGTCCCCAATCTCAGGATCCACAGGCATGCTCAAGATGCAGACTTTCCATCTGGCACCCACCTTCAACTGTTGGAACCCATTTTTTCAGCTGCCTATCCTCTCTGGGCACAGCACTAATCATTCAAACTCCCTGGTACTTAAACACACTCCTGTCCAAGAGCTCCATCCAAAAGTTGTGAATCTGGCCGCCCATTGTCCCACTGAGGAACAAGCTGAAATTTAAGGCTGAAGGTCATCAGAGCCTGTGAGTCTGTGTGGCGTCCACCAGAGTGCTGAGCGTCAGTCTGTTCCAGCCTTGAGCACCAGGCTGAGCTGACTTAGATGGGTGGCTGGGGCAGGTACAGGAGTATACAGCAGTCAGAGACCAAGGACAGGGCAAAACTCCCATGGACCCAGCAGACTGTCTGGGACAAGAGGGAAAGACTAAGAACTACCAGGGTAAAGCAGGTAGTGGGGGGTTGAGGAGTTGTTGGGTGGAGGAGTTGTGCAGGACCCAGATGCAGAGAGGAGCTGCTTCAGATTCCAGAAGGATAAATCCCAGCAGGAGCCTCTGCCTGTAGCCCTGTACCCCACCGATCTCGTTATCTTAAGGCTTTCTTGTTGGAGCAAGCGATTGCTATGTGTTCCAGCACGATGGCAGGCAGAGCAGGACCCAGGTACAAGAAGTAGTTATTGCGGCACAGTCCCACGTGCACATGGCTTGAAGGGAACATTGCGGTAGGGTAAATTTGACTGGTGTTGCCAGTGCACTAGGTGCCGGAATGCATTTATAAACCCCCACAGAGCTCACCTGCTTCTTCTCTTCTTCTTCTGGTAACTTTCCATTACTCCCAACCCCCACATAGACTTCACACAAGAGGAGGAAGGGTCTTCTCTCTACTATAGCAAACCCATTATCCCAAGACATTTTACTTTGAATAGACCATCACTGACTGTTGATCACTCACCTTTTTCTCTGGCCTTGGGAAGACTTATCACAATTCTGCTAACTCCTGGTCTACCCACTTTATGTAGGCTTTCTATGACAAAGTTATTTTATGATACAATTTCATAAAGTCAGCCACAATTCAGAAGTGGTACAGACAGAACCCTGGGTAGAGGTGCTATACGGCCACCCATCTCACATACCAGGCATTTAACTGGTTCCAGGATGGGGTTAAGGGCTTCCACCATATAACTAATCACTTGGGATAGTCCCACCTCTCTCTAATCCCCCAGGGCAGAGATCACTTTTGAGCCCACTAACTCTGTCACTTGTGGGAGGCCTCCATTTCTTCTATGGCCACAAGGTCTACCAGCTAAAATCCCAAGTCTCATTTATCTCTGGAAGCTGGACCTTTTAGCCTTCATCTGTTCTGGACCAGCCTCGGGTTGTGAAAAACTATACTATATTTTATTTTAATATGAGACTTCTAAATCGTAGTCTTCTGTACCACAGCTATGCCTCCACAATGATGTGAGGAAATAAAAAAACCCCACTGGACCTCAGCCAATTTGAAAAGGCAAGAGGATACAGCAACATGGGGAAGAGTACAAGATCCAACCAGCTACCACCCTTTTTTTACTGGCCAACCAACAGAATGCAGTAAATCCAAGGTGGGGGAGAAAGAAGAGGCGGCTTTGGCATGCCCTTGTCTCTTTCCCCCTCCCTCCTTGAAGAAGCACATCCTCTTTCTTGGCTTGACCAACAAAATTCCCCTGACTGGATGAGGCAAGGGGGAGGGCACTGGCTTTCCCCCAACATCCTTTCCGGGGACATATGATCAAATGTCCTCTATTCATCACCACCCCACTGCTGAAATGGCGAGGAAGGTAATTTGCTGTTCAAACGTGAACTGTGTAGTTTATGAGGTTTTTTTTCCTTTCTGAATTGAACTGAAATAGTTGACTATGAATACTTAATATTAGTGGATCAAACTATAGGAGCTAGTTTGGATTGGTTGTGTGAACTATATGGTACTGTTTCTGTATCCTGGATAAATGAGTATAACTATTATAATCAGATGCGGGGCTTGCTGAAGCCAGTGGGACTTGACCATCTCAAGGAAAGAGTGCAGATAAGTAGGGTTAAAGAATTTTAGAAAAAGTAGTATTTTTTGCTAGGTAGGCCACACAATAAGGCAATTTCTATGCACTTGAAGCATGCAAACTGACCATTTGCTTTCTGCAAAAATTCATGCAAATAAAGTTCAGTCACTTGAATGTTTGCACAGAGTGAACAAGGAAGGGATGTAAGCAGGGCTGAAACAAATTCACTTTTACATTAGTGAATACTTGTTGAATTTCTTCCCCCAACTCTTGTATTTACTCTTGGTTTTTTTAGCTTAGCCAATATATATTTTAATCGCTGTATTTCTGCCGTAGATAATGGAACATAATTCTAACGGGTTTTTTAACCTTTATATTTTGAGGGAGAATTGAATGCATCTGAACACTTACATTCTAGGTAAATTTTTGTTCAGATCAGTTACAAATGTGGGACTTGTCATATCCCTACTTCTTATCAATACACAGTCAGCAGTTTTCATGCCCCTGTTCATGAATAAAAACAAATACTTAAGCAATTAGTTTCCTTTTCCACATTTTCTGAAAGGGCTCTGTGAACATAACAAATTGGGTAAGTATGTGAGATGAAGATGTTGTCTGCTGTGCTTTGGTTCAAAAAGGGCAATAAGGCTGAATATAACAACTATTAGGGGTATTGTGCTGTTGTCAGTCCTACGGGAAGTCTTTGTTTCCATATTAATGTCTTGAATTGATTATGCTTTTTGTGGGAAAGACCTGACCTGGCTTAGGTACTAACTCAAGGAGAAGGTTAATGGCTGAGAATCGTGAGTGGAGATAGGCATCTCCCTCTGGCCTGCCTTCAGGAGTCTGAGACCCAGCTCAATGAGAGTTAGGTGCCTAAATACCTTTGAGGATCCAGGCCTCACTCCTTTCCTCTGAATTTAATTCTTAGCTAATGTAGGTAGCTTCCTCCATAGTGTGCTGGAAGCTGTGAATCTCTTTCTTAGTACAAGTACCTAACCCTCCCCAAACAATGCATAGAGAGACTGGGGATCTAAACTGTGAATTGCAGTGGGCAACAGGGTACACTGGAGTTAATATTGCAACATCTAAGTCCCCTTTATGAATCTAACCCTATTATTGTCACTGCCTACCAGTGATGCAGTTGTGAAAGGCTTTGCATCCCATTATTAAACCTTGGCTTTCTGGTATCGCAGCATTTCTATTTGATATAGCTTGCTGAATAGCGTATAGCCCCATAGAATATTACATATTGTCACTAAAATTAATGTTTTTTTCTATTTACCATGAAAATCAAAGGATTTATGTAGTAAGCTAAGCTCAAAGTCACTAAAATAGGGAAAGAACAAGTTAAGAATTACTTAGATAAGTTAGATGTTTTCAAGTTTGCAGAGCCTGATGAAATACTTCCTAGAATACTTAAGGAACAGGCTGAAGAGATCTCTGATTCATTGGTGATGATCTTTGAGAACTCATGGAGAACGGGAGTGATCCCAGAGGACTAGAAAAGGGAAACTATAGTAACTATCTATAAAAAGGAAAATAAGGACAACCCAGGGAATTATAGACCAATCAGCATAATTTTGGTACCAGAAAAGATAATGGAGCAAATAATCACACCATTTGTAAGCACCTAAAAAATAATATGGTGAGAAGTAAAGATCAACATGGATTTGTCAAGAACAAATCATGGCAAAAAATGTAATAGCCTTCTTTGACAGGGTAACAAGACTTATGAATACAGGATAAGCAGTTGATGTGATAGCTCTTGACTTTACTAAGGCTCTTGATACTGTCTCACATGACCTTCCCATAAGCAAACTAAGGAAATATAGCCGTGATTAACCTATTATAAGGTAGGTGCACAACTGGTTGAAAAGCTATACTCAGAGAGTGGTTATCAACGGTTTACAGTCAAGCTGAAAGAGCATATTAAGTGGAGTCCCACGAGGATCTGTCCTGGGTCCAGTTCTATTCAATATCTTTATAAATGATTTGGAATGTCACAAAAGGTACACCTATAAAGTTTGTAGATGATACCAATATGGGAGAGGTTGCAAGGGCTTTGGAGAACAAGTTTCGAATTCAAAATGATCTTGACAAACTGGAGAAATGGTCTGAAATACATAGGATGACATTCAATAAAGAAAAATGCAAAGTACACTTAGGAAGAAATAATCAGTTGCACAAATACAAAATGGAAAATGACTGACTAGGAAGATGTACTGCGGAAAAGGATCTGAGGGTTATAGTGGATCACAAACTAAATATGAGTGGTTAATGTAATACTGTTGCAAAAAAAGCGAACATCATTCTGGGATATATTAGCAGGAGTGTTGTAAGCAAGACATGGGAAGTAATTCTTCCACTCAGCACTGACAAGGCCTCGGCTGGAGTATCATGTTCAGTTTTGGAAACCATGCTTCAGGAATGATGAGAACAAAGTAGAGAAATTCCAGAGAAGAGCAAGAAAAATGATTAAAGGTCTAGAAAACATACCCTACAAGGAAAGATTTTAAAAAAGTGGGTTTGTCTAGTCTGGAGAAAAGACGACTGGGGGAAGGGGGAGGAGGAAGAACATAAGAGTCTTCAAGTATGCAAAAGGTTGTTATAATGAGGAGGGTGACAAATTGTTCTTCTTATCCACCGAGGACAGGCCACGAAGTAATGGGCTTTGATGCAGCAAGGCAGATTTCAGTTAGACATAGGTAAAACTTCCCAACTGTAAGGGTAGTTAAGCACTAGAGGAGTTTGTGGAATTTCCATCACTGGAGGTTTTTAGGTATATGTTAGACAAACACCTGTCAGGGATCGTCTAGATAATACTTAGTCCTGCCTCGGTGCAGGGGACTGAACTAGATGACCTATGGAGGTCCCTTCCAGGTCCACATTTCTATGATTCTCTTATTCTGTTTCCCTGTTTTTGGATAAATTTTATCCTTTATTTTGCATATACCAGACATTTCTATATCTGTTTGGTGTAGTTTTATTCTCAATTACTTGCATGATTTTTATTACATATTACTACTATAATGTTGTTGTTTTGCCCCTAACAGCCTGAAACCAAATGGGGCAAAACCCTATCCCCAGAGTGCTGGAGGCAGGACCAAAACAGCCGGGAGGTGGCGACTTCCTTTGGCCACTGTCAGCACAGATGCAGTGGCTGGAAGCGAGAAGAAAGGGAGGGAAAGAGAGCATCCCTTTAGAGATTGGTTAGCCTTGGTTGACATCTGCAAGGGTTAGTGCGTTTTTGAATGGGAAATTTGGATGTCAGGGGATTTCTGCTCCTTTTATAAAGGGAGGGGAACTCTTACTGTGGGATGACAAGCAAGAGCAGAACAGAGTGGCTGGAATTCTTAGATGGGGGGATGGAGGAATGATTTGGGGAAATTTAAGAGACACATACAGCACCTACAGATAAACAAACAAAACAAAACCAAAACGGAGGGAAAGAAAGCAGCTGACAAATTTGGTACTCTTAATATGTTGCTTATATGTTGTCGGTTTTCTCTGTTTAGTTACTTAAGCTCTTTAGGGCAGGAACTGTCTCCCCCTCTGTTTGTACAGCACCTAGTACAATGGGAACTGTAAGTGACTCCAAAATGCAAATAATAATTAATAATGGTGATTTGTGTAGCATCCACAGTGTGCTAGACATTTTGCAAGTAGATAAGACATGGTTCTGGTCTAGAAGAGCTTACCACCTCACAGACAAAAAGGAATAGGGAATTGGAGAGACTAAAGGCAATGTTGCTGAATAATGAAATGAATCATGCATCTATACAGCTTCACAATATTTGTTTATAGTATATTTTAGTGCATTTTGGAATAAAGCCCCAACAGGAGTTGTAGGGGACACGTTTTTTAACATATAGTATAAAGTCCCATAAAAATAAGAGAGTATGTTTTTACCAACCCATTAAAAAGTTAATTTGAATATATTTACCTTTATTAAATGTGCTTATACATGTTGTTTCTCATGGTGACTTGGTATTGATAAGTAATAAGATTATTTACTGTTCTCAATCTTAAAAAAAATCTCAAATCTGATGGCTGCATTTTATTGAACATACTCTCTCTCTCTCTCTCTCTCTCTCTCTGCATAATGTTATAGGGCAGAAGGTTGCCAGAGCTACTTTAAATGTTGAGATGTAGTGTACTGTATCTTGTGCCACAAGTCTTTGAAATACAATCATTAAAACAGATATCTGAATATTTGGCTGTCTGTATGCAACTAGCAAGGTCATTCTTATTAATGATTTTAAACAAATACTACTTCATTGCCAATATACTACTAGACTCAAATAGTTTATTATTTTATTCTTGTTCCAAAATGGCATCAACAGAACTAGGGCTAATTTGGGGTATTGTAGAATGGAGCTGTGACAGCAGGAGAAACAATCTTAAGGAAATAGAAGATATAAAATTGTGCAGTGCAATGTCTTATCACACCACTCCCTACTCAAACCACTCCCTAGTCAAACAAGCGGTTTTATGGCATGTGCAGTCATGTCTTTGAAGGTGTAGCTGGCTTTCATAGTATAGGATTTCCTGTCCAAAAGGGCAAGTGGTCATTTGAAGTTTGAGTCATAGGGCAGAATAAACCATGTTTAAAAAAAAAAAAAAAAAAAGAAGACATGGAATATGGTCTAGGCACATGAAAGTGTGTGGGGGTGGGGGGAAGTCTGTAAATCTTTTAGACATCAAAGAAAAATACAGTACAATATTTTGTCCTAGGTGTATGTTCTCTTTCTTAACATTTACATGTTTAATTCTTGTTAAATTTTTATTTTAGTTACTAAGAGAGAAATAGGGGTCTGTTAAAAAAGGGTTTTGTTTTTCTTTTTGTTTTGTCCCCCTGCCTCTCCCCTATAAACACCCCTCTCCTCCTTTCTCTCTCTGTCTGCTGAAAAAGCACAGGAGGATATGCTGTGTCAGGAGAACCCACCTAAAGGACCCCCTTGACGCTAGCACATCCTCTGTCAGGCAGCATTCACTGCAGCCAGGAGCTGATTCTGCATCTGCTGCAGAATAATAGTGCCACAGAGTCTGCAAGTGTCCTGAGCTGCTACTGAACTGGAGAGCAAAGACAGAGTATGAAAAGATACAAGGATTTCAGAGGGTATGTTGGCAATTCTTGTCAGGAGAAAGAAATCAAGAGCCTGATGCCTGCACTGTTTTAAAATATACATGGTCTGTATAGCTTGAGCTTAAGAACCTTCCCAAGGATGTTGTCAGAGCCTCAGGAGTAATAACTACTGTTTGCTGAATTGGGGGAAAAGGAGAGCAGAGAAGGAATTCTTAGAAAACGTAGGATTTCAAGCTTTTTTTTTATGGCAAAATCTGAACGCATGCACATGTTTTTTATATAAAGTATAACAAATTAGAACTAGGTTATGCAGTGAAAGAATCAATAGCTTAGTCATTTTACTTAAAAGGAGCAGACAGCCTATGGGGTTTGACATCAGAATGAATTTGATCATGACAATACCTTATATTCATGATAGCACTGAACTGTAGTCCTGTCCTATGGAGCAGAAAAAGCATACTTCCTTCCTTCTTTCTTAGATGAAGAAATAGACCCCGAGAATCAAAATTCAGAGAAGAAGTTTGCTTTGGATGTACATGGGTTTTTAACCACCATTCTTTGTCCAGGGCTTGCAAGAAAGGAAAGCTCAATTAAAGTGATCACTGCTGAATATGTGTCTAAGAAAGAAGAAAAAGCAATATTCATTTCTAAAGGATACTATGGCAAAGGAATCTGAAATTATTTATTTCCCCCTAAACACTGATTTAGCATGGATGACAAGAAACTATCGTTTGACTAACCTTTTCCAACTGTCCAAAATGCTGCATATGAAAACGCTTTAATTTACACTAAAACCACTTGGATTGTATCAAGGGGAACCTTTGCCTTCACTTAGGATACGTAGTTACCATATACTTATTACTTTCATGTTTTTTAACTAGCCAGTGTGACATAAATGGATGGAATATATCTAGAAAATCCTATAAAAAGTCTTTCTTCAGATCCTGGAGATTTTGTGGAATACAATAATTTTTGCAATAACCCTTGGTGTTAACTACTCATGCAGTTGTTTTGGAATGCATCTATGAATACCATCACAGAAAAAGCTATCTGACAAGGAAAATACTAATGCTGGAAGATCTGTGAACATGATGCATGTGAATAATTTCCCCTTTAGGAGGCATTCATGGATATGGTGAGTAATCAATACACACTACAGATTGTTAAACTCAGAATGCTTGTTTGCAAAATACTGTGGCAACTACCAGATGCTGACTTTTCCAGTGTTAATGGCAAGTGAGGATTAACCAGGCTATTGTAACATGGAAATCTTACAGAGATGATAGTGGTGATGTAATACAAGTTTGGCACTCCTGTGCTATTACAAAATAGAACAGTCAACCTGGAGAATGTAGAAGATCAATATAGCAGTAAAAATACAATCAATAAGAATCTTTTGAGAAAGAAATATTTCGATCTATGGAAATAATGAATGACTCTTGCCATTTGTTTCATAACATTATTTCAAAGAAACACAACAAACTTGTTTTCACCATATGATATTGACTTATCTGGCCTCCAATTTTTCTTTTTAGAGTTCATTTGACTGAAAAACAGTGATAAATGATTTCCCATACGTTAATTCAGTAATCATTTTTTTTTAAATCTACTTATGTGCTAGGATTTTAAATCTGGCTGTTTGGAAAACAATCCCACTGAACTAAAATCACTTCAACATCATTAAAACATCTGTTTCCTCTTAAACCCAGACACAACTGTAGTTCTTGCTCAGGGAGTAACCTTTGTCTACAACTTACTTTATAATGTAGAAAGGTTAACTTTATGATTATTTTCCAGTCAATTGGCGTCATGTCATGCTACTCATGTTGGAATTTATGACTGAATGCTTTAACTATCTCCTGAACTTTAGGGCAGATCCCAGTTTTATGTAAGACCTTGTATATATTACATGTTTTGGGTTTATTTCAGTTCTTTTAAAGGTACTAAAAGCAAGCATATTATGAAAGCTTGATATTTACATTTAGTATACACAGTTTATATTTAGTCAAAAGATTTGCCTTTAGTATAAATGTTTGTTTGAATCCCTAACTAATTTGAGGAAGAATAGAAGGAAGAATTTTCCTTAGCCAGTACAGGAATGCAAAATATTATTTTCCTCAGTGTATTTCAAACGTATGCTTAACAGTATAGTATAAATGCAGCAACACTATAGCACCAACACAAACCTCTGATGGGTGTCATTTGTCAGAGGTTTCTGGCTATCCAGCTCAGAACCAACCACCTGGTGTACCTGTGATAACCTCTGTCAGACCCCAGGGATACCATGAATTTATGATTCTACTAAATTTGTATTAATACTAAATCTTAATGCAGAGTTAATACAGGCTCATTCCTTTAACACATCCAGCTCTTTTTATCCCAGTCCTCTGTCACTTTCTCATAACACCAATCTCAGGCTAAGTGAAGTCCTTATAATACCCCCCTCTAGCCCACTTTCAACAGTCTCACCCAGGAAAACAAATAATAAATGTATGGGTTTAGTTAGATCTCATCCTCCTGCTTTTGTAGCTTATTTTATAACGTATTTTGCAGAATGCACTGTGTTCCACACCTGCCAGGAAAGCTCTAATATTTCTGTTGTTCTTCTAAGAATTTGGCCTACTTTTCTTTCTAATAACTTGGAGAAATTGTCTGAAACATTTTCAGCTACTTCAAGTTTATTCTGTGTCTCAGTGCTTTGCAACCAACACTTTTTGAATTCTTTTTGATGGGCTGTTGATCACGCCAATTGTTTGTTTTACTGCTCTAGTAGGCAGTTGCCTGCCGTCCCTGTTCACCCCCTCCCAACCTCCCTGGTATCTGCACCAGAATGTGAATAACAGTGGTTCCCAACCTTTTTGGCTCAAGGGCCACAGATATCATTTTACAACCCTGATGGGCCACCAGTCTCTCCCAATAGCCCCCACACTGCAGCCAGACAGAAAGAGTTCAGCAGGCCTCCTTGCTGATCTCCCATCCCCCTCGATGCAGCAGGGAAACCACACACGTCCTGTAGCCCTGTGCGCTCCATCTAGGTCCCTAAGCAGTGGCTCCCTCCTACAGCCAGGGGGACGGGAGATCAGTGCTCCCTTCCCTCTGGCTCCAGCAGGGATCCCAGCACCTAGGGATCCAGGTGGAGCAATTTGCTCTCTGCTGGAGCTGGGGAAGGGGTGCACTGATCTCCCCTCCCTCTGGCTCCACCAGGGATCCCAGATCCATGAACCCAGGCAGAGTGCTTTGTCGTGTTCCCTGCTACAGCCATTGGGAGGGGAGGACTGATCTCCAGGACCCTTGGCTACAGCAAGGAGCCTGCATGGGTCTTGTAGCCCCATGGCAACAAGCTCTGCCTGGCTCCTTAGGCAGCAACTCCCTTCTGCAGCTAGCAGGAGCGGATCGTTGGGCCACTTTTGGCCCCCAGGCCACATGTTGGGAACCACTGGTGAATACAATTCTGTAGGAAGTATTGTAGCAGCAGGGTGGGATTTTTTTGCATATGGTGCTGTACAAATGTTATCTAGGCTTTCACGACTTACATTTAATATATTATTTGAATGCAAATTATACCATGCAAGCATTCATGGATTACTAGATCCCAGACCTTACTTTGGAATTAAAATGTTTCAGCTGAGTGTTGTTCAACTGCCCATTCTGGGAACCAGGCAAATTTGCTTATTCATGCTATGTTAGATCTGTAAAGAACATTTCTGAATGCTAGACTTTGGAGTTACTAGTCTTTTTTTTTTAATTCTGTAAAAGCACCTTCACAAAACCTATGCATTGGCTGCCAGACATACCAACACTTTCCATTGTAAATTTGAGTTGATACAGAAAGAGTGCTTTGTATGTATTTCCACCTTCTGCTGCTTTGATACATCTATTGGTAAGGTGATAGTGAAGCTAGAGGAAGAGAGATTTTTATCATATGACCCATTTAGTATTGTGCATGGTTAGCAGCTATATCAGTTGATACTTCCAGCCATTTTTTCTGTAACATTGAACAACGTATTAAAGGTACTTTGTGACTAGCAGCGTATAGTACATATTTAATTTTAAATACCATGTTTTAAATATAGAAATCAGATTCAGATTCAGTGCTGATAAACCTACATGCCTTAGTGACATTATTTTTTTAGTCTAATTATATTGTCTACCTTCCTATGGCATTTCATTTCTCTTTTTCTCTCATACTCTGTTTCTGATATAGAATGGAACATAGGTGGCGGCTGGTCTAGGGCTAGTAAATGAAACCTTTTGAATTTTAAATTAATTTGGTTGGTTTGATCCATTTTTTCCCCCACAGTCCAAGGCTTTTAGCTGCAGTGTGCAGAGGGGGGAGCCACGGTGCTTGTTGCCTTTACATTTGTTTGGTTGTGTGTATGGGCTGAGGGGAAGGGTTGCCAAAAGATGACAGGTAGCCCTAGTAAGGGCCAGTTCTAAGTGCTGGGCTTGATCTTGAACTTGCCACCTTCTATCCCTAGAGTGCAAATGCCACTAACTAAACCCTACTGCTATTGTTATTTGTACTGGCTCCCAGTTAATGTGTTATTTGTAATGTTGTTTCAAAGGACCATAAACAGCAATTTATAAACAAATATCATGGTATGTTCCTTTCCTGGGAATATGAATTGTAGGCAGGGAGAGCAAGATTATGAAGAGTCTTCTGAATGAGGCTGTGTAACTTAAATTCAGTGTGGTAAAAGATGGGAAGCCAATGGAGGGGTTCAAAGAGGATGTGTAAGTGATGTAGTTGGAGTGGGTGTGGGGAGAGGATGATTTTAGAAGCAGTTGTTTAGAGATGAAAGGTGGGGAAGTCAGGAGGGAAAGATTATAATAGCTAAGAAAATTTATGTTAGAGGAGAGGATAAAGTTAGTCCTGGGAATAGTGAGGAAAAATTAGATATTAGATGAGGAGTAATAAGAGCCTATTATATTTACAATACAACACCATCATCACTTCAAGAACAACAAGTATGTGCATGCAATTTATTGTTTTTCAGATTTGAAACTACTTTATAAATGTTTGCGAATGGATTGTATTATGTAGCTTTCTTTTCCATTACACTTTTTTTCTGACTTTTTTATGCCAAACCAAATAAAGATAAGCATAGTATCTAATTTTGGTTTGCCTTGTTGGGTATATCGTTTCCTATTTTTGTCACTGAAGAGTTAGGAGAGCTGAAGCACTATGATTTTTGAGTTCAAGTATTTGTGTCCTCAAAACTGTAAAGATGTATCTATTTTAGGCCAATATAACCTATGTTCAGTCATTCATTTTTGTGTTTCCTTGCTACTGAGATACTGACATAAAATTATATTCAAATTGTTTAGCAAGCCAGTGAGCAAAGAAATGGAGAAAAAAAATCCTTTCCTGCCTTGTAATCTAGTCCAATTTACTTCATTTGATCATTACTGTACTATGAACTTCATCTAATGCAAAATAATGTGAATGTGTGGCTGCCTACTCAGTCCTTTGCTTTAGATTAATTTGATGGCCAACTACCTTGCTGAAAAGCACCTTTGTAAATCATTGTATGAATACAGGTTTAAATAAGTCTCTTTGGCTGGTTTCCAGAATCTTCTGAAATAATAGTATTTAGTACCCATATTTGTTCATTTTAATTATAGAACCAAGTAGTTTGTGATCAGTTATCAATATATTAGCTGTTTACCATTGTGAAGGTTTTCCATTTTGTGGGGCCTTGGTAGAAAACTGAAAGAAAATAAATATCCTGACCTTAGCAGATACGGCAGAGAACAAAATTATTTTTTTAAACATTGGGCTTGATCATTTGAGGGCTGAGAAACCTCAACTCACACAGAAGTCTGTGGGAGCTGATAATGGTTGGCATTGTGCAGGAAATGGCCAGCATCCCTCAAGATAAGGCACCTAACTAAAATGAAATATTTTGTCCAGAGTCATACACTTGCTCACTTGTTTTGCTACCTGAAATTCCTTTTTTGTGCGGTGTTTTTATAGTGAGAGAACAAACCTGTGCCAGCATTTCTGTTCAGAATTGTATTTAATTAGTTTCTAGATCTATGACTTCACGCCTTAATCTGTTGGCTACAGAGGAATCTCTTCCTTCTGATGGGGAACAGGATCTGAAATGTCTGCAGCCAGATGACTGATTTCTGAGCATGACAACAGATTCTGTTAAGGCCAAATGCAGTTAGTTCATAATCTTCTACTGCCAGTAGATTTTGATAGTGCTGATAAGTATGAAAGGTCATCTTATTCTCAAATTTCTGGTTCTGAATAGTAGTGTTAGTGAGCTTCAGGCATTGTTTATGTACACTGCTCAAGTTAGATGTAATACAGTTAGGATTATACATTTTGTACTGAATGAAGCTGACAGTAGTAACCATTAATTTGCTGTAAAACCACTGTTTCTGTTTACTTTTTCTTTTATAGCCTCATCTTTTCAAACACTATTGATCCATTTGGTAATACCTAACCAACATACAACATGCTGCACATCAGTGAAGAAGAGGAAATATTTTGACCAAGAACAAGTAGGGTTTGGACAGGTAGACAGCACAGGGAACAGTATTTGAAAAGGATTAAGAAGTTTGCCTGCTCATACTGGTGACTATTTTGTCTGTTCATTTTCATTTAGATTCTAAGGCTAGTTTTTGTTTGCATGCAATTAAATTAATAGAAAGAGAGGTAGCATAGTTATATTCTACTTCTAAAAAACATTTTAGTTTATCTTTCTAGGTTCTTGGAGATTCAGTTTTTAACTATTGATATTGAAAACATTTTGTTCGATTTTAAAAAAGAAGGGTAGTTCCAATGTACACCTATTTTAAATGGTGCAATATACTGTGATCCACCTCCTGTTGAAATAAATGAAAAGAAAGGCATCTAATCCCTGTGGCATTTTAAGTACTAGAAAACTAGAATGACATGATAGGAACATCACTACTGGAATTTAGCTTTGTAACCAGGTTGCCTAGGCGGAACTCACTTGAGGTCCACCAGGATACAACTCACCCAGTTGCAGGCCCCCAGTGGTTGGATGCCACCCCTCATAGGTCCAGTGCCATTGTGCTGTAGCCCTTCAGCTATGGCACACTTGAGTTCTATACCTTCCAGGGCATCAGAGTCCAAAATAAAAGGAAAACAGTTAATTCAAAAGCAGGGTCCTCTGAGGACTTGTTGACAGGACTGTGCCCTTCAATTTAATGCTTGTTTCCATTCAGTCAGTCCTTTTTGACAGTCTTCCTGGGCCCCGTCATCCAATCCACTGGGAGCTTATCCAGATAGCAAACTGTCTCCCAGTGTTGGCTGGAATTAGGCTTCCTTTGTCAAGGAAGAATTATAGAAATGTAGGTCTGAAAGGGATCTCGAGAAGTCATCGAGTTCAGCCCTTGAACTGTGGCAGGACCAAGTAAACTTAGACTATTTCTGACAGGTGTTTCTTCAACCTATTCTTAAAATCTTACATCGATGAGGGTTTCACAGTCTCCTTTGGAAGCCTATTCCAGAGCATAGTTACTCTTATAGTTAAAAAGTTTTTCCTCATATCTAATCTGAATCTTCCTTCCTGCAGATGATTTCTTGTCCTTCCTTTAGAGGACATGATCACCATCCTCTTTATAACAGCCCTTAATATATCTGAAGACTGTTATCAGATCCTCTCTGAGTCTTCTTTTCTCAAGAGTAAACATGCCCAGTTTCTTTAAGCTTTCCTGATAGGTAAGGTTTTCTAAAACTTATCATTTTTTTTTTTTGCTCTCCTCTGGACTCTCTCCAATTTTTCCACTTCTTTCCTAAAATGTGATGCCCAGAATGGTACACAGTACCCCAGCTGAGACTTCACGAGTGCCACGTTGAGCAGAATAATTATCTCTTGTGTCTCACATGCGACATTCCTGTTAATACACTCCAGAATTAATTTAGCCTTTTTTGCTGTTCTATCTCACTCTTGACTCATATTCAATTTGTGATCCACCATAACCCCCAGATCATTTTTAGCACCACCTAGCTAGTTATTCCCCATTTTGTAGATGTGCATTTGATTTTTCCATCCCAAGTGTGGTATTTTGCTCTTGTCTTTATTGAATTTCATCTTGTAGAATTCAGACTAATTCTCCAATTTGTCAAGGTCATTCTGAATTCTAATCCTGTCCTCCAAAGTACTTGCAACCTCTCTCACCGTGGTGACATCTTCAGAATTTATAAGCATACTCTCCTCCATTATCCAAGTCATTAGAGGAAATATTGACTCGTACTAGAGCCAGCACTGACCCTTGCAGATTTCACTAGTACACCCTCTCAATTTGACAGTGAGCCATTGATAACTACTCTTTGAGAATTGTCTTTCAACCAGTTCTGAACCCACAACTGTAATAATACTATAGTTACAGTACTTTCTTCTAGACCACATTTCCCTGGTTTGCTTATGAGAATGTCTTGTGGGCGTATGTCAAAAGCTTTACCAAAATCAAGTGATATCACATCTACTGCTTCCCCCCATCCATTAGGTCAGTAACACTGTCAAAAAAAGAAATTAGATTGGTTTGGAATGATTTGTTCTTGAGAAATCCATGATGGCTATTCCTTATAACTCTATCGTCCTTTAGGTGTTTACTAATTGATTGTTTAACAATTTGTTCCAGTGTCTTTCCAGGTATTGAAGTTAGGCTGACTGGTCTATAATTCCTGTTCCTCTTTGTTCACCTTTTTAAAGACATGTGCTATGTTTTCCGTTCTCTGGTCTTCTGGGCCCTCACCCTCCTCCAGGAATTCTCAAAGTTAATTGCTAATGGTTCCAAGATTGCTGCACTAGTTCAATAAGTGCTTTGGGTGAATTTCATCAGGTCCTCCTAACTTGAATGTATTTAACTTATCTGAATATTCTTTAACCTGATGTTTTCCTATTTTGGCTTGCATTCCTTCCCTCTTGTTGTTAATATTAATTTTGTTGAATATCTGGTCACCATTAACCTTTTTAGTGAAGACTGAAGCAAAATAGCATTAAACATCTCAGCTTTCTTGATGTCATCAGTTATTAGCTTTCTTTCTCCACTAAGTAGAGGACCTATACTTTCCTTTGTCTTCCTTTGCTCTTAACATATTTAATGAACCTCTTTATGTCATTGCTAGGTGTAACTTATTTTGTGCCTTAGCCTTTCTTATTTTGTTTCTACGTTCTTATGCTATTGTTTTGTACACCTCTTTAGCAATTTGTCCATGTTTCCACTTTTTGTAGGATTCTTTTTTATTTTCATGTCACGAAAGAGGTTCTGATAGAGTCATATTGGCCTACTGCTATGCTTTCTATCTTTTCTTCACATTAGGATAGTATTCTAGGAACAACTGCAGACTATCTTGAGAGACTGCCAGCTCTCATGAACTCCTTTATCCCTTAGATTTTCTTCCCATAGGATCTTACCTACCAGTTCTGTGAGTTTTTGTCTGTTTTTTGAAGTCCATTGTCCTTATGCTGCTGCTCTCACTCCTTCCTTTCCTTACTATCATGAAATCTATCATTTCTTGATAACTTTCACCCAAATTGCCTTCCACTTTCAGATTTGCTACTAATTCCTCCCTGTTGGTCAGAATCAAGTCTAAAATGGCTGTCTCCCTGTTTACTTCCTCCACTTTCTGAAGCAAAAAGTTGTCCCCAGTACATTCCAAGAATTTACTGGAAATTTTGTGTTTTGCCATATTACTTTTCCAACAGATGTCTAGGTAGTTAAGGTCCTGCAATGCTACCAAGTTTTGTGTTTTGGATATTTTTGTTGTTTGCTCTACAAATGCCTTATCCACTTCCTCTTCCTGATTTGGTAGTCTATAGTAGATCCTTACCATGAATGTCACCCCCCCCTTTTTTTTTTTAATCTTTAATCAGAGACTCTCAACTGGTCTGCTTCTGAGAAACAGAAGCTTTATTACCTGGTCAGCCTTTAACTGAGCTGGGCCTCTTACTTTTAAGTCCCCTCTCCATTCCTGAAAACTGCTGCAGATGTAGAAGTATAGGACCAATGTCCAGAGGTCTTAGTTCAGTGACTCCCTACTAGCATGGGTCCTATCTTCCCCATCACAAGTAACTAGGAGTTAAAGTAGCCCAATTTATTATAGTATGACCTCTAATCATGAGGTATCTTTCTTGAATGCTTAAAGCTTAACTCTGGGAGAAACTAATTTAAAAAAACCAACTATGAATACCACAGGTCTTCAGGTTTTATCAAGTGGAAGTCTTTCGTATTCAGCTACTTCATAAATCGAAATTTGAATTTTTCCATATTTTTTTCTAAAGTAACACAGATTCCAGTCCCCAGTTTTCTAAAGGGATTGTAAATCATTTCAATATGGTAGATCATAGTTTGTCCCCCTTTTCATAATAGATTACTCTTTGCCAAAGACAAAAGATAGTAAACTCTATCCCATCCGTTATAGCATGTTTGCTGCAAAATATGTTGTCTGATTTTGTAATGTTCACATTATGGTAATAGAATCCATAGTTTCAGCTGGCTGGGAACTGAGTCCTTGGTACTTGATTCTGAGATCTAGAAACACATTTTTAACAGTGAGGGTAATTTACCACTGGAACAATCGATCAAGGAATGTGGTAGATTATCTATCCCTTGAATTCTTGAAATCAAGATTGCATGTCATTCTAAAAGATATGCATTATTTCCACCACAAATTACTGGGCTTAATGCAGGAATTGGTGAAATTCTACGGCCTGTTCTGTGCATAATCATGATGGTCCCTTTTCTAGCCTTAAAATCTATGAAACTATGAAAAAAGTATGTTTTATAACATGCTTTTGAATTATATAACATGTTGTAGCAAGTTTCTTTCATTCTGTATTTTTCCTTATTTCTGGATTTCATATTTCTTCACCAATTTGTTGTTATAATAGATACTAGAATTGTCTTTTTTAATCATGTATTTATAAAAAAGTTAAATTTACTTTCTGCATAATGTCTAAATTACCTCATTTATACACTACTAATTTTAATTTTCCATATTTTAACCTTAAGTATATGCCCCCTTCTATTAACTGCAAAATTTATGAGACACACCTTTTTGTGTTTACTTTGCGATATCCGAATTGAACACTAAAGATTATTAATTGAATAACTGATACAGTATGTCAGCCATCGGCAAAAATACATGTTTTAAATGAATGTCCTCTTGAGAAAAATGACCCCCTTGTTCAAGAAAGGAATTTGTTTTTCTGAGACTAGATCCTACTGAATGTGCTTTCAATTATGACTGAATAGTCATAAAAATTAGAGATTTTTTTCCTTTGCCTTTAAATATGCTGTTAGTCCTAGATAGAGCCCCTTGCTCCTATGTATGGTATTGGTTACTATGTTTGGTGTTGACAAAACCTCAATAGTGTTTTAGATTTCCAACAAGAAAACTCAGAATCGTAGTTTGTGTTTTGATTTCATGGCTTTCAGGACTAGAGAGACTTCCAACCTTCCCCATCTCACTTAACTCATCTTTAAATAATTTTGCCTTGTTTGTAGGATTACAAAGGGCATGAAGTATGTCATACAAATCCCACCCTCAGCATTAACAGATACATCCTGTCTTCCTGCCCCAGCAACCTTAAAATGCACATAGATGCATGCAGAAGCCAACCCCCAGCACTTTTTGTATGTTGAACATCACATATTGTGTGGTGTTGTAGCATATAGTAAATCATCCCGAGATAGGAAAAATATATGCTGTAAATAGCAGTGATGAGATAGATGCATAGATTTTCCTTTCCATTTAGATAAGCATCCATACTTAGTCTGACTTTGAAAAGTGCTGAGCACTGCGTAGCTCCCAGGTTATTTATGTGTCTAAACAATGACTTAAGCATCTAACTTTAGGGACCAATTTTTAAATTCTTAGATTCAGAGGCTGGATTCCCATCTTAATTAATCAACCTATTGAGGCCCTACCCACTCTCTACAGACCTCTGCGAGCCAATTTCTGCAACTCTCCATCCCTACACAGCACCATTTTCTCTCAACAGGCCCTGTGTGTGTGTGTATGTGTCTTGCAGATGACAGGGCTGCATCCTTGGGCATCTTCCAATTTGCCCACACTGGAATCTTTCTGTTTCTCACGCACCGTGGCCCACAGCCTCATTGAACTCTTCTCCCACCTAATTAGTGTCATGTGCCCATGGTGCCTTTCTTCCCATCTTGCTCAGCACCCTCCCTGACATTTAGCCACTAAACCCTTGTAGCTGCTTATCTCTTGTTATTACTGTTTAGAGACCCCAACTGAGACAAAGGCCCCATTGGATAGGTGCTGTCCCAAAGAACTCACAGGCCAAATAGAAAAGACAGGCAAAAGATGGAGTAAAAATAGTATGATTATCCCCAACTTACAGATGGGGAACTAAGGCCCAGAGAGATTGATTTGCCTATGATCACACAGGTGATCTGACACAGCTAGGAATTAAACCAAGATCACCTGAATCCATTGCAATGCCTTAACTAGAAAATATCTCTCTTTTACAAGTCCAGAATTGATGTCCCTATCCCTGTAGTAACCTCTCACCCCATCCAGGTCTCTTGCTCTGCTTATGCCTTCATATAGAAGGGCTTGTTGGCTATACCCAACTCCAAGACTCCAGCTGAAAGAGAGGACTTCCAATTAACAGCTACCCTTCCCAATCCATCACCTTTTGGGTGGTGGTAGGTGGCCTTTGTATGCTCCTCTCACACCCTAGGGCAGCAGTCCCATTGCATAACTATTCAGCCTGGAAGACCCTGCATGGTTTGAAGGATTTCTGTGCACTTAAGTTGGTTGTGGCAGAGAGCAGGCTCTTTCACTTTCTCCTATCCTGGGGGGAAAAGGTGCAGGGACCATGCTTTCTTAACCTCTTCTCCCAAGAAGGCTTTAAAAGAGGGGGTGAACTGATTCTCAACAGACTATCCTGGTCCATGAACGTATAATAGGAGGAGATACTCACCAAAAGATGCTGGGAAGAAGGGGAATAGGTGATGACTAATTAGGACCCTTCCCTGAAAACATCAAGGGTATGTCTGTGTGTCAGGTCCAAATCTGAAATCTCTCCCCTATCTAAAAATATTGAGAAGTTGGGAGTTGGTTTTGGATTTTAGACAGATTCTATTTAACAGGAAATTATAACTGAATAAAATATTTAAAGTGACATATTGCTTATTCTTGCCTGGTTATCAGCATATCACAAATTCTAAATGAGTTGAATGCCATGTTATTTAAAATACACTATAACATATTGGTGGAGTACATCCCATGGAACTTTTTCTCTAATATTTGAAGCACTGTATATAATATGATCCTCACAAGCTAATCAAAGTAGCTCCCATCACACTGCAATTTGCAATTAGATGTGGCTTGTGGTGAAGTGAACTGCCACTGGGAATGCCACAGTAACAAAAAGGTATACATGCTGAGCTGCAGCTGAGCAAATGTATGCTTATTTATTGAAGCAAAGCAGGAGGCAAAAATTAAGGCGTAATAAACTTGGGATTGTACCAACCAGAGGTTTACACACTTGTACCATAAATAGAAGGAAGACCTTAGAAATGACGGGTAAAAATGTAGCTGATCTCCTGAAAAATGAATGTGAATGAAAATTTAAAATGTTTTTGCATAATGCAAGATTTTGTACCATGAGCATATGCAATCATCTAAAAACTATAAAAATAGATCAGATACTTAGGATTCTATCTGAGACATGATGTATTACATATATACATGTGTGTGTGTGTGTCTGTTTACACATACATATATATATAAAAAATATAAAAACTGAAATATAAATCCACACTGTGATATAGAAAACATACCAAGATACAGAGCCAATCTTGCACTGTCAAGAGGTTTCTTTAGAACTGGATTTATACAGTGGTAGAAAATAGGGACCTCAAGACCTTTTCATGTGTGACCTTGTCCTTCCACCAAAATATGTGTTTCACTGGCCTCAGAATTCCATTCTGTTTTAAAAAACAAAAGTAACCAGCTCAGTAGCTAGCATCTTTGTTTAAAGACATCTATTAAAAGCTCATCACATATGGATTTGAAAAAACACTGAAGTCTCAATGGAGACTTTAGAATGTCAATAACTTTCTCTTCCCTGTCTCTCCAGAGATTTCATCTGCCCTCAGTATGTTCACGGGCATTTCCTTTGGTAATTATAGCAGAACAGAAGCAGAACAATGAGAGAGAAAAATTCCTCAGAGGCTGAGGTCGGAATATATAATCACCCTCTCTGGGCAGGATATTGTTATGAGGGTTCAGGTTTACTCCGATATCAGTTGGGCAAAATTCTCCAGGTGTATTCATTTTATGTTGACTTACAAGCAGTAAAAGTAAAAATACAAGCCAGATAAGCTAGCTCCTATGTTACTCCAGGAGAGCTGTCTGTCTTGTATTCCGCTCAGTACAACCCCTGCTTAATGTGTGTGTTTGTCTTCAGAGTAAAAGAACCTTCTTTTAAGATGTTGCTTCTGAATAGATTCAACATTACTTAATTATTGAAACACTTACCTGTTAGTGCTTCCCTAAACTGCCTCTGAATCCTGGCTGGGAATTTACTTTGAAGTCCCAGGCTTTTGGGGCTGTGTCAGAAGTGCCCTTTTCTTGGGACACCATTGGGATAGATAGCAACAATGCTTTGGATTACTCTACAAGAAGGCACCAAAAGCCCTGAGCACTCCATCACAAAAACCATAACTTCATAATTCCCCCCCTAGTGTAACAATTCATGCTGTACTTCAATCAGGGCAGTCAGGGATGGCACAGAACAAGATAATATGGAGAATGTTTAATTTCTGAGAAAATGGCTTTTCGGTACCCTGTTCTTCATAGCTATTCATCAGTGATACATGCTGTAAGAATGCTAAGCATTCAGGATGCAGCGAGTGCATCATCTTTAGTTTTTATTGCTAAGTTGGGGTCATCAGTGCAGTTGGTATTGTGATTTGTGTTAATGAGACTGGCAGATACAGAGTTTTTCAAGAGCTCCTGATTCTAAAAGAGACTTCAATGACAAAACACCAGTATTGTGACAACCAAGGGGAACTGTGAAGAAAGAGCAAGTTCCTCTGCACTTGTGGGGAAACGAGGAAGAAATTTTGTGCAGTATTCTGATTCTATAACATAGTATTATATAAGAAATGTGGTTTATCATGTACATTGTTGACTACATACACTTGTGGATAAATTATTTGTTTGCAAAGTAAGATATTTCATTTTGTTATTGTTTTCTGCAGTGGAAACAGGGGCAAGGAATTGCATTTGGTAGCCTGAGCGAAAAGGCCAATAAAGCCCATGTTACCCAGAATGTAAAGTCTCCAGAGATATATTTGGGACTTTATCTGAGAGTCAGGTTTTCAGATACATGGATTTATTGGAGATCAGTAAAAATTATTATATGTTGTTGAAATTCATTGGGCAGGTATTAGAGACTATTGTGCTGGCTGCATGCCAGTTATGATGGACACTAATAGGCTGCAGATTCTAGAAGCTTTCCTGTTTGGAATGCAAGTGAAGTTGCAAGCTCATCTATGTGTGGACTCATTTGTAGCGGATTCTCCATCATTTGGAACCTTTAAAACAAGATTGGATGGCTTTCAATCAGAATTATAGGTTTGATAAAGGAATCATTTTGTGAAGTTCTGTGACTTGTGCAGGAGCTCAGATTAGGTAATGATGATGATCACTTCTTGTCTTAAAATCTTTGAATTTGAGTCCCTCCACAACAGAAGATAACAGGTCAAGCTCCAGGCTTGCTGTAATTATGAAATAGTATCCCCAGTTTCTGACGACTGACTTTTGTGATAAGAGAACACCAGAGGGATTATTTTGAGTAATACAATTGCCATTGATATTTCAGATAATTCCTGTATATAAACGTTGGTTCTTTTTTGTAATTTCTTTCAATTTTCTTTCATGTGTGGATTGGTTCTCTTCCTATTTTTGTATACAGCCTATTCTTAGTGATGCTTTTTGTAAATAATTTGTTTCCTTCTTTTCCCTACCTGAAAACATTGGAGCTAAATTTATTTAAAGTAATAGTAAGATATGGGAATAGAGTCTGAGATGACTGCCCTCAAAGCATGCTACTCATTAACTTGGACATGTAGGAAGGAAGACAAGATGCAAAAGATGAGTTAATTTATCTGCAGCTTTCTTAGCTTATCTGGGAACTATCTGGCAATAACTCATACAGTGCAGGTTAGGATTCCTTCCTTAATCATTTCCACGTGGTGGGGGGCTGCAGTTGGCCTTCCACAGCTGGTCCCCAGCAATCATTGGGAGTCCACCATGCTCCCCTTGTATGAGGGCTAAGGAGCTGGGGAGAGTGGGTTGCTGTGTCACTGCATCAGACATTAGGCTTCCCAACCCCATTCTCCAGCTTCTTTAGAAGATGCCTTCAACTAAATCAATTTTCCATTCCGGGAGCTGGTCACCTCCCATCTGATGAATTTTGACACCCTGAACCTTACTTCTTGACCTTTCTCCACTAGGTCCCTGAGCTGCTGAGGGGAAGGTGAAAAAACCTAACCATGTCCAGGCCAACCTGGCAGTGAGGAAAAAAATCTTTCTTAGTTCCAAAAAAAAAAAAAAAAAAAAAAAAAGGGAACTAATGAAATGCACACAGCAAACTGAGAAAACCTGGTCCTACACTAACCCCACAGGCAAGAGCTGTTAATCCATGCATGAGAGGGGGCTCATGCTGCAGGAACTGGGTTTATATACCCTCCACCAGATGCGCAGAGGCAATGGCTTATCTGAGCCTCACTGGCTCACCCAGCAGCTCAGGTGATGCCTCCCCTCCCTGCCGATGTGCCCCCTCCGAACTGCTAAGGGGAAGACCCCTAAAGTGACCCCTTTTTTCTGCCAGTTCAGACAAAGCCTGTCCCCCACCTTCAAAGTTGCAGGGGTTGCATTTTCTAATAAGGGAGGTGGGAAAACGATACTTTGAAGGGGAAATTTTAACACTTAAAATAGGCATTAGTCTGGTGGCAAAGAAAACAAACAAACCCCGCCACCTTGCAACATTAATTCTGTTCCTTGTATATGTATTACGGAACAGTTTTTTATTACATGACTACATACTAGTTTTCCACAAGACTACTGTCTCATTTAGCACACAGGATGGATACTCAGTTAAGGCTGGAAAAGCAAACGTATATCTTGTATTCTCAAACTTATGAGTTCTTGACTATGCAATCTAAATAACTTTTATTTAACATTGTTTCTTTTATGTAATATATCTATATAAAATAGATTAATAACACAGTACTAAGTATAGTAATATATAAAATAAAGTATGTAGTATGTGAAGTACAGTATGAAGTCAAGTACAGGATGTCCAGTTTTCAAAATTTCTATTCAGTAATACTTGATTTCCTAGACACATAACAAAAATATAACTTTTCCTAAGATTTATATTTATTTCCAGTTTAAACAGATAATTCCCTGTGATCATAGGCCTTTTTTAAACCTGTAAAGTTTGCTTGAACTGATATGATCCATCTTTTCTCAAATTCAAACTAGGGTCACATCCTTTCTTGTATGTTATTCATTCCTTACATTGTAGACACAATGCTCAATTTTAATTCCTTTGTGCTATATTTTGTCAAGAGCAATCTGATTTCTGAAATCCAGTGAGAAGCACACCAAGTTTAGCATAACCAATTCCATTTGTATCAAGAGTTCTGCCTTTGATTTACCTTGTTTTTATTTGGCAATGCTTCCTAGAATACTTTTTTGCTCTTCTCACTGGAGCCATGTGTTGGTTTGAAATTATTAAAGATATATTTGTGAAATAATTTCCAAATAAATTTCTTAGCACATAGCCTATGGCACTTTTCCATTTTGGAGATATTCCCTCATGTTTTTCTTGAGCACTTTTTTGGTTTGCCTTTTTTTTAAATTTTTTTTTATTATTACTAGTTTTGAACATTCACTTTTAATTTATTAGCTGAGATACTTTTATTGTTCCTATTTGTTTATATTTTCTCACAAATCAATGTTTGTAATTTTGCTGTATAAGGGCTAGGTATTTATCATTATTATTGTAAATCTTGCTTTCAGTGATGTGAAGACACTGATACCAATACAATCATAACCAAAACATGAAGCCTATTACGGCCATCCTAAAAAAAAAGATTTTTTTTTCCATCTTGAGATTCTTTCTTCAGTGCCAATTGTTCCCTGACTTGATCAAATGTTTCATTCAAGTGAATTAAATGCCCTATCCCGCAACACATTCTGTTTTATTTATGATGTTGAATGTAATCAAGAGCTTTCAGAAATTTCCCTGTAGTACAGTAGATGATGTTTAGTGTTCTTGCAGTTTATTGCATTGTATCTTAGGCAGTAATATTCTCCAGGAATGATAAACCAACAAAAATACGACCTTCTTTTCTTGTTTGCGGTCCTTAATCAAGATGTGATTTCCCTTTGTTTTAAGACTTGTTGCCCGAGCCTCCTCTCTCATACATAGTTCTACCTTAGAATATCTCCACTGGTTTCAGTGGAGTTACTCCTGATTTTACACCAGCGTTAGTGAGAGGAACCGGGCCCTGAGTTCCAAGAGCACTGTGATCTGCACACAGTTGAAAATCTGTATTTTCTTACAAATGTTAAGGAAATGGATTGTACATGCAAGAATGGTAGCAGCAGCATTAGTGACACTAAAACAGGGGTGGCCAACCGGTCAGACTAAGAGCCAAAAAATAGCTATAGATACTGCAAAGAGCCACATTTACCTTTTATGTATGTGTGTGTATATATATATATATATATATATATACACACACACTACAGTATAAACACACACATACATACTGGATGCACATGCATTGAAATGATAATTTACAATAAGACAAAACAATCAAAATGTTTGTTTACCTTGTATGTGGCGATTTTTGACTCAGTGGGACTTTTGGCAATCCTTGCTTTCAACTTTCCTTGCTCCAGCAGCATCCTGGCACCCAAAGCATTGAGTGTGAGTATTCTGGGGGTAGCCCCGGGGTACTACTACTATTACCACATGCCCCACAGACCCTGCCCAGGAGCTGCACAAACAAACAGAGGCCAGGCCCACTCTCTGCCCCAGGCAGCCCCCCATAGAAAGGGGTGGAAGACACGAACATAGAAACGTGGCTACTACACAAGGGTGTATCTCAGCTTCGTCTGTCCCACGCCCTCACTGCCTCCAGCCATCATTTGACCCCCTGGTCAGGGGAAGCCAGGACAGTGCGCACCCCTCCTCCTCCTCCTGCCTAGGTCAGACGCCCCCCATCAGGCCCGGGGAGGGGGACACTCTCCCCTGGAATCCTCTTTGCAAGACACAGCTGGGATGAGAGAGGGGAGTGGGAATTTCCCGTTTCCCCAGCAGCGGCCTCACAGATGAAAGTTAAAGTCCCGGGGGTGGGGATTACCCGATCACGTAGGTTCACCAGCCCCACTTTGCGGCTTCGGATCAGCACGATGCGGGGGGTGTCGTACTTGAAGAGGAAGCTGCACGTGCCACCAGGGACAGGAACTCCCTCTATCTTCCGCATAAGAGCCGCATTTGTATGAGCAAAGAGCTGCATACGGCTCGAGAGCCGCAGGTTGGCCACCCCTGCACTAAAAGCTTAACACTGCCAGTAGTGGAAATAACGTAATGAATTAAATCTCACACAAAAAGTTGACAAAATTACCAAAATGTTATCCACTAAGACTGGTCACTTTTGCTATTTCGTTAGAGCTCTGGTAGCTTCTGTATTGTTTATCATCTTTCTTCCTTTTTAGCAGGGACACCATTTGGTATGAGGAAAGGGCCCACCCAGGTCTTGCTTTGCTCTTTTCCCCTCTTCTCTACCCACCGACTTTCCATAGGTCTGTATGTTTCATTATGTCTTTGACTTTTTGCCCCACCAAACCTTGCAAGATATAATATAATCACATGCAATTTTCTATATGCTGACCCAACTTTGTGCCCCCTTCCCCGTGGATTTTTCTGAAGTGATGTCCCTGTTTTTTAGGAAGGGGTTAATGTTGTAACTCTTAGTGGTTATTACTACCTCACTTGACAGTCCTCTGATTTTGAAATGGCACGTGTTTTGTAAGTCAGCTATATTTTCTGTTAGTACTAGTTCAGTTACTTCATGTCGTGCTCCGCTGCTGCTTTTGTCATTGAGATGTCAGCAGCGATTGCTCCCACCAGTATTTACTGGTGTCACTACTAGGCTTCCATGTGACAGCTTTTCTTGCCTGCAATCCTATTGATATAGTTGATTTAGCAACATGTCAGACACCTGTTTTCACATTATTACACTTCATTTCTTCTGTAGGATAATTTAGCCCTACTGACCTTGACATTCATACACTGTCTAAAACAGAGTCACATGCATACTTGTCTGAGCTCCCTTTTTGATAAATTGGAACCTGAATCCTCACCACAGTCAGAGAGAACCAAAAAATCGAATGTAATTTAACATCTTGGACAGCATTGATAACATGGTAAATTAACGGATCTATGCGAACAAGATACAAGCAGAAATTACTGGAAAAAGCAATAGGAGTAATATGTGCCATATCAAACAATCCCATGTTTTTACACACAACGAAATTGCATTTTTGGGAGAAGATATGTTTAAAAGGGACGAATAATTGTATTTGTAGCGGCTCTTGCTAAAATGGAGGTAAGAGAGATTTCATCCAGGGCACAGCATTCTACTATTTCAAAGTGCAGTGTGGCTAGTAGTCTCTACATTTTATGTTGTGTGGTCTCCACCTCAATAAAAGGAGCATCTTGTGTACACTTTACCTCCTCCATTTATAACAATGCTGAACCAAGTTGTGGTAGTGAAAACAACTTTCTCTCCATTCATGCAACATCCTTGTTGCAACTACAGCAGCTGCATACATGGAAAGGTAATACCTCATACTCCTGTTTATCTAAATAGCACCGAGGACACAGATTTTATTTGGATAATTGGGAGTTTGGATAATTGAGAAGGCAGGAGCCATTCAGCAGTGGGGTGGCTGGGGGTTCTCCTCACCATCCTGTCCGGGCGGGGGGTCTCTGCTCTGCCCCACTCACTCACTCCTGTGACAGCGAGGCTGCAGAAGCTCCCTATTCTGCGGCAAGACCGGTAACCCTCGATCCCTGCAGATATAAGTTGCAGGGAAGGCTGCAGTCCTGGTGGGGCAGAACAGAGTTCTGTCAGGGCTGAGACTGCAGAGGGCTCCCTGCACTGGCATGGGAGCCATTCAGCAGCAAGGTGGCCACTGGGGCCGGTGGTAGCTTCTCCTCCTCCTCACAGTCCAGGCTGGGGGTCTCTGCTCTATTGTCCAAATTGCTGCATTATCCAAATCCCTTTCTTGTCTCCCAGCATGAGCTACATGCTGCAAAGGTCACACATCTCATGTTGGAGGAGAAGGAAGGGACTTGGATAATGCAGAGGTTCAGATAATAGGATTGCAGATGAATGGGATTATATTGTATAAGGAAAGTATTTATGGCTCCTGCTTTGTAGTTTTGGTCAAAGTAATTTTGGTTCATGAGATTGGTTATTTCCTCTCTTCCTATGTAGAACCAGTTACTTATTAATGGAGGAAGTTACATTGTTTTAATTCCTTTTAGAAGAATCCACGTTCTTCTTTACAATGAAGTTGTAATAATTTGGGGAAAAAGAAGTGGAGTCAGCATAATGTGGCCTGTAAACTTCCTGTGGAACAACCAATGACATACACCACAATTTGATAATCATGGTATTATGGGCTTTTTTATAACCTTCTGAAGCTTGATTGTTACCAATTATGGGTTACCAGATTTGATTTACCAATACAATATGGCAGATCATGCTCTTGTGTTTCCAGTATTGTTGCAAAGGGAAACATATTTCTATCTTTCTAGGGTTTTTTAAAGTAAATTTCCAAAACAGGTCTAAAATAATGCAATATCCATTAACACAAACCTATGCAGGGTAAAGTGCAAGCCCATTGGGTTGCATACCAGGGAGAGACAACTTGAAGAAAGGCAGGCATTACATGCTATCATATGTAATTTCAATTGTGGGTCATTCACAGCTGAAATATAGAGTTTGTGAATGTGAATAAGTCTGTAGTAGAGTTCTCATCCAGCTTCAAACAAAAACTACACACACATTTTAAAGTCACTCCTTCTGGGACCACTTTATAAACCGAAGATAATTTAAAATAATGATATGTGAATCTCCAACCTAATTCTCCTAAGCCTTGGCTGTTGCTAAGGGGTTCCTTCTCCATGAGGATTACTTCTACTTCCCCTACGTTCAGAATGAAATCTAATGAGTGAAACCAGACCTAGTGAGTCGAGAGATTTCCTGCAGTTTCCCGCAAAGTTCCAACAGTTCCTAACAAAGTGGGGCAACAAAAATTGTGTCACCCGGTTACAAGGTTGCTACAAAGCCAAGTCATACCAATAGATCATATTTTGCTACACCTGATTGATTTCCTTAAAAAGGAAATTATCTCAAAAATATGGTCAGTTGATAAAATGTTAATAAAAATGGCAGTGATGACTTGTTTTTTTTTTGTTTCTGGATCAGAAATTTATTTTGACCACTTAATTGAAGAAGTGTCTTTTGTTGCTAATGATGCACTGAAAGATGTATCAGAGTGCTCTGATGGTCTAAGAACTGTCTTAGAAATAATCAGTGAATAATCAGTTTATTAATTTTTGGCCACTAGTTTCTGCAACAGTTGCTTCTGCTACTTCATCCTGAATGTGTGAATGCTTCTTCATTTATGAGAGTAGTAATAATATAGAATCCTAGAAATATAGGACTGGAAGGGACCTTGAATGGTCATCTAGTTCAGTCCCTTGCACTGAGGCTGAACCAAGTATATACTTTAACCATCCCTGAGACGTTTTTTCTACCTGTTCTTAAAAATCTCCAATTGGTGTAGATTCTACAACCTCCCTTGGTTATTCCAGTGCTTAACTTTTCACCAAGTTAGGAAGTTTTTCCTAATATCTAACCTAAATCTCCCTTGCTGCAGATTAAGACCACTACTTCTTGTCCTACCTTTAGTGGACATAGAGTCCTCTTTATAACAGTTTATAACATATCTGAAGACTCTTATCAGGTCTCACTCTTCTGTTCTCAAGACTAAACATGCCCAGTTTTTTTAACTTTTCCTCATAAATCAGGTTTTCTAAATCTCTAGACTCTCTACACTTTGTCCATATATATTCTAAAATGTGGTACCCAGAACTGGACACAGTACTCCAGCTGAGGCTTCAACAGTGCCGAGTAAAGTGGAATAATTACCTCCCAGATCTTGCTAATGACACTCCTGTTAATAAACCCCAGAATGATAGTAGTCTTTTTTTGCAACTGCATCATATTGTTGGTTCATATTCAATTTGTGATCCTCTATAACCCTCAGATCTTTTTCAGCAGTACTACCATCTGTCCAGTTATTCCCCATTTTGAAGTTGTGCATTTGATTTTTCCTTTGTAAGTGAAGCACTTTGCACTTGTCTTAATTGAATTTCATCTTGTTGTTTTCAGCCAATTCTCCAATTTGTGATGGTTATTTTGAATTCTAGTCCTGTCCTCCAAATTGCTAGCGATCCTCCCTAGCTTGGTATCTTCTGCAAATTTTATAAACATTTTATAAACAAGTTCATTCTTTCAACAAGTTGTGCAGTCACCTTATAATAATTTTATCTGGACCACATTTCCTGAGTTTGCTTATGATAATGTCCTGTAGGACTGTATCAAAAGCCTTATTAAAATCAAGATATATCACACCGACAGCTTCCCCATATCCACTAGGACAGTCACCGTGTGAAAGAAGAACATTAGGCTGGTTTGGCATGATTTGTTTTTGACAAATCCATGTTGGCTATTATTTATCTTCCTATATGTATTATCTTCTACAAATTGATTGTTTTAGAATTTGTTCCTGTGTGTTTTCAGGTACCTAAGTTAGGCTGACTGGTCTATAGTTCCTTGGGTCTGCATTGTTCCTTTTTTTAAAAGATAGGTACAACATTTGCCTTTTTCCAGTTCTTTGGTGCCTCACCTATTCTCGAAGATAATCTCTAACTTTGAGATTTCATCAGGCTCTGCCAACTTGAATATATCTAGTTTATCTAAATGTTCTTTAACCAGTTCTTTCGCTCTTCTGGCTTGTGTTCTTTTCCCCTTGTTAATATTAATTGTGTTAAGTATCTGGCCGCCGTTAGCCTTTTTAGTGAAGACTGAAACACAGTAGACATTAAACATCTTAGCTTTCACGATGTCATCAGTTATTAGTATATATGTCTCAGGGATTAGTATATACTTTAACTAAGTGGAGGACCTACACTTGCATCTTTCTCTTGCTCCTAATGTATTTAAAGTACCTTTTCTGATTCTTTTTTATGTCACATGCTGGTATCACTCATTTTGTGACCAGCCTTTCTGATTTTGTCCCTATATGTTTATACTATTCTTCTGTACTTATCCTTAGCAACTTGTCCATGTTCCACTTTTTATAGGATTCCCATGTGCCATAACTGTTAATGCGTAAACAACAATGGTAGAATATTTGGTGGAGTAACTTCATACTTTGTTGAACCAAAAATAAATGATCTTCTGAATACCTAAATCCAAACTAACAATTATGTCAATACCTACTTAAGTGGCTACTAAAGATCTATTAAGGGATTATGGGTTTTTTGTTACTATTGAATAAGCTAGTGGTATGAAGGCAAAAACATCCTTCCTCCCCTGTGTTTCCCCTCAAAGAGGCTCACCCTTGCTGCAGTCCTTTCATTTCCCTGAACAGGATGGCTACTCTTGTCTAGAGTTGAAAACTTACTTAAAAGCGGCAGGAAGAAGGTAAAACCATGGCCCAGTCATATCTTTCATCAGCCGCCAGAGCTGTCTGGCTGTGGAGATGTGTAGATTCTTCACCCTTTTAAGAGGTAAACACTGACTGTGCTCTTTTTGGGTCGGCCTGAAGCGCAGTGCCTCATGGAGTAGCCAATGGGGTGGTATAGCCCTGTGTTCCTCCTTATGTACAGTTTTGGCTTAATGCCACTGTTTAGCCATTGTCTTCTGCATATTTAATCTGTGCTTTATATTCAATGACACTCATGAAACATGGCTCCTTTGAAATTCTCTGCCATACCTTCCCAAGGCTTTCCAATGTAGCACTCTCCCGAGAGTTTGTTGGTACTACAATCTCAATCAAAAGCTTGAAAGCCTAATGTTTACATTTGATAAGAGTATTCAACATTGCTTAGAGTCTACCTGCAAGTTACAGTAATCCATGAATCACTGGTCAATGAACTTTATTTTTGGAACCAATTAAATCATTACTTTCTAACAGTCATTAACTAAATAAATAAATAGAGGCCAATAGGGTCTGGGAAATCTCAGCACCTCTGAAAAACAAGCAATTTATTTAGGTGCCTAAAGATGGATTTACTTGTCTAAGACTCTCAAGTTTGAAAATTTTTACTCTTATTCTTTTTGGGCGTCGCAATATTCCAGGTGATTATATTAAAAAAAAAGCTATTTGTGATCACTCATAAGCAGCCTAGTCATGCACTTGAAACAAAAATAAACAAGCTTGACTGTCTGCTCCATGGCAATACACACAACTGTAAAATAATTAGTTGGTACAAAGCTATTAGAAACAACAACAAATGACTCTCTTTATTTGGTGGAAGATTGATATCTACTAATGTGTATCTCAATCTTCTGGATAACCTAACTCTGCATCTCTACCTGGAAGCAAGCCTAAAGTTTACTGGGCAGGAGAGGTATCATCTAGACATCTCAGTTGTTGCATAATGAATGGTTCCCTAAAATCTTTGGTTGACATGTTTCTAAAGTAAAAAATAAATGAACTTGACCGTTTTTCTGTCAGCTGTCTGTGATGTAACAACTAATGCCCAAGATCACTAGGTTCTTAATGTACTTGCCACATCTTAACTCATTAATTATGTCAATGCTAAGCAACCAAGTGAAGTGAATCCCAAAGCTATTCCATTTGAATGTGGTGTTCTGGAGGATATGAATTTTAAAAAAACTTTCCAAAGCAGCACTACAAAGGTTTAATTTTCCCTGCCCAAAGAGTGTGGCTCTGTGATGGCCAATGCTCTGAAAGTGCTGGATAAAACCAGAAACACATGCTGTTATTGAGGTACATGTAACTTTTGTAGTATACCTACCAAATTTGTTGGGGACATTTAAAGGAAGCAGTTTAGTTGTACAGATAAGCTTGTAAATACGTTTTTACAATTAACAGTTATGCCTAACATGCTTAAGATCAAAATAAATCTTCAGCATGGCCTTTGCAAAGAATTGCAAGGTGGAACCCTTGCTTCTGTACTGCTTTTACTATGCAGAATATTTATCTTCTTTCAGACATTTGATAATATTGAAACTTGGTCTCTGCATCAAAAAACATTAACTTGGCAACAAGCTAGCACAGCACGTACCTGCATTTGTGAAAATTATTAAAAATATGAGGAAGACCAATTTTACACTCCCTTCTTTATGATGGGATACTGATTTTTTTTCACTCTTTACTCTAAATTACAGAAGAATGAGTAAGCCCAGAGTTACTTACATTCACACTCACACCCACTATGGCAAGTTGTGCCCAGAAGCTGTATGACTACATGGAGCAAAATGGGTCTGGCCCCGTGGACAGGGCACTTCTGCCCCCTCCTGAGTCCCTCTCTGTGGCTGGCTGCTCAGGCCTGTGTGAGCCAACTGCCCTCTCTTCTGGCGCTACATCAGCCCTTGATGGGCAAAAGGTGTAATTGCTTCCCTTCACCTCCCCATGAGAATCAATTATTCTGTAGGGGGTGGGGAGGAAGGAAGGGGTAGGGAAGCTGCCGTGGACATTAATTCTATGTTTGTGCAGTGGTGCAGAATTCCCCCAGGAGTAAGTATTGGAGCAATTTTTCCCTTGTGAACTACTGTGTTGGCAAGGTTCTTAAAGTGCATTGTTCCCTTGTATTTACTCCAGAGCCAGCTATTAATCTTATAAATATCAATAATTGTATCAGAAAGGGTGGTGTTTGTTCAGGCCACCATTTAGGTGAGCCCTGACAATTAAACTTTTTACAAATTAAAATGATTGATTATAGGTGCAAATGGTGGTTTCTCTATTATCATTTTCCTTAAAGTTATGTATCAAAATGTCAGTTCATGCCCTTACATGCCTTTGAAAGATTTCTTTTGTTAATCTAAGGACTTTATAGACTTCTAATATTTTTTACTAACTGCTTTATGTCTTTACTAACTCAGACGCCATTTCAAACATGAAAAAGGCAAGCATAGATGATAATTCAATTGGAGAAAAGTGATACTATACTTGAATCTTTTCATTCCAAATGACTACTTCTAACATGCGTTTGCATATGAATACTGGCACTAAAGGTTTTTGCCAGTGGAACTATGGGCTCCAGTCCTCCCATTTATTTGTATAAATTGATAGAATGACTCAGCGGAAAAAGAACAGCCTTCGGTTGTCTTCTCAATAGGAGGGGGAAACCTGAGTTGGAGATTACTCTTTATTCACTGGGAACACAGCTGTGCTCTTGTATCCTGTTACAGTCTGTATATGATGAAATCCATAATGAAGCTTGGATTGCTCCAAACCCTTGCAATTGTGAGTAATACAAGATCCACTTCAGGTTAGAATTACCATAGCTAAATGGGAAATGGCAATCCTGGTATGAACTTAATCTGATAAACTGATAGAGTCCCTGAGAAAAATTCTGAACGTTCAAAATGGGAATTGAACCCACAAATCTTAAGACTATGTAAGAACAACCCTTCTTCTACTGCTTCCACCTCAACCTGCCCTCCCCAACCCCCAGATAAGAATTTTATTGCCTACATCTGTGATAACATTTATTAGTTATGTCAATACATTAATGCAATGCTGGAAGTCACCAGACCACCATGGTGATAGACAGATTATAAAAACCTACTAGAATAGAAAAGTTTTATTGGCTATGTTCAAAGTACTTCATAAAATGTTACTGAATTACTTTTCATTACTTCTCTGAAACGGGCGGCACCAGCCTCTTCCCAGGGGAGGGTTGAGGTGGCACATAAAATTGAGGGGGCTGTGGCCTCTCCACCATGAGGCCTTGTCTCTCTCTTTAGCCCCACCCACTGCTCCTCCTCAGGTAAGTACTAGCCCCGCCTTCCCCTCCCCCCGGCCAGAGGCCAGAAGCTGGAGCCAGGCAGTGTGGGGGCAGCTGCATGCACTGGCTGGTGCCATGGCAGCCGCAGTACTCCTCTGTCTCCTACTGCTGCTGGTACCTGGGGCTGCTACTCAGCTCCTGCCATCCTTTGATTGCTCACAGCTGGTAAAAGCTGCCCAGGTGTAGGGACCCAGATCTGGGGCTGGTAGAGTCCTCAGGGAACAGTGACTGCAGGGGGCGGGACCCAGGAGCCTAGCCTGGAGCAGATAAGTCCAGGTCTGTGTGGGGAGCACCATGCCCTCCACCTGCCCTGGGCGGCAGGCCCCGGCAGGCAGGGGCATGAACCAGCGGCTGCTCTCAAGCCCCTTAGTCTCTCACCTGGGCTTACTCCTGCACTGCTGCTGGCAGCAGCACTGCCTTCAGAGCTGGGTGCCCAGCCAGCAGTTGCTACTCTCTCTGCTCTGTCTTCAGAGCTGGGTGGCTGGAGAGCAGTGGCTGCTATGGGTATGCTAACGCAAATTTTGGAGTCACTATAGCTCCTGCAAGACCCCCATCCCTAGCACCGCCCCTGCACTGAAAAGATCATTTTAAAAAACTGTCATCCTGTACCTGACCCCAAACTGTTCTAGTGTGATACACTTTTATGATGGAGAGACACAAGATATCAGGATCTGAAATGAATGTTCAGCTTTTTCCAATCTTCTGTTCTTTTTGTTTGTTACATGCTCTAAGTTATAAACAAAAGTGGCACATGGGCCAGGAGTTCTAATGATTTCTTTATCATTATAGAATCATAGAATTGTAGGACTGGAAGGAACTTGAGAGGTCTCTCTAGTCCAGTCCTCTCTGCACTCAAGGCAGGGCTATGTGTTATCTAGACCATCCCTGACAGGTGTTTGTCTAACCTGCTTTTCAAAATCTCTAATGATGGAGATTCCACAACCTTCCTGGGCAGTTTATTCCAGTGCTTAACTATCTTGACAGTTGGGAAGGTTTTCCTAATGTCCAACCTAAACCATCCTTGCTGCAATTTAAGCCCATTGCTTCTTGTCCTATCCTCAGAGATTAATGAGAACAATTTTTCTCCCTCCTCCTTGTTGTATTTATTATAATAGTGCCTAAAAACCGCAATTAAGATCATAGACTCCATTGTGATAGGTGCTGGTAATTATAATTGCATAGTGTCTCCTCAAATACTCTCTAGTAACCCTGGCTGTGTCTGTGGGATCTTGCTTGCAAGTTCACAATTTTGTGCACACACACACAACTAGCAAATGTTGTTTTCCATCAATTTGCTAAACCCTATATTTACCTTGAATGTCTATCATGTCAAGTTGTTTAAGATAAAAGTCTAAGTAATAAAACATGGAAAAAATGCTCAGACCCCTTTATAAAGAACATTGTATGGATCGTACTACAGAAATGTAAAATATTATTTCATAAATTCAAAGCAAACTGGAACTTGTTGTGTACAGGTATGGTTCTGGGAATGTATGCAGGAAGATATGTTGACTGACTGGAAATATTGGCTGAGAAAATGGCATGGACCCATCCATTTCTCTAGAAGGCAGAGAACAAGCATTTTCCTCCCTATCACCTCTCCCCTCACACTCAAGCAATGATGTCTAGTAGTAGTAATAGTTCTATGCAAGAAGGGATATCATTTGAATAAAAGAAGATATTTTAATATTGTTTTTGCTGTTACTCATTTTTGTGCAAAATTTCACGAGGAAACAAGTTTGCAAATTTTTAACAAAATCACATTCTGTAGTTTTGGACAGACTCTACTTGTAAGTACTTTCCCTGCTGCTTGTAGAAGTCCTGAGGAAACAGCAGGGAAGGCACAACTCAGGAGTATTGTAATCCTCTTCTGTTAATGTTAATGCTCCTTAAATGAACATTTCACTTTGCAAATCATATTTCAGAAGACAAAGCCCCAGTCCTTACGATGTTACAATTAATTTCTGGCAACTATGGTTAAGGAGTGGAAAAGTATGTAGACAGTTTCTCTTAGCTAGTTATTTTTCTTTCCACTGTTAGGAGTAATTATATTTTCTGCATCATAATTGTATGGATTAGGTAAGAAGTAGAATTTTGGGCATAAAAATAAACACATTAATTCAAATTTTACTGGCTCTATCTGTATTTGCTTTTTTGTTCCTTTTGGCTTACTGATATGGTAAGAAACTCCAATATCTTCCCAAAACATTACAGAACCCTGCAGTTTCCTCCTAGCCTGGATTTTCTTGCAGTTGTACCAGCAAACTGGCACATAAAATAAGGTTTATTCAGTGTGTGACAGTGAGGCACATTAAAAGGGAACCAAGCAGTGTTCCTTGTATACAAGGAAATAAAATAATCCTCTTTCATGCTCTATTAAAGATACTGTTTGTTCTATAATCATCAGAATGGGTAAAAAATTCTCTAATCAAGTTTATTTTGTACCAATATACACATTTTCTTTACTATTATAAAAATATGTTTAAAATAGATGGAGTGTTTTGTGTAAAGATGTGATTCATCAAACTTTCAAAGCATGGTAATATGATAATGGAAGCAACTCATTGCCAAGTACTTCACAGAAAAATCCTTACAGTACTATAGTATTAGAAAAATCCCTAAGAAAGCTTCCTCCATTGTACATCACTTTCAAAAGAAATAATGAAAGTATGCATTGCATCAACTAAATATTGTGATTTAAATAAAAACAAGGAATGTATTTGGCTTTGTTCTTTTTTTCATAGTAGAGAATATTATTACTCTATGCAATGTGACTTTGTATAGTATATAGCATTGAAGCCTTTACACCTACAGAATTGTTTATAGGAGGTAAAACAAATCAAAAGATTAAAGAATGAATGGAGGATATGACATTTTGGGGACCTCCTGACTGGTAATGGGTTATATTACCACTTACCCTGTAACCTTGGAGTGCCTTAGTGTCCTGCAGCTATGGTTGAGAGTCCCAGTAGTCAGCCCCAAAGCACAAGGTTTCACTCTGTCTCTCACCAGCCTAGTTACTCCATGCAGGGTGACACCATCAGCCAATCCCAAGTCTCTCCACTTCTGTCCTCCCAGAGTTCTTAGCTACCAGACTCTCAGACTGTTCCCCTGAGGTTTGCTGCCCCCAAAGGTGTGAAACGAGTTATCACTGTGGCACACACACTCCACACAGTTTGCACACCAGAGTCTTGCTTGGGATAAAAATAAATAAAACGTGTATTTAATAGGAAAAACACTGGTTCAAAGATGAAATAGTAAGGGAAATAAACATACCCAAATTACACTGACAATAAACATAGAGAACCTCAGGCTTTACCCTTCCATATTAGACAAAATCCCTTTTCTAATACAAGTTACTTATGGCTTTTGAACTGGTTCCCAGCATGCCCCCTAGCTATCCGTGGGGAATTCATTGTTTCATGGACAGCTTACCGCCTGGAGTCTGTCCCTCAGTTTTTGGATGCCTTTCACTTCAAAATCCTATCTTTTGAAAAGGGTTTGCAATGTTTTTCTTCTTCAGACTCAATGGACACTTAAAATGGGAAAATCCCCAGTTGTCTCAGTGTCTTTCCATTAACTCTAGGCCCATCAATGTCTTTTCCTGGGCTGTACAATGGATCATTACTTGAGACCAGTTTTGTGTAAACACTTGGCTTGGCAGGTGCCTCTCCTGTCTGATCACTCACTTCTTTGCTGTGAGATGGAGTCAAAGTATATAAGCACGGTTCTCTGTATACACAAATATATAAATTCCTAACCATAGCCTGCATACATATCTCATAATGATTACTAAGTTTAGAACATTATAAGCTTTCATAAAAGATCTTACTTGATATGTTTCCGTAGTACAACAGTACAGCATGCAATTAGTTGGTTCAACTACTCATTTCAGGCCCATAAACCTTCTGTTCTTCCTTTGGAATGTGTGGACCCTGATTGTCACGGAGGATTTTTGGATACTTGCATGGCACGACTTCTTGCAAAGGCTTAACTTTGCCCCCTTCTTATTGGAATCTTAACTGGTGTTTGGTCTTCTGGCCTCTGAACTCTTCCTAGATGATCTGGTGTGATTTTACTGCACAGGGCATAGTAGCTGGGGGGACAGTAGAATTTGCTGGGGGTTACCATAGCTTTCCAGGGACTCCCTTTGTGGCAATACAAAACAAGTAGGAAGAAATGGGTAGATCTAGAGTTTCTCAGCATGTCCTCCAGTCCTCTCCTGTGATAAGGACAATTTAACCCTCTGTGACTCCAACTGTTGAGCTAAACTTGTCCTTGCAGAGTGACTCTGCTGACTGGAGGGGTGAAGGGAGAGGATCCTTTTAGTGCACAGCCCACTGCTTGGGCTGGGTACCAAGGCTCTGAATTTGGCCAAAAGTGAGCAAAGACATATAAAAACAGGAAAAGACCTTATTCTCACGCCAATACAATCACTGATCTATATCAATTTTAAGGCAATCCACAAAGGTACAAGGCAGGCAGCTAACCGGAAAGCTCAGGCTATTGTGGCACTCCAGTGGCTCCTAGCAGTGTATGCATCTGCACTGTCTCCAACACAGCGCTGTGTGCAACTTATACAAAATAGCCCAATGTAACTTGCACCTGTCATTATTTTTTATGACAGGAGGGTAGCTCTGAATGTAAAACAAATTAAGTTTGAAAGCACATTCAAGATTAAACCAATGCAAGAATTTGCTGTACAATACACACAGAGAAAAGGGTTAGATATGCTATAATATGCTCCTGGCTCACTTGCTGTATTGCTTGACTTCATGGGAAAAGCCAGCCAGCAAGCCAGTCTGGAGATTTCATTTATTTCTCTGATGTTTCCTTTGTCTGTTGGATGAGATTAAAAACATATAACATGAACTGCCATATAACATTTCATGCCCTATTTGTAAGATTCTTACTGCTAACTTGGTGAAAAATGTATCTCGCCGTATGAGAACCCTAGTGTATATCAGAGATAAGTCACATAACATGCTGTTTAAAACAAAGTTTAATATTCAGATAACTTTACTGCATTATATTTATTCAGAATTTTCATTCTTTAAATTCTTCCTCTTGCAGAAGATTTGAAACTGTAGGTTTGTTTATTCTTAATTTCCCAAAGAGGTGGATATTATGTTTATAACAATAAGTGCTTGGTTCTATAGCTGGGTTGTCCAACCCATGGCCTGCGGGCTAGACTCCGACCCACCAAAGGCTGCTATCCAGCTTGCTGGGATGGAGGAGTAGCCCATCCCTTCCAGGCCCGTGCCGGCCCCGAGCTGGCCAAGTAGCCCCTCTCCTCCAGGCCCCTCCAGTTCACTGGCCCCCGAGTGAGAAAAAAAATTGCAATGTGGCCCCCCCCAAGCAAAAAGGTTGGATACCCCTGTTCTATAATACCTTTACTGAGAATCTCAAGGTATTTTACAGACATTAATTAATCCTTAACATGCTTGTGGTATAGTGAGTTCTCAATACACCCATTTTACAGATGGATTAAGTTGAGGAAAAGTGTTCCTTTCCTTCAATGCTTGGTTCAAGTTCCTCCTGTTGTGAAGAAAAGTTGTGTTTATTAGCAGTAATAGTACTATTGCATTAGTGTCTAGAAGCCTCAGTCAGTATTAGGACCCTATTATGTCAGGTCCTGGAGAAACACTTAGTAAGAGACAGTCCCTACCCTGAAGATCTTAGTCTAAATAGACAAGACAGACAAAAATAAGAAGGGAAACAGAAGCAAAGAGAGATGAAAAGATTTGCCTAAATTCACACAGCAGATCAGTGATAGAGCCTGGAATGTAATTCTTATCTCCTGATGACCACTACTTCAGTGCCTCTCATATTTTACAGATAAAATGGCTGTAATTTAAACCCAGCTGTGTACATGTCCAGTGACAAGCATTATGTCAAGGGAGTAAATGCTAAGTCTCTATTTGAGTTTCAGCCTGTTGCTCACTGAGCCTTTGGTGGTTGTTTAAAAACTTCCACACGGAATTGATATGATCTGTGTGTGCTTTAGCTAATGGGGGAAATACTGAGTACACTGTTGGTGGAGGTTGTCAATACCTGTCTTGAGGGTAAGGTGGTGATTGTCTTTAAAAAAGTATGAGTATGCTCTCTGAACAAGAAACCATCTATTGAAACTGAGAATCTGGTCAGTTGTCAGCCTATTTTGTTTTGAGGGTAAGACTGTTCAGAAGGTGGTAGGAAAACAGCTCTCAAAATATCTGCATGCCTCAGATTTCTGCATCTGTTTTGTGTCTGGATTCAGACATGGGTTATGGAGACAGCACTTGATAAAAAGTGTTAAGGGATTTAGTGTCGGTATTTCTGTATTCATACAAGAAGGAAGTTCTGGCAGTGGAAATGGTATTTACCCATCTAAAATCATTCTGTTTTGCCAATTATGCGCTAGTGAAAAGTTCTAACTGTCTTGTGATTGGGATTCCTTCCATTCAGACAGATGGGAATGCAGGTAGAAAGCCAAGAGACCATGTGGGGAGGGGGCTATTGACAACAATGCCCACCCAAGCAGCTGTCCATCCTGATTTTCTGTGCCTACATATAAAGGGATATGATGTTAATAATCTTACTCTGGGCTAGAATATTTATGTATCAAATAACTTCATGGCTACATAGGATCAGCTTTTTGATTCTTAAATCAGAGGTGCTCAGAGAGAACACTGAGGGGATAAACTATGCAAAATTTGACAGATTGGTATGCATAATACCAGTGAGTAGAAGTTAGAGACATTCTACTAAGTCCCCCAGAGACTGTACAGTGTGCCAAAATAAAACGTTTTGCATCCAGCTGTTTGAATGTATTTATCGGGGGTATGGAACTCCACTTTGTATGCATAAATAGTGTCCAAATTGAGCTCTGTATAATATTACACAAATAATAATAAAAACAACCCTATATTAAAAGAAAGTTAAGATTGCAAAGCCAAACACTCAGAAGTTCGGAAATGCCAGAATTATGGTTGCTCAAATGCTCATGCAACCTTAATTTGGCCCCATTGTGCATTAGGTTACAGCCTTTAATTAAGCGATCACATACTATTTCCCTCCCAGGACCTCTGCCTCATTCAGTAAATGGTCAGTTATTCTATTGTTTTTTAATTCTTCTCTTTCAGTGCATGGTCCCCAGGCCTTATTGAATGCTCACCATTCAAAAACTGCACTGAATACAAAATTATTAATTACTTAATGGGCTTTTCTACACAACTCATCATTATAGTATCTGGGTGCTTCACAAACAATAATGAATTATATTTACAACCGCCCCTGTGATAATCGGTGGCAATAGAAGTGCAGACAGATTGACAAAATTGTCCAAATTGTTCACTAAGTTTGAGTGTCAACTTGAGACATCTAGGAACTGATTTTTCAGGGTACTTAGCACTTTATATGCTCATTTGTATATTTTTATAGCACAGTGTATGTTCAAAACATGGTTCTCTCTTCGAGTGATTGCTCATATCCATTCCATTATAGGTGTGTGCGCACCCCGTGCACAGATTCCCAGAACGTTTTTCCCTTAGCTAGCTCTGTAGGGTCGGCTCAGGCGCCCCCTGGAGTACCACGCTCATGCCGTGGTACATAGGGTGCTGCCGACCCTGCGGCCTCTCAGTTCCTTCTTTCCGCCTGTGACGGTTACTGGAACGTCAGCCTCTTGCATACAAACGCAAGTAGCATCCCTTAGTGTTATAGCTTTATTGTTCGAGTTCTAGTTCATTGTTTTTCTAATAGTGGTTAGTAAGTAGTTAAGTAGATAGTGCCCTTAGGGGCTAGAGCTGAGCCATGCCTGGCTCCACCGGCTTTAAAGCCTGCACCGCGTGTGCAAAATCCTTCCCCGTGAGTGACCCTCACGACCATTGCCTCCGATGCCTCGGGGAGCAACACAGGAAAGAAAAATGCAGGATCTGTAGGTCCTTCAAGCCAAGGACCCAGAAGGAGAGGGACGCGAGACCGAAGGCGATTCTGATGGAGTCCGCGCTTCGCCCGGACTCCGAGCTGTTGCGTTCTCCTGCGGCACCGAGTGTCTCGTCGGTGCGAAGTGCTCCACCGGCACCGTTATCGGCACCGAAGAAAAAGAAGCGGCGGGAAGCCGCACACATGGACTCCCCCCTGCTACCGGAAAAGCAGGGGGGTGCAACAGGAGATGCCCCAGCCACGTGCCGTGGAGAGTACTCCGGCACCGGCACCTTCTTGCAGAGAGCTTCCCCCGACTCCTGGGGGTGGGGGAGCGCCTCTGCAAGGGCCGTTGACACCGGAGGCTTTCGCTGCGGCACGCGCCCTCATGGGGCTGCCTACGCCTCCGTCCCCCCCTCGGCCGAGGGTTCCGGGACCGCTGTCTCGGGGTAAACCCGCGTTGGGTTGCCTCGGTGGGTGGAAGAGATGGGAGTCGAGGTCTCCCCGCAGACAGTCAAGGAGGGTAGAGAGTGCGGGCTCCCCTCCTAGCTCTGACTCTGGGTCGTTGAGCTCCCTGGCACCGCGGCACCGAGGGCGGTCCAGGGACAAACGCTCGAGGCGAAGGCACTACAGTTCCGCCTTGAGCGGGGACCTTAGCTTGGGCTCCGGTACCCCGGTGTGGAGCCCAGCTCAACACCGATCCCCAACACGACTGCCTCGGCACCGTGCATCCCAGCACCGCCTGCTTCGGCACCGAGCGCCTCTGCACCGCCTGCCTCGGCACCGAGCGCCTCGGCACCACGTGACACGTCGCGCTCCAGATCAGCGTCGTGGCATCCTAGGCATCACCGCTCCCGCTCTAGATCTGGGAAGTGTTGCCGCAAGTCTTCTCGACGGAGGGGTCGTTCCAGCTACAGCTCCTCCAGCAGCTCCTCTTCTCGTCAGCACCGCAGACGCCGGCACCGGAGGTCTTCATCGTCCCGGAGCCGCTTCCCTTCCAGGGCCCATAAGCACGGGTCAAGTGGCTCGGGATCCAAGGGGGGACGCCTGGAAATGACCCAGCAGGTCCCCACACCTGCACCTGCATGGCCCGAAGGCCTTTGGCAATGGCCATATTGGGGGCCCTGGGGTACACAAATGGGTCAGGGGACCGCCTCAGTTCACTCCTCTGCGGCCCAACCAGTACCCCCACCGATCTGTCCACAGGAGGGCAACCCTTCGGAGAGGGTCTGACCCAGAGGAAGGACCCTCTACAGGGGCCCTTCCTCAATCCTCCTCCTCCTCTCCAGATGAGGCGGCGGCCAGAGACCATAAGCCCCCCCTCTTTGACTTCCGGGCCCACCAGGACCTCCTGAGGAGAGTGGCGGACAATCTGGGTCTGGAAATTAAAGAACTGTCGGAGGAGGAGGACCCCCTCTTTGGGGTCTCTGAGATGGCAGGCCCATCGCGATTGGCCCTTCCCATTCATGAGAGGTTGATGAAGATAGCTAAGACCCTCTGGCAAACCCCCTCCTCAGTGGCCCCCACCTCGAAAGGTGCTGAGCACAAATACTATGTACCCAAGGAAGGTTTTGAGTTCCTTTATACGCACCCTGCCCCAGGTTCGCTCGTAGTGGATGCAGTGAACCGGCGGGATCACCAGGGGGGCCAAGGCAACACCCCGAAGGACAAGGACAGCAAAAAGCTGGACCTTTTCGGGCGTAAAATGTATTCCATGGCGGCGTTACAGCTGAGGGTTGCAAACCGTCAGGCCCTATTCGGCAAGTACAATTTGAACCTCTGGTCCTCTCTGAAGAGGTTTTCCTTGGGGTTGCCCCTGGACCAGGCCGCTGACTTCGCCACAGTGTCGCAGGAGGGACTGGTGGTGGCTAGGGCGGCGCTTCAGTCAGCAAGTGATTCAGCGGATGCTGCTAGCAGGGCGATCGCTTCGGCCATCGCCATGCGCCGCTGCTCTTGGCTACAAGCTTCCGGCCTGTCCCAGGAGGTCCAACAGTCTATTCAGGACCTCCCCTTCGATTACACCCGCCTCTTCTCGGAGAGGACGGACGAGAAGCTCCATGCCCTAAAGGACTCCTGAGCCACCCTGAGGTCCCTAGAGCTATACACCCCCCAGGCTTCATCAGGCACACCCTCAGGCCCAGAGGCAACCACAGCCTCCACCAAGGCTACCTCCCAGACCCGCTCAGCCTAGGAGGGGTCGGGAGTGGTACTGGGCGCCCAGTCGCCGCGACTGTCAAGGGCCCTTTACGGGGTCTCAGCAAGGCCCAGGCAAGGGCAGTACTGCCAATAAAAGATTTTGACGGTGTGCATGAGGGTGGCACTCCTCCGTCCCCACTGGATCAATCCAAGTTATTTGCCCACAGGCTTCGGCCTTACTATGCCGAATGGGAAGCCATTACCACGGACCAGTGGGTCCTTGGCATAGTCCTCAAGGGCTATGCCTTGCCACTTATGGCCTTCCCCTCCAACTCTTCCCCTACCCGGTCCCTCTTCAGGGACCCCTTCATGACCAACTCCTCATTCAGGAGGTCAACTCCCTCCTCACGCTAGGTGCAGTAGAGGAGGTTCCTCCACAGGAACGAGGGAGAGGTTTCTACTCATGATATTTCCTAATCCCCAAGGCCAAGGGGGGCCTGAGGCCTATTCTGGACCTCAGGCGTCTGAACAAGTTTGTCAGGCGCACCAGGTTTCATATGGTTTCCCTAGCCTCCATTATTCCTGTCCTAGATCCAGGGGACTGGTATGCTGCCCTCGACCTGAAGGACACACATTTTCATATCACTATCCTTCCAGGGCACAGAAAGTTCTTAAGGTTTATGGTAGCTGAATGCCACTACCAGTTTGCAGCCCTACCCTTTGGCCTTTCGTCCTCGCCAAGGTATTCATAAAATGCATGGCAGTGGTAGCGGCCCACCTGCGCCCTTACCTGGACGACTGGCTGATCCGGGGCAAGTCCAGGGCCCATGTGAGGAACAGCCTGGCTCTTACCTGTGCTACATGCACCAGACTGGGGCTGTTCATAAACGAGCAGAAGTCCACTCTTACCCCGGTGCAGCGCATAGAGTTCATAGGGGCCACACTGGACGCCACCCAGGCCAGAGCTTTCCTTCCTCAGACTTGGTTCGAAACAATGACCGCCATAATCAGCGATCTGCACAGGTCCCCCATGACGACAGCCAGGCACTGCCTTCAGCTGTTGGGACACATGGCGGCATGTACTTATGTGGTGAGGCTGGCTCGCCTCAAGCTCAGGCCTCTCCAAGGGTGGCTGGCCTCAGTCTATGCACCGGCCAGACACCAGCTGAACAAGGTGGTCACGGTTCCTGCCCCAGGTACTGTCCTCCCTGGACTGGTGGAGGGACCCTGGGGAGGTTCTGAGGGGCATCCCCTTCAGAGACTTGGCCCCCTCAGTGACCCTCATAACGGACGCCTCAGATGAGGGTTGGGGGGCCCACATCAGCAAGGGCCTGAGCACCCAGGGGCTATGGTCACTAGATGAGAGAGCTCTCCATATAAATGTCAGAGAGCTCAGGGCAGTCCGCTTGGCCTGCGAGGTCTTCATCACATTCCTGAAGGGCAGGATGGTCCAGGTCCTTACAGACAACACGGCGACCATGTTTTATATAAAAAGACAGGGGGGTGCATGCTCCTCGTCTGTTTGCCAGGAGGCCACTCTTCTCTGGGACCTGGCAGTGAGGCACGATTTTCACATATCTGCCTCTCACCTCCTAGGGGTCAGGAACGACAAGGCGGACCGCCTCAGCAGGTCGTTCTTACCCCACCACGACTGGTCACTGCACCCGGAGGTGGTGACTTTGATCTTCCGGAAGTGGGGGGTTCCCCAACTGGACCTATTCGCGTCGTCCTGGAACAAGAAGTGCCTGAGGTTCTGCTCGCTCCAGGGTCGCGAGCCAGGCTCCCTCTCCGACGCGTTCCTCATAGACTGGAAGGGGACCCTTCATTATGCGTTTCCCCCCATCCCGCTCCTGCCCAGGGTCCTTTTGAAAATAAAGAGGGACAGGGCGGACATGATATTGATTGCACCAGCCTGGCTGCAGCAGCACTGGTACACTATGCTGCTCGACCTGTCCATCGACACGCCAATCCCGCTCTTGAGGCGTTACGACCTCCTCTCGCAGGACCAGGGTTGCCTGCTGCACCCGGACCTGGACTCCCTCCACCTGACGGCATGGAGACTCTGTGGCTGAAGGAGGGAGAGAGGGCCTGCTTGACGCAAGTCCAGCCGATTCTGCTGGGCAGCAGGAAACCTTCCACTCAGGCCAAGTGGAAGCGCTTTACCTGTTGGGCGGAGTGCCGGGGTATCCCACCATCTGGTTCGCCCATACAGGCGATCTTGGAGTACCTGCTCCACCTGAAGCTCCAGGGTTTAGCACTGGCTTCCCTAAAAGTGCACCTGGCGGCTATCTCAGCTTTTCACCAGCCGATGGAAGGGCGTACCCTGTTCTCCCACCCCATGTCAGTCAGGTTCCTCAAGGGGGTGGAGAGGCTGTATCCCCAGGTCCGTGACCCGATGCCTCCCTGGGATCTAAACCTGGTCCTCGCCATGTTGTCAGGACCCCCCTTCGAGCCCATGGCCACATGCCTGCTGCTCGTCCTCTCTTGGAAGGTAGCCTTCCTGGTGGCCATTACATCGGCTAGGAGGGTCTCCGAGATAAGAGCTTTGACCTCGGAGCCCCCCTACACGGTCTTCTACAAAGATAAGGTCAGACTGAGACCCCACCTGGCGTTCCTGCCTAAGGTGGTGTCCCAGTTTCATTATAACCAGGATATCTTCCTCCCCGTGTTTTTTCCTAAACCGCACGGTTCGGAGGAGGAGCGGAGATGGCACTCCCTGGATGTCAGACGAGCCCTGGCCCACTATATCGAGCGGACCAGGCTGTTCTAGAAGTCAACACAGCTGTTCGTGGCAGTGGCGGACTGGATGAAAGGCTCACCCGTTTCCACCCAGTGCATCTCCACCTGGATCATCGCCTGTATCAGGACCTGCTACGAGCGGGCGAAGGTGCTGTGAGAGCGCAGGCCTCATTGGTGGCCTTCCTGGGAAGAGTGCCCCTGCAGGACATCTGCAGAGCAGCGACCTGGTCGTCGGTCCACACCTTCACGTCCCACTATGCCATAGTGCAGCAGGCGAGGGAGGACACGGGCTTCGGCAGGGCCGTCCTGATGAGAGCAACTCACCGTTGACTCCTATCCACCTCCAAGATATGGCTATTTAATCACCTAGAATGGAATGGATATGAGCAATCACTCGAAGAGAGAAAACAGGGTTACTTACCAGTAACTGTTGTTCTTCGAAATGTGTTGCTCATATCCATTCCACACCCGCCCTCCGTCCCCACTGTCAGACTTGGCAGAAAGAAGGGACTGAGGGGCTGCAGGGTCGGCAGCGCCCTATGTACCGCGGCATGAGCGCGGTACTCCAGGGGGCGCTTGAGCTGACCCTGCGGAGCTAGCTAAGGGAAAAAAGTTCCGGGAATCTGCACGGGGCATGCACACACCTATAATGGAATGGATATGAGCAACACATCTCGAAGAACAACAGTTACTGGTAAGTAACCCTGTTTTTCAATCAACTTCAGTTGTAGTCATCTCCATACCCTCTCTGATCCTTTCTAACTCCTCCCACACCCCAACTCCTGCACCCTTCCCCTTGATCTTATCCAACTCCTCATGCCCCAACTCCTGACTCCCACCCTCTCCACGTCTGTTGCGATCCAACACCTTCTGCCCCCCCTTCCCTTCTGCACTAATACAACCCCCCAAACCACCACTTCCTCTATTCCCTCATCTTCCTGGGCTCCTGCAACGTCCTCTCCCCCTCTGTTTCCATTTACCTCCCTGCTACCCCTCTCATCCCTCCCCGCTTTGTATTAGGCTGCTTCCTTCTCCTCCATGCTGCCTGGGCACCGTCACGGGAGTGTTGAGCGCACAGAAGACAGTCGTTATTCAGGTGCCCAGTGGCTCAGGACCAGCAGTTATAAATGAAGTCCTGCCCCTGGGCTGGAGCATGTCAAACTCTAACAAGTCTCTACAGAGCATGGTTGAACTGCAATATTTCAGAGGCTTATAGCTTGGCCAAATTTACTTAGGGATGGCAAAACACACGTCCCTGACACCAGGATGAGGCATCTAAATTTCAAGCTCTTGCTCCAAAGCATGTAGCTGCTGGAACACCTCAGAAGAATGGTTAGAAACATTTTTAACAGGGGCAAAACAACACATTTTCCCCTAACCGTGTTCTGAAAGAAAGATGATCCATTTTGCAGAAATCTCCCCCCACCTTCCCCCCAGCTCCAGGTTGTGCATGATAATTTGCAGTGTAAGTTGGTGAATAGATTCTGTCCCAACCCCAAATCGTCAGTGATTTCTACATGAAAATAAGTGTCCTAAAATAAAAATGGAATAAAATAACAGCCATGAAATTTGTTGTCAAATGAGCCCTTATCACCTGAGTACATGATTTAGCTTTTTTAGGGGGACTAATTTATTTCACTGTAGCGATTACCTGAATGGCAAGTAGTTTCTATATTACTTAAAGACACTGGGCCCATCTGGCATTAAATCAAGATGTGCAGCTGGTTATTAATTACTGAGAACACAACTACTGTTCATACTGAAGCAGCCGCAGAAGATCTGATTCAGCAGATCCCTTTTACTCCCATCTCTTCTATTATACCAAAAGAAAACACATAAATAACTCTCACTTTAGTATGGCTCTCATGGACTGTAAATTTGCTAGGAACATGAAAACTGCTTGCATTAATCGTTTCTGTTCTTTTCTTCTATTGATTTTTTTAGTCCTAAAGTAATATAGCAGTTTCTTTTTTAGTTGCTCTTGAAAACTGTTTTGCTTTTTAACTTTTAGATAGTGTAATTCTTGTTTTGTGAGAATAGTTAGTGTTTTGCATTTTACAAGCTGACTTTATACAGGTTTGCTGTAACCAACTATGGGTGAATTTTAAATAATCCTGTTTGAGGACTTGATAGTTTGTTCTGTAAATGCTATACACCAAAAGCACAGTATACCAAAATGATAAATCCACTTTTAAAATACATTATTTAAAAACAAATCAAACAAAAGGTAAAGGGATTGTGCCACTTTACAGTATATTAAAAAATACAGACACTTTGTGAAAAGTGAAAATGTCATATGGAAATAACAGAGTGAGGCATCTTGAGGAGTATCCTCATGACCATAATCAAACAATAAAAATATTAGATATGAAATTTGAAAGCAGAAGAGATCCCATAGGCTGAGATTCCTTTACGAATAGTTTGAACAGCACTAATGTTTTGAAATGTTGACATTTTTTGTGGTTTTGTGGGTTTTTTTAAAGCTGCTGTTTCCATGCTACTGTGGAGCATCACCCTCTGGGGTCCTTGTCTCCCATGTTTTGTCAGTCCCATTGAGCTGACATTGACAAAAAGGAAAAGAAGGAGTGTGTGTGCGGGGGGGAATGGTAGATATCAGAATGCCACTGTGGAATTGCACATTCTGTAATACAATGCACACTTCTGCAGGTCAAACATCCAAGGAATGCTAGAGGCTAAATGTAGACTGACTTTACCAATTATTTAGTTGGTAAAATGAACAGTCCTGAATTATTGACTGAACTTGGAAATTTGAAAAAAGGAGAGCACTGTGCCTAGAATCCGAAGACTTTGCAGCAATATTTATGCAGGAGATTAGCATCACAGACAACTAATTGGTATTACCTAGTAGTAATACCGCAGGGTAATGGTATTTTTTCTGACTTGTATGGGAGGGGAAGTCTCAGAGACTAACTTGTCCTTCATTATGTGTTGCAGTTCCCCATGACCTCACTCTTTTATTTGAAGAAAAGGAGATGCCATTGAAAATGTTTCACACATTCTGTCTAGACTCTGATTTTTTTTCCCTTTTAGAGCTCAAATTATCCTGTTCAATCACAAAGCAATAGCGTGGGAGAGTCTGTGCTGCACCATTTAGAGGCACAGCACAGAACTCACACCTAGTAGAAGGGGGCGACTAAGGCTATGCCTTCACTGATGGTGGCAAATTCGCCACCTTCAGATCGACTTCTCTGGATCGAGTGAGCGGTCAGTGAAGACCCGCTCAGTGAATCCAGAAATCGATGTATTAAGACCACCTTCTCAAGTAGCGTAGTGCTGTGTCGTTCCCATCAGCACAGTGCAGTGAAGATAGTGCGCAGAACAGAAGCAGAGAAGTCAACGGGAGTTACGCAAGTTTTTTGCGTAGCTTGCATAACTCCCGTTGACGGCGGCCGAATCTCAGAGGTAAGTGAAGACAAGCCCTTTGGTGGCATTAAACCAGTAGAGTGTCTTCCCAATTCTGGGTGGTTCTACAGGCCAAAAGGGCCCTATGCATAACTTTGGCAGGCCTGGGGATGCCTAAGGGTATATCTACACTGCAGTCAGTGTGACTGCAGCCTGAACTAGCTTTGATCTAGTTCATTTGCATAACAGTAGCAGTGAAGCCATGGCTGCATGGACTGTACAAGCCTGCCCAGACCCTGAGTTTGTACTTGAATGGCTAGTTTAGACTGATTGTATCTGTGTAATTGTCTAATAAAGAAAAGAGTTAATTTTAAAAATAAATTATATACAGAGAGATCAACATGAGGACAAAATTAGGTAGCCAACAGGTAGTCAGAACAGCTGCAGAATAACCTCTGGTATTTAGCATAGAGAGAGTACAGAATAGTAGGAATGCCATGCTACATGCTACGGGGTGGAAAATTACCTTAATTATGGCTTTTGGATTTCAGTATATGTATTTAAACCTTCTAAAGGAGAATTGTCAAAACTTTATGAATAGTGTTTTCTTTTTCTTAACATGATTCAGCAATAGCTTCAAAGGTCTAAAATTAGACAGAAATCTTGTTACTGTAATAAAATAAACAGTTAATTTGAGAGGAAGTGGTTCAAAGTCAGGAGAAAGCAGAGAATAAAGATGTTCATCTTGCAAAATAATAAAAAATTTTATAAGAAAAAGACCAATGTGGATTAAGCTCCAAAGTTACATGAAAAAATGTAGGATTAGGCAGGGAAGGTGTGCATGGTAGAAAAAACAGCATGATGATAATATTAAACTGTTATTTTGAGAGCATGTTTAGAATGGAGAGATCCCATTTAAAAACTTTAAAATAGCCAAGCAGAATTTTGTTTTCATTAATAAAAAAACATTTAAAAAGGAAAGCATAAAAATCTCCACTACAATTTAATTGTAACTTGTGTTGCATGGAAGCCATCTTTATGCTTGAGAACATTATAACTGACATCAGTTGCATAATAGGAAGAAGAGGGGGGGTTGGAAATCAGCATGGTTGAAACAGCATCTCAGTATTCTCACTTGAAAAGGACTGTTTGTAGCTTCTCATGGAGTTTACATAGAAATGCTTCTCCGAACCTGGGAAGGGCTGACATTTCAAGACAGCCCTGGAGAAAAATTAAAATGGCATTATGGATGAGAGATGGCATGTGCAGTTTAAACTGCTTAAGTTCAACTTTGTTACACCCACTGCCTTTGACTCAAAAGCCTGAGGATCTGGGTTCTTTTTTTATTATTTTAATTATAATAATGATAAATTAGTGGAAACATGATATAAATATTACAGTTAAACTCAGTAAAAGACAACACTGGGGTTCTGTAATAATATAACATGCATCTTAAATTATTATTCAGATCCCGGGAGTGAAATCCTGGAGCAATTGAAGTCAATGGCACATCTTTAATTGACTTCAATGGGGACAGTATTTTACACCTGGTACCACAGTGAAATCCTCCAGGGTTCAGGGGATTCCCACATGACCATCTACACCATTTAAGATCATGGTAAGACTGTTGAAATGGAGTAAACCAGTGGTCCTTTGCCCATCCCCTGTGTGCCAGGGAAAGGGCTTTACATTGGCTCCAGACAGGGTGGTTAATAGAAGTGTTTTGAGGGCAGACCAGGGGAGGGACCATGGATTCGTGACTGTACAGATCACTCAGGATGCTAACATTTAATGTAGAGGGTACAGAGCAGAAATGTCTCTCTTTGTTACTGTTTTAAGGAAGAATTATATTTGATCACTTTGACTTTGTGCAGGAGAAGTGAATGTTAACTGCAATAAATAAAGCAAAAAAAATCACACATTTGTGTTCTGCAGAAAGTCTAATGGACATAACATGTTCTAATAATGAATAGGGAGATGGCCAGTGGGGATTCCTCAATAATATTGTTTGTTTAAATCTTGAAATATACATTTTTACTTTAAACCTGCTAATCGTGTCAATCCAACTTAATATCCTTCTTTGACAGAGTAACAAGTCTTATGGGCAGGGGGAAAGCAGTAGATGTGATATGCCTTGACCTTAGTAAGGCTGTTGATACTATCTCACATGACTTCATAAGCAAATTAGGTTAGTATAGCCTAGGTGAATCTACTATAAGGTGATGCAAAACTGGTTGGAAAACCATACTCTGAGTAATTATCAATGATTCATAGTCAAGCTGGAAGGGCATACTGAGTGGGGTTCCACAGGGATCTATCTTGGGTAAAGTTCTATTCAATATCTTTACAAATGATTTGGATAATGGCTTAGATAGTACACTTATAAAGTTTGTGGATGAGACCAAGCTGGGAGATGTTGACAAACTGGAGAAATGGTCTGAAATAAATAGGATGAAATTCAGTAAAGACAGTGTTAAGTACTACATCCAGGAAGAAGTAATCAGCTGCACAAATATACCATGGGAAATGCCTGCCAAGGAAGGAATGCTGAAGAAAAGTATCTGGGGGTTATAGTGGATCACAAACCAATTATGAGTCAACAATGTAATATTCTTGCAAAAAAAGCAAACATCATTCTGGGATATATTAGCAGGAGTGTTGTAAGCAAGGAATGAGAAATAATTCTTCCACTCTTCTCAGCACTGATATAGCCTCAGCTGGAGTATTGTGTCCACTTCTGGGCACCACAGCTCAGGAAAGATGTAAACAGATTGGAGAAAGTTCAGAGGAGCACAGCAAGAATGATTAAAGGTCTAGAAAACATGACCTACAAGGAAAATTTGAAAAAATTGTGTTTGTTTAGTATAGGGAAGAGAAGACTGAGTGGGGAGAAACATCTTATAGTAGTGAAAAAGTTGTTATAAAAAAGAGAGTGATAAATTGATCTCCTTATCCACTGAGGACAGACCAAGAAGTAATGGGCTTAAATTGCATCAAGGGAGATTTAGTGTGGACATTAGGAAAAACTTCCTAACTGGGAGGGTGGTTAAGCATTGGAACAAATGAACTAGGGATGTTGTGGAATCTCCATCATGGGAGGTTTTTAAGAACATGTTAGACAAACACCAGACAGGGATGGTCTAGATAATATTTAATCCTGTCTCAGTGCAAAGAATTAAACTAGCTGACCTATCGAGTACATTTCTATGATTCAATGGATAGTCTATATAACCACATGTCCCTTCATCCTCCCTCCCACATCCCTCTATTTGTTAAAAGTATGTATGTCTTTTCTTAAATTAGACTGCAAGTTCTTCAGGGCAGGGACTGTCTCTAGTCATGTGTTTGTACAGCAACTAGCATGATGGCGTTTTCAAACCTGACGGAGGTCTCTGTATAATAAATAACAACAGTAATGTTTCTATGTACTTACCATACCTGAACTTAGAACAACTTTTCTTATTGTTTTCCCTGACTCTTCTCCTTTCTGAAATGCACTGATTTTATGTATATATGGTATGTCACAGTTCAGGGCAACTGCACATGCATTCCCCCTCTGTGGTCCACCCGCGGGTACCCACTCCCTTTCCAACATTTCTCTTGGGTAGAGACGTGTGTCTTTCTCTCACTTCTGGCTGGGGTATTCCCAGGCTGACCAATTTCTTGCCTATGTTGTGAATTCCCCAGCAAGACTGTCTCAGCAGGCCTGCTTTACCTTCATTCCTAAGATGCCATAAACAGCATAACTGTCTACAGTTAAGTTACAGCACTGCTCTTTCTAAACAAGCTCATGGTGAAAGCACCACAGAGAAAACATATTAAAAACAATAAAAGAACTTATACACATGCTAATGAGCTTACAGAGCTCACCCCAACTCCAAGAAGGGGCTTTGGCAAGTGAACAGGTTTTCAACCACATCAGGGGTTTTTTTCCTGTGGTTACAAGTTTATAACTACCTTAGCTCAGAATAAACAACCCCATGAATCTGAGAGTCTCACTTCTTTATACAGTTTGTCTTTGATCTGTCCTCATGTAAACAGGTGATCAGCAGAAAAAAGGTCCCCTTCTTAGGGCAAAGCTTCAAAAAACGAAGTTTTTGCATAATCAAAAGGTTTATATTTTTTAGTTAATTTTCTCATTGTATACACGCAGCAGAGTATCTTTGCACTTTCTGCAGTTAGAAAATGCAGATGCTTTCTTTTTTAGACAGCTTATTTTCAGTTCTCTAATAGTGCATAAAAAGAGGAACTGAAAATGTTACTCTTATACCCCTGTATTCTACATAGAGTTTAATAGGTCACATTCATACTTACCTCCCCACCATATGCCTCTTTTGAAGTATTTGTTATAAATCATCACAAATTATGCAGTGATATTAAGTGCTGTCCACAGCAGTTGGAAGAAATGAGCGATTAATCTATTCTGTTGACCTAAACCATGTCTAAAAATGTTATTTTACCATCTTCTTGTAAGATATTAAATTGGAGCCCCTCTCCCCCACAGTCTACTCATAACAAAAAATATTTTTGTAAAATTAATAATTTTAAAAGGAGTGCTTCCAAATCCAGCACACTAACCAAGCATTTTTGGTTCTGGTCCTAGCCCACATTACTGATTCTAGTATAGGATACATAAAGTATTGGTGTTTAATTTGATAATCAAACTATATTTCAAGTATATAGAGGATACACTGAAGGCAACCCATGTGATCAAATGGAGAGATCCATTTGGCCACAATAAACAACAACAACAAAACCCTGCCTTAATCAAATTGAAATGTGTTCCTTGTCTCTAGCTTCTGATTGCTGGATATTTCTTTGGCTTTGGCCAATCTGGTCTATAGTTAAATACCTATAGGGTATTGGGAAGGTCTTTGAACCTTACTTCCCTATCTGTGAATGGGGATTCTAATACTTTGCTACATCCCAGAGATATTGAGGATAAATTCATTAAATTTGTTTGGCACTCATGAATGCCAGGGGACTGAAGATATTAGAACCTAGAGAGTGGTTAGAACACAGGATATGGAATCTAACTGTTCTACTGTAACCATACTAGAGCTCTGGCAGAGTATTTCTCAAAGCAGTTAGGTGAGACAGGCATGTATGGTAAATTGGCTTTCTTATTTAACTTATCTATATAAGCAGGGAGTGTGCCTATTGCTTGGGTCAGTGGACTAGGAATCAGGACACGAGTTCTGTTCTTGAGTGGTCTTTGAAAAGTTATCTGATGTCTCTGTCTTAGTTTCTCTATCTGTAAAACACAATTAATAGTATTTACCTATATCACAAGAGTGTAGTAAGGCTTCATTATTTATATAGTGAAGCATTTTGTGGTCTTTGGAGATACTATATAAGTGCACAACCTGATTATCGTCTTAAAGAAACAGAAATCTATTCCATCTCTAAGTTATGTGATTATTAGTTCATTTAATCCTTTCCTCAGCCAGTACAAAATTGTTCTTTAAGGTTTTCTCCATTTTAGATTTTAATATATTTAGGGATTATAAATAAATTCTATGTTTGTATTGTATGTTTGCTGAATAATGTTGAAAGGAATGGGACTCCATGCATGTATTTTTACTAGACTATTGTTAATATAAATATGTTAAGAAATTTAATTCTGAAATCTGTTTCTCTATACCTATTTTCTTACCATTATTTATCTGCTTCTGGACTGGTTTTCTAGGGCTGTGGGGTGACCAAAGGTGACTGCTGTCATTGTATTCTTTATAGAAAGAAATAAAAAGAATGTTACTACAATTATTTTGAAAAATGTCAAACAAGACTTGAAGACTTGTAGATGAATTTTAATAATATAATTAGTAAAAAGGTAGAGCAAATGATTGAGAATCTCTTTAAAAGTTATTTATGGATTTACAGTTGTTTAAACATTTGGACTATATGTTTTAAAATGCTGAATAAAGGAAATAATTTTTTTAAACGGACTTTCATCTGCTTGTACTGATGAAGCATAATCATGCTAAAAAGGATCAATAACTATTAGTTGTTGCATTTGCAGCTGGCAGCTGCTAGCACTAGAGGTATTTAATCTGACACATTATGGAACATATTCATATGAGGGGCTGTTAGCAGTAAATTTTATGGAGTATGATATCACTGATGTATTATACCTAAAAGTGGACTTGCTATGTGTTTTCTGTCGTCCTCTGTATTCTTCCTCACTGTGGCAGACAGGAAGTATGATAACTAAATATCGTTATTTTGATTTGCTTACTTTGGATTGGTTGTATACTTGTACTACAAGCTTGCAAGCTTTGTTGGGGGAAGTGAGGGGAAGAGTTACTTACATTGGCTAGAAAATGTCTTCTGATCTTTAAAGTATAGTGACTTAATAATGATTCTGATGGGAATTGATACCCCTTCTCTCAAACACACAATTTGCAACTTGTAGTTGGGACAGAGAAGTTTAGGTTCATAGTTTTCAGTGCTGTTATAATTTTAACCATGCAGACAGCTATCATGGTATAAAATATATGAATATTCTAACTACAGAAGGATTTGAACATGAACACAGACACCCAGCACTCTGACTGTAGAGATCCTGATCCATATTTGGGTTTAGACTCCTTGTATTAGACCATCTTTGGACCAAGCGATAGATAGTAACTGCCTGCATTGCGGGTAGTATAAAGCCTCACTGCCCCAAAGGGAATACTAGGAATTGGCTGTGCCTGAGACATTCTCCGAGGACTGAATCCCAAGCAAATTTCTGATTGTCCTTGGAGCAATCTGTATAGACCCCACTTTCCATATCCAACCTCGTGAACCTCAAACACATGGAAACATCTTCAGGTAAGCTCAGTGGGCTGTCCAAAAGCAGTGATATGCTGCAGAATCATTGTAGTGTGTTTTGACTGTGAAAGAGAATCTAAAGATGTCTATAACTTTGTTGTTGAACTGAAGCAAATATAATTAAAACAATGCAGAGTATTAAAGTGCCTTGATCTAAGTGGCAGCTAGGTTGCAGACAATTAAAGCTATTATATTTAAACATATGTAAATATAGATAGATTTTGAATTTTTAAAGTAACTTCCCAGGCATAAAAATAAAAAAAATCATAGAATATTAGGGTTGGAAGGGACCGCAGGAAGTCATCTAGTCCAACCCCCTGCTCAAAGCAGGACCAACCCCAACTAAATCACTCTGGATGGAAATAAATCTTGTACATATAAATGCTATTTCAACAGAAGCTGCAGATTTTTCACTTACTCTTTTTAAATAAATAAGGATAAATGCAATTATTTTATTCCTCAAGTGCACAGTCTTTTTAACCATATCCATGCTTTTGATCATGTCCAGTTATCTCGCGTAGGGGAAAGAAAGAAACAGTGGCTGTAGCTATCAGTGCTTAGGTTGAGCCGATGTTTGCATGGTGCTGATCCCCGCCTCAGTTTCCAGTGTCCTCAGTTACCTAGAGTGTCTGCAAAAATCTTTTGGTGTCCAACCAGGTCATCAGCACAGTGTACCATCTCCCATTATTGCCTTAATTCTATACCAGCTTCCACTAATGAGCATGCCACCTTTTATAACATTGCCATGCCATATATTGGCAAGATGCTCTGATGAAAGGAATATATGGCACACAAAATGTGCTGCCCTTTGTAGATTGAAAAAATTAAACCTGAATAATAAAGCAAAGAAATTCCAAAAAAATCAGCATCTTGATCTCGAATAAGATAAAAGGTACAATGTTGATTCAGCTCAATAGCATGTTTTTGACAATGGAACCAAACACACCTTTTGGGGGGGGAAAAAATAGAGCAAGCCAGCCATGGCTAATGAAGCGGTGTGCACACACAATATATCCTACTACTATGCGACAAACTACCAGTAGCTAGTCTTGGAAATATGAAGCCATTTTTTATATTTATTGGGTACTTAGGATCAAATTCCTAAGTGATGTTTAAGTTGGTGTAAATATGATCTTACTTCAGCTTATGCTAGGTCAGTGGCATGCTTAATTAATAGTATGCATAACTCATCTATGCAAAAGCATGCTAGTGTTACTGATACCTTGTCCTCTTCCCCCAGTAGGCTTGTTTGTTTTATCCACTCATTGTGTCTTCTCATTAACCAATATTGTAACTCTATAAAGAAGGGACTGTATTTACTACATTTTGTAAACTATAATAATAACTAGGGGTCTCCAATCCTTCACTAGGGCCTCAAGATGCTACTGTAATACAAATAAAACATAACAATGTAGACTCCCTTAGACCAACTTACATCAACTCCACAATATATAAGGAACTCTAAATTGGTGTAATTTGCCTGGTGAGGAGTCAAAAATGTTTAAATTATTATTTTAATTTACAGCTTTTTAAACTACCCTCTATCCTCCTCAGTGTGCGTTACATCAGTTTAAACTTCCACCCATTTACCCATGTGTTACTTACACCCTCTTACACATTGCAACACCTTGTGTATAAAAACAATACCCCCAAAACCACATATTCACCAATGTCAATATAATTATGATATGTTCTGTTCAAAGAATGCCTTGTTTGGTATTATTTTAAAAGTCTTGATCTGCTAAACAATACAATCCTGTTGGACTGTATGTGTTACCATAGTATGTGAAATTATAAAATATTTTTGTAAATATTGTTGATATGTTGTGAGGTGGGAACCACCTAAACCAGCTTTTCAGGTACATCAATGAAGTGGCCAGATGTGCTAATGGCCCATCAAGAAAAGATTCCATTAGGACTCATGTTTGCAATAGGGTTGCTTGATCAATGAGAAACAGCCTCCACACATGCATGGACTGTTCTAGCAAGGTGAAACAAGGGGGAGCATGACATCATCACTTGGTTTCACTCCCATACAACTTAATACCTGAAGGGTTGTCTGGAAGACAAAAGGACTTTGAAAGGGGGGAGGGGAGTCCCAAGCAAGGAAGCATACCCAGCCTGTGTTTATGAAACTGCTTGTACCAGCTAACAAGGGTGAGACATTGCTAATTCAAAATCTTGTTAATGTGTAGAACTTAGACTACAATCTTACATTTATTTCATTTGGTAATTACTTTTAACCTCTTTATACTTGCCACTTACAATCACCTAAAATCTATTTTTCTGTAGTTAATAAACTTGTTTAATGTTTTATCTTAACCATTGTGTTATAGCGTGCAGTGTTTAGACAAACTGCTGAGTAACAAAAGCTGGTGCACATTTCTTCCACTTTGACAGAAGAGCGGACTGGATAATAATCTCCACTGGTCTGGCTTTTTGACTAGGATTAGATGGTATAGTCCTGCAGTCCTGGGATGAGGAGCCAGCTGAAGTGTCTCTGTTGTTGGTTCATGAGTGGCTGGAAAGCATTCATTGAACTGAGCTGGATGTGGTCCCTGCCCATTGAGGGCTGTGTAAGTGCAGCACCTGTCGGAGGCTTGTGGCTTTTCAAAGCATCACAGTGTGAGAGGGAGCTGGTCAGACAGAGGGCTCAGTGGTATCCCAGCTACCAAGATGAGACAGAGAGCGAGAGTGCAAGAGTTTGAAGTATTATGATGCCCCCTGTTTATAGCCCTGCCTGCTATATTATTTTTCTGACCACCTGGCACATAAATTAGGCCATCTCCCTTAAACTCAGTGCTTCAGTGAGATGTAACAGGATGTAAGTAACACATCAGCAAGTGGGTGAAGAGTATTCAGTAATTGAATCTGAGTCAAGGGAATAAAACTTGAATGCTGACAGGGGTACATTACATCATCTTAGAATCGCTGTGATACATGTAAACTCACTCCTGAATTTGGCCCTGCAAGTAAGATTGAATGTTTGACTGTTTAGAGAATTTCATTTTCCATTTTAGAAAGAGATGAGGAAATAACCTAGGACATGGATGCTTCAGACAGTGGATTTCGTGTCCTTATTTCATAGGAAAGTTTATTAACATTTCTCATTAAGTTATACTTATGGGACTCTGAATGGTTTGAGAAGCAGAATCATTCAGTTTTGACCTTTACATTTCACTTTTAGCTCTGGCTTTCACACTGTATCGTAACTTAAAGAATAAGACAAAGGTTAACTTCTAAACCTTACTATTGACTAAGTGCCTTAAAAGAAAGTAAAACTAGAGTGGAAAATTTTGATCTTTGAGAATAAGGATAAATGTGCTATCTGTATGGTAATGTTTGCAGGAAATATATACATTCACATCATGGGACAGGACCTTGTCTACTACATTTTCTGTGCTGAGCATCTCATTATTGATCAACACATAGTACGTTAAATAAAGGCTGGAAGACCTTTTGGCTTAATGGAAGCTAACTGGCGTCATATATTTAAAAATGGAGTATTATGGAACTTGCAAGTGCTGCTTTTTCTGAAACTGATTTAAACTTTTGTAGATAGATTTTCACTGTAAAATGGAGGTAACAACATTTACAAATATAACTTTCAGTTACCTTCCTTGTGCACTTCAATTAACATGTGCTTTTTGATATGACATTATCCAGATCTTTAGGCACCCTCTGTAATCTACATCATTATTGAATTTGCAAATTTGCATTTTAAACTCAACAGGCATACAAATTAAGCAAATTTCTTATTTATTTTGTACTCACACCAGGGAATGCACTTGATACTTCAACTTCCAACCTCTCCCAAAAAAAAAAGATGGGGGAAGCTTTTTTTTAAATTATTTTATTTTTTTAAAATGTAGTGGTTCAAGGAAATAAAATAGAAACCAGTGAGCACAAAGTTGAACAAAACTGTTCATATGGGAAAAAAGCAGCATGAAATACTGTAAGAAGAGTACACCAGGGGATTAGCGTGCTAATGGTTTAAAATGCTACTCTCACCTTTTCAAACTGCTTTTAAATTCTGGATTACTTCATAAATTAAAATAAATTTGGTGATTTTTCATTCAAATTCTCATTTATGCACATCAAAAAAGCACCAGACAATTTGGTGCAATTCAGCATACTGGGTAGTCTCTGATGGAGAGTGGCCCAGAACTGGAAAACAGAGTTGATGTACGGCAGGAAGAATTTTTAAAGAGCATTCACAGAGAAATTTGGGCAGCAGATACTTTTCTGGGCATTCTCATTCAGTACTGAAAACATTCTTTGCTATATTTGCTCTGCTGCCAGAATTGATTTGTACCCCTGAAGGTTTGAGGAAAATGTAAATGCATTTTTTAATAAATACAGGTGTAAAGTTCTCTCTCATGCACATATGGCAGAATATATCTATAACTATATATCTATGTGTCTGTGTATATCTATCGATCTCTATATATTAATGTTGGCTTTTGATCTTATTTTTCTAATTTGTGCATTTAAAAGCTGAGTCCTTTAGGTGAGGGATAGGAATTTACACAGTCATTCTACTTGTTTAATTCCTCGGCCCTGATAGACTATACCTCTCTCTACTAAGCACGCATGCACTTTACATTAGCAGTTAGCTTCAGAAGTCGGAATATCTGAATTCCTAGACAAAAAGGTTAGCTATAAATAAAACATTAGGTATTAATGATCCTTTAGGATTGTTCATGCCACATTATCTATTTTTTTAAACTTGGAAGTGGTGTAAAAATAGAGAAGATTTTTAGTAAATAAAATCTTAAACCTTGTTTCTCTTCCAGAAATATGACCTCTATAAATCATGTACAAAGTAGAGTGGAGTGCTTGAATAGCTTGTTTGTTGTAAAGGGTCTGTCAAGAAAAAGTTAGTCTGCTGCTTGCTTTTTTTTTTGGTAAATATTAATGAAAAAGAAAATTATACTGGAGCTGAAAAATGGCAAGATTTGGCCTTGAGACCTCTGTCATTCCAGGCACTAGATTAGTTAAATTTGTTATTGGGAGAATAATGTATTAACTTGTCATGAGATGTCCAGTGTCATTCTTTTTATGTATTATTCACTAAAAGTGATGCAAATTCTTTCTATGTCAGCTGGTTACCCTATTTCAGTTTATCATTGTGGAAGCAGATGTTGCACTGGTATAATGATGACACAAAACACAGTAGGAAGATGGCCGGTAGGTACTTCAGATACTCCTCTATCTACCTACTTGCCTGCCTGCCTTGCCTTGTCTTGGCTTGTGTTTGTACCACCCCCCACATCCACCCACATATTAAAAAATATACCATCTAGCTGTACATGTAAACAGATAACCCCATTATTTGCTTTGTCTTCCTAACCATTTTTTTGATATGTTGTGTGCTCTTAAACTAAGTTTTTTTTTTATAAAGAAACAGTCTCTTGTTAAGTGTCTGTACAATACCTAGTACAGCACCTGACTGGAGGCTGTGGGTGCTACTGCAATACAATATCTAAGAATGATACTGCAGAACAGTGTTCCCCAAATGGTGAGTCACAAGGTTCTATATGGCTCATGGACCTAGTGTGGTGGGGAAGCCCCCTGCAGGGAGGGTTGGAGAGCAAAGTAGGGTGATCAGATGTCCCGATTTTATAGGGACAGCTCTGATATTCGGGGCTTTGTCTTATATAGGCATCTATTCCCCCCCACCCAATCCTGATTTTTCACGCTTAGTATCTGATCACTGTAGAGTAAGGCCACCCCTCACTCGGTCCACAGCAGAGGCTCCTGTCCCATTCCAGGCACTGCAACCAAGGGGCAGCCAGGCCAAACCTGAGTGGCACTGCGACCCTGTGCTCCTGGTTGCAACACCCAGAGTGGGGAGCTGGGCCCAGCTCTGAGAGACAGAAGCCACCGCTGCGTGGTGAGTACGGGGGAGGCTCGCTCTCCAAACTCTGCCACGCCGGGACTCTCTTCCACCCCACACTGGAATTAGGATGTGATGCCAGGGCAGAGGGTGCTGCTGCTGGTGGTCAGTGCCCCCTTGGCAGGGCGAGGAGGAGGAGAAGGACTCTAGCCGAGAATTTTGCCCCCTCCCACTCCATGAATTTGGACCCTGGCTGAGTTGTAAATAAAACCAAATTGCAGCTGGTGGGTCCCCTTACTAAATTGTTTGGGAGCCAGTGATACAGAATGTTATGTTGACTTAGGATGCCTTTTTTTGACAACTTCCATGTTGGGCCAACCCAGCCTTTTTGCCAAGATGGACTGGAACAAGTTCCCTGTGGAACTTGTCTAAATCATTCTTGAGTGTATAGTGGGGAACGACTGGAACAACATGAGGTGTTCTTCCCATCAGCTGAGTCTGTTGCCTCCCACAAGTTGTCCGTATGAGGCTATCTTAGATGCTCAACTGCTGAAGTCTGATCCCCAGTATCAGCAGTACAACATGCTACTTCTGGCTACTGAGTTAGCCCATGCAAAGCCATCTGCAACTCTAAACTGGTACAGAGGCCTAGTATGTACCCTCTGCACTAGTGTGAATTTTACACTCTGTTTACACTGCTGCTGTTAGTTTTCCTGGGTGTTCCCTATGTACAGCAGCAATTGAATTTTATCAATAGGCTGCTATTTCTTGGTCCTTTGTAATTATTCCATGACCAGTACAGTCAAAATGTAGAGTGAAATATGCACTTATAGCATAATATTTTCCATGGTACTATAGCACTGCTCAAGGAAACAGGAGGGTGGAAACAACATTCAGTCATGCCTATGCTGTTGTGCTGGTGTTTGGTACAATAACTCCTTTCCTCTCCCATTCATATAGTGTGCTGCAGAGGAGCCAGCATGACGACAATGCATGCTGCACTCTTTTTAAAGGTGGCAAAGTTGTCATTTTAGTATGCCTTCCACAGAAAAAAATCTAGCTATTCAGTAACTCAGCTCCTTCATTCATACCTCCTCTCCCTCCAGCCCCATGGTTTAAAAATGACAGTTTTTCTCATTATGGCAAATCCATTGTCTTCAACCTTCAATATATTCATAGTCGCCCAAGTACTCCCAATATACTTCTTACATGACATCTGCAGTCTGGGCTGATTCACCAGAAGTTTAAACCAGGGGGATCTCTATAATATGAGTCTCTACAACTTGAGCTAAAGAACTAAGGCTCTGTAGCTGGGAGCTGTAACAGACCCACATGTTTTTTGAATAATTGGGCATAGCAGGTGATGCACAAAAATAAATAATTATTAATATTACAGGTACATTCACTAAGATCCAGTAGTTTGTTAAAGAGAACTTCACCGAGGAATTTAAAAATTATAAAGGATATATTCTGCTCTTTATTACAGTGCCCCAGAACAACAAAGGAAGGGATTTCAATAAATGAATTCAAAACAGAAGGTTTAGTTAGTCTGTGTGAATTAGTACAGTAGGAGGTTATAGAGTCAAATGTGGTAGCTGGATTTCAAAAGAGGCTAGATATTTTTAGGACCAACAATAACATATACAGCTACACATTCCATGAGAGTCATAGCCAGATAAGCCTCCCCGTGGCAGCTGATTGCTACAGAGGTTATGTGGGGATTTCATACACCCGCACACACACATAACTTCACAATTGGCAGTAAGATTACTAGGGCTTCTCACTTTCCACTGAAGAAACGGACATAGGCTTCTGCCAGAGGCAGGATATCAGACTCTATGGACCAATGGCAAATAAGAAATGCGGCTCCCAGTTGTGGTATACACAGTATAGGCTTAGCTGTGCCTGGGCTTATCTTTAGCTCATTTTGAAATGTAGCTCCTATCATTTTGGTTTCCTCTTTACCCGAGGAGATGTAATTACATCTTGTCAAATGTATGCAGACCAAGCAAGATTGGCTATAGCACCTGGGGTAATAATCATAACACTTCCTTTGTTTTATATTGCATTTCTATAGCAAATTATTTTAGCTTCCTGTTTACAGAGCTGTCTTCAGTACAGCTACCCATTTTGCCAATAGCTTGAGACATTTATTTGAAATATGCAAGTTATTTTGTTTCTGGTCGAAATGAGGAAGCAACTTATTAAGCAAATTTTTGTTATTCCAGCTCTCATTTGGCTTTTGTCTGCATTGGTTTTACCTTGGCTAGGTATTAAAAAGACTTTAGTCCTTCTGTTCTAACTACATTGTTCCTTTTTAGTTAATGTTTTTTTTTTTCTGTTCATGATGGTAAAGTATGGTAAAACTTGGATTCAATTCTCTCTCTAAAATAGCATTACATGATTTATAGTCTGTAAAATAATAGAAAGCTGGAAGGCCAGCACTGATACATGTAGTTCCACTAGTCATTTCTAGCCAGCTTGGAAAAGGTATATTGATAAAATTCTGAGAATTTTCTCCTTTCTTTCCTCCTTTAATCGTTTAATATTTGAACAGCACTTTAAAAATATAAAGTTCTGTATAAATGCAAAGTGTTTTTGCTGTATGACATTGCATGATTTTCAAATGTAGTTCTTTGCGTTGTTTCTTTAAAAGCTCTGCTTCTCCTCAGCAACTCCCTTGTCTATTCTAGCAGTGCTGTCATGATGGAATTCCAATAAGTTAGAGAGCTATGGTTTCCTGAAAACAACTTAGCCATGCTTATTCATGATTCGTTAACTGTATTTGTTTCTGTCAGAAAGTCTAACTAGTTGTGGTGAAATTCTACTTGGCATACAGGACCAGATTTTCTGATGGTTAATTTCAGCTTCTACTGGCCTACACCAGGCCTAACCACTGTGATGGAGAGGACAACTGCTACAACAAAAGGCAGCTGCACCTTCCCCATCATGGGGATGAAAAGGGATGGTCAGCACATTACAAAAATTGGGTGGCATCAACGTATGGAGTCCACAGCAGAAACTAAAGTGGCCTGTGGCAGCTGGATAAAAGCCTATCCCCTGCAGAGGAGTACCCTTTTGGGCACAAGTGATCTTGCTGATCTAGGGAGGCGTTAAGGAGTCAAGTGATTTCTTGAGAATCTCAGCTTTCATTTAAAAAAAAAAAAGTGGTTTCTAGCTTTCGTTTGCTGGGAAGAGCATGAGAACATGAGCTGAGTGTGCTCTAAAAGCTCAAAAAATAAAAGGCAAAAGGAACTGAAAATCTTTTTCTTAAACTCATGATTTTTAAGCCAAACACAGGCCTGACTCATGATTTATGATTACTTGGGGTTGGCAATACTGCACAGACATGCCAAATACCACATATGTGATGTGACACTCACAAATGCAGGCCGCCCCTCACGGATTCCTCTAGCCCAGGTGGAATGCCCTGCAGTTGTGGTTCTTGGCTGTAAGAGGCCGCAGTTGGGCAGGCAGCCAATTGGCTGGAGATGAGTGGGAGGGGAAAGCGGCTGGGAGCAGCAGGCAAGATGTGGCAGTAGGGACAGCCGCAGGAGCAGCAAGCAGAGGCCGTGAGGACAAAATGTAAGGGAATCCAGTACTAGCCTCAGCCAGCAACCCTAGACACACCCTTCTCCTCTGGGGACAGGTCCAGCATACACCCCCTCCTTAGCCATCTCACCCGGTTCCCCGGTATTTCCTCAGCTCATACAAAAGTGCCCCGAACTATCCTCATCCATCCCCATCATCTCCTGGTCAACTCACAAAGGTAGCTGTCTCCAGCTTTCCCTAGCCACTGAACTACTCCCATCTTTCCCCTTCTGTCCCTGCCAGACAACTCCCTAAACCCAACTTCCCTTAGCTATCTCCCAGCTTCCCGAAGCCAGCCACTCATTCGGTTACCCCAGCAGCCCTGAGGTATCCCCATCTTCTGCCCAGACCCCAGTTGTTCTGTCCTGACCTCACCCAGCATCCACCTACTACCTTTTGGCCACCCTTCAGCCCCCATCTGCCTTCAGCGGTCAACTTTTTCAACTCCATGTCCTATCTCTACCCCTTCATGGGGCTACATGTATTAATTGGTAGCTGAAGTTTGCTACATATGAATTGTTTGCAAATATATAAATTATTTAATGAGCTACTTTGCATATTTGCAGACCGCTTACATAGAGTCACACATGGGACTGCACAAAACTTGTCAGCTATGCCAATAAATAAAACAAATTTTGTCATTATATATTTTTATAAATAAGAACTGCAGAATTGACTTTTTTCATCAGATGTGAGGTTTTTTTTAATCCCAGCACTTGCATGAACCTCATGATTTAAACTATGGTAACCCAGCCACTTTAAGAAAAATCTGACACATTTTGAACAACTTTAAATTTTTTCTTTAATCTGTGTGAGTAAACCATGACAGATTCAGAATTAATCTGATTCTTGTGCAACCGGAATCCAGTCTCAAAAGGAATACTAATTTCAACCCAATACAATATTTGAAAGGTAAATAATTTAGAAGTATAAAATATACAAAAATGGGGTTAAATAAGGATGGTAGACTACTTCAATATAAAGTCTATGCATAAAATATCTTTATTACTTAACATTAAATTCTGTCTACATAGAGCTTTATTGAATTTGGAGACCACTTCCAACACACAGAGCAGCATCTAACAATAATAACGAGTTGTCTGTCCATTGTGGCAGGGAATCCAGTTTGCCATAGGGACAAAGTTGTCTTTGTGTTAAATGTGTTAGAAATGCAAATTTACTTGTTTTAAAAATTCCATTTACATTTCCTAGAAGTTTTTATGAGAGAGAAGAAACTGATGATACAGCAAAATCATATTTCCTTGCAACCCTTCCTTCAAGAACTCATTCTTACTAACTGTTGGCTATGATTTCTTGTGTTTATTGCATTCCCTGTTTTACACTGATGATTTACAATAATGTTTCTATGACTGTCTGTGATAGCTCTATGGTTATCTTAATCCCTTCCGTCCCTGCACAGTAGCTTCTCACATCAATCAACCTTTTTTTTAAAAAAAATTTCCTTGGCCTCCTCTAGTTATTGTTATGGCTTCTTTTCTTAGTGTGTCTGTCTCTCCCACACATCCTTTTAAAAAGCTTTATAAATTCCTGACTGTTTCATGTTATCCCCCACCAGCTACCCTCTTCTCATTTACCCTCCTTTTACCCGGCACCCTTTAGTTATATCTGGTTTTGTCTCCTGATAATATTTCTGGTACCCCAGCTTGTCTTAGCGCTCCCCCTGCTGTCGACTATCATTACGAATTTTCCAATTTCAACATAATTTTATTATTAACGTTAAAATAATGTACTCAGTTTTGAAATAAGTTATTTATATCATAATAATACTTCACATTTTATATTAATCATCATCTCAAGAGTGCTTAACACCCTTATAAGGTAGTCTTCATACTTACACATCTATTTTACAGATGGGTAAGCTGAGTCACAGAGCAGTTAAGCGACTTGCTCAAAGCAACATAGTAAGTCAGTGCAAGAGCTGACTGACTGGAGTGATGACTAGTGATATCTGGCATATCAGACAAAAAGGTATCTAGGTGGAATTTTTATTAAGCCGTTGAAAAAGTAATATTCAGTGAAAATTTAAAATGAAAATCAAGGTTTTATGGTGACCTATGAGTTTTATTTCATTAGTGTTACTAGTCTTAATTGACTGTCACCAGAGAGAGGCTTAAAATGGTTTTCTTGCTTTAAAATTGTATTTAAAATCACACATTACTGATTTTTCTCACATTTTAAATAGTTGTGCTGTTAAGGGATAACATGTACCTTGGTTGACTGCAGGCTTTAATCATTTCATATTGACATAGACCCCCTGGTCATCTTTTCGTGGTAACTAGGAACTGTCAGTACTCTAGTACCATTTTCAAAAAAAAAAATTTTTTTTTTTAAGAGATGGTTGGCTAGCACTCCACTGTGGTATGTCTTCTCAGGACCCGATTACAGGTGTAATCATGAAAGACAAAGAAAAAAATATCTGCTGGCTTCGAAAATGCATATTAGAGGATCTCTTACCATTTTTTTCAACTTCAAAACCACACTGATTTAGATACTAAATATTTGTTGTCTCCCCTTTCCCTGTTAGTATTTTTGGCTGCAGATATTGGCATCTGATATTGTGCTACGCACACCTATATAATGCAATGTAAGAGGTCAATCAAGAGTAGGCATAAGTAAGTAAGAGTAATTTCCTGCTTCTCTGTCAGCAGCCAGTGCTAAATAATGTGGTTTGAACATATTCCAGGAAGAATGTTGGTGCCAAAGTCAATTCTAGATGGACATTTTCTACTAATGTTACAATAATAGTATGTTTAAACTCCCCCAAAACCCCCTTCTGGTTTTGCAAGCCCTGTTAAACCTAAGGCACTGAGTCCCAGACCCCCTATACCAGCCTTTAACACCCAGATTCTAAGAGAGATCTGGAGCTAGGACAAGGAGCAAAGCAAATATGAAAGAGCTGAGCAGTGCCTGTAGGAATATCTCTATTTTGGTTGTATAGTTAGTTTATATCCTTGATTATGTAGTGTCTAATGAAGTTCTGATTCAGGAGCGTTAGGTTTCAGGTAATGCTTCATGTACTGTATAGTCCACTTTATATGGAGAGGCTAGGTTATTCAGCTGTGCTGGACTTTTCACAACTTCAGCTCTGGGAGAGGAGAAGAAGGAATTACAGTATTTGGCTTTTCAGCGTTTAGATAAATACATGATTGTTTGAGCACAGGACTAGGAGCCAGAACTTCATTGTTCTGATTCTGCTTTTCACACTGACTTTTCCTGTGGTGCAGGCCAACTTACCTCAGCTCCAGTTCCTTCAGCTACAAAGTACATAGAATAATGCTTACTTTAGTATAGGGAAGTTGAGAAGGTTACTTAGTTAATATTTGTAAATTGTTTAATAGCTGAAAAGCACCTGATAAATTCCAAGTATTATTACTGAGTGCTCGATTCTTTGTTGGCATTGCTTGTTTGTTTATACATTCCTCTTTGTATTATTTTTTCTTGTCTCTGTGTATATCTTTCCGTGCACTGTGAAAGATAAAGACCATTATTATATTCTTCTATGGTCCTATTTCTTGGTCCTTTTGCTTCATGGAACCTGTGCAAAACTGCACCAGGTTTTTTGAAGTTATATTTTTAATAGTTCCAAGCTGAATTTTAATAGAAAGATTAAGAAATTCTTAATGAAACAACCAAGTTTCACACGATTTCCACCTGGAAGTATAAAATGGCCTTGTTTCATCAGAATTCTGCTGTAGTTCACCAAAATGTTCATAAACCTTAGTGAAATTTATACTGAAACCAGGCAGCCTTTACTGTAAAAGTTTTATTCAGCCGTATAGCTAATGTTTCCTTTTAGATGTTTTATTTCTTTTTGTATTCACAGTAATTGCTGAAAATAACATCTCTCCCCCACCCCCAAAATACCAGCAGCCCATTGTTATTTCTGTTTATTTCTAGGTTCTCCTTTGTTTCACTACGTATCTCTTTAGGCTGTAGAAGTTAAAGTCTCCTACTATCTCTACAAGTTGCCGCTAGTGTTTTCTAAATATCACTTCTACTGCTCTTTCACAGACTCTCTCCAGTGAAAAGTGATAATATTTCTCATTATGAGAAATTACTAATTTATAAAGTCATCCTGGATAGGAAATCTTTAGGTAGTTTTTTTTATTGTTGAGAGAGCTAACTAGTTAAGACTCTGATTCTGCAATATGCTCAAGGCAGACAGACAGGACCTTTTAGGTCAATGGGGTGCCAGACAGAGGAATTTGTAGGATCAGGCTCCAAGCATGTACCTATGCAAATGCATGAATTTCTTCTGTAATTGGGGTCCCCTGGTTTGGGCCTTTCCCTTTGTCACGCTCCTTCGGTTCTCTCTCTGTCAATGTATTGTAATTTTGGAGTATTTGTCTAATCACATTTATTTTTATAATTGCCATGCCAGTAATTGAGCTAATTTCTCCCTGAGATGTATTATTTATATTTAAACCTCAAGGGCATCTTTTTAGTAGCACATGAATTAAGCACCGTTCTTTTCAGTGCATTTTTAAAGCACATTAATTGAGATTCTGTAAGATTATACTGCATTTTGAGGTTTGGTAAAACATTCTTTATAATTAAAATTTGGCCATCCATATTTTTAATTCATTCCTACTATTTCATATAATCTGACCTTTAAAAAAAATCATGACTGGTGTGGAGAAAGTAAAAAGGAAGTGTTATTTACTCCTTCTCAGGACACAAAAACTAGGGGTCACCAAATGAAATTAATAGGCAGCAGGTTTAAAATGAACAAAAGGAAGTATTTCTTCACACAACGCATAGGCAACCTGAAAACTCCTTGCCAGAGGATGTTGTGAAGGCTAAGACTATAACAGGGTTCAAAAAAGAACTAAAGTTAATGGAAGATATGTCCATCAATGGCTATTAGCCAAGATAGGCAGGAATTGCTGTTTGCCAGAGGCTGGGAGTGGCTGACAAGATGGATCACCTGTTCTGTTAATTCCCTCTGAAGCACCTGGCATTGGCCACTGTCGAAAGACATGGTACTGGGCTAGATAGACCATCGGTCTGACCTAGTATGGCCGTTCTTTTGTACTCACAGTTTCCCCTTCTCCATTTATTGATTTTTTTTTAGTCTGCTGTTCCCCACCCCAGCACTTCAAGTATTTGGGAGCTATTCACTTTTTTCCAAGAAGATCATTAACTTACAAAGCATTTGGTTTCATAAGAAGTAACAGTGTGACAGGTATAAGGGAGCACTATCTAGGCTTCAGAAAACAAGGAGTCAGGCTCAGCTCAGCTTCTTCCACCCCTTGTACAGGTGCTCAGGAGAAGGTCTATCATACTGGTGGGCTGGTCTACACTGGCGACAGCAGTCCAAGTAACTCTGTAGATTGCGTATCTCCCGTCAACATACTTACATTGATGTACCACAGAATCTTCACAGTGACACCCTCCTGTCAAACAGCCTTACTCCTTTCAGGCAAGTGGACTAGTTGAGTCAATTGGAGAGCGTTCGCCAATCGACTGAGCGGGTCTCCACAGACCCGCTCAATCGATGCTGCTGCATTGATGCCTGCCGACATGGCATTGTAGATATATCATGTGAGAATGTAGGATGCCATACCAATGCCATGGGACTGGGGGGGATTCTGTTATTCTAATTCCTGTTAGCTTCGTTTTAATGTCCTGTTGTAAACATTTGGCCAGATCCTCAACTGGTGTATGTACACTGGCTCCATTTATGTCAGTGGAGTGCTGCAGATTTACATTAGCAGAGGATCTGACCCATTACTGCTTTTAGCCTGCACCTGTGGTTCATTTTAGCATCACTTCACCAGGTTACAGACAATTAACAATTATTCCTCATACAAATAAATTCATTTTTCCTTCAAAACAAAATAATAGACTCTCTTTGCATATCGCTGTATGTGTTCAGTGTTATGCATGCTGTAAGTCTGAGTAGGAACTTAATGCATATCAATAGTCTATTATGTATTATTATGTTTTTGATTTGCCTTATTCATGGCAGAATACAATTGTAATGAAAAGTGACAAATTATGATTTGTAGTCTTGCTAGCAACAAGCTTTTCTAATCTGTGACATTATTGGAATGCTATGCTACTTAATGCAAGTACTTGAAGGCATTATTTTCTTCATATCTATCAACAGTCATGGAAAACTTTTACTATCTGCCTATGCTGTAAAGGATGCTGAGACTGTGAAAGAAAAGGGTGGGGGGAGGATGTTAGAACCAAAGTATTTAGTTTCCTTGGTAACAGATGGTATGATTAAAGTACAGGTGGCTATCTTATAGATTGTTAAACCAACCTATATCCATGAAAATATGAGACAAATCTTAGCAGAGTGCAGAAGCCCATCTCTCTCTCCCCCCTCATCCTCCTCCCCAAAAAAACACACCCCACAGAAAACCCACAGTTTGATAATTAGTTCCCTCCTTTTGTTCATAATATTTTTAAAAAACTAACAGAAAACAATCCAGTATATACCATACTACTACATGTTGCAAGATAGGGTTTAGAGATCAGTGAATTCTAATAATCATTCTTGCCAATATCTTCTAATTAGCGTCATTGTATTTAGGTTGGGAATAATTTTAAAGAGATAAGAGTCTCATGGACCTTGAGAGAATCAAGCAGCTGACTGTGCAAGTTATCTGCATTTGATACAAATTGACGTCAGAGCTCTTGGAATGCCCAAGGCAAATCTGAAGCTAGTTTCTACATGCATTCTTCTGACAATAAGGATGTCTCTGCTTTAAATGTTTAATGACAGAGCAAGCTCAAACATAGTGTATAATAAAAACATGTATAAATCCTGCTTTCTCAGATTTGAAACATTTTCTGAATTCTTGTAAAACTATATGGCCTCACAAGAATCTGCTATGATAGATCTATATGGGGGGGGGGGGGGGGTGGTGGGTGTGTGTGGGAAATTCTGCATTATAAATGTTTTATGAAAACAAAATCCACATTTAACTAAATATAAGTGGACAAAAATAATCTTATCCATAAGAATATGAGAACCCTATTAGACAAAACTGTAATGTTATCTGGATGCAATTCATTGTCAGCTGATCTTGTAATGTGCATATTTCTACTTGTTTGTTCTTGTGTATAGCAGTGATCCTGATCAGAAAAATTCGAAGCAAAAGGAATAAATAGAAAATACAGAAATAATCAAAACAACTGTTATGTTTCCCATTGGTAAGAAAATGTATGCCCTGTGTATACAATGCATAAAATAAAAATAGTAGGATTGCTACACACACACACAAAAAAGTGTTGATAGAGGAAACAGAGTTTATATATAAAAACCTTGCCAACTTCTTCACCGAGAAAACCTACAAAATCTGGAGACATCTTCCCCTCTGCTTCCTCCCCCACTCCTCTGTCAGCAACCTTGAGGTCTCCTGCCTTCACTTATTCTCTAGCCCTGCTCAACCTGACCCAGTGATCCCATCCTTTCCCACTTCCTGATTTCCATTGCCCCTGTATCCACCCCCTTCCCCCACTGTCCTCCTCAGCCTTTCGTTGGCCTCTTGTTAGTCCTCTGCTCAATGTAAGCATTCCCTGGTTTCCTTTGCCCTCAGAAAACTGGTCCTCAGTCATACATGACTTTCTAGTTAATGTCCGAGCTCTCTTCTTTCTTTCATCTCTAAAACAACTCAACATACAGTCTATAGCCAATACACTGATTTCCTCTTCTTCAACTCTTCTTCACCTGGAGAGTGAAGGGGTAATCACTAGCACCCTGCATGGATTTACCAAGAACAAATCATACCAAACCAGCTTGATTTCCTTCTTTGACAGGGTAAGTGATTTGATGGATAGGCGGAATGTGGTGGACATAATATACCTGGACTTCAGCAAGGCTTTTGACACAGTCTCACATGATATTCTGATAAGTAAGCTGGAGAAATGAGCGTTCGGCAGAACTACCTTTAAGTGGATACATGATTGGTTAAACATCTGCAAACAAAAAATAGCTATTAATGGAATGATGTCAGATTGGAGGGAGGTCTCAAGTGCGGTTCCACAGGGATCTGTTCTGGGTCCAGTGTTGTTTAATATCTTTATTAGTGACCAGGATGTAGGTATAGAGAGCATACTGATTGAGTTAGCAGATGACACAAAGCTTGGGGGGGAGAGCAGGGGGGCGGGAGTTCGCCAACACTTTGGAAGACGGAGCTAAAATTCAGAGAGATTTTGATAAATTGGAGAGCTGGGCTATAGACTACAAAATGAAATTCAACAAAAATAAATGTAAGGTGCTACACTTAGGGAAGAAAAACCAAATGCACAAATACAGAATGGGAGATAACTGGCTTGGCAGCAGGACTGCTGAGAAGGATCTGGGAGTTGGGTGGATCACAACCTCAAAATGAGTCAGCAATGCAATGCTACTGCAAGAAAACAAAAACAATTTTAGGTTGCATTAACGGGCACAGCATGCAAGTCATGGGAGGTGACAGTACTGCTCTACTCGGCGCTGGTTGGGCCTCAGCTGGACCACTGTGTCAAGTTTTGGTCACCAATGTATGGAAAGGATGTAAAGAAACTAGAAAGGATCCAGAGGCAAGCAACAAAGATGATCAAAAGGATGGAATTCAAGCCATATGAGCAAAGGCTGAAGGAACTAGGTATGTTTAGTTTGGAAAAGAGGAGATTAAGGGGGGATATGATAGCATCTTCAGATACATGAAAGGCTGCCATAAAACAGATGGAGAAAAGTTCTTTTCTTTTGCCACAGAGAGTGGGGGAGGGGGCTTCAACACCAGCCACCACCAGGGCTGACAGGTCCGGAGCCCCTGCTGCCCGTAGCAGCTCAGAGCTATGGGACCTCCAGGGCTGGCAGCTTAGGGTTCTGGAGACCCCACCTCCTGCTGTGTCTCAGAGCTCTGCGGCCCCTGCTGACTGACAGCTCCGGCCCTGCCGCCCCAGGCATGGGGCTGAAGCTGAAGGGAAAATGTCATGGAGGTCTCTGAAAATCATGGAATCCGTGACTTCCGTGACCCCTGTGACAAAATCTTATCTTTACCCATGAGTTAAGGACTTCAGAAGAGACAGGGCAGTGGAGAAAGAGACCCTAGGAATCAATTCTTTTCCCTTGTGGGATCATATTCATCTTTCATATTGTTTTAGAACTAGTAGATTAAAAAATGTCCTAGGGACGCCTTTTTTCATAGAGAATTGTCATCATCATTCACAGGAGCAGTACTATAGAGAAGCATTGTCAGAAAAGAATGAGATGACACCAAGTTTAAGAGGTTATTACTGAGGAAAATAGCTTAGTGGTAATGATTTCTTTCCTTTTCTTTTTGGATTACAAATGTATTGAATAAAAATAATATTGTAATAGGTGTTTTGCTGATTAGAAAAATATTATATTATACTGACTGTTAGTCCTTGGAGCAAATACAGATCATCAGCTGAGGTCAGGAAGGACCCTTATCTCTTTTTCCCATGATAAACTAGTGCATAATTCAGTACATTGAGGGGAAGGAGAGGAATATTAATTTTTTTTCTGAAGCACCTTATATTAACCATTGTTGAATACAATATTACCATAGAAGATGGACCTTTGGGCTTATTTTGATATGGAAGCTTTTGTGTTAAGATCCTTAAATTGGCATCTGAAATATTCCAACTTCCTATATATTCCAATATCCTTAAAACAAAAGCAAATTTATATTGCCTTTTATTATGAACGAATGCAATCCTTTATTATTTAATTTTTTTTCAAATTATTAGTAAGCATTGTAATAAAACTTTCATCTTACCTGATTTTCATATTTTTAGTTTACAGTAGAGTTTTCAAAGAAGTCTAACTGCTGTGAGATTCTCTGAAATGCCCTGCCTTAATGCTTACATACATTCCACTACAGATATCTGTAGGGTCCAGTCCTGCACACCCTTAAGCAAATGTGTAATTTTACTTACCTGTTGACTTCTGTGGGACTACTTATACTGACGGAATTACTCAAGGGTTGAAGTGTATGCCAAACTGAAAACAGTATGGTTCCCTGAGTTATGGTAAGTTTTTATTGTTGTTTTTGTTTAGTACACTGTGCTATTATAAATCCAAATCAGAAATAAATCCTCTCAGGAAAAGAGATGCTAGCTCCAGTATCGGAAATAGAGTAGCAGTCACATCCTAGGCTCATCTCTTCCGACATTTATTTATTAAGGTTCCTTCTCTGCTTGCTTGATTTCTCAGTTGGTATGACACCTCATGGCATGCTAAAGGCTGCAAAATGAGGCAGTCAGGCAGAAACTCAGGGGGGCAGGGAGGGAGAAAAAGATGATATATAATTTCATTAGAAAACGTAACACAGATTTTATCTTACAGAGCATTCTCAAACATACCATATACTTTAGGGATATTGAGGTTTTAGCTATGTTTTGTACAATAGATATAATTTGGGAATCTCTTTTGTTAGTACTTACTGCCTCTCAAATGTCTGATTATATGAGGAACATTTTGAAAAATAGGGAAAGTAAAAAATGTACATTCTGTAATGATGGAACTTAGAACAAAAGAGCATATTGTACTCTGTTACATGTGGGCAGCCCCATAGAGATCAGGGGAGTTTCCCACATCAACCTGGGCACAGAACTGCTCTTTGTAGTTTGCATATCAATATCTAGTAGTGTTACTGATTTAAAAATTCAGTAATGTTAGTGTTTTAATCCCTGATCGTACAGTTGGATCTGCCCAGTGTGGATCCAATTTCAAGATGAGGTCTTCAGTTTTTAGTTCACTTACTATAATGTTTTTTTAAAGTTAAACCTTCATGAACAAATGCGTGGTGGTTGGGAACAAAAGCTAATTGTAGTAGACAGGGTGTGCAGAAAGTGGAAGCAGCCACTCTGTATGATGCACCTTTCCACTGAGCTCATATAATTCTCTCTGTGAGCATTTAGCAAAATTAGGGTTTTCAAGGGTGAACAATTCAAGCCAGTCAGAAGAAAAAAATGCATAGGACCAGGTAGCAGCTGCTATTCATGTCATAGTATTCTTAGAAATCCAAAGGGTACAGGACAGAGGGGTTAATGCTGTATTTTCTAGACCATCCCTGACAAGTGATTGTCTAACCTGCTCTTAAAAACCTCCAATGATGGCGATTCCACAACATTCCTATGCATTTTATTCCAGTGCTTAACTACCCTGACAGTTAGGAATTTTTTCCTAGTGCCCAACCTAAATCTGTCTTCCCTGGTTTGTGAATTGCTCTTGGGCGGAGGTGGGAGATAAGCACCTGGATGCCTAAAGGGAGGCAGCAGTGAGTATGTGCAGAGGCAGAAGCCTCAGTGCCTAGAGAACTTTTACTGCAAATACTTAGGCACCAGATGAGTTTTAGGGATCTACAGAATTCATCAGGAGTTTTGTGCATCACAGCAAGCCTAGGGACTGAGGTGCCTAACTTCTTTTGTGAATCCAGACCTAAGAGCCTAGCTTTAAAATGATATTTTTTTAAAATCTTGGCCTAAAACTTTTTCTAAAGACCAATGTGGGTTATAAAGCAATAGTATGACTTGTCATGTTTTCATACAATGATAAACATTTCAGTTTCACATAATGTGGACTGCACATTCTTCACACTTATACATTATTTTGAAGTATTAAGAAATGGTCACAAAATGTAATACTCACTGTTGGGAATAAGAAATGAATTCCTGTTTGTACATATTGATGATTGTACATGCAGTGTAGTTTTAGCTGTGTTACTCCCAGATTATACAAGGCACTTGAGAAATGTGTGTGAGAAATCCAAAACAGTGTTTAACACCTCTGCTAAACGTTTTGATAATGGATCTACTCTTTTCTCTCCTGCCTAGGGTTTTCTTACCTGTTTTCCTCTTTACTCCCTTTTTAGAAGTGAGAGAGACTTACTGTTTCATAGTTCAGAAAGTTTACATATTATGAAGTGCCAAGGGAAGATAACAGAATGATACTGATTTGAGTTTACTTTAATTAAAGCAGGCAAGAAAAACTCTAGTAAACATTTTTCTGTATATTTCAGCTCATTGTCTGAGAGTTTACAGATTTTTTTTATTACGTTGGTATAAATTTTTGTTATTGGTTGGTATAAGTAAACCAAGCCACCTTGCTCGCTAGAATCAAATGTGTGAACGCATAAGGACAATAGCTAGAGTCCAGTGAAATTCTTTTTATTTTTTATAATTTTTCATTTTATTATTAAGGAATTTCTTATTTGTTTTATCCCTGCCATCCCCAGGGAGTGGGAGGCCCTGGGAAGAAAGGGGAGGCACATCAAGCCCACCCTGAACTCATCCTGTCAAGACGGTCCTGACGCACATGATTACAGATAGTTGGCTGGGCAACCCTATGTGCCAGGTTGCAATGCCCAGAGAGGGGAGCCAGGCCCAGCCTTGCAGGACAGGAGTTGCCACGGTGGGCAGAGTTTTTAATTTCATTTTGTTTTCATTGTTGTTTTTCGTTTTATTTCCTATTTTTTCGTATTTGCAAAAAACACAGGGCTCTAACAAATAGCCACCTTATATTTTTATATAAAATAAATTATATCATATTCAATATATCAATAATATATACAGTGATGACATTCCTTAATGGTCTACCTGATTTTAATATTTACAGAGTGCTGTTAATTTCTAAGCAATAAATTAATATGGTGTATTATGCAATACAATTAATATGCATCCTAGGAAGCAATGACTGGTTTTTCTCTCATAAAATGAACAGTATAACTATGCAACATGGAGATGGGAGAAGAATCGTCATCACATCACTGACAGAGGTTGCCATTAAAATCTTAGTATTTGCAGTTTGCAAGTAATTATCATTACTGAATATTCACAGTATGATACCATGAATACTGTTGTAACATAGCTTAGGCAAAAGGTAAAACTGTAAATATTTTAACAAACACCACAGTAGTGTTTTGCTGACTTTTTATTCTGAGAAATTGTACATTAAGTAATACCATGTATAATATCCATTCTATATAAATACTAATAAATGTTTACAGAAGGCTTCTTAATATTGGTAGATGGAACTCATTCTCACAACACAACACGATACTGATTCAGCACATGGATTTCTCATCCAGAGCAGATGGTGAGATATGTGTACAAGAATATGGTAGTGCCTTCTGAAGTACATCTGCTTGATCTGGGATGCAATTTACTTTTCCCCCCTCTGTGTAAGAGGGCACTGTATTCTTTTTATCAAATTCCACTAAAGTAACTATATAATCCTGATCCTGCACAGCCCCTGCCTATGGAAAACCTTTTCCCAGTGGAACATCTTCTGTGACAGGCCCAAAACTTTGGAACCAATATTCCTCCTTGGTCTGAAATAGACTGAATAAATAGACTGAATGACCCATCTCATAAGCCTTTTTTTTTTTAAGGGGTGGGTAGGTGCACAATAAGCACTGATGTTTGTAAGAGAAGGGGTTTTGGTTTGGACTTGATATTGTTATTTTAGTTTGAGTGGTTTTTTTGGTTGAAGGCATGAGGAGAAGTGGATGGTTTTATTTTTAATTGATTTTAATTTTAATTAACTTAATTAGCTCAGGAGAGGTGCTATTCTGCATGTGTATGTAGGTGTATAAATGTGTATATATGAATCAAAATGAACAACTACATTAGTGCTGTCATCATATGTGGAACAGAAATCACCCTGCCTATGTCTGGACATAATTCCTAAATCTTTAAGTGATGTTACTGTAGCTGTGTTTGCTATAACTTGGTAATGTGCCCACACCTCTATTTCAGTTGATTGATTAATGCAGCCTCTCAGGTTATGTGAAATTTTCTAATTGTATTTCACACCACAGAATGGCGCATTTAATAAGAGTGTATGTGAATTTTTGTATAAAGTTATTTACAAAATGTGCTGAATGTATTCAGAAAAATATTTTCACTAGGGTTACCACTTGGCTGGTGTTTGCCAGTTGCCAGAAAAATAATTTAATATATCTTGTTTTTTATGTGGGTCTAAAGATTTGCATTATTGTCACCATACACTGGAACAGTGTTTCTTAACCTGGGGTTTTAGAGGGGTCGCAAGTGCAGAGCTGGTATTGGGGGTGGCAAGAAAGGCAATTGCCTGGAGCCACAGGGGCACCATGAAACTAAGTTACATGCCTCAGCCCCGTGGGGGTGGGACTCAGGCTTCAGGGGTACAGTAGTTTGGAAAGGTTAAGAACCACTGCACTGGAATATCTAATGTTAAAAGTGTCTGTGTCCAGCTAAAGACGCTGCAGTGTTCCCATTTCCTCAGTTTAAGAGATAACCAATCAAAACTGAAAATACAGCAGCTATCTGCACACCAACACACAAGCACACTGCATGCACATGTGTGTGAGAGGGTTTGAGTCATGCAAGAGTGAGGAGACAAGCGAGGCATATTAACTAATGGAAGATCAGGGCAATGATGCAAGTGATCCTACTACACTCCCCAAAAATGGGGTGGGGGGGAGGATTGGTGTTGCAGAGTTGCCTTGTGATTAGGAATTGGTGTTGCGGCAGGTTTGCTTTGTGCAGGAAGGATGGGTGCTGGCTTTTTTGCATTTTAAAGGTTGTAACCCTGATTTTCACTGATACTCTAACACCCCTGCATTTAGTCTAGCAAACCTATTTTAAGTTGTAGTTCCAGTACTGTACAACAGCGAACAGAGTCCTCTGCTATTATATCCTATTTTGTTGTTTGACTTCAAGTGAACCTATGTTATGATTTCTCATTTTTCTGCTTTTGTGGCATATACTTCTCTTCCCTTTCTGACCTGCTAATTCTTCAATGCACACGAATTTTCTCTGTATATTCAGTGCACAACAGCCAGTCGGCTATAGGTTTTCCCCTTCTGTAAACATTCAAGTCTTCTGTCAGTTCTGTGTAGAACAAGTCTTGGTCAGTATAAGAAAGAACTCAGTAAACAATTTAATGCAATGAATTGGCCAGACTGCTTAGAAAATGTCACTTCTTATTTAAAAATACTTTTCATGAACAACATGACTTTCAGTATAAAAGATTGTTCTGGGGAGAGTTTTAAGAAAATTTTATTAGACCTTCATTGAACTTACAGTTCCATACAATAGATTTACACATCATTGTCTATATCCAACAACCTCGTCTGACTCTTACTCATCTAAAATATAAAAAACTTAGCACACACTTCCAACTCTTAAATAATTCTTCTTAGTCTCTGTTTTCTGTAATAAATGTTTATAGTGGTTTCTACGGCAGTTTAAAATCTTCTGTGCAGTATATAAGTGGACATCCAAAGTCTCAACATTTTTTGTCATTGGGTAATTGTTTCTTGTATGGACTGTGTCTGCTATGCTGGGAAGCTCATGTTCCATTGTTGTTTTGAGATATGTATCACAATACTGCCCATATCAGAATTTCCTACTAAATTATTTAAAGCTGTTCCAATTGCTTCCTAAATTAATATATTGGTACATATTTATATTACTGTGCATTGCCATTAAAAACACAATCTTTCAACAGATATTTAATATTTTAGTTATATTTTAAATAATTAACATAGGGTTCTTTGTTTGTTTGTTTTCAAGAATCTATTTGTGTGACATTTGCAGGAATAGATTCAGTAAGAAAACTGCCACTATTTCCTACTGCATATACATGAAAAGTCTGTTTATTTTCAGGGTTTGCAGACTTCTGCATGGATTTCTGCAGTATAAAAGCCAAACAATGATTTTAAATGAATCCAGCCCCAGAAATGTTTTGCTTGATTTAAGTGTTCCTTCTACATTTTAAAAAATTTTGTTTTAGCTGTTTGAGTGCAATAGATCAGCATAGGCTTTATAAAAACCTCTAGTATAGTGGAAAATGTAAACTTGAGTGCTTTTTGGAAGCATATTCATAAGAACTTTTGCTACAGTGGGGTCAAAGAAATAAATCCCTGTGGTCATAGCATGTAGGCCAATAGAACTGTCCTTTTTCTTCTCTAAAATGTAATGTTTGCTTCTAAAGATCAGCAAAGTTTACAAAGACCTTGGTAACAATGTAGTATGTTTCTGGATCACCATAACTCAGATCTCCCTTTCAGAAGGTTTACTGAAAAGGTGATGTGGAAGAAGCTTCTAGATTCTAGAATCAGACTGGTGGTGAAACTAGCATTCAAATAAAGCCAAGCCATATGGTTAGGCTGGTGAGAGCCAGAGCTGCTCTTGACCATCTAGGTAAAATCATTTTATCCAGGAGTATTCCAACAGTAAGGGTATCATAGGGTCAGAAAACTCAGCCCTGAAATTCCCCTGGAGATATGTATGTCGTAAAACCCCAGGCTTGGAGGCCTGGAGAGCATATTGCAAGTGTTCTGCACATTTAGTTGATAAAGTCTCTTTTGGGATGGCTTGCATTACCAGTAGTAGTAGTCATTTCTTGACAATATCATTGCCTTTAATTTCTAGTGGCAGTTTAATAATATCCACTGCAGGCATCTTTATGTAGCTTTTCTAATTTCTGTAAATAACACTTCATTTTCATTGTCATAGCATCTCTACAAATCATTAAAATAATTTAGATAATAGCATATATATGGTTTGATAGTCCTATTCAAGATGTGACAAAGTATCCCAGAAATGTATGCCTATCAAGTTTTATTGCTTAAATAATATAGCTTTGAACAAAGCATTCCATTATCATGAAAGAAGAAGGCCTTAACTCTTAGTGGATTCATGGACATGTTATGAAAGGCTAACATATACTTACTAGGTTTTGGTCACAGTGTATATTTGTGAATAAATGGTTTAAGGGAGCTATAACTCTGATGTTGTCCTGACTCGATGTTCTGGGAGGTGTGCTGCCAGCCTGGAGCCTATGTTTGAAACATTACAGAAAGGTTGTTGAGGCTCATCTGTCCTCTGATCACTACCCCATGCTCCTCATCCACATGGGTACTAATGATACTGCTAGCTCTGATCCTGATCAGATCAACAATGATTACAGAGCTCTGGGAGATAGAGTGAAGGGGTCAGAGGCACAGATTGTGTTCTCTTCCATCCTCCTGGCTGACAGAAAGGGTCCAGGCACATCCTGGAGATGAATGCATGGCTGTGCAGATGGTATCAATGGAAAGGCTTCAGCTTCCTTGACCATGGGATGCTGTTCCAGGAAGAAGGTCTGCTGGGAAGAGATGGGGCCCACTTGACCAAGAAGAAGAGCATCTTCATGCACCAACTCACCAACCTAGTGAGGACGGCTTTAAATGGGGTTAAAAGGGAGTAGGTGACAAAAGCCCACAGGTAAGTAAAAAAAGGCAATCTTAACAGAGGATTAGCTATTGGGGGAGGAGAGGAAGACATAGACAATTACAATAAGGTCATAGAAGCAACAAAAGGGAAATACCGTATTTCCCCATGTATAAGATGCACCCTTTTTCGAAAAAATTGGGGTCTAAAAACTGGGTGCGTCTTATACAGTGGTTGTAGATTTTTTTACTTGCATTTATGATGAATAAAACTTGAGTTCAATAACTTTATGTAATACATTTTTTTTTTCAAATTTTGGGCCCCAAAATTAAGGTGTGTCTTATACATGGGAGCGTCTTATACATGGGGAAATACGGTAAGCGAAGGAATCTGTTCAACATCTTAGCTGTCTGCACACAAGTGAAAGAAATATGGGGAATAAACAGGAGAACAGGAAATATGAGTACATACACTAAATTATGACTTCACTGACATCACAGAGACTGGTGGGATAAGTCTCGACTGGAATATTGGTATAGAGGGGAACAGATTGTTCAGGAAGGATAGGTAAGATAAAAAGGGAGGTGGTATTACATTATACATCAAGAATATATACACTTGTTCAGAGGTCCAGAAGAAGGTGGGAGGCAGACCAGTTGAGTGACTCTGGGTAAACATAAAAGGGGTAAGAAATAGGTGTGATGTCATGGTAGGAACCTACTTAGACCACCAAATCAGGAAGAGGAGATGAATGAGGCATTTCCAGGACAAACAAAAAAAATATCCAAAACACAAGACCTTGTAGCATTGCAGGACTTTAACTACCCAGACATTGGTTGGAAAAGTAATACGGCAAAACACAAAATTTCCCGTAAGTTTTTGGAATGTATTGGGGACAACTTTTTGTTCCAGAAAATGGAGGAGGTAACCAGAGGAACAGACATTTTAGACTTGATTCTGACCAACAGGGAGGAATTGGTAGCAAATCTGAAAGTGGAAGGCAATTTGGGAGAAATAGATCATGAAATGATAGATTACATGATTTTTTAGGAAAGGAAGGAGTGAGAACAGCAAAATAAGGACAATGGACTTCAAAAAAGCAAACTAAGAAGAACTGGTAGGTTAGATCCATGGAGAAATGGTAAGTTAGATCCATGGGAAGAAAATCTAAAGGATAAAGGAGTTTAGGAGAACTGGCAATCTCTGAAGGGGACAATATGAAATGCACAACTGCAAAGTATGGAGAAAGTGGCCAATATGGAGCTCCATGAGAAGCTCTTTAATGATGTGAAAATCATAAAGGAATCCTACAAAAAGTGAAAACATGGACAAATTATTAAGGAGTACAGAAGAATAGCACAAGCATGTAGGAAGAAAATCAGAAAGGCTAAGGCACATCATGAGTTACAGTTACCAAAGACATAAAAGGCAATCAAAAGAAGTTCTTTACATACATTAGGAGCAAGAGAAAGATAAAGGAAAGCATAGGTTCTCTACTTAGTGGAGAAGGAGAGCTAATAACTGATGACATCATGAAAGCTGAGATGTTTTATGCCTATTTTGCTTCAGATTTCAGTAGAAAGCTCAATGGTGACCCAATATTCAGCACAATTAACAACAACAAATAGGGGGAAGGAATACAGCCAAAATGGGGGAAGAATAGATTAAAGAATATTTAGATAATTTAGATGTATTCAAGTCAGGAGGCCCTAATGAAATTCTTCCTAGGGTATTTAAGGAGTTAGCTGAAGTTACCTTGGAATTGTTAGCAATTATCTTTGAGAATAGATGAGGTCCCAGAAGACTGGAAAATGGCAAATGTTGTACATGTCTTTAACAATGGGAACAAAGAGGACCCAGGAATTATAGACCAGTCACCCTAACTTCAATATCTGGAAAGACACTGGGACAAATTAGTAAACAATTAATTTGTAAGCACTGGAGAATAATAGGGTTATAAGTAAAGATATGATTTGGTCACACAGTTCATGGATTCAGTGACTTTCCAGGGCTTCGGGACTTCTGGGGCGCAGGGCTGGAGCATCTGTCAGCCCCATGGTTACTGTTGAACACCTGATCGGGGGATGGCTCGGGGGCTGCTGCTGAACAGCTGATCAGGTGCCGGCCTTGGGGCTACCGCCAAACAGCTGATCAGGTATTTTTAGTAAAAGTCAGGGACAGGTTGCAGTTTCCATCAATTTTTATTTATTGCCCACAACCTATCCCTGACTTTTACTAAAAATACCCGTAATAGAGTCTTAATCTTAAAACCACCATGGATTTGTCAGAACAAAGAAGAACAAATAATTCCAAACCAATCTAATTACCTTCTTTGATAGGTTAGTGGTCTAGTAGATACGGGGGAAGCAGTAGACGTGATATATCTTGAATTTAGTAAGGCTTTTGACACAGTCCCAAAGGACATTCTCATTAGCAAACTAGGGAAATATGGTCTAGATTAAATTACTAAAACATGGGTGCTCAACTGGCTGAAAGAAGGTACTCGATGAGTTTGCTGTCAAACTGTGAGGCCGTATCTAGTGTGGTTCTACAGAGGATAAGGTCTGGGTCCGACACTCTTCAATATCTTCATTAGTGACTTAGATAATGGAGTGGAGAATATACTTATGAAGTTCATAGATGACATCAATCCGAAAGGACTCTCAAGCATTTTGGAGGACAGGATTACACTTCAAAATTACCTTGACAAATGGGAGAATTGGTCTGAACTCGACAAGATGACATTCAGTAAAGACAAGTGCAAAGTAGTTCACTTAGGAATTAAAAATCAACTGCACAAATACAAAATAGAAAATAACTGGCTAGGTGGTAGAACTGCTGAAAAGGATCTGGGGGTAATATTGGATCACAGACTGAATGTGAGTCAACAATGTGTTGCAGTGTTAGATCATTCTAGGGGTGTATTGACAATAATGTCAGATATAAGGCATTGGAGGTAACTGTCCTGCTCTACTTGGCATTGCCTCAAGTGGAGTACTTGTGTCCAATCTGGGAGCCACACTTTGTAGGATAGATGTGGATAAATTGGAGAGAGGCCAGAGAAGAGCAACAAAATAATAAAAGGTTTAGTTACCTGAACTATGAGGAAAGGTTTAAAAAAACCTGAGCATGTTTAGTCTTGAGAAAAGAAGACTGAGGGGTGAACCTGATAAGTCTTCGAATATATTAAGGACTGTTATAAAATGAACAGTGATTAATTGTTCTCCATATTCACTGAAGGTAGCACAAGAAGTAAGGGGCTTAATCTCCAGCAAGGGAGCTTTAGGTTAGTGTGCCGCTGGACCCGAAAAAGTCAAGCAACGTTACAAATTGTATGGCCCAACTCTGAGACATATAGGAAAATACAATGATAGTGAGGGTCATTCCTCATCAATAGACTACAGCTTTGATATGCTAGTGTATTGTTGGTAGTTATTTGATGTTGTTTACATATATCTTGTTAGAGGTTAGCAATGTAGATAAACTGCTTTTCTGTCCATTACTGTTGTTCTATTTAATTAAGAGGTCAAAAGGGAATATTAACATCTAGATGGACCTTTGAAGTAACAACATCATTTGCCTGTATTACTCTTTGAGGTATATGTAAACTGTCTGTTAACTGTGCTAATGCAGTTAATTATCTATGTGTGCCTAGGAGGTGAAGGATTTATTTTAAAGGACAATATACATTACTATTCTCCACTCAAAAAAGTGTCTCTGGACTGTCTTGATAGTTTAAATGGCAGTTGCTGTCTGTATTGTCTAAGGAAGGACCCACTGAGTAAAGATCAAACGTCTTTTTCATCAAAGCCCACATGAGGGAGTTACCTGCAAGTCCCCACCTTGCTTCAACTGTAAAGGAGGCTTCAGGCCTTATCCTTTTTGTCTCAAATCTGCCCTGCTAATTCTCATGGGTGAATTTGAATAAACTCTGCTCATGGACTATTTAGTCTTCATTTCTCTGGACTGGATTACTAACAAAGAAGCTCTAAACAAGGACTAATGACCTCCAAGTTGTTTGGGTAATTTCAGAGACTTTGCAATTTAAGAACTTTGAAATTTAGTTATCATCTCTACTTTGAAACTGACCAGGAGCTTTATTTTCATCTGTGTATGTATACTGACCTTTTAACCATTACTCTCTTTCCTTTTTTTAAATAAATGTAAGTTTAGTTAATAAGCATTGGCTTTAAGTGTGTATTTGGGTAAGATCTGAACTATTCATTGACCTGTTTCGTAATGTGTCCGATCCTTTGAGATTGGTGGAACTTTTTTACATATGATGGATAAAGATTTTCAGTAATCCCTGTCATATTTGACTTGGCTGTCTGGGTGCTAGCCAAAGGGCTGGATAGCTTTCAGGAAACAGTGTTTTTGTCTACTGAATGACCAGTGAGGTCATCAGAAGCTGTTTGTTGCTGGCTTGGTATATCTCTTGGAAGAAAAACCACCAGTATTTAGGGCTTTGCTTGCCCCATTCTTTGCAGTGTGCCTTGTTTAAGCTATCTCGGCATGATTCCCCTGGAGGCCAGCGTCACAATTAGATATTAGGAAAAGGTCAGTTAAGCTCTGGAATAGGCTTGGAGGGAGGTTGTGGAATCCCCATTACTGGAGGTTTTTAAAAACAGGTTGGACAAACAACGGTCAGGGATGGTCTAGGTTTACTTGGTCCTACCACAGCACAGGGGCCTGGACTTGATGACTTCTTGAGGTCCCTTCCAGCCCTACATTTCTATGATTCTAACTCCAACAGCCAAAATCGTTGTGGAAAACTGTAGATGTTTTTTTAAAATATAATGGCTGCTCTGAGGTCTTTAAAAATGCTTTTACAGTGCAAAATCCTTATTTTGAATTCTAGTCATCTTGATCCCAGACAATGGATTCTTAATTTTAATTGATACAGTTATCAGGAGACGAGGTCCTAGCCTGGGGCATCTGAAATTATGTTCCTAGTTGTGAGTGCCACAGACATCCCATTGTTGTGTTTGCAAAAAGTGAAGATGAATTACCTCTTCCTTTTGAATAAAAGAAACTGGAAGAGAAAAAGCCTATTAAAACCATTAGTTCTTACCCTGGGAGAGAGTTCAAGCATTGTACATTGTAGGGCTGTGATCTTTCTAAATATCTAAGCAGGCTTTTGTTACTTGTCTCTTTGGACTTCACCACCATAAATTATTTTTCTTCATCTTCAGCCCGTGACTCATACTTGTATCCTTTGGACCACCAGCAATTTTTTTCTATGCTTGGTGTTTACACTCTCCAAATACCATGTTCCTTCATTATTTAGACAAGCTAATATGTATTTATTTCTTTAAATCTTTCCTTGTAACACAAGCTCCTTAATCATTTTGTGTCTGCGCCCAGTTCCATCTATTTCTCTGTGCTCCCAGACAGTAGATATAAGCTTCCCTCCCAGCTGGTGTAAGTAGGAAAAATAGACAACTCTTCTGAGTCACTTTCTCCATAGAATGAAACTTGTCATATTTACCCAATCTAGCTGTTTCTGTCTCCCAGCAGGTGGAGTCAGCTCCCTGACTTGATGAGCTGAGATGTCTTGGTGTGTTCTCTTCTTTTGGTAAACATTTCTCTCAAACCTTCCTTTTTGTCAGGATTAGATGGTGTAGCATGTAGTGCTTTAGAGTACAGAGAGGTTGGGATTTTTTATGTTTTTTGCTTTCTTCAGAAGAGCAGTATGTGATGGATGTGAGTGGTGCTTCCCTTTGAGGAGGATGAGGGGGAAAATTTCAAATGCAGAAGATGGATGATTAATTTTTTAAACATTTGATAAACAGTAAATAACAAGCAAAAGAAAATGAAGCTATATTTAGCACCCGTCAGCAAAAATAACATACTTTTGCTGTGGATAATGCCTGTTGCCAGTCCAGGGTTTGGTAATTTAGTCCTTTTCATCAGAGTTGACTTGGTTCTTTTTGGTGTGACACACTTAACTTCTCAATTCTAAATTCATTCTATTTATAGAGTCCTTTCATACTGTCCTCTGACAGCCTGTCACCCTCCCCAACACACACACTTCTGTGTTAAACTCCAGCAAAACCACTAACTAGAGGCTAACGATGGCCATTTTGGACACCAGCAAGCAATTCATTGCAGATTATAGCTTCTTCCCATACAGCCACTAAATATTTTCCAACCAAAACCTACCAACAAGCTCATATATGTTTTTTCTCCTAGCTTTCCCATTCTTTTCAGAGTTTCTTTTTTAATCCTCTTCTTCAAACTTCTTCCACAGCTTCACAGGGCACTATAATTATCCTACAAATTGCAGGGCAGAAGGGAATGAGGCAGGTGGACTGTGTATCTAGGAACAGTGGGCGAAGAGGATTGAGTTGCTGAGCAGCGTGCCCAAGTGATCAAAGGAGAAAGGAACTGAGTGGCAATTAATCAGATAGAGGGGAAAATGGGAAAAGGAAACTAGGTAGAAAGCATGTGCAGGAGGAAGGGGAAGAAACAGAACAGGTGGGAGCAGCAGTGATTAACTTTTTTCCAACATGGGAAAAACACTTATGGCATGAAGGACAAAGGTACACTAAACGCTTTCCTAATCTTACCTTTCCATTTAAGCAATTTCTATATCTTCCAGAAAAATGTAATGCCATCCCAAATCAGGAGGGGAGGTATTCAAAACACCACCTCTATTGGGTCTGGCCCACACCAGGAAAAAGTCTGAGAATCACTATCCTAAGAAAGGGCAGCTTCCTAAAGGGAACAAGGGAAATAAAGAATAATGGGGAGGCAGTTGGAGTGTGTGCGCTGTTTGTGGGGTGAAAGGCGCAGCTCAGACCTTTGAACAAAATGTTAATTATGAACTTATTTTCATACTATGTTCAAGTGTGAAACAGTTTTAGCTCTCTCCAGTATTAAGCCACTATACAAAAATGCAGAAGGGAGTTCTGAGAATATGGGAGGAGACAGAAATAGAGGAAGAGACAAAAACTGCTCCAGATTTTCTCTGTGGCACTCTATAAATTTCCCTGCAGCCTGGCTGAAAGCTAGGAGTTGTGCAACAGCATGTAGATTATTGACTGAATCTACCAACACTGCTGGGATTCGTACATTATAAATGTATAGGAGCCCTAAACCTAAAGGATGTAACATTACCAGAATCAATAATTTGTTTTAAAAATTATTTTAGGTTTCAATTAAGACATCTGTATGTAAGATTTAGTATGTCTTATGTAGATGCATAGAGAGGAGGGTACAGTATGCCTTACTCCTAGTTTACATCCTCCCTATAAGGAGTAGAGACAACCACAATCCCAATCCTGCCTAGGATTCCTGAGATAGCAAACCCTTCTGTAAGAGGATGAGGGCCTATTCGCCCTCCAAACAGCCAGCAGAGCTGGCTGATAGAATAGACAGATGCACACAGCACTGTCGTCATAAAAGATTGTGATCATATGCACTCCTGCTACATGCCTAGGAAAGATAGTGCCTCCTAAAACACAAACCCTTCCATAGGATGGTGTGGCTTTGCTAGGGTTGCCACCTTGCCAGTTAAAAGATGTAATGTGCTAGAAGGGAGGGGGGTCCCACTTGGAACACATTAGAGCATTCCATAATTCACACCCCCATATTCCAGACTGTGGCACCATGTTAGGATAAGGTAAGAAAAATGATAACATAAAAGTACACATATTGTGGTATGTGTGTGGGTGTGTCCACATGCACATAAAGTGGTACTCTAAAGCATTTTAGTAATAATTAGATATAGTTGGCACTAGAACCCTTTTTGATGGTGGTGGGTGTGGCCACTGGCCAGTGTTTGATAGTGTGGGAGGTTGGCCAGTGGAAAGGTTTTCTACATCTAGAGGAAGCTGCACTAGGCTCTGCACCATACCCAACATGGGCCTGAATGTAAATCATGTAATCTAGACCCTAGTGTGCATAGACAAAGCAGTGATATGAAGGGCATGTAGTGGTTTTCAAAAATGTCACAATGGTTTCCAAGCTTGCTATTTTTTAATGGAGATTGTAAAATAAGGCTAAAGACGATCCCGCATGTTTAATAGGTATGACTAACATGTTGGCAGCTATGATAGCTAATTAGAATGTTTCCTTCATTTCCAGAGTTGTAAAATTGTTTTACAACATGAAATGGGAGTACGTTTCAACACAGAAAATAATTCAAACTAGAAATGTGTCTAGGCTATAGTGTGATGTGCAAATGCAGTTCTGGTTTGGGGACACTTGTATTTGCATCATATGTGCAGCTGTCACTCTTACCTCAAGCACATGCATATCGAGAAGACGTAGTTGGGGAACCATTAGGATTAAGTGTGGAAGGCAACACTGAGGCCTGCTGTGGAGGTGAGATGTAATTGTGGTAATCTTGGAACTGGAATGGTTGCATGGGGGCAAATCAAGAAAAGGACAAGGAAGAACTAATGCATTTACTATGCTTTTCTAACCTTTTTTTTTCCTTGCTGTTAAATTGTATAAATATTACTTACATATATGTTGCAATAAAATGTAGAGGCCTCCATCTCAAGATTGAGGCCACATTGTGCTAAAACAGTAGTTCTCAAACTTTTCCATACTAGGAGACAATCTCACATCTTGCCAGACCTGCACTCCTGTTTAGCAATATGGGAAGCATGGTTGTGACTCCTGACACCTGTTTGTGATCTCCCTTGGGTTGAGAACCCTTGTGCTAGAGACTGTACAAATAGTCCAGATCCCAAAGAACTTACAAGTGGGGCTATATTATATACAGTATTTATTAGATATTGATATTCTTTGAAGGTTTGGCTGGTTAAAAGACAAGTACGTGCTAGCAATGTTTCATATCAAACAGGCAATGGTTTCTTAGCGTAGAGAGATAAGTAAAGATTATTTTGGGTAGAGGTAGTTGTCATTATAAACTTCTCTGGCTTTTATGCCTTTGGAGGATCCCTTTTCTAAAAGCTGCCTTTGCAGTTTCTTTGTTGCTGGAGTAGCTATGGGGAAGAGGAGGCACGTGATGCTATTTTGGGATAGTGTACAGGGATGTGTCTCTCGTTATGATCCTTGGGATTTGGGGAAGGTTTTAAAGCTTTTTTACACTGCAGAGCTGGCTGCACTCTGCACCAATTAAAGCTGTCTTTGTACTGCAGGTTTAGTGCCTTAAAACAAAGGATAAGCTTTAAAGATAAGACTTTAAAACACTGGTTAGCCTTGTTGTTAACTGCTGGTTTTATTCCTGAATATTTCATTCTGTACCTTCATCACAGATATTTTCCTTTAATCTCCTTATTCCTGTCATCTGTAAGGACTACAAAATAACATCTATGAAAGTGAAAAAGATGTCTTAGACACCTCTTTTGAAAAAGAGTGGAAATATAATTCAATGTACAAATGTAAAATGTGAAAGTGTCGGTAGTCAGCTTTTCGCAATTATAAATATCCTTCGTTTGCTGAAATCTTTCATAATATTTGAGTCTTCAGCCACCCTTAAGCATCTCTTTAGTCTGTGTCTAGATGTGCAGAAAACTGTGACTAATCCCAGAAAATATTTCCATTCCCCATTTTTTCTACAAGTGCTGTTCAATGCAAGGGACTAAATTAAGAATTGTAAAGTGTATGAATTATATCTAGTAAAAAGCTTTCTATCAAGTTTTTTGTCAGTGTTATATTATTTAATTCACTTTCATTTTGAAATCATTAACATAAAATGATTAAGAAGCACTCATACGAAGAAAATGAAATACAGTACTTTATTAAAGTGAGAATAGAAGAACAGTATGTAGTATTTGTAGAAACATTGTTATATGCAATGTTGCAAAACATGTAAGTCTTTATTGCTCTTTGAAGGAACAGGTTTCAGGATCTCAGAACACACATTCACCTGTAATGAAACTATTGTAGAAACGGGCAGCTGCTGGACTGAATCTTCTCCCACCCCTCACCTTTTACAGTTCTCAGGAGAAGGGGGGGTGTTGATTACTTTTTGGTTTGAGTTTTTGTTTCTGTGTGTGTGTTTGTTTTTGTTGACCAGTTCAACTTACAATGTGTGGTAGAAGTTGTTATTATTTCCACTAAAATGTTGGTAGCAATTGGACTACTGGTGTTATGAATCCCATGAGCAGGTGTCTGAGTAGCAGAAGATAGGCCATGCAATGGGAAGGAAATAAAGGATGACAGTCTTTGTGATGTGGGAGAGGTGGTTAAAGATAGGCCAGCTATACGGAGGAAGAAAGGGATGGAGAAAATAGGTTTTTGTTACAATGCCTACTACTGTGTGCTAGCAGCCATTTAACATATCCTTTGATCAGCTTTGTATTTCTGATGAGGTTCTTCAGACTCATTTCTGAACTGAAGATTCAACCTATCCACAAATTACATTTTCAAGTTGATGTTACTCAAAATGTAATGCCTATATTTGAAACTCAGTAGCACGGCTAGAGAGATTTTTTATTCTATAATGTTGTTGGGTGCTGTTAAATAGTGGATGCATTTTAGAGGTGGTATAATGTTTACAGTACCTTACATACTTTGTTAAATATAGTCTATGTATGATATATTATTGCCAAGCAAGTAGTGGACAGAATTTTACACACACACACCTTTGAACTAGTAGAGATATGGCTTTGTCTGCAATTCTTTTTTGTTTGTTTTCTATGAAGGTTTGCACACTCAGCTTTACTTGCATAAATACTCAAAAAAACCCTAACTTTCTGATTAACCGCTTGAATATTTGCCAATAACTAATTTCAAATAGTATACTTCAGTGTAATAGTTAATATCCTCAATGTGTTGGTTAGTAACACTAATCATCCAATCAGGAAAAAGAAACAATATCATATGACATATGAAACTAAGAAATTTAGCAGAAATTTGTAATGTCTGTCATTTATAATGACCTGTTAGTGAAGTTTTTAGATAAGAAAGAAAAATCTTGATAAAATCTGTATATAATTTCTAATAACAAAAAAGAAGAAAGGTGATAAAAGTGCAGAATTCACTTGTTATTAATTACCACAATGTAGAAAACGTAGGTCTCATAACTTGAAAATGTTTGCACTGCTATCACCTTATGTTTTCTGAAAAGAGTTGTGTGTTTACAATACTGTATTAAAACAGAAATATGTTTTTCATATTTTAATAATTTTTTTTACTGTTTTGATTTTTAGGTAAGTACTTTCTGTATTCTTCATTAAGCTGAAAGAAAATGTACCATGCCTATGTACCTGCCTGAAGTGTAACAAATGAGGTAAAAACAAGGCAATGAAAATGAAGAATGCCATTACCTGATTGGGTAAGGATTGCAAATAGTTTTAAGATACGCTTCTAATTTATTTCTGAAGAGTGCTGCTGTTACAGGAAGATTGTTTTATTTGGCTGGTATTGGTGAAAGGAGATAGAAGATTACAACTAATGCTCATGAAATATTCATTTGCACCTTCTGGATGCCCAGACGAACAGCAGGTATCACCGAGTCCTCTCTATAGTACCAGCATCACAGTTAATCACCTACAGGAAGTTTTCTTTTTCATTCTGAAAGCTTGAAATAGAATTTATATCTGCTTGAGGGAATACGGCATTGGATTGGGAGGACTCAGAAAACCTAAGATCTGTCTCTGGCTCTTTTACCCAGAACAAGTCATTTCACCTCTTTGTGCCTCAGTTTCCTCATCGGTAAGAAAGGGATAATGATACTTTGGCTGGTTGAAATGTTCTGTTTTTCAATGAAAAATTGGATTTGGTCTAATCTAATTTCCCCCCCCACACACACACAAAAGTATGCTTTCTGCAGAAAATTTTTACTTTTCATCAAAAAAATGAACAACTAAAAACCTAAAATTTTTTGGTTTTCATACAAAAACTGAAATTTTTGTTTCAGAAATGGAGCTGTGGTGCCTCATGGGAATTGTAGTTTGGTTACTTTGTGCTGCCATTCTCTATAAGCCAAGATCCCCAACTAGACTACAACTCCCATGGTATGCCACACCTAGAGATTCCCATAATGCACCACAGTGACTGAGAAAGAATGGAGACTGTGGTGCACCAAAGGAAGTTTACTCTAGCCAGGGTGACCAGCCCAAAGAGGAGCAGGGGGACAAGAAGCATCTGAACTACAACTCCCATAAGGCACTGGAGCAGCATTCCAAAAGAGATTTTTTAGTTTTCACCTGGAAATCTTTGGTTTTACATTTTTTTGCCAAAAAGTCTGTTTTCTGTGGAAAGAAAACTCATTTTTTCACAAGCTCTAATACTTGCTCTACTTTATAATGTGCTTTTAGCTCTCTGCATGAAAAGCTCTATAAAGGACCTCAGTATTTCAATAATCAGATTTCAGGTACCTTTCATTATTGAAAAATATTTTTTCCCACAAATATTTTTAATTAATTAATATTAAATTACTTAGGCATTTGATGTAAATGACTTAAAGATTTATATTTACATAGGTCAAGAGGAATCTAAAATGCTTTACAAACTGATTTTATATAGAGTGGTGTACGTGTGCAGATCATAGAATAGAATCATAGAATATTAGAGTTGGAAGGGACCTCTGGAGGTCATCTAGTCCAACCCGCTGCTCAATGCAGGACTAACCTCAGCTAAATCATCCCAGCCAGGGCTTTGTCAAACTGCAGCTTAAAAACCTCTAAAGATGGGGATTCCACCACCTCCCTAGATAACCCATTACAGTGCTTCACCACCCTCCTACTGAAAAACCTTTTCCTAATATCCAACCTAGACCTCCCCCACTGCAACTTGAGACCATTGCTCCTTGTTCTGTCATCCACTACCATTGAGAACAGCCTAGCTCCATCTTCCCTGGAACCCCCTTTCAGGTAGCTAAAGGCTGCTATCAAATCCCCCCTCACTCTTCTCTTCTGCAGACTAAACGAGCCTAGTTCCCTCAGCCTCTCCTCATAAGTCTTGTGCTCCAGCCCCCTAATCATTTTTGTTGCCCTCTGTTGGACTATCTCCAACTTGTCCACATTCTTTTTGTAGTGGGGGGCCCAAAACTGGACACAATACTCCAAATGCGGCCTCACCAATGCCAAATAGAGAGGAATAATCACTTCCCTCGAGCAGCTGGCAATGTTCCTACTAATGCAGCCCAATATGTCATTAGCCTTCTTGGCAACCAGGGCACAGTGCTGACTCATATCCAGCTTCTTATCCACTGTAACCCCCAGGTCCTTTTCTGCAGAGCTGCTGCCCAGCTCGTCGGTCCCCAGTCTATAACTGTGCATGGGATTCTTCCTTCCTAAGTGGAGGACTCTGCACTTGTCCTTGTTGAACCTCATCAGATTTCTTTTGGCCCAATCCTCCAATTTGACTAGGTCACTCTGTATCCTATCCCTATCTTCCACAGGGTACCTTCCACTCCCCCTAGCTTAGTGTCATATGCAAACTTGCTGAGGGTGCAATCTACCCCTTCCTTCAGATCGTTAATGAAGATGCTGAACAAAACCGGCCCCAGGACCGACCCCTGAGGCACTCCGCTTGTGACCGGATGCCTGCTAGACATGGAGCCATTAATCACTACCCGTTGAGCTCGATGATCTAGCCAGTTCTCTATCCATTTTATAGTCCATTCGTCCAACCCATACTTCTTCTCTACCAATCTCTACATAATGATATTTAAATAGTGTCTTTGCACAGCAGGACTACCCAAACATATAAGAAAGGAAGTTAAATATATGTATCAAATAAAAAGTTGGTAGGGAAATTTTACGTAGGCAGAATATAATTACGTAAATTGAAATTTGAGCTCGGTATTAAAATAAACAACCTTTCTCTTGTAAGAGATTTCACCCTTAGTATCTAATGCATCTTCTAGTTCAAACAAGAATTAATTCAAGGAAGTCCTATGGCCTGTGTTACACAGGAGGTCAGACTAGATCAGGGGTGTCAAACTCATTTGCTATGGCGGGCCAGATTTGAATGAAATGTACTTCAAGTGGGCCATACATACCATAAATTGAAATACTAGCACTTTTGGAGCGCTGTGTCTCGTGCATACAGTGCTCCACGAGCTGCTGCCAGAGTACACAGATCTTGTGGCAGCACGTGATGCTGGAAGATCTCACGGCATCGTATTCTCTGGCGGCAGCACTGTTGCGGCATTGTACTCTCTCGTGGCAGCGCGCAATGCTGTGAGATCACAATGCTGCGAGATCTCCTGGCAGCATGCGCTATTGCCAGGGGCCAGACAAAAAAGGTTGGTGGGCCATATCCGGTCCACGGGCCGGATGTTTGACACCCCTGGACTAGATGATCATAGGTGTCCCTTCTGGCCTTACAAAAAAATGAAAAATCCCAGGAAAGTTTTAATGACCAGAACTTGCCAAAACCTTGGTTTTGATAAGAAAATTGTAGATGATTCTTGAACCCATTTATCTGAAAATGCTCCATAATCCTTCTCAGCCTTTTTCCCCCAAAAATGTCTATAAATTGCACACATTTAGATTAAAGTTAAAATTTTAAAATAGTTTTAATGCATTTTGAAATAGTTCTTGGAGATACTCAGATTAAATCTTTAACATACAAACATAATCCTAGTTTTTTTAATATCAAATTTAGAGTATTTCAGTTTTTTCAGTGTGTTATGATTTTATACATGTGGGCCACATTACATAATTTAGAGTGTAGGAGGCATTTCATTGTACTTGTATAAAGGATAAATAAATTAAAACAAGGGGATGGAAAATTATAATCTGAAAAGATTAGTTCTTGTTCCTTCACATTTTTTAAACAGTTTTAACTATACTCTAAAAAATTTAATTTAATGACATTTGGAAAATCTTAAGAATTATGGACAATATCCAATTTTCTCTTGCCAGCAGAGCTGTTAAGTTGGTGCTGAAATATCTTCCCAGTTGCATAGGTACAAAGTCAAAATCATTTTGCAATTTACTTTGAATTATACTAGATAACAGCACAGCAAAAGAAAATAAGATGTTTCCCTTATTGTCTGGCGTCCCTGTCATGCATTGATACAGTGGTTGTTTTAATGTAAAAGACCTAGCTTAGTGTATGTTGAAGTGGGTAACATCTTCTGCCATTTAATATATGCTGCAAACTTTGTTTGGGGTCCAGCACAGACTGAGCAGGTTTTTTAAGAGGATTGGGAAATACAGAGTACAACATGTGTTGGGTTTCTTCCCTTTTATGGGATTGCAGTGGAGAGGGTCAGGCGACTAGATGCATGACCAAGAAGCAAGCCTGCTGGACGATATTTAAGAGGCAGCATTTAGTTCAGTCTGAGAGTAACCAGGGTCAAGGCAATTTCTGGAACCAGACTGTCAGAGGGACTAGCTAAAGAGGTGTTAATGACAAGGAGGAGAATGACAATAACCTATGAACAGAACCTGTGAGGGGCTTACCCTGGAGAGGACTTTGCACAAATTAATATGTGATCATGTACTTAAAAGCAGTATCATAATTAAGGATACGATTCTGTCATGGAGATCATGGATTCCGTGATTTTCTGGGACCTTCATGACATCTTCTGGGGCAGTACTGCAGCAGTTGTCAGCCCCGGGACTGCCAGAGAAGTGGCTGCTGTAATAGATGACCGGCTGCCATCCCCAGAGCCCCTGATCAGCAGCCAGCCTTAGGGTTGGAGAGCAGCAGCTGCCGGAACAGCCGATCACTACCTCTGGGGCCCCCAACAGCTGACTGGCAACCAGCCTCCAGGGCACACTAGAGCAGCTGCCAGAGTTGGGTCAGCTCCTCCTAGAGCTGGAGCAGCAGTGTCAGTCCCTGCTAGAAGAGCAGTAGCAGGGCTGGAGCAGCTGCAAGCTCTGGTAGTGCTCTCTTTGTCCCCCCGCCTCCAGGGTATTTTTAGTAAAAGTCAGGGACAGGTTGTGGCTTCCATGAATTTTTGTCTATTGCCCACGGCCTCTCCCTGACTTTTACTACAAATACCAGTGACAGAATCTTAACTTTAATCATAATGCATATGCACAAGGGGTGGTATTTCTTAACTTTGGGGTGCTTGACTTTACCACCTTAATGTTGTTTTAAGGTAGATTTTTTTAATGTAATTTGTAGAAGAACCAAATGGTGATCTGAAGAATTATAGATTAGTAATCTATTGGTAGTAAATTAACTGTATCATCTCAAGAAAGGGAACCAGGTGTCATTTTAGACAACTCAATGAAATCTTCTGCTTAGTTTGCAGCTGCAGTTGAAAAAGCAAACCAGATGTTAGATTGCATAAAAATATGATGGTGAACAACATGGAGAATTTATATTATATAGTGCACCTTCATTTGAAATAATGTGTGGAGTACTGGTCACCACATCTCAAAAATGATATTGCTGAACTAGAGAGGGTTGAGAGAAAGGCAATGAAAATGATTTAAAGGTATGGAAAAACTTTCATATGAAGAGGGATTAAAAAGATTGTGATTGTTTACCTTGGAAAGGAAAAGAATAATAGGAGGCATGATAAAAGTATATAAAATGGTGGTATAGAAGAGGGAGGTAGGAACTTCAGTTCTCCCTAATACCAGAAAAACAAGGGGACATTTTCACAGTAGTATGGAAAAGTGTATATATATATATATATATATTTCATCTTAATAAACTGTTTCATCAGTTTTTCAAAAAACAAAAAAATTTCAGGCCAAAAGGAGGAATTTCTTGAGAAGTTAAGAACCAGTAAAAGCAGGCTATGATGGAAGTCTTTTAAAACCTTAACTAAACTTACACTACTCTTTCTGTCTATAACATAGGTAGGGTTAATTGAGCCATGCATCAAAAGAGTTTGTTGGTTTTCTGCCAATTAATAAAATTTCAGGTACATATGAAAAACAAACAAAGGCTAAGGAGACTGATGCAATTCCTTTCATATATTTTATATCCCAGAGATTTTAGTGACAGTACATTCCTCTTTGCAGGGAAGAGCTTTGTACTGATCTGTATTTAGATTAAAAGCCTATTAAAATTGTTCTGACAACATCAAGGGAAAAAAGAAAAATAATATTGGCCAATATTAGGATGAAAATATTAGAAATTTTGAAGACTTCCATTTCATAAATCAAGATCATGGTTTCAGAACATAAGAGTTGTCAATATCAATCAGCAGTGCAAATAGAGTCAGAAAGGAGAAAAGTTTTGTTCTGTGGTGTATTGTACTATATCAATCCACAGAGGGCAGTGTAGTGTTAATTACTCTTCCAGCAAAGTTTCAGAGGCAAATCCAGTAATGAGAAAGAGCGCTCATAAAAAATGTCATTGTAAATTGTTATATAGTTTATTCAAAGTGATTCCTATTGCTGTAATCTACTCTTTGTATAATGAAGCATGTTCAGGTGACATAGCCAAGTAACTGGCTGTCTCAAATTTAAAAGCTAACTGCAGAATGGGCAAATACTGCAATAACCAGCATCATGTTATAATTATGTTGATACAATAAAGGAAAATGATGACGCTGTATCTTTTTCTTCCTGTAAACTGAAAAATAAACTGTATTTCTTATGTATCTTTGAAGGGAGGGAGGTAATTCATGATTTTTCTTCAGTTTGTTTTGGTGAAAGATTCTACTTCTTCTCCCACATAGATTTATTTTTCTTGTGGGGAGTCATATATGTCAGAAATTAAATGTGAGTGATAGGCCTGACATTTGTACTCTTCATACCGATCCCTTTTATACTGAATGCTGCCCGACTGATAGTGATGCTTGATCTGATCCTTACGAAGCCTCCTAACCAGGAGCATCTGTGTGAGATTAGAAGGGATCTTTGGGGCCACTTGTGGACAATCTTCAGAATGCTAGGAATGGAAAGCAATTCCCCATTGTTGCTGCTTAGAAAAAGGATTGCAGAATCCCCTTCTGACATGATAGCGACCTCCTTTGAAAAGCACTTTGAGAACTACTGGTGGAAAGTGCTATATAAGAACTAGGTATTTCATAGAATCATAGCAATATAGGGTTGGAAGGGACCTCGGGAGATCATCAAATCCAGCCTTCTGCACTGAGGCAGGAGTAAACCTAGACCATCCCTAACAGGCATTTGTCTAACCTGTTCTTAAAAACCTCCAGTGATGGAGATTCCACAACCTCCCTTGGAATTCTATTCCAGAATTTAATTCCCTTTATAGCTAGAAAGACTTTTCTGTTGTCTAATCTAAATCTCCCTTGCTGCAGATTAAGCTCATTAGATTTGTCCTACGTTCAGTGGATATGGAAAACAATTGATCACAGTCCTCTTCATAACAGCCCTTAACATATTTGAAAACTGTTATCAGGTTCCCCCCTCAATCTTCTTTTCTCAAGGTTAATCGTGCCCAGTTTATTATTATTTAGTATTATGAGACAAGGAACTGAATTTTGTGGCATGGGGATGACTTTCTTGTGTCCCCAAGAAGGATAAATGAGTAAAGGGCCAAATTTATAAACAAAGCCACCAACTTGCACTTGCAGAAATCACTCACACTCTCAGTTTTGAAAATGATTTGTGTGCAAATTTTAGTATTTATGTGGGTAAAATCCCATTTATGAGCACAAACTATGTCCAGCTTGGTCTTGTGCATGTAAGTTCCATGATTTGCATGTATTAGTAATAATGCTGAAAAATGGACCAGACTAAACTGTGTGTTCACAAACGTAGACACAATTGAGATCCCTTTGGAAATACACCCCTGTTTTTGCGGGTTGTGTTTTTTTTAAAGTCTTTCTTTTAATATTGACATTTTACCTGAAATGACTAGCTAGCTTTTAAGTGTCATTCTTTTAATGACATTGATTTGTTTGTTCTACTGCTGTTTTTCTAAACTGCATCTTCCAAAGCTAATTTAATATATACAACTCCTGTTCTTTTCAAAACTGAAAGAATAAAGGCAAATCATGCATTTAGCAGCAGGATCTTATTGACCTAAAAGCTTGTATATTTTATTTAAAAAAAAATCTAACTTGCTGGCTAGGCACCCAATAAGCTTTCATTGGAATGTGAATGCAGTTGTTCTGCATGTCTGTATCTTGGAATAGGTGTTGCACTGCTGAGCAGATCTGGAAACCAAACACTGAAAGAGGCTATTCACCAGATGAAACAAAGAATATGTCTCCTAAAAAGCTGTCATAAGAGTTAAATTTCTATATCTGTGGGAGATGGAACTGGCATAAATTCTGGTACTGTGCAAACGAGTTGAGATGATTAAGGAAAAGCTGTCACAGTCAGTGTGTGATAACAGCAGATGGCAGCAGAAAAGGAAATGTACTTGTGTTTTTCCACTGCAGCTGAGAGAGATTTTAAAATTCCAATTCAAATCTCAGATACATAGATAGTTACTGTCACATGTTTATGTTAGCTCACCTGATTAGCAAAAGTTATGTGACTCTATACTGTATATTTAATATCTGCTCCATGCCTAAATACCATTCAGTTTATTGAGACTCTCCCCTACAATAAGCGACACTGTAGAGAGGGACAGTTTAGAGGGATAAGTGAGCTTGGCACTGTTGCAGACAAGAAATACCAATGCGGAGGGGAATTTTGGAAAACAAGGGTCTGGTGCTTCCCCAGCCTGTGCCTCCACCCAGCTGCACTGAGGCAAAACCACTGCATCCCTTGCCTTCGCTGCTGTGCCAGGAGAGAGTCCCTGCAGTCAGTCTCTGACTCAAGGGGCTTCGGGAGCACCCTACCTTTGCGATCACCTCCGGGACCCTTTGTAAGCACCTGCATTGATTCTATGCTGCATCACCAGCTCTCTCCTGCTATAGCTGCCCAGGGTCTTGTGGAGCGCCTGGGCTGCCAGGTGGGGAGGGAGCTCTCTGCTGCTTCCAGAGCAACTCGGCCTGGCAGCCTCCAGTTCCATCATGTGGGACGCTCCTCTGGTCCTGCACAGCCAGCCAGCGGCCTGCGGCCCATCAGCATCCAGTGCCAGCCCCTGCAAAGACCAGATGCAAGCCGGGCTCTGGGCACTTTTGGTGAGAAGGTCTCAGAACCCCTCTCTCGAGGCCCCCCTGCCAGCTGCCCTCACCTCTTCGCCCCCTCCTTGGAGTCCCTCCCGGTCTGCCTGCCTGCCAGCCATTCACACTTCTTTGCCCCCTCTTCAAGGCCCTCCGCCACCCACCCACAGCAGCAGGATCACTGTATGCATAAGATTTAAAATAGTCTTTTCATAAAGTTCCAACGAGGGTGACTCCATCCCCCCCAAGCTGTTTAGTACATTGCCTTTTACTTACCATTAAGATTTTTTTTCTTCACGCTTCAGCTGCAGAAATAAATTCCCTTTCTCTTACCCCCATAATACCTCTCAAATATTAGTTTGATGTTACTGAGTTAATGTCTGTGAAGCATTATATAAATGCTTAGTATTATTATAGCCTCCTCTTTATCACCTGTTATTCAAGCAATATGAACTAATGATGGACATACCTCAATAGGGTCTCTGTGAACAAACTGTACAAAGTTCAGATTTGTGTCTAAATCTCTTAGATCTGCAAAGCTGAGCTGAAATCTCATGAGAATCAGTTTTCTCAGAGGAAAGAGGCATGATTCACTGGTCTTAACAGGAAACAACGGGAGTCAGAAGTTCTCACACAGATGATTGGAACAAACTACCAAAAGAAATGATGGATTCTCCATCTCTTGACATCTTCAGATCAAGACTGGATGCCTTTTTGAAAGATATGCTTTAGCCAAACACAAGTTATTGGGTTCACTATAGGTGAAATTTAATGGCCTGTGATGCACAAGAGGTCAGACTAGATGATCTATTAATACTTTCTGGCCTTAAACTCTGTGATTCTAACACACTAACTCAGTGCTTAATCTTGGATAATTTTCCTCATCTGTGCAATGGGTATCTGCTTTAAGTGGGTGCTGTGAGCGTTAATTCTTAGGATTAATATTTGTAAAGTTCTTAGAAGTAATTTTATGAAGTTTATGAAAGTGAAAAATGTTATTTATTATTTCTCCTGAGACTTCTAGTTCTTCCACCTTCTGTTAGGATAAGAAAAAACTATGAGACCAGCCTTTCTTATATTATTAAGTTCCCAGTCTTGTACAGAACCAGAAAGTACATGAAAATGAAATATAATTGCATGAAAAACCCACCTTTTTGAACTTCAGTCTGTGTTCCTTTAAAATTGTAGCTGTCTTTTATATTTTCCCCAGCTTGTTTTTTTTATAATTGAAGGGCTCAAAATTGCATGAAAGTTCACTCTTGCTTAGGACTTAAACATCAGAATTACCTCCAGTTTTTACAAGCACACTTGGTATATAGAATATCCCAGGTTCCATATTTACCTTGCTTGCAGTGACATTGAATTGTGAATTGTATAATTTATTGACTCTAGAAAGACCAATAGAAAGGCGCACAAATTTTGGTAGTCTAAGAGGTAGTTTGAAGAGTAAATAAATAGCTAAGGACATGAAAACAAATCATAAGAAATTCTTTAAGTATATTAGAATGAGGAAACCTGTAAAAGGACCTATGGACCTGCTGGACTACTGGGCAATTAAGGGATTATTTAGGGCCTGAAGACAACGGGAGGCTGTCCATTGACTCTAATGGACACTGGATTGGGAGATTAAAGAGAATACGTATATTACCATCCAGGAAGATTCTCAGCACTTTGACTTGCTCCAGTTAAACACTTAACCTCATGCTTAATTATACGTGAGAAGTCCCATTAACTTCAATAGGAGCTTAAAAAGTAAAGCATGTGTCTAAGTATTTTGCTGAATCGAAGCTAGAGTGCTCATTACTTTGCAGCCTCCTGCCCTATACGATTTTTCTGCATCAGTATTTCTCACAGAGGATGTTTGGGAGATACTTGTCCAAGCTCTACCTTTTTCAAGGAATAAAGATAAGTTTATGCGAAAGACTGAAGTGTGAAAAGAGAAGTTCCTGGAACAAACTGACAAAAGTAACAAGTTGTCAAGATTTGGATGCAATGAAAGCATTTAAGAATGAAGAGGCTAAGCTTCTCACAACAACAAAATTCCTATTAATAACAGCTAGCTAGTATACTAGAGGGAAGCAGCTGTTCTAAAAAAAACAGTAAATGTTCTCCTGGAAATTGAAGACCAGTTAGCCTTACCAGGAAAATTGGTTGAAACATTTATTAGGGAATTACGAAACACCTAAGTGAATGTGGTATAATAATAGAAATACATAGCTCTTATGTAGCATTTTTATACTTTGATCTGCAAGTTTTTTTCCACAGGAGAGTATAACTATCCCCATTTTTACAGATGGTTGAACTGAGGAAGAGAAACGTGAAGCAACTTGCCCAAATTCACAAAGCAGGTCAAAGGTAGATCCAGGAATAAATCCATTTCTCCTGGCTCCCAAACTAGTGCCCTATCAAACCAGTACAGCTTCTGCAAAGAAAAATCACTGTTTCATCTAATAGGCATGTCAACAAAATTGTGACTAAAAGTGAACTGGATTAAATAATTTATCTGGACTTTCAAATGATCTTTGAGAAAGTCACTCACAAAATCTATAGAATATAGAGAAAGTCCTGTCATGGATTAGAAACTTGCAAAGATGTAGAACACAAAGCACAGAAATAAATGTTTAATTTTCAACATGGCAAAATGTTAACATAGGGGTCGCTGTAAGGTTCTGTACTAAAACTGTAGTTGATTAACATAATAATTTAGAGAAGGTGATGAACAATGAGGTGGCAAAACATGCTGATGACACCCTGTCCTATTGGTTTAAGAGTTCTTCTTTGAGTGTGTCAGTGTGGATCTCACTGTAGGTGCTTATGCACCTCATGTGCCTAAGGATCACTGCTTACCCTGAGGCAACAGTAGCCACCAGACTGGAACTGAAGAAGTCATCATCAGCCAACACTATTTCAAGCGAGCTCCCTACTCCATGATCTGGCAAGAAGAAGGCAAAAAGATCACTAGCAACACTGACACTGATGCCTTTGGCCAGACAGACAGCAACTTTGGCATGGACAGTCTCAGCACTGGCCCTGTAATAACAGAGCTGGCATTTATATCCCTGGTACCAAACAACAATGGCTAGAAGTGGAGACAGATGGAGCATAAACATAGCTCCAAACACCATGTGGGATCATAGCATAATAGGGACCACAAACATTGTTCCTCCAAAGATAGAGCCTCCAAGTGTTCCACCACCTCTAAGACTGGAGATGCAAAGCATATCACTGGTACCAAACAGGGAGGGTATGACCCAACAGTAACCCCAGCATTGTCATCGGTACCAATGGCTGAGTTCAGCAAGGGATTGAGCTATACCCTAAAGGAGGAATCAGCATTCCCTCCCAAATAAACCATCGCCCTAAGACCATTTCCTGGCTCTGAGACCATACCACTCTGAGTCGCCACCATTTGAGAAAAAATATACTTTTCATTGCCCTCAATGACCTGTTCATTTTGCTGACTTCAAGTAAGCACCCCTCTCCCCTACCTTTGGAAACTGACCCTAGGGAGGGTACCGTAAGCCCCCATTTATGGGCCCTAGCTTAAGTGAGGCATCAATACATGAGTGGCACTGGGCCAACCATCCTCAAACTGGCCTTATCTTTACTATCTACAGTATCTTTGCATATGTACCTCACGTGCCCGAGGTATGCCCTTGGCCGTATTGACCTTATTGGGGACTGTCATCACATGTCCTGGAGCAGATCCCCTTCCCACACATCAAGGAAGAGGTTTCCCACAAAGGAGCTGGACATTGGCTTCCACAAGAAGCTCAAAGCAACAATAGAGGTATAGCAGCAATCTCCGACCCTCCAAAAGAATCATCATCATTGTCAGATGAGAAGTGACGCCAGCTGCCCTGACACTGGCATCTAATAATTTCAAGGTGTTCTAGTACATCCATTACTGGATTGGAGAGACCCGAGACATTGAAACCAAAGTGATCCAGGAAAAATCCCACAAGCTTTTTGATATACTGACTTGGCCACCCTCTTGATTAATGAGGACATATCTGAGCTGGCAAAGAGACTTTTGCAGACCCCAGCCATTCCCCCCTCTCTAGCTAAATAAGTGGAAAAGAGGTACCAGGTCATTCCAAGGGTTTTTAACATTTCTGTGCCTATCCGCATCCAGAGCCTCTGATGGTATCTGTAGTGTGAGAGAAGTCCAGGTCTGCCAAGGGCACCCTGAAGGAAAATGACCCTCATAAATTGGACCTCTTGATGCACAGGGCATGCTCCTCCACCTCACTACAGTTCCAAGTTGCAAACTTATCAGGCCCTGTTCACAAAATATAGCTACCTCACCTGGGAAAGAGTCACTCCCTTCCTGGTCAAGATTCCACAGGAGAATAGGGAAGAAGTGAACAGTATAATGACAGAGGGTTTGGTAGTTGTGAAAATGGCATTACAAGTGGCTGTGGATGTGTTCTACATAGCCACAAGGTTGATAGCTATAGCCGTCACCATGAGAAGCATCCATCATTCTCAGAAAAGTACATTCACTTTAGAGGATCTGCCCTTTGAAGGGATTTAGCAGAACAATGAATGTTCCATTTGCTTAAAGATTCAAGGACACACTGCAATTGTTAGGGATCTACATATTGACTCCCTCTTGAAAGAAGTACAAATACCAACCCCAGGAGAGGCTGAGGTCACCATCCTACCCACAAAGTTGGCAGTCTGAGTACCTGCCCAGAAAAAGACCACAGTACTCCAGGAAAGGACCATCACCATCCTTCTTTCAAACATCTGGTGCCCTTCTAGAAGCAGCAGGTTTGATGGGAGTGTTGGGAGTCACGCCAGAGCCAATCTAGAGCTTCTCACCATCTTCAGGAACCTCCTTGTCCCTTTCCACTGGGCTTGGTCTACTATTGTAGCCAGCAAATGGGTGCTAGATATCATTGCCCATGAGTAACTATAGCGAGGGGGCATGGCCTCCCTTGGAGATGGACAGGTAGAGACGGCCCGCCCATGGATGGGCAGAGCCAGGAAGGATGCCTCTCCACCCGCTTTGAGGCCCCAGTCTGACTGCTGCACCACTGAATGGCTGCCGGCAGCCTGGGCCCCAGGGGGACTGCTGGAGCTACCGCCCACCTAGAAACCTGCAGAGGGGTTGCTGGAGCTGCCTGCTGCCTGGGACCCAAAGCAATCAACGGCCGCCTGTGACCTAGAGGAGCTGCCATCTGCTGGCAACCTCGAGGAGTTACCATACCTGCTGTCAGTCGACAACACTGAAGGGGTGTGGAACCTACCCCTAGCTGAATGCCCTGAGAAGACCGAAGGTGATCCAGGAAGCTAAGTACTCCAGGGAAAGGGGGCAGGAACTAGCCCAGGGGAGCTGAATGACATCTGGTTGTGTTGTGGCCTGCAGCTGGGTCAGTGAGTTGTGGCTGGAGCCCCGCTGTGCCACGATAGGGACCTGGGCTGGGATGCGGTAGAGCTGGGAGGACCTGCATCCCCTTTCCCCCTTTCTCCCTCACCCCTGGGTTAGTCGCCTCCTACCAGCCAGGGCTAGAGACTCCTTCCCCTGCCCGTCCTTCAAGAGGGCCTGGGTTGGGAGGCGCTTCAGTGCCTGTGAGTGGCAGAAGGGGCCAGGATCCTGGCCCACCAGCTAATTTCACCCAGTCAGTTTTCTGCCCTCATAGGAGTGCTGGAGTGAGAGGGGGGACGGACAGGGAGGGCTGGCCTACCCCTAGGTGGGCGGAGTCAGAACAACTCTGTCTGTCTCCGAGGGAGGCCATGCCTCCTCATTACAGTACCTCATCCATTTCCACATTTTACCCATACCCAACCCCCTTCTCCATCTCTCTCCAGGGATCTTTCTCACGAGAGCATGTTATAAAAAGAAGAGGCTTTCTTGCTTCATCTAGGAGCCATGGAGGAGGTACCTCAGGAGTACAGGGGAGAAAAGAGTTTTACTTTTGGTATTTCCTTATCCCAAAGAAGAAAGAGGTCTTCGTCTCATCCGAGACCTGAGGAGACTGAACAAATACATATGCCGCCTAAGACTTAGGATATTAGCATTTGCCTCCATCATTCCACATCTTCAGGTTCAATACTGATTCATGGCCCTTGACTTACAGGTCACATATTTCCACATACCCCTCCACCTGGTCCACAGGAAGTACTTGAGATTCACAGAGGGGCCCAATCATCATCAGTTCAAGGTACTGCCATTCAGACTCTCCATGGCACCAAGAGTCTTTATGAAATGCTAACAGTGGAAGCAGCCAACTTGGAAAGAAAGGACATCTATGTTTAACTATACCTGGATGATTGTTTGATTAGAGGCAGGAGACAAGCCTAGCATATGTGCTCTATGTTTGCCAAGCAAAGCATATTGATGAACTGTGAAAAATACTTTCTTCTCCCATCACAGACAACAGAATTCATAGGAGCTCTGGGTCACCCAGAGTATACCTTCCCAAGAACACATACCTCTTGTTGCAAGCACCACTACTTAAGATAGAATCAAACTTGACCATGATAGTATGGACATGCCTTGGCATGTTATCCTCTAAGTCAGCATGCACATATGTGATATCGCTTACCGGACTGCCCCTGTGGCCCTTACAACTCTAGTTCAGGTCAGTCAATTCTCCAGTGAGACACCATGGTGTTCAGGTGATCACAGATTGAGATTGTGTCTGGAACCCAAGAATGTACAAGCCCGGCTACTGTTCTCAGTCCCTTCAGACATTAAACATGGAGGCAGCTGGGACAGGTTGGAGAGCTCATCAAGATTAACTACAGATATAAAGGACCTGGTCCCAATTGGACATGGGACTTCACATAAATGTCCAAAACTCAGAGCCATCAGACTAGCTTGTATAGCATTTGTACCTGTTCTGTGAATTTCCACTGTGCAGATCTAAACAAACAACAGACTCATGAAGCACTACATAAACAAGTTCAGGTGCCTACATAAACAACGAGGTGCCTGCTCATCAACCCTCTGTCTGGAAGCTGTTAACCTCTGGCATGGTGCCACCAGCACAGGATAATCCCAATGTTTCTTCACTTCCCGGGAGTCTGAAACAACCTGGCAGACTTCCTGAACAGACTATCCATTACAAATCACAAGTGGTTGCTGTGGAGTTCCACTATACAGCCAATAATCCATCACTGGGAGAGTCTTGTTCGCACCCACCAACAGTGCCAAGTGTCAGAACTTTCATTCCAGATGGGGCATAATCCTGAGATAGTTACCAGACACCTTTCTTCTACAGTGGAATCAAGGCCTTCTATTCACTTTTCCTGCCTTTCCTCTGAGCCTCAAAATCAAGCAAGACAGAGCCACAATCAGTCTTGTAGCTCCTTATTGGCTATGGTAGTATTGGTTGACTGGTTTGCTACAGATGTCCATTCAGTTGCCTGTTCGACTCCTAGACTGCCCAGCTCTGATTTCACAGCACTAGATCTGATAGAGTATCTGACCGTAATGTCACCGCATCTAACAGCTGGTTGAGTACTTGACAGTATCTTTATTTCTCAAAGGCCTATTATGTACTTACCCACTGGTCTCAGGACCTACTCCTGTCTGGTACCTCAATATCATTCTTTTGAGGCTTATGGAGCCTCCCTGTGAACCTCTTTCAGAATGATCCTTTCCTCATCTCTCTCTGAAAATGCTCTTTGTAGCAGCCATCACCTGCCTAGGAGAATTAGTGAGCTTAGGGTGCTTGTGGCTAAACCTCCCTGCATGATATTTCATAGGGACAAAATGGTCCTGAAACCTCACCCTAAGTTCATTCCCAAGGTAGTTCTGGAATTTCACCTATATCAATGAGTTTACTAGTCTTCCTCTCAATGTTGCACTCTACATCGGGAAAGGAGAAGTTGTACACACCATATTTTTCCAGAGCCTTGCTTTATTACATTGACAGTAGTAAACATTCAGACTGTCTTCTTCTTTATTTCTGGTTGTAGCAGATTCAAAAGGTCAGGCCATCTCATCACAAAAGCTATCTAAGTGGATAACACTGTGTTACCAGTTGGCTGGTGTACCTCTCCCACCAAACATCAAGGCTCATTCCACCAGAGCTCAATTTACATCTTCCAACTACTTCAAAAATGTGTCTGTTACCAAAGTCTGCAAAGCAGCGATAAGGAGTTAACCTACTGATCTTTGTGAAGTGCTATGCACTGGGTTTGGGTGCTGATCAGAAACCTAGTTTGTGAAAGTAATGTTAATCTCCTGCCACCATCCTTAGGGGATACTGCTTGCCATCACCTACAGTGGGTTCCATACTGACACATACTCAGAGAAGAAAGAATGGTCACTTATCTTATAATAGTTGTGGATTTTGAAGATGGTGTAGTGAGTGGGGATCCCACAACTTGCCTTCCATCCCCGTTTTCCATGTCCTTGGTTAACACAGGCTTCAAATTGTTAATGCTGGTAGGGCTCATCTCTAGTTTTTCATTTTTAAAATCCTGAAAGGTGCTAACATTGTACACCAGCAAATAGTTTATTCTGGTGATTTAATGATCATTAAATACAATGAACGACTAGTTTCCAGAAATGCAATGCTCTTTATTTCAATCCTTATGCAAGCCACATATTTCTGAAGTTTGAGTGGATTTGAAATTCCAGGTCTGAAGTTCCCCCACCTTCAGCCATTATAGTATTTTGTGTCAAGGCTTTTCAATGATATTTACTTACTCATTACTGTAAATGAGTGAATGTTTAAAGCTACAAAAGTGAGATAATGACTTAATTTGTATCTTTCTCCTCACTTATGTAGAAATTGACTAAGGTGTGAAGTAATTGTTTGTGCCTGTGTTGTAATCATTTCTGCTCAGTAGCTTACCCTGGAAAGCAGTCACTTATTTGGTACAATTAAATCATTTGTATGTTCAGAATGATTTGCTACAGAATGGCATTGTTTTTTGTTTTATCTTGTTGAAAATTAAAACTTATATCAGTAACAGACATATGCCAAAGCCAGGTATATCAATTACCTAGGAGGAATGGAAAACTAACCACTAATTACTTTCAAAGCTTTGAAAAAGGAAAGGAAACCCTACCCCACAACACTTCCCACAAGAGAAGTAACGACATTCTTTTCCTTGAAAAGAACACCATAATAACATACCTGTCAAAATGCCACATGAAGAAATTCAGAAGCTTTACCTATGTAAAAGTAGGTTCTCCAGTGATTTGAGGGGCAAGTTAGCATGCAGTTTTCTATATGATTACCAAAGTTCAGGTCCCAACAGGGATCAGGAATCTTGATGATGATGTGTTTTACTTCACATTTCAAACAATGTGACTTTTGCAGCACAAAGAGATGTCATAATTTCACTACAGTAGAACCTCAGAGTTATGAACACCAGAGTTACAAACTGGTCAGCTACACACATCATTTGTAACCAGAAGTACGCAATCAGGCAGCAGCAGAGACAGAAAACCAAAGCAAATACAGTACAGCACTGTGTTAAACGTAAATTACAAAAAAAAATAAAGGGAAAGCAGCATTTTTCTTCTGCATAGTAAAGATTCAAAGCTGTATTAAGTCAATGTTCAGCTATACACTTTTGAAAGAACAACCATAACGTTTTTGTTCAGATTAACGCACATTTCAGAGTTACAAACAATCTACGTTCTCGAGGCGTTCATAACTCCAAGGTTCTATGGAAGTTCTAAACCTGATGTAAGGCAGTTTTTTTAAGTCCAGGGTAAAGGAACAGCACTTTTGTTTGTTTTTATATGGAAACATGGCTTTTAAATTATTTTCCTATATACCCAGATTCCTGTATCATCTGAAACATTTAACATTGCATATACAAAGCTACATGAAAAATGTCAAGGTTACAAAGTTAACACTCAAAAAGTTAGGAAATGCCAGACTTAAGGTTAATTCAGCCTTAATTCAGTCTCCTTGTGTGTGTGCATTATGATAGTCTTAATTACATGATCACATACTATTTTTCCTCTGGCCCCTGCCTCATTAAGTGCATGAGATGGATGGTAGTCCCTGAATAAGCAGCTATTCAATATTGCAATTTATCCCTTTTTACTACACATCATTCAACACTATTCAAATCTAGCTCTGAATACTGACTAATTAATTTCTGTGTTTCTATGACTTTGTATGTTGCCCATCATTATAGTATCTCAGTACTTAACAAACATTAATGAGTTTACTTCACAGGAGTGTTGTGAAGATAAAGTGATATTATTCCCATTTTGCAGAGGGGGAACTGAGGCACAGAGACATTAATGTCAAAAGTGTCCATTGATTTTGGGTGCTCAATTTAAGGTGCCTATAGCCTGAGTTTTCAATTTACCATTTATATTACTTTATTTGTTCTGAGAACAGCTCTCATTGACTTAAGTTGCAGTCATGACTGCTCAGCACTACATAGGCAATGTTAATTCTTGCATTTCCCAACTTCTGAGAGCCAAATAAACCCCATAGTCAAGGCTGATGACAGACCTAAAAGAATGGCATGGACACTTCATCTTCATCTATGGCTAAAATGAGATCAGCAGCCAATAGTCTGGGAGCAAGTTAATGATAGAAAGATAAGGGAGGTTTCATTTAATTCATAAAAATCTACAGAATCATAATTTCAATGGTGTTAAGACTTGCTGCCCCCCATCGCTAGTTTCCAAATCTAGGTCTTCTTTGGCTGATGGAAATTTTGATAATACAGTGTGCTCATAAATGGCTGGAGTTGGGTAACATTTGAAAGCCCTTTCTCCCCAATGGTGTCAAACCTGACAAACCAAGAAGAATTATGTAGATGAATATTCAAAAAAATGTTTAAAAGTCAATGTTTTAACAAAGGCATGTCAAGCATGCAGTCCTCACAAGGTTAAATTGTGGCACTCAACTGACAGCACTGTGTTAGGCATCAATTGGGAGATGAAGAGTACTAACCCGTAACTGAATCTCTGTAAAATCCCACCATGGAGGATCTGGTTAAACACAATGCTCAGTGACACTTTACATACTGTAAAAAGTGCACTCAGAAACTGAATTTGGCAAGGTTGCAGAGGAATATATTAAGCATCAGGGAATTTTCGGATGGTGCAGCGATGCAACAAGATGGATGAGTCTTTGATACTCTTAATTTGATCTGTCAGGACTTCTAATTGGAATTTGTACCTCACTCCACTGGCAATGAAAAGTCATTGCCTGTGTATAACACATCATCCAATTGCTCTTTTCTGGTTTTTCCTTGCATCCCCAGAATTCCATTGAATTTTGAACAAAACATTAAGCGTGGATGGGGTAACTTCCCCAAAAGTAACCAAGCACTATCTAGATACATTAGGTGCTGTTTAATGCCAAGAAGGGACAAATTTAAGCTATAGGATGAGCTTACTCACACTGGCAACCCATTTGCATATGATGGACTGGAGCTCATTAATATCATGAAGAAAGCAGATTTCAGTGATGAGATAGCTAATGATGTCAGTTGAATGAATACTTTGGGTTATAACTTGTATAAAACCTTCAAAACCCAAAGAATTGTCCCAGGGTCCATCAATCGATGGGCTCCATTCAAGAAAAATAGACTAAATCTGTGCTCAAATGCAAAGAAGACAGGCAGGGACTATTACAGAGCTAGCCACAGTCAAGTCATTGTTTGCTCATCTGCTGGTCATGTCCAGATCTCAGTATGGTGCTGTTCTACGTGAGACTTTGGAAAAGTATGTGTTCTCTGTGGTACTATGATCAATGTTCCAATGTGATGGAACAATGTGTTTGTGCCAGGCAAAAAGCAAACTAATGCCCATCTTGCATGGTCTTTGTAAGCCAGTACATACTGATAATGTAACCAGTACCTTATGCCAGTAGACACCTTTCAGCGTAGCAATCATGTATAGTATGGCTGAGGTACAAGCTATTGGCAAACCCAGGCACTGTTAACACCTACCAAAATTTGCCTGAACACTTCATTAAAAGAGTACAGAGAAAATACTGGACCTATGACGAAGTCCGCCTCATGTTGGACATCTATGGAGGGAAATTCATTAAAAATATTACCAGAAAGAAGAGTCTCCATGATATTGCAGCTGTCCAATACAAAATCATTGACTCCATGACCATCTACAATGTCACAATGAAGATGTTACTGTCTCATAGTCATACGAAGGACAAGTTAACTACATAACTTGCAGGAAAAATGCTCCAGCATGTGAAGAATTGCTCAAAGAACTTTGTAATTGTATGGTGTAATGAAGCTGCTGCCTATCATTGTTCAGTGGAGTTTCTAAAATTACACTAAAATTATTTTGCATGCCATCAATGCCACAGAGAAAGGTGATACTAAATTCTGGATTTTTGCACAAGATACAGATGTTCTAGTGCTCTCTGTCAGACACTCTCTAAAACTTCCTCAAGATTCTGTTTTTGTGCCTGCTGCTTGGGAACAGAATTGCTGTATATCCCTTAGAGTTGTGTTCCTATCTCTTGGACTATTAAAAGTCGCCATACTGCCAGGTTTCCACAGCTTTTCGGGATGTGACACTACTGAAAGGTTAGCTAGAAAGACCAAATTATTTCAGTGGAAGGCATTTGATTCAGTCTCTAAAGATGCTCTCCTTGCTCCGAAGGTGCTCAGAACTTCAGAGGCAGTCACTGATGAGGTTATAAATGCACTGTAGGTGATCATATGTGGAGTTTACCTTGCTACATTAGTGGATGTTTTCCAAGGAGACAAACAGAAAAATTGCCACTGACAAGTGGTGCATTTATACCTTCTGTGACGAAGTGGGCTTACCCCACACTGAAAGAGTTAACCATATTCTGTGGGCGGCGGAAGTACCGCCCTCCCAGACTCTGCTGGGCATGCGCTAACTATTGCCCTAGGTTAAAAGGGAGCAGCCTAGCTTATTTGAGAGAGACTGCCGAGGAGGCAGGACGCCCAGCAGGAGCTCTCAGCTGCGAGCCACTTCAGCCCCGAGTCGGAGGGACTGGAGACTCCGGAGACCCACAGGACACCATCAGTGGCGTTTATTGACTTTGACCATTAGGCTAGATTTGACCACCCAGTTAGATTCTGATGCAAGGGAACCCAGAGGACCTGAGGAGCCCCCAGATGACAGTGACAGGGGAACGGTAGGAAGTGGCCCAAAGGTACAGGGTGAGTGGTACCTCCTGTCTGCGGCAGGTCAGCGTGTTAAGCCAGGATCACTGCTGACCTGGGTGGAGACCACTCCTGCCACAGATAGATCCCTGGGTTGGACATGATGGAGTCAGGTGGGCTCGTGTCCTCCTATCCCCCGTCACTCCTGTTGGGGTGATAGCAGTTCCCTGTCTAAGCCTCAGGCTGCAGAGGAGTGCACTTCCCTTGGCCATCACTGTAGTCTGCTACCCACACAGTCCTGACCTGAGAGCGCTTATTGACTCCAATTGCCAGGCTACACAGTCTTGATGCAAGGGCTTTTACTGGCTCTGGCCATGGGGCCACACAGCCCTGATGTAAGGACGTTTATTGACTTTGACCATTAGGCCACACCACTCCAGTCACAAGGCGGTCACTCTGACTTGGTCCCTTGAGCCACATGACCAGGGAGAGGCCAGTCGGGTAGATTGCAAACACGGAGTCACTCCTCTAACTTCCCTTCCCAGGTGGGATGGGGTGGGCTAACCCCGTGACACCTTCTATCAAGAAGGCAAATTATCAAGCAATGGAATGGCTCCGGGATGCTCAAGTTTTGGATGCCCAAAACTACACACACTATTGGTCATGGATGGTCTTCGAGGATGGACCTATCACATGAGTTATGTGTGAAATAGCATGCATTCCCAAATCAATTCTGCAGTTAATCAGATGTTCATGTGTAAGGACCAGATGCGTGTCACCCTGCAAATGTTTGGCCAGCAGCCTGCCTAATATGGAGACGCGTGCGTGTTGTGTAGATAAGGACAGTGTGATAATGTGTTTAATGTGGTGCCCTAGATAATGTGATGGTGCCCTAGATGGAGACAACACGTATGATTACTTTGATGATTAAATTAATTTTCAGTCCTACATGTCAAGGCTAACTTCTTTAGGATTACCAAAGATTAATGCCTTTTTTATGTAAATGATGTATCCTTGTGTTATATAATTTTTAAAAGTTCATTTTTAAACATTTTCTTGACTAGATATCTACATCATTGTTCTAGATTTGTCATGCTTGGTATCTTCGTTTGTGGGAGAAAGGGTTTTCAAATGATACCCAGCTCAATCCATTTCCGATTAAATTGTACTATCAAAATTTTCACCAACCAGAGAAAAACCTGAAGCTAGGAGCTGGGACACGGGGCAGCAAGTCCTCCTAATCCACCGCATAGGGTGACACCATTGAAATCACAGTTCTGTAGATTTTTAAAATCAAATGACATCTCCCTCACCTTTCTGTCACTTACCCATGGACTGGGATATTACAATAGTTCCCAAACTATAATGAAAATGATGCAGTTTCTCACCCATATCCAAGTCTAATCTGATTGTTTGGGGTTAAGCAACTCACTGAGTTCGAGAAACAGCCAGAGCTGCTTAAATACAACCTTTTCAATGGCCTTTCCCAAAGTACGGGTTGATATTTAGCAGAATATCAAGAATTGGCTTCTTGAGTAGAGGTCATACTGGCACCCTACAGCTCTCTCTCACTCCCTTAGGAAAAGTCTCCATTAGTAGTGGATTCAGTACTTGTTCCTGTCCTTTGAAGGCCATTCGGAACATAGATACAATTTACAATCTGTATCCCAAAAACATGTCCAACAGTAACATTAGTTGAAATGCAAGCAGAGGACAGCCAGTGTTTGATTCTTTGAGACACTCTTCTGTGTCCACAGTAGCAGAAAAGTAGCATGAAAATTCTTCACAGCAAGAAACACTCAATTCACTAGGATTGGGACCAAAGTATAGATCACTGTGAACCAGACTTTGGAGACAGGAAAAAATCTTTTTTTCCCTCTCACACAACCACATCATATGTTCTTTAAAAATCTGTTGGTAAAAATTACTTCAGTGAGGCCAGAATGTCACCCTACATATTGTGGTCACCTAGACTCAGCCCAAAATTTCCACTACCAATGCCTTAGTTATCTCCATTCTCACGTTATCTCTGATGGGTCATTGGTGTACTGTCATGACCTGTGAGGATAAAGCTTGTGGAGATGGAGGAGTTTGTTTTAAAAGACAACCTGATTATAACATATTCCAAAGAGCCATTACAGATTATTAGGCCAATAATGTACATTTTAAAATCTCAACATGCAGGGAGGGACTTTGCAGAGGGGAGGCCTCAGCTTCACAGGAGTCACATAGTCTAGTCAAATACCAATCCCAAATTGGGATCAATGGTTCTTCCAGTCTGATACATTTTGAGTTGTTAGAACTTTAAAAAAAAAAAAAAAGCTGAAAATTGGAGATACATTGTTGCCTTTATAAAAATTATTAAAAAAAGGTGGAGGTTACATTAAAATAAGAACCCTTTCTCAGGAACTGGATGGTAGTGAGGATTAGTAATGGGATACAGAGACTGTCCTGTGCATTGGTAATTTTGAATTCAGCCCAGGTGAATAGTGTGTAAATACATACATACATATTTTGTTTTCATCCATATCCATATTTTGGTAAATTAGGAAATAAATCCATGGAAGGTGATATCACATAAAAAGGACATTGTGTATATCTAAGAAATGTGTTGGTTGTTAACCTGCACTGAGAATGCAAATTTAATTTTAAACAGCTAAATTGATACTCAGTGTGCCACATAACTAATACATATTAACAATACTTTCTGACTTAACATTTCTAAAATGTCTTTATTTTGCCTATTCAATAAACAACATTTGCTCTGCCATCTAGATATTCTAATTATAGGAGCAACAGCTGATATTCAAGGAATATGTTCATTTAGGAAAATGAATAAACACAATTGTTCTGCTATGGAGCTACAGCAGTATGTCATGCATCTTTTTTAATGGTAATATTATATACAATGACTGTAGTTGATCTAAGTTGGGGTTAGTGTTTAATAGGAACTCTTGATTTTTAGATGCTTATTTTTTAGCGGCTACTCTCTGCCCTTAAACACATTTTCTGTTAGATGTACTAGAAACAAATATTGATTATTTAAATCTTTCTTTAAGAAATTGTTAGTGTTGTCATTATGAATGAGGCTCCACAAAAACTAGTTTTCCTCTTAAAGTTAGTTAGCAATAATACATTAACCATTATGGAATCGCAACAGATGCTGCCATGTCAGAGCTAATACAATATACCTGATTCGAGGGCTTTGAAATCTGTGCTGGTGCTGCAGATCATCCTTCTTACCTTTTTGGTGTTTCTATCATTGGAGTGTAAACTGTGAAAATGTAAAGGGTATATTTCATTTATTTCCTTTTCTCTTCTGATGTTTCATGTTCTTTTGTGTTACTTTAAAACTAAATGACTTAGTTAGATGAACATCGGCCTGTGATAGTTATTAAATAGATATTTTATAAGCAATGAGATTCTCCTTTTGCCATTGAGTTACAAATCACAACTGGCAAATGTTAATATAAGAACATGCTGCAGAAACTGGGAAATATGAAGTATTAGTCGTTGGAATAGAGAACCTTCCTTCTCTAGTTCTTTCCTTCTAACTTAGATTAGTAGAGAGTGGAAGTCATTTGCTGACATTGGTTCAGGGCAATAAAATGAGTTTATAGTCTCAACTGAATGCATAGTGATCAGGTGGCCAAACCATAAAAATGGCATGTTTGTTGGGCTTTTCTACACTTGAAATGCTACAGTGGTATGGCTGCAGCACTGCAGCTGCGCCGCTGCAGTGCTCCAGTGTTGACACCACGTATACCAGCGGGAGTTCTTTCATCAGTGTAGGTAATCCACCTCCCCAAGAGGCAATAGCAAGGTTGACAGAAGTTTTCCATTGACCTATTGCTGTCTACCCCAGGGGTTAGGTTGGCTTAACTACATCATTCAGGAGAGTGGATTTTTCACACCCTTGAGCAAGGTAGCTGGGTTGACCTAACTTTTCAGTCTGGCCCTAAATGAGCATGGATCCTGAGATATATTCATACCCTTGCAAGCGGTTCTTCAATCTCCACTACACAACCAATATCCATTAACAAAGCAGTAGGGGGAAGTTTCCACTCTTGTGACTGTGCCTTGAATATACTGTATAGAGCATTGTATAAATGAGTTCTTTGTCTAAATTCGATTTAGAGAGATGATTTCTATGTAGTATTATGACATTATAGTAGTACAGAATATACCTTAGAGATGACTTCTAGTACTGTCAGGTACTATCTAGTACTGTCATTCAGGTACCTTTTGCAGGTGTTAATTTTATATTAAACTACAAACTCTGCTCCATAATATATGTTGATATAAATATAGAAAACAAGAGGTACAGGGTCATATTCCTGTGTGCTGCTCTTTTGGGCCCCAGTCCATCATAGCACTGAATTAAATGCTGAAATTTAAACACCTCCTTAGTCCCACTGAACCTCCATTAAATTAGGACCATAAGGCATATACTTGATTCAGTAAAATGCAATAATTCATTATTGTTTTTAGTATTGTTTTAGCCATGTTTGTTCCAGGATATGAGAGAGGCAAGGTAATATCTTCTTTGGATCAACTCCTGTTGGTGGAAAGGACAAGCTTTTGTGCTCCACTGAGTGGTCATTTAAGGATATGGTGTGCTTCAGGTGTTCTGGCTCATTACAACAATGGCAACACACCCTACTGCCTACTGACCCTTAATGATCCACTTCATTTTAAGTGGTATCCTACAGCCTGTGTGAAACCGTTATGCTTAACGATCTGTCCCACCTTGTATTTAGATCAGACACTCTGGTTACCTTCTCCAGATCTAAAGAATTGCTCTGTGAAGCTCGAAAGCTTGTTCCTTCCACTGACAGACGTTGGTCCAATAAAAAAATATTACCTCATCTATCTTGTCTCTCTCATAATTCACGATATGCCCATTCTGTACAGAAAAAGACATGTTGTGGAGAACGGAGAAATAGCTGCACTATTTTTTATAAATATATGCACCTTGAACAGCAGGAGTTAAATCAAAGGAGGCTGTAAAGAGGGATACCAATAGGAAACATAAAAATGGGGAAAAGAAAAGACTTCTTGAGGAGACAATCATGGGGAAGCTGTCAGGATTGGCACAGTTTACCTTTCCTTAGGCTCAGCCTGTCAACAAAGCAGATCTTAAACCTCAAAGATGCTAGAAAGGAAGAGAGGGGGTTCAGTGAGAAACAAGAGCCTGCCCAGCGTCTGTCAATAAAAGCTGACAGACGGGCAAAGGACACACACAAAAGTAGGGAGTCTGCTGCAGTAGGGGCAGTCTGCTTCTCCCTGATAGAGATGGAGTTAGCTAGGCTGACAAGGAAAGTTTTTAAAATGTAATTAAAACCCAGGTATATAGGTTTTACCCTTTGGATCTACGTGATTTGTGCCTTTGGGGAATGAATAAATAATGCTTTGTTCTGACGATGCTGTTTTAGAGTCACTTCTATCATCTTGCTTTTCACACACCTCCAGAGTTAAAGGGCTGAGAAATTCCAATTACAGCTAGGTCTCATAAAACAGGACAGTTGATGCCCAGAGCCAGCAAGTTAATCCCAGAGAAGCTGAACTGCATAATTCTACTCAGAGTGAGATATGGGAAAGCAGGGCTGTCACCTGAGGGTGCAGTCAAGAGGGACTAAAAGGAGTATAAGGCACAGTTCACCTTGTAGCCATGACACAGATTAAACCCAGTTCATGTGTAACAGATTGAGATGTAAAGCAGATAGCTATATATCCTTTACTCTCTCCTTATCTGATATAAAACAAGCCTTTTGTAGATATGATATGAGAGAGCTTTGTCAAATTCTTCTCTCTTGTATTTCTGTTAAGACCCAGATGCCAGTGTTGTGCATAATTCGGTGGGAGCACAAGTAATTTTTATAATGCAACAATAACCATTTTGGGGTAAGAAATTTGGATGCATAATATAAAATATATATATATATAAATACTGTCGTGACACAATATGCAAAATAACACCAGACTTTCTAAAGTTACAATGATACCATTGCAAATATCTTCTTATATTTGAATGACAAGAAACTAGTACTCATGAATAGAGCTGTGATTTTTCACTTTGCCAGCCAAGTTAAAAAAGTTTCAGGTCGACCCAAAAGGAAAATTTGTAGAATTTTTCAGCGAACTGAAAATGTCAAAAAACAAAAATAAAAAAATTTTTAGGGGTCAAACAAAACATTTTGTTCAACCTGAAACAAAATACTTCATTTCATTTTTGATGTTTTAAATTTAAAAAAAATTGAAGTAAAAATAATTTTAAATTGAAACGTTTCATTTAGAAAATGGCAAAACTTTACTTTTCAATATTTTGGAATTCTTATTTTTTACTGATGCAATTCAGCAAATTCAAAACAATTTCATAAAATGTTTGTCAACCAAAATTTGCATTTTTGGCAAAATAAAATCACCTGAAAAGTTTTACCTAACTCTACTTATGAATAATATTTTTCAAGTAAATCAAGATTTGTAAAGAATATTTTTTAAAAAAGAAAAAAGTAAATGCATCTGGATCCCATGGAAAAAATAAACAGTAATTTAACAATAATTTAAGTTAAAGTCAACTGGTTGGAGAAAACATCTCAGTACAACTTTAAAGCAGTTATTTATATAAAATGAACAAATCTTTATCAGGTGGTTGTAGTTGTGTTGGTCCCAGGATATTGGAGTGAGACAAGATGGGTCAAGTAATATCTTTTATTGGATCAACTTCTATTGGTGAGAGAGACCTGAAGAAAAGCTGTGTAAGCTTTAATAACTGTCACTATGTTATTATAATATCAGATTTAATAATGTAGGCTTTGCGCACGCACACAAGCATAAACATTGGTTCTTGATGCTAATGCTGACTTCACTTACAGACATTGTTGCCTCTGTGCCACAGAGGAGATTCACCGCTAAGGAAGGGCAGCTTTAAAGTGTGTACAGGAATCCTTAGGAACCCCAAGAGGTTGCTGAGGAGATGAGCTGCATCAGTAATTCCCCTGCCAGCCTATCCCTACCTTCCCATTTTGGGGGCACCATTGACCAGCCTCAAGCTGGAGGAATTGGGGTACTTTGTAGCCCCTCTGCAGGCAGACTTTCCATCCCCACAGTCCAATGCCTAGGGGATCGACTTTGTTATTGGTAGGCTTACTAGCATCATACTAACTAAAGAAAAGCTTTAGAATCTAAGGTTCCCCAATTCCCCAGTCCTCACAAAGTTCTACTGACAGTGTGTAGACTAGGCATTGTGTGTTAGAGATAATTGGGTTTTTTATTTGACAGCGTTATCTTTGAAAAATCACATACTGAACATAAGCAATATAGTTTTCATTAAATGTTTTAATTGTGCAGCTGGGAAAAAGTATACTATTATGTATAGTAGTTGAGAAATAGTGTGTGATCGGGTAATGTATTATAATTATAGTTGATCAGACAAAACAGTATTCTCTCAGAATATACATTTCCATAGAAATCAAAGTGATTCAGAATTGTACTGATTTCACTGGAATTTTGTTTGAGAAAATTTATTTGGGGGAGAGTTCCAATAATTTTCAGAATGCAAACTTCTGACTTGTGGAGTACGTCAGAATGTCCAGTTTTCATTCTGATTTGGAAAAAAGCCCAGTTTTGAAATTTCAAAATCCTTTTCCATCCTCCGCATGGAACCAATTGTAATATACGTGCAGCAGGGTAGTTAGTCTCTGTGCAGCTTTGACATTTCACTGCAATTTTAACATTCCCTTAGAGTAGCTTTTAGTATTGAATTTTACATACACTAAGCTTTTGATTATCCATACCTTGCCTATCCAAAACATTCTGTTATCTGAAACAGGATCGTGCCATTGGTGTTTTCAGATAAGTTCAGATCAAGTGAAGTTTGGGCCCCCTTTAGACTGAGAAGAAAAGGCTTCACTTTAAGTACCATTTTAGTTCCTTGCAATAATTAGACAAGTGTCTGTGCATGCTTAAGAATAGCCTGCTAAGTCAGACTGCAGCACATAAATCTTTCTTTGGGTTTGCTTAACCAAATCCTACAGAGTTGTTTGATGTTAAACTTTCTGTGCTCCAGTTTGTCCATCAGTAAAATAGAGAGACCTTCCCTCAAGGCATTTTATGAGGCTTAACTAACTTCTTTGAGATCCTTAGATGGAAGTTTTATAGAAGTTCAAATTATTACTATATATTCATATTTAAGTTGTTTACACTCACAAACTATCTTCTTTTTTTCTGTAGATCTAGCAGCAATAGATCACAACTGTATTTTTTCAGCAATGAGCTAAATTGTGATGTATTCTATATATGTATAAGTGTCGTGGGGCTGCTATGCCCTGGCATGTGTTGGGTCACGTACATGGGGAGGAGGAGAAAAGGCCATGGTTTAATGCCTACTCTGTCCGGTCCTCTTCTGGGCTGGCAGCAGGGTGGTCCAAGTTGGGAGGGTGGCCCTGTAATCAGTGTCACATGGCCTAATAGCCGGAGTCAGTAAAGAGGCCTCTTCGGCGGACAGCATGGCCCAATGGCCGGAGTCAGTAATGCGGCCTTCTCGTCGGGTAGTGTGGTTAAATGGTTAGAGTCTGTAGGGTGACCTCCTTGTCTGGGCAGCATTCCTAATGGCTAGAGTCAATAACGCAACCCCCCTCACCAGGGCAATATGGCCTAACGGCCAGATTCAATGGAGCAGCCCCCTGCGTCGGGGCAGCACAGCCCAATGGCCAGAGTCAATAACGTGACAGCCTCGTCAGAGAGGCATGGCTGAATGGCCAGAGTTAGTAACGCAACCCCTTCGTCAGGGCAGTGTGCCCTAATGGCCAGAGTCAATAGCGTGGCCCCCTTCGTCAGGGCAGCATGGCCTAATGGCCAGAGTCAATGGATAGCCCTCTGCACCAGGACTGTATAGCCTAACAGCCCATTGGGGTAGTGAGGTGCTGCCTGTGGGGGTGCAGCAACCAGGGTAGGGGGCTCAGGCCCACCCTGCTCCTTTGAGCCCCAGCCCAGGGCTCTCTCAGTGTTGGGAGTGTTGGTCACCACATCAGCGGGGCTCTATCTGAAACACACTGATGGTGACTCTTTTGATCCCTCTCTTACACTCCTCAGGCCCCCTGGGCTACTTCCTATCCTGTCATTGCCAGCGACATTCCACGATCCTCCAGGGTGTGTGGGGTCCTCTGTCCATGTGGTCCCCGATGGCTTGGTCCCTCTTCAGGGTTTGCCTGGCAGCCTGGGCTCCAGTTGGGGCTTGGTGGCATGTGGCCCGGGCCCGGCCCCGGCCCCGGCCACCTGAAGAGAGCTGGCAGAATCCTTCCTCCCTGGTCAGCCTTCCACCCTGACTGAGCTGGCTGACTGGCTTTTATACCCCCCTTCCCGGCTGAGCATGCCCAGCAAAGGTACCTGGGCATGGCTTCTTCAGCCTGCAATGAGTCCTTAACCCTTGCTATCCCAGTGCGGGGCTGATATGCCCCATCACAATAATAAATGCTTTATATTTGCATTTTGCATTCTCTATTGGATCATAATTCATTACTTTAATGTGTGTTTGTCAACATGAAAGAACCAGATCTTAAGATATGGTACTGAAACCTACATCTTTCTGTATGTGGTATTGTATAAGGGAATAAAAATAGTTGTTAGATATTTGCATTGCAGTCGTAACTAAAAGGCCCCAGTCAGGGTATGGGGCCCTATTCTGCTAGACAGTGTATATAAGAAAAGACTGTCCCTGCCCCAAAGAGCTTACATTCTAAGTACATGAGGAGGTGGTTCTCAATCTATATACCATCAGTTCAGCTAATAAGCAGACCCTTTTCTACTGCCAGAAATTAATGTCCTGGCAGCCGTGTTCTAAACTGAAATGCCAGGAGGCACCAGAAATGTTAAGCAACCTTGGACAAGATTATTGGTTGAACATATCCTGTGCATTATTAAACTGAAACAGTTAAGAACTATTTCCTTATTTTATATCCAGTAATTGGCAAAAGTATTTTCTGGCTCTCTGCAACTCTTCTTTAACTGTTTTAAGTGATTCTGCTAACTCCCGCTGTTGAGCACTCCTCAGCTGCTAAATATTGGCAACAATTTACCTTTTGGCAGTTTTTCATAGGATTTTTGGACTATCAGAGCTGTTTGGATTTCTTGTTCTTGGTTTCTGAGTACACTGTAGTGACCTTATTTGGTAGACCTTCATTCAAGTGCTTTTTCGTATTCTGTGCATGTTTTCTAAAATATAAGTTTGTCTTTTAAAGGTCCAGTGCTTGTTGCTTATAAAGAGGAGTATTAAAGTGCTTCAGAAATAGGCCTCAGATTTGGTTATGTATGTTGATAATTGGATGCGGGGTCCTGTTTTGAATTATTTCTGTGGTGAAATCTGCATGATAGCTATGCAGAACTGTATGCATGTGTTTCTCATAGCAAAAAAATAAAAAGTCTAAAGTCGTGATCATATATTAAACTGGTGAATAGGAACAGGCTCTCATTTATGTATGTTGTCTGTATTATTTACATGAAAACATCATGCTACAATCTGCCCCTTTTACATATGTATATTGCATGGAATCAACATTTCTTAACCTAGTTAAACTGGCACATAATAAGGGAACATGTTCAGTGTTCTGCTAGCGAGGACTCCCATCTAAAAGGGGCAAAAAATAAATTTGAAAAGTGTCAGTAATGACACACAACTGATTAATTTACAAGACTGCCTACACACACCCGTACACACATTCTTTTATCTAGTTCAGTTCACACACACACACACACACACTTATTCCCTTAACTAGTTCACATCTCTCTCTCTCTCTCTCTCTCACACAGACATGCACACACACAGACATACATTCACCAAACCCATAACTAGTTCAGATCAAATGATACTTGTCTGCCAACTGCTCAAGGATGTTTTTAAGCTCATCTTTTAGAACTGCAATCTATGTAAACAGACTTTAGGCTTTGTCTTATTTTACTTTTAATTATGCCTTGCATGCTATGTCTGTTTTTAATCTAGAACTAAATTGGTTCCTTTTAGCCATGCGTAAAAGGATTCTTTGCTGCTGACACAGTGTTTATATCCCTTTGGCTTGCAGTTCTTCTTTTAGGCTTTGTAGACCACTATTGTCTTAGACTATCTGATTCATTCTTTTCTTCAGCTTTTCCTCTCCTAATGCTATTGACTGTTTAATTAGTGGCTTCTGCTGAGGCCAGTACTTCACTGTTACATGCTATTTGACTCACAAATCGTTCCCATGGAACTTCTAGTAGCTTGGCAATTTAACACTCGGTGGCCATACCTGTTTCTGAACTCCATCTCTTGCTTTCCTCCATTGTTCAAATAGTTTTAGTTGTGTGTTAGTGTCTAAATGTGAGAAAATCTAAGTTGGCATGTGGTAACAATGTCAGCACAGAGAATATGTTCACCTAACTGAATGCATTGGGACATATAGCCTGCAGGAAGAAAAGGGGCCATAGCCCTTTTAAGGGTCCCTGTTTACCTTGGGTTACAAGGGGAGGGCAAAGGGTAAAATGCTTGGCTGAACCAAGGGGGAACCAGAAGTGACCAGCTTAGGTGGGTACACTGAACCATCAGGCACACTGGGAGAAAGATTGTGAGGCTAGGAAAGGGAAGGGATTTATACTCTGTGCCTTCCAGGCAGAACTCTCTCTCATCACCAACCAGACCAGCAGCAGCAGCTGCCAATGACAGCACAGAGAAGAGATATTCTGGAGATGATGCTTTACTGATGACCTCTCTATATCAGTGTTTCTCAATTAAATTTGGCCACGGAACCCTTTTGAACTCGATAAATAATTGCGGAACCCCCCAAACTCTTAACAGCATTTTTACATATGGGGCCAAAAAAAATGTTGAAATAAGCAAATTATATATAGGTCAGCGTTTCTCAATTAAATTTCCCCGCGGAACCCTTTAGGCTCCGCAGGGAAATTACACTCATACTCGATACCCTCCGCCGAAAAATCCGGGACATCTTCCCTTTTTCGGCAGTGCGGAGAACAGCTGCTCTCGGCAGCGTAATGTCACTTTCTCGCGGAACCCTAACAGTGTTCCCGCGGAATCCTGGCCAATTGAGAAACACTGCTCTATATCCTTCAGTCCTTGTTTTGTGCCTTAATGAAATGGTCTGGCCATCTTGTGCACGTGCAAAATCACATCCTAACAGCTTGAGTATTATCTTGTGCTGCCAGTACAATATACTATATATGTAGATGAAAAAGGTGAGATTCTCAGCAAAGGACTCTTTATAGTGGTCTAGCCTGCTCTGATATTATAAACCATCTCTAATCCATTTTATGGCTGGATTGATTTTTAACCAGCAAAAAATATTTTGAGGTTTTTCTTCAATTATCTAATATGGAGAAAATTAGTTTATACGTTGTATTAAATATTAACAATATATAAGTGCAGAGCAACTATTAGACTTTCTTGGTTGTACCTACTTATATGGCTCCGGGAGCTGTTTGGAAGGGGCTGAGCTTGGAGGTTTAGTACATTCTGCTTTTTTTCCTGGGCCTGGGTACCTTCTGTCTCTTCCTTTATCTAGCTGTTGCCACGTCTGACACCTACAGCTCTGGGATTATCATTCTGTTACAAAAGTGCATGAATAAAATTGATTACGGATGTCACACACTATTTTACTGAGACCTCTGCCTCAGATGAGGCAGCAGCCACAGAGTAGTATGCTTTCTGTGCTTCTCACAGGCTGTTGTTTGTTTGCACAGTGATGTTGTCAATGGTAACCCCTCCAAGACTATGCCACTGGGATCTTAGCAGCTGAGTGTTTCTTTTATCTATAATTAGTCTCATTTTTGTGTATCTCTAGACAGTGCAACGAGAACCTTTAACGGTTCTGCACAGTTCTGCCCCAACTCTGGTGAAAGCATAAGAAAGAGAAAGTATGTGGAGACCTGGTTTATTGGGACAGGGTGGCAGCATTTTAGATGTAGGTCATCTGAGGGAAGGACTTGTGTGCGCTAAGAGGCTGGCTGTCTTCTATATATCTCACAGCCTCTTTGAGGAGATGTGTTATAGTATAACATAAACATTCCTTTACCTGCCAAGGGACAAATTTTTAAATCCTGGATGCTCAGTCTTTTAAACCATAACTTGCAGAAGCATATAGCAGTGTATGAAATTAATGTACTGTAGATGTTTAACTTCTTAATGAGCAGATGAAATCAAGGAATCAGACATCAAAATCACACCAATTACTACAATTTGCAGGCACAGAAAGGGAGATCAAATGGAAGCCTAAATGAAAGAGCTCTTGGTTTCTTAATCTATTATTTTATTTCCACACTTTAGTCAGATTTATAACCAACTAGTTGGTCATTTTTTTTTTGAGGAAACAGTTTTCAATAGGAAAATGCTGGTTTGTCAAAATCAACATGGTTCACAGGAAAGTGTTTATTTTGAATAATTTTTCATCAGGAAGATGTTGAAACTAATTATTGATTTTCCTGTTTCATTTTTGATGTTGACATATTTCATTTTGACTACCGGTTTCTTTTGACTTTGTTTTATAATTTAATAGTATGCATACATATACTATATTAAATACTTTATCTTATATTTAAAATATATTATAATATTTTGTCATTATCTAAACAAAACATTTCAATTTTCCAAATCAGTATTCTAAAAATTCCCATTCCAAGAGAAATTTCACAATTTCAGCTTTTTGTTCTGGTTCAGAATGTAAACAAATTTAGAAATGTCAAATTTCCCAGGAGATGGAAATTCCATTTTCTGACCAGTTCTGTAAGCAACAATGTCCAAGGTAATAGTAATACTTACCTAAAGCATGCAAAATAAGGTCTGCAGTCTTGTGCTTCCTTTGCACTTAACTAATGTAGATTTCTGTATTTTCAGAGCAGTTTGAGTATTATGGATGTTGGTGTGTAAATGAGGAAGTTAACAAAGAAGCCATATTTATTTTAAGAGTAATTAGAAGTACAGGAAAGTTGAAGCAATGTTGACTACTGGAAAGAGAATCTAAATGATTAAGGGAATGAACATTTCTTTCAAGATCCAATGGGATTAATGTAAACAACAAAAAGTATAAAACAAAATGGAAACACCTCTTTAAGAAAACACAGACCCTGCACAATTGCTATAAACAATATATTGATGAGCAGTCTAAACTAAACTATATAGTCTTGTTTCTTTATTTTACTCTTCTGTTGGTCGGTATTCTGGCCATAATGAATTAATCATGTAAATTGTTGCATTAGATGTTGGCCCAGATTCTCTGGTCCATCTGAGCTGCACTTTGTTGCAGGGCTAGAGATGAGGACAAAAGGTGGCATTAAGCCAGCCCCCGACATAAATTAGAACTGCCTTATGCCTGCTGTAACTTAGACCAGGATGCCAGTGGCTCCAAGGGATCAGTAAGGAAGCTGAGGCATAATGATGCCTCAGCTACACTCCTCTTCCCCAGATATACCTTCCAAACTGAAACCTGAGAAAGGGAATGGTGTAGGGCTGTGATACCAGCTCTACACCACCTGGATATTCCCCCTACTCAAGGGGGGCCCTGAGTGGGCACCTTTGCTGGGTTTTTGGCAGTTTTGTGAAAACAGTGTGGCTCAGAACACCTGAAGTGGACCTGGGAATCAGTCCTGTTATCTGTGCAGCGTCTGCACATGTTAAGAGAACAGACATCTGTGATATATCAGTTGCAGTCTGAGATACTTCATTCTTATTCTTATTCCGATGACGTCCCTGGTTGGAGGCATGTCTACAACCCCCAGTTTGGGCTGGCCATACTTGTGGGACTACTCTAATAAATAAATTGCATTCACTTGCATAACTGTCTGCAGAATTTGGTCTATAGAAAGCACAGCTATAATTTTTATAACCAGGGTGCACCTTAAAATCTTCCAGAGAGGACACATGGGCTTGTAATGCCAGAGTGGATCTATAAACATGTGACTCGCTGGCTGGCGTGCTCCTTGGTGCCTGAGCATAGTGTAGCAGGATCTCCTCCTTTAGTGCCTCCTGCAGACAGCTGTTCCAGCCCCACAGTAGTCTTTCTTCTTCCAAATCAGGTCTCTGGCCAAGTCCTTCTCCTCCTGCCCCTGTTGGGGACACCTGAATTCAACACCCACTGGTCATGCCAGAAGTTTGGCCCAACTTCAGGCTTTTCAGTCTGCAAGCCCTTGGCTCCATGTTTTTCATGACCCTGCCCTAGGTAGGCCAGTAGGAGAACTCAGGCATGCCTTCTACTCTGGGTTCCAGCCCAGCAACTCTTTATAAAGCCAATGAGATCTGTTGTTAGGACTCACTGCAGTACCCTGGGCTGTGTCCTGCTGTGGCCTACAGCTAGGCCTTTCTCACAGTCTTTTCCCCAGTTGACTCTTCTGTATACCTCCCAACATTTCAATTGACTAATGTGGGGTCAGTCCTGCCATGGGGTTCCTACCCATTGGAGCTGGCTGGGCTCAGCTTCTTGATCCAGGTGTTGTGACCTGGCCCTTGGTGCACAGGGAAGCAACTCTTGCTCAGGTTTGGCATGACGCTCTTGACTGAGGGGCAGTCAGACCAAATTTAAGTGAGTTGTGAACAATGCCACTTACTCAAATTTGGTCTGGCCACCCCTTTATCTAGCAGGCTGGGCCAAACCTGTTGCAGAACCCAGAGTGGGGAGCCCAGCCCAGCCAGCCCTTGGGATATGAGCCACTTTAACTGGGACAGGAGGTTTGTAGGTCAAAGCAGGACAGTCCCATAAAGCCCAGGACTGTTGGGAGCTCTGCTTCTGAAGGACCCAAAATAAAAGAGATTCAAACTAGTTGGGGAACAAAACAAACAAAAAGGTTCTGTACTACCCAAAAGTAGGCACTACCACTAGGAGTTCCTAGTTCAGCTCTAAACCCAGGTGATCTTTCCTTTCAGACAGCTTCAAGGCAGTCTCTAATTAGACTCTAGCCCCAGCTGATCCAATATATGCACTTGTTCTGAGGTCCAGAAGGAAGATGAGAAGCAGACCATTGAAAGTCTCTGATAAGGATAAGAGGGGAGAAAATAGGGGTTATATCATAGAATCATAGAATATTAGAGTTGGAAGGGACCTCAGAGGTCATCTAGTCCAACCCCCTGCTCAAAGCAGGACTAACCTCAGCTATATCATCCCAGCCAGGGCTTTGTCAAGCCTCAGCTTAAAAACCTCTAAAGATGGAGATTCCACCACCTCCCTAGGTAACCTGTTCCAGTGCTTCACCACCCTCCTAGTGAAAAACTTTTTCCTAATGTCCAACCTAGACCTCCCCCTGCAACTTGAGACCATTGCTCCTTGTTCTGTCGTCTGCCACCACTGAGAACAGCCTAGCCCCATCCTCCCTGGAACCCCCTTTCAGGTAGTTAAAGGCCGCTATCAAATCCTCCCTCATTCTTTTCTTTTGCAGACTAAACAAGCCCAGTTCCCTCAGCCTCTCCTCATAAGTCCTGTGCTCCAGCCCCCTAATTATTTTTGTTGCCCTCCGCTGGACTCTGTCCAACTTGTCCACATCCTTTTTGTAGTGGGGGGCCCAAAACTGGACACAATACTCTAAATGCGGTCTTACCAATGCCAAATAGAGGGGAATAATCACTTCCCATGACCTGCTGGCAATGCTCCTCCTAATGCAGCCCAATATGCTATTAGCCTTCTTGACAACCATGGCACACTGCTGACTCATATCCAGCTTTTTATCCACTGTTACCCCCCAGGTCCTTTTCTGCAGAACTGCTGCCTAGCTCGTCGGTCCCCAGTCTATAGCTGTGCATGGGATTCTTCCTTCCTAAGTGGAGGACTCTGCACTTTTCTTTGTTGAACCACATTAGATTTCTTTTGGCCCAATCCTCCAGTTTGTTTAGGTCCTTCTGTATCCTATCCCTACCTTCCAGGGTATCTACCACTCCCCCCAGCTTAGTGTCATCCGCAAACTTGCTGAGGGTGCAATCTACCCCATCTTCCAGATCATTAATGAAAATGTTGAACAAAACTGGCCCTAGGACCGACCCCTGGGGCACTCCGCTTGTGACCGGCTGCCAGCTAGACATGGAGCCATTGATCACTACTCGTTGAGCCCTATGCTCTAGCCAGTTCTCTATCCATTTTATAGTCCATTCATCCAACCCATACTTCTTTAACTTGCTGATAAGAATACTGTGAGAGACAGTATCAAAAGCTTTGCTAAAGTCAAGGTATATCACATCTACCGCCTTCCCTACATCCACAGAGCCAGTCACTTCATCATACAAAGCAATCAGGTTGGTCAGGCATGACTTTCCCTTGGTGAATCCGTGTTGACTGTTCCTGATCACCTTCTTCTCTTCCAAGTGCCTTAAAATGGATTCCTTAAGGACCTACTCCATGATTTTTCCAGGGATTGAGGTGAGGCTGACCGGTCTGTAGTTCCCTGGATCCTCTTTCCTCCCTTTTTTTAAGATGGGCACTATATTTGCTTTTTTCCAGTCCTCAGGGACCTCCCCCAATTGCCACGAGCTTTCAAAGATAATAGCCAATGGTTCTGAAATCACCTCAGCCAACTCTCTCAGCACCCTCGGGTGCATTGCATCCGGCCCCATGGACTTGTGTATGTCCAATCCTTTTAAATAGCCTTGGACCTGTTCCTTCAGCACTACGGGATGTTCGCCTCCTTCCCATTCTATGCCACCCAGTGAAGCAGTCTGGGAGCTGATCTTGTCTGTCTGGTGGGGCTTTACTATAGACCAAGAGGAGGTGGATGAGGCATTTCTAGAACAAATAACAGAAATATCCAAAATATAAGACCTGGCAGTAATGGGGGACTTTAACTTCCCAGACATATGTTGGGAAAGAAATATGGCAAAACACAAAATGGCCAATATATTCTTGGAATGTACTGGGGACAACTTTTTGTTTCAGAAAGTAAAAGAAGTAACTGGGGAGGAGGGGACTATTTAAAACTTGATTCTGACCAACAGGGAGGAATTGGCTGTCAATCTGAAGGTGGAAGGCAATTTGGGTGAAATGATAGATTTCACGATTCTAAGGAAAAGAAGGAGCAAAAGCAGTAGAATAATGACAATGTCCTTGAAAAAAAAAATCAGACTAACAAACTCAAAGAATTTATTGGTTAAGGTCCCATGGGAAGAAAATATAAGGGATAAAGTTCAGGAGAGCTGGCAGTTTCTCAAGGAGACAATAAAAAGGCACACTTGCAAACTATCCCACTGCAAAGGAAAGACAGGCAAACTGATAAGAGGCCAATATGGGTCCATCAGGCGCTTTTTAATGACTTGAAAGTGTAGGTCATCTACTTAGTGGGGAAGGAGAGCTAATGACATAGGAAAGCTAAAGTATTTAGTGCCTATCAGTATGATGGCCAGATATTCAACACAATTAATATTAACAACAAGAGGGATGGAACACAATCCAAAATAGGGAAAGAACAAGATAAATAATATTCAGATAAATTAGCTGTATTCAAGTTGTGAGGGCCTGATGACATTCATCCTCAAGAACTAGCTGAAGCAATTTCAGAACCAATATCTTTGAGAACTCCTGGAGGATGTGTTATGTCTCAGGGACTAGAGAAGAGTAAACCTAGTACCTATCTTTGAAAAGGGAAACAAAGAGAACCCAGGGAATTATAGACCAGACAGCTTAACTTTAATACCTGGAAAGATACTGGAACAAATTATTAAACAATCCATTTGTAAGCACGTAGCGAATAATAGGGTCATAAGGAATGGTCAGCAAGCCATGGATTTGCCAAGAACAAATCATGCCAAGCCAACTTAATTTCCTTCTTTGACAGTATTACCAGTGGATGGGGGGGATCAGTAGATCTAATGTATCTTGATTTTAATACGTCTTTTGACACACTACTACCACATTCTCATATACAAATTAGGAAATTATGGTCTAGATGAAGTTACCATAAAGTGGGTGCACAGCTGGTTGAAAGAATGTATTCTAAGAGCAGTTATGCTTCACTGTGCAACTAGAAGGGTGATCCAATGGCATCTTACAGGGGTCAGTCCGGGATCCGTACTACTCAGTATTTTCATTAATGATTTGGATAATGGAGTTTAGCATAAAATTTGTAGATGACACCAGGATGGGAGACAATGCAGTGACACTGAAACACACCAGTTTTGCTGAATTGTTGGTTTTGAAAATACAAAAACAAACACAAAACTTCTGAAAAAAGTCTCAATGAAACTTTTGATTTTTTGGTTTGAAATAACTTCAATTTATTTTAAAAAAATTTCAAAAACTGTTAAAATTAGAAAGAAACATTTTAATGTTGAAACAAAATATTTCATTAGGCCCAGAACAATTGTTTTTTGCTTTTGAATTTGCCAAAAAAAATTGTTTTCAATCTGATCCAAATTTTCTAAATTGCCAACAAACCAAATAAGCAATTATTCTGCCTGCATTTGTGAACCCATAAGTGTGTGCTATTGGCAACTCTGCAGTAGTAAGGAAATATAGTGCAGTGTAATGATAAAGAAATCATTTTTATAGGAATAAAATTTCCCTTTTAAAAGTTTGTAAATACAGACATGACCATCATTATGTGAGACTTCTGTTTGATTTAAATAGATTGCTGCCTGAAATCATTTTCATATGCAAATTTAATTATTTTGAGTTTATACTGTGTTCTTGAAAAAATAATTTGACCATGTGAAATGTACCACTGGATTAAACATTTTTCTTCTAGCAAAGGAGTGTTTGATATCTGCATAAATAATCCCAATTACCCAACTACTGCTACTCAGTAAAGTCAGTCAGTGGGTCTTTTGAGACTGGATGTAAAATCAATCAAGCTGTGCTCGCTCTCTCTCTCTCTACCAGAAGATAGGTGGTTCAGGGAAAACAGCTTTTGTGAAGCTAGAGCCTTTCCACTTCATCTGCTGAACCAATAATTGGTTGGAGTTGACTCGGGATGGAAATAAGCAGCCAGCTTCCTGTATCCAAGAGGGTGAATGCAGCAGCTGAAGAAAACGGGGCATTTCCTTTCTAAGCAAAGGAGTGTTAAGCTATCTTTGAACTGCACACTTGTGTGAAATTTATTACGTAGCACTTTGTTTCCAGCTTTCCCAGGAATGTGTCTTTTTGGCTATTAGCTTTGTACAAGTTGCATTTGGATAAAATGAGTTTACCATCCAGCTGTGAGCACTTGACTCTGGAGAAGGTGGCTAGATTCCGAAATGCTTACATTCATGGATCGCCTTATGCTATTAACAAGCCAATTGATATTAAGCCACAAAAGAGACGGTATGAGTTTTTTTGTTGTTCTTCAACAAAATATTTCTATTTTGTTGCCTACAGTTTGCTGCTTTAAAGTGTAAGGAGGTGAGGGACAAGGTACCGTAGGTACATGTCCTTATTTTGTATTCAAAACCAAACAATAAGAAGAGCTGTAAAAAAACAAACAAAAAACTATATAAGAGACCTGCAAGAAACTTCTGGCTTTAAATATATACAGATTTAGACCTGTTCTAGATAAAGACACAATATTTTTAATGATTTATTCAGGATGTTTATCCGTTATACCATACTCTATCTGCTGTGCTCTATAAATGCAATATATAGATTTCTAGGAGAAAACAGTTATTAAAGCTTTAGAATTCAAGTCAACTCAGGCAAATGAGACTGAGAGTTTAAAAAGATGTTATTCTAGGAATTTGCTTTTTAATCCTAGCTCTCAAATTTTCTGTATTGTGTGGAATGTTTGGTCTAAAATGTTTGTTTGTTCCATTTTTGTCAGAAGCCTGAAGCGCTCCAAGTAATCTTCATTAATGTGTGTTTCTGTTAAATATTGGTGACCACTGTTTTAGAAATTACAGTAACATCTTGTTAGATGCTTTCTTTATAAAGTAAGCAGTTCTATGGGAAAAGTTCTACAGGAAAGCTCCACATTGCTGTCATTTTCCTTCACACACATTCTGTCTTAGTAGCCTGTGTTGTGTATTTGAGACTCAAAAGATAGGGAGGCATGTCTCCGCTACAGGAAGAACTCTTCTCAATGTAGTTAATTCATTCCCTTTCCAATTCATCTTTTTTTTAAAACTGTGTCAGAGGTGGGGGACTTCCTTTTGGACTGGAGTAAAGGAGTTGTTGAAAGAACGTGTCCAGAAATATCAGCTTTCCAACTGCATATTTGTTCAGAATAAAAAAATCAGCATTTCAGTCTGGACAAGTGCTCTGATCTGCTTAGGAAAAATTAGGCTCTCCTAACATCCTGACTCATTTGGGTAAGGGGTGACTAGTGGATTCTTGGCAGAAATGCTCCTTTCCTCTAGCCCTTTTCCCCAAAGTATTTGCCGTTGATATCTAAAAACATAATTGCAAGCTCTGTAGTATATCACATAAACTTAGACATTTCTGTTAATAGATGAAAATGTAATAGGTAGGACTTTTATTGAAGGAATCGGTATTAATTGATTAATGCGGAGAGTGAAAAATATGATGTGACAGCTGCTTAAAATTTAGTTAACTTTTGTGAAACCTTGATTCCAGTTTTATAAGCAGTGCACCTTTTTGAGTGCATATCTAATAATGTGATTCATGCTTTCAAAATATTAATTCAATTTTTTATTTTCATATTCAACTAGGTTGGCACACATCAGTGAGACTTCTGAGTAATATTTCAAGTACATTTTCTATTTGTTCACTTATTTAGACATTGCTTTAGCCTTAGATTTTTACTTCTTTTTCTATGCAAAATCACACAGTTATTGTGTTTTAATGTATTTCTTTTAAAATTGTTGAGAGCTTAAGATGCATGAGGAGAAAGCTGTGTTCATGGATGCATTTTCCAGTAACAAATGACTGATGGTTATCTGCAGTTCTGTGTTCTTTTAAAATTGTTAGTTTTGAGTGGAGACTTGAAGTGACACAGAATGGGAGCTCAGAATCTGCTGTGAAAACAAAGTCCTCCCTTAAAGATGCTATTGAAAAATCCTGAGGGAAGTTTGGAAGTTCCTGGAGCACACTATAACATTTTCAGAAGTAAATTGTTTTCCACTCTCTTTAGTCAATGTGCTGGCTAGGGCTCATTTTAATCTGTGTCTAGTGCAGCGTGTACAATATTTAAGGTTTGGTATCCGTACAGAGTGTAGAAATGCATATCCATACATGGGAACCCCATTGTCTTCACTGAGGTTCTGTGTGAGAACCTGCTTGGAAAAATATGTAGGATTAAGGCCTGACCAACTGAAACAGTGGAAGGGGAAACTCACTAATCACAAAGTACTGTCAAATACACAAAATTAAATATATATTTTTCTCATTTCCCATTCCTTTCAATTACAATAATCATATGTGTTACTTTTAAAAATAATAGGTAAAGAATTTCTAGACAGAATTTAATTTTTAGGTTAACTATGTCCTGTATAATATAGGAGCTTCTGTGCCAAAGGTTTGATTGTTAGAAACTCCTTTTTTTTTTACCTGAAGAAGATAAAAGAGTGTAGAGTCAGTAGGTCAACTCACATGATCAAAGTCACGCTTATGCTTAATCCATGCTTTGCGAGATTGAGACCTTAGTGTCTGATCCTGAACCAGGTGAAGCAGTGCTTAAGGTAAGTGAGTGAATAAGGAAATTGCCCTCCATCATAGATGCTCAAAGTCAATTTGCCTAAGACTGGATTTGTAAACCTTCCACGTATACTGCAAGCCATCCCTTTTTTGAGGTGTTTGGAAGAGATGCAGGATTCTAGGTGTGGGTGAGTTGTAGGCTGAAGAAAGTTTTAGGTGCAGTCTTGCAAATGAATAGAGTGATTATTTTTCTCTCACTGGCAGAGTCTGTTGGCGAGATGTGTAACTGGAGGTTTGAAGAACTAAATTAGTAGATTGTAAAATTTGTAGTTGCATGTTTTATAACATGAGGTGCCTGGAAGCTTTGATAAACCTAAATAAATAAATAAGCTGAATTGGTAGATATAGAAAATAAACTCCTCAACCTGCACAATTACCACGGTTTTATCCCAGTTCTGGAATTACTGCCAGCAGACTGTGAAAAAAGGGCATGTTTGTGGAGGTGAGTTTGGTTGAAATGGACGTAACCAGGATCTGGTTACGCAAACAGGTGAGCAGCAGAACGGCCATCTTTTATATAAACAAAATTCTGTTTTGAATTCTGAATAACGTGCCATATTAATGTAATACCAGCCATAAATGTATTTTCCTGCACTTTAGCACATCCTCTTCATTTCAGGACGCTTTATGGATTCTGAGAAGTTCAAGCAGTAAGGGCTTGAAATCTGTGAGAATTGTATGGGATATGAGTGAGGCTCCTCAAAAACCGTATTGAGCATGCAGTCCAGTATACCAGGTGCTTCCCAGCCAAGTCTTTCATGTGCTAATAAACTGAAAGCCAGCCCAGACATGGAGAAGGTAATTGATGCAAAATGTGCCAAGGTAGAGGGGGTAAGCATCTCCCCCTGGCATAAACCCTTCTTCATATCTCTTCCAGAGCTAGATACTGCCATGACTACCTGATTGAGGGCTAATTACATGATATGGAGTTATGGTTAAGAATTACTACTTTGACTGCAGATCCCCTTATATACATTGGTAAACCCTGATTATTTTACTAAGTGTAGGATGCTAAAATAAGCATATAGATTTCTGATTATGAAATTCTGTGTATTATGCATTGCCTCAGAGAAATATTTCCGCATTTTCAAAAAAAAAGGTTCTGGGTTGAGCTGAGGAACATATTTATTTCCAGAGGAACATATTTATTGTCAGAAAATTTTGATTCGTTGAAATCAAAACTTTTGCGAAACTCTGTTGCCAGTGACAAAAACTCATTTACAAAGAAAAATTGAAAAAAGGTTTTGATAAGGCTGAAATGGTTTTTCAAATGGATCCTTATGATTTTCCATTTCAAAACAATGTTTCTTTTCAGTTTGTATTGTATGTTATAAAATATAAAATGAAAAAGTATAAAAATCAGAACGAAACATCTTGTTGACATGAAATGTTTTGATCAACCTGAAATACAATTTTGGAAAGATTTTGGTTCATGGGAAATTTTGTTCCAGAACAGAAGAAATTTAAAAATCCACAAAACTTTCCCTGAAACAACAAATCCAGTTCCCACATTGCTTTAGCTCTGTATATAGTTAGATTTTTGTCAGATCATTAAGCGGTTCATCATCTCAGAATGGTATCCATGGAAATGATTCAATAGTAATAATACAGTGGTGGGAGCTGGAACCTGGATTATGGCTTCTATATTAGTTGTGTCTTAATGTCCATAAAAATAGAAAGAAACAATCAATGAGCCACAGCATACTGCAAGCCATCATTACAGTGAACCATGATGAAAAGAACATCATGTTCTGAGAAAGAAATTAAGAATATAAATAAGTAAATAAAAGGGAAACTAATTAAAATGTGGTTCTTTCTTAGTTAGATATATAAACAATCCTTGTTTTTCCTATTTTTTTTCATTTACTGGCTACAAAGGATGATCGACTTGGTTTTTTTTCAGTGAGATGGAGAATGACCACACCACACCTTTAAGTGGGAGTGGAGGAGGGGCGTTGCCCAGCTTGCAGGAGGAGAGGGAATAGTGCTTTTTGGGAGGTGGGCAGTGCAGTGAGGGGGAAGAGGCTCAGAGGCTGCTACAAAAGGGGAAGTGGGTCAGCATGGTGATGCTGACTCATCCCCAGGGACCAGAAGGACTAGGGAGTTGAAAAGGGACAAGCCCAGCTGGAGAAGGCCCTTTTCCCCGAACTAGGCAGTGCAGCCCCCAACCTCCCTCCACTTGGAGGTGGCAAAATACCTGGTTTGGTCAGGACCTGCTGTGGGCTTCTTTCTAGGGGGACTGGGAAGGAAATTTTCCCTCACCACCAGACTGGCCACAGTGGAGTGGGAGTTTTTTTGGCTTCCCCACAGCAGGTTGAGGCTTTGTTATGGTGAGTAGGGAAAGGTTTTAGGCTGTGATGTTGCAACTCATTATGTAAGTGTGGAATGGCTGTCCAGTGCAGGCATTCCATCAGGAAGGTGTACAATGACCAGATAAATGGTTTGGTAAAGGACTTAAAAAAGAGGTGTTTGTTAAAGGAGTGGAATGGGGGTGGAGTGGGTTTCAGGGATCCTGTGACTGGTGCGGCAGGGAGCCAAACCCCTGTTCTTCTAGCCCACCTTAAACCTCATTCAAGGGGTGGGGGGGATGGTCAGTTCACAGCAGTAGGTTGGCTCGTGGACCTGGATGGAAAAAGAAAGAGGCTGGCAGAAGCCCCCCAGGTAGATATTGAATGATTTTTATCTGCCAGGTAATCCCAGACATCTAATAATAATAAAACTGTGGCCTGATTAAAATCATAGCAAGTGTCTCTTGTCCTCCTTTCGGTGTAGCCAGACAGTATGCAGTACTTCTGTTGCAAAAGGTCATACAATATTTAGTCATTTGTGCCTGTGTTTTTCAGAGGTTTTTTCAAGATACCTACAGGTCAAAATACTCTCCTGAATTTTTTGTTTTAGTAGTGGGCTGGTATGTAGTTTGTGATATTTGAACAATGAAATAGATAACAGTCTTGACCAACCTGAACATCTATTTAATATATTGTTAAAAATATTATAGGCCTGACTTTTTTTTCTCTCACATTAGTTTAAAACCAGTATAAATTACACTGACTTCAATGATGTTGCTCTTGATTTACTCCAGTATAAGTAAATCAGTCTCTATAAATCTTCTTTACACACTGATGACAGGATTCTGATCTCATGCTGGTTCTACACTTCTGTAATTCTATTCAGTTCATTTGAATTGCTCCTGAATGACACTGATTTGAGATCACAATCAACCCCTGAAGCTCTATTTTAAATACTCATTTTGAATCCTCTCTAAAAATCATTGGCTGATTCTCTCTGAAACCCAATTGTTTTATAACTTCAGCTTTTTCATATTTTTTCGGGGGGATTGGTCTATTTCTACTGTAAGTAAGTCAACTTTGGATAGCTGTTTTTATTATTGCAGCAGTTTGCATTGCTGCTTCTTTGAACTGGGCAACATAGCTTCTGAAGGTAACAAGATACGAATCTGCCAATGTGCATAAAATGCATGCTGCTTGGTACACGTTAATGTTTTTACATAAAGACATTTCACACTTTAGTGTACATTGAAAAAGTTTTAGATCCTAAGCTTGATTACCATAAAATTTTTCTTGGTAGGGAAAGTCCTCTGAATTCTTAACAACTAATTTTGTAGCTTACTTTTTATCTTCCAGTTTTTCTTAATATAGAAAACAAATAGGTATTTTGTTGGAGCCAACTTTTTAAAGACAGCACATGCCATTCATTGTCTCTTGCATATAGAGTGACCAGATTTTATAGAGATTGTCCCAATATTTGGGGTTTTTTCTTACATAGGTGCTCATTACTCCCCATCCCTGTCCTGATTTTTTCTCACTTGCTATCTGGTCATCCTACTTGCATGTTCTCACTCTTTCCTCCACTTCCAAAGGTATGATATTTTGTGATGTGAGTTGTGTGCCTTGAAGAAAGAAAAAGTTGAGAAAAACTAACTCTTTTCAGTATCTATGAAAGAGACTTAGTTTTCTATCTTCACTTAAAGTCAGGTAATCACAACAGCCCTGATTTTTTGTCGGGGGCATAGCAATTTGTAGGGTGATGCAGTGTGTATAATCCATGTTTTTCATTGAAATTCCCATTAACTACTCACTTATGACCAGGACAAGCAAAGGCCATTAGTAAAGTAAGTGATTAAATACTTCTAGTTCTTCACCAATTAACCTTAGTGTTCTAAGAACATTTGTTGTCATGGTTTAACTATCCATTTTTTTTCAATTGTCAGCTTTAGCAATATAACATGAGCTTTTTTTCTGGGCATAAAAAGTGAATTCAAATTTATTTTTATTGCAAATGCTGCAGTTCCATTTGTGTCATAGGAGCTGTTCTTATATAAAATTATATTTAATAGAAAAAACAAAAGAAAGGTTGCTGCTTCATGCAAGTCACTGTGGCTTCTGAATTTGTAAACAGATCAGTTTGAAAAGGAAGTCTAGATGGTTGTTTTTAAATTCAGTGTTACCAGTTCTAATGATTTTATTATGAATATTCTAGTTTTCGGTGTGTTTCTTAAATTCCCAACTCCTTGAGGCTTATGATTAGGTGAGACTCCTGGCTTTCTTTTTTTAGAAAAAGAGAAAAGCTTGAACATATGATCTATGTGCACCCTTAAGGATCAAAACCGAGAAGACAAATAAACCCCCCCTCATTATTTAATTAATTATTTTTGTAAACCTCAGGATTTTTAAGCCATTTTCATAATATTGGGACCTGATTAATCAAATACTTGGGTTTGGAAATATTATTTTAATTATCACATCTGAAGTTTTGTTTCATGGATTCACCTATGAAATTAGCAAATATTTGAAGCAGAAGTTCTTTAAAGCCTAGGCTTAATTGAAGATTATTGGCAATACATTGGCATCTTTCACAATGTAACGATAAATAATATGTCAACTTGAATTTTTCAAACTAATTTCAAAACGAAGTTTGTGATACAGCACACTTTAAATAGCATGTACAGAATTTTTTAAAAGTTTTAAAGATTATAAATGATTGTCTGCTCTCCTGCTGATATTTAGAAGGGTCTTTTCTGACACCATTAAATGTGCTTGGTCTTACTTTCCTCCTGTTCCTCCCTCTCCACACTCCCACCTGCTGGTTGTATACTCTCAGTGTTGCTGCTGCTGTTATTGGCAAACAGCCTTTTGAAGAGTCTGTGGGCGAGTATTTATGCAGTGCATGAAACAAGAAGTACAATTCACCACAAAGAAAACAATGAAAATGACTAAAACCCAAAGGATCTAACATGTACAAAACTGCATATGTAAAATGGTCAGATGGATGGGGCACTGCACTTAGATATAGGAGGCCAATGTTAAATTCTCAGCTCAGCCCTATGTTTCCTGTGCGATCTTGGGCAAGTCACTTAATCTTCCTTTTGCCTCAGTATATGGGAATAATGTTTTCCTTCCTCACAGGAGTGTTGTCAGGATAGGCTCCTTTAATGATTGTGAGATATTCAGGTAGTAGGTTGATGAGGGCCCTGTAAATACCAAAAGAGAGAATAAAAAAGAAAAATATTTTTCTCTAATTTCTTTCAGTTCTAATAATCTTAGGGGCTACTTGTAACAGTACCAGGCACGCAAATTTTCAGATAGAATAGTTGGTGCCCCTTTAATGAAAAATAGGAAGGGTCAAATAGAAAACTCCCAAAAGCAAAGTTCCCCAGATATCAGAATTCATAACTAACTTCGTATCTGAATATTGCATTTCAGGTATTTCTCAGTTTATTTGAAATGATTTTGTCCCTCATTTTTAAATTTCTTTTTAAAATTATGACGGTAAGAAAATCAGTGAAACTGCTCTATCTCCAGTTAAGCCAAAAGAGAAAAAAAATCAATAATAAAGCAGTTCATTTATTGTCAATACGTGGGCACATAGGTCCATCCAGGGTAGTGGTTCTTGTGGGATCAGGGTCTACACTATCATCCATACTTCTGTAGCATATTGATGCTCTTCTCTGAGAGATGTTGGATGCACAGCACCTTTGGAATTCAGCCACTTATGTAGGTACCTAAAAATGGACTTACTAACCCATTTTTGGTACCCTTTTTGAAAATCTTGCCTTTCTTTCTGTGCTACCACACTGCAAGTCAAGTCTACAGTTTTTCCTGTGCACTTCTACTTACTGCTGTATAGACTGTAGGTCTCAAAGCATAATAATAATAATAATTTAAAAAAATTATTACTTGTGCCAATAATGTTTCACGCAGCATGACTAATTATAAAGGCAATGGGACATGGTCAGGAAGTGTGGGCAGGTTATTTTTTTTTTTAAATAAGATGTAAATACATTTTTCTCAAGACTCTTTCAATGGATCAGAATTCCTGGAAAAATTCTGGGGACCTTTTTGTTAAAGGTGCAATAAAGGTCAAAATTATGGAAGTGTTTTGAAAGTATTTGTAATGATCCATTTGTTCAAAAAGCTTTGCTGAAATAAAGTAGGGTTTTTAAAAGAAACATACAAAGCCCAGTTTGAATGGGTTGAAAAAGACATCATCATCATTATAACAATAGGGCATGACACAACGTGCATTAGTAGGTTATTATGCACACAGAAATAGTTTATTACTGTTAGAATATGGTTCATTAATCTTACATTTGGAAAAAAAACCCTTTTGAAAGGTTTTAAATATTGCTACTTTAGTCCTGACTGAAAATGGGTCATATATGAAAACGTGTTAGCTGCTGTAGTGACTCTCAAAAAGTTTGGACAATATTTTAAACTTTGGAGAAGATTCTCAAATTTGTAACGCCTTATCTGAACCAACACTGAACCTTCTGAAGTTGCTTTTTGCTATTTGAAATATTTTGCACGGTCTTTCTGTCACTTCATGTAGTATTGCAGTTATTTGTTTTTTCTCACTGTTCAGCAGTGTAACTCAATATCATCTTGTGCAGTGATATTAAGCACAAACCATGCTATGCGTAAGATTTAAAGTCTTTGTCTTGAGTCTGATTTCATTTACACCAAGATATCAGTTGAATCATATGAGTGTAAAACTCGTGGAAGTATAATCAGAAAATATGCAAAGTTATATTATATTAGAGGTATCTTATACTTCTATTGATCTAACATAGATTTACAGTATATAGAAAATAGGTAGTTTCCTGCTATTTTGGTGAAAAATGTTTTCCATTTTCCAGTCCATAGTCAACAGCAAGGGCTTAATAAAACCAGTCTTACAGACCAAACCAGTAACTTTCCTCTGAATTGGTTTAGCATGCAACTAGAGACTGACTTCACACATTCTCCTTCATTGAACGTAATGGACTGAAACTAACTAATGATATATTTTAAATGACCTCTTTAGGCAACACTGAATCCCAGAAAAAACACACCACAGAATTCTGGTGGCTTTGTACACTAGCTGGCTCTAATTTGCTACAGCCGATTTAGACGTATAGAAAAAAATTGTTCCACCAATGAAAGCAGTGACATTAGAAGTCTGCCATTTCCATTAGTAGGCAAATAAAATAAAATAGCAGTTATTTTGGGATTAATTTTGTCATGCGTGAAAAGCAGCTTTCATCACTGACATACCATTTTTTCTTAAATCATACTATGTGACTTGAAGTGGACTTAAACAACTAAGAATACATCTTATATTTCCAGTGAGAGAAACCTGATTAATCTGCTAAAATTAGATAAAGTAAATGGTTATAAGAAGCCAACGATGTGGGTGGACAAACAATTATTTTAAAGTGAAAATGGATATTAGTGAATCTGCATATTGTAAAGTGTTCTCCTATCTTGGCTACACCTTTTTTTAGCATTAATTCTTTGTGGATTTTAAATATAAAGACTACATCACATGTCCACTATTGGTTCACTTATGATTAAATTTTTTAATTTTCCCAATGGAATTTCTCATATGGGAAAAGTAGAGTTAATCAAATAGTATTTGTCAAACCAACTATTAAATGAATATTCTCCTATATTGGTTTGCAGATTGTTTGTGAATCACAAGTAAAAACATTATGAGCCTGAACATATATCAGTAGTATGATTCTACAATAACAGTGACTCACATTTCAGATGTTTATTCACAAATATATTCATGAATCTATTTTGCATTGTTGAATCTCTTCTCATTTTTATATTCCCAAGTTACCAAGACACACATGATATAGTGTCCCATTGATGGATTTTGAACAGTTAAAAAGACATGCATAGCGATAATTTGTGAGCATGCAGAAACTCACAGCTCTGCATCTATGGGGATTAGTAAGGAAATTATTGTATGCCCTGCCACTCCCTAGCACTGATTTGAAATTTAACTCTTTTGACCCCTCCCCCATTACGAGGACAAAGGTTCAAGTCACACAGTATCTGCTATAATATCAAATGGATTTCACTGCGCATGCTCATATTCACACACATGCAGTGGTCTCATGAGATCATTGCTGACGAACATTCCAAGGCTCCTTGAGAGCTAGCTGGCTGCCTGGTAACTGTAGATAGCCTTGAAGGTCAAAGTATTGTAAACATGTTGCCCTTCAGTGCATCCGTTACAGGAAGCCAGGTTCAGTAAGAAAGTACCTTTGAAACTGTGTTTCTGCCAGACAGCTCAGGTGCTTTTTCAAAAGTTTATTTGGGCTTAATTATTTTTAATAACTTTTTTTCTGATAACTCATGATTTAGGCAGAAAGCAGAGTGGGTGCAGAGATTTATTTACTCATGCAGTATGGTTGTGAAGTTTTGTGAAACTACATTTTATGCAAATAATGTACTTAGCTCATTTGCTATGTGGCCCATTAGCATTGGTGTTGAAAATACTTAGTGGGTTTGGTGTAGATGTAAAGCATCAGCTGGAGATCAGATTTTCCATGCATGGTAGCAGCAGGTATGGGAGGAGCAAGTCTTGGCTTGTACACCTCAAAAGAGGGGGTAAGATATTTTGCGGAGTCAGAGGCAATTTGGATGGAGCTAGGGATAAACAGGGAAGTCTGCATGGGGTGTAGTTGCTGTGTGGGAGGTAACTTGGGACTCTGGGAGGGTGCACAGGTTGGTACTAACCCCTCTAGCTCAAGTTCAGTCTATTAGCTCATGTCTCTGTCCCAGTCCTGTCCCTCTCCCATTCTGTTCCCGCTTTACCTTCACACTATCCACTCCTGTTCCACCCTTTCCCATCAATAGCTCTTGTCCCCACCTTTCCCCAAGTAGCCCTTTATCTTCCTTTACACTGAATAGCTCCTGTCATCTCCTTCCCTCCAACAGTTCCTCTGTCTCGCTCCTCGTTGTGTCTTCTCCAGTAGTCCTGCTTTCCCCCAGTAGCTCCTGATTTCCCCAGGCCTTTCCTCTCTACCCCTCCAGTAGCCCCTCTCTTCCCCGTATGGGATAATGACAATAAGGATTCAGCGTCCTCCATCTCATCATTGGGCACTGTCTGGCTTAGAATGCCAGAGAGAGCAGAGTGCGATAGCAGCCCCTTATTGGCAGCCAAACTGCACTGCTGCCCTTGTACTTGTGACATTCAGCAGAGACATTCAGAAGAGTAGCCTGCATGTGTGTTTGTTGTGTTACATTTTGCAGATGTGACTCAGATAACAGCAACTATCACTCAACTTAAGAATGCAAAAATACTTTGCAAAAATTACATTATACTTTGCTGTACTACCCTTAAGAACAGACCCTTGTTATTACAGATGTGTATTATATTTATTGTCTGATGCATGGATTACCATTTAATGAGTGTAAGTTCCAGAAAATTTCTAGAACCCTTGTTTTTGGAATAGAAAACTTGAAATATGAATAAGTAGAGTGTATATGTATGAAATATGTATAAGTAGACATGTATTTTATACATGTAACAGAACTGGCTGGCTTTGCTTTTCAGATTTTGCAGGTGCCAAAAATTTATCATTTTCACTCACATTATTGAACTTCATTGACTAGTAAAGGAATTCCAATTTTATTATTAGCATGTGTCTGTTAGTGGTATGATACTTGTACGTCTTGGGCAAAAGGTTCTTCAAGTAAAGGGTTTAATGTTAGGATGTTCCGAGAGGGGGTGGGTTTATGTAAAACCAGAAGTTTTTCTTAGGTTCATAGATCTTAAGGCCGGAAGGGACCATTATGATCATCTAGTGTAACTTCTTCTATTGCAAACGTTATTGAATTTCACTCAAAAATTCCTGCATGAAGCATATCTAGTAATTTCTGCATCTAGTGTGAGTAGTAATGTTCCTGTTTGCTTAGACAGCTATACAAAACATCCTGTAAGGAAGTAGTGCACAAGTATTCAGGAGATTGCTTGTAGCCTAAATGCAAATTCCTCAATTAAGTTCACATACTATTACTTTTAATGCCTGTTTCTGCTCCTTAGATTTGTTTGCATCATGTTCAGGAGTCTGGCCAGAACATAATAGGTTCAAATATCCATGGCAAGAATTGGGCCACTGCCAGTGCTGGTACTATAAAATATGTTACAGTGATGATTTTTAGATTGAGGTCCCTTCTACCCATCTGTAGTGCATGAGTCTCCATGAAGAAGATAAAGATTCCAGCTGAGATTTTCAAAGTTGTCTATGTATTTTATTTATGTAATTTCTCGAGATGGCTTTGAAAATCTCAAGCCTTATGCCTCTCTGAGGCTATGTCTACATTGATGGTGGCAAATTTGCTGCCTTCAGATCGATCTATCCGGATCGATTGAGTGGAAGTGAAGACCAGCTCAGTCGATTCAGAAGTCAATTTATTAAAACCATCTCCAGAAAAAGCATAGTGCTGCGTCGACGGGTAGGCATTTCCCGTTGGTGCAGTGTAATGAATACGCCACACAAAACGGAAGTTATAAAGTCTATGGGAGTTATGCAAGCTACTCTACATAGCTTGCATAGTTCCCGTTGACTGCTGCCGAATTCTCAGGTAAGTGTAGACCAGGCCTCAGTGGGTCTAATCTCTAAACATAGTCTGTCACATCTGTAATACATGTTTTTCCTAAATAGTCATTGCACTACTGATGCCTGTCTCATCATCTTGAAATGCCTTGAGTTTGAAAGTTGCTATATGAAACCAAATTCAGTTATTTTCTTAGTTTTTGTGGAAAACATTTATCATTATGCATCAATGCATAGCAAACTAGCATTCTGTAAATGTATCTAATTTTTAGGTGAGAAAGGTTAGTATTGCAGTTAAATCTTAGATCCTGTAGCTAATTTTTGAAAGAAATTACAAATTGTGATTATTTTTTCTTGCGTTTTATTTATTTTCCGATTTAAACCTCACTTCTCAGTTGGCAAATACCCATGATAACACTATAAACTCCACCCAAAATTTGGGTATGATGTGAGGACCATGTTAATAAATTGCTAGAAAGAAACACATGATTTTAGGAAACCTAACACCTGAGTATTTTATTGCTGTGATCTTAACTTGACCGGTGCTTTGATAAATTACAAAATATATGGATTGTGAGCATACAGGATGATATATTCTCCTCAGCATCTCATTTATTCTCAATAAAGTTAAGTCAAATACCCATTAGTAATGGTTATTGAATCTTAAGACTTAACTAACAAATGTCTTGCAAAAAGTAAATATTAAGAACCAACACAGAGCAACAGATGTTGGGCAGTAGATAAGCACAGCAACTGTACCCTTATTACATTGCCATTATTAAATACAAAAAACTGTGTTTAAATAGCATTATGATTATGAGACAAATCAACAAAAACCAGGAAATTCGAAGCAGAGGCTGACATTCAGGAGCACATTCGCTACTTGATAAGGATGAATGTTACCCATTAACATTGCGGGAGTTGCACACATGCAAAAAAAGGTATTGGAGGATCTATCCATTTGTTTTAATGTATGTCACTTTGAAGATATATCTAAAAGAAAGTGATGGTGCCCCATAGAAAGGGAGTGGGCAAGAATTGATTGCAGCTCCCTGATTCTAGAGCAGTGTTTCTCAATTGGTGTTCCGCGGAACCCTGTCAGGGTTCCGCGAGAAAGTGACATCACGCCGCCGAGAGCAGCTGTTCTCCACGCCGCCGAAGAAGGGAAGATGTCCCAGATTTTTCGGTGGAGGGTATCGAGTATGAGTGCAATTTCCCTGCGGAGCCTAAAGGGTTCCGCGGGGAAATTTAATTGAGAAACGCTGTTCTAGAGGCATTTGTGCAAGTTCTTGCACCAGCCTATTTTGCAGCAGCCTAGGGGCTAATCTAAAACAGTGGCTCTCAACCTTTCCAGAAAACTGCATCCATTTCAGGAGTCTGATTTGTCTTGCGTATCCCCCCAGTTTCACCTCACTTAAAAACTACTTGCTTACAAAATCAGACATAAAAATACAAGAGTCACAGCACACTATTACTGAAAAATTACTTACTTTCTCATTTTTACCATATAATTATAAAATAAATCAATTGGAATATAAATATTGTACTTAGATTTCAGAGTGTAGACTATACAGCAGGATAAACAAGTCATTGTCTGTCTGAAATTTTAGTTTATACTGACTTCGCTGGTGCTTTTTGTATAGCCTGTTGTAAAACTAGGCAAATATCTTAATGAGTTGATGTACACCCCTCAAAGTCCTCTGCGTACCCCAGGGGTATGTCTACCCCTGGTTGAGAACCACTGCTCTAAAGTATGTCACCTGGCTACAGATTCTTAAGGGGCTATCTGCCACTGGAAAATAGCTGGAGTGGCCAATGTCACTTACAGTAGGGGCAGTGGAAGAGGGAGCAGCTTGGCTGCAAAATTGAGGATGTCTGACTTAGACAAGATCATACACAGCTGTCACTTCCTTGACTTTGCATTGAATATCTCATGTTCTTCTGATGCTACAACTACAGTATAAATTCAATTCAGAGCAAGATGCATTATCTGTGATCAAGTTTAGTTGAGAGGATTTTATGTTGCTGGCTGCAGAATGCTCTCCTAATGATGGGAAATTAGATTATTTTATTTGAATTGAATTTAGTTCTCATGACAAGTACCAGGTTGACATCCCTGCAGAGATTAAAATCTTCTATTTTTTCCACACAACAGGGTCAGTATGTAAAACGTATAACCGATGAATCATAACCACCTGAGAGAATAGCTGTACAATCTAGCCCACAGCATCACACTAGTGTGCCTAAATCCTTCCCTTGCAGAAGGACCTTGAATTTGATACAGTAGTTCAGTTTCCATGCCCAGGCAAACCTTGGGCTTCTTGCTGAGATCTTCATCAAGGGCATCAATTACTTCCAAACATGAAGGAGGCTTTTGTTATGTGACAACTAGTGCAATAGGAAATTACCATTCAGATTCATACAGTATCTTTTGTAAATATACATAGTCATCTCCTCCCTTTCTTACAATGGAATTTCTTCCTGGTGAGGGCTACATCATCATCATCTTGGATGTATCAGCATCACACATATGGATAGTTGATGCTGAACAATTGATACATTTACAGTTACTAATTCTAAACTTTTCCCATCTTTCATATTTTAAAATAGGAGTGTAAATTGTTATGATGAAGCCTTGTATTCTCTTCCCAAGTATGCAATCCCCCTCCCCAATGTTTTCTTGTTTACCTTTGCGATTGCTTTTTTTTTTTTTTTTGGTAGTTTACTACTAAATTAGTTTGCATAATGGCATTTCTTAATTTTAAATTGTAATGTTTCTGCTTGAGAAGCTGCAATGCAGAACATTTCAGTTTTTTCTTATTTAGTTTTCTTCCATTCCTTAAGAGAAATGGAAAGCTGTTACGCTGCGCTGTGTACACATAGTGCTTTTATAATATGGACTAATGTCCATTTGGGACTAGATTAAGACCACCAAACTCATTTCACTAGTGGGCTAAGCCATATTAGCCTCCTATGTCTCCAAAGAGTGATACTTTAGCATACTGCACTATGTACAACAACTTTCAGTCCCATTTGTTCATTGCAACCTTATATGTTTGTTTTTCCCTGCGCATAGACAGCTCTATCTTCTGATTTGTATTTTGTTATTTCATTTATCACTTAAAAAAATGTGTTGTTTCTCCTAAGCCCATTTTTGGTTTAAAAATTCTGAACATTTCAGGTCTAATTCTCATTTGCTTATAAGGTTGCTTTATACTCCTCTGATCCTAAAGATGTGTGTTTTTTTATTTACTACTCTTCAGAGTGGCGTAAAATGGTCTGAGTGTAAATGACAATCAAGTCCTTTATTTTCAGTGGGAGTTGTAAGCTGTTAGTACCTCTTGTAATCAGACCATTGTTTTTGATCAGTACACTTTTTTCAACCTCTTTCTGATTAGGAAATTTATTTTTTGTATGCAATAGGGGTTTTTGCGGGGGGTTTTTTTGTTGTTTGATTTTTTTAAATAACACTAATTTAGGAGGGAGAGCAGTGGGGCTTTGAGCTCTTTGTTACACTAAAAATCCATACAACAGTTCTTGTCCAGGATGCAGATCTTTGCACTCCTTGGGAGAGGAAGAACCACACATGACAGATGCTAACCATGGTACTCAGTGCACTTCTGGAAGCTCAAATACTACATTGATGAGGATACATAACAACTTGAATGGAACAGATCATTGCAATAATGCAATCTATGCTTCAACCCCCCCCCCCTTTTTTTTTTAAGTAATTTTTTTTAAATCACCCACCGGCTTCTATCACTTAGTACATCAGTCAAACATATTACTTTGACACTCGGTTATTAGCAGGCAGCAACTACTTCTCATTATGTTGCTTATACAAGAGTTAATCATTAATATTTTTATAGGCTGATAACTTAGCAAAGCAAGCTGCATAATTGTGTTCTGTGGCAGTGTGAGTTCCCTGTAATAGATATTTTAGAAATAGGTCCATTTTTGTCCGTTTGCAAGAAGCTCCTAAAAGAAAAAGGTTTGGATTCCCAGAATAAATAGTTCTACTTCAAACACTGAGTCTTGTGATTAAGGGTGTAACACCAGTGTGTAAAATTGTTGGATGTGTTGTAAAAAGATTGATGCCAGGTGAAGCTGGCTAGGTGTCAGAGAATTCACTATAACCTTCATGAATGAATGAATTTTGCTTTCACGTTTACCCAGTCTGCATCTACATGTGGGTTTTGTATCCATGTGGTACAGTGACCATCTCTGGTGACTACAATGGTTAAGATTGCAAAACACTGTCAATTATAGCTACTTGTTTCTCACATTCATAACTTTCCAGAGATGTCAGTGCTGGGAATGAAAATTTCCATGATTGTTTCAGGGGTGTAGTCAGAAGTGATTTTTTGGCAGGGTCTGTGGTTGACAAGGGTGGGCCGACCAAAAAACAAGCTGTTCCCAAAGTTCCAGCTTCCAGTCACGTGACCGGAAGCAGGAAGTTCAGGAAAGCAACTGGCCGAGAACTAAGCTGCCTGACACTCCTGTTGCCAAGGTAGCTTAAGCGGAGCGTTGGCAGCAGAACTTCCGCAACCGATTGGGTGGGCCTGCTTTCAAAATGCCACTGGATTGTTCTCTTTCATTCTGAGCTTTTGTTTTATTTTAGTTTTTGAAAGGTTGAGCAAAATCCCTTCAGCTATTTGAGTTACAAGTTGAGGAAAAATTAGATTTTTCCCATTGTTTATAAAAAATGCACTCCCCCTATGGGATTGTACATAAACAGTTGACACTTTATATTTTTATTTGCCTATGTCCATTGGCCATAATGAGTGGTTCAGTCTTTGGCCACTGAAAAAAATTAGCTGAAAGGTCATCAATGTTTAAAACAACACTATGGCACATGCACAGTGTATAGTAGGGTTGCCTGTAAGTACTTACCTGAAACATGGACTATTGCTAATGCATGTGTAGCTATTTAATGCAGAATGAACACCTTGTAACTTTAACATTACAAGAAAATTGTAGTTTTAAAGTTATGGGCATTAATATCAAGTAAATGACATTTTTATTACATTTTTACATTCAAAGCTAGTTTAAAATAGTGTAAAATGTAAAGCCATTCAAATGTAATCTTTCATAACTTTAAAAATATTGAAAACTTTTTTCAAACGTGGCTTGTTCTATAGATGTCTCTGAGAACTAAATATATAGATTAGATGTAATCTTTGGTATGTAAAAGATTTTTAAAAGTCATGTTTATGCTATATCATATATTAGACACATAAAAATGATGTTAAAATATTATTAAGGTTACAAAGTCAAGCTTTCAGAAGTTAGAAAATGCAAGGTTGCCTGGGCAAGCTTAATTTGGTCCAATGTGCAAATGGATGCAATCTTTAATTACATGATCACATTCTGTTTTTTCCACCACACTCCTGCCACGTTCAGTGTATAGATGGTACTTAGCTAGTGAGCAACCATGCAATATTTCATTTTTTCCTCATTGTTCAGTGGGTGGCCCTACACTTTGTTTACTGGTTACTATTCAAACTCTGCTCTGAAGACGGAATTGTTAATTTCCTTCTGGGCTTGTCTTTGGCGCTCTTCGTTATAGTATCTGAGTGCTTTACAAACATTATTTGAGACACGTAGGACCTGATTTTTCAGAGTATTTAGAATTATGTAGCACTTAATATGTTCAAAGCACAGTTCCCATTGACTTCAATTGCAGCTATAAGTGTTCAGCGCTTCTGCAAATCAGACCTAAGGTCTCAGGACCGGCACTCAGAAAATGAGGAACACACAATTATGACCACCTGTGAAAAGTTTGTTTTAAATAACTTGCCTAGTATCACACAGGAACTCTGTGACAGAGGCAGGGATAGAATCCAATTCTCCAGAGCTGGATTCAGCTGCCCTAACCCAGAGATTATCCCTTCTGTTCCTACAGTCCCCTGCCTCATTCACTACAAAACATCCAAAGAAGGTGAGGGCAGTCTTGCCTCCTGCTCCTCTTGCTTTCCTTGAGCAAGTCCTGCAGGAGGGTGCTCCCCAGCTGCCTCTCATGCCTGGTCCTCCAGAACTTGTCATTGGGTCCCTACCCCTTGAACCTCCCCAGCCGCCCCGACACATAATGTAAGTAGGCTGAACGCTATCCATCAGTCAGCCTTCGAACTGCACCCAGGAAACATCTGTATACACTCATGCTTCATATTATTCACTTTCTCTTCCTCATGTCCCACCCTGATACCAAGGAGGGCAAGGACCCCTGGTGGGCAAGCCTGTACTCCACTCTGGTTCCATGGTCCATCAGGAGTATCAGCTGGTGGCTCCTTATGGAGCTGTGAGCACAGGTATGTGGCTGGCACAGTTCAGAATTCCCTCCAACACCTGCTCCTTTTGCGGCGAGAGGGAGACCCTCGCACACATCTATGAAGAGTGCATCAGGTTGCAGCCCTGCTTCCAGCTCCTCCAGAACCCCTTACTGAGGTTCTGGCTGCACTTTTCCCCGCACTTTCTGATTCTGGCACACCCCATCCACGGCCCCACAAAGCCATGATACCTCTTCTTCAACCACCTCCTGGAGCTGGCCAAGACGGCCATCCACAAGATCAGAGGGGGAAGTTGGATGGAGGGGTCTCTGTGACTGTGGCCTTATTTCCAATCCTTTGTTCGATCATGTGTCCAAGCAGAGTTCCTCTGGCGCAGTGTCCACTGATTCCTTGGATATCTTTGAGGAGCAGTGGGTATGTCAGGGGTTCTCTGCTTGGCATCCCCTTCTAGTTCACTAATTTTACCCAATTACCCTTATTCCCATCCCTGTTTCTCATTTGTTGTCACCAGTTGTTGCTCGGATCTACTGGTCTCTCCCGCCCAGCTAAGTGGGAGGGCCCTTAGCTATTGGTGGGCTTAGGCCCACCATCATCGATTCCTGCAGTAGGTATGTACCTTCTGAACTTCTGCAACAAATGAGGTAGGAATCCTAGAGCCCCCTTCTTACATAACTCTGTGTCAACCCCAGGGCAGGCCAATTCTGTGCAGTGAATGAGACAGAGGTCCTGTGGAAAAAATAGTATGTGATCATGTAATTAGATTGCATCATAATGCATGCACACAAGGGCACTGAAATAAAGTCTCTAGCATTTCCTAGAGTGCTTAACTTCACAACCTTAATAATGTTCTTTTAACATGGATTCAAGTTTCCAACCAGCTATCCTCAAATCTTACTTGGTGTATAACCATAAGTGAGAGAGTGCAGGGCTGGCAAACATTGCAACATTCTTATCTCAGAATCTAGCCCTTTACAAAGACAATAAAAGCCTATTCATGTCTCAATCATTCAGGCTCATGGCAACCTGTTAGGACGGTATTGTGCCTGCTTTATATGGTAGTTTACTATTTTTTTTTACTGCAGCATAAATGCCAATAAGATTGGATTTAGATGAGCAAGCTGCATAATGCTTATGTAGTTGTGGCTACTGCAGGGAACCACTGTGCCTCACTTGCCTCACTTGATGATATCTTTTGACACATCTGCTAGAAAAAGAATTCTTGAACAGAAGGGGGTCATTGGGGATTTTAGGGCATTTGTTGCTGCCAAAAGAAAGTGGTAACATTTTTGCAGACACTGGAGAAGTCCATTAAAACCACTTTGGTTGTGCAAACATATGTTTTACCAGATACTGGAACCCACATACAACTTTGAAAGCCTGCCTTTCCCAAATAGATTTTTCCCTCGAGGTTCCTCATCCTCATTACAGAGTTACCTAGACAAACTGGAGGATTGGGCCAAAAGAAATCTGATGAGGTTCAACAAGAACAAGTGCAAAGTCTTCCACTTAGGACGGAAGAATCCCATGCATTGCTACAGACTGGGGACCAACTGGCTAGGTAGCAGTTCTGCAGAAAAGGACCTGAGGGGTACAGTGGATAAGAAGTTGGATATGAATCAACAATGTGCCCTTGTTGCCAAGAAGGCTAATGACATATTGGGCTGCATTAGTAGGAGCATTGCCAGCAGATCGAGGGAAGTGTATATCCCCCCTATTCAGCACTGGTGAGGCCACATCTGGAGTACCGTGTCCAGTTTTGTGCCCGCCATTACAGAAAGGATGTGGACAAATTGGAAAGAGTCCAACAGAGGGCAATGAAAATGATTAGGGGGCTGGAGCACATGACTTATGAGGAGAGGCTGAGGGAACTAGGTTTGTTTAGTCTGCAGAAGAGAAGAGTGAGAGGGGATTGGATAGCAGCCTTTAACTACCTGAAAGGAGTTCCAGGGAGGATGGGGCTAGGCTGTTCTCAGTGGTGGTAGATGGCAGAACAAGGAGCAGTGGTCTCAAGTTGAAGTGGGGGAGTTCTAGGTTGGATATTAGGAAAAACTTTTTCACTAGGAGGGCGGTGAAGCACTGGAATGGGTTATCTAAGGAGGTGGTGGAGCCTCCATCCTTAGAGGCTTTTAAGGCCCGGCTTGACAAAGCGCTGGCTGGGATGATTTAGTTGGGGTTGGACCTCCTTTGAGCAGGGGGTTGGACTAGATGACCTCCTGAGATCCCTTCCAACCCTAATATTCTATGATTCTATGATCCTTGCATGGGATTCTGTACTCTGAGAGTGAATCACAGAATTGTAGAAATGTAGGGCTGGAAGGGACTCAAGAAGTTATCCAGTCTAGGTTCCTGGGATAATTCCTGACTAATGTTTGTCCAACCAGTTCTTAAAAACCACCAATGACAGGGATTCCACAGCATCCCTTGGAAGCCTATTCCAGAACTTAATTGCACTTATAGCTAGAAAGTTTTCCTAATATCTAATCTAAATTTTCTTTGCTGTACATTAAGCCCATTACTTCTTGTTGTGCCTTCAGTGGATATGGAGAACAATTGATCACTGTCCTTTTTATGACAGCAAGTAACTTATATGAAGACTATTATCATGTCCCACCTTTAGTATTCTTTTCTCAAGATTAACTTGCTCATTTTTTTCAACCTTTCCTCATAGATCAGGTTTTCTAAACCTTTTATCATTGCATTGCTCTCCTCTGGGCTCTTTCCAATTTGTCCTCATCTTACCTATAAAGTATATCAGCTGAGGCCTCTGCTGTGCCAAGTAGAGTGGGATGCTTACCTCACATGTCTTACATATGACATTCTTGTTGATACGCCCAAGAATGATGTTAGCCTTTTTCATCTTTGCTCTATCGCTTTAATTCTCTTGTACTTGCTGGTCTTAACCACTTGTTCCTGATGCTTACTAAGAAAACAAAAACTACATGACAAACATCATTCTGAGATCTTTTTTTCTTACTGCAGCTGATTTCTGGTCTCTCTCCCTCACTCTCACATTCAGTTCAGATTAATTTTTGAACAACAGTCTAATAGGAGGGGCCTCATTTTGAGTTAACAAGCTATTTCTGTGCTGTCTGAAATTTCTCATTTGGAACACTTTAAATTAAAAATTTTTTTAAAAGGAGAAGGAGGAGGAGGAAAGTGAAATTCACTTAATTCTGACTTCATGTTTGGAAAGTTTTAAAAGAACCAGACATGTTAGATGAAATAATTTAATGCGTTTGAGGATACAAGTTTTGTGGAACTTTAAGCATAGAGTACACATATGCCTTTTGCATTTAGGAAGTCAGATGCTATATAGAGAGACAATTAATGGATAAACTTAGTCTCTGTTACACAGCATACACTTAAGTAAATAAAGTACTGCTGAAGTACAGCATGTGCAGCACATTTTTATGTCATGGCATAGCTTTTGGAAGTTTTTGAGTCCTATTTCTTAATTAAACAAGTCATGGATGTTTTTAAAGAACTAAATAGGAAAAACACTACTCTGAGTGGTAGACCAACCAGAACTTATTGATTTTTTAAGCAATAGCCGCCAGAGTGTAGAGACTGTAATTAAGAAATTAACTTAATTTATAAATAAAACCTTGTGTGATTTTTGCTAAATGCTTTAGCAAGAAAACATAAGTCCAGGTATTAGTTATATGGGTTGCTGGTATGTGAGTCATAAATTAGAGATGGGCCCAAACAAATCTTATGGTTCTGAGCAAATTTGAATGTTGAGGAGGAGTTCAGATACAAATATCGTAGTTGCTGCCTGTTTGTATGATGATGTTTAGCATCACTAAAACCATGGTTCTCAGCAATCCTGAATCCAATTTTGCAGGTTGGAGTCATCTCTAATATGAATCTTCTGTATCTGGTACAACACCAAGTGCACACAGTGGAACCATCACTGATTTTAGTGGGATGTTTGCACAATGATTGTCATTTTTGACAATGGAACTTTGGCTACTAAGTCACTTAGGCCCAGATCCTCAAATATTTTAAGTGCCTAACTCCCGTTGAAATCAGTGGAAGTTAGGCACCTTCATACCTTTGGGGATCTGGACCTTAGGAACTTTTGAAAATTTTACCTATAGGATTTGTGCAATAACTTTTACTCGTTATTTATTTTTTTGTTTGGTGATTTATTGTCTCATTCATTATCAATCAAAATATAGTCAACTTTAAGGCCACTGCTGTTTCTGTCCTTTGAGTCTCTTCCTTCTCCTCCTCCTTAGTCTTTCACTGCTGTGTTTTTTGTGTGTTTGACCTGTTGTTCCCTCTATATTTTCTTTCTGAAGTGGAACCCTATTCCCACATCCTTCCCCATTCAGCTTCCCTATCAGATAAAAAACTAAGCAATGAAATATCAGTGTTGCCATTTAAGTGTTATCATTTGGCTTTACAATAGGCATCCCAATAACATTAGTGGGGATAGGGTAGTTCAGACCTTAGAGTTAGTGTTTCAGGCTGTCTGCAGACTAAGGAAGACAACATTACCAATTACTTCATGTTTGAAAGGTGATTTTTGGCAACTATGATAAGAAATGTACTCTGCTAAAAAAAATCAGAATATTTCATGTGGACTTCATAAGTACATCAATGGCTAGACAACCTTGCCATAGTTCTATGTATATTGAAAATTATGCAGCGCAATTTTTATTGAACAATCAGCTAATTTCTAGTAAAAACTATGGTACGTCTTGCATGCAGTGCGGCTCTTTTTCTCAGTTACATTATGGCATAGTTTGGTATTATTGAAGAACTATTAATTTGTTAAAATGGAAAAAATTAGAGGCTTGTAAGAAGATATAGTGTGTACAATATTTCATCAGAAGTATTATTATTTGAAACCAGAGAAAAATCTGTTAATTTTGTCACATAATAATAATAATAATAATAATAATAATTTATTGAAAGTTCTACATAGCTTCTTTCACTCTAGGATTTCAAATCACTTTACACACACTAAATTAATATTCACATCTCCACCATGAGGTACAGGAAGAATATATCTTACACATTTTACAGATAAGTCTGCTGAGGCAAAGATAATGAGTCGCCTCAAAATTGCGCAGTGAGTTAGTGACTAGCTGGGGAATAGAGCCTTGGACTGCCGAGCTGCATTGTAAACAACACTCTCACAGTACATGTAGACAATACTTGCTCCTTAATTAAAATAAATATAATGAATATGTTAGGTTTCTCATAATGTTCTATGAAGGTGCCTTATGATGGGGTGTTTATTATGCCAGCAAACATGTTACTTAGAACACACTGTACTGTACTAATATTGGTGTAAAACCTACATATTCAACAACTTAGAATTACATGTACTACCATGGTACAGATGTACCAATTATTGTGTACATGGCGGTATTCAGATACATACAGGGAACCTTTGATTTATTGAAGATTGAAAAATGATTGTGCCATGTGCTCCCTGCAGAAGTGTACGTGGGGATCTGACTAGCTTCTGTGGAAGCTGCATGTTTACATTCAAAGAAATGGTATGACTCAATAACTGTATGTCACAATCTGAGCTTGCTATGAAGAACATTCCGTGTCTACACATATGGCCATAATCCATCAGTTAATTGGGTTTAATCAGTTACTTTGTTTTAAAACTTCCTATAATTATGACTTTCCTGTAATAATATTTTATCAGAGAATAAAAGTTGTGTGCAGTTCTTTCCATAGTAGCCTGACTGTAAAATATATTCACGAAGATAGTTTTAGTTCATGTTTCTGAGGAATAAGCTATTAAACATTCTGGATAATAAACATAGCAAATCATTTTAATCAGTATTTCTTTTTTTGCAGGTAAGTTCAAAACCTGTTTATCCCATTTTAACAGAATACAGGTATGACTGATGTGTTTTCTTTTAATTGCTTCTTAATCTTATATTTTTGTAAATTGAAAATGACAAGTTTGAATTAGTTTTTTAAAAATGATTTATAGAGCATCAATATATTTTAGGCATTGTCCACCTTAATATATATTGTCTCGTCTAGTCCTATGTTCCTACTGTATAATATAATATTGGGTAAATATTAAAGCTGCCACATTTTTAGTCACATAAGTGTATACTGTATGATATTAGTCACTTTGTGCACGAGTTCATCCTCTTCTGTAGTGTGGTAAATAAGAAATTTGTTATAAGATAAAAACAAACAATAGTATTGATTCCTGTGAAGCATGCTGATGATTTCTGTGAAAATATTTGAAAAATTTTTCTTAAAATTTGATCAATGAGAAGCATTTGTATAAGTTCATTGTCTGACTATAATAATGTACAATCCTGTAGTATTTTAACACGTCTGAGCAAGGGGCAAATTCCTTGTGTATTTCATATGCTGATTATATAGTCCATGTAAATCGGAGTTTAGTATACTCTGAGGGGAAATGGCTGAAAAAAGTTTTGCACTTTGGACATTGTTAGCACTAAATATTCTAGAAGCAGTACATCCTTTTTCTAGCATATCTGTTTTCCTGATCTACAAAACAACATCAAATACAAAAAAATGCTAAATGTATGTACAAGAAGTTAGAAAGGACTGTGTGACCTTATGTTAAATGGTTATTTAGAATGATGTTCAGAAGCTTCTCTCGATGATCAAGGGAGTTTTTTGTTGTTTTTTTTCCCCAGTGTATTTTTCTATCATCTTAAAAACTGGTTTCAGAAAGTTTGTTGGGATCTCAGCGATGGTGACTAGGAATAGAATCTGCCTTTGAAAGGGCATTTTACAAGGGGGGGGGCAGAAAATGCTTCACTATCCTGGTGGATTATTCTTTTAAAAATCCCAAAACAGAATTAGTAAAGCTGGATATTCCGAGAGAAATTCCACCTTGGTAGAAACTTGTGATGCCATTTAACACAGGTGCTGGCAAGTGAACCCTCTGAATTATTTTAAGATGTCAGATGTAATAAGAGACCCTTCCCTAATTCAAAGCTTAATGTTAGGGGAATGGGGGGAAAAGGTGGGGGGGCAAAATCTTCTTTTTGCCCCTTTTTCCATGTCCACTAGGTGGGGAAACTTCTGGTCTGAATTCAGTGTTTTTACTGAATTTAAAGTCCTCAATGTACTCTTTCATGATTTAAGTTAAAAATAAATAAATAAATCAGGAATTCAGTTAACTATTTTACATTTTAGAAGTAACCACAGTGTGAATTTGTGTATTAAACAGTCTTCATGATTTTGAACACTAGAGGGCACAAAAGCATATTTTCCAGAGAGATGAGTCCCTTTGCAAATGAATTGATACATCTCTGAAAATCAGACTCATTTAAGGAATAATATACCCCAGTGTACATAATTAGGCTGTAATTCAATCACATAATTCTAGTGACTTCATAAATCACCAGAAGCTGGACTGGTTAATCAACTTCCCGTGATGGAATTACACCTTTATTTGTACAGTTTTTATGTGTGGCGAGCATTATAGTACCTAGCCAAAAATATTACTATGTACTGCATTGACATTTTTTATTCCAGTAAGGAATAACCATCAATATTCTTGTAGACTACATGGCGAGCACTTGCCACTAAAGATCTTCTGGCACGCCTTCATCTGTGTAACTGTTAAAACAGTCTGCAGTGGCAAGTATGTGTTCATGTATGTCAATCATTCACTGTAATTTTATTTATTTTTTGTTGCCTTGAAGCAGTACTTTAAGAATTTTATAACAAAACCTTTTGATATAAAATCTAAATAAGTAGTTTTGTTCTCAAATCTTTTAAAAGTACAATCTTTTGTCAGTACTGGTCTACAATAAGACCCTGAAAATCTTCAGATTATAAAAAAATTACCATCTTCCACGTACTATAAAATTAATTCTCCTTTCATTCGTTAACTAATGTTTTAGCTGACTTAAAAATACAAATGAATTGGCATAAATACATAGCATAAATCTTAACAACAAAATATAATACTTGTTCGTGGTTGCAGTGGGATTTGCATTTCATGTTTGAAACTGGTCCCTTCCTAATTACAACATTACACAACTTATATTGGATATATTTGCATGACACTCAGTATAATGCATTAATAGTGGATAGGGATGTTGGAAACCAGAGTTCCACTCTCATCTCAGATATCAGTTAACTTTTCAGTTCAGAAGTCAGTTAACTTTTCTATCTCAGTTTCCACATCTGTTAAATGGGGAAATGCTTTTTTACTTCTCATATGTGCTCTGGTTATTAATTACATAATGTTATTATAACACTTTGAAAATGAAAACCTAAATATTATTATAGAAATTTAGAGTGTTTTTAACATGAACTATATGTATATGTATATACACACACACACATACAAATAAGAGATTCTCTCTTGCGTGATGTAATATTTCAACAGAAAATTTCTGTGATAAATAACACATATTCAGTCAGCTGAATTAGAAGAACCTTAGCTCCTCTTGCAAGACCTTCCCCTTTTAAAGTGTGTTTACATATTCCAAGCGATGGAGCCACTCAGTGCTCTCCTGTCCTGTCCTGTCCTGTCCTATTCTATAGAATTTTTAATCCCCCTGTTTATCAACTATTTAAACTCCAGGTCTGTATGCTCTGTTGGAGATGGTTAAGGACTCAGTTCATTCATTCCCCCTCTAACACCTACAATTCCCCAATTACAAATATGTCCTTACCCATTTTCTCCTTGCACATAAAATCTCTTCTCACTACAATGAGTAAGAACCTGAGTAATTATCCAGTCAGTTATCTTCTGAGGTGGGACTCAGTTGTCTGCAAGTTCAGTTCAGCATCAAGAGAACTGGCATATGCTTTTCAATTGCTCTCCACCTCAGACAGATGGGACTGAGGACAGCTGGTTCTGAAGATTTGAAAAACCTAATTCCAGAACACACAATTTACCTGCTACATTGGCAAGGGTAACTCTTTCCCCTGGTACTTATGCTTTAAAATATGGTCTTTGCTTGTATCATTATAAAATGTTCCTTTAGGTAATATATAATACTAATAGAACTTTTGTACATTAATTTACAGTAAATCCAGTAATTCGCAATAGTCTTTAAATGTGCCTTGATTTTTAAGTCCCTGTGAGATTTGAAAAAACAAGCCTTTTCTGAAGTTCCTACACTTGTCCCACACTTTCGGTCTGGCCTTGACGTGATTCAGCATGCTTCTAATTTTGCTCCTATTGTAATCAGTGGGAGCAGAAATGGGCTGATCCCACGCACATCTGAAAATCCCATCCCTTTGAATGATGGACCATATTAGAGGTAAGCATGATTCTGTTTGGTGGGTCTCTGACCGTTCCCTGGGCATTGAGAGACAGCAGCATCTGTGTTTGAAATCTCCCAAGAACAACTGAAAGCATCCAGGGCTACCTTGCTGTTCTACACTTTTTTGCTTCTTCATTAAATCCCCTTTCAGTGACCCAGCTCCAAACATGAGTCAGAGGTGCCTGGAAATCATTTGCACAAGCTCTTCAGTTTCATGTGAACTAAAATTAGGCTACCTCTGTGATTCTTGAGATGTCATTTGTCCTTGAGGTGCATCACCATCCACTGAGACAATAGACATGAACTGCTTCGACTTAAGCAGCAGGAATTTTTAAAAATACAGACAATCACAGCACACATTAGTATAGTAGTCCTTTATCTTAACACACTCAGGTTCTTACTTGTGCATTCCAATATAGAAGGATATTCAGTCTTATATGTAAATAAACAAAACAAAAAAACATAGCAGTGCCCCCAAATTAATTGGGCTAGCTATCATAGCACAGATATTTTCATCCATAGATTTGTATAGAATATTCTGATTTATAACTTTTTATAATACAGAGCAATATAACATATATATATATATATATATATATATATATATATATATATATATATATCTGTAAGGTTGCCTTGTGTATCCTATGCCATTATTTGTTATTTTAGACACACTTGTAGGATATAACCCAGTATGTTCACGTTCTAGAAATAAGACATTCACAACCCTTTCCATGGCATTACAATTCTGCAATTTATATTTTTGTTGATATAGCCATTGTGTCAAAGGAATGGTAACGCCTGCCCACCGCAATCTGAACTAGTTGCCAGTAAGCCAGTGAATTCATACAAAGACTTGCTGATTCTATATGTAAAATCTCTTAATAGACTAGGCTTGAAGTAGTTGAATGACTTTCACAATCCTTCATGGAACTTAAAATCTGCCATATTACCTTTCCTCTCCATCTTGTTGATTTGCCTGAATAATTTTGGGACTAAGATCTTTCCTGTTCAGGGACCTCTGTTCCCATTCTAGAACTCCCTTCCTGAGTATCATGCTCAGTGCAACTGGAGTTAGAGGAACGATGTTCCCTGGAGTGGCTGTTATTGACTGTTACCAGATTTGCCTGTCACCTTGGGGTACGCTCATTTATTAAGGTTACTTTCCTTGGGCGGGGAGGGGGGCAGCTGGCTGTAATTTTATTAATGTACTGCTTGTGTCACTTGTGTTTTTATATGGAGCTTTACTTTTCTTTTCTGCAAGTCCCCTCCAAATGGTACTACCACGCAGGACCGAAGTTTCCCAGGACTGGCTTCCTCCAGCCCCAGACTCTAATAAACACTCACATTCACACACACGCACCTTTACAGATTAACAGAGCGTGTCTGAACAGACTGAGTCAAAAGAGTATTTTTAAACGGACACCCTTATATGGCCCTGGACTCTATAGGCTGAGCAGAGCAGCACTTTCAAACTGCCACCCTTATATACCGCAGGTTCAGCATTTGCAGCTATCCCCACTTTCACTCTACAATTATTCTGGTAGTAACCCCCTTAAGGAGCAAACCCCACAGGATTTTTGGGCATTACAGGGATCTTTGGCTTAGGTAAGAGAAGCATTGCTGCAGAGCAAGATAGGGAATCCAAGAACACGAAGGAGAAAATGAAGTTTGGAGAGAGTTTGGCAACTAGCTTGATTATAAAAGTTATTTTATTGCCAGGTATATAAAACTTTTGATACTAATAGTACAAGGAGAGAAAAAATAACCAAACAGTTACAATATTACACAATTTCAATTGGGGTTTTGCGGAAATGTAGCCCAAGTTTGATTACAAAAGTCAGTTTTAGAAAATTATACCTGGACTGAGAGACAGAGAGAGCGAGCGAGAGAGAGAGAGATCAAATTAGGTCTGAGGGAAAAAGTGGGCTTAACCAGAGAAGAGAGGAGAGAGAGAATTGGGGTATCACCACTCAGTGCACCTTGAACTGGTCAAAGGTTCCCAGGAGACAGGCTGTTCAGCTTAGGGTCTGGAATGCTTGAGACAGGCAGAGCCGCCATCACAGTCAGTCAGGAAACGGAGAAGTCCCAGTGGAACTGATGCAGCTTTTGGATCCAGGCATCAGAACAGAGTTTTGAATGTGGGTAGGGTCTTTTGTAGGGAAGAAACAATGGTTCAAGGGGAAACACTAGATTTGTTTATGGGTAAACAATGACTCAAGGGAGTATACCAGAATTGTTTTGTTTATGCTGGACAATAGGAACTGATCATTCCTGGTTATGAGCAGTGTTCCTTTGCAGGAGCTCACAAGGCAGTCAGGCAGACTCAGTGTTTTGGATATCAATAAAGGATCTCTGACTAGAATTGGTCTGATAACTGCTGAGTTGGGTGTGTGCAGGTGTGGGTTCATTACCATCTGGAGCAGAGATCTCCCGTCATGCCATGTTTCCCTGATTCGCTGATCCCAGAGTTCAGTGTGGTCCCTGTCTTGAAGCTTGGTTCTCTATTCGGTATGCTAATAGAAATGTTTCCTTGTTCCATCTTCGATGTACATAAGGCTAGGGGAGTTGCCTGATCCTGTCACCATTGTTTGGAGGGGTTTAGATGTGTCCCCCACTGCCTTTTCATTGTTTTTGATAAATCTGTCTTTGACTGGTTCTGGTTCAAGCAGAAGCTAGGGCAGGAGGGGGAATGTGTTTCAGGTGAGTCAGACAATAGGGGTTTTGCGCCCTGGTTTCCCAAGAACACAGAGCTGACAGGTAACATGACAGGACACTGGGGAGCAGGGAATGATTAAAATTAGGCTGGAAGCAATTCAGCCACATGGACAGAGAAGTGAATAGGGTTTAATAAAGGTTTGTTCAATTCAACCTGCATTCAGCTCTGCTGTTTGCTAATGAACCATGGTAGTAGCATTGGAGTGGTGAGTTCTCTGCAGTGCAGCAGCTAGAAGCGTGAGCAATGTAACTCAGCCTAAAGCCCCCGGGAGCTCTGGATTTTGCAAACACAAATCTAGACCGGCAATGGACCTAGTGGGTGGAGGAATTTGAGCTGTTCACAGACCTGACCATGTAGGAGGAGGACGATAGCAGGAAAGTAAAACTGTTACTTTACCTCATCAGAGAACAAAGCAGAGAGTTCAGCACCACTCTGAAGCTCAGCACTGCCTCAAGCTTCACAGAAATCCTAGGAGCCCTGATGACCTATTGCTCCCCAAAGCCAAATGAAACTGTGGCATGACACGGGCTTTTCACTAGAGACCAGTCCAAAGGGGAGGAAATAAACCGCTGTGTTACTGCCTTATGCATGCTGGCTGCTACATGCAGTTTTGGGGACTTAGACTCCCTGATTAGGGACAAGATAATCTGCGACACTTGGGATCACTACCTGCAGAAGCAGCTGCTCCAGGAAGGTGATCTCACATTTGACAGATGCTTAGACATGGAATGTGCAGCAAAAGCCTCAAGAGAATGGATGAAAACTATAGGAAGCACAACACGCCCTGAAGTGCAGGGACTGAGACAACATCACAGGAGAGCAGGTGGCCAGGTTTCCATACCCATACTCGGATACATTTATTGTGGGATGCAACATGAGCAAGTAAAGGAGAAATGCCCCACACTTGGACAATATTGCAAGGAATGTGGCAAGATGCGCCATTTAGCAGTGTGCGCAAGAGCAGACAAAGATCCCAGAAAGATTTAGTCAGATTTGCATATGAGGGGCATGGAACATAAGTGAGTGGTGATGACATCATGACTCTCTCCTTGAGTCCAAGAGCATATCAGGTTCAGGCTGTCAAGACAAGATCACTACAAAGGATAATACCAACCTCCTTGCATGCAACAATATTAATAGGGAAATGCTCAACTGGATAGTGGGACCTCCTGTAATGTGATTCCTCAGGGTGAATTGGACTCAAAGACACCCATTAAAAAGAGTAGGCACAATCTGATAATGTACAATTAGACAATATTGCAACCTCTCGGAAAATGTGACCTCATAATAACTAACTGAAAAAATAACAGATGGTACCAACTGAAATTTGAGATGGCAGATGGTAAGCACCACAGACCCCTCTTGGGGAATGCAGCCAAGCAAGCTATGGATATGGTCAGGATGCAGTGTCAGATTTTCACCGCTGCAGTGCAAGAAGCGAAAGGGGGAGGTGTGTGGACAGTGGAGACAATTTTTAAAACCTATGGGAATGTTGTCAAAGGTGGCGGGTGACTCAAAGGAAAACTGTTACTGGAAGTAGAGCCTCACAGTGGAACTTGTGTGCTTACCGTGAAGGAGAATTCCAGGGGTGCTACACAGTCCAGAATACAATGAGCTTTCAACTCTGCAGAGCAGGAGTATCATAGCATCTGTAGAGGCCAGTACAGCCTGGGTAAACAGTATGGTGGTGGTAAAGAAGCCATCAGGCATCTGCATAGACCCAAAGCCACTGAACTGGGCATTGAAAGGATGCTAGTATCCACTGCCCACAATTGATGACATCTTGCCAGAACTTTCCAAACCCAGAATCTTTACACTTTGTCATGTGGGGAATGGGCTTTGGCACATAAGTCTGGATAAAGAATCCAGTATGCTGACAACATTTGCAACCCCAGTTGGTTGCTACAAATGGCTGTACGTGCCAATGGGCATAAGCCCAGCACCAGAGGTTTTCCAGAGAAAACTCCCCAAGTGCTGGAAGGACTGCTTGAGATAAAACAATAATTGCAGATGATACCTTCATTGTAGGTAAAGGGAGCAATGACACAAAAACTGAATGAGACCATAACAGAAAACAATAAGCTTTTCTACAGCTATGTAGGAACCAGAACATAGAACTGAATCCAGGAAAAATGTAACTAGTCACAGCAGAGGGACTGAAAACAGATCCCAACAAGATCAAGGCAATCAGTGACATGCCAGCTCCAGTGGATGTGAAAGGGGTACAGCACTTCATAAGAATGATACATTTCTGTTCAAATCCTGTCCACACTTGGCTGCTGTAGCAGAACCCATACATCAGCTCACAAGACAGGATGTTGAGTAGGACTGGGCAGCATCCCAATAGTAAATATTTGACACACTGAAGCAAATGATAACAGATGCCCCTTTCCTGCAGTATTACCAGCCAAGAGAGCCACTGACACTTCAATGTGATGCACTGGAGAAAGGATTGGGTGTAGCTCTTTTGCAGCAGTAACTGGTTGCTTATGCCAGCAGAGCCCTGTCAGAGGCTTAAGAGAGGTATGCCCAAATAGAAAGAGAATCTCTGGCTGTGGTATTTGGAGTGGAGTAATTGCATGAGTACACCAACGGTCACCCATTAGTAGTGCAATCAGACCACACAGCCCTAGAGACAATCATGGCAAAGCCCGTTTTTAGAGATCCAGAGAGACTGCAACACATGTTGCTGCAGCTCCAGTGCTACTAGATAAAATTGTCCAGGAGGATTACTGCTGCTAACTGACACCCTAAACTGGGCATATATAGCCAGCTTCAGAGAGTTGGGGGGAAGGAGATCAGGACATAGTGCAGCATGTTGTGGATTCAATGTCCCATTTTCAATAGCGAAGCTAGTGGAAATCAAGGAGCTCATGGAGAAGGACATCCAGCTGCAGGCAGTCGAGAGCAAGACTAGCAGAGTGGCCAGAAGCCAAGTACTAGTAAGAGCACAACCATATTTTCAAATTACAGATGAGCTTAATGTGCAGGATGGAATCACAGTCTGAGAACAGAGAGCTATTATCCTCACCTCATTATGTAATAATATCATGCAAAAATACATGCCTCACACTTAGGCATTGACAGCTGTTTTAGGCTTGAGGGTGTGTTTACTTGCCAGGAATGAATACACAACTCCACTTCTTGATAGAAGCGTGTGACACCTGCTGGTCATGTGATAACCACCAGTAGAAAGGGACTCTGTTACATGAGTTGCCCACCTGTCCATGGGAAAAGATGGGAGCAGATTTATTTACCGTCAAGAGAAAACAGCACTGGATTACAGTGGACTACTATTCAAAGATTTAGGAAGTCAATTCCTGCCTGATACAAGAAACCAGATAGTGATTCTTGTATGCGATGGCATACCAAACACCATATTCACCAACAATGGCCCCAATCTTACCTTGGAAGAGTTCAAAGATTTTGCAAGCATCTGGGAGTTTGATCACCACAGCTTCTCCCCAGCATTCTCAAGGAGTAACGGTGAGGTGGAAGCAGCTGTGAAGACTGCGGAGAGATTGTTATACAAGACTGTTTCTTCTGATTCACACCCCTTCTTAGCATTTTTCACACACTGGAATACTTCATCAAAGGGATGCCAAAGCAGTCCAGTGCAGGCACTGATGGGATGAAGGACTAAAATTTTGTTACCAATAAGGGGGAGACTTGTGAGAGCCAAAAGGACAGAGACACTGTTGAGAGGAGATTGCCAACAATCAGAGAAAGCAGGCACTAGAGTATGGTCAGCCAAGGACCTACTGGCTTTGGAGATAAGCATTCCTTTGAGAATCCAGACATTAAAGAGACATCAGAAGAAGTGGACTAAAGGAGCTGTGAGGGGTGCAGTGGCACCCAGGTTATATGAGGTGGAGTGCACAGAAGAGACAAGTGATCCAAATGAACAGGAGACACTTACAAGCCAGCAGACACAAAATCTAGAGAGAACCTAGAGATTGTCACAGAATGCAGAGACAGAGAACCATCCAGAGGCCAACCCCACAGGGAAGGAGAAGACTCAACAAAGAGATAGTCTGCTAGACTTGGAGACAGCTTACATGGAGACAGAGAGAGGTCACTCCCGGTGTGGTCACCTGTTGAGGAGACCATATTATCTCAAAGACCAACTAACGAGCTCAGTCTGTGGTAAAGACAAGACTCCAATCTGGCTGTGTGCTAGCACCCTCTGGCTGAAGGGAAACAGGATGGTGATCATCAATTATTTATTTTTGATGTTTATATTAAAATATTTGTAAAATAGACAAGATATATCATGATCAGTGGAACTGGAGTCAGAGGGCACATGTTCCCTGGAGGGTTGTTATTGAGGGGACACCAGGGGAACAGTTGAAGTTAGACTGGAAGTAACTCAGCCATGTGAACAGAGCCCTGCACTACATGTAATAAAGTTACAGATGTTCAGTTTAAACTGAATTCAGCTTCACTCTTTGCTAATGAAACACTGAAGATCTCTGTCACATACTCTAGATGGTAGCTCTGTTTAAGGTTTAATGAATGATCTGTCTCTTCAGGATAGTACATTTTTGGCCGCTTTGACCTCTCTCTTCTCACTGTCTTTGACTGGTATTTTAATCTATCAGTGACAATTCCCACGCTCCTTTTATCTTACATTTAGGCCTCTATGTTGTGTGCTTCCAGCACAGATACATTCCTTTTACTTTCTGAACATACTGATGGTTTGTTATTTGACTTTTGCAATGATGATGCAGAGCTTTCTCTATAGCTACATCTAAATTAGCCTCCATTAAAATATCATCATTTAATTATAGTTACCCCACAGTGGTATATGAGATACCACAAATTCCTAATGCTTATTAGGCCAATTCTTATTTATATTTATGCCAAATCAGATTGTTTTACCTATCTTATTGATTTTCATTAAAAAAAAACACTTTGCTAGAGGCTGCTGTAGAGCGAAACTCAAGTAGATCACAATGTTTGTGTTATTTTTTATTGCTTCTACAGTCCCATAGTGATACATGGCTGGCCATACAAAGTGGTCATCGCTCAGAAGATGTTAGGTCCAGCTCCACAAGGGGATTTAGGCACAAAGATCTTGGATTTATGCACTACTGCAGTCCACAACACCCTTAACCCTGTAGGCACCTAAACTCACTCAGCACCTACATTTTCAAAGTTCCCTGGGTGCATACATTTATACTCTGATCGTGCACATTGCTGTCTCAGCCTATCTTGCTTATAGGGTCTCATTCAGTAGATATATGCAGAGCACACCTACCACACAAAAACAGACAGGGTGGAGGAAAGGAAGAGGAGTAGAGCTTCCTTCTTTAGCCCAGTGGTTTGGGCTAAAGTTTACCTGGGATGTGGGAGATCCTAGTTCAGTTCCTTCCTCTGCCTAATTAGAAAAAAGGATTTGAATGGAGCTCTCCCACCTCTCAGGTAAGTGCCATGCCCACTTGACTAGAGAGTTATTCTTGCTTAGTCTCTGGCCCAATTAATATTTAATTATTTAATACAAAGTGGAATGGCTTCCATAGGAGAATTGAGAAAGACCCACATCAGAATATCCCTTAGTCCGGTGGTTAGAGTAGTCACCTGAGACCCCTGTTCAAATCCTTCCTCCTCATCATGCACAGAGGGGAACTGAACGGTGGTCTTACTCATCCCAGGGAAGTACTCTAAACACCGGGCTAAAAGTTATAAGGGGCGAGGCCATCTTTGTTTTGTGAGGAGGAAGGCAAACACCAAGCACTTCTTGCAAGAAGTAGGTTAGGCACCTAAGTTGTCTGACTCCAGGAGAGGGATCCTGGCTGTGGATCACAAGCAAAGATAGGCGCCTAACTCCCTGTCATGTATTCATAAGCTAATATTTCCATTCTGAGATGGTACTTTAAGACTACAAGATGGATATCCTCTGTGCAAAGTAAGTTTAGTTCATGTTTGTGTTCTTAGTTCCCTGTTTCAATAATAGCAAGAAATAACAACTGAACAGTTCCTTGGCTTTAACAAAATATTCACAAATGTATGCCAAATTGTTTATATGTGCCTTCATGCAAGTCAGTCTCTGCTAACTGGTGAGTAAATATTTGATTTTAGCCATGTAATTCACAGTGATATTTTAATTGGAGCTGTCCAGCTAAACTTTCATGCACTGTTTGAAAATTGAGGGGGAAACTGATTAGACAAACCAGGCACTAAGTCATAGAAATTAATCTAAGTAATTGATTACATTTTAATAGAAATCAAGTTTGTGTGTAACTGTTTCCTCCAAAGCATCTCAGTTTTCAGTATTATCTTATAACTAAATCTTTCATTTTTAAAGTTTATATTTTATTACTGCCCAAACAAATAGGTTCCAGGCAATTGTAATAGGGTGACCTGCTCGCTTGCTCTCTCTCAAACTACTGATTCCATTCAGCAACACTGTATGTGGTAGGGACAATATGTATGCTACAGAGGACTTTTGGAAAGCATTAAAGACTGGGAATCAACCTAGTTCCACTCCACAGGAGAGGTCCCAGATACAAAGAGGTCATGCAGGGAGACTGCACACTTTCTGCAAATTGAGCAGCAGTGCCCTGTAGCAGCACACTCATGCTCTCTTGCTCTCTCGCTCTCTCTCTTTCTGCTACTGCTCAAAGAGGCATGTGGGGATGGACGCCTGCTTTAGGTGGAATAGTAGAAAGACAGTGGATCCACTATTATCTTCCCCCTCCCCCTCCCCGGCCAAAACCTTATTCAAGGAGGAGCTTAGAGACAATGGACAATCCTGCAGCTTTGAGTTTCAGTAAGAGATGCAGAGTGGTTTCACTGGCACTCCACAGTCTGAGGGGAAGATTTTAATGTTTGGTGGAATAGTATAGATTTAGTCCCCAATTCTTCAAACACTTTGAGGGGGTTTAACCCTGTGATTGATACACTGCATCGTGTTTGACAGAAGTGGGAGCAGTGAACTGCATCTCTCTCATTCTACAAGGTCTCAACAAGGGCAGCAGACAAATTGAATAGATTCTCCATAGGTGCTTATATTCACTGCTATGTCTGCTAGTACCCTTCAAGAAGAGGGATTGTGCAGGCTTGAGGCCCTTCTGGGGAACTGTACTAATGGGAAAATGCATGTTTTAGGTGTTTATGCCAGTCATTCATAAGTCATAGCATCCACTTTCATTATAACTTCTTGCAGTGGAATTGTTGTTTTTGACTACATGGGTCAGACAAAAACATTTATAGAATTGGTTAATTAATGAAAAATCATGTTTTCTAATTTATGAACTTATATATATATATATATATAGTTTTTTAATTTAAACAGTCAAACTTTTTAATCAGCTTGATTTTGGGAAGAATAAGGACATTTCATAAGAAGAAAATATTCTTGTCTGAATTGTTTTTCATAAAAATGTATTCTCATATCAAACTAGCATCACATTGTTCTTTCTTGGAATGATGAAGGAAAGGCCACCCTCTGAATTATTTCAGTAGGGGATCTTTAAATCCAAACCTGGCTGTAGTAACATCAGTTGACTGTGCTGTTGAATCAGCCAAGGTCAATTCTGGGGCCAGAATCCCAGTATTAAGCAAATTACAGAGTAACTGTTATAGTTTCAAATGTATGTAATACATCAAAGATCTCTGCCAGGAAATATGTTTCATAATATAAACTTCTATCAAAAGTTTTGCTAATCACTGCATATAATGATTTAGTTTACCTCTTTCATATGAAATGGTATATTAGCTTGCTTGTATACATAGCTATTTCTTACCCAAAAGACCGCCAACAAATAGTAATTTGATTTGACCTTTTGTCCATTTGCTTTGTGTTCTTTGAGTGCCCCCGAACACTTATATTCCTAGTGAAATTCACAAACTGCTGGGAAAAAACCCTAGGAAAGACAGGAATCATATCCCAGGGTAAACTTCATAAAATGTTAATCTGTTTTTTTGTGAGTTGTGAAGTTTTTTGTCCCTGCAGTTTCCTGAATATTCATGAACATACTGTAGTTTGTAATGATATAGGTGGTCACTGTACATGTCACTATAATAATGACAGTAATTGTATTTGAAATCAAGTCTTAACTTTACTTTGCAGTAATCTTAATTATAAGTAGCTTATTTCTTTGACCTCATTGAGGCTGGCTGTGTCAGTGGGTTTAGTATAATATTGTAGGAAAAGCAGGAAGAAAAAAAGTAGTTAATAATAGGCATGTTTGTTCAGGTGCATTTCTTCCATTTCAAATTATGTACTTTTGTTAGGATGGTTCATGTGGTCAGTTTTTAATAGTTTTAAAATAGAATGAGAGAATGAAGTATACTTGGCAATATGCTGCATTATTGAGATTGAGATAACAACAGTGTAGCCCGTCCCTGTTCTTGTTTCCCCAGGAGAGAAATAATGACTTTTGTTAGTGTTCATATTCATTATTATTATAATTCAATTAGATTTTATAATAATTTAAATCCTAATTAATATAATGATTGTCATGATGCATAATAGGTTTAGATACCTAGAGAATTGTTCAGCAATCAATCTGCCATTGTTCAGGGCTCTTGTTTCAAAGAGATGTGTATAATAATAATTGAGTTAAATGGAATATTCTCTAAACTACTCAAAAATATATGGATTTTATTATATAAATGAAAAAAGCTCTTACTTCATCTGCAAAGACCAGATGCACAAGTACTGTTTCAAAGGAAGAGGAGAATTATGGTCAGATTGACAATTTATAGTACATTCCTTTATATATCACAAGTAAATGAGTTGTCCCTAGAGCAGAGTATATTCCGTTATAATATGTTTATGATCTTTGTGATTGAGTGTATTCCAGCATTCTGCTACCATGCAAATAGTTTTAATATATTTTATCATATAAGTGGCAAAGTAATTTATTCCTGAGAACTAATTTTTCTCCAGTTCCCATTGGAGCCCTGAGTATCCCTCTATTTTCACCAGATTTAAAACTTCACCCCACAGAAATTCATAATTCCTTCCTTCTACATCACTACATCATCATCCTTGTGGACAAGGAAGGCTGGACTGGACTATTTTCAGAAATCACCGTTGTGTTCTTTAATTAGCTAGAGAGCTCTCTGTTAATTGATACTGAATAATTGGGACCATATGCATAGAGTCCTGAAAATCTGGGAATACCCGCAGACTGTGTTTGTGGATCGCGGATTGGATGTGGATATAAATTTTGTATCTGTGCAGGGCTTTACCTATTCAACCTGCAGACTTCATTGAAGTTGCCTCCACCTATGTCAGAACTGAATTTGGCTTATTGCTTCTGACATGCTCCTATCCCATGTTGTCCTAGGAAGTGAGACTCTAGATTATGAATCAAACTCGGGTCTTCTCTTATGGAAGACTGAAAACTACTACTGCTAGACTGAGATGATGAAGGTTTACGTTTTAAAACTATTTTGGGCTTGAGACTAAGGGGAAAAAAAGACATTTCAATGCCTAAATGCAATAGTGATTGCTCCCCTGAATATTTCTGGTGCATAGCTAGCAGTAAGCTGAGTTTTCCTGTCAAAGTCATTCACTGTAACTCAGTAAGACAAATGATGCAGTCTTCTAGAGGGAAAAACTGCCAAGACATCTGAAAATGATCTGCCAGTATGAGACTCATTCTGTTAGAGAGGCTGATCTCTCACAGATGATTAAATCCTTTCAGAAAAGCTGCTTAATGATATAAATTGATAGTCATGAGAAACTGTGAGGAGAAAAAAGAAGTTGAATAGAATTAGTAAGAATGTAACAGTGGCACAATTTAAGGGCCCGATGACATGTTTTTCTATATTAATTTTATCCCTTTGATACTATCATCTTTACTAGATATTTTATGTTGCAATATATTCTTTATCTTTCTGATGTCAATCTAAACATGTTGGAAAAATTACTGTTTGGTGTTATATTATGAACAAAATTTAAGATCTGTTGTTAGAGGTTTGGAGTATTGGTTTTAGAAATTATTGGAGAGTTAGCTGTATCTGCATTTTGCCTAATGTGTTTTCTCTGCAGTTTTCAGTAGCGTGTGTCTTTGCTTTTTAATGAGTGCTATAATTATCAACAGATTTACCATGAGAGTTTCTCTCTTTACTAATGAGATAAGAACTCTGAATGTAGCAAGTATTCGTGCAAAGGGCAAGTGTTGTGCAGCAGGAAATCCTGGTTATCCCTTCTAGCCTATGCCCTCAGCCAGCCACATCTCTGCCAAAGCACACCGTAAGAAAACAACATTCCCTTACACAGTTACAAGTGCTTCATGATTGGGGCAGGGCACCTCCAGCACAACTGCCCTGCTTCCCCTCTGAATCATATATTTTTTTTAGACACTTTTGGCACTATCCTTACAAATGGCCTTTCTCTGGGATCCCTTGGGGACCTTGGTACCTCGTTTATCTCCAAGAAACAAGATGAGATATCGCTTTTTGAAGTCCTACAGGTATCAGTTATAGTCCTGCTGTGGTAGATGTTGATAATTCACTGTGACTGCAGATCTTTAATGTTCTGCTTCAGACTTGTAGCATGTAGAAATCTGTTACCCTGTTGTATTTACTGTAGCTCACACTATTTCATAGACATTTATAAGGGTTTTTCTCAGGATTTATTTTAGGAAAATATTGAATGTGTTATATATAATAATATAACATTATTGGCAGTGGTAACCTCTAAAGCTGCATTTGTTTTAAACATATTTTGTATATTATCTTCTAAGCCTGGAAAAAAGTAGATTAACATATATACTCTAGTAAGATGACTGTGACATATATGAGCAATGCCAAATTTGAATTAACATTTATTGTTGAGGAAGGCTTTTGCAGATTGGTGATGCCAGAAATTAGCAGAGCAGCCAGAATTAGCAAACCATGATTGTTAAATATTTTAGTATGCAAAAATGTAGAAAAAAAAATATATATATATATTCAGGACAAAAAAAATTGCTTCAAATTTTGTCTTAGTTGTCACTATTAGAAAACTGGTTGTTTCAATAGACATCTTATACTGCTTTCTGAAATTAAAATTAAAGTTATTGTTGCCAGGTGTCCTTTAACAATATATATATATATATATAAACATATAAACTGGTTAGCATCTATCCTATATATATGTATGTGTGAATATATAAGTATAAACTTAATATTGTCAAAATCTACAGTTTTGTTTCAGAATAGAAAAAATTCTGTCAGTTGTGTTACAGAATAAATTAAGGACCTGTTGTACATTTCCTTCTGAATAAGATGTATTTTTAGTATCCATTGATTCAATATCCACATTTATATTCACATTTGTATAATGCAGTTGCCTAAGAGGAAGAGTGCTTTACATAACAATATCAACCACAAGCAGTTAACAAAAATATACAATACCAACAAAACTAACAACTTAAGGTGGTAAACATCTCTCAACATTTTGCCATGCAAAAGCTAGATCATTCATGTATGAAGAGTTGCCTACTTGCCATATAAAATATTAAAATATAAACCTCAGTTTTGAAGTGTAGAACAAATCTTGGCATTTTTATGGTAAAAAATATATATAGTGGTTAAAAACTGTAAAATGAAGAAATGAAGTGATGCAGTCAACTTATGTGACTGCATCAACAAGCTTATTTTTGTTTTGCAGTACTTACACTTAGACTAGAATAGTAGTTATATGAAAATATTTGTTAAATTTATAGATTATTTATGCTTCTGCTTAAAAATACCCACAACTACAACATATTTGTGTTCTCTTATGGTGATATCTACATTGCAAACAGAAGAAAAACATCTTCTGAATAGATTTTTTTTTTAAATTTGGATTATTTTTTCCACAGTATGTGTGATGTTTCCAACTTCCATATAAAGCTATGTTCAGAAAGCATGCTGACAAGTGGTCTGATTTATGAAGAGCGTCTATATTCAGTACTGTAGTTCGGTAATGCAAGTTTGACTGTTGTCCTTTTAATAGATTTTGCAGCCATAAATCAGCCTTAAAAGTGAACGGGTTCTTTTCACTTAGAATCTCAAACTACCTAAATCTTACTTGAGCTCTACAGATATCAATGGATGATATCTTACAAGTCTTACAAGACTTATTTACATAAAGTATCATAAGTAGAATGGTTTTTCTGGAGATTTTAGGAATTACCAGGATCTAGAAGAATGAAGATAATGTGATCAGAAATGAGGGAGAATTTTGTTTTTACTTAACAGCAGTCCTGTTTTGTTTTTATCATTTACTATAACCATAACTTCTGATTAGAAAGAGGATTCAGAAGCCCTAATATCTATATGGTCTTGCGCATTGCCATATCACTGCTACAGCTCCATTCACACTGTTGGTTATATTTAGAAGAACACTACAGAATTTTACAGTACACAATCCATATGTAATTTAATGATCTTGTTTTTGTCAGCTGACAGTTCTCCTCATATCACTGAAATATCTGATGTCAATGTCCGTGGGCTTCTAAAAAATTAACACGTCAATAACACATCTAAGTTTTCTATGAAGAATACTATGAAGAATACTGTTTAGCAAACCCTGCTTTTTCTACTTTCCAATTTTACTTTTACTCAAGAACAGTCTATAATTTTAAAATTGCTGTTGCTACCTTTTGGACAAATTCTGCTCTTATGTACAGTGTGTTGTGCATATGTCTAATTTTCAGGAGATTTATGATTTATGATCTGAAAATCAAAAAGTAATCCTACAAAAAGTGAGAACATGGACAAATTGCTAAGGATGAGAACAAAAGAGTAGCAGAAGCAATTTGGAGCAAAATCAGAAAGGCTAAGGCACAAAATGAGTTACACCTAGAAAAAGACATAAAAATAAATAAGAATAGGTTCTTTACATACATGAGAAGCAAGAGAAAGATGAAGGAAAGTGTAGTCATCTTCTCAGTGGAGAAGGAGAATTAATAACGGATGACAGCAAGAAGACTGAATGTCTATTTTTCATCAGTCTTCACTAAAAAGGTTAATGGTGACCAGATGCTTAACACAATTAATATTAACAACATGGAAGAAGGGGCACAAGCCAAAATAGGGAAAGACCAGATAAAAGAATACATAGATTAGTTAGATATATTCAAGTTGGGAGGGCCTGATGAAATTCATCCTAGAGTACTTAAAGAACTAGCTGAAGCAATCTTGGAACCATTAGCAATTATCTTGAGAATTCATGGAGGAAGGGTGAGGTCCCAGAGGACAGGACAAGGGCATACATAGAATCTATCTTTAATAAGGAGAACAAAGAGGACCCAGGGAATTATAGACCAGTCAGGCTAACTGGGAAGATGCTGGAACAAATTATTAAATGATCAGTTTGTAAGCACCTAGAGAATAATAAGGTTGTAAGGAATAGCCAACATGGATTTGCCAAGAACAAATCATGCCAAACCAACCTAATTTCCCTCTTCAATAGGGTTATCGTCTTAGTGGACAGATGGGAGCTGTAGACTTGATATATTTAGTAAGGCTTTTTTAAGACTTTTGACGCAGTCCCATCTGACATTCTCATGAGCAAACTAGGGAAATATGGTCTAGATTAAATTACTATAAAGTGAGTAAACAAGTGGTTGAAAGACCATGCTCAAACAATAGTTATTCATGGTTTGCTGTCAAACTGGGGGGATGTATCTAGTGTGGTCCTTCACTGGTCTGTCTGGTACTACTCAATATTTTCATTAATGACTTGGATAATGGAGTGGAGAGTGTGCTTAAAACATCTGCAGATGACACCAAATTGGAAGGGATTGCAAGTGCTTTGGAGGACAGGATTAGAATTCAAAATGATCTTATCCAGGTAACTACAGGCCTGTTAGTTTGACCTCGGTTGTATGCAAGGTCTTGGGAAAAAATGCGAAAGAGAAAGAAGTTAAGGATATTGAGGTTAATGGTAATTGGGACAAAATACAACACGGCTTTACAAAAGGTAGATCATACTAGACCAACCTGATCTCCTTTTTTGAGAAGATAACAGATTTTTTTAGACAAAGGGAATGCAGTGGATCTAGCTTGCCTAGATTTCAGTTTGGTACGGTTCTACATGGGGAATTATTAGTTAAATTGGAAAAGATGGAAATTAATATGAAAATTGAAAGGTGGATAAGGAACTGGTGAAAGGGAAGACTACAACAGGTCATACTGAAAGGTGAACTGTTAGACTGGAGGGAGGTTAGTAGTGGAGTTCCTCAGGGATCAGTCTTGGGACCAATCTCATTTAACCTTTTAATTACTGACCTTGGCTCAAGAAGTGGGAATGTGTTAATAAAGTTTGCGGATGACACAAAGTTGGGAGATAGTGCCAATAAAGAGAAAGATTGGGATATCATACAAGAGGTTCTGGATGACCTTGTGAACTGGAGTAATAGAAATAGGATGAAATTTAATAGTGGAAAGTGCAAGGTCATGCATTTAGGGACTAATAACAAGAATTTTTGCTATAAGCTGGAGACACGTCAATTGGAAGTGACACTGGATGAAAAGGACCTGGGTGATTGGTTGATCACAGGATGACTATGAACCGCCAATGTAATGTGACCATGAAAAAAGCTAATGCGGTCCTAGGATGCATCCAATGACGTATTTCCAGTAGAGATAGGATCGTGTTAGTACCATTATACAAGGCACAAGTGAGACCTCCTCTGGCATATTGTGTGCAGTTCTGGTCCCCCCATGTTTAAGAAAGATGAATTCAAACTGGAATACCTGCAGAGAAGGGCTACTAGGATGATCCACGGAATGGAAAACCTGTCTTACGAGAGGAGACTCAAAGAACTTGGCCTGTTTAGCCTAACCAAAAAAAGGTTGAAGAGAGATATGATTGCTGTCTATAAATACATCAGAGGGATAAATAGCAGGGAGAGGAATTATTTAAGTTTAGCGCCAATGTGGACACAAGAACAAATGGATATAAACTGGACATCAGGAAGTTTACACTTGAAATTAGGCACAGGTTTCTTACCATCAGAGGAGTGAAGTTCTGGAGCAGCCTTCCAAGAGGAGCAGTGGGGGCAAAAAACCTAGTTGGCTTCAAAACTGAGCTTGATACATTTATGGAGGGGATGGTATGATGGGACAGCCTAATTTGGCAATTAACTGATTTTTGACTATTAGTGGTAAATATGCCCAATGGCCTGTGATGGGATGTTTGATGGGGTGGGTTCTGAGTTACTACAGAGGATTATTTCTGGATGTCTGGCTGATGAGTCTTGCCCATGTGCTCAGGGTTTAGCTGAGGGTTGAGAAGGAATTTTCCCCAAGGGCAGATTGGCAGAGGCCTTGGGGGTTTTTCACCTTCCTATAGCATGGGGAACGGGTCACTTGCTGGTGGATTCTCTGTACCTTGAAGTTAGTAAACCATTATTTGAGGACTTCAGTAACTCAGTCATACATTAGGGGTCTTTTAAGGAGTGGGTGGGTGAGGTTCTGTGGCCTGCTTTGTGCAGGAGGTCAGAGTAGATGATCATATTGGTCCATTCTGACCTTAAAGTCTATGAGTTTAAAGTCTATGAATCTTGACAAATTGGAGATTTGATCTGAAATCAACAAGATGAAGTTCAATCAAAGACAAATGAAATAAAGACCCTTAGGAAGGAAAAATCAAATGAACCACTATAAAAGTGGAGAATGACTGGGTGGTAATGCTGCTGAAAAGGATCTGGAGGTTGAATGTGAGTCAAAACTGTGATTTAGTTGCAAAAAGACTAATATTATCCTGGGGCATATTGACAGAAGTGTCATGTGAAGACATGGGAAGTAATTGTTCCGCTCTGCTTGGCACGGCTGTGGCCTCATTTTTAGAGTACTGTGTCCAGTTCTGGGCACCACATTTTAGGAAAGATGTGGACAAATTGGAGAGAGTCCAAAGGAGAGCAAGAAAAATGATAAAAGCTGTAGAAAATATGATCTATTTGGAAAGGTTAAAACTAACTGGGCCTGGTCAGTCTTGAGAAAAGAAGAGTGAGGTGGGAGCTGTTAAGTCTTCAAATATGTTGTTAAGGGCTGTTATAAAGTGTTCGGTTGTTCTCCATATCAGCTGAAGGCAGGACAAATGTAATGAGCTTGATCTGCAGCAAGGAAGATTTAGGTTAGATGATAGGAAAAAAATCTAACTATAAAGATAGTTAAGCTCTGGAGTAGGCTTCCAAGGGAGATTGTGAAATCCCCATCAGGGATGGTCTAGGTATACTGGGTGCTGCCTCAGTGCAGAGGGATGGACTACCTGACTTTTTGAGTTCCCTTCCATCCCTACGTTTCTTTGATTCTATGACTGTCTTAGTCAGTGCCAAATAGAAGTGGTTGGAGCTCCCCCTCCCTACTGGCCAGAAAGTATGCTGGGGAGTGTACCTTTCAAATGATGATGGAGCTGCTTCTCTGAGGTGTTTCTCCAGAGTTCAGGAAGAATTCTGGCTAGGGTCAGTGAAAATTGCTGGAATGGAATCCCAGTGCAGTGTAGCCACTCATACCCCAGCAAAGAAGCTGTGGCTTAAAGCCCCAGGGCCAAATTCACTGGAGAGCCTAAATCTAATTAAGTTGAAATCCCTTATGGCCCCGTCAGTGTGTATGTTGTATGTATCTAGACTCCCTCTAGAGTTACTTAATATCACTGCTGATTTGTTTTAAGTGTTTGGGTTCATAGTTTGAGTTGGTGATTATTTATCTTAATCCTTTAGCCTATTAATAATTTTAAGCCCAGCAAGTCAACAACTAAAAATATGTAAAAATGTGAGTGAAGTCTGTGATTTGGGGAGGAAGGAGAGGATGCATCTAGCTGAAAGTAACAAGAATCCATTTCGTACCCGCTGAGTTACTGAACAAGACAACAAAAAGCTAAGAAAAAAATACTGCATAAGAAGTAAACTGCAGTATTAGCCACACGCTAGAATCACATGTGATCCCTCCATTACCAGATGGGATAGGATCACTGTCTTCACAACGGAACAGAAACTCCTCAAGTCTAAAGAGATAAGCAGGAAAAACCTTCTCTAGAGTGTCAAGTATATTTGCGGACCTCCCACTGGTTTGGTTGAACTGATATGAAATGAAGCACATCTCTATTCACAATGTCCTCTGGCAGATGAACAGTCTTTAAATCCAACACAAACAACAGAAAGAGAGCTGCTCTTATGCCGTCAGAATTCCCTAGCCCAGCAATTTCTTAAGGCTCTGAATCTAACCAGCCTCAGGTGCTCTTCATCTCAGATGCAGTCAGGAAATTTGGTGATTACCGCAGTTACCCTCAGCTCAAGGAGGCACTTCCAGATGTAACTCTGAAAATGCAGTGCTTAGTTTAACTCTGGAGTAAGTATTTAAGGGGTAGTGCCATAGCAAGGCCTCTCCACTATGTTAAGGAATGCTATGGCTGCAGCTCCCCACCCTCCACCTCCCCTGGACCTGTACACCCTGTCACACAGAGATATAATATTTATATACATTTGAAACACACACAAGACAAAAACTTCATAGGGCACATGCATTACATATTCTCTTCATAAAAATAATCCCAACTATACATACAAAATAATGGGGTCTAAATTAGTTGTTACCACTCGAGAAAGAGATCTTGGAGTCATCATGGATAGTTTTCTGAAAACATCGGCTCAATATGCAGCAGCAGTCAAAAAAACTAACAGAATGTTAGGAACCGTTAGGAAAGGGATATATAACAAAACAGAAAATATCATAGTGCCACTCTAAATCCACAGTACTTCCACCCCTTGAATACTGTGTGCAGTTCTGGTTGCCCCAACAAATAAAGATATAAGAGAATTGGTAAAGGTGCTGAGAAGGGCAATGAAAATGATTGGTGATATGAAACAGGTTCCATACAAGGAGAGATTAAAAAGGCTGAAACTTTTCAGTTTGGAAAATAGACGACTTAGGGGGGATATTATAGAGGTCTTTAAAATCATGAATGGTGTGGGGAAGTGAACAGGGAAGTGTTAATTACCCCTTCACATATTGCAAGAAACAGGAATCACTCAATTAAATTAATAGGCAGCAGATGTAAAACAAACATAAGGAAGTACTACTTCACACATCACACTGTTAACCTGTTGAATTTATTGCCAGAGGATGATGTGAAGGCCAAATGTATAACTGGGTTCAAAAAAGAATTAAATAAGTTAATAGAGGATAGGTCCATTAATGGCTATTAGCCAAGATGGTCAGGGATGCAACCCCATGCTCTGGGTGTCCCTAAACCTCCAACTGCCAAAAGGTAGGACTGGACAACAGGGATCATTCAAAACTGCCCTGTTCTGGTCATTCCCTCTGAAGTACCTGGCATTGGCCACTGTCAGATGATAGGATACTGGCCTAGATGGACCATTGGTCTGACCCAATATGGCCATTCTTGTGTTCTTATACACCCTCCTTATGTGGTACTTAACCCTGCAAGGTGCTTTAGTACCCACAAGTTTCACTGACTTTGGTGCAAGCTGTGGGTTCTCAGACATGCTCCAAAGGTGCTCAGCGACGCACAAAATGAAAAAGATTTGAAGGATTATTTAATAAACCTGCTGAAGAAAAAACTTCTATATGGTGTATGCAGTTTTGTAGCCATTTGGTTAAAGTGAGCGAGCTTCTGACGGAAAAGATTTGCTGTGGAGAAATGACTTAATGTCAGTACTACATATAATAATTTCCCCATGAAATTAAATGACTGTGGAAGGAGTATCATTATAAAGTAATGGATATATATAATTTCAAAACTAGAGCTTCCTGTCAGCTATGTATGAAGGTACACTATCAACTCTGTAAATAATAAGAATATGGAAAATAAAAGAGGGTTCCCAGTTGTTTTATGAGAGCTTCTTTTGTTCCATCCCCCACTGTGTATTTTTTTTCTTCTTTGGCTGCCATCTGGCATGTTTCCTCTGGCCAAGAGGACTGATCATGTGGTTGTAACTACTGCCAACATTCAGTTCCTTAGCCAGCTGTTCAAGGGGTTCATACGTAAGGAGGATGACTCCATCCCGTCACATAATTATGCTGCAAGGCACTGAAATCTTAGGGCCTGGAATGTCAAACCTGACTCTCAAACAAGGTTTTCCATTTTGCCAACTACAAGTAGTGGGCTTTCTTAGCCATATAAATGCTGTTTTAGAGTGGAAAGTGAAATATTCCAAAGTTACTAGAGATTATTGTCCATATGGTAAAACTGTAATAAAAACTAGATTAAAGTTTGTTGGTTTGTTTGTTTGTTTATTTGTATTGTGGTAGCTCCTGAAAGTTCCAATCAGGGATTGGGATTTTATCGTTCCAGGCACTGTACAAAATGACAGTGGTGTTGTTTGCATAGGTATTCACTAGAAGTATTCTAGTCGTAATATTATAAACCTTAAGGGTTTCCAGTTTATTTGGTTGGTCATTAAAAACTGACTGTGTGGTGAAACTTACTGTGCATGGTTTTGGTCTCTGCGTGGTTAGTGAGTTGATGCACTTTCACTTCCTAAATTCCTTGATTCAAAATGTGCCTTGTCACAAGTGAAATGAGGTGTTGGATCCAATTCTGGTGTATCTTAGACTAGCACCAATTGTAACACAATCTGATTTGACCTATGCAAAACCTTTCTCAGCAGAAGCTGAAATACAGCAAGGAGCATGCAGATCAGGATTAAACAGCATTGGCAGAGCTAAATTCGTGTTTGCACAGTGTATGATTATTGCTATACTCCTAACTTTTTTTAGTATCGTTATGACTGTAATGTCCAAAATGTACCAGAAACTGTACAAACCTCTGGGAAGACCCATTCCCTGCCCCCAAAAGCTTATAATATAATCAGATAAAGGAGAAGAGAAAGAATACAATGTAGAAGTAAAATGATCAGGGTGAAGATTGGCACTTGTTTAGATTTCTCATACTTTCCTCCCATCCGCACAACTGAGCTTTAGCCTGCCAGTGTTTCCTGGGTTTTTGTTGTTGTTGTTGCTGTTTGTTTTTGTTTTTTTCCGGAAATGATCCTGTTAGTGTTGCATGAATAAAATATTGATCAGAAATATATAAATAGGAATGATGTAGATAGTAGGTGCTCTTAATGCTGTAAGCCGATTATGTTTACATAAGGTCTCACAAGCTAAGTGAGTGAAAGATAGGTCAAGACCTGGGTGAAAAACCTCCAGGAAATGCAACATCTACTGTAGGTGCCACAGGAAGTAATGCTAATAAATTCATTCTTCTCAACTGTGGTTCTGTTTTAAATCAGTGTAATGACATAGTCTTTCGGGGGAAGCACTGTGCTGATGAAAATGCCATTTTATATCTGAGACATAGAGCTAAAATTCTGACTAAGTGTGGCTATTACTGAACCTGTAGCACTTTTTGCAAGCATTATTAGAGTATTCACCCCAAGATCCTATCCAAATTCTAGTTTAGGTAATTATTCTGTATCTACATATCCCCTGCACTTCTAGGTGGCTATAGTATTCTTCACTTACTGCCCTCAATTGTTATGTAATGTTGCTATGGTGGTAAATAGCTATTGTGTTTCATCTCAGACAGAGGTGACTTAATTTCAGTGGGGGTGAAGTGATTCCTTCTTATAGTTTGTATGCCAGTTTCAGTTGTAAGGCACTTTGGGATCCTTCTGGATGTGAAAGATGGTGTGCAAGACACTGGCCAGAAATGCCAGAAAATACTAGTTTTGATTTTAAAATGTTATATGGGCACGGATTTTTATTTTAGTGTCAAGGCTAAATGAATTGCAATTCTATGATGTGTAACAGGCCACTATAAATAGAACTAGTAGCAGATCTGATACCCAATACATCAGGTAAACAAGCTGACCCTAGTTCAGCATGTACCCTGTCAAGATACAGTAATTAATTTCTAGATGTTGGATAAAACTAGAATGTAACTGGTAGAGAGGATAATCAAAATGCCTTATCAACATTAGATTAGTGCTGTCCATCAGTAATATTTGTGTGTAAATCATGAGCTAGGATGTGTCATTTGTTAACTAATACATTTTTTTAGGATAATTTGAGAACTGTGGAGTTTTCCTGACTTGAGATTTGACATATCTCTGTTAGACCTAACAAAGGCAACTTATTTCTGAAACCTGAGAAACGGCTGATATCTGCAGGCAGTTCAATGTTTAAATGGGCTCTATAAAAGAGATTATGTGATTAACCGAAAAAATGCTGCAATATACTGAAAAATAACTAGGACCCAAGTGCTACCCACTGCATAGAGGAAAAGAAAGTAAAAATAAATGTAGATGCCTCTGAACCAACCAAAGAGAAGAATCAGCATGTCTCTGGCATCCTTAGCAACATAGAAAGTGCCATACTGGTTCAGGTCATTGGTCCATTCCATATATTCCAGTATCAGGTTCAGGTCTGTGACAGTAGCCAGTATCACCTGCTTCAGAGGTGTAGAAGATGTAAGAAGCTCTCAGTTAGCTGCTGTCAAGGAAAATTTCTTCCTAATCTCTAATGATTAGAGGGTAGTTTATTCTCTGAAGAATGAGGGTCTATATCCCTTCCAAATTCTTATATTTACTATAATAACTCTGGATATTTTTGGTATCCATAGCGATGTCCAGTACTTTTTTAATCCTGATAGGTTTTTGGCCTCAAAAATATCTTGTGATAATGAGTTCCATAGGCTAATTATATATTGTGTGTAAAAAGTATTTTCTTTTATCAGTGTAAAATTATCTCCTTTTGAATTTCATTGAACATCCTCTTATCTTATATTATGAAATTGAATATATAGAGGTTCCCAGTCCAATGTGTCTATACTATTTGTTATTTTCTATATCTTTGTAATATCCTCTCTTATTAGTCTTCTCTCTCAGCTAAACAGTCCAAATCTCTTCAACCTCTCTTCATATGACAGTTTTTCTATTACTCTAATCATTCTCAGTACCTGTTTCTGAACCCCGTTCTCTAATTCTGCTATCTCCGCTCTGAAACAGGGTGACTAGAACTGAAAAAAGTGTTCCCGGTGAGGGAATATCATTGATTTATACAAATGGCATTATAATATTTCAATATTATTCTGCATCCCATTTCTTATGCATCCATGTTTATTTATTTATTTTTCCACCTCTACACAATGTGCAGCAATCTCTCCCTTCCCCCAAACTCCCTGGTACTCTTGCCTCATGTGGAAGTTCCTTCTGCTTCTCATAATTTTTATTACCAGTCTCTAGAACTGTTCTCTTTCTGCTAAATGTTTCCTGGGATAGGGTGGCCAGGACTGAACACAGTGGACCTAAATGACTTTGGTGCTTTTGAAAATGGAACTGAAGCTTCTATGTGATGTAGACACTTCTGAAAATTGTAACTGGCACTCCAGGTGAGAGCGTGCCATCAATTATAATCTCTATAATAAGATTAAAGGACTGTCCCTCTGTGTGTCACTCTGAAGCCTGGAATGTTTGCTGAGTCTGTGTGAAGCGATGGAAGTAGCCACAAGCATGGCTGAAAACTCTTTTTGTTCAGAATATCACTAGATTGATCCTCACCAGATTTCACCATCTGTTACCATCCATTTTTAAGTTCTCAGATATTTTGACTTTACAAATTACACCTGTGCAGTGTACAACTAAAGTAAGGTATGTACCTCTCCATGTCAAGGGTCCTAAACCATCATATAGGCAACAGTTGCCACATGTAACTCAAACAATCACCACCTTTCCTCTACCGTAATTTCAGTGCAGAGGTTTAATTGGTTGTATGAGGGGGACAGAACAGATGGTGGATTACTTGGCCCAGCTGCCAAATGAGAGAACTGCAGAAGGCAGACATGCAGGGAGGCCTGGTCCCAGCAAAAGGGATCTCCCAAACCATGGAAGGAAGCCCAGGCTGCCAGGAAGCTACTTCTGGGGAGAAGGCCCTTCTGGACAGAAGGGACTCATGGAGTGATGATCAGTCCCAGAGGGAAAGTACTCCCTGGAAAACAACAGCAGCAGCTCAGGAGACCTAATTGGGTACCTCTAGAGGAACTACTAGAGACTTACTCAGCAAAGAGCAATGCACTCTCAGGGGAAGGAGAGGCAACTGGCAGGACATCCCACAGAGGCCCAAGCTCCAGACAAGGAGTTCATCTTGAGCTGTAGCTAAAGGGCCAAGACATAACACTGATTAAACTGGAGGCAGAGGATTCTCTGGTGGAGTTGCAGACTAAAGGTTCCCCTTACGTTTTAGGGTTTTCTTTTCTGTTAAATAAATGAGGCCCTTTGAAGAGCCTGATTGGATTTGTTTATAGCCCAGGTGAGGGGAAATCAAGGCAGGACACCACAGCGACCATGAGAAGGAGTATATTAAAGGGTGAGAGACCCAACAACACCCTCTGTACATAAATCAATACACTCACCATATGTGATGTTCCCCTCTGCAATCTGGACTGGTGTATAGCTGTGTCACCTCAAACCCTCACTCCTGGAGCCAATCTCGCACTTGCTCCTCTGTGTGAACCACACTTCTGGGTCAGCCCATGCACAATCTCCTGCAAACAAATGGCCCTTAATTAAGTGAATGAGTGCTTCTGGCCAGTCACTCATCGGATTATGCAATAGAATGGCCCCAGCAAACACCCCCAGTTCCAGGTGCAACCTTAGGAACTGCCATCTTGCAATGTTCAGTGCTGTCCACTGAACAATGCAAGCTCATGATTAGTTCGTCAGTTTATCACAGAAATTGATATGCACCAGCTCTGTCACTTTAAATGAAGTCTCTACACAAACCCAAACTACATGCACTGCTTTAGATAACGCAAATAAATAAGTTTATTAAATACAGAAAGATTTTAAGTGATTATAAATCAGAAGAAAATAAGTCAGATTTGATCAGGATGAATAAAAGCAAATCGCATTCTAAACTAAGCTTAACACTTTTAATAACCTTACAAAATCAGATAATGATCACCACAGGCTGGCTGATTTCCTTCACTTGCTTGATGTTGTTTGTCGTAGATGGAAGTGGAAGAGACAGCCCCAGATTGCAAAATATCTCTTCTTTCAACATTTTCCTTCGCCCTCCTCTGGGGTCAGGTGACAGACAATGTCCAGCATGGCTTCCTCCATTTGAGTCATTGAGCATCTCCTTATCGATGCTTAAGCTAGTCTATTGTTCCTGGAAGGTTTGTTTTATGCATGCCTTAGTGAGGCATGAACTACCTTCCTGCTTTTAGTATTTGCCTAGGTCTGCCTCAAGTCATGAGGCACATATTTGGGAATATCACATAGCAGAGCTTCATAACCATATATATGACATTGCAACAAACATACTACTATAACAATAATGTTCAGTGTGTCATAAGCATTCCAAAAACCCCTTTCATGACATACTTTGCAGTAAACAATACACAGTTACACTATAAGGGTGAACATGAATGATATGCAATCACACCATAACGGTGTACATGGGGTGCAGTGCATCACACCATAATAGCATGCACAGTAATCCCAAATACACATAGCCCTCACTGTAGCATGCATCCCTCATTTGCCATCCGCACAAGTCTCCTAGCACAAGCCCCCTACACAAAAGTCAGCAGAACCACCCAGTGTATACAATAATCTCAAATACACGTTGCTGTTCACTGCATCACATGCCTCTCATTTGCCACTTGCACAAATCCAAACAACTCTTCCAGCACAACACAGCCCACACACAAATCACACAACCGCCTACACAACAACCCCAAATATCATTCTAAAGCTTAGAACATCTGTTGAATCAGTGTGATGCGATGGGAACAGCGACAAGCATAGCTGAGATCTCTCTTTAGACCATCAGGCTCAATCTTCACTGGGATTGCTGTCTACCACTATCCAATTTTAAAGTTCTCAGCTTTTTTTTTTACAAACATGGCATTATGAATTATACCCATGTGACAGCACAGGCTTTCAGCTACTAGTGGGTTTATAATATTTTCAGTATTTTGCCATCTGATTCTTTAAATATCCTAGGTGTCTTTTTTTAAAAAAAGTACTTGTGAGAAGCTAAATCTGTGTATTTGACTCCACTGTTTATCAGCATAGGTAGTGCTCTACTACTTTTTAAAAACATTGAAATGATTGATCTCAGTAATCGGCTCCTTGGGGTGTGCTTGGATTTCACAAACTTCACAAGACAGATTTCTACTGATGCTTTGAAAGCCAGTGCCTCAGCATGACACCCTGTCAAGGTGTTTCTAAGAGATCTATGAGCACTCTCCCATACAGGGCCAGATAAACCTCCATTGACACTAATAAAAGCTATATACAGAAGTCCTGGTGAGATCCCTAAAAGGGAAGAAAGCAAAAACCGTTTAAGAAGGGGTACCTACCTCCAGAAGGAGACGGGGAGAGGGCTTTTATTTACTTCCTTTACATGACAGTTAAATGAAGGACCTAGGTACTGATAACAGCAGCTACAAAATAAACAGAATGGTGAGCTAGATGCTGTTTATTTGTCCAATATGGATGAAGCCATATTTATAGAATCGTAGAATTATAGAAGATTAGGGTTGGAAGGAGGTCATCTAGTCCAACCCCCTGCTCAAAGCAGGACCAACCCCAATTAAATCATTCCAGCCAGGGCTTTGTCAAGTTGCACCTTAAAAACCTCTAAGGATGGAGATTCCATCACCTCTCTAGGTAACCCATTCCAGTACTTCACCACCCTCCTAGTGAAAAAGTTTTTCCTAATATCCAACATAGACCTTCCCCACTGCAACTTGAGACAATTGCTCCTAGTTCTGGCATCTGCTACCACTGAGAACAGCCTAGCTCCATCCTCCCTGGAACCCCCTTTTAGGTAATTAAAGGCTGCTATCAAATCCCCCCCTCACTCTTCTCTTCTGCAGACTAAACAAGCCACAGATCCCTCAGCCTCTCCTCGTAGTCATGTGCCCCAGCTCCCTAATCATTTTCGTTGCCCTCTGTTGGACTCTTTCCAATTTGTCCACATCCTTTCTGAAGTGGGGGGCCCAAAACTGGACTTATTACTCCAAAGGTGGCCTCACCAGTGCCAAATAGAGAGAAGATTGTGACTTTTACACCACAGCCCATATTCAGAAGCAGTTAGAGGGGGAGACACTGTAGGCCCTGAAGGGTTCTGGCTAACAGTGGAGAACTCTGGGGAGTATATGCTGCAATTGCATCTCTGCCACTCTTTCTCACATCCATGCATATTCAGGCACAGTCCGGTCTGTTTTACACAGTCTCAAACGTCCCTTTTTCTTGTAATAAACTAAGGTTTGGCAGTGTGGGAATTCTTGTTTGTGTTCCCTCTTAAAATATCACAGAAGTAATGTTCTGGTGGCAGTGATGTAAAGAGAAAGCCTCAAATATTACTGTGGCTGAAATATGTGCCAGGGTATGACAAGGCTTCTGACCTTGACTCCTATGACATTAGCTGGTTGTGGATATATGTGGTTTCTCCAATTGTGTGCAAATATTTTTCAGCATCTGAAGGAGTCTCTTTCTGATGATTCAATGAAACAATTCTCCCTTGTTCCATGTGTGTCTTACTCATAAAATGAAAACATAGATAGGATCCATGGATCTTGATGCTGAAAAATCTGGTGGCCCAACTATGAGAGAGGCAGGGCAGGGAAGACAGTTATTCAGTGGAGCAAAGCTTGTCAACTTTGACATGCTCTGGAAGTCAAACCATGTAGTGCAACACTGTTTGAAGTAAAAGATTGAAATGATGTCTGAAAACAAATAACCTATGAATAATCGTTTGGCTTTTGTAGCATGCTTAAAAGTCAACCCAAAATCTGCAATTTGAACCAGGTTTTCTTCATATATATAGATCAGGAAAATTAAACTATCTCCAAATACTATGTGAGGGTGGGGGAGGGGGGGCAGGATGAGGGATGTGATAATACCTATCAGTGAAGTAGAAGGAGAGAGATTCAAATGAACAAGTGGAATTTAGGCAACCAACACATTTTGACTTTCAGTAGGAATTGGGTGCCTCTCTGTCCCTTGTGCCTTTGAAAATCTACCCCTGAGTGTTTAGAGCCAGATTGCTTCTGTCTGGGTGTGCAAGAGAAGGATATTACAAAAAACCTCTCTCCTTATATAGGGACTCTGTCCACAGACAGTGTTTGTGCTGTCCTGAATGCATGGACAGCATGCTCCCTATTAGCAGTCTTAGGTTTAACTACATCATCCATGATAGAAAACTCACAAATGGTAAATTACATCTGCATGGTGATGTATATTGCTGGTTTACAGAGGATTCTGTTCTTAATCCTCCCAGATTCTAGTGGGATCTCCCACAACATCCCCTGTGCCCATCACAATCACATTTAACGTGTCTGTTATGGTGAAAAGTTTTAGCAGATAAATGGGTTGTGCAGTGTGCTCTAAAATCAGCCAGACTTTGGAACAATTGAACCTCCTCTGGTAATGTCACAGCAAGGCCAGGGGCGGCCTGTGTGCTCTGGTCAGTTACCGAGTTGCATGCGGCAAGCAAGTAGTGGAGTTGGGGTCAAGCCAGGTCAGGATAACAGGAAGTCTGGGACAGGTACCAGATTACAGATGACTGGCAAATAGCAGAATCCGGGTAAGCCAGATCAAGATACCAGGAAATCAGGGTCAGATACTAGGTTACATACAGTAGGTAAGTAGCGAAGTTAGGGTTGAACCAGGTCAGGATATCTAGGAGTCAGGGTCAGGCACCAGGTTATAGTCAGCAGGCAAATAGCAGAGGCGGAGATAAACCAGGATCAGAAGCTGAAGTTTAAGGTCTACAGTAAGGCAAGGTCTGGAGCAAAAGAAAGCAGGCAGTCTGTGTATTTCTATACCAGCATGAGCCAATCACTTGGCTGTGGGGGGAGCCTCCACTGAGACCTTGCTGGGTGGTACCTTCTGCAGTGTCTAGCTTCACAGGGCCCTCCAGCAGAAACCCAGCCTAAGCTTCCAATGGTGATGAAGAAGCATCAGTGGCCCAGAACCCCCATGGTCCCAGCTTCCTTAGCCTGCAGCTTCTTCTAGGTAGCTCATCTGAGAGAATGCTTTTTCTCCAGCTCTCCTACTCTTCATCCTGGGTTTTGTGAACTGTGGTGTCCCAGAGAAGTGCAGCTCTTTTGGCGCATCATGTTTGGAGAGATGATCTCTGACATGGTGACTCGTATGGCTTGTCATTTGGATTCCTCATGCCCCATTCTCTCCTGTTGGCCAGGCTCCCTGGCCAGACTGTGTCTCTCATGATTCACCAATTTGAAAAAAATAGGTTGAAATATCAACATTTCCTGCAGGACAGAAATTCCATTTTTTTTTTAAAATCAGCTGTACTCAGCAGTGTAGCAAACAGGAAAAACCAGCCCCAGCTGGGTTTACAACGTAAATTAGGCAAAGCCAAATGAGTCAAAATATTGCTGATTGTTGATATACAACGGTGTTATTAATATGACGCAGATGGGATTATTTACTTACACTGTCAGTTTAGTAAAACGTAATATAATATTATCAGAGTACTGTTTCAAAACACACACATATCCCATCCATACATGCTGGCAGACTTGCACTGCTGTGATCTGCCAGAGAGGAGAGGTTCATATTTTGCTGTCACAATTTTCTGCTTCTGGGAGGGATCGTAGAAAATATGTGATGTGAAATTATTCTTGTGCTGACATTCCAACAAAGTGCCCCCAAACCACCAAATATGGGCCATATAGTAGCTATTAGACACAGCCCCACATTGGTGCAGTGAAAAGTTAGACTAGCCAAGCAAAAGTTCCAAGAAGTATTGTATTTCCTTAAACTCCTGAGGACAACCACTGCTCCACATGTTAGGAGTATGTGGCAAGCACTCTTCTTTGTGGTCAGTTAGCTCTGCTTGCTGATGTTGAGGGAGAGCAGGGTCATGCCTCTTCTCTTTCCCATCTCTCCCTGTCTCTTTTGGGGTAGCTTTCTCTCTAGGAGGTACTAGCAGGGAGCACAAGCTGGTCTGACCTCTGTGTATGCAGTGCAAAGCGTGAGGAAGATTCCTTGTGCTTTCCCATGAAAGGACTAACTCTTAAATTAAAAGAGGGATTAAATTTGGTACCGGGACCTGGAGAAATAAAGCAATTACATACTTTTTTGTTCAATTCCAAGACAGTTTATAAATAATAATATCTATAGTAATTAGCACTTTTATCACATCAGTCATCTAATCATGTCAGTCTGAGTCCTTAAAAATATGAGCCAGCTGAGTCTATCAACACCTCTTTGTGGCCAGGGAGGGATATTGTGTATATGGAATCAGGCAGCTACTTCTTGGGTGGAATGAAGTAGTTGTGTAACAGTATGCAACAAAACTACATAACAGACTAGGACAGAAAGTGGAAAAGATTATTGTATCTAATTGAAATTGCGGGGAGATTTAGGTAGGCAAAATAAAACACTAATCATTATTTGGCTGGGCTTAAATATACCTATTCTTACCAAAAACCAAACCAAAAGACGCGAAAAGCATTTAAATCCACAAGATGTCAGTATCTTGATTTTATGTCTCATTGGAAGGCTGTTACAATTCACAGAAGAGATTAGTGAAAGCCTGGGAAAATTAAGCAGATAATAAAGACACCAAACAGATCCTATCAATGGTGAATGCTAAAATAGACTGGTGAAAAGAAAATGATTAAAGCAATGCATTTTCTATGCTTGTGCTATCACATAGAGTCCTACAGATTACAAGGTTTGATTTTTGTTTTTTAATTAACAAAAATTAGAGGAACAGCAGAAGAAAAAATCTAGCTTTGAATCTGATGCACAGCCAAAGCCTGTGACACATAAATGTTTATTTAAAATGCATACCTTAACTTTTAGCTTTGCAAAATTGCTAGAGAGCAAAACTATTTAAAAATAGCTATGAACAAGCAGGAAACTTTATTAGCGAAAGTACTAGAGGCAAGGAAGAGGTTTTCGGGAATCATAATTAGAACCTATTTGATTGCAGAAATGTGTTAACCTCCCTCCCTATTTTAAAATATAAAGAAGGCTCTGTGATGTTCTCCCTTTGCAATCTGGACTGGTGTTTAGCTGTGTCACCCCAATTCCTCACTCCTGGGCTCCGACTTACCCTGCTTTGCTGTGTGAATCACTCACTCCGGGGTCAGCCCACGCCCAGCCTCCTGCGAGTAATTGGTCCCTGACCTAGTGAAGGAGCACTTCTGGCCAGCAACTCATGGGATAGACTCCCAGCAAACACCTCCAGTCCCAGATGCAACCCCAGGAACTGCTGTCTAGCAGGGTTCAGTGCTGTACACTGCACCCTGCAAGCTCATTTACATTTGTCCATCAATTTATCAAAGAAATTGATATGCACCACCTCTGTCACTCTAAATGAGGTCTCTGCTCAATCCAAATGCACTGTTTTAGATAAAACTAACAAATAAATGTATTGACTATAGTAATATTTTAAGTGAGTCTATATCAGATTATTAATAAATCAAGGAGTTAATCACAATTAACTAAAAGATAATTCACATCCTAAATTAGGATTAATATTTCAATCTCTTTCAATCTATGACATTAGTTTACCCCAGAGGCTGGTTGCGATGTTTCTTGCAACCAGGCCCCCCCATTCCCTGTGTGTAGGTGCCAGTCTTTGATGTTTCTTGGAAAATAGATTCCAGGGGAGAGCCCTGAGACAAAGATGTCTCTTTCTTTTAAACAAGTTTTCTCGACACCCCCTGTCCATATCCAGCAATGGGCGTGATTTTTCTTTCTTGAGCCAAAGTGCTCAAAGGTGCTTAGGCCTGTCCATTGTTCCTGTATGCATACCTCTGCTGGGCATGGAAACACAGCTTTGTGCTTGTCTGCATCTGTTCAAGCCATGTGAGAGACACATTTGGGGATATGATAGAGCAGCGTTTCATATCTGTACACATGTATGACATTGCAGGGAGCATGCTACCACAACAATAATGTTCAGTATGTCATAAGCATTCCAAAAACACCTTTACATGGCATACTTTGCATCAGACCATAGACAGTTACACTGTAAGGGTGAACATGAATGATACACAAATCACACCATAAGGGTGTACATGGGGTACAGCATGTCACAGGCTCCAAATAGAAAAATCAAATGTGGCAATGCATCTTTTTATCACCAATGATATACATAAAGGTTGTGTATGTCTAACTCTTTATTCAAATTGTCTTTGCCTGTTCCGTTAAAATAAAATGTTTTTGACTTGCTGGTATTTCTAACTGTGTTACATTATTGTGTACATCCAGGCTTGGTCTACATTTACCATGGCAATTCAATGGCAGTTGACGGGAGTTACGCAAACTACGCAGAAAACTTGCATAACTCCCGTCGACTGCTGTGCTTCTCTTCTGCACACCATCTTTACCGCACTGCGCTGATGGGAATCGTGTTCCCGTCGACACAGCACTATGTCACTTACTGGGGTGGATTAATAGCATCTTCATTGACCACTCAGTCGATCCAGATAAGTCGATCTGATGACGACGACTTTGCCGCCATCAGTGTAGACATAGCCCAAGTGTTCAAAATCATGAGTCAGACCTCAAAAAAATATTACGAGATTTATTTTTTGAGTGCTTTGTTGTTGTTGTTTGTTTGGGTTTGTGTGTGTGTGTGTGTGGGGAGGGGTTGTTGTTCTTTCTATTTCTCTTTTGGTATCTGAGTCTTTTAGGGCTCATGTTTTGAAGCTTTTCTCCACAAATCTGAGGGCTAGAAACTTTTTTAAAATGAAATCTGAGATTCTCATGCACTGAAAGGACTCCAGGAGTTGGATTTTAAGAAAAGCATCCGATACTGTGAGACTCTAACTTAGAGTCATATCCTGAAGGTTTTACTGTGACGGAGTTCCCCTTCACTCCAATGCGAGTTTTATCTGTGTATGCACTGAAGCAGAACTAAGATCTAGACTATTCCATAAGATGCAAAGGCCATCTGTAGAGAGGTACTGTGTCTCCACACTGCCCCATTGGAGCAGTACCATTAAGGCTTTCTTGCTGTCCCCAATGACACATACAGTCAGAACTCAGTTATTAGGAGGAGAGAGCCTAAGCAAATGCTTATTGTGTGTCAAAATTATGTTAGGCAAAGGAGCTCCACAGGCTTTTTTGAGGAGATAATATGTGGAGAGCATCACCCTCTCCTACCCCTGACCTACACTTTCGCCATGCACAGATCCCCAGTTCTGCGAAGAGTCTACCTTGGGCCTGAGGGAAACAATGCTGTGGAAGCTGTGCTCCCTCTCCACTAATTTGAGATGTGGATTTGCTGTATTTGCAATCCCTCTGCCTAGGGAGAGAGTTAAACTGCACTGGATGAAGCGAGAAGGGCAGAAACTCAAGCACCAATGGCAGAAAACAAAGATGGATGCAGACAGGATGAAACATAAAATATTCTCAAAGCCTCTGCTGAAGCTGTATTACAGGGCAAGAGAACCTTCCTGTCAACCTCCACTGAGGTTGATAAATACTGTTCCAAAGAGCTATCTGTGGTTAAAAAAAAAAAAAAAAAAAAAAAAAAAAAGTGTCCTGAATGCCTACAATCTGCATCAGAGCCAATCACCAAATACTGCAAAGAACTATCATCCTGCTTTGCTGAAAAAATCTCAGACATTCAGGAAGGCCTCTTAGACAGCATGGATCTGCTCTGCCTCCACCCAACAGGCCACCTGCATTCTCACAGTTCATTATGTTCATTCATCAAGAAGTTCTGGACACGCTAAAGGAGTCTTGACTCAATACTTGTGCATGTGACCCATGCCCTTCCTGGCTTGTGAAAGGAGGCCATGAACAACTGGAGTCACTCCTTACAGAAATAGTTGATGTCTCATTCAGAGGCGGAATCTTCCCTTCCTCATTCAAACTTCCAATAGTCTGACCAACACTGAAGAAACCCACCCTGGATATTTCAGTCTTAGCCAACTGCTGACCAATGTCAAACCTCCTATTCCTGAGCAAGCTCATAGAGAAGCTAGAAAAAGGCCAAATACAAGCTCAGCTAGCTAAAACTAATATTCTAGACTTGGCACAATCTGGATTCAGAACAGGACACTGAACTGAAACGGCTCTAGTGGCACTGCTGGATGATCTCCTCCTGTCAGTGGATATAGGACAAACATCAGTTCCCATCCTGCTGGACCTCTCTGTAGCATTCATTACTATTGATCATGAAATCTCTGCTGTCTCACCTAAGAGAGGTGGAAGAGGTCTAGGACTTTTATAAGGAAATAATATGTCAGACGTTCCAAGAGCATACAGATAACCTACTGTATGTTTTGCAGATTTCCAGTGATTTTCATAGGCCTAATCAATGTCTCTTTAAAATTAAAAAATAAATCCATATCCAGTATAGTCTCTGCAGGAGATTTAACTTTGTATTTTATACTGCTTCATCGTTATTCCATATGTTATGTCATTCTACTTAAGAATATGTTGTACAATAAAACCTCAGTGAGGATGAATGGCAAGGAGACCCCCTGGAATGTAATTCATTTTGCAAATTGGTGAATGCACACGAAAAAGCAAAGATTAGGGATCACAAAATGTACTTTGTACAATTATTCTGTACATTTGTGCTTTGTTCAGTACCAGAGAAAAGAGGTGAGGCAGGAGGAGGGGGAAGAAAGAGTGGGAAAAGGAAGAAGAAGGGGGGAGGGAATTTAAAAAAAAATAAAAATCCTAGTGACGTGGCTGAGCTTTAATGGCAAATGCATAGCCAATGGTAAATGCATAGTCTTCAGTATTTCATAATTTGTGCTTGAGGTCTAGATTCTAAAGTTCTGGTTTCCTGTCAGCAAGTATCGCAGCTTGATAACAAAAATAGATTGAACAGTGCAATTCAATTTTAAAAGGTGCAGATTAGCAAAGTGTGAATTATCAAATTTCTACTATATGTGACTCCTTTGCCTATGTTAGTTTTAGGTTTTTAGATCTAGCTCTGTTTAGCTACTGTAACCAGTATGCACTCTGTGGCAGAAACTATGTCATCTTGTGTGTTTGGAAAGCACCTAGCACTTGGTAGATATTACTACTATGTAATTAATCAATAATAATAAAGGGTGCTTGATATGGCCTGTTTCTTCTGTATTTTAACAGGTATGAACGGATGCATGTGGCCATGGGAGAGCTGTGCCTCATGTCCCATATTTTCTAGCTTTCTTTCTTGTTGTAGGCCCTGTAGTCACACATTTATTTTCTGTCTGGATGTCTGAGATTCCCTCTATAATCCTTTTACTCCAGTAAAGTTTTACTTCCTATTTTTTCTATATGTTCCTCTCCACTAATGAGCAAAACCTGCTGTAAATTGATGGCATTCTCTCCTTTTCCCAGCCGAGTGGAAGCCCCTCTAGCTCCACTCTGTGGTTTTGGAAGTATCTGCCTTGGGACTACGGGGAGATCTATGGAATTGGCTACTGGAAAAGCGCAAGAATGTTCTCACAGAGACCAATAATGACCCGATCATCACTATCTTCCCCAGATTACCCCTCCGGTCTATTTCATTGTCCAAGTTGAGAAAATAGCAAAAGGTATACACAGCCTACGTGGTGACAGTAAATTAAATTTGAGAAGTTTTTCAATTTTAATGTGAGGAGTTATTAGTAGCACTGATAAGGACATTTTATTTTAAAAATATATTAATTTAAACCCAATGTCACAGTTGCAAGGCAAAGTGCACCTTTGACCTCTCCTGGTCCCATTGAGTGCACTCAGGTTTCAGTCGTGTCGCCTGGCAGGTAGTAACCATGATTACTCAGCACGTCTTACTTAGGCTTAACCCCTGCAGTTCTGTTCCCTCTGGGGAAGTGACAGTGGTAATCATGTCTGTCACACACAGCCCCTTCAACCTTGATAACAGTCCCTTCACCTTTTTTCCAAATCAGTGCTGCCACGGTTGGTGTCAGTACTGCTATCAATTGCAGATATCAGTTTCAACGAGTTCTAATCAAATACTGAGTTCTTCTGGCACATATACACAAAGGCTTTCTGTTTTTAATCAACGAAATATTGTTCGAGTAATGTTAATGGGCACTAACTGACAAGCACAAAAAGATGTCCTGCCATTCAAGGTCACCAAAATGAGCCCATGGTGTTGACATTCCAAAGTATCACAAAGGAAAGAAAACAGCATTAGCTAAAGTTAGAGTGTATGCAGCCATTTATTGCTGCACATTTCTTAAGCAGTATCTGAGATGCCTACCTGAGTTCCTTCCCTCTCTAAGAAGGAGGTTAAAATTCAGACCATGCAAATGGTGTCCCCAGGAATTTATCCTTTGCTGTTCATTTACCCTTTTGAGGTGATGCACAATGTTAGTTTTTGCTGGTGATGAAATGGGATTTTTTGGTTGCTTTCCCTTTTTAGTTTATATGCAAATATTTCCATACAGTTCTACTAGTAGATGCATTTTTTTCAAAAGCGAAAAATCTGGAGGTATATTTATATTAAACAATGAAAAGCAACCGCAGGGGGGCTCTCCAGTATCTAATACTGTATCCTGATCTAATTTACCCTAGCCACAATGTAATAGAATTCCTATCATTGACATGAATTCATTCAAGCACATAAACAATCTGCTGTACTTGACAGATTGATACTAATGCTTAGCATATTGGATGGATTGAAGTGCATTGAGGAATAGTGATGGAAGGGCTCTCTTTTGGAGGATATTTTAAATGGTTCACCTTCAGAATTGCATGTTTTCTTGGATTTTTGATCTATAAAACAGAGGAAAAAAGTGCTACCTGATTTAGAGCTCTTTGGTGGAATGATTGAGGCAGTCAGTTCAGCTTTTTGTTGGAAGCAAAGAAGTTCACATACCAGAGAGCCAACTGCAGAAAAAGTGTTTTAAAAATATATGTCAAGTCATATTAATTGAATATCTGTTGAATTATGCATGATTTGACAGGATAATATCTGGAAGCCAACATACTGTATATAGTTACATATTCACATTGATTAAAATGGGGAAACAAGTTTTAAAATGAGACAAGTGGTTTTGAAATGCAAATTGTATGAAATCTAGATGGATAAGACACAAGTGGGTATTTTCATGTCTGTCAGTGTAGGGCCTTACTTCATTTGGCCAAATAAATACCTATTTGGAGCATTGTAGCTATGTTGGTCCCAGAATATGAGAGACAAGGTAGGTGACATAATATCTTTTATTGGACTAACTTCTGTTGGTGGATGGATATCTTTTGAGCTACTTCTTTAGGTCTGGAGAAGGAAACGCTGACACTGATTTCCTTCCCAGACGTGTAGAAGAGCTCTGTGTACCTTGAAAACTTGTACTGTCCATCAACAGAAGTTGGTCCAGTAAAAGATATTTACCTCAAATAAATACCTGAATAGTTAATCCCCAGATGCCTTGGGCTATTCTCCATCTTTTATCTTTTTCCAGAATATGTTTTTTTCTAACTAAAAATAAGGTTTATATGTTTGATTTTCTTTTCCACTCTACATTGTTTAAAATATTTTTCTAGAAATGTTTGATTACCTGTGATCTGTTCCTTGCCAAATGAAAAAATATCCAGCTCATTTTAGTGTGTTTTGAGTGGCTGTGCAATGTGGTGGCTGTTGAATTTATAATAAAATGTTACCCTGGAAGATGTTAATGGCTGCCATCAAGCATGTCTCTGATCTGTAGATCAGTCATAGACATAGTTAAAGTCCAGGGGTGCACTAAGTGCCTTTCATTCAGGCTTAATGGAAGGAACGATTAAATACCCCTGATATAGTAATAGTTTGAAGGCTGCTATCTTGGCCAACACACCAGGGACTGAACCAGAAACTTCTGCCGTAGCTTGAACTAATAACTAATATTCTCTGTGGATTGGTGCACAGGGAGATCTGTAACACACACTCACCTGTGGATTAAAATAGTTGAAATACAGAAACTAAACCATGTGGGCAAAGGATTTTTCCTGGGATAGATTACAAATTCGGGGACTGGGGGTTTGATGGGTTGCACCTGTGTATACCCGTGTATATGAGAAGTAGAAAGCTAGCAGACGTTGAAAGAAGCAGGGGCAAGTGTGGTCCTGGGAGGAAGCCAAGATACAGCTTATTTGGGGCACAATCCATGCTGGAAGGGCAGACATGGATTTTTAAAGAAGGAAACTGCCTGCTGTTGTTTGTTTCTATGTGTTGAGGGAAATAGGATTCTGTGTGATTCTTTGTAAATAAACAGGATTTCACTAAGAAAATATCTGACTCCTATCATCAATATCTCCTCCTGATGGAAACAAGCTGGCAAGACCCCATGTATTGGCTAATTTCTTAGGTCAAAAGGGCAACAGTAACTTCAATTTGAAAAGATCCAACAGGGCCTGATCCTGCAGGCTGATTAGAGCGGTAAACCCCTGTGTCTGCAGAGAGCTCCACTAAGGTAAATAGTGCTCTGCGTAGTTATAAGAGTCTATTCATGGATTAACTTGCACAATTGGGATCATAAACCCCAAATATAGGGGGATGAAATTTTCAAACCAGTGCAAGGTATTTAATCACTTACCTTCCAGTAATTAATGAAATCCCCTGCACTGGTTTGAAATTCTCAACCAGGCATTTTGTACAAACACTGACAATTTGGTGAACAGAACACAAAACATTTATGTAATGTACATTTGTCATCGCTGACAAATGTGCTCCGGTGAGTAAATTTACATGCATAGCTAGGCCCATTGACTTTATGGGACTACACATGTGTGTAAAGATACCCACGTGCATATATGTTTGCAGGATAAGGGCCTTTGTTTATACTTTCTAGATAGTAGATAGATATAAAAAACAAAATAATAAGATGTTTACAGTTTTAAATTGGGTATACTGGCTCTTTAAGTTGGAGGAGAGATATCTCAAAGGCCTTACTATCCCAGTTCAGGAACAAAGGTAGATTTGTGGGCCAAAACTTGGCAACCTCTGAGAGGAAGGAATTGGTTCAAGCTGGCAGTTTACGGTTTGAAAGTGATCTCAAGCTGCTGGCTGTATCTAGGGCCCAGGACTGGAGCCTTTAAGTGTTGTCGGGGCAAGGCTCCCCTCTGTCTCCATCAAGAACACTCCTGATAGATTCAGACGTGGGGCAACTGGGGCGTGTTGGTCTCCACAGGAAGACTTGCTTGCAGTGCTTAATTTGTAATGAAAAAGGTGCCGAGGCTCAAGCAATTCTTTTACTTTTGTAACTGAGCTGGCAAGCCCAAAGGTGCAGGGGCTATGAACTGCCAAGTCTAGAGTTGCTGGGATTCACCCCGGCAAGTTCCCGCACAAGTTAAGTAGTGCTTGTTCAGTATAGGGATGGGATATAAACAGTCTCCTACTTCGTAATAATGGAGATCGCGGAAAGAACTGGAACTCCTGATGGTCTCTCCATGGGTCAAGATCCAAAACTGGGTCACCAGAATGTTTCAAAGGTCGTGTGGCAGCTCCTATGGCTCCTGTACCATGCAGCTGGCTGGGCTCACCTCCCTGCTCCAGGCCCTGCAACCTCTGGGGTCCCAGCGCCACTAAGGTTTGACCCAGCCATCATGATGAGTGGAGTCAGGGTAAGCCAAATTTGAGTGAATGGCACTGCAATCCCCTCAGCCAAGCCACAAATATGGTTCAGTTGAGGAGGGGCGGGGCCAAACCTGAGCAGAGCTGTGACCCCGGAAGTTGCAGCACTCGAAGCCAAGAGCCAAGCCCAGCAAGCCTCACATCACAGGAGCTGCAAGAGCCACCTCTGTGGGGTGAGTGCCAGGCAGGACCCAGGACCCGACCAAGCCCCTTCCCCCTCAGGGCCTCCACCCCCAGACTGTTTACTGGGTTTTGACAGGCCATAAACCTTTACAAATTGGTCCTGAGCCCAAAAAGATTGAGAACCACTGGCCTAGAAAACAAGTTATAAGAAACCTTTGAGAGTTGTAGTAGGACTGTAAGAAGTAAAGCCCTTTTCTGCTACTAGAAGTCATGCCAAAGATATTCCAGCTCCTAGATACCCACGCTGTTATGCACTAAATAATGCCTCAGTCAGTTGCTCATTTCTTTTATCAGAGCAGCATCCGGAATCTCCATATTCAGACTCTGTTTTGGCTTCATCATGGGGGAATGGGTCCTTGATATTTTTGTGAAGCTATTATTTATAACTCTGAATCAATTTAATTAATAGGCCCCGACTCCATGTGTGACACTTATGTTGCACTGTGGTAGTAATAATTAATGATAAAATAATATTATGTATTACTTTGGATAGGGCACAGAAGTGGGATTCAGAAGACCTGGGTTCTATTCCTGATTCTGCAAAGGATTATTTGTGTGACCAGGTGCTTTTCTTGGTTTTGCCAGGGACTCTGTGAGTGCTTTTGGGCCTCAGTTTCCCCATCTGTCAAATGGGGATAATACCACCACCTTTTGTAAACTGCTTTTGAGACTTATGGATACAAACGCTATGTAAGTGCAAAGTGTTACTGCACTTTTGACCTTGTCATCTGTCCGGCACCTGAATATATGTTAATTAATGAACTAAAGATAACCAGACCCATCTGCCACTGCCCAGCAGTTTCAGATACTTCAGCAGATGTTTAGTTAAAAGATCAGTGAATTAATTATCAGGAAGCTCGAGAAAGAAGACATACAGGGGTATTATTTTAAAAAGGTTAAGGCTTAGCTTCCCTTGTAGTGGGCACAATCTGAACCTGCATTTTTGTGCCTGTAAAATGCACAATTCCTTTTTGAATGTGTATTCCATAATGTCTTATTTAAAATTACTTTTTCTAAGCACTTAGTAATCTTTTAAAATATTAAACATATTAAATATTTCAAAAAAGCTTACATTTTTAGTGCTTTGTCTACTCTGAGGATTTTAAAGCTGATTTTTGAAGCTGAGATGGAAGAATCAGACAAAGAAATTAGGATGGAAGCATACAGAGGAGAGTAAGGAATTAGGAGCAGGTAGGGATGTGGAATGACATGAGGCATGAGAAGTAAATAGATAGAGTTATGTTACTTATACTACAGCTCAAAAGATATATATCACTAATCTTAGGTAGAAATACATAGCAATGCAAAATGTGAAATTGTGACTTTGTAAACAGTGAATTTTGTTGCTTGAAATGTTTTTGACAAAAACCTGTGCATATTAAAAGAATAGTGCCACATAATGGAGAGAAAGGCTTTTCAAGTGTTTTTTAAATTAAGTTTGCTCTTTACAGTATTTCAATTCCTTTGGAGAACCAAAGGAATAGTAAAATCTGTATTAGTGGAGAGAAGTCCCTGATGCTAAAATACATGGCATTATCATTTGAACATCTTTAAAGAGCAATTATTTTCCTTGTGACTCCCACTAATACTGAAAGTCTTCACTTACTACTCACTATGCACAGCCAGCCTATGAGATTTTATTTCAAGATACGATTGACTAATACATATGATATCATCCTAAAAAGAAAGTAGGAAAACTATCAAATTGTTGGTTGAAAATACAAATTTGTAGAAATAGTGGATTAGTTTGTAGACTTTTTAGTATGCTTTGCTGTACACAAGAAATCTTCAGCATGATTTTTCATTGATCCTTAGAAAATAAATATTAAAAGGGGAAAATTATATAGTTGGATGATGTTCATCACTTTGGTGTTTTGCATTATGAGTTCTTTACCTTTAACCTCAATCTTTAGCTTTTTTTGTTTTGTCTCATACCATATTAGATTATAAATGAACAGCAGGGGAGAAAGCTATGACCTTTGTAGAGAAATTTAGCATGCTGTGATTCACATAGCTTCACAAGACATAATAAATACACTGAGTGCTATGGAAATTCTGGGAGATGGGGGAGAGAGAGTAACATTAATCAGATCTGTTTCAGAAACTTTGTCTTCAATTTAATTGTTACTACATCATTGAAAAACATGTTTTGTTACTATTAGTTTAAAATATTTAAATATACAAAAATATAGAAAAGATAGAAACGTTCTGGTGTATCTGTCTGAAGTAATGGGGAATGTGCAAATCCTGGTTTATGGTCGGAGAACCATATTTTAAATACCCTCGATTTCCAAAAACCATATATTCAAATCTCAAAAGAATAGATGAAGCTCTTCATCTTTCCAGTGTAGATACATTAAGAACCCTGAGGGAGTTCTTACTGGGAGGAAGTATCTTTGGAATTTAGACCTTTAAGAAATTAGATCCTCTCCATTCTGCATGAACTGTCTCTTCGTACCCACAGCCAAAATTTCTCCTTTCTGCACTGTTGTGAGCCAGTGTGCCAGTAACTCCCACTCTCCATCCTAGAGGTGGCTACATTTTACTGATGTGGTATGTTTACAGCCTACAACTGTTACAGCCCTGGTTGATCTCCACCTTGTGGACAGCCACCAAGCTGATATATTAGACCCAAATCTTGGAACCCATATACTTTTAGGTCAGTTGGATCAGAGCAGCATCCAGACAGTATCTCTAGGTCTGGCCTTTCAGGCATATTGCTGGTGGACAATGCTGGTACCCCTTCTTTGATTGTGGGACCCTGTGGCCCAGCTGTCCCAGGCTTCAAGACCAGCGCTGATGCCCAGCCTTCTTTTCTTGTTCTGTTTCATTCTGATAGAGAGTGTCTTCTTTTAACAGCCGATTCTAGCCCCTTCCTGTTCTTCCCCTGTTTCTTTAATTCCATTCTGTAATCTAAAGGCTGCTGCCTCCAACCCTGTGTTCCTTACTGTGGATTAGTCATTAGCAAGTCAATAGTCTCTGGATGGTAGTCTCCATTGTCTTGCTAAGGCCCTTGCTCTGTCCAATAAACAAATTGGGATCATTTCTAGAGGTGTGTGAAATTGCTATATATGTGTACAGTAATGTAAAAGGGGATAATGATACTGACCTTTGTTGTAAAGTGCTTTGAGATCTACTGATGAAAAGGGCTATATAAGGGTTAGGTGGTAGTAGTAGTAGTAGTGTAATCTAGACTTTGAATTTTATATTCTTGTAGAGAGCATAGCTGTAGTCTGGTCCTTATATTGGCCTTGGAACACAACAGTGAGATCATGCAGCGTTTCATTGATTTACGATGTTCTCTTTAGTTGTGCTATAGAAGTAAAATTTCATGGGGATTGTTGGCAACTGAGATTGCACGCTACTAGTTTACACAGAACAAAGAAAGAACACCCTGATTTGTACAATGGGTAGATATTTAAGACTCCTAGAGAAGCCATTCCTTTCAGTCATTACCTGAACTGAATTACAAAGCCATAGCACAATTTATATAAGGAAAATATCACACATGGAAGGATTTACCTCCAAAAAAACCAAATTGGACTGGTCTCACTGACCTTCCTTCTGTCTAAGGGATTAAAAGCAGACACCCAGGGCCTGCATCTGTGCAAATAAACTATTGGTTCAAGCATTCAAGAGTTATTGAGTCACCTCTAACAACATTGTGAAGATGTGATTGGTGTTTCTGAAGATACAGTCTGAGAGTACTGAGCATTTAGGCTCTCCAACTGCATAACAACAGCAGAACAGCCAAATGAAAGGTAGATAAAAATGTGAAGAGATGCTGCCACAAACAGTCTGGTAACTTCTACTTCCTCTTTTTTTCTGGACAGTATGTTCAGGATATTTATGTGATATAGACATATTTCTTTAAGAAAGTTATAGTATTTCACAAGATTAAATAACCTCTTGAGGTCCCTCCCAGTCCCACATTTCTGTGATTCTATGAATTGTCATCTTGCGCTCAAAATTCAAAACTGCAAACTGGAAGCATAATATTTACAGCTATTGGATTTTATAGGGAACACATTACAAACTTTACACTGCTTGAGTAGCAATCTGCGTTTCTCTAGTTCTAGATTATTCTCTTTCTGTAGATAATTTAACAGTCAATATGAGCTATATAGAACAGGATAATATGTGAATGCAGTTTTGCCTCATTTTGCAGTTTTTATCCTCACTGTGCCTTGCTCTTGGAAAATTCTGGCAGAGTATATAAATGTTTACTGTAATCAGTTTTATTACTAAAGCCAGCAAATTGTGGCTAACAGGGCATTAATTAAATAGTTTCATATGACACCAATTAGTAGGAATTTTGTAGTGATTTCAACCTAAATTTCAAATTATTTTAATATGCATGCTAAAATATTACTTTCCTTTTAGTTATTATTGTGTTTTCAGAAAACTGAATGTGCACACACTGCAAACTGAAGGCCTTATCTGATACACAAAATACTTATACCCCCTGTCCTTATCCTGACCTGCAAATTACTTCCGTCCCTCTTCACTGTGTGAGAAAGCTCTTGTAATTCTGTGGAGTTGAATAGCGGAGTCAGGATGTTCAAACACCTTTAGTAGTAATTACTCCACTTTGACACTAATTTATCCATTCAGACTCTGGTTCAATGAAGGATTTAAACATTTGCTTTAAAGTTAAATAATTCCTTGCATATTCCTCCTCAACTCCTTGCAGATCTGCATGATAATATATACCCCTTAGTGAGAATAAGTCTCTGACCACTAAACTCATGCCAGCTAGAACCTATAAATATATTAATTATTGTTTTTTATTTGTATTATGGTTGTACCTGGGAAAAGGACTACAGTATGCTAGGTAAAGTACAGACATGTAACAAAGGGGACAGTCCTTGCTCTAAAGGTCTCAATCTGCGTGACAGACAGGACACAGATGAATGAAACAGACAAACTGGGTAATAGTGGATAGGAAGGAAGAAGTAACAGTAAAAGAAAGAAAGTGAAATCCTGGCCCCATTGAAGTCATTGACAAAAATTGCACTGACGTCAGTGGAGTCGGGATTTCACCCAGTGTATGGGAAAAAGAAGTTGCAGCTTGTCATTGCCAGTATCAGACAGGGTAATTTGTAAACATCACAGCAAAAGTAGGTTTGTAGGAGCAATTTAAAAGAAGATATGGTGCGGCTCTGTGAAACCTAATAGAAAATTTTTCCCATGCATGTGGGTGCCTTGGGAGAAAGCATGCAGGAAGAATCAGACAGGTAGGTGATTCAGGATGCCATTATTAGCATCACAAAGGCAGGGTTCAACTACTTGATAAACTAGTAGATCTGATAGATAGGGTAAGGCTGAGTAGTGAATGGTCTGAAGGTAAAAGACAAGGAGTTCATATTTGATGCAAAGGAGGAGAGAGAACTAGTAGAGGCACACACAGAGGGGAGTGATGTTGTTGAAAGATAATCAGAAAGATAATGCCAGAAAGGTAGTATTAGTGGTGGTATTTTTAATGGGCTTGTATGGGGCAAAGAGGCTGGCATCAGGGCCAGAAAGTTGAGGAGTGAGATAGCCTTGATGCCTGAACAAGAACCTTGGAAGCCTGGACAGATATAAACAGCTGAATCTCAGACGTATTATATAGCAAGGAGCAGCAAGACTTGGACATGACCTGGGTGTGTGGATCAGAAGAGAAGGCTGAGTCTCAAAGATTATGCTCACATTACAGGACTGAGTGTAAAGATGTCGCATAATCCATGGTGATAGAAAAACTGGGAAGATGGAAGGTTTAGAGGCTCATTTAAAGCTTAGGTTTAGATATTTTATCCTTAAGTTTCTGGTTGATTATTCATGAGCAGGTGTCAGAAAGATTGGCTGAGAAGCAGGATTGATCTGAAGGAAACGTCTTTATTATCTGGATTGTGAGTCATCAACACAAAGATTGCTTGTAGATAAGCACATCTAGAGATTGGATGTAGTGAGAGAAGAGCAAGGGGCCATGGGACTTAGCTTTTGAAGACACCCACTGAAAAGGAGAGAAAGAGAAGGATCCACTAAACAAAACCCCAAAGGAAGGATCATAGATATTAGGACAACCATGAGAGTATGGGGTTGTGGAAACCAAAGGAGGACAGGATTTTAAAAAATGGAGTGTGGTTGACAGTTTCAAAAGGCAGAAAGGATCAAGGAAGACGAGGACTGGATTTGGCCAGGAAGAGGTCATTTAACACTTTGAAAATATAAGAGTGAAATAGGTATAGAAAATTTATGAGTTGCCAACCAACTCATAATGTTTGAATGATTTATAGCCACCTAACTACAAAAGTGATATAACATTTACATTAAAAATGTATTTTATGACATACACATAACATTTCATAACCAAATAATAACTGTGATTATGTATCTTTCATTGAGAAGGCTCCCCAGGCACTCGAGAAATCTATCCATTCAAAACTGTGGACATGCAACTAGCTTTACTATGGAAGAGACTGTAACAGCCTTTACACATTACAAACTTATCTAGCCTAACACACGGGCTGACACCCTTACTCTTGTAAAACTCCTGAAGAATCTTCAATGGCCACAAGAGGTCAGGACCTCAATTTAACGTATTAACAGGAGAATTATATGCCCTCCATATATTCTTAACTTCAAAAGAATGTATGAATGCTACCAGTGTAATAAAATGTTATATGTTGGTTGCTTTGCTGGCCTTGAATATTCTAGAGAACACTAATGGGGAAGTTAGTCATTTCAGATGCTGAACCAGTTGTTCCACCTACCATTGCCATGGTACTTGAAATGGATATTGGATTAAAAAAATCACCACATGGTTCTCAATCTACATGGTTCTCAATCTCCATCTTCAAATATCTGAAGCCTCTCCAAATAGTGCTCCTTAAATAAATCTCCTATGGAAGGTGTTCTGGATTTAAAACACTTAAATCTTTGTATTTCTTTTAATCTCAATTCACTACTTCTTATAAGTAGTGATGAATGGCAATATTCAGAGACAAAGGCACATTTTTGTTGCTTTTAATTTCCTAACTGATAAACATCTTCAGCCTGAGTCACCTTCATTTGGTTTACTATTTTAACAGAGGTTAAGGTTTTATTGCCTCATGGGTGGCTTAATATTCGTTTCTTGTTCTGGTTGAAAATTTTAAGATAAAATGGTTACAAAGTTAATGAGTGCTTAGTTATCTAAACACTTAAGAAAGTTCTCTCCCAGCAGGAAGGAGAATGGGCTTGATTATAGTTCAGAGCTTTCTGTCAATTCATTTGAACCCTCCAATCTTTGTCTAGACTAGAGAGAAGTAACATATCACTTAATGGATTGGTAGAGATGTTAATCACATAAAGGAAATTAATAGATAAGAAATTTTCCATTGCAAATGGCCAAGGACATAGTTTATTTGCAGGAAATTTGTGATTTTGATCAAGAAATTATTTGTATTATTTTAAAGATGGGAGAGAGAATATAAAAGATGAGAGCAACTTGTTGACCTTCCATTTTTAAAAGAAAGACAGTTTTATTTGTTTTTAACATTACCTTATGTTTTACACTATATCAAGTGGCTAGTGGAAGGCTGGAAAGATGAACTTAAAATAAATTATTAAAAATATTAAATAGGTATAGTTTTGCTAATCTACAACTAAGTGGGAAAAGTTATAAATCCACAAATATTTGAAATGTAAACTTCAAGGAAAGAGAAAAAAATATTTGGGATAGTGAAAGAGTATAACTAGAACTTAATGGATGAAATAAAGAAAGGGAGAATGGAGCTGATAATCAAGATGAACTTTCTACCATTGCGGAACAGTTTCAAAACCACTGTGCTACACATAAACATGCATTTACATAGCATAACTAATATGATAAGATGAGCTATGTTTATTTTCACAAATTTAGGAGTGATGTGATATCAAGTGACAATTTGCTTCCAAAAAGCAAAGATGGATATGGCATTGGGTTTTAAATACTGCTTTCATTTGTGGTCTCTATCAATTTCCATCTCTGCTATTGTGTAGGTGGGCCCCACTTCTATCTTCTCCAACCCACATCGATCATCCTTAGAACACAGAGGGCAAGCACTGACAATAAAAACTACATGGAGACAGAGCAAAATCCAAAAGAAAGAAAAGTCTGTAAGAACAAAGAAGGTTTGTTTTAGAGAAAAATGCAAATATTTAAAAAGATAAAAAAGATACAGAAAAAAGATTCCATAGAAAATTCAAAAACGGAAACACTTGCATTTGGAAATGCTGCCACAGTGCCTCATGGGAGTTGTAGTTCAGATACCTCATGCTACCATTCTATATATCCTAAGGTCTCTGGTTTGAGTACCTTGCTCATGGCTCACCAAGGTCTCCCCTCTTGATGAGGGGAGGCAGTGTATCCTGGGAGTCCCTGGTCATGGTGCTGCACAACAAAACTGCCAAATCACCACTGTCACCTCACAAAATAATCCTGTTTTAAGGGAGCTATTTGTCCTTTCTATTAACTATTGAGAGACAACCTTGTAGAGTGGAAACCTGACTGCACTGCTGCAAATCATCTTTCAAAAGTCACGATCCACAAGCAATACTCTGGGGTTTAACTGTACTGCTGTTGTAGCAAGTTTCTCAGGTGTCATCCTGAATAGCTAATTGAATAGGTTTATTTTTACAGATTAGCCAAAGCAGCTCTGCAATAAAGGATACCACAGATACCATGTCTAACAAGGGTAGATAGGAAAAAAAAACAACTTTATTTTCTTCTGGTCCATATTTTATGATCGTATCTAAACACTTGGATAGTAATTTTTCTCTGATATGTGAGTATATTAACTTTGCCAGCTCTAACACTGCCAGCTTTGTAGCATGACAGTGACCTGTCCCACTGCCTTTGGTTTGATCAAACCCCTGTGCAGGGCACACGTGGTTTATCTGTGCTTGTGTGATGGATAAGAATGCGTATGGATGTTTGTGAGTAAAAAATCAGAAATTGTTTAGTAAGTGCAATTTCTTTAATCAAATTAGTTTTACAATTAGAGAAATGCAGGTTGTGTTTGTGTTTTGTTTAAAAAAAGCCCTTCACTATTGATGGTAATAATTGGAAAAGAAAAATCTGCTTTGCTGTTTGTTGTGACACATGAATAACAAGCTCACAAGTGCTGTTCCTGTGTCTGACCCAGCAAAAAAGTTAAACCTCCCTACAGTATTTGTTTAGCTAAAGATGGTTTGAGAGTTGGTGGAAAAATCTTGCTCAAGATTTAATCTCATTCTACATCTCATTTGTAGACTAGGTAACATTTCTGATCCACTTCCCTTCCATTTTTTCCTATGACACTTGAGCAAACAGACACTTAGGAATTTTTTACTGAATTATGGATTGGATTCTAATTGTTTGGCTAGAGAAATAGAGGTAACTGTATATAATCCAGTCTCTAATATTTAAGAAACAACACAGGTGTCAATTCCTTTGAAGGTTTACCCCCGTCATGCTCTGATCATCAGGCTGGCTGGTAACCCCAAGAGAAGGAGGAAAATCCAAGCTGGTAAAAGTGAAACAAAGGCCTTGGAAGAGGTTAAAAGCCTCAGTCCTGAAGTTGAGAGAACCAGAAGGACTGCTGAGGAGACACTGACCCTCCTCTCCCAAATGTTGAGATAGCAGGGAGAAGTCGGGCCTCCCTAAATCCAGAGGGAAATGCTAAGCTTAGGTAAAATACAATGCTCATAGGCCTTTTGTTGTTTAACCCTTTTATTTCTGCTATATTCCTATGGATAGATACATTATAATTTTTTTGAAGAAGTTGTTTGGTAGTACTGCATGAACTCAGAGCTCCTGAAAGGAAATCTCTAGCAGGAGCCAAATTCAGTTGAACTTGCTGAGGGAAGATGGTTGGTAGTCAGGGGTGCTGCAACCTGGGCACACAGTCTAAAGGTGAGTGAGTCACAGGATTCCAGGCTAAGACAAATGCAGGTTCTGGGCCTGTCACTTGAAAGAGGTGCCCACGGCGGGGTTGAGTCAGGAGTCAAAGATACAGCTTATCTAGAATAGTGACAGATACCACATCCATTATGGATGTGGTGTGGTGTGTCATATTTTGACACTTTTTCATCCCCAGTTTATTACATGATAAGACCTGAAGTAAAGCCTGATAATAATTCTAAATCTGCATTTCTGTACAAAAGCCTAATTATATCTTCATTCAGTTCAAGCGCTGCCTCTAACATACTGAAGGTCATATAGTGATGTTAGAGCACTGTACAATTCTCCTGGTGTCTAGTGTACAATGTTTAGAGCTGAGTGAATAATTCATAGCAAGTAATTTGCTCTGAATTTAACCTTGTTTTCTGCTTGCAGAATGTTCTCCAGCAGGGTGCCAATTTTGTTATATTAATTCATTAATCAAAATTACTCAGATTTGTTGTAGTTATTGTTTTATGGTATTCCTCTTACCCCAACCCCCAGGGACTGATCACAAAAAGTTGAGCAGTTGATTTTCAAAATTTGAGCTGCTTTATTTGGTAGGTTGTTTATATAAAACTCACAATATATATTTTTGTACCCTACCTGGAAGAATTCCCTGGTGCTTTGAATCTCACAGGGAGAGGTAGGAAGATAAGCAGTACTAGGGAATTTTAGAAAATGTTTAACCTTTACCTTTTTGAACCATGTAAGACTTGCCAAGAGGTCTTATTACTTAGAAAAAACATTTGCTGGCATGGTGCAGAATTTAGATTTAATTTTGCCTTCTCACACATTTGCATATGCCATTGTAGCTGCTAAGTATGTGCTCTGATCCATATCTTGCTCATTTAGGGTATGATCCAATGCTTAGTACCTGTGTGCCAGAGCTCTGGTGAGGGATATGCGGAAAACTGTTCCCTTGTTATGTAAATATACCACTTCAGGTGTAAATACTGCACTGTGTAAGCTTACAGTTTGTTTTCTGCTAGTTTTTATGATGATAAAACTGAGTTGTTTGAATGTTTGCAAAGGGACACAAGCCAAAACATGTTCATTTTTAAATGTGAGTGAGTACTTCCAGAACGTTTTGTGTAATATTAATCTACTCTTGTCATGATGGTAGTTTTGTCTTTTACACAAGAGTTGAGTTTAGCTTTAAATACAAAAAATTAACACTTCTGCTTTAATTCATCCAGTGTTTTCCTCTAAAATATTTGAAATACAGATGTGTATGTGTGTCTGTATTTATGCCATTTTCCAGAATGTGTATATGCTTTAGTACGTTTGCAATTTTGTTGTAATGGTGGAAGTTCCCAAATGTCTGAGATGTCCTTCCCTCATCTCCCATCCTGGACCTTAGAGCAATATCAGTAGGCCTGTTACATTCCTCAGAACAATAACAACTAATGATCCATTCTTGCAAACATTATTATGCATAGTGCTTGACCAGCATTCTTGAGATAGTGAGCACCATACCCAGTGGATATTGTTTTATAGAATCAGGCCTTAATATATACAGTTTAAATGGAATACAGACATTTCACCTACCCTTAATTCAGGGGCCAACTTTTTCATCTAAAAAAACAAACCACACCCCACATGGAAGTTTATTTTTCAGATGAAAAGACTGAAAAGTTGCATTTTAAAAAATAAGCATGACTTAAAAACAGTCACCTGTGTTTTATTTTGCAAATAACCATTCCACTAAGATTTTATATGTCAAGTTTCACTGTGGAGCAAATAGTTATTAACAAACTGTGAGCCCTTAAAAAACAAAGCTTATGATGGAAAGAGTGACAGGCCTTTCACTCTAAAGGCATAATTTGCCAACATAGGGAGATGACGTCAACAAGAGAGCAGAATTATTTTTATGATAAAATTGTAAATAATAGGCACTGTAATGTCATGTTTATTTGAAGATTCTGGATTTTTCAAACTTTTCTGAGAATAACCAGATTCTAAATAGTGCTTAAAGATCTGTCTTCAGCCTGGTCTACAGGAATGTGAAAATACACTCCTGCGCAGTGTAGCTAGCTATGCCCATCCTGGTGTGGACCCAGCTATGTTGACAGAAGAATGCTTCCATCAACTTAGCTACCGTCATTTGGGGAGGTGGTATTCCTACAGTGACATAAAACCCCTTTCCCTTCCTGTAGGCTGCATCTATGCTATGGGGTTATGCTTCTGTAGCTACAGGGACATAGCTATGCCAATATAGTCTCCGTAGTGTAGACTATACTATATAACTCAATCTCCTGAACTATTTTAAAGTAATTTTAAAACAGGTTTAGAGAACTACAGTACCATTAGATAACAACTAACTAAATAAAGTAGGCCTTGAAAAAATTGTTGCTTCTTTGTAAAAAGGTGAACACTGGCACCAGTGTTAACAGAGAATATACAATTAATTATCCATGTGACAGATTTATAAAACCATTCAGACAAATAAAGTTTAGTGTCATTTGTTTTTAACAAAAAACGTTGTTAGAATACTACTTTAGAGTCTCAGGATCACATGTTAGACCCAGATAGGGTCTCTCCGCTTCCCCCTCCAGGGAGGGCTTAACTTATGTTTAGATATTTCAGTCCTCTCACATCTGTATACTGATTTGCTGGAAGCATTCCATTCAGTTGTCACCTGCCATTGGCAAGCCACAGGTATTTAATTGTAGTGTAGACATACTGTATCTGGGCCTCAAACCTGCAAACCGTATTCAAATAAAATTCCAGTTGAACTTAATGGGTGATTTACTCAAGATAGGGCTACAGGATCAGCCCCTATATAATTAAATGTGGGAACCAATGCTTAATATATTTTTATAGTGACAAAATTATCATTAAAAAGTTAGGAAATTATATGTTTTCATACAAACGTTAACCCATCCACTTTTCACATGCTGTATACATTATGCTGTATACATTCATGCATCCAACGAAGTGGGTTTCTGCCCACAAAAGCTTATGCCGAAATAAATTGGTTAGTCTTTAGGGTGCCACAGGACTCTCGCTGTATACATTAAGGTATATGTTTGAGACTAATCTCTAATGTGAATGTATGCGTGCATATATATACACATACACAGGGTTTTCTGCCCAAATATATATTGAACCACATTGTTAGATAAACTAAAACCTAAAATGGTGGTGCTACATGCTTAGTTTTCCATAATGTCATGACTTTTAAACTGCACCACTCTGGTTAGCAAGAAAACCCAAATGTGGCAGTACAAAATTGTGCCACACTAAAGATAACAATATAACTTGTTCTATTGAAAATCTAACTTTTGCTGGGAAAGAACATTGTGTTAAAATGTATAAAGCTTTATAAGTGCTTTATAATAATAAATAATAAAATCCACTTTGTAAACTGTACATGCTCAAAAGCAAATTTTTCATCACCTATAATTGTGCACATTCGATGGAGAGTTCAACACCTAATGAAACATGTTGATTTGTCCTGGCATGTCAGATATCTGCACGCTTAACCTATGAGCACCTAATATGTGTGCATAGTTAAGCATGACAACCTTGAAAATCTGGTATACTCTCTGGGCCAAATATTCCCCTTAGGTATACTAGTGCAACCTCCAATATGAGCCCGAGCGTGTAATTTAGGAAAGTTTTTGCTCAGTATATGTTTTCAGACCTGTCAGCAACATAGCATTAATTCCTCAGTGCACAGGAAGCTGGCTTTTTTATCTCTTCATCTCCTTAACGAGACTGTGAAAGCATGCAGTAGCAGAACTTGACCTGTAGTATGCATAATATCAATTACACACACCTACAACATATTACTATATGAAGGGTTGCAATGGAACAACACATTTGACCAAGTTATGAATTATTCTCACGAATTACTTTTTAAAATTCCCCCATAGCAACATATATATCATAGTTAATGAAAAGTGTGTCTTCATTCATAATAATAAGATTCGTATATGCCAAAATATCACCTAATCATAACTCATGCTCTGAATGTTTTACACTAGTTCTAATTACAATACTGGCCTTTATAAACGGAGTACAATAAATCCATGAGCAATTAACATATTTGAAGACTAGAACTACCTTTAAAAGAAAAACTTGCAAGGAGCACCAGCTATCACTGAACCGTCTTCCCCATGGCACTCTCATTTTTGCCTCTTTACCAGTAAGAATTTGTGAAGAATATGTAAGAATTTTGCCACTAAGAATGTTTTTTAAGTTTCTTGTCTTTTCTGGGATGTAGCAATATCAGATACCTGTGTAAAATATTTCAGTTTCTTAACATACGCTTCTGGTAAATTGTATGTAATCCTGTACATAGTCATAATAAGGCTTTTTAGTGAAAGGTTCTGAATTCCCTTTTTCACATTTACCCAGAGATCATCTGGCAAAGCAGTAGAGGAAATTCCCTAGAAAAACCGAAGATTAACTTGACTCCTTTTCCTGTGTTTTGAACTGAATTTACAGGCTGCAGATACCCACTTGGATTATATGTTTGGTTTGAAAATAAGGATTAGTAATGTGAGACTTAGATTGAACGTACAGTAAATCTAGCCATCTAAAGTGATTTTTTTCCACATAAAAGAGCCATGGGGATTTCTGTGCTCTACTACATTTTAGCAATTGGCAGCAAAATACCCTCATGCTGCACAGTGGTGGGACAATGCAGCATTTTTCTCTACGTGAACCAAAAAAAATAAAATCGTTTTTTGACTGGAGCTATTTTACCAGAGGTGGAAAAGGAGATTTTTGCCCACTTAAATAACTAAAAAATAATTCATAAATTGTTTTTAATTTCTCATAATTCTTAAGTATGTGTCACAAGGGAAGCTAATCCAAAAGCCAGAGAAGAAATACAATTCATTCCATCAATCAGCTTTTGTTTTTTTATTTATATACATCTATTATACAGTCATCCTAGCTACGTGTATGGTAAAAAAGGGCCTTTCAAGCTCCAGGTGATTTTTTTAATTTTAATTTTTTATTTAATTTTATTTTTCAGAAGTTTTAACTTATCCATACAGACATATTCAAATACAACGACAAAGAAAATACTGCAGGAGTACGCATTTAATAGTAACACACTCTGAAATATTCATAGATAAATAGAATCATAGAATCATAGAGTTGGAAGGGACCTCAGGAGGTCATCTATCCACCCCCTGCTCAAAGCAGGACTAACCTCAGCTACATCATCCCAGCCAGGGCTTTGTCAAGCCACAGCTTAAAAACCTCTAAAGATGGAGATTCCACCACCTCCCTAGGTAACCCATTTCAGTGCTTCACCACCCTCCCAGTGAAAAACCTTTTCCTAATAGCCAACCTAGACCTCCCCTACTGCAACTTGAGACCATTGCTCCTTGTTCTGTCATCTACTACCATTGAGAACAGCCTAGCTCTATCCTCCCTGGAACCTCCTTTCAGGTAATTAAAGGCTGCTATCAAATCCCCACACGTTCTTCTCTTCTGCAGACTAAACAAGCCCAGTTCCCTCAGCCTCTCCTCATAAGTCTTGTGCTCCCCTAATCATTTTTATTGCCTTCCGCTGGACTGTCTCCAACTTCTCCACATCCTTTTTGTAGTGGGGGGGCCCAAAACTGGACACAGTACTCCAAATGCGGCCTCACCAATGCCGAATAGAGGGGAATAATCACTTCCCTCGATCTGCGGGCAATACTCCTAATAATGCAGCCCAATATGCTATTAGCCTTCTTGGCAACCAGGGCACACTGCCGACTCATATCCAGCTTCTTATCCATTGTAACCCCCAGGTCCTTTTCTGCAGAGCTGCTGCCTAGCCTACTCCTGAGCATTGTAAAATAAATAATACAGTAGGTGATTTACTCACTCAGTCCCAAATTCTATGGCCTGTAAACGTACTCAAAAGTAGCAGAATCATTGTGACGATGCCACACAGAGGACTTCCAACCGAGGAAACGTGCAGTGGGGATAGCTCCTACAGGTAATGAAGAACACTGATCTTTGATGACTCAGTCACTGCTACTGCATAGGATGGGGTTAGAAGCATGGAAGGAATACAATCATAGGGAGCCACTAGGAGGAGGAATACAGTTCTTTCTCTCTGACTTTCACCGAGTACAAAGCCCATTTATTTTGACTGTATACAGAGGTAAAAATTTGGCTCTCTGCCCTTACTCGGGCCAAACTTCCACTAGTTCATTCAGTGTTATCTGAGTACAGATTTCAGAGTTTGATTCAACCAAAGCCCTGATTCTGTAACTGGATCTACCCTGAGGGACCCAGGCATCTGTGCAAACAAGGTTCCATTCATTGCAGCGGGATTCTGTGGGGACACAGGGATCTGCCTGTACAGATGCAGTTTCATGAATGGCGTCTAAAAAACTTAGCAGAAGGGGGAAATTGCATAAGTGTCTTTGGGGAATGATCAATAATATTTTCTTAAAGGTGTATTGAAGTACTTTTCTAAATAAATGAATAAAACAAATTAAGATCCTTTCTTAAGTAGCAGAATAGGCATGTAGGCCTAGCATTTACAAACAAATACATTTCAAACAAATTACTGAAGCATCCATTCATCCTTTACTTACCTGCCAAAATTCTGTGTTTCTCCTGGTAGAGTTAACAACATCTGCAAGACTCCAAAAGTAAGACAAGTTTGTGGTAGCTTCCTGCTTTTTAAAAAAAATTTTCAGTAAATATTAGTGACCACATCAGCCACTGCAGGAATAACACACATACTAGAATTCAAGTCTTGTCAGGTTAAAATGTTTTTAGCTCACCTTTAACAAGAAGGATTGAGCATCTACTTTAGCAAATACTATGTAATAATAATAATGTGCTTACCACTTATACAATGCTTTTCATCTATATATCTCAAATGGCTTTGCAAAGGAGAGTAAGGAGCATTATCCCCACTCTAGAAATGAGGAGACTAAAGTTCAGAGAAGAGAAGTGAATTACCCAAGGTCACAATAAAAATCAGTGGCAGAGTATGGAATAGACCTGACTCCCAATCTTTATTCCCTCAACCAAGCTGTTCCTTCTTTACACTATTTTTTCAGTTTTGTCATGAAAATTGCATAGAATAATATATGAATTTTCATACGATTACATACTACTTTGAAGATGTATTATTAAAAGGAAAGCACCATGGGTTGCTTCTTGCACATCTTTTTTATTATTTGAAATCACATCTGTATCTTTCAGTGCTGATGGAGCTTGAATATACAGTCAAAACATGCTATTGTTGCTTTTCTTGTTACTACAGTATTATTATTAACTGGTAGCACTGCTGCTGTTAAGAATTAATATCTCAGGGCTTCCATTATATTAAACTCTTACATTTTTTGATTTAGAGCTATGCTAGAAACACTTGCTTTGAATTATGAAGATGAATAAACAAGAGCTCAGCTCAAGAATAGATGATGTGTCTCTCCCTTCCCAAAGTATGGCTGGAAAAACATGCAAACTGACTTTTACCAATTTAAAATTCTGCATGCACAAATCACCTACCACATACAGCTATTATGTTTGTTCCAAACAATTGATTAGCTGTCTGTGTACAAAATACACACATGTTAAACATGAATCTGTAAATTATGTTATGACCAGTCATAAAAACCAATATAAAATTATAAACATATTTGCATTTGCTCTTCTCTTCTTACACAACTTAAAATACACATAAAGACAAGTGCTGGCACATTAGATTTAATATAGCAACGTGCAGTAGTTTTTAAAAATAAAATATATTTTGGGGGGGAAAAACTGCTTTGCAATGAGCTAATACACATTTCTTTCTTTCATAGGCTATGATCCTGCAATGGGATCTGCTAATGCAATCTCTTATATCCATGAAAAGTCCCATTCACTTCACTTGGTGGTGATTGACTGATTACTTGATGGTGTATTAAAATTTGGTTATTTTGTGTTGCTGCAGAGGTTGTGCTATCTGTAGATAATTGCTGGAATCTGTTTATTTTATTATAGATATTATAAAAAATGTTTGAGTGTCTAGTGCTGGGATGCATATTCCTTTAATTACTGTAGAATAAATTTGAATGAATACACAAATAAAGAAATGGTCCAAGCTAGTGGATACCATTCCAAGATCTGGAACCTAAATATAAGTTCTTTGGCTTTCATGTTTGTCACCACAGCGCAGAGTAAGATCCTGCTCCTGCCTTATTCAAGTCAATGATAAAAACTCCCATTGACGTTAATACGAACAAGATCAGGCCTTATATGAAACTGGTGCCTTTTCCAAGCTATACCTAACTGTCTAATGTATTTACTCGAGAACCTGCAATACTTTGTCTTTCCGATACATTTTTGAAATGATACTGTCTGTGTAATCACTGGAGTATAAAAAACAAAAATCTCTGTCCACTCACTGAACTAAGAAGATCCAGATATTGCTCAGCAATTACTGCTCTTCTCTTGCATCCAAAAAAGACCACTAGGCTTGCCAGTTTCCAAACCTCTAGCTGAAAAACTGTGTTCTTTCCATAGTTTAGCTTTGCTCTCTACTCTTCACGTCCTCCAGCCTCCACACGTTTTATTTAACTTGTCCTTGGGCAACCTCTGAATACAATACAGATAACAGCATTCCCTGGAGGGCTTCAGTCTCCTCCCCCCACACTTCTTTTGTTTCTGCGGTCTCAGATCTCTGCTGGACCAGAATGGTGCCTGAGGCATGGTCTTGAGCATTTGACGCCCTGGCATGCAGTTGCACTGCAGTGTTCTGCCTGTGGGTGCCTGATAAATACCCAGATGAACTGGAGATACCTCATATAGGCAGAGGCATCGTTCTGATTGATGTGACTTTGAGATCTAACCATCTTGAGATTTCAGTTGTCTGACACAGTGATATTTTAGTCCTTGAATGTGTCATTCAGGTATGGTACTTTGAGGCCGTTTAGTCCAAAGTTCTGCTGGTGCTCGATCTGATGATTTTTATGAATTTTTGATTGATTATTATTTAAGTGGGGTGTGGGATAGTGCTGGCACTTAAGTTTAACGAAAAGGCACATAGCCAGGGTTAAGTAACATATAAAAATTAAAAGTCTGGGTGTTTCATAACAGTTCAGAATTTCCATTTCACACCCATTCTGTCTTTATTTTAATCCATCCCACTTTCATTCATGATGCTGCAAGGTTCAACAAGCCCTGGCACATCTACATATGCTATCAAAGAAGTGTGGTGTGTACAGGGACAGATTCAACTATTTTTAAAGGTCCTGTGGATTCAGGACCTTTCTCATTTTAAGCTACAGTTATCAGCAAAATCTTTGCTGTTCCCCACCCCTTTGGGACTATCATGATTCCACAGGCTCTTTTAACCTGTATCTGACAGCAACTGTGATTTTAAAGATGGAGCCCTGAAAGCATGAAGAGCAGAATGCTTGGCATGAACTCTCATTAAAATTCTTTCCGCTGTTATGGAACAATTTATATGCAGATAACTAGTGCAAGCTCGCTGGACAGTCAGGATCTTTCCTGTCAATGCACTGTACTCTACAATGCATATTATGGAGCTGTGACATTGGTAATATGCAAAGATTCATTGGTATCATCATTACTTATTATCATCCACAGATGGTTGAATATTTTACTTGATGAATTTTATTATATATTTTGAAAAAAACTATTGAGCACATTGTTTCCACCGTCCGTGTGACTTATAGAAGTAGGTGGGTCATTCCTGAATATATTCAAATTTCACAAAAGTTTACAAATAAAATATTTGTTTTTTATTTTCTGTTGTTCACATAGCTGTTCATCATCAAAAATAGTATGCTCTGTGTCCTTGAAAACATCTTGCAAAGGAATTGTTACTATGCATGTAACCACTTGTCGAGCAATAACTTGGCTCTTTCAGTTTAAAAAGGAATTCCAACACAGATTGGTTTACAGTACACATGCAAAACTTCATTTAAATCACACAAAACACAGTCCTGTTCTTTTTTAAATAATATATATATTTTAAAACTCTGACTGGACAAAATATACTTTTTTTTTTTTTTTTTTGGCCTCCATTAACTGTGAAACTACCATACCAACTTAAACTAAGATTTCCAGGAAGGAATTCGCTCTTGAGCTGGAAGCTTTTATTTTAAACTTTTGGTTAGAAGTTAAAAATAAAAAGCTTAGCTGTTTGTAATGGAGATGCTGTTAGTCTTTATTGTAGCAGCACAAGCAGCCCTACTGTATTATAGTAAAAAGGACTTTATAATATCGTGCTTTATATAAGGTATTTTTGTCCTTCAGTGATTTATAGCAGTGTGTGTGTGCATGTGTGTGTGAGAAAGACTAACAATCAACAAGGAATTTTATTTTCTTTAATTTCCTTGCATTGTTTTGAACTTCTTTCACACACAGGTCACTCATCCCTCAAAGAATATGTTCTGCTTTGTGAGGTTAAACAATGCTTCTCATTCACAAATCCAGAAGAGCAAAGGATATAGGGGAAGAATTATATTCCCTAGTAAGACTTCTGGTGAACCTGAGGTGGAAAAAGCTTTGTTCCTTTTCTTTATTCTGTTGGGATGAAAAGGAAACTAGCGCTTCTGAAAAGGGAACTTCCCAGGAAACTCACTGTGCGACAGTACCTCAAGTACATTCTTTTCCTTTTACCACCAATCAGTAATTTTTTAATGTAATTGGCCTTTAAACCTGTTGTTATAGGACTGTGAGAAAGAGCTCAAGAGGCTCTTTCAGCTGCCTTGGTTCCCATGTGACCTAAATGGAGAATAGATTCAAAATACTGTTCCTCCCCAGGCAATAGGAGACAGAAGAGGAAAAGCACTGTCACTTCTGAACAGGCTAGTGCTGGAGTAAATTCAGTGTGAAAAAGGAAAGCGTTACAGTGTATTGCAACTCCTCCTTTGGAACTTGGATTATTACAGGAAGAGGATTTCAGAAGGTTTTGGTTTTTTTTTTAACACACAAATCTCACTTTGAAATGGAATACGTGGAGTGTGAGCTTTATAAGGGCAACTGAAGTTTCACTGCTAAAAATACTTGGGAAATTTTTCAAAATGAGCATTGTTATGAAGCCAAGATCCCGATCTACCAGCTCCTTAAGGACTGCGGATACAATTTGGTAATGTGTTTTTGGATTTTTTTTCAATGCTCTCCTCCCCCAATTCTCTCTCTCTCACACACACACACATACATACACATTGAGAAAGTGGCTGTATTTAATGATGTTTTGACAGATCTTGCCTGGTTACTGGAAATGCTCAGCTGTTAAGTTTAATTGAATAGTTAATAGCAAAAAACAAAATTAGTGTGCTCCGCCTTGTACAATGTTCTGTTCCTAATATTGTATCATGGATGCAGACTATTACTTAGTCACAGTCAGTAACCAGTTTAATTCATTTGAGACACTTTCTAATATGTGACTTTTGATCTGAATTACAATTTTAGTTGCTGAAATCAAATTGCAGATTTCTAGTCTTGTAGGTAAAATGAAAATGTTGGTTTTCACTGACTATTTTTGGATACTTATACACAGTTCACTGTTTTGTTGCATTAATAGACTAACTGCTCATGGGTGATTGTCCATGGAAAAGACAGACAGCAACTATAGTGACATGAAGTGAGATTCTGTGCTGCATTATAGATTATGCATTTTTCCTCCATTTAGAAAGGTGAAAGTTGATTAAATTAGCAGTCAATACAATGTGTTTTGTTTTCTTGTTAAATTTATCATCTGGCAGTTGTCAAGGTTGTATCCTCTGTTGTTTAATTATTCTTATTATTAAGCTAAGTGAACTTTGTGGAGCTTCATTAACACAGGAAGGACACATAGTATATTGGACAAATAGTTTTCTAGCAGCTCTACAAATGAATACATTTAGCTTGTTAGCAAATTTCCTACCTTTTTCTCTGTCCTTCCTGTATCATACCTTATACAAATAAAACACCTGCAGTATTTTAGAGCAAGGTTCAGAACCCTGCATTGACACTAATTAAGATATGATGTTTTGGACCATTAAAGTAAAATTCTGTAGTATTTTTATAAAGAATTTTTACTTTTCTGAAAAATTACAATGATTGCCTAGAATTAAACAGTGTTATTTCCTAGGTGCTTTCACTGAGATGTGTAATATTAATTAGATACATATTTAGTTATCAAACCTGTCCAGTTAACATAATTGATCTTTAGCTTATAAAAGCTTTATGTTCTAACATAATGTACGGCTTTTTGATTAAACTATTCCAACCCATATAGTACAGATGAAAGTGATAATAAGCGCTAACTAATTGTTTCCAGCTATCTTATTTTAAAGCTAGATAAAATGGAATGGTGTAAACAATCTCAAACTATTGACCAGACCATGCAATCCTCAGAGCTTTCTCAGGCAAAACCAAGTCTCTGATGTCAGGGATGATAGTTTTGCCTGAATAATGACTGCAAGATGTAGCCCCACACCTTGATTTTTTAAAATGTAATAAAAATAAAAGAAATTTGCAGTGATTTATAGATAGATAGATCTATAGTATTGTACAATATTGGGCACAATGGTGGCATTAATGTACTAGAGGCCTCAACTGAGCTAAAGAAACAATATATAATAAATCACAGTATAGAATCTCTAAATCACTTAGACAATATATAAATGTCTTAGTTTGTATATAAGAAAACAATATACAACTACACTAAATAACTTAGAGATGGAGCCATTATTCAGAGAGATTATTTTTGACTGCTCTTCTTTGTCACAAAAAAACCTTTCATGCTGATATTTGCAAGCCCTATAAAGTCTCTGCCAAGACAGCTTGATGTTCTATCTATCTTTCTGTCTAGTTGTGTGCCCCCTGTCACTGTAGCATCTGAGGACTGATATAGTGGTGGGACAGAATATATTTCTTGCTCAATGTGAATGTTGAATTGATGTGCACTCAGATCCATCCATTCCCTGGCAATTTGGAATCATCCCTAGTGCAGGGGAAGTGGCTGGCAGGGGAATCCTTGAAAGATGAATCTGTGGGGCTTGCCTTTGTGTCTCGTTGCTTGACAGTTGAACCAGACCTTACCACTTATGTGGGAGGGCAAACCCTACCCCTTATGAAAGTATTGACAGGAAAATAGCACAAGTTAAAATTCCTAGAATGCTCCAGCCCCTACTCGGAACTAATTTATTTAGGGAAGCATTTAGATTAGTGAATAAAATTGTCAAAAGAGCCCAGATGACTTTCCTCCTGAATTTAAATCTCCTTAGACTCCTATTTCACTTAGACACCTTTGAAAATTTTATCTGGTGTCATCATTTCAAATCAGGATAGTGATGAAAGTTGAATCTAGACAAGTTCAGCCTGTACATAAGGCATACATTTTTAACGGTGAGAGTAATTAACCATTGGAACAATTTATCAAGGATTGTGGTGGATTCTCTATCACTGACAATTTTTAAATTAAGATTGGCTGGTTTTCTAAAAGATATGCTCTAGGAATTAGTTTGGAGAAGTCATATGGCCTATGTTATGTAGGAGGTCAGACTAGATGATCATAATGGTACTTTCTGGCCTTGGAATCTAAAGGAGCTCTTTAATGACTTGAGAATCAAAAGAGGAATCTTACACAGAATGGAAGCATGGACGAATGCTAAGGAGGAGTACAAAAGAATATAGGGACAAAAATCAGAAAGGCTAAGGCACAAAATGAATTACACCGTGAAAGGGACATAAAAGGCAATAAGAAGAGGTTCTTGCAATACATTAACAGCAAGAGAAAGATAAAGGAAAGTGTAGGTCCTCTGCTTAGTGGGGAAGGAGAGCGAATAACTGATGATATCAAGAAAGCTGAGGGTTTAGTGCAGTCAATTATCTCTTGGTGTATGGTCAAGGTCTGGACTCCAGAAAAACATTTTTCACATCGCAAGTGCCCTTGTTCAATTAGTGCTGTGCCTATTGCAGGGTGGGTAGGTGGGCCAAATCCAGACCGCCAGAGACTTTTGACTGGACCACAAATCTCTGGGAGGCCATGGGCAATTAGTGATGGGGGAGGGGCTAGTGTGGTAGAGGAGAGACTAGCTACATGCTGGCAGGCTTGGGGGAGCTGGTGCTTGGGGCTGATACGTAACTCAGGGTGAGAGGTGCCCCCCACCCTCCCTAAATGGAGTCCCGCCTCCATGGGGCTGACAACAGGAGTCCCATCAGGCACCCGGGGCTGACTCGTAACATGGGGGGGCAAGTGTCCCCTGCGCCCTCTGTAAATGGAGCCCTGCCAGGCATGCTGGGGCACTCCGGGACTCAGGGCTTCAGCTCTGTGGGAGGCTCTCTTGGGCTCAGGGTCTCAGCCACGCCAGGACTCCCTCCAAGGCTTGCGACTTCAGCTGAAACCTTGAGCTCTGGCACGATCCATGGGGCTGAAGCCCCAAGTCCCAGCGCACCTCCCGCAGCGCTGAAGCCCCAAGTCCCGGTACACCCTGCGGTCTAGTGAAAAGCCTCTGACGGGTCTGGATTTGGACCGTAGGCCACCTATTGACTACCCCTGGTTTAGTGCCTATTTTGCTTCAGTCTTCACTAAAAGGTTAATGGTGACCAGATATACTCAACACAATTAATATTAACAAAAAAGAGAGAGGAACACAAGCAGAAATAGAAGGAACAGGGTAAAGAATATTTAGATAAGTTAAATGTATTCAAGTCAGCAGGGCCTGCTGAAATTCATCCCAGGGTACTTAAGGAACCAGGTGAACCAAACGTGTAAGCATTAGCAATTATCTTCGAGAACTCATGGGGGACTGATGAAGTTGCAGAAGACTAGAGAAGGGCAAAAATACTACCTATATTTTGAAAAGGGAAGAAAGAGGACATTGGAAATTATAAACCAGGCAGCCTAACTTTGATACCTGGAAAGACAGTAGAAGAAATTATTAAAAAATCAATTTATAAGCACCTAGAGGATAACAGTGTTATAAGAAATAGCCAGCATGGATTTATCAAGAACAAATCATGCCAAACCCACTAATTTCTTCTTTGACAGAGTTCCTGGCCTTGTGGATAAAGAGGAAGCAGTAGATTTGATATCTTGATTTTAATAAGGCTTTTGACACAGTTCCTAATGGCATTTATATAAGCAAAGCAGGGAAATGCAGTTTAGATTAAATTACTATCAAGTGGGTGCACAACTGGTTGAAAGTCCAGAAAGGCACATTTAGTATTATAATTTAGTGTAATGCCATGGTGGGATGGTGGTTTTGGGGGTTATTTTAGATCCATAGTTGTAAAATTGCACTGATCACTATTCTGAGGCCCATTTTTATACTCTAGCCTCTCTTTTCTCCACCCTATAGTCTAAATCTCTCAAAGGCCCATTGGTTGTTGGTATGTATTATCTTAGGTCATAGAAGACTTTTTTTTTTAATTGAACATGGATTAATTAACATTGAGATGGAAATGATGAAATACAGGTGGTTTAAAATACATTAAATTTTTTCTAACATCTAGTCAAATCCTATTTAAAAACCAGTTGGCCTAAAATCTTCAGATTTGTTTTATTTAGAGAGGATTACGCGCTAACTTGATTACAGTCTATGAGTATCTACGTGGGGAACAAATATTTAATAGTGGTCTCTTCAATCTAGTGGGGAAAGGTTTAACATGATCCAATAGCTGGAAGGTGAAGGTAGACATATTAAGATCTTAGTTTTTAACTGTGAGAGTAGTTAACCTCTTAATTTAGCAAGAGCTGTGATGGATACTCCATCACTGACCATTTTTAAATCAAGACCAGATGTTTTTCTAAAAGATATGTTCTAGGAATTATATTGGGGAAGTTCTATGACCTGTGTTATACAGGAAGTCAGACTAGTGATCACAATAGTCCCTTCTGGCCTTGGAATCTATGAATACTTGATGAGATCTAGCAAATTGGGCTAGTTTAGGAGGGGTTATATGTTAATTTTCAAGTTAATCACTCATCATTTTATCAGATTTTGGAACTTCTTCATGATCTTACAAAGTTCAGGAACTTCTTCATGACACAGATAATTGGGGCAAGGTTCTAATACATCTCAGAAGCTCTTTCAGTGTTCTGGCACAACTGTTTTTCCAGCATGCATAGAGAAACTACTAAGCACTGCATTTCAACCAGTTCAAACACACAGAATCTTCTTTCCCCAGTATGTGCAAGCACACAAACACAATTCTCCCACAGCCCAGAACAGTTTACTTCAATTTTTTTCCCTGTAAACACAATCTGGACTTCACACACAAATTCATCCTGTCACCCACTTCATGCACACATATACAGAATTATCCATCCCAACACCCCACATCACATCTGTCACTGAACCAGCTGGATTGAAATTCTTTTTTAAGACCTCAGCCATAGTGATGAGAAAATATTGGTATAGTTCTATCAAGATACTCTAAGTAGCACATCTACAATATAGGCTATAATGTAATTGACCTAACTGATGGAGAATAAATAGTTTCCTATTTAGAAGTCTGAGCATATTTCCTTCATAACTTTAAAAATTAGAAAATTCCCAGAAAAAAATGTTTGTATCGGCTGAAATTAATGTTGAGAAAGTGTCAGTAATTTAAAGGGGAAAAAAGAAGGGAACAATATCATTCAAAATACCCAAACATTACAAAGCCAGGAAAATATAAGTTAAGGTTAAACTTTTAAAAATCACCAACTTTTTAAAGCAATGAAACTTATTTAAGATAAAAAAAACCCCTCTATTATCATAAAAAGAACTCAGGCACTGTTGAGGAGCCAACAAAGTTTCTGTTCTGAGAATTTTTGTGATGGAGAAGGTTCACAGGAAAACTATGAATGTCACTATGGAAACATCTCAGAGGTCTGATGACATAACAAACTACTCAGCCTGCACTCTTGCAGTTACTCTGATTCCATAAGAACTCCTTAGTGGTTATATAGCCTTGTAGTTCAAGCTTACGTATGTAATCATGTGCAGTGGGGTGTTTGTAAGCTATAACTTTCAGTATAGTTTATAGCTGGATTCCTGCACACTTTTGTTTGTTGTGACTGGTGATGTCATAAGGATGATTGTCTTCATCTCTCACTATCTGCTTATATGCTACAATAACAATATCTGAAGTGTTTCTGCTTTTGCAGGTCTTTTAAAGATATTTTAAAACATTTTAAAATGTGTTTAAATATCAAATATTCTTTTAAATTATTAAGTGGAAAGAAAAATCTAATAAGAATAGTTACTTTAAAGTTCTTTTATTTAAAATAGTATTAAAGCTGTAAATTTGGGGGGTGGAAAGTATTTAATAAGCCTGTTGGAAAGGATTTTTAAATTTTGACTGTTTACAAATATTTACGTACCTTTTTTATGTCAATATGATGTCTATTTCCATTAATCATGAAACTCAAATAGCAATGGAAGAGTTAAACTTCTCTCATCAATTCCAATTGTCAGCTTTCTAGCTGTTTAACAAATAGCACGTATAGACTTAGCTGAATAAAACTACTTTTTCCAACCAAGAGTACTTCAGCTTAGGGTACGGAAATCTGTAATACTTTGACCTGAAGGACAAGTAGATTGGCTACTCTCTTGCATCACTGTGTAACCAAAATCATAACTAAAAGAAAGAAAAGCCATTCTATTTCTGATCAGACCACTTTCTTCTCATAGCAGAAATAATTACTCTCCCTGTTTCAAAGCAAGCAGAAACCAGGTCCATCTCTATAAGTTCAATTCCAAAAAAAGTACTTATAGGAAATTTTCCCAAGCAAGAGATCAAACTGTAGCACTACAAAGACTTCTTAACTACTGCAAAACATACCGCATTACCAAAGCATTCCTACGTTGCCATTAGAGACTTCCAAGTATTCCACTCCCTAGATCCCTGACTTCACATCCACTTAGTCTTTTCCTGCTTATTCTACTCCAGCAATCTTTGTCTCTTCTCTGAGCACTTTCCACAATTATAGATTACTTATACTGCCCTTTCTAGCCAAAACATTTTCTTCTTCCTCCCATTTGAGCCATTACCACTTGCATTTAAATCTTACTTTTCACCTTCTTCTGTAAGACTTTTGGAATGTTCTGCTTGACAGATGTCGGATGCTCTCCTCTCCTCAGTTAAGTCTCTTGTGAAAACTTACTTTGGTGAAACTTGCAATGAGAGAATTATTTTCACAAATTTTAACATGATTTGTTTTAATTTTCCATACTTAAAAATCACCAAAGATGTTCAGATGCCTTAAACTGAGACTTGTCTACTCATACAGTGCTGTAGTGGCACAGCTCCTCCGATGCAGCTGTGCTGCTTGATGAAGACACCACTTATGCCAACGGGAGAGCTTCTCCCATTGGCATAGGTAGTCCACTTTCCTGAGAAGCAGAGGGTTCTCCCGTTGACATAGCGCTGTTTACACTGGGGGATAGGTCGTTGTAACTGTGTTATACCATAGCCCTGAGCGATGTAGTTGTGCCGACATAAGTCTGTAGTGTAGACCAACCCTGAGTAACCACATAAATGTATTACTGCAGCTCTCATCCTTCCTTACCCCATCCACTCCACCTTCATTCATTGTCACTTCACTTCTCAACTTTTCACTTTTACATGGGGTTGGAAATGGCCACAAATTTTCACCACTCCCTTCAGTCTGGGGCATGGGTTCATAGATCTTGGAGTTCCAGTCCTTTTCTCTTCAAACTTCCCTTGACAGAATCTTTCTATTGTATCCTTGGTCTTCCACATCCTTTCTTGCTGGGCTCATCCTCCAATGGTTTCTTTGTTGGTTGTTCTTCTCCTGTTCTTATCACACATCCAGCTCACCTCAAATGTGTGCTCTCCAGTCTATCGCTGAGAGTCCCAGGTTCATCTTCCCCCAATTTTTTTCTATGCATACTCTGTCTACCCTCTGCTTTCCTGCCATTCTCCTCTGTATATTATCTTCTACTATCTCATAGACTCAGACTTTATGATCATCTAGTCTGACCTCCTGCACAACACAGGCCACAGAACCTCACCTGCCTGCTTCTGTAATAGACCCATAACCTCTGGCTGAGTTACTGAAGTCTTCAGATCATGGCTTAAAGATTTCAAGTTACAGAGAATCTACCATTTATAGTAGCTTAAACCTGCAAGTGACCTGTTCCTCATGCTGCATAAGAAGGCAAACCCCTTCCCCCCCGCCCAGAGTCTCTGCCAATCTGACCAAGGGGAAAATTCCTTCCTGACCCATATGGTATTCAGTTAGATCCTGAGCATGTTGGCAAGACTCAGCAGCCAGACACCTGGAAAAGAATTCTCTGTAGTAACTCAGAGTCCTCCCCATCTAGTATCCCATCAATGGCCATTGGAGATATTTCCTACTAGCAGTCACAGATGAGCTACATGCCATTGTAGGCAGTTTTATCATATCATCCCCCCCCCCCCCCGCCCCCCCATAAACTTATCAAGCTCAGCCTTGAAGCCACTTAGGTTTTTTGCCCTCACTGCTCCCCTTGGAAGGCTGCTCCAGAACTTCACTCCTCTGATGGTTAAAAAACTTTGTCTAATTTGAAGTCTAAACTTGTTGATGGCCAATTTATATCCATTTGTTCTTGTGTCCTCATTGGTGCTTAACTTAAATTACTCCTCTCCCTACCTGGAATTTATCCCTCTGATGTATTTATAGAGAGTAATCAGATCTCCCTTAGCCTTCTTTTGTTTAGGCTACAAGCCTGATGCATCCTAGGACTACATTAGCCTTTTTCATGGCCACATCACATTGACAACTCATAGTCATCCTGTGAACAACCAGTACTCCCAGGTTTTTCTCCTCTTCTGTCACTTCCAACTGATATGTCCCCAGTTTATAGCAATAACTCTTATTGTTAGTCCCTAAATGTAAGACCTTACACTTTACACTATTAAGTTTCATCTTATTTCTATTATTCCAGTTTACAAGGTCATCCAGATCCTTTTGTCTGATATACCTATATCTTCTTTTCCTCCATCTCCATAAGACCACCATTTCCAAACCATAGAGTGAGCGGTGACACACACATGCAGCATACACTTTTCCTTTTGGTTTATTACTTAATTGCTGATCCCTCAGTCTTCTGTCACCTTTTTCACTGCTATCCATGCACATTGGTTTCTTTTTTTCAATTCTCTGGATCCCTCTCTGATGGCACTAAGTGTACTTCCCAAGTATACAAATTCTTTCTTGTTCATTGTATCACATGTAAATTTAGATAAGTTCCTTGGGCAGGGACCATGTATTTCTGTGTCTTTTTAGGGGGTGTCTGTGCAATCGGAGGTGTAACTGCAGCACATGTAGACATACCCAAGCTAACTTTAATATAGTTAGTGTAAGTATCAGTAGCAATAAAACTGGTAGCAAAGGATTCACTGCACACTGTGCGAGCCCACTGGGGACCCTGGATATTTAATCAGGTGGCTAACCTGCACTGAAGTCCATGGCTTCACTACTATTGGTACTTGCGCTAGCTAGATTAAAGGCAGATCTGGTATGTCTACAGAGCTACAATCACGCCTCTGGTTACAGTGTAGACATCCTCTTAGGAGCACCTACCACACCTTAGGATGGTATAATATAATAGTCTGTTACAAAGTATAGTAAAGCCTGTCTTTAAAGCACTATGCAAAAATATGTTGATTAGGATTAGAACTTTAATGAGAACATTAGGGATACTTTGGAGTAGTATTTTAGGGAGGTTGCCTAATAAAAGTAGTTTCTTGTACAAGTTTCACTTTAAAGTGCATTATATTAGTGTCTAAATTACTAGATAACTAACGTGAGAAAACTATTTACAAATGCAGTATGTGCACATTAGGGGAGAATGGCTTTGAAGTAATTTGTCTTATTAACAGCTCATTCCATTGGTTAATTACCTTCCTTGTTAAAAATGTGTGCCTTCTTTCTAATCTGAATTTGTCTAGCTTCAGATTCCAACCGCTGTATCTATTTATAGCTTTTTGTACTAGAGCCATCTACTATCAGAAATTTCTTCTCTCTGTGTAGGTATATAATGATTGTCAGCTTTTAACCTTCTCTTGGATAAACTAAATAAATTGAGCTTCTCTGTCTTTCCCTATAAGGCAAGTGTTCCAGACGTCAAATCATTCTTGGAGCTCTTTTCTGAATGCTTTCCAATTTGTCAATATCCTTTTTGAAATGTGGCCACTAAACCTGAACACAGTACAGGGGTATAGACAATTTTTTTAATGTTTTTGCATGGGGAGAAAGAGGGCAGGGGAGGAGCTAGAGATAAAAAATAATAAAATAGTTGTTGAGTATTGCATTAATTAGAAGTTTTATATCAGGACTAAACTTGTCCACTTTCGATAAAGTGAGAGAAGTGAACTTATGTTCCAAACTCAGTGTTTCTTTTATTAATGCAATTCCTACGTTTGGGGGTTGGCTAAAACCTCCCCAATCCTCAGTTGTCTACACCTATGCAGGATTCCAGTAATAATCTCAATATGCTGTATATGGAGACAATGCTACCTCCGTATTCCTACTTGATATTCCCCTGCTTATATATTTCTGTTTGCTCTCTTAACTACAGCATTGCACTGGGAGCGCAGGTTCAATTGGTTATTTATTGTGACTTCTGACTGCTTTTCAGAGTCACTGCTTTCTAGGATACAGTCCCCCATCTTCTAAGTGCGGTCTACAGTCTCTGATCCTGGGTGTATAATCTTTCATTTAGCTGTGTTAAAACACTGGTTCAAATGAACCCATCTTAGGAAGTGAATCAGGACAGATGTATAACTGACCTGCCCTCATCATTTTTTACCTCTCAACCAATTTCTGTGAAATCTGTAAATTTTACCATCAATTATTTTATAATTTCTTCCAGATCAGTTACAAAGATATTGAATAGCATTGGACCAAGAACAGATCCATGTACTTGACTAAGTCAAATGCCTTACAGAAGTCCAAGTATATTATGTCAACACAGTTATGTTTATCAAACAAACCTGTGATCTCATTTAAAATATTATCAAGTTTGTTTGACATGACCTTTATCCATAAAACCATGTCAAGTGGCATTCATTATTCTACAGTCTCTGGATTCTTTACTGACTGCATTTTATATGAACCTTTCCAGGATTTTGCCTACAACTGATGTCAGACGAACCAGCCTCTCGGTTCCTGGGACATGCTCTTTGTCCTTTGTAAATATTGACACATTGCTCCCCTCCCCCCACAGCCTCTGGAATTTTCCTGGTGTTTCAAAATTTGTTAAATATTGACAGTAATAGTTCAGAGAGCTCTTCAGCCAATTATTTTAATACTTTTGGGAGAACGCTGTTTGGTCCTGCCAATTTAAAATGTGTATAACTGTAATAATTGCTGTTTAACATTATTTTGTTTGGTGTGTCAAACCAGAACCCTTTGGTGTGGAAAAAATCCTGGCCTTAAACTGAGTGTTCTATAGCTTAGTTCTGTTGAGGAATCAGGCTGCTGGAAATCTGAAGCAGCATATATAGTTCTGTAAACAAGCAAGTGTTCTTAGTAATGAAGAATGAAAGTGGGGAAGCAAAGACTTTGTTGCCAAATTTTGCAGAATTTGCATTTTTCTTATAGTCCAAGTCCTGGAGTTAGCTGATTACATACGTCTGTTTTCTTTTTCTCTTTTAAAGTAAGTTTCTAGCTCTCATGAGTACCAAAAAAAAGTTTGAAAATGTGAACGCTAAAGGTTCAGAAAATCAGATGACAAGTGAAAAGAACACAGCAATTATTTTTTAAATCTTATTTTTTAAAGACAACTTCATGATTTTGGGATCCTGTCTGAACCTTTCTGAACCTTTGTGGTTGACAATACTGAAAGAATCTCACACACAGAGTTTTAAATAAACTGTTTTCACATCTTTCTAAGTGATGTCAGCAGCTGTTTACGGTACAAAGAACCCTCTTTTTGGCTTTCTCACTTGTTACTTTTGGTCAACCAGTATGTAACAGGCTCATTTGTCCTTGTGCTGGAGAGCTTAGGGCTAAGCCAACCTTGATTACAGAATAAAAGGAGTCAGGTTTAAGTGCTGACAGAGTCCAGCTGGAGGGAAGAGACTGCATGGAGCCAAAAGGCTTCTGTAAGGCTTTCAGTCACAAGGAGAGAAAGAGCAGGAAAGGAAGCTCCGGGCATGGAGGACAGCTCTCTAGGCAGGGAAGTCAGGGAGGGACCATGAGCAAGCAGAGTGAGTGAGGAAGGCTTGCAGGCAGGGATGCCTGGAAGAAACCTTGATCAAAACATGGAAGAGATTGCAAAGGCCTACCTGGAGAGGCCTGTGGAGAAGGATAAATTCCAGGCAGGAGGTACTGGGAAGCAGACAGATCTTCATGTAGGAGAGGAGACTGTTGTGCCCAGCTGAATCTGGGGAGAGGATAGTGAGTGTTTGTGTTCTGTTTTGAAAGATTGTTATTTTGGACTACTGGGACACTAAACTGGAATGGACCCCTAAAGAGTCAGTAGGAACCCAATGGACTAAATAAATGGGACTTCTTGTGGGGATTGTTTGAACTGCTCTTGAACTGTAAATTCTTAAAGGGCTGTGAAGAAGGGGGAAACTGAGGCAAGGAGCTGTGGAGAAAGTAAGCCCAGGAGATTGGAGGATGAGAAAAATCACAGAGGTATGGCTTACTATCAAGAAAAGGAAGACAGTTATTTGTTTTTGATACAGAGAAGAAGGCCATATAAAAAGATTCCGACTGCTTAGGAAACTGTGGCATGAGAAAAAGTGGGTTGCGGGCCCCAAGAAGATAAAAATAAAGGAAAGGGTGCCTGTGGCACAAATACCCATGAGGCAGGCAAGGTGGAGGTGGCAGTGATGGCCGTGGACCTAGCAGATGCTCAACCAATGAATCAGGAAAGGTGCTGCAGAGAGCTAAAGGACGAAATGGTGGCAACAGAGACAAAGCAGGACAAAGTAGTGAAAAATTCAAGGGTGGAAGAGTCCATGATTGGTACTTAGACCCTGATGGAAAAGATTCTGGTAGATGCAGTGGCAGAAGCAAAAAGGCTTCAGGAGAAACTAATGGTTTCAGGACAAGCTCTGCAAGCATCTGTTAGTGAGAAGGAGTTGCTTCAGGAGAGGCGTCAGTGGTTTCCACAAGAGAAGGATTGCCTTCCAATTAATTTGAGCAAGCTCGAAGGGGAGCTGGAAACACCGAGGGCCCAGCCATACAAGCACACGGCCGGTGACACCAGTGAGGTGGCAAGGGATGAGGTTTGAACAGAAATACCACTTGCCCCTGAGCTGGGCAAGGTTCTAAGGAGGGGGTGGGGTATATAACATGGTGGCTTGCCCTTGGCATGTAGAGCCTGGGCCTAAACCAACCCTGATTACTGGATGAACTTCACCTCTGAGGAATCACGTGGTTCCTATATAAAGAAGCCAGATTTAAGTGCTGACAGAACCTAGCTGGGGAAAGAGCTGGAGGGAGTAAGACTCCACTTGTAGCACTTCAGTGTAGGCACTACCTATGCTGACAGGAGAACCCCTCACGTCAATGTAAGTAATCCATCTCCTTGAGAGGCAGTAGCTAAGTCAATGTAAAAATTCTTCCATCGACATAGGACTTTGATCAGCTCAACTACATTGCTTATAGGGTGTGGATTTTTTACACCCCTGAGCAACATAGCTGGGTTGATCTAATATTCTAGTGCAGACCTGCCCTCAGAAAGAGAGTCAGAACAGGAACAGAAGCTCAGAGCAGAGAGGAAAGCTCTCAAGGCAGGGATGCCTGGGAGAGACCCTGATCAAACAGGGGAGAGGCAGGGAGACCCAAAGGGGAAGTATAGACATGAGGTAGGAAGTGGCCTAGGGAAAACTGCAGCACAGGCAACGGAGCTAACTTAGCTGCCCTGGACCAGAACCCAGAGTACAAGGTGGTAGTGGGTTCCCCTACCAGTTCCAAAGAAGGAGACACACAAGCTCTCCACACTACTTGTTGAGCCCAGCAAGGGAATAGTATGCTGAACCAAGGACTGACTGAGGAAGAGTTCCAGAGAGAGAAGAAGGATTTATTTTGTATTAAGAAAATTTGGGGACTTTTAGTTTGAACATCCAGGACCTGGAAGGGGTGGACTAAAGATGGTGACCAGGCTGGAGGGCTGAGTCACTGGATGAGTTCGTGGCAGAGAAATCTTCACAGCACTGGAGTGACCATCAGTGAGGTCACTAGTCCCGGGGGAGAGCTACAAGAGAGGGGGTGCCTAGCGGTATATGGATTTGGTTGCACTGTGTATTTACTATTTTCCACATTTTTCAGTAACGCTGGCTTTATATACCCTCCCTTTCCTGATGATACACCACTGCAGTGCACAGAGGAGAAGAATCCATAGGGAATCATGGATGTAAGTTGTCTAATGGATCAAAAACACCACAACCCCACTTCACAAAACATCTTGTATGACATTTGTGTTACTTGTGTGTACAGATTTTAATGAGTTTGACCCTAGTATGTCTGTGGCTCTCAAAGGAATTTGTGAGCATGCACAGCATTCTTTCTTTACTGACAAAAATCTATTGAATTAAATATGAACATTAGTTACATTAGACATGTAAAATAGCTATTTAACCTCAAAGTCAATAACGCTGATACTGAGCATATTCATTCGTGACAAATGAAAACGTCAAGTTGCCGGAGTACAGCAAAAAATGTTTTCCCAGTGTGTCTGTAGATGTGTTAGCTGTAGCCATCATCATCATCAAATTTTTCAGTAGTAGGGACTGTATTAGTCATTCCTTTTTTGCTCCCATGTGCATTTTTGGAATACCAAAAACAAGCACAAAAAAAAAAAAAATTGACCTAAGAAGGTCAGTAATGGAAAAGGAAAAAACAAAACAAAAAAACCCAAAACCTGCATTCTTTTGAGACTCTAAATGGAATTAAGGCCCTTAAGGGATCCCTCACTTGTGTTGAAGACTCTTTCTCTCTCTCCCTCTCTCCTTCTCCTCTGCTGCTATAGGCCTAATTTTTCTTATCAGCATGTTCAGTGACTTGAAAGCAATTAAAGGAATAAAAAGGACCACTCCATGTCAGAATGCTGTTGTAAAATACAAATTGAATACCTAACTGGCTCTCCTGAGAAAATAGCATTTAATGAGATGTTGGTAATGGTTTCCAATGTTTTCTGCAGTCTTAATCTGTTTTAGAGTTGAAGATTTAAGATTTACCTTATATGCAAATCAATTTTAGGTTACTATAGTCTGGTATATGGTAATAGATTATGAATTTGACATAATCCTATGGTTCTGAAATTGTATAATCATATTTTCTTTTTCTATTTATAACCAATCATTTTAGAAACACAGGTGGTTATTTCAAACAGACTCCACTACTGATCATCAGAGCACTAGGGTGTTTGTTTTTGTTTTTTACTTAAGACTACATTTTCTGACAGTGTTTGTTTATACAGCTGCTGATGCCCATTGTTTTTGTTTTTTCCCAGCAGACACTGTGGTCCTTGGATCCCGCCCATCCCCCTCCCAATCTCTTTTCTTTCATCTCTCATTCCTTTGGATTAATTCTTCCATACCTGATGTTGCAGTCAGATGGCTTTTGCAGTAGGCTCTGAAAATGTCAAATTAGAACTCATTATGATTGCTCCTAGAAGGATATTCCTGTGTAGGGCTGGAGGTGGGTACGTGGCAGGAAATATCTGCTGCTGGTGGTGGTTGTTTTTAAGATTGGCACAAACGAAATTCATTTGTTTCTCTGAATTTCTTTTATCTCTGTCTATATAAAATGACATAGCAGGCAAATTTCTTGCAGGGGAGCAAGGAAAATGCTCTCTGGAGAGATCTTGGCAACTAGTTTTTCGTGCCTTATGTTTTTCACAATAGCTGTTGCACTTTGCCAAGAGGATGTTTGAATTCTATAATGTACTCAGTATTGTAAAGGTGATTTCATAAAATTTTGGTCGTGTATTAGTGGATTTCCAAACAGATTTTTTTTAAAGGTAGTTTGAATTCTAGTCTTTTTCCCCAAACACAACAGTACAAGAGAGATTGAGAAAATGAATATTGAAAAACAAAGTTCAGTGTTGTTGCTGTTTAATATTTGTATTACTGTAGGGCCTGAGGCCAGTGTCCTATTCTTCTAGATGCTGTACACACACAGTAAGACTGTCCATGCCCCAAAAAGGTCACTAAATTGTTGCCCTTCTTTTGACACCAGTGTCCCGTTTTGACACCAGCATTGCACCTATGCTGAGTGGAAGCAGAATTTTGAGGGCTTGCAGATCAGCTTCCTTGGGAGAAGTCAGTGATACAGAGCCCAAATATAGTCTAAGTTACATTTTTATTTACACAAATAAACAATCTTGGAACAGGACCAATCACAAATAAATGTCAGCACTCTCCTTTTCCAGAAATCTCAGCACAACACCAATGCCTGGTTCCCAGAAAATCCTAATTTTAGTCTTTTACACGTGTCTGAAACCCAGATATAATGGAAACCTCACAAGAAAGCTTAAATTGAGGAGGCTTTGATTTCTAATTTAAATAAATGTGGATACAATGGATGCTGTTTGGATAAACATCCAAAATGTATTATGTTTACCCATACTTTGGGGTTCACTTTCTAATTAATTATGAAAATACAGCAGTAATCCCCAGGCTCAGGCTGAATCTCTCATTCTTACCATGGATTTGTGTACACTACACACTAAACTGTGATCTTTGTGACCTGTGCCTGCAGACTTGGTATTTCCAATCCCGTACTTGAGCATCCACAGTGCATTGGAAACCTGGGCCTCACAACCATGCTGATGTGTCCATGCTGCATTATGCAGACCCGAGTCTGAACTTCTGCTTCTGTGAATATGTACTATTGTATCCCAGAGTTCCTAGTGCCCTAGCCAGCTGAAGCCACTTTGGAGCTTATTTCAGATGGCTTATGGGAGAATTTGTTTGCCCATCTTCTGGGAGTTGCCTGGAAGTGTTTTGGGTGTCTTTAGCCCATGAATACATCCACACTTTGGTTCTGCATGCTCTCAGCAACCACAGCCAACATGGATCCAACCCAAGTGGAAGCACTTCTCTACCTCATACTTTCAGTCCTGTTTTGGGAAACAAGCAGAGATGCTGATGGATGTTTCAGCAACAGTTTTTGAGCTGCCAAAGGCACGCTCAGAGAAGGATATTGACATGCCAGCTGTGAGCCAGCTGATGCTGCTCATGCCTGTTGTTGCCTTAGCTGCAAATTTCCCCCCTCTGGAGACCAGTGTTTCAGGAGTTACAAATACAGACCAGTGAGACCACATCATCATGCAGACCTGGGATGACCGGCAGTGGGTCCCAAACACTTGCATGAGTAAGCAGATGTTCCTGCAGGTTTGTAATCAGCTTGTCCTCATCCTCTGGCCATATGAGGGTGGCCATGCTCTTGAGAAGTGGGTTGCGATAGTCATCTGGATGCTGGCGGCCCCAAACTGCTACAGGTCCATGGCTAACCAGTTTGGAGTTGGCAAATCAACTGTGCGTGGAGGGAGGTTGTGGCAGAAGTTTCTGAGGCAATCAGAAATGCAGTGTACCCAATGGTGGTGGGCACTACAAATGTTCCTGAACTTATTGCTGGCTTTCAAAGAATGGATTTTCCAAACTCCTTCGGGGCCATTTATGGGACTAATGTGCCTACAATTTGCCCATCACAAAGAGCACATAAGTACATAAATTGTTATTCAGGCCCTGGTTAGTTACACTTATGAAATAAACAGCAGGAATTTATTTAGCGGACAAGGCAATATGCCGCGTTTATTATGAATACAGAAAATATTTTTAAAAAAGCAATTGCCTTAAACACACTTTTACACACACACAGTTTTGCAGGAGGGATATAATTACCAGCCTCTGTGTTTCTCAAGCTGTATCACTGGCCAGGTAACTTAAAAACGAGGATGGAGCCAGGCACTGTTGGTCGTGACACGATGTTCCTTGGGGTTTGCAGAACGAGCCCAAAGTCCAGATTTTTTTACACTATTTTTATATTTATTTTTATTTGGATTTATGGATTTTGTCATGTCAGATAGTTTTTTTGTTTGATGTAATTGTTAATTACGTTTGATATCGCAAGTGTGACAGCTTTTTTATTATTTTTTTAAAATTTTTGTTTTATATTTTGTTTTGTTTTTTGTTTTTGGGTGTTAACTTTTTTGTTTTGGGGGGTTATTTTGATTTTCGGCCATCTGGGTTGTAAAAGGTTTTTAAACAAAAGTATTTTTTCTCGAGGCTGAGAACCATTACTTCAGCAATTACTTCTTCGCCGTTTTTTTTAGCAGACTAAAATTGCATTCACTTTTAATTTATACTTATTAAAAATTATTACATTTTTATTTTATTACATTGGTACATTATTTTATACTTACTTACTAACATAATAAAATTCTTATACCTACACCAATTTTATTAATACCAATTTTACTAAAAAAAATAAAAGAAATCTTATTTGCCCTCTTATTGCCCCATGATTTACACATCAACCACATTCCTGATACGTATTGGGCACTTTCCTTCACTTGTAAATTATTACAATTAGATTTTAGGATGTTCTCAAACATTCATACGTAGATGTTTACAAATAGAGCCCCAATGTGTCATAAATGTTAAATCACAAAATGTTTAGGCAGGATGTTCCCATTCATATGTTCAAGCAGTCAATTATCATAGTGGAGCCTGAGGTGGCATGAACAAACAATCAATGCGTCTGGAACATCCCTATCTATACTGCCTAGTTTTGTTCTTTTTTAGTGTGAGGGTTAACCCTTAAGCTTCAAATATGTATCCATAGTCTGGGCCTGCTCTGGTTCAGGCCTACATCACAGTGCTGGGGCTTACATTATCCCCCTTTTGACCCTTCAATTCAGGGGATTGAATGGATCATTTTTTTGTGTGTGTTATTGGTTGAGGGTCAAGCACTGGGAGACAATTTGAATACGTGATTTTAATTTAATATATATTTGCTTTATTTAATAAAATATAAAACACATTTTAATAAGACATATTACACTTAAAATTAGAACTATTAGCAGTGGGTGTAGGACTATTAAGAGTGTTTTTTTTTTTTTTTTTGAGGTAGAGACTAGCCTGTAAAAATATTATACTAATGATAGGCTGTTAATTTTTTTTTTATTTTGTTATTTTAGTTATGTCCCCATTTGCGTGCATGATTTGAATGGTGCATTTTTTAGCATGATTTATTGTATGCTGCAATAGTTGGGAGACTTTGCCTTTTTTAAGCAAGTGGTTTGTTAGATTTTGCTAATTTAAACTAATGTTAATAGACACATTAGCAGGTTTTGCATTTATTATTATTTGTTGGGGGCTTTTTTGTTTTCTTTTGTTTTGGGAAGATAGTAGTTATGTTTTTTTGTATAAATTATATTGATATTATATTTGTATTGTTTATAAGTGGGTGGCTAATATTTTTATTTTTTTAATATATTTTATGAGGTTATGTAAGCACATATATTATTATATAGTACTCGAGTTATATTTTTTAATTTATTTTATATATGTGTTTTTAATGACATATTTTTGTTGCCCAGCTTAGGAGCAACAGGCAGAGAAGAGCTCACCCACTTTTGAGGGTTTTAAATAATACATTTTTGGGTATTTAATAGTTGTTGTTTTTTTCCTGCCCACTGGCTTGAAATGCGAGGTAACTAAAATGATCCCACATGCAAAGTTGGGAGCGGGCTAACTTTTTACAGTTTTGTTTTTGGTGTTTGCTGGTGGGTTATTATAATAATGATTTTTTTTTAATAACAATTTTGGTTTGACTGCTTGACACAAATTGTATTTATTTTGATTTATAAGTATAAAACAGTGACTTTTTTTTGTTTTAATAAGTGTGGCAACACTTTAATATTTTTAGATATTATTTAATACATTTTATGTTTTAAAGTAGCTAAGCTCAGAATTTGCATTTTAGTATATTTAATAATTAAAGCAGTTTTATTATTTATTTTTATTTGTTTTTTGTATAGCAATTAAGTTGTGCTATTTAATTATTTCTGTATATTTTATTTTGTTTTTAGGTTTTTTAGTTTTATTTGTATTAAATTCATATTGGTATGTATTTGATTTTATATAAGGCTGTTCTGTAGTTGGGATAAATAATTTATTTTTAATAATTTTTAAATTTATAGTATTTATTAATTTTGTGCTGGCTTTAATTTTTTAAAAAATTGTATTGGTTACTTTTGGTTTATTTTTAATTTGGGGATTTTGGTGTGTTTTAATTTATGCTAGTAGGTTTGGCAAAGAGTATGAGGTGCAGGCGGGTTTTAGTTTAGAAACGTTTAACTTAGTTTAATTCATGTTTACTTTTAATTTTACAAGGAGGGGGTTTAGGAGGGCTTTGACAGGGCTGCTTTGTAATTGAAATAGCTTTGGTTTTTTAACAGCTTGCAGGGTGTTGGTGATAAAAACATAATTTTGAGTCCATGCCTTAACACAGGCTTCAGGAAATAACCATATTTTTACTTTTTTTGGGATGGGACAATACCTGACAATGACTGAAAATGCTAGTCCGGATTTAACATATTCATTCCAAATGTAAGGCAAGTACGGATATGTGGCTGATTCTGTGAGGTCTTCTAGGGGCCCTTTTATTTTTACTTTTTAATGATCGCTGTTATCCGCAGGGGACTGTAAGATTAACTTGTAAACCCACCATTCCTTTCCAGACATACACATGAGTGTTTCCTAATGGCCTTAATGGCCGACTGGTGTTTAAATCATACCAGGTTATTAGAACGCCAGGGTTCCGAACATGAAGCTGGGATTGGTCATCGTCAGCAGGGCGGGAATGATTCAAAGTCTGGTCTGAGACTGCTACAGGGTTTGTTTTTTTTTTGTTGCAGCTTCCAGCTTGTAGGTTAGGGACATTTTTACAAAAAATAACAGCACTTGCCAAAATTTATACTCCGATATCATCCCTATTTTCTGCAACTGGTCCCGGTTGTGGGCTTCCTATCAAACACTTGTATATTGGCCGGCGGATGGTTTCTGGCCGGCAACACACCAAGATCAGGGCACCAATGCACCCTATAATAATAATAATAATTCTGAACCAGAATTTCCAAAGGGCTATTTTCGGTAACGACATGCAGGCTGGTGATTCGTTTCGTTTGTAAAGAATTAGGAGATGGTTACTTTATGCAAACAACTTTAATTGTGATACGTGTACCCATTTTAACTTTTTTTTCTTGTTAATACAGTATACCAATAGACTTAGGTGGTTCACTATTGAATAGGGACCTGTCCACTTGGACTTTAAAGTGTGATTCTTTTTGCCCAATTTTAAATATATTATTTGATCCCTTGTTTTCCACAGGGTATACTATTGGTACCTTTCTGCTGCTGGGTCTTTGCTATCATTTTTTCGATAGCTTGATTAACTTGATACTGCAGGGTAGCTTTGTCTTCTTACAACTGCTTTAACCATTGATAATGATTAGCATGGGTTACTTCGGGATTTTTTTTCATCTGCTCCTTAATTTGTTCTGTATTAATTATTAGCTTTATTGCCTGCCCGAAGAGGATCTGATACGGGTGTATTTTAGTTCTTAAGCAGTCACTGCTCCAGATTGCTGCCAAAATTAAAGGTAATTTCTTTGGCCAGTCTTTGCCAGTGTTATTAACTACCTTTTTTAGTGCCTCCTTGATAGTGCAATTCATTCGCTCCACCTGTCCCGAGGACTGTGGTCAGTAGGGGATGTGGAATTTCTGTGTAATTCCTAAAGCATGCAACAAGAAGGGTGAACACTTCTCCTACAAAGGCCCCCCCGTTGTCCGAACCAATTACTTCTGGGGTTCCATACCTACATACCACTTTGGCAAACAATTTCCTTGCTGTGGTCCTGGCACTGTTATTCCAGGTGAGGAACGCCTCCACCTATCCTGAAAAAGAATTTATTACCAATAAATATCTGTATTCTTCCTTGCTCCAGGACAGCTTGTTTATTAAATCAATTTGGATGCGGTGCCAGGGTCCCAATCGTTGCTGGTGCATCATTACCTGTGAGTTTGGGGGCCATGCCTTGTCCCTAGCACACTGCACACAATTCCAGACCCAGGTTTTTACATCGTTATTTATATGATCCCATTCCACGACTTGTCTTAGCCTTCTTAGAGTTCTTTCTACTTTCTCCTGCACAAACTGATGGGCCACACTTTCAAGCTCTTGTCTTTTTGGGTGTTTGTCCGGGGTTGGTTGGGCATTCCCTTTCCTGGCCTTTTTAATTGTTTTTTTGTTACTGCTGCCACATTATACTGGTAAGCTATTGCATCCGCAGAGTTATTCCAAGCAGTTTTTGTCTCTGATCCTTTACCGTGTGCCTTAACATGTTTGATTTTTGAAAGATTCGGGTTAGCCTTTACCCAGGCATGGATTCATTTTCATTCAGTTTTACAGGCAATTTCTTTGCCGTCCGCCTTTTTTCAATTATTCCATTTCCAATTAAACATTCAGTATTGAATTATTTTTACACAGAAGTCACTATCTGCATAGATGTACATTTCCCTTGGGGTGTTTTTATATTGTTTTAAAACCTGATATATTGCATGGAGTTCAGCATGCTGTGCCGATCCATGGTCCAGGAATCCTTGGAGAATTTTTTCCTCCAGGTTGATAGCAGCATACTTAATCCATCGCTGTCTCTGTATTATCATGGAACTGCTATCCGTGAACCAGACCTGCGCCTCCCTTCCCATCTGTATTTAATTCTGCAAAGGGGGGTGCTTCCACCCATGCAGTTCTTTGCTCCAGAGTCACCTCTGGGCACTCGTGCCTTTTTCCTTTTTTAATGAGGGTATGGGTGAGCATGTCTGGTTTGGATACAGTTTCTATTGTTACTCCTTGGTTAACCAGTATTAGGGTTCATTGTGCCATACGAGTATTTGAAACTCCCCCTCTACCCCATCATTTTGCCTGATAGAATGTATTTCAGGGGTGTGTGTGTGTGCTCTGGATGGTGATTGGTGCACTGCCTGTGAGCAGCTCGAATGCCTGCACCGCCCACACTGCTGCCAGACATTCCCTTTCGCAAGGATGACAATTAATTTCTGCACCTTGAAACTTTTTCGACTCGTAGGCTATGGGTACTAGCTTACTTTCCTCATTATTTCGTAGCAGAGTTGCTTCCATGGCTACTGCATTGGCGGCTAGCTGAATGACAAAAGGTTTTGTTTCGGCTGGGAATTGTAGGGCTGGAACTAGGAGGGCTTTTTGTTTCAGAGTGCTTAAGGCATTCTCCTGCTCTTGTCCCCATTCCCACTGGTTTTTTTGTCTTCAGTAGTTTTATAAGGGAAGGATGATCTCTGCATATTTGTATATGTGTGATCGCAAAAAATTAAATCCTCCCAACAGTACTCTCAGAGAGTGAACATCTGTGGGAGCCAGCATCTCTATGAGTGCTTTTACCTTTCGTTGATCGACCTGTCTTCCTTCCTTCCCTATGACTATGCCCAAATAGTTTACTTGTCGTTGGACTAGTTGCGCTTTTTTTAAGCTGACTTTAAAGCCAGTTTCTTGGATCAGTGCCAGGATGGTTTCAGTGAGTTGCTGCACCCAGTTCTTAGTCTCTCCGAAAATTAGGATGTTGTCCATGTAGGAAAAGACACAGTATCTTTCTGAGCGGCCCAAGTGATCCAACATATTTACTGCATGTCTGTGGGCAATAGCTGGGACATTTTGAAATCCTTGTGGCAGATGCCAGAATATATATTGTTTGTCTCGAAAAGTGAATGCAAATCGGTCCTGGGAATCTGGATGCAAAGGTATAGCAAAGAAACAGTTAGCTAAATCAATCACTGAAAAGTATCTAGACGTCACCTGTACTTGCTGTATGACCTGCATCATGTCAGCCACAATTGGTGCCATGGGTACCGTCCTTTATTAATTTTTTGGTAATCAATGGTCAGGCGCCAGGATTTTCCATCTGCTTTTAAGACCGGCCATATCGAAGAATTAAATGGGGAGTTGTTTTTCTAATTACTTTTTGTTCTTCCAGATCCTTTATGATCTGTGTCAGTTGTTCCTCAGCTCCACCGGGGTACCTGTATTGTCGCTGAGGGGGAACCAATTCACCTACTATTTTAACACATGCATTAATTTTACCTCAGTTTTTTTTTTCTGTCTAGACTCTAGGAAATTTAGCATGCCATTCTTCCACCTTATTAGTGGAGAGAGCTGCAATACAAACATTTTTTTTTAGTAATAATGCAGCTGTAGTCTTCTTGCCTTCAGTATGGGGCCAGTCTTTCCAGCCTCCATAACCTGCTGTGGGCCAAATTAATTACAATATTATTTTTAAACAACCAATCTGTGCCCAGAATGACATGATTTATCATATTGGGTGTTTGAATCAGGTTTTCTTCTGCTTGGAATCCCTGTATTGAACCCAAATTGCTGCTGCATCTTTCTGTTTTGTTCCAGAGGGATTGTACATTGCCAGATACTGGGTCAGTTTTCCCTCTAAGTCTGCTATGGTACGGACGTCTGCTAAATCCTGCTCTGTCCTGGGGCTTGGTCTGAATTTCTGTAATATATTACTGAAAGGGGAAATGTTTTTAACAAAGGACAGGGATTGGGGTTTGATGTTGGGATTGTCCCCGGAGGGTGAGGAGCGCTTACGTGGTTTCTTCCTAAACATCCTGGCTCTTTGGCACGGTCCCAAATCTATCTCTGCTTAAGTACCAAGGTTTTGGGATGCAGCTACAATGCCCTGCACATGGCAATACAATGGTACAGATACAACGCCCCATAAATGGCAATGCAATGGTGCAGCTACAACACCTCACAAATGGCAATATATATATTTTTTTTCTTTTTAAACAGGTGTGCACACCGAATTCAATAATACTCACAGCATATACCAATTCTCCCCCTTTCACAATTCTCCACCAAAATGTTACACTTATGAAATAAACAGCAGGATCTTTTTCAGGGGACAAGGCAGTATGCCATATTTATTATGAATACAGAAAATATTTTTAAAAAAGCAATTGCCTAAAACACACACACACTCTCTCTCTCTCTCACACACACACACACACACACACACACACACACACACACACACAGAGTTCTGCATGAGGGATATAATTACCAGCCTCTGTGTTGCTCGAGCTGGATCACTGGCCAGGTGACTTAGACATGAAGATAGAGCCAGGCTCTGTCGGTCGTGACATGATGCTCCTTGGGGTTTGCAGAACTAGCCCAAAGTCCAAGTTTCTTCACCCCATTTTTATATTTATTTATTCCTATTTGGGCTTATGGATTTTGTCATGTTAAATAGTTTTTTGTTTGATGTAATTGTCAATTACGTTTGATATCGCAAGTGTGACAGCTTTCCCATTATTTTTTTATTTTACATTTTGTTTTGTTTTTGTCCTTGGGTGTTAACTTTTTTGTTTTTCGGGGTTACTTGATTTTCGGCCATCTGGGTTGTAAAAGTTCTTTAAACAAAAGCATTTTTTTTTCTTCTGCCCTTGGAGGCTGAGAACCATTACCTCAGCAATTATTTCCTCGCCATTTTATTTCAGCAGACTTAAACTGCATTCACTTTTTATTTATACTTATTAAAAATTATTACGTTTTTATTTTATTACATTGGTACATTATTTTATACTTACTTACTAACATAATAAAATTCTTATAACTACACCAATTTTATTAATGCCATTTTTACTAAAAAAAAATAAAAGAAATCTTATTTGCCCTCTTATTGCCCCATGATTTACACATCAACCACATTCCTGATACGTATTGGGCACTTTCCTTCACTTGTAAATTATTACAATTAGATTATAGGATGTTCTCAAACATTCATACGTAGATGTTTACAACAGGGCCCCGATGTGTCATAAATGTTAAATCACAAAATGTTTAGGCAGGATGTTCCCATTTATGTGTTCAAGCAGTCAATTATCATAGTGGAGCCTGAGGTGGCATGAACAAACAATCAATGCATCCGGAACATCCCTATCTATAATGCCTAGTTTTGTTCTTTTTTAGTGTGAAGATTAACCCTTAAGCTTCAAATACGTATCCATGGTCTGGGCCTGCTTTGGTTCACGCCTACATCACAGTGCTGGGGCCTACAGGTTGACCACAGGGTCAGATTCAGGGACCCTAGTGTGGGATGCACTGGCAAAGGGTGCATGATACCAGGTTGTTCTACATATCAGGGCTTTACCTTCATGGAGAGACTGGGATATTATTCCCACCAATTTACATTATTATAAAGGGAGTCACTGTCCCCACTGTTATTTTAAGGGACCTTTCTTCATCCCCTGTTGCCATGATTTATGAAAACCGTACCATGATTTTACAGGACCTGGCAAAAGAAGGTTCAGCTAACACATTCAGTAGCTATAGGTTGGTGGTGAAATGTTCATTTAGTGGACTGAAATCTTGTCGATGCTTCCTTCAAAACCATTTTAATGCCAATTACATCAATGCAGTCTGAATAATTGTGAGCTGCTGTGTTCTGCATAAAGACTGTGAGGAGAAGGGGGAACATTTTTACCAGGAGTGGATTTAGGGCATTATGGGACATCTGAACTGGTACACAAACCAGATAGTGCACCTGTTATGACTGGATCTGGATCCAGACGTGCAACAGAAATCAGGGATGTTTTGTACATCCACATCATGGGTTTGTACAGTCACATTTGTGTGGGTGGAGGGATGAAATGGTATTTGAGGCTGTGCTGTGTATGTGTGTGGGCCAGCTGTGGGAAGATTTTTATAAATGTGTTTGTACTGTTTATTATGAATTCTGTAAACACTTTCATGCAATGTGTGGCAGTGTCATGCATTTTATTAATATTGGCCATGTACTGCAACTCACACTTTATGGATTCCTATGATGACAGTTCATAAATTTTTATTGTTAAAGTTAGAAAGTGGGCATTTGATGGCGTTCATTAATGTTTATGTCACTTTTACTATTACCTATAATAAAACTTGTCTTGCTGCCTTTGTGCAAATTCAGCATTTTATTTTACAGGACAGCTGCCAACATAGCGAGCAGCACAATAAACCAACCTGATACCAAAAAAAGTCATAGGTCTATGCGCCCAAATGATATATCAAACTATTCCTGGGTGTTTCTTGTCCCTTGGCATTTTTGGCACGTTTTCTATTTACACAAATAAGACGATCCACCTCAGACTTCCTTTGAAGCAGCACTGCAAAACCGCACACATCATGCTAAGACACATACAAAATTCAACTGCAATTATTTCAATATCCCATTCTCCTTTTTAGAAAAGGGAGCTGGGGGTGGGGTGACTTACGAGTGGTCTAGTTACAGCTTTTCAGTCATGTCGGGGCAAGCTCTGCAGCCCATTGATATTTTGGAGGTCCCCATGGAAGCGTGAGCTTCTATTCTAGGACAGCCATCTGTGTATGCCAAGGAGCTATTTAGGCATGCAGTGACCGATCAGGCCATCTCAGAACAGAGGGGGCTTGTGAACTACAGAGGCAGTTCTACTGAGTGTGCACTATCCTGTAACATAACTGACCATCTGGAATTCCTGCTTTGTGAAAAGTTCACTTTCACCACCATTTAAGCATGTTCCCCTGAACATTTATTTGTACTTAGCTACATACATAATTATTTTGAAATACTCTACATGCTTGTATTTAAGTACTTTAAATATTCTGTAGTTAGTACTTGTATTTAAGTACATTTTAAAGGTACTTGAAGTGTAAACAACTTTTTTTATCTTCAGGTATTTGTTCAGAATAGTTGGGAGAGATGTGGTTTAAAAATAACCTCAAAACCTGTCCTCGATTCTGGTTAGTCCCCAGGCCCCACTGCTTGGCTTTGGCGCTTCAGGCCCTGAGTTCTCACTGTCAGGCTTTCTTTGGTTGGCCGGGCTATTGCACCAGCCAGGGAGGTTGCCAGCCCTATTCCCTTCATTTCTGATTGGTCACTACAACTGGCAGTGGGGAGATTCACTCCCCAGTCCAGCAGCTTTGAGGAGCCTTGTTCAGTGTCTGGAGAAACCCCAAAGTACAAGGCTCCCTGTTTGGATACTGTTCTGCAGTGATGACTCTGTGATAGACCAGTCTCCAAAGAAAAAAATAGATAAGCTATTTTTATCATAGGTAAGCTAATTCTTATAATAAAGCAGTTAAAAGTACTTGTACTTTTACTTATAAATACATAAACACAGACTTGTATTTATAGTGTAGTGGTGTATATAGTACTTATCCTTGTCCTTTTTATCAGTATTTACAGCAACACTGCATCCTGCAATGGGTACAAATTCATGGTAAAATCAGTAAGATGCTGAATATTCATGGAGATGCAGTACAGCCTCCTTTACAACTACTCTGCATCCATGCAAAGCCCCAGCTGACTGCCAGCTATTGGGACTCCTAACACAGACTCACCACAGTTTGCGCTTGTATATTAAAGTAAGCAATGGACCGAATACAACATTCTGGTTTTGTTGGGACAGCCATGTTTTTGGGGACTCAATTCACATACAGTCTGCAACAGTGAATGTGTGGCCCATTTATAAGGTGTGCTGTATTAGCTAGGAGGGGGATGTGAGGCTGTGAATTGTGGCTTAGACGTTATTGCCACAAGAACTGGTTTCCTGTCTAGTTAAAAAAGCAACTAGTGACTTAATTGCTGACATTTGTTTTCCAATCTTTAAGAGTCATAGATTTGAGTTGGAAAAATGTCTTGAATTATTTGTACCCCTTATAGTAGTGGTGGAAGACTTCATGAAATCTTAACATGTGCACCGACATAAATACTGCAGTCATGCAGTAAAAGGACGTTCGCTCTTCTGACTAAATTCCTCACTGCTTTGGCCAGCCAGGGCCTCTACATATGCTGTTTATGTTAATAGCATGCCCAGGCCCCTTCCAAATTAAACTTGACATCCAGCTTTATAGGTCTGAGTTTCCATTAAGTCACTACTCATATTATTGGCAGTACCATCATTTATCTTTGATGTGTAGACAGTGATTACAATCACATTTTTGGCAGGCAGGAATTTCACAGCTGTGTAGCAATCTGTTATTTCTTTTGGAAAATGCTGGAGATGAATAACTAGGAAATTGTGTATTGCAAAACCATAACCACTTTTGAACTCGACGCAAGCAGTTTTTTTTCCCAAAATCAGGGAGGGCACTCTTCCCTGAAATCTGTAAACTACCTTCGTTTGGTAATATTACTTCACTGATGACTATATTATTGACATTGCATGGCTGCAACATTCTCATGGTAATTTACCTCTGGTAAATGACGTTATATTCATCCATTAATACAATTGGTATGGTTTTGGTGTGGGAGTGATGTAAACATTTCCCCAAATGTAATGATTTTTGGTCATCATTTATTCTCATAATGTTTAGCCAAGAGTAGAACAGAGGAGCAGTGTGACATTTAATTTGTTTAATTGTAGTAGAAATCACAAATAACCAGCACCTGTATCTGTACTATCTCTAACAAGAACCTCCAGGCTGCTGGGAGGAGCTAATTTTCTTGTAGCACTCTGTTTAGTCTAATGTGTAGTATTTCTGATAAACTGATCACTCTACTATTTGGGCTCTACTCCAAGTATGTTAAGGTGGGTTTTTTTAATGTTAGAGTTCCAAAAATCCTTGTAATGTAGAAGTACAGTATGGGGAAAATGTTATTTCCCAACCCAAAAACCCTTGCTGGAGGATATTATCGAGACATGCTGTTTTGTTTTTTTAGACTGAACATTTGTATTAATAACAAAAACAATTGCAGTTGTATTAACTAGGGAAACAAATATAAGGCTTATCACTTGTCATGCTTCATGTAATGTAATATAGTGATCTCTTAACTCTGCTTCAGAGGAAATCCCCTTGCTTTACCAATGCAATTTTACAAAATTATGTAATATATTGTTATGCTTAATGGAACTACTTGTGTACAAAGTTAGATATGTATGCAAGGATATGTAGGATTGGGATCTTTGACTCTATCCCTCTCTCCCATTCTTTTTATGTTGCTTCACTTCTTAATTGTAAACTCTTCAGAACAGGGGCTTTGACTTCCTAAGAACTAAAAACAGTCGTTATCATATTGTGGGTGCTACCAAAATAATGATGATGATGATGAACAACATTTGTGAATTTTCTAAACTGCTGTCATACTTTACAAACAATTATTTGCATTATTTTTTATTTGTATTGTTAAATGTTAAATACGATTATTTCTTTCCAAGATCAACCTCAGATGTAGCATTCAGTGAGGCGGAATAAAGCTAGTCATACTTATTGTAAATTGGCTTTAGAAGTGCTTAATATTTTTAAGGAGCCTAAGGGCAGCTCTTAGTCAGAAAAGCCTAGCTTTATTTCAGACATAAAGTTCTTTATCATTGTTGTTTGATCAAATGATCTGGAATCTGGCAAAAGTACTGTGCTGATTGGAACGTACAAACAATCACAAATATTATACTAGAATACAATATTATTTTAAGATTAAAATAAAAAATAAAAATAAACTGTTTCTTATTCCGTGTCTCAAATGTCAATGAATGTATAGATTTTAATAATTGAAATATAAATAAATGTGCAGCCTCTTTCCCTTTCTACTTGAAATATTGCCTAAGGATTTTAATTAAGTTTCCAAACAAAATCTCAGGTCTAAAAGCTTTCTTAAATTGTTCCTTAAATTGTACAGCTCTATGAAGACTAAGTAAACATATATGTTTATTACATTCATTTTGGTCACATAAACATGTTACCATCATTTGTAAGCAAAAAATGACATTGAAATATCACATCTGGTGCTTCTTTGTTTGAGCAGCAGAGCTATAAAAATATATTTGATCTAAACAAGAAGCAAAAGCAAAAACATACCTTGTAAATCTTGCAGGATTGCTTATTTGACTATCCATTTTTATAGCTATTGTTTGTGTCAAATATTGCCTGGCCCTAGCCTTTCTGGGCAATACTACTTTTGAGACTAAGACCAGGTCAAACTTTTGCCAGCAGCCTATGTCGGTCAAGTTTGTGATGAGGTGTGATTTGCAACCAGAGTAGCTGTGCCAACAAAAGCCCATAGTGTAGATGCAGTTATAATGCCAAAGCTGGGATCTTGTCAGTACACATTATTTCACTTGGTTGGGGCTGGAGTGAGTTATAGTGGCAAAAGTGCAGTTTTGCCAATGTAAGCTGCATCCAGAGTAGGAGTACTTTGCCAAGATACTATACTGCCATAGCTATACCAGCAAAGCCTTCCAAGTATAGATCTGACCACAGATCCCAAATGTCTCAGCCAAGGCTTTGCACCAGTTTTGCATCCTCTAGACACAATGAAGTTTAGTTACTGAAGATAATCGCTACATTTTAGTATACTTTTACTCCTAAAAGTCAACTTAAATTTTCCCATTAATATTGATTTTCCACACTTGACAGGAAAAACAGTAATGTAGTGGTATACAGAGCTGGTCAAAACAAGGGAAAACAGTTTTATGAAAAAATTCAGGCATTTTTTATCTAAAGCAGAATGATTTTGCATGTCTTTATTTTTAATGAAAGTTTTCTGAGAAATGTTAGTGTGACTTTTGTGTTGTTGCTTTTTTCCCCTTTTTTTTTTCTCCCTCCCTTTTTGCAAATCAGTGCACTAGAATAAATGATGTCTAGGGGTTGTGGGTTTTCCCCCCACTTTTTCATTTTTTTCCTTCTTCTCCTTTTGCCACACGGTACCTTTGCCAAAGCTGAAGAAAGTTTGAAAAGTTAGAGTAGAAAAAAGCCAATCTGTGCATTCTATATTCTGTTGAAAAATTTGATTTTCAATGAGACATTAGAAGCTTTTTGCCAAAGTTTGTTTTTAAAAATAGAATCTACCTCATATATTGCTTTTCATCAGTAGATCTCACAGCCTTTGCAAACGAGGTAAATGTCATTACCTACATTTTACAGATGGGGGAAATTGTGGCACAGAGAGGTGACCTGACTTTCCCAGAGTCACCCAGCAGGCCAGTACCAGAGCCAGAAAGAGAACCCAGGTCTCAGTTCAGTGCTCTAGTCACTAGGCCATTTTATTTAAATTTGAATTAAAAATTTTTGATCAGCTCTACTAGTTTGTATATTAACATACCATTGTCCTTTACTCAGTTGCACAGTGTCCTGCTACTGGCTAAGCCTTTAGAGTTAGTTACTCTTTTATCTCATTGTTCAGAAGCCGGATATGAAATGTATTCTAATACCATGTGTTAGGGATGGCTAGAGTTTGCACATACATATGACTTTGATGATGGTGTGTGGTTAGGGATGACTATGGTGCCTGTGCATATGTGTCCACATTTGACAGACTTACAAGAACTTTAGAGATCTAGGTTGAGCTTTGCGAACAAGCTATGAGAATAGTAATTTTACAGTTCACAGAAGTGCAGATTCCAAGGGCAATACTTCAGAGAAATGAAGTAACCTAATCTCAGCGCAAATGAGTTCTAAACCAACCTTGTTCCCAAATCAGCAGTATTACACTGTCATTGTAGTACTGTATTCTCTACTACGGGAAGCTGGCATTTCTCCATATGCATTTGTTGGACTGAGCATTTGGTAACCTTTCCAAGGTAATAAAGTACGCTCATGGGCTGCAGGGGAGGCAGGTAATGGCTGATGGATCAGCACAGTAGCAATCCACCAGTCAGCCTCTGCCCTGCTCTTAACCCTTTGCTGAACCCTAGAAAAAAGTTTTCCGTTGAGCTGGATTGAGCTGCCCACATCCTGTTTGTCCTCTGCATTGACATGGGAAAGCGTGAATTTGTATTTGTTTGTTGATAGTTGTCTATCTGCATATTTTTCTATTTATGTTCTATGTGTGGTAAAGCAGTCAGAATGGGTTAATGCTCTTGGTCAAAGGAATAATTTTTCTCACAGATGATGATGTTCTCAGTTGCTTTTGGTTTCCTGAATCACTGTCATTTATAATATAATGTATTTGTTTTGTTCCTATTTCATTTCAGAGCATCAAATCTACGGTTGCTCATACTCTATTTTTAACAAGAACCTTTAATTTTTAAACTTCAGTTTTCTTAATCCCTGATTACGTATAGGCCAATTTGCACAGGTAACGAACTCATGTGAGATAGTTCAGGATACATTTGAAAGTTTTAAATCACATTTAGAAGAAATATGCTAGCATTCTCTCAAAACTCTTCTAAATAAGGAACATAAAATGACAGCTCTGTGGCTGCATTTCTCAGTGGAGGAAAGATCATTTCTTTGGCAAGACATAGGTTGTTTTGCTGTTGGAGGAAGAGGGCTGCAACACCTAGTGCTCTGTTTTATCTCATCTCAAGTTCATCTGGGACCAACTCCTGAAAACATGCATATTTGTGCTGCTTTATGTAGCTCAGCAAATGAGGGCTGCTGAGTGCTTGTGGTAATTTGGCACTAATTGTATTCTTTCTTTTAATAATTTTGGCTTTTTCTCTCAGCAAGTCTGACAATGTCACTGACATAAGTGCGAATTGTGGTGATGTTAATTGTTAACAGTATTCTTATAATCTGCATGGAAACAAGGAATTTATATTAAAATCTGTTTAAATTATGGTTGCAGTTAACCTTTCTGAAAGGAAATATGTTCCACATTATCTCTGAGGCCTTTTAGATGTGCAGGCAACCAAATTTATATTACAGAGTGGCAGTTTCCAACATTGCAGTTCCAGTCTGAACCCTGTTCATTAGTAACTCCAGTGAATAAAATTACTGTATGCTTATCAAGAAAAGAGCAGAAAAAATGAGAAGTGTTGTGCAGATGTTTAAAAACAAAAATAACCCCATTTGTTCAGGGGTGGTGCCAGCCTCTTTCCACGGGGGGTGGGGAGGGCGGTGAGGGAGTTGACATAGGCTAGACAATGGGGGGGGGGGGGGGGGTGTCATACATACTTTTTTTTTTTTTTAAACAATATACACTTAAATGTGAGTTTTATCTATGTTATCCTGAAAAGGAGAATAAAAATATACACAGACAGATCGCTCGTTTTAAACTTAATTTATGGCAACTCATGGGTGCAACATTTATTCACAGAAAATCAATAGGAAAAAAACCTAAGCCAATAAATAAACTCACATATATTGTTAATAATATTAACAATAATAACAATGAACAAATGCAAACTTCTGAAAAAAATTACTGGTTATTAATACTAATACTAAAGAATACTAATAACTATTTTAAATCGGAGAATGTAATTTATTATAATTTAAAACTAGCCATTTGTATTTTCAGAGAAAACAAAACAACACACACTTGTTACTATATAAAGAAAAATAAACAACTGACCAAAACTAATTACACCTTTTCCCCCTAGCTGATTGAGCCTGTATTTCCATTCTAGTTAAATCAAAACCCAGTCAAATACATACAATCTGAAAATTCAAACCATTTTTAAAACTGTTTTTGGGGGGAAATGTCACTCTTCCTGCAACTGTTGTGTACCCACATGAGCTGCAATCTTTGTTAAAGTAACAAAAATAATTTGGCTCTTAACTAAACCAACTGCCAATTAATACAAATACACACAAAAATAAATAAAGCACAAAAACATTTGACAGGCAGTAAAAATCAAGATATAAATACAAGTAATTTCTTAAACATACAGTGTGGGGTGAGTGTTTTTTCAAGGTTTCCACTAAACCAGTGAAAAACTGACCTACATTATGAAACAAAAAATGCATGTACAAAGATAGAGCTTCTGCTCACCACAGAGAAGACATTTCACTTATGGACAATCCAGCTGTTGTGATTTGCAGCAAAAGAATTGATGACATTGGCCTTAGAGGTGGACACCGTGGTCAGGGGATGCCTTCCCTACACACAGACGTACAGCCAGACCAAGGCCCCTTTATGTGCGCTGGGCCACCCTGGACCTGGGGAGGTGTGGGGCTCCTACTGTGTGCCAGGCTCCAGCTGCTAGTCCCAGCTGGGTTGGGGTTGGACAGGAGTTCCTCTTCCCCTGCATGGGCCACTCCCAGGTATGGGAGTCACACCCACTTCCTGGAACCTCCCCCTGCTGCAGGAAGCTCCACACCCCTCACTCCCACTGCCTGTCCCCATCGCACCCCAACTGCAGCTTGTACAGGTACACTGTATAGGGAGCTGCCTCCCCATCCCCCGTTCATCCAGGGTGCCATTTTCCTAAGGCCAGCCTTGGACATCGTTAACATTCAGAGCTGGACAGTCAGAGAGTGGCACCTAGCTCTGAAGGCGGTGCCACCGCCAGCAGCAGTGCAGAACTGCAGAAGTGAGGTGCCATGGTATGAATTGCCACCCTTAGTTTTGCACTGCTGCTGGCAGTGGCACTGCCTTCAGATCTGGGCACCCAGCCAGCAACCGCCGCTCTCTGGTTGCCCAGGTCTCAGGGCAGCGCCGCCGCCAGCAGCAGCGGAGAAGTCAGGGTGGCAATACCATACTATGCCACCCTTACTTCTGCATAACATTTGACCTTTGCACTGGGAGGGGTGGCTATGGGGGGGTTAAGGCAAATTTTGGGCTGGCTATAGTTCCTGCAAATCCCCAACCACAGCAGCACCTCTGCATTTGATATTTGTTCATTGACTTCATTATTGAAATGGTTAATGGAAAAACATCTCTTCAACATATATATACATATATATATATATATATATATATATATATACACACACATAAACAATGATACACAAAAAACCTACGTTTAATTAACATTATTAAGCTTGCCAAGACATGCATTGAATAGTTAGGAATGCCATAAGTAAAGTTATCTGCGTAACATGAATCTGCTCCCTGTGTGTGCATGCATTATGATAGTCTTTAATTACATTATCGCATGCTATTTTTTACCTCAGGACACCTAACTCAACAGTGCACAAAATGAACCATAATCAATTAATGAGCAGTTATTAAATATTTTGTTTTCTCCTCACAAAGTATAAGCAACTGAAAACAGTGTTGAATTGGGAGATGGAAGGCCCCTTAATAATAGTACTTCTACCAGCCCTGCTTAAAATTCAAACCAAAAAATATCCAGAATTAGCTTGTAATTTTTATTAGACCTAATGACTGCAACTGTCATTTAGTACTAGCTGCCTCTTATTCAGTGAGTGTGCTTCAAGGTTTCTCTGTTAGTATTTAATGCCCTAAATAAAATACAGTATGAGTATATGCACTTGAGCTACTTCAACTTTGGCATCCTCCTGACCTTTTAGTTTCCCTTCTAAGGTGGTTGTTTGTATATTGCAGGACTGCAGCCAGGATTTCTAGTGCCCAGTACAAGATATAGAAGTGAGCCCAGATAGGTTTAATATGAGCCTGTGGAAGTTTGTGGCATATAGAAGTTGGTAGGAAAAAGCAGATTAATGGTGTATTAAAAGTAGAAAAGTCCAATGGTTGCACCTTCAGAAAAAAAAATCATGTAGTACAGAAAAAATCCAGAGCTGTAATATAGTGTGGTAAGTTGGCTTCGTGCTCCCGTGGGCTGAGCGCTTCTTTTGGTGCAACGGGCACAAAATGGCCGCCCGGGGTTCCCAGCAGTCCTAAAATGGCGGCCGTCCCACTTCTGCCCCGTCTCCCTTCGGGCCTTCACCGGCCGAGCAGTGCCCTTGGGATTCTGCGGTGGGGTAGGGGGTGTCCAAGCCCGCCCTCTTCTTCGGACAGCAGCCCAGAGACCCTGGCTGACAGCAGTGGCTGGCTGCTGCTATAACGCACTATGAGAATCTTCCCTCTGGGCTGCTTCCCTACCCTGGTTTCCGTCGGGGCTAAGTGGCCACTCCAATGGCCAAACCCCCCTGTGTTTCTCTGGCTCCTTGCCGCTCGCAGTTCTCCGGCCCCTTCCCCCCCATTCTCCACGCTCTTCAAACTCCCAAACCTCCAAACTCTCCAGATTCCAGGAGCCCCCTGCCTGGCTGGCAGGGAGCTTTTATCTGCTCCCAGGCAGCCCTCAATTGGTCTCAGCTGACCTTGGCCTCAGCTGGCCCTGATCAGCTTGAAGGAAACCTTGGGCAGCTGCTAGGGGAATAGGGCTTTGATCAGTCTTGGGCTAACATAGCGCCCTTCTATTACCCTCCGGTAGCCCCTGTCACAATAGTTATAGACACATAGACTTTAAGGCCAGAAAGGACGATCATGATCATCTAGTCTGATCTTCTGCACATCACAGGTCACAGAATCTCATCCACTCACTTCTGCAATAGGCCCATAACCTTTGGTTGTGCTCCTAAATCTTGATTAAAATCTTGATTTGAAGACTTTGAATTCCAGAGAATCCACCATTTACTTTGTTCAAACCAGCAAGTCACTCGTGCCCCATGCTTTAGAGGAAGATGAAATAAACCCAGGGTCTCTGCCAATCTGACCTGGAGAAAATTTCTTCCTGACCACAAATATAGTGATCAATTAGATTCTGAACATGTGGGTGAGACCCACCAGCCAGACACCTGGGAAAGAATTCTCTGTAGTAACTCAGAGCCCTTGCCATCTGATGTCCCATCTCTGACCAGTGGCGGTATTTACTAATAAGCAGTTCCAAATGACCTATATGCCATTGTAGGCAATCTCATCATATCATCCCCTCTATAGACCTATCAAGTTCCGTCTTGAAACAAGTTATTTTTTGCCCCCATTACTGGAAGGCTGTTGCAGAACTTCACTACTCTGATGGTTAGAATCCTTTTTTCTAATTTCAACTCTAAACTTATTGATGGTCAACTTATATTCATTTGTTCTTGTGCCAACATTGACCCTTAACTTAAATAACTCCTTACCCTCCATCATATTTATTCCTCTGATATATTTATAGAGAGAAATCATATTTCCCCTCAGCCTTCATTTGGATAGGCTATACAAGCCAAGCTCTTTAAATCTCCTCTCAGAAGGTAGGTTTTCCATTCCTTGGATCATCCTAGTAGCCCTTCTTTGTACCTATTCCATCTTGAAATCATCTTTCTTAAACATGGGAGACCAGTATTACACACAGTATTCCAGCTGACATCTCACCAGTGTCTTGTATAATGGTAATAACACTTTCCTGTTCTACTGGAAATATCTCACCTGATGCATTCTAGGATTGCATTAACCTTTTTCACAACTGCATCAAACTGGAGGCTCATAAACATCCTGTGATTTATGCCCAGCTCTTTCTCCTCTGTCGCTTCCAACTGATACATCCTGAATTTATAGCAAAAATTTTTCTTATTAGTCATTTCTATTACTCCAGTTTCCAAGGTCCCAACTTTTTGCCATCTGCAAATTTTGTTAGCACACTTTCACTTTTTGTGACATGATCATTTATGAAAATGTTAAATAAGATTTGCCCCAAGACTGATCCCTGAGGAACTCCACTAGTAACCTCTGTCCAGCCTGGCAGTTCACCATTCAGTGTGAATCTTTGTAGGTCTCACCTTTAACCAGTTCTGTCTCCAATTTAACTAATAATTTCCCATGTGGAACTGTATCAAATGCCTTACTCAAATCAGATCGGATCTACTGCCTTTCCTTTGTCTAGAAAACTGGTTATCTTCTCAAAAAGATCAGGTTGGTCTGGCATAATCTAACTTTTGTAAAATCATGTTATATTTTATCCCCATTACCATTTACCTTAACTACTTCCTCTTTCAAAAATTCTAAAACCTTGCATGGAATTGAGGTCAAATTAAATCTAATTGTAGTTTCTCAGTTCCATTTTTTCCCCTTCCTTAAATATAGATACTGTATTAGGAATTCTCCAGTAATAAGATACGACCCCCTGAGTGTACAGATTCATTAAAAATCCTTGCTATTAGGTTTGCAATTTCATCTGCCAGTTCCTTTAATATTCTTGGATGGAGATTATCCGGGCCCCTGGATTTGGTCCCATTAAACTGTTGGAGTTTGACTTCCACATTGGATGTTGTAATTTCTGCTTCCATATCCTTGTTCCCCTGAGCCACTCTGCCACAGTCCCTAAACTCCTCATTACTCTTATTAAAAACTGAGGCCAAATATTCATTTAGGTGTTGGACCATGCCTAGATTATCTTTAATCTCCACCCCACTCTCAATGCTTAGCACTCTCACTTCTTATTTCCTTGATTTCTTTTTATATGGCTAAAGAAACTTTTACTGTTGGTCTGCAAGGTCCAATTCTCTTTGGCTTTTGGCAGTTCTCACTCTTTCACTACACTTGCTGATCTCCAAGAGGTAGCTTTCCTTGCTGATCCATTCCTCCTTCCATTCCTTGTCGGCTTTCTGCTTTCTCTTAATAATCTGTTTGAAATGTTAATTCATCCCATTTGGTCTGCAGTCCTTTCCTACAATTTTATGCACCTTGCTTGGGATGTAGGCTTCAGATATTTTCTGCAACTTTGACTTAAAGTAATTCCAAGCCACCTCTGCATTCAGATCCTTAAATTCTTCAGTACCATCTACTTCCCTAACCAATTCCCTCAATTTTTTAAATTTTGCCCATTTAAAAACAAGGACCCGTAGTTGCAGATCTGTTTTTGTTTATCCTTCCATTTAGTTTAAACTCAATTAATTCATGATTACTTAAACAAAGGTTGTTCTCTGCAACCAGCTCTTCTATAAGATCCTTGCTACTTACCAATACTAAATCTAAAATGGCATCACCTCTTGTTGGCACTGTGGCTATTTGGTGAAGAAATGTGTCGGCGATCACATCCAGCAATAACCTACCAATATTAATAGCCTTTGTCCTCCAGTCCATATATGGGAAATTAAAATCTCCCACAATCACACAATTCCCAGTACTGTTTGTTTAATTAAAAATATTAGAGAGGTGTCTCTCCATATCCAAACTGGAACCTGGGTTCTGTACCAGACCCCAAGCAGTATCCAAGCAGTATTGGAGCCTGTTGTCTTTCTTCCCCAAAGTGATTTTGATCCAATCAGATTCCATTTTATCCATTCCATCACTTCTAATTTCTTTACACTCTATCTTGTCACTGATATAGAATCTATTTGATGACCTTTATCTTTATTTCTGTCTTTCTTGAACAGCACATACCCTTCAATATCTGTATTCCAGTCATGGCTACTATTACACCTTGTTTCTGTTATCTCTGTAATATCTGGTTTCACTTTCTGGATCAGTAATTCTAGTTCATCCATTTTGTTACCCATGCTCCTTGCATTGGTATACAGACATCTTAGTTGTTTGTTTCTGCTTGGCTTCATCCAGATTCCTTCCCCAATTAGGTATAATCATTTTACTGCCCAGTATCGCCTACTGTTTGTGTCACTGGCATTAGCTTTCCCCTTGCTGTCCATTCTCCTACTCTTTGATGTTCCTTTTTCCATTGCCGTATCCTCCCCTACTTGATTTTCCTTACTCTCAATATTAGAATCAGGCATGGAGATTACATGAGCATCTCCCAACCTTCTTCTTCAAATGTCTAGTTTTAAATGTCTTTTAATCAATTGTGCCAACTTCCATCCCCAAAGTCTATTTCCCTCCCTACTCAAGTGGAGTCCATCCCAAGTCCATCTGTCTGTGAATGCCTCCCAGTGGTTAAACATCTCAAAGCCCTCCTTATAGCACCATTTCCTTAGCCATCTATTAATCAACATAATCTTGTCTGACTTGTCCTCTAAGGACAGGTAGAATCTGACTGAAGATCATCTGAGCCTCCATTTCTTTAGTCTTCCTTGATTCTAGTGATAATTTAGCAGTATCATTTCTTCCCACGTGAAGGACAATCAATGGATTCTTTTCCATTCTCATTAGGATCCTCTTCAGCATCAGGTCCATATCTTAGCTCCCAGCAAACAGCACACCCTTTTGTTCTCCAGATCAACTCTGGTGACAGGCCTGTCTACTTTCCTTAGTATGGTGTCCCCAATAATACATACCTTCCTCTTCCCGGTGTTAATGAAATTCTGAGGCCTTTTTCCTTCTGTTGTTTCTGTCTGAAAGTCTCCTTGTCTTTTGTTCTCACTTGTAATCTTCTGCAAGTCATCCTCTAGCCTCTTGGGGCTCCAAACTCTGGCTTCTCTCCATTGACTCTTCCCCTCCTTTTATAGGATTAACCCATCTTCTCTTCCACTTTGCCCTTCTACCTTCTATCACTGCCTGCCACTTCCCTTCATTTTCCAACTCAGCAAACCTGTTCCTCCATTCTATTTCTCCTTTGCTAGCCAGTCTTTGCCTCTGCCTTGTTCTCAGAGTCACAAGCTTCCATTGGTCACTTTCCTCATCCAGCAGTCAACCCTCATAGTTCTCCAATTCAGCTTGCATCTGCAAGTCTTGAGTTTTCCCTTCAGCCTCCTCTTTCCTTCCCTCCATCATCCACTCAAATCCCCTTCAAAAACTCATCCATAGTTTCTAGCTGCATCTCCAAACCTTAGATCTTCTCTTCCATCAGCTCTAGACAAGGCAAGACATACAAATGAAACACTTTTCAGGTACCCCCTTCAAAATAAAGTACATCCCACAACTTCTACAGCCAGTCATCTTCACTATCTCTCCCATTCTTCAGAACCTTACCACTGCTGCTTCTGTACCTGTCATAGTCTTTCCTCTGAAGTTCCTGTATAATAATAATAATAATAGTAATAATTAATAATAATAATAAAACTACAAACACAAAAAATAAAAACAGAACACCACACACACACTCCACTTACAAACTCCCACACAAACTTCTCTGTTTTCAGCTCTGTTTGCTAGCTCCTGTGCTGCTGGCTGGCCTTGTGTCTGCCTTTATAGGCTACTGATTAGGGAAGCATTGACCTCTAATCAAGGCTCAGCTGTGATCAAAGGCTCTGTTTCTGTCACATCACACGGCCCCGTACCCCCATACCACATATTAACTACAACCAAATTAACAAGAATTTTCCTGTAACTGATAATGCACCTGTAATTAAATAATGGGTACTAGACATATTGTTTATGATATTAACAACACTAAAACCAAGAGGAACTTTACAATTATTCACATGCATAGTACAAAATATTTGACATGTCAAATATAGAACATGTTTTCTCCTTTCAGATCGTTTCCATTGTTTCCTTTCAGAGATCAAATGGTAAAGTAGTTAGATATTTGTCAGTATCAAAGGAGTAATTTTATGTGGAATATTACCAGGTTCCTTGTCTTGTTAAACCCACAATACAGTGTAAGATCATTAGCAGAGGATAGGACCTTGTCTCTCATTTCTCTATAAAACGCCATGCACCCATGCATGGTGCTAGAGAAATAAATAATTTTATTGACAGTATACAGGGCCCCTGCATATGAGAATGTTGGGGCTGTGGTGCCATCTGCCCATATCTACCCCTTTCCTTTCCTTTCCTTTTTTTTTTTTTTTTTGACTTTGTTTACAGCCCTAACATTTAGTTGAGATACAGTCTGGGATGAGGGCAGTTCTGTCTGAAGCTCACTCTTGACGAAAGACAATGAGACTAGTGGATAAGGTCTTAGGAAGTATGGCTGAGATGATATTGAGGAGAGTGCTCTCCATTTGTCAAAAAGGTTGCATTCTAGGGGTGCTTCTGGACTTCTTTCTGCACCTTATTCTGAAGTAACAATAGTGGCTGTTATTGCTTTTTCCCTTGCCAGGACAGTGTTAGAGTTTCTGTCTGATAATGAGTCCTGGCACAGTTATCTATATCTTTTGTAACCTCCAGACTTGTTTATTCCTTCACTGCTCTCCTTTTGGGGTTACGTTTGAAAATCTTTCAGAAGTTTCTGTTTCTACAGAATGTGATTGTCTAGTTACAAAGCAGAGTTAGCCCTGACGAACATATAAAACCTGTTCTCTGAAGTTTGCATTGGGTTCTGTTTGCTTTCAGATGTACCTGAAATAGTTGATTTAGGTCCTTAACGTGCTATATGAGTTGGATCTTGGTTATCTGAGAGAATGTCTTTTCCTCTACATACCTAATTCATCTCGCTCTTAATTTTGAGATCATTTAAGAGTACCTCAACCACTTTTGCTCACAGCCTCCAAAAGTGAATTCTCAGTGATAGGATCTGGGAGACCTCAGTCAATGGAGGGCCCATGAATTTGGAATTTTTTGCCCTAGTTTGGTTCAACAAAGCTTGCGTCTGATGTCTTTCAAAACATAGTATTAGGTTCACCTTTATATTTGAAAATTTGCCCAAGAAGAGTAACTGTGGGATGCATGAAGACGTCTTGGAGGAGCTTCACTTCAGCTGGTAATGGTTGCATTTTTATAAATTCTAAAATAAATAAAAATTCTTTCCAAATGCCATCTTTAAATTTAATTACGATAAAAGCTAAAAAAAGGCAAAATAGCACCAAGTAGAAGTACAACAAATCTCTTTGACTCACATGCTTTTTAATGTATGTTTATTTTGTACCTCACTGTTCAAAATACTTCTTAAAACTCAGTAATGAAGAGCAAGATCTGAGAGTGATAATTGACATCAAAGTGGATATAATCTCACACTACCATTGGCAGGAAAAAGTAAAGCATATCCTGGAATCCATAGATTTGCAGAGGTCATTCTCAGACTGAAATTCACAAAGGGAGAAAAAGATGATAAAGAGATTAGGTGAAGTGATTTATGAAAATAATTTTAAGGAAATGTACTAAGTACAGCATAGATAAAAAGACAACTAGGTGGAGATGTGGGAGTACATAATATAAATGAGAGTAAAGAATTATTTATGTGGTTGAATGGTACAAGGGGGAGTATGCAATTTAGGTATTAGTAATAGTGATCCCTCAACATCATTGAGATACCACTGTTAGAAATGTTCAAGAGTAGATCAGGCAGAATATTTAGTGATTAAAGTAAATAAGAGTCCTGCAATGGTGCAGGAAAAAGATTAGTTGACCTAGGAGTTGTTTTTCAGCTCTATAAACTTTGTTATCTAGTCTTTCTAATTTTTTAGAGCTTACAATTTCACTATCTATTATTTCATATTTTTCTACACTTTTTATTCTAAGTTATTCAAGTTTGAAAAAACAGCCTTGCCTCTTAAATGCTATCTCCAGATATACCAATCAGCCCTGGCTCTGTCACAGACTTAGTTATAACCTGGGGCAAGTCAACATGCCTCTATTTCACATTTGTAAAATGGGCATAATAATCCTATTAGGAGTGTTAGGTTAGAAAAATCAAAGTGTGTCTTAAAATGAGTACAAATGTGGGCAAAATATCACAGTACAAATTCAAATCTCATATGCCATTCACTTTCACTTCTAAGCCTCCCCAAAATTATTGCTTGCCATTGCAAATATATGTTATGTAATTTCTTGCATTTTTATTGTGCTGCTGCAAAGGCAATTGTCATTTTGAGCTACACACAAATATAGAGCAGGGAGAGATAGTCTCCATCCACATGGTTTTGGTGTAGTAGTACATGGAAGATGACATTCACTTTGGGCTCCACATTACTAGAAAGATGTTCACAAATTGGAAGCTGTTCAGAGAAGTACAAAAATGATCAGGGGGCTGGAGGAAAGAATTAAAGAGCATAAAATGAACAGAGACTGGTTAAGTGATATTTAAGGGACTGATTTAATAAAGTTTACAAATATTTAAAAGGTGTTAATACCAAGGATATCTGAATTAATAATAATAATCAGACCAATGCATGCTGCTTCTTGTCCAACCAGATCAGCCATCAGCTACAGTGATTCACCAGACTGAGCCATTAAGTCAGTGACATCAGAGTATTCAAGATCTTGAAACACCACTTAATCAAGCTTATCCATCAACCAAGATCCTTCCTCAAGCTTATCCATCAACCAATCTATGCTGATATTAAACAATGGTGGTGATAGAACACAGCCTTGCTGAATTCCTGTGTATCTGGCATTGACGCCAATGCAGCTTTCCATTCTGTTATAGAGCTCTTCTATCATGCTATCTTCCCAGGGATGCTAAGTCTTCTTATTAAATCCCACAAACTTGCTCAATGCTCTGAATCGAAGGCCTGACAGAAGTCTGTAAAAAGTGCTGCACATATCTTATTAAATTCAGCCATCTTCTCAAAAAGTGATCTCAAGGTAAATATCTGGTTGATGGAGGAACAGCCAGGTCTAAAACTGCACTGGGTGTCCCAGCCTTTGCCACAAAGTGCATTGTTGATTCAAGACATTAACATGGAAGCAAAGACTGATTGGCCTGGTTATTAATCCAGATAACTAGATTAAGCCATTACCATCAAGCAGCCTTCAGCTCCAGATTACAACAGGCTCAGTATTAACCTGTCTTGGCAAGACATCAAGTAAGTGGTAACTGTCAAATATTTCGGCAGTGTCATATTGTGCTGGAGGTGCTTAGAAGATGTGGACATTTGTATGTATTTGGAGTATTGTGTCCAGTTTTGGGCCCCCCACTACAGGAAGGATGTGGACAAATTGGAGAGAGTCCAGCGGAGGGCAATGAAAATGATTAGGGGGCTGGAGCACATGACTTATGAGGAGAGACTGAGGGAACTAGGCTTGTTTAGGGTGCAGAAGAGAAGAGTGAGAGGGGATTTGAAGGGGGGTTCCAGGGAGGATGGAGCTAGGCTGTTCTCAGTAGTAGTAGATGACAGAACTAGGAGCAATGATTTCAAATTGCAGTGGGAGAGGTCTAGGTTGGATATTAGGAAAAATGTTTTCACTAGGAGGCTGGTGAAGCACTGGGATGGATTACCTAGGGAGGTGGTGGAATCTCCATCCTTAGAGGTTTTTAAGGCTTGGATTGACAAAGCCTTGGCTGGGATGATTTAGTTGGGTTTGGTCCTGCTTTGAGCAGGGGGTTGGACTAAATGACCTCCTGAGGTCCCTTGCACCCCTAATATTCTATATCAGCAGCTGCTTGCATGTCTCAGGCTCTTCAGTAGTCTCTGTGGTGATGTGATATCAAGCTTGTTTTGAAGCTGTGCAGCTATAGAACCACAGTTATATCAACTCTATTGCATGGAAAAGAAACATGGGTGCTAAGGAAGGCTGAAGCATATAGGATTGACATTTTTGATTCTTGTCGTCTTCATCAGCTTCTCTATTTCAAGTGGCAGGCCAAGATCAGAAAGGAAGACATTTAAAGCTCACTAAAGTAACTGCCTCATCAGCTCTGAGGCAGTTTTGGTCACTTTCTTGGGTGGATGTATTATTAGAATGGAAGAACAATGAATTCCAAAGTGTGTGTACCAAGGAATGCTGCTACATGGCTGATAATCATGTGGGTATCAAAAGCTATAGTGGCACAACAAGCTATCCTTTAATGGACATACAACTTAAGCACCTTACCAGAGATTGATCTGGGTGGTGCTCAGTTTGCAAGGAGGCCATGTCCTTTTGGGATTTGCCATGATGATGAATACCAAGGATAAATGGTACACTAGGTATAATTAGATGACATTAAGAAAAGGAAATTTTAAGTGAAATATCAGGAGAATCTTGGCAATAAGACTTCCAAAGCCATGGAGTCATTTCCATATAGACGTGACAGACCATTATTTGAGAATTTTAAAACAAGACTGATCCAAACACTAGAAAATATACTTTAGAGAGAGGGACTGGATATTCTAATAAGGGTTTTTTTTGTTTTGTTTTGTTTTTAACCATTTTAGTGTGACTTGTCTTTGAATATCATTAGAAAATGTTCTATATTTTTCCTCTGAAGTATTAGGCTCTATTATAATCAAAATGCTTCCAAAGACAGTAATAAAAAAAGCAAAAATCAAGTCCTGGGGCTACCATGAAGAAATTACAGGCAATGACACATTTCCTGATGCTGTTTGGATGCTGTTTGGATGCCATTTTTAAAAATAGATTTAATAATAGGGTTGGTTTGCTGAATCATTTGAGTGGAAATTTAAACCAACAAATAAATAGTGGGCTTGAATTCTACAATATAGTATGATAAAAAATTTAAATTTGGATCATAGATTCCTGGTTAATATTGCTTTATTACAAATCATACAATATAAATCCATACAACATGGTAAAGTCTTCATAAATGTTTGCTATAGGAAAAGTACATAATGTTTGCTGGTCACAAACAGTGATTTTTGTTTCAAGAGTTGGGATGTAGAATAATATTTCATACTGAAGTTTCAATGCAGATTTTTCTCTAGTGATTGCCCATTCATCTCCATCTAACCTTACTTCTCATGGGTAAAGAGGGAAGAAATCCAAAAACAGAAATAGAAAACTGGATATGGTCCCAACTGAGACCCTGAACATGTGTGTGTGTGAAAAGAAATTGTGTTGAAGAATCATCGCTGGAGAGTTAGCATTTATGTAAGAGATTCCGTTCAGATCAGAAGTGATGATGTGACCCCACTAAAGAACTCAGGTTTTTTTTCCTGAAAATGTGGGTTAAATTATTGAGTATCTGATGTCCAGATGGGAAGCAATGGGTACATGTAATTGTTGAGGTTTTGTTCCTTTCTGATGAGTAGAAGAACATTCAAGACTTTCACCTTTATTACTGAACATTGCTGAGTAATCTCTGGGTGCCTATTTCTAGGTCACAAAAGTCAATCAAAATCCACATGTAAGTCATCTTTTTGGCTCATAAATTTTAATAATAAACTTATTAATAAAAAATTAAGAGGCCAAAGGGAAGTATTTGTTGCATAATGTAATGTATTTGTCCAGCCCTCTTTAATTTATTTACTTACTTTGTCCAAAAATCAGTATTTTCACAAAAGAACTATATTTTAATAATTCTGTGTAATTTAAACAAGTTGTAGGACAGATATAGGGAGGCTCAGTTTTTATTGATTTGCTCCTCATGCAACTTCATTGAAATCAGTGAATTTACATAGTGTGTCAATCAAGGCAAAACTTTGTCCAGGCAACCTAAATACTTCACTGAAAACCCACCCTTACTAGCAGTCAAGCAGTCAGCTTCTGTTTTTATTGAAAGACAAACTTCCATTCTTCCCTTCATGTACCGCCACCCTACTTTGTGTGACTGGGATTTGAACATTGCCTCTAGGGATGTTCATTTTATGATTTTGTTGAGATGACTTTTAATCATATGATGTCAGATGAGTCTTTGTGATTTGAATAATTGGGTTATAGTACTTGGCATGATTTCTACATCAGCTGAACTGACATTTCCTGCTGAAATAATTAGCATCTAAAAACAGCTAATCTAAATGGCTGTAATTGCTAAGAACAAGAGTGTGACCAGCCCCTTGTCTGGTTGTGTCAGTCATGAAACCCCAACGCACACATCTTGTGCAGCCTACACAAGGTCTGATCACAGTAGCAGTCCCCGGTGCTGGAACTGTTCACCACTTCCTTCCCTGGTGAGCCTGTTGTTCAAAAATGAGTGGAGAAAAGGCAAGTCCCCTTCCTCCCCGGCTCCATACACTGGCAAAAAGAGCAGGGCCTGTGCTCCAGGAAAAGCAACCTTCACTATTAAAGGTTATTTGATATTAAAAGGTTTTTATATTAATATTAATAGTAAGAATTAATTGATTGATTAATTGATTAATTAATTAATTTAAAACTTTAATTACTATTAATATTAGAAGTTGGTGCACACTCTCTCCAGCCTCAAGTACATTGTGGAACTCCAGGAGACATTGTTGGCCACATTCTCAGCCCTATAGCACAAAGCAGTCTGAGGCTGCACAGAAAATCCTGTCCTCATTCAGAGCAGAAGTTGTATTGTGTTGTGAATGAGGCAGTGTTTTTCCACCAGAAGGAAAGAACTCAATGAACTGGGACCCAGGAGGTCTAGGTCTTTTTCTGCCTTTGCCACAGACTCTTTGTGACCTTGAGCAAATTATTTAATCTTTTTGAGCGGCACGTGGGATAATAATACTTCCCACTTTGACAGGGGCATTGTGAGTATCAAGACATTCATGTATGTAAGGCACACAGTTACTTTGTGAATGAGCACAAAGAAAGGTAGAAAGGTATATAGGTTGTATCTAGTTGATTTTGAGTGCAGAATTTGGATAGTATGCAGCAAATGAGACATGGGGCATCCTTTCAATGGTGAAGAAATATTGAACATGCTGTCATTCACTGAGCATTATCCTTGTATGCTGAATGAGGAAGGCTTCTGTGGGAAAAAATTGCATGTGATCTGGTCATTAAAAGAATTTTCGAAATGCCTACACATATATAGCAGAATTAATGTTGACATTTCCTAGCTTTGGGATGTTTCTCTTTGGAACCTTAAAAGTTCTTTTAACGTAGGGTTTTGGGGTTTTTTGGCATGTAATGCTTTATGAGCTGGATTCTCCAGTCCAATATAGCCACTTTGCATTGTGTAAGTGGTGCAAAATGACCTTAAACTGGCCAAAGAAGGCAATGGAGAATTCCCCCTTTACAAGGGAACTTTCTGCCAGTGAAAAAGATGGCAGAGGCTTATCTTCCACCTCCTATGGCAGTCTCCCTTCTCCTCCCAATATAAAGTGTGGAGGGTATATTCTGGAGGTGTTGTGTGGGCAGGACAGGAAGGGTGTGTGGATGAGCAGAGTTACACTACATCCATTTCTTCACTTGAGTAAGATTTCTGGGAAAGAATGGTGTTTACAACGTAAACTTACTTCGGGGCTGGAGGATGAGGATCAAGATTTGCTGTAGTTTCCACCCACTAATAAATTTTAAACTAATATGTTAGAAATATGTATAAAATGAAATGACAAATTACCTTATGGGCAAAAGTCCTAAATTAATTTGCTCATTATGGTTGTTTACTCACTTGCCAGTGATGTGGTCAGTCATGCTGATTCATACAACTAAGATATGTGCTTCAACCTGAGAATCAAATAAGAGTTTTAGTCTGAAAAGAAAATTTAGTTTACAGTCATGCATGTATAGTAGTTTAGTGTTTTATGTCTGAAAGTATTTTTAGTAAATTTTGTATTCCTCAGTAACTAGCAAAGTCTATAGAAAATGTTTAAATGCTTCAGTGTCATTGAAATTTTTTATTGTCAGCATTTTTAAAATTTCTTAAGCAAGCGTTATCTCCCACACTCTGTATCTGACTTATTTTCCGTAAATTCATCATTAATCAACTTTTTTTCATAAAATACCTATGTCAGAGAGTCATTTGGGGCTTTTCAGTACAAGTTCAAAGCCTGCCTTATTCATTTGAAGCTGATTCCTTTTTTACTTTTGACACCCATCTAGTGGATACAATACAGTATAACAATATTAAACGCTAAACACTACCAAAGTCACAAAACTCCTCAGCCTCATGTATACTTGTGGATGTCCAGAAATATAGATTATTGGCCCCTCATGTCAGAAATGATTGAATGGCAATTCTGCCATTTCTGGCCTACATGTTTTTAAATTTTAAACTTTTTAAAACATTTTTTCACCAGTGGAGGACAAAGTCATTTGTAAGAAAGCACCAGAAATCCACCCTGGGAGAAAAAAAGCTTTGTAAGTGAAAAATTCACACCTGATTCCTCAAAAGGGTGATTGACCAAGCAAAAAACCAAAAACCCCAAAGAAACCTGAAATATCCTATGAAATTAACTAATGAATTCCATGGTCAAGAAAACCTGAACAAAGGACCATTCTTGTTATATAACCACCTATTTGTGGACTGCCTGACATCTCCCCAAATTCTTAATTAGAGGACCACATCTGTTAAACAACTAAGTTTAATCAGTGCCTTGAGTGGTTGTTTCAGTCAGGTTTTACTGTTTTCATTCAAGTTTCTGTTTTACTATATTAAGAGCTCTCTTCAGGTCGAAGTGAACTAATGATTACTGAACTATTCAATGAATAGAATTGTGGAAGACTCAAGGTTCCCATTCAGAGAGGTTTGAGGCAAAGGTTTGGTTTGTTTGCTTTATTTTGTATGGGATTACATCCATTGACACTTACTTGGAGTTTTTGTGTTTAAAGAAACCCAAAAACTCAAAGCAAAATGAGCCAAGATCATTGAACTTTGTAAGGCTACCACCCAAAACAACCCAGCCTGGGTTCATCTGAATCTTGATGCAAAAAATTGGATGGAATTTTGGCCCATGTTTTCAAAAAGTTTATATGACTCAACAGTTTTTTGATGGACTCAGACTACTTTCAGGTTTCATATATTCTCTTGCTCTTCGGTGTTGGTAGTTACAGGTGGTATGGGAGACAGTCTCATTACATAAGAAATAACTTTTTCTTTCTCTAACTACAATTAAAATACAAGTAACCCAGCCATCTTCCACCAGGCCTAAAATTATATTAAAGGTGTCCTTAAGAGCTTATTAAAATAATTTTGAAACCCTTAACAGAAGGTATGTGAAGAAATTATGCTGGCCCTGTACTGTTTAGGTGCTAGAGATATCTTCAATCTGCTTCAAGAGAAGGTGCTCTATACTCTGTCTGCCAGAACTCAGGTGCTAACAGGAGTAAAGCCTTTCAGTTAAATTTTAACATGTATCCGTAAATGACTTTGGTTCTTAAACTGCTTTTATGATGCTGTTGGGTTTTTTTTAAGCATTCTGGTTCACTATTAAGTGATGTGTTTGTACTGGTACATATTCAGACATGATTAAACCAGTGGAACTCTATGTATTAATAATTATCCTTGGTCAAAGTTGGCAGGCCTGGCTGGCAAAGTTAGGTTCCTAAATCCTTATTTAGGTACCTAAATAAAAGTGCCCTGATTTTCAAATGTGTGAGCAGAAGCATCTCTCATACATTTCTGCAGAAACTGTGAGTACTTAGCACTTCTGAAAACTTTAGGCAACTAAGTTTTAAAATTTTGGCCATTAATAAATAGTAATTTTATTATTTTTTTGAATACCAGTGTAGGGTGTATATAGTGCTGTATTGTAAGAAAACAACTGATATCTAAAATTCATTTCCTTCCCCAAGAAGTTGCCATCCTAAAGTCTCAAACAAATACTGTATTTTCAAACTAATACTGTAACACAGATGAGTTGTAGGAGGAATTTTGTGTACATACATTCAGGACATAAGAATTTTAAGGGGAAGAGTGGTGAGTATTGATTGGAAAGCTCTTCCAAATGTATGAAGAGCATGGAAAAAATGAATTGAAATTAGAATGGGGCAAAGAAAATAGTTAGGGGAGAGACTTGAGGTAACTGTAGGGACCAGGATGAGGTTGTAGAAGAAAATAAGGACAGAGATGCAACAGGAGCCGGACAGGTAGGGTGTTTTAAAGGTGAGAACGAAAAGCTTGAACTGAATCTGGATGCCCCAAATGACTCTCTGACATAGGTATTTTATGAAAAAAAGTTGATTAATGATGAATTTACGGAAAATAAGTCAGATACAGAGTGTGGGAGATAACGCTTGCTTAAGAAATTTTAAAAATGCTGACAATAAAAAATTTCAATGACACTGAAGCATTTAAATCCGATCAATTAACTGTTCTGAAACCATCTCTTGGGCTCACTGTATTGAGTCCTTGTTGACCACTATTGTGTTGAATAATTTGTTGGATAAGATTTATTTTCCTTTCCTGTATTCAAACTGTTTGTGAGAGATAGAATATGAAGTGATGAGAGATTCAAGTGAAATCCAGCAAGATTGCAGCAGAATGCCTAAAATTCAAGGAAGAATGACAAAACTGACTGAGGAGAGGATAAAAGTAAAGTACATAAACTAAACCCATGAGTTATGAGTTTATACTCTCTTATGCAGTGAAAACCTGTCGCTAGAGAGTGAATTACTGAGGACTGAGACATAATGTGAGGGCTGTTTCTCCTCTCCTCTGAATGCTGTTTTCTAAATATTTTTTTTAAATTAGCTTGTTTCTTTATAAATCAGTATCATCTCTATTTTGGGTGCTACCATCTCCCTTCCCTGCCCAAAATATTCTGATGGATCATCAGTTTCTCCACTCACTCTTCTCCCAATTGCTTTGTTTCTTTCTACAATAGCTACTTGGAAGAGTCTTTAGTAGTAGTATGATGAATCATGTTTATTTACAGTAGTGTGTGAAGACCAAGAATGGGGCCCCATTGTGCTAAGCAGTGTACAAACACAGAGTAGTAGACAGTTCCTGCCCTGACTGATGGATAAATCAGACCTGACACAGTTAATCCATTCACAGTCAGCATTCATCCTCTTTTAACCACTTCATTGCAGCAGACCTTAGCAGCATTCTTTAAGAATCAGTCTTTAACTTCCAACCCCTGCACTTCAACTGGGCCACACCAGCTATATAGTGCAGCACTTCATATATGTTTTTTGTGATGGAGCACTGAAAATAAAATTGGTTGTTATTGTAGAGTCACAAATAGCCAGGGTAGCAGCTAGTGCCCACTTCCAACAGTGCCTGTCCCCACCCAATCAGATGCAAACCTGATCTTGTGGTCCACGCATTCCTCACATTAAGACTTTATTACTGTAACTCATTGTAGTTAGAAACTGAGCTATGTGCTCCAGAAAACTCTCCATCTGGTACAAAATGCAGCAGGCAGGCTGCTAAGCAACACAGGTTGCCATGAGCACATCTCCCTGATGCTGTGCACTCTGCACTAGCTCCCTATTGATTACAGAGTCCAGTCCAAGGCTTTTGTTCTGAGTTTTCAAAGCCCTTTGTGGAATTGGCTCTAGCTACCTGGAAAAAACACCTTTCCCTTTCTTCTGTGACTATGGCCTTCCATGCCAGCTATACTCCTTGGGAACAATTAAATTCTTGACCAGTAGACAGAGCTTTGGCAGGAGCTGGATCTAGACAATGGAACTCACTGCCGCAAGAAATAAGAATGGCCACAAATCTTATTATGATTAGCAATAAATGCAAAAGTAATTTCTTTGACCTAGCTTTACAATAAGAAGTACTCAAAATACATCCACATCCCTTAATTTTAATGAAGCATTATATTCCTACCTGCTGAGAATAAAAACAGGACTGTTGTTGTTTTAATATTTGAGCAGTTGTCAGATATCATGATGCCCATATAAGAAGATAGATATAAATCATATACCTTGGAGTGGGAGAGGGGTAGGCGGACCACAAAACTGGAGGGATAGGGGCAAGGAGGAAAAAACACTGAAGGTGGGAAAAGCTGCTTGATTCTGGATCCACTCTGACTCCCTAGCGCTAATGTGTTCCTTGGGGGAAGGGCTGAGCAGTTTCTGAAAACCACCTTTCCTCCCTGTTCCTGCAGTGGTCCTAAGACAACTGACCACAGGAGTAGCCCCTGCTCATTGGTCCAAGCTTTGTGTCTTTGCTCTTGCAGTGCACTTTTCAGCTGTGAAAGCACATGTACTAAGTCCATAGGTGCCACCAGTGGACACCCCACATCCCAAGAAGCATGTAAACTTCAATAGCTTTAATAGTGACTTATCTCTCCTCCCAAGTTGTTTTTTCTTTGGATATCAGCATTTCCACGGTATATTTCCTGTGACACCTATTATTGATTTAAAAGTGGAGTTGATCAGCTGTAGATTTTTCCACTATTAACATAAGGTTTTAGCTAGTGAAAAATGTGTTAGAGATATCTGCTCTTATAGCTGCATTTGTTATTTTCAAAACTCCCAGGCCTGTAGTATAAATATTTTTTTCACCCCACCCCTCTCTCTTACAGTTTTGATGTAGACAATGGCACATCATCGGGACGGAGTCCCTTGGATCCCATGACGAGCCCTGGGTCAGGGCTAATTCTCCAGGCTAACTTCGTCCATAGTCAACGTAGGGAATCTTTCCTCTACCGGTCAGACAGCGACTATGACCTCTCTCCAAAGTCCATGTCCAGGAACTCTTCCATTGCCAGCGACATGTAAGTGTTTAAAAAAGAAAAAAAAATGACCCTCCCTCACCATTTTAGCTATCATTTCACACTATAACAACAAGCCAATGCAAAATGGTCTATTATATTTTTGCTACCATAAATCAGCTCTTTCAGAAATCAGACAACAATCACAAATGCTGCTGAAGTCACTACGAAGAGTTTTTTAAATCAACCTTATACTTGCTGTGTTGTTTTCTGAGTGTGAGAACATTACAAGGACATAAATACTATTTATATGCACTTAATTATTTTTGTCAATACAATTTCAAAATAACCAATAAATATGGCGTCAGACCTGCCCCTTGAACTCTGTCTCGATTATAAAATGTTTTAAAAATACTAACTCACTCACTTTCTGAATACGTTACCTTAGTGATTTTTTTAAAGAATGTATTTGACTTATTTTAATCAGTGAGGTGAGGGTTGTTAATATTTTTTTACCAGGGGTGCAACAATTATTCCTTGTACCCTGTTGTAAGCCCTGTATAGCATGGTTCCCTATGATTGTGGACAAAAGAAATGAGGGACTGGAGAACGTGTTTACTTTCCCCTCATTTCAACAGGAACAATTTCTCGCAAGCTTTACCACATGGCAGCTAAATTATGATAATCTGACCTTTTCTGAAAGGGTTTATATTTTGTTCCTAAAAAGGAAACTGTTTTGGTAGTTCAGCACGGTGGTGAGTGGGATAAACTGTTTGTAAGGAGGTATCCTCACCCTTTAAAAATACATAAATCTGTTATACTGCAATCCAATCTATTTCCAAGGTTCAAACTAAATAAATACATTTTAAAATTGCCCTTTTGAAGTATTTTTCAGGCTCTGATAGGAATGATTTAGCAGTTTCCAGAGATGGGATGACTCCATCAGAGGCAGAAAATCACCCCCACTTCCCTTAATTTTGGTGACAACATTTTAACAAGAGTCTCCTGAGGGGCCCCTCTATCTTCTCACTGCTTTTAACTTTTCTTCTGTCATGTGGATTTTCTGCCAGATAGGCTAATCCTGCAAACACTTACATACCTAAATTAATGTTACTCACATGACTAGTCCCACTGAAGTCAAATGTAAATCTTTATTTGCAGAAGACACTAAAAAACATGTAATTCTCTAACCTCTACTAATTTTTAAACTGCTAAAAATTAATAATAGCCAAATTATTTTTCACTTTTTAAATCTGCTCCAACTTTCATTGCTGAGTGTATGTTTAGGATAGAATTATAAACCCCTCAAGCAGGCGGACATGCTTGCAAAGGTCCCTTTGTGAACAAGGAAATAAAGAGTATAAAAACATCAGATCCTGATGTAAATGCTAAGATTTATTTTATAAAAAGGAATAAAAATTAACTGAACCTCATGCTTTTTTTTTTTTTTTTTTTTTAAAGTCAGCCTTCAGGATGTGTGAATTCTCATTCATTATTGTGAAATGTATTTTCCTCTGGTATTCCAGTCCTTAGGAATTTGGGACTGCTATTTTCAGCCGATGTATCTTTTTCATAGATATTAATTTGTCTATCCAATGATAGCTCTTTTCTCGTTTGCATGTCGTGGGTGAAATTCATCCCTGTGCCAAGGGGCAACACAAAGCCCATGCACCATGTAATCTCTGAGGATTTAACACTTCATAGGTCTTGTGCCACCCCTTCACCCTGTATGAACAATATGGGTAAGACCAAAGATCAGTGAGACAAAAATAGTCCAATCTTGCCTGAAAAGAATGTAAAAACACATTGTATTGACAGACAGCCAATCTGATCCAGCAATCCTTACTTCCATGAGGCCAAACTTTTTGTGTAACCTCTTGTGACAATTCTACTTCAAAAGACTTTGAGTTTAAGGTACAACATTGATCCCCAACCTACTATTAGTTGAGTCATTTCAGTTAACAATTTCCCTTAAACCCATAATCCATTTTGGCATTTCCTATAAATCCTTGTGAGATCTCAACACAGAACAATAACTTGGATGTATGACTTAACTGTTGAAACACTGAGGCCGTTCTTCTCTGTGAATATTTATATTTAGTGTTTCTTTGAAACAACATTAAACAATAAGAACAGCTGGCTAATCAGAGCTCACAAGTGGATAAATATTCCAGTGCTCCCCATCAGAACAGAGATTCTGCCTTGTGCAGAGGAGCAGCTGTTAAATGTCCCTGCTCACTATGCAGGATGGGAGCAGGCCGCCTTACCTCTGGAAAGTTAAATACCCCTCCTTGACCAAGCACTTTCTTCTGACTGCCATTCCTGGACTGTCCTGACATCATAAGTGCCTTATTTGCTGTTCGGACACTGACGTCACAAAGGCTAGAAGCAATCTGCACTCCTCCCAGAAATAGAGATCTTCACACCTTCAGTTTAGGAGGCAACACATTTCTCACTCCCCGCTGCAAGCGCCTTTCTAGTGACCTCAGTATCCAAATAAGAGATGATTGAGCCATCTGTCTGATTGGTCAGCACTCCTGAAAATCTGCTTCTGAAAGCAGAAGGCAAAGGTCATATCCCAATAAAATATACAACCAACACAATTTCCATAGAGCCCTAAAGTACACCTTGTTAAGATAAAACTCTTTAAAATTAATTTTAATTGCAAAAAAACTGAAGTGCGGGTGAGCAGTACCGTAAAGTTATATGTAGTCATTTTATATTAATGCTATGTGAAAAATTTAATGGGACACATTAATGGGATCTGAGAAGGTTTATGTGGCTGATCTGAGCACACATGATCAAATATCTGATTTCCATATTTATCATTAAACCTTAATAGACATATTTCTGATAAGTTTAATTAAATCGCAACAATGAATTAAAGAAGGAAATGAAAAAAAGGTAAAGAGAAAGAAAGGCAAATAGTAAAGAAAAAACCCAAAATATGGAAAGATCATTTACATTTGTTAGTAGTTAGCCATTCATGATATCTTTGTTATGACCCCTCAGTATTCCATGTTCACCTCAGGACAACAAATATAGGAGCAAATCATAGACAAAAATAAAAACAAGAAAAATAATGAGGAACAATGGATTTTGAGTTCCTGCTTAAATTTAACTAATGAATATTCTTCAGCGCAGCATGCATACATAAAGTTTATATTAACACAGTTATAAAATGCTGATCATACAGCAAAAAAAAGTCATGATGTTTATCATTCAGAGTTACAGGCAGTATGAGCAATGTATAACCCAAAAGTTAACATTAACACAGCAGTGATCATTGACAAAACAAAGACAACGAGAGTCCTGTAGCTCCTTAAAAACTAACAAATTTCTGTGGGCATAAGCTTTCGTGGGCTGCAACTCACTTCGTCAGATGCATGAAGTAGAAAACACAGATAAGAGGTGTACATATACATCTAAGTGTAAGAAACATAACGAAGTGGGTTGCAGCCCACGAAAGCTTATGCCCGCAGAAATTTTTTAGTTTTTAAGGTGCTACAGGACTCTTGTTGTTTTTGCTGTATACAGACTAACATGGCTACCCTCCGAAATTGACAAAACAAGATCACAAATCTTATTTTCAGGTCCATGGTGCTTGCGAATGTAATGCCAGCACAGTATCTTGATTATTTAGTCAAAGGGGAGGTCTAAGAAGACCTGGCACAGGATTCCAGAAATGCTCTAAGACAATTTAAAACAGGTAAATATGAGTAAAGAAATAATAGTAATAAAAGGAATATACTGATATATCCAAGCCTATTTTTAATCCTCTTTGTTTTGCAAAATGTGTCAATTATGATATGCTTATTGCCAATCTTTTCTTGCAAGAAGTCATAAACCCAGTTGGTCTCTTGGTTTTAAATCAAATCTCTCCTTCGTCATGGTTGTGAGATTTTGCTGAATTATTGTGAGCTTCCATATTGTGCTCTTATTCTTACCATTTTCTGAGCCCCAAACAAATTACAGATGAAGACTTGCATGGCAAAGCTTGCTTGCTTGACTACTTTTTTTACACTGAATAGCCAATCAAAGAACGTAGCAAATTCAACATGGAATTCCAAATTCCAGTTTGCTTTTAGGTGACATTCAGTGTGTTGACTTTTGATCTGTGAAGCTCAGATACCTCTGAGATGACTCTCATCCTATGGATCCTCCTAATAGTTGAGGACAAATGTGGGCATTTTTCCTCAGTTTTCCTAAATTTTAATGGCTGGGGCCAATGCAGAGCCACATTCAGAAGGATTCTGACAAAATCAGTTGGATTTATGAGTCTTTAAGGTGAGCAGCTCTAGCTCAAGGAAAATGGAAACCCTGACAAACCTGTAAGCTCCCCCCAGCAAAAAAAATGCATTGGTTTTTCCCCTGAAGGAAAAAGGGAAAGGGAAAAAAAGTGAATCAGAGTGGGAATAAATACAAACCTCTAACACTAGCATCTAGCATCATAAAAGTCAAGAAATTAAACATGCAAAGTCTGGAAATTCCAAAAGTGAAGGTAACAATTGTTACCATATTGTTTACTTTGCCATTTTGCAATTTATTTATATTCTTGCCCATTGTCAAGTTTTTTATAGGCATCACAACAAATGAGAATTTGAAGGAGGGATTTGAAGGAGAGTGATTAGGTAACTTTGTGGATGTTTTCGGGGAGCTCCTCTGAAGTATTCTGGTGAAATATAAACATTAATGTTTGTGTCTGTGTTGTTAATGTATATCACAAAATATATAGACTATGCCTCTTAACCATATTAAATTATAGGAGAAACTCCCTGGAACTCATTGTCTCATGAGTGCTTTATTTCTCAACGTCAGTGCATTAACTCTAGCTTTATGTAATTCATGAAATGTACATATGTAGTTGGAGGAAAGAATGAGACAGTATTGGTCAGCATGATGGGCAGTGATCTCAGCACACCAGCATGGGCGGCGCGTGCTACCTCTCTTTGAGGAGGCTAGCCCCCTGTTCCAATCCATCTGCCCGAGGCCCCATCCCCCACTCCACCCCTTCCAGTCCCCGCTCTTCCCAGCTGGCCCACCAGAGCATCCCTGAACCCCAGCCAGTGCCCAGAGCATCCTTGGCACCTGAGCAGTCCTGAACCCGGGCCACCCAGAGGAGCTCTGAACGGCAGGGAGGGGGGTGGAGTGAAGGAGTGAAGAGGTGGAGCTGCCATGGCCCTGGCCATCTGACGGCAAGTTGGCGGTGGCTGCACCGGGGGAGGCTTATTATACCGCTGCCCATACACACGAGCAGCCTAACCATTGTCACGTTTTTTACAGGCATCACAGCAAATGAGTATTTTAAGGAGGGATTTGAAGGAGAATGATGAGGTAACTTTGTGGATGTTTACGGGGACCGCCTCCGAAGTATGAGTGGCAGCCTGGGAGAAAGAACAAAGATGCTTGTTTGAAAATTTACCAAATGGGTGATGGAGGCTGGCATTACTGGCCAGTTGGAAGAGGGCATCAGCATTTTAATACTTAATGAGAGATGAAAGGCACAACAGCAAACTGTCACAATGTGGAGGAAAGATAGGAAGAACAGGAATAGATCTATATGGGTGCATCAAAAGCTCTTAAAAATCAAAAGGAAAACCATGCAGAAAGAGGAAACCAAGGCAGATTGATAAGAATGAGTATAGAAGAATAGCACAAGCATGTAGGAGAAGATCAGAAAGGTTAAGGGACATAAAAAGCAATAAGAAGTGGTTCTATAAATACACTAGAAGTAAGAACATAATGAAGGAATGTGTAGTTCCATTACTTAATGGGGAAGGAGAGCAAATAATGGATGAGACATAGAAGGCTAAAGAGTTTAATGCATTTTTTAATTCACTCTTCACTAAAAAAGTTAATTGTGACCAGGTGCTTAACACAATTAATATTAACAACAAGGGAGAAGGATTTCAGGTCAGAACAGAAAAATAACAGGGTAAAGAATGTTTAGATAATTTAGATATATTCAACTCATAACAGCCTGATGAAATTCACCCATAGTACCTATAAGAACTAGATGAAGAAATCTGTGAGTCATTACCAATTATCTTTGAGATCTTGTGGAGGACGGGCAAAGTATAAGATTAGTGGAGAAGGGCAAACATAGTCCCTAGCTTCAAAAAGGGGTAAAAGGAAGAGCTGGGGAATTATAGACCAGTCACCCTAACTTTGATACTGAACAAAGATGCTGGAACAATTATTAAACAACTATCTTGTTCAAACCTGGAGGCTAAGAAGGTGATAAGTAATAGCCAACATGGATTTGTCAAGAACAGATTATCCCAAACCAACCTCATGCCCTTCTTTGACAGGGTAACTGGCCTAGAGGATAGGGGGAAGCAATAAGTGTGATTTATCTGGATTTTAGTAAGGTTGTTGATACTGTTCCATGTGACATTCTCATAAGCAAACAATGAGAAATGTGGTCTAAATGAAATTACTGTAAGGTGATAGGTCTTTCAAGCAGTTTGCATTCTCAAAAAGTAGTTTTCAATGACTCGCTGTCAAACTGGGAAGACATATCAAGTGAGTCTTGCAGGGGACTATCTTGGATTTGATATGATTCAATATTTTCATTAATGATTTGGATTATGGAGCAGAGAGTGTGCTTATAAAATATGTGAATGATACCAAGCTGGGAGGGGCTGCAAGCACTTTGGAGGAAAGGAGTAGAATTCAAAACAACCTTGACAAATTGGAGAGTTGGTCTGAAATCAATAAGATTACATTCAATAAAGATAGGTGCAAAGTACATAGGAAGGAAAAATCAAATGCACAAATTCAAAATTGGGAATAACTGTATAGGCAGCAGTATTGCAGTAAAGAATCTGGGAGTCATAATGGATCACAAATTGAATGAGTGTGATGCTATTGCAAAAAAGATTACTGTCATTCTGGGGTTTATTAACAGAAGTGTCATATATAAGACATAGGAGATAATTGTTCTACTCTACTCAGCACTGGTGAGACCTCTGCTGGAGTATTGTGTCCAGTTTAGGTACCATATTTGAGAAAGATGTGAACAAATTGGAAAGAGTCAAGAGGAGAGGAAGAAAAATGACAAAGGATTTGAAAAACATGACCTATGAGGAAATATTTAAAAAGTGAGCATGTTTAGTTTACAGAAGAGAAGGCTGATTGTAGGTGGCACGTTCAATGAGTTTAGAGATAAAAGGGAGCTGGGTTGGTAGTTGGAATCAAATAGGGTCAAGAGGCTGTTTTTAAGATGGGAGACACTAAAGCATGCTTGTGTTGTGATGGGAAAGAGCCAGAGGGGAGTAAAAGAAAGGCAAAGAGTAATGGGGGGATGAGAGTGGGCACAAGGGAGATCAGGAGATGGGATAGAATAGGATGGGATGAAGTTACTGGTGCAAGCGGAGCAGTTAAAGGAGGAGAGCAGTCAAGAAACTTCTGTGTCTGTGATGGGAGAAGGATGAGAGAGTTGTGGGAGGAGAAGACAAACTGAGGGGACAGAGAAGGTCACCTCATATTTTGTCAATTCTCTTTGAAGAAATTCATGAGGTCCTATGTGGAGAGAGCAGTGGAGGCAGTAGGAGGGGATCAGGGCTGGTTCCAGGAGTGGGTGAGCAGCAAGTTCCAGGGGCTACTGTAGCAGTGTGCCTCTTAATTTATTTGGTTTTTTTCCTCTACTCTGATTGGCTAGCCATTTTTGCTCCTCTGATGGATGGCTTTTTTTGTTTTTTTTGTTCATTGCTCTGGTGATTGACCAGCTGAGTTGGGTTTGTTTTGTTTTTTAAAACTTTGCTCTGTGTATGTAGGTGTGTGTATGTGTGTGAGAGAGAGAAAATAGTTTCCACTTTGGCTGGCAGAATGGGTAGGGCCACTCCTGGAGGGGAGGGTTTGAAATGTATCAAAAGTGGCAGAAAGACAACTGGAATTGTGGGCAGTGGATTCAGTTATGCTGTAGAAGTAGAATTGTTTAGGAAGATGGCTTCAAGATTTTAATTATTGGATGTTGCTGTAATGTAAATTCAGTTATGACCTGAATTCTTCTGCTTCCGTTTCTTCTTCTTCCCCTTTTCCCAGCTAGCTGCAGTTGGGTCACGCAATCAGTTTTTTCCAAGCTTGCTCATCCAACACTTGTTCCATGTTTGCTCTCTCCTCTAGCACACAGTCTATCCACCATTTTCTTGTCTGTCCTCTTGTTCCTCACCCATGAACTTAAGTCTCAGATGCTTCCCTAACAAGATTCCCTTCACCCACCTTTCAGACATGCCCATAACATCTCTGCCCCCTCTCTTCGATCTTGTCTTTGATACTGTAGACCTTGTCTCTCTGGCCACTTATGTCTCTGGTCCACACAGAAAAGCTGGCCTTATCATGGTTTTGTATAATTGTCCCTTAAGTAGTGTGGGCATCTGTTAATTGACTTATCTTGTGCCAGACTTCTCCCAGGCTCAGCAGCCTGGCTTGCAGTTCTCTGTTGATTTCTCCATTTGCCACTAACCAGCCACCAAAGTACTTAAATGTAGAAACCTGATTTAGGTGCTGGCCCTCAATGTTGATATTCATCGGTCTCGGTTCTATGCAACTCACCCACATGACTTCAGTCTTTTCTTTACTCATTTTGTGGCCACAGTTTGTTAGTTCCCTACTCCAAGCATCAATTGCCTGAACCAAAGCTTTCCCACCATCGTCCATTAGCACAATATCATCTGCATAGATCAAATTTATATCACTTTCCATTTGGATTTGCTTACTTATGAAGTCCATTACAGCTATGAATAGTAATGGATTAAGCAGTGATCCCTGGTGGAGCCCAACCATCAACTTGAAAACAATCATTACACCACATGGGTTTTTCATAGAACCATGTGATGGGGTATACAAATCCCACATTGGACAACGAAAGGTTAAGAAGCTGCTCCATCCCACCACACCTGAAAGACATACACTGGCTGGTGGAGGAGTTAAAAGGAAAGTAGAACAGCTCACTTGTGGGCAGACCAGCGAAAAGAAAAGACCGTCAACCCTCTGTTCTTGAGGAAAGGGAAGGCAGGAACTTCCCCAACCACCATTGCCTGAAGGTTCCTCTCCGAGGGAAAGGAGGGCCCAGTCCTGATACACTCTGAGAGGGAGTAATTCCTTGCTCTCTCTCTTACTACTTCCATTTATTTGTGTTAACTCCCTTGCTTTTTGTTTATGGACTATCTTGAAAAGGGGAGAGGCTTTGAAGTGACCTGGCCGGAGAGCCAAGTCACAGGAAGAGGTGGGCCACTGCAGCAACCAGTGGAGAGAGAGATGCCGTGCCCAGCCATTAAGTGGTGCCAGTGGTGAACTGAACCCTTCACAAACCACCATACTAATCCATCACCATCTGGACAAGGTCCTCTGGTACCCCATCGAGTCATCCCAGAGGCACCAGCATTCACCTAGAAACTTTGTTGAATGATTTCTTCAAAGAGAGAAGAATCCACTTGGCAGTATCATTTTTAACTTGGCAGTTCGGTGATTCACCTATTTGAATTTGGAAGCAGCAATTAAGCACCCGTGGCCTCCTTTCATATCAGGACCTGGGATGTGAGGCGACAGACATGTTCTTGTAGAGCTGGCCAAGTTGTGTTCTATATGCCTTTCCATTGCTCCTCAGAATCATTCAAAAGCTAGGAAACAGAAAGCAACAGTGATACTCTTTATGTATTCTGACTGAAGATGGGGCTCACAGTACTCATTGACCTACTGGTGGACCTCCCAACATTTCTAATTCATAAAGAATCTCTGATAGTACAAAGACCAATTCTTTATCCAGGACCAATTCTCCATTCAGATTAAAAAATGGATAGTCAGATTATGTGATTAACACTTTCTAGGATCCTAGAAAGAAGTCAACAAACAGAACCTATTCTACTAGCTGGTGCAAGGTCCATGTTTTAACTACCACATTAAAGAGATTGGAGAATAGCACTGAGTTCCTTCAGGCCTTAATGTAGCTGTAGAAGAGTGTCCATGCTGCAGAGTCTCATGTTCTCAATTTCCACAAATCTTGACATTAAGTGCTTTCTTAGAGAGACTATCCTTGTTCCACCTCCACAAGATCCTCATCCTGGTCCTTACACTATTCACCCAATTGAACCCCTATTGGCGCTGTCACTATACTTTCTGTCCATTAAAGTGATCTTCTCAATAGCTATTTATCTCCACCAATTGAGCTTTTACTTTCTCAAGTGAGACCCAGAGTTCTATCTTTGGTTCAGAGAGAAAATCCTCACAAACTTGGAAACAAAAGGGTCTTTATGTCATCTGACAGAGATGGAAAATGATATCCAAACATTCGGGTTTCTTTTTTCGATAATAACTATCCCTATGTTCCACAGTAGGAGAAAATGTTGTGGCTTTTCCCCCCGAAAATATAGTTTACACAGTCTGTAACTTAGGCAAGTAGAAAGGAATTATCCTTGTTATAAAAGTTGACTGAGTGGAGAGAACTTCAGGTGGCGGGGCTTTTCCCCCACTGCCTGTAATTGACTGCCCTGAAGCTGCAAACTGGCTGAAATACCCATTGTAGTGGAACTATGGATCTTATTACTCAAGGAAAGGACATTTTCAAGTAAACACAGATACATTTTCTTAATCCTGCACTTTTTGTTCAGGTAGAACTTGCATTGAGTGCAATTTTAAGTCCATGAAGGGAATGCTCCTTGAAGCTTAGTGACAGCTAAAAGTGGGCTAACCAGTTGAGCTACTATATAAGCATCATCTGGCCCTTTACTGTTAAAAAATAATCATGTATTAAAACATATATTGTTTTCAAGAACAGAAAGCCAAATTACCCGTGATACAGCCTATACTCATCCTTCTGAGCCAGAAAGAACTTGAAATCTGACTCTTATAATAATACACTGCAATACATATGATGTCAATTCTCAGGCTATGCAACAAAAGCATTTTCCTTAAAGATAATCTGCAAAAAGTTTTCAATTTTAAAGTTATTTGTAAGATTCAAAGAGAGGGAAAAAAACCATATAGTTATTTTAAAAAATTGAATTAGCACTATATTTTAACAAAATTGGAAATGCCTATTGGCTAGGAATTTGGACTTCAGATTTCCTGATTCTTCTCTCACATTGAGTGACATAACTATGTACAAAAGATTAAAAGAACCATTCCATTCTGAGTCTCAAGTTTCACTCCCACATAACTACTGTATGATCTTTTGATCCACAATATTTTCTATTTTGTTTGAACTCAGAAGTGAGGTTTTTTCCTGGAGAATTTCAGTAAAATAGGGACATATTTTATTTATTCAAGCAAGAGGAAAGTATTTATATGCTCTTAGGAAAAAGATGCAACACAGTTTTTTGTTTTAAGATTTTATCTTTAAATTGGATACGCCTTTACGCTTCAAACTTGCCCTAGACTTTGACCTCAATGAATATAGTACCATACTTCAAAGAAGTCCTTTTAACCCATTTAAAAAAAATTATAAGCAAAGAATAACAGAAAACTTAACTAAAATTAAGACCAGTGCCTGAGTACTCTGCCATTGCCAATTGCTTGCAATATTTTACAGAAATTCACATGGTGTCAAAGGCAAAGAACTCACTATATCCCTTTTTCAAACAGGTTTGTGAAATAAGGTTGAGTTAATTTCCTTTGTTGACCATGCAGTCAGTCAGTTTTTGAGTAAGAAAACGGTGTGTTTCTTTATGACGACAGTATATTTTTCATGCATTTTAATCCCAGATTCTTGGTCACTTGCCTTCACAGTGCCATACAAAGCTAGATTTTTTTTTTAATGACATATAAGTAGAAGTGATTTTATATCCTTAAAAAATGCAGAACCATTACTGGTAGTATTGCTTAACTCCAAAACATTTGTTTTCCAAATAGAATTCTTTGCTGAAAAACACAGTACTTCTTCCTTTAATAGGTGTCTGTTTTTCTTTTGTTATTCCCTGTTGAAATAGTAAATGTTTAAAACAAGTTACTCACTAATGCTATACTCAGCAAAGGAAGCTGAGTTCCCAAACCTTCTCTTTAGATGAAACTAATGCTGTTTCAGGAAGCATGTTACAATAAAAAAGATTCTGAAATGAGAGTTGAATTAATCATAACAGTCATCTCCTGGCTTGCCACATAGCTCCTGCTAATGCGATAATGGGAGTTGCATGTGTGTGCACAGTCCCAGGGTGGAGCAGTGTGGAGAGAGACCTCTTAAAATTGAAATCTTAATGCTGACTGGGAAACATCTTTGTCCAGTTTCCAGCTCAGTGGTCACCTGATATGTACAGGGATTGAGTTAACTTCACAATCAATCCAGAAGGAACATTAGGTCATTTCATCCCTCAGCTTCTTGCTTGCTTGCACCGGAGATAGTTTTGTATTAATCCTGGAATTCATTCTCTAAAAGATGAAAAGTGTGAAATGGTATCTCCTTTGGCTTGTTTCCTTTGACTATGTCTGTTTTATATTCATGTACTTTTCTTGAATACTAGGGTTAAGGAAATGGTTAAAAAAGAGGGAAAAAAGAGCCTACGTGAATTAAATTTTGTACATATCTTCTATCTTGCCCCAAAGCACTGAGAGTTCAGCTGAATTAGAATTGTGAAGCCAGCTCCTAAATCCAACACTCAGTTGGGTCATTCCTCAAGTGCAGATGGCATGAGAACGCCAGGCACATGGGGAAGCCAGCCCTTCTTCCTACTCTATATCCTTTGAGCTCATGCTCTGCTGGAATGGCATTATAATGTGATAATGCAGTTTACATTGTGATATCATAGAGCAGCTTGGACTCAGATTCCAGGTTTGTCTATCATTGTAGCTAGAACCTGATCCTGAATAGTCAATATTTTTCAGAATCTCTTGACCATGCAGATCATACATGTATAGTTCTTTCCAAAGACTTCATCAAATCCTATAGGGCTTTAACAGGGCAGACATCACAAAGTCTAGGCATGGGGAACTCAAGCAATGTTACTTCACATACAGTACTCATGGGTTTCATTCATGCTACTATTATGATCTGGAGTATGTGCACAACAAAAATATAGGACTTACAGACTGCCTTCTCTAACTCTGCATCCATAGGTTTCATACCATGTCTGAACCAGCCTCGTAAAGGAAGGTGGGCGGATGTCATGTTGAATCCAAATATAGAAGTATACACCGAGGATAGGGTTGTAATAGAGTTGTTGGGTTTTTTTGGTTCATCCTGAAGACCGTAATACTGTTTAGTAGTGGCCTTTCATATATTGTGCATTTTTTGTGTCTAAACAGTGTAAACTCAGAGTCCAAGCATATATATGGGGAAAATTACATTTTTCCCTGTATTTTGTTGTTTGATAAATATTAATGCATGAAATATATGCTGAAATATATCTTAAAGTGATATGCAGCATTTAAAAAATGGGCCAATTTCATCAGCCTTTCACCCCATTTATCCAACAGCCTAAGTTCCCAGCGCCATAGACAGTCAGAGGATGCCAGTTACCCAGAGTTCCCCAGGGTTGAGAACATTGAACACAGTCTTTTCAAAGCCTACTGCCTGGGTCCACCCTTTTAAAAAAGCTATCTTCCAATCATAGAGCACCATGAAGAGAATACTAGCCGACTTTACCGAATGATTGGCATTCCCATCCAGTACAAATCCTAGGGAGATAGCTGGATGTTTCAGTTGTATACCAGTATAATACTCTACTTTAAAGAGATACAGAATTTCAAGATGATTTTAATGTATTATCTGACCATATATTGTATAAATTGTGAAAATTAATCAGTTCTGTGGGATTTTAACTGGATACATTAGAACCCACATTTCCAAACTCACCTGTTTGTACCCACATATTTGAAAATGTTGGCCAATACTGTTTCTTACTATATTTTTTCTTATGTGTGCATTTCAATCACTGAGGGAAGTCAGTTGTGATTACCTTCAAAGTTCCATCCCCCATGCTGTTCACTGTCTGCGTGAGACCTCATGGCATGATCCTATCTAAACAAGGGATTGAATACAATGATACATAATTGTATTGCTCCTGCCTTTTGGACGCTATTATTTTGATTTTCTACCCTGGATTGCTATCCAGATGCTCCATATCTGCCTTGTTCTTACTCTGTGGAAGGCGGGTAAGAGGAACAGGGCATCATGAAGAAGCTCTCTTCCTTTGCCTCCCTACTTCTTGAGGTGGCACATTAAAATGTAGAGAGCCTTTTTTTTTATTTTTGATCAAGCTCTGTCCATGGTAAGCTATGTAGTTATAAAGACATCCCCTACATCTGCACAATATGTGTAGACTTTGCTTTGATTTATCCTGTAATGCCCTTGCTACAGTAATGCATGCTTTTAAGAGTGTGCGGGTGATGTCATTCCCTTTTAGGCTACGTCTATGCTACAAGATTGGAGTGTGATTCCCAGATCATGTAGACATGATAGCTTTCATATGAGCTAGCACTCTAAACGTTGTAGTGTAGCCCCATAGTACAGGCAACGATGGCACGGGCTAGCTGCCCTGAGTATCTACCCATGGCGCTCAAGCAGGTTTGTATTGAGACTGCTAGCTTGTGCTGCAGCTGCCTGTGGTCTGTGGCTATGCTACTATTTTTAGCATACTACCTAAAATGAGGGCTGCACAAGCATGTCTGTGGGATCTGGGAATCACACCACTAGCTCATAGTCTAGATGTACCCTTACATAGGGCTTTCAGCATGAATTCTCCACTACTTGAAACTGTACACAGTACAGGAGCCGGTCTGCTCACAGGATTGAGCTGTCATCACTGTATATTATGCCCATCTTGTGTTCTTTATGTTATCTGTCTGTAAAATGATTAATTGATTTTATTCTGGCCTCTTGGTGGTAATAGCCTTTAATGAAGAGGGAGCTCATTCATGACCCTCCCCATGAGCTTCATCCTGGCTGGCTCACACTCACATTTCAAGGATATTACTTTTTAACTTTAGCTTCTGCTGTGGTGGTCCCAAAGATGTAGGACTCTCGCCATTTAAACATCTGCCTTGACCTATCTCACACCACTATAAAAATAATCTGAAAACACTATTTTTTTCAGTTATACTCTGTCAGTCCTGTAGGAATCCAATTTTCTTATGCCCATTTTGTGAAACAATTCTACGTTACTTGGCTTTATATAAGAGTTTGTCTGGTTTTTTTTCTGTTTTATTATGTCTGTAATTATTCTATATTATAGTAGGGTGGCAGTGCCAGTATAGTTACGGGTGAGTAACAACTTCTGTTTAAAGATTGACCACTCTAAGTCCTTTAAAATCAACAGGCTTAGTTGGATTCCTTTGAAGTTTGGTGTGCCTCAGTAGAGTGCAGGGTAGGGTTTAGTGACCCAACTTTGCGGTCATTTGACGAAGGGGCTGCAAAGATATAACCTCTTCCCCCCCCCTCCCCGCCCCCCCCCCTAGCCATTTTTCAAAAAGTTTCTGGACATTTTTTATTTGCCCAGAGCTAGAGATCAAACTATTGACATTGATCAAAATGGTTTCAGTCTGTTAAGTTTTACCCAACACAGTGCATGGCACCCACTAAATCTTTGGGGAACCCAAACTGAAAATAGTATTTAAGAAAATGTACATTGTTTACATTTTTTCTGCACCAATAAAGAGAAATGGCTAGAGGGTTCCCACTCCCACCATTGTATATGCTTTAAAGCTCGACTCTTCTAAGTGCTTTAACATCTGAATGGTTATTTAGATTGCTTCGAAATTTGGTGTGCCTAACATAGGTATACCTAACACACAGACTGCTCCTGGAGTGCAATCTAAATAATTCCATTAACTATTGGCAGCTCCAGAGGAATAGAGAGAAAGTGGCATGGACAACATTTTTTTTCCTTTTTGTCCTTTAGTAGTATTAGATGGAAGCCTGTGTGTGAGAGTAAATAGATTGTAAAAGGAGGTGAAGAGCTTGTACATTTCAGCAACTGAAGGGTTGGCAGAGTACAGATATGTGTGTTAATGGTGTGTACTAGGGCATTGTTAAACTAAGGCAGAGTTAAGGTTGTATGTGTAATTGTAACTGAATTTCCTGGTTTTCAGAAATTTGAGTTTTGTCCAGTTCAGCAATTTGCACAGGGACAACATACCACCAAGCAACCTTAACTGTACCTTACTGTTGTTTTCTGCCACTGAATTTTAGTAAATGTTGAGCACCCTGAATGCCTCAGCATGGGGACACTTTTCAAATTCAGTTATAATTATTATTAAATGTGTCAAAATTCTCTGTGACTTGTGAAAAATTTGCCCCCACACCTTTTTGCATGCAAAAATGTAAGTTATGAGAAACAAATGGGAGTGTATGAAAATTGTTCACTTCTGTTTTTGGAATTTTGTCCCCATGTTTTGTGATGCACACAGTCACCTGCTAGTAATTATTTTGTGAATGGTCATTTTTTCAGATTAAGCTAATCTTTTCAAATTTTTGGTGCTAGTTGAAAATTATTTTTACATACCTATTTTCATATCTGAATTCCATAGAAAGAGATGAACAGATAGATACCGATATCCCAGTGAGAATACATGGATTCTGCTGAATTGTGTCATGCTAATAGTGATCAGAACTGTTTCTCCCAGCATTAAAGGTTAACAACCTTGTCTATGTTTAGAAGCTTGTGCTGTACTCTACATCGCTTACATTCCTTCTTTCTGCTTTCTGGATATAGACGCGTGACACCAGCCTAACCAGAATTCTGACTGCTTCATCTACCAGCCTCCATACCACCGAAAAGGAGGAAACAGCTGGATAACTGTAGGTTGTTGTGTTTTAATACACAGCAGTACCCTGTAGGTCAATAGGAAATGATATATTCTTTGCACTTCTTCATGAAAAAGATCTTTGACATGTTTTCTTTGACTCAGTCACACAGACCAACCTTTCTATGTTTTGTTATGACAAGATCCAAAGAGACGGGGCTTCATTCATCCCCCGCATGCGGAATGGAGGGCAACTTGTACTCACAAAAAAATTCAACCCTGTGGTGTGACTAGCATGTGATATCATTGCCCACTGCCAGCGGAGAGAGGGCTACAATTAGTCACTTCATCTCCCTGGTACTTTAGGCACACCCTCTCTCTAGGCATTCCTGCCCACTTTGTGGCCAAGTGCAGCCAAACTCAAGTCCCTGGCAGAATAGGGGATTGAGGGGTTGTGTACAACACAAGCTGATTTTTCTGCCCGTGGGTCTGGCCCCCAGGAGGCTAGTAGGTTACGTCACTTTGTGCGAGCTTGAGGACTTGTGCTTTCTATGATACACTTTTATCAAATTAACTGCAATTCCTGTATCTCTCATACTGGATGGAAGGAGCTTTTGAAATGTGAAAATTAAATACCTGATTGGTTTTAGTTGATTAAACAAATACGTAATAATACCCACTCTAAAGAACAAAGTGCTGCAGCATTCCTCAGCAGCTGAGTGAAATACAATGCAACAAGAACTCAAACAGAATGAAGTTTAAAAAAAAACCACCCACCACCGGAGAAAGCTAATCATCCTCTCTCATCGAAAAACTATTCAAATTCTCAAATATCCTGGCATTTATTCCTTCGGGATGGGAGGGGCGGGGAGAGGTTGGGCATGGAACGGACAGGAAGACAGCTTTTGAATCCCACAGTTCCTGAAAAAGAAGCCCCAGAAGCATGGCACAGTAGATAGTGCATGCGGGGCCACCTTTCTATGTTGCTGCTGATTCAGCCCCTGCTGCTACCTGGCAGCATGACTTGCTGTGATTGGTTCAGTCCTCTACAGCTAAGTCATATTGGAGGGGATACTGCAGGAGCTAAAGCTTCCTGAGGAAGGGTTAACCCTTCTGAGAGATCCATGTGCCTTCCCACCAGACCAGACAATGCCATGAAAGGGTGGTCTCTAGTTTAACCCCTGTTGACTCCAAACTATGTTACAGTCCAATCCCCTGAGTACATCCATGCTGGAGATTCCCTTGGATTCTAGGAAGTTCAGGGAATGCTCTGGGAGTGGCATTCCCTCACCTGTGCTCCTATTTATTTTTTTAAAATAATTTTTAGTAAAAAGGAGACTTTGTGATACCTGAAAGGACACATGACTTCCTTCCATTTTTGACAGGGTTACTGGCTAATGAATGGAGGAAGCAGTAGACATGATATATCTTGATTTTAGTAAGACTTTTGGCACAGTTGCACATGACGTTCTAATAAGCAAACCAGGGAAATGCAGATTAAATTACTAAAAGGTGGGTGCACAACTGTTGAAAGACCATACTTAAAGGGTAGCATGCCAATGGTTTGCTGACAAACTGGGAGGGTGTGTACAGTGGAGTCTTGCAGGGGCCAGCCCTGGGTCTAGTCAATATTTTCATTCATGACTTAGATAACAGAGTGGAGAGTATGTTTGTAAAATTTGCAGATGACACCAAGATAGGAGGGGTTGTTTGCATTTTGGAAGATAGATTAGAATTCAAAACAACCCTGGCAAACTGGAGAATTGGTCTGAAACCAACAGATTTAAATTCAATAAAGACAAGTGCAAAGTACTACACTCAGAAAGGAAAAATCAAATGCACAACTATAATGTCGTGAATAACTGGCTAGGTGGTAAGACTGCAGAAAAGGATTTGGAAGTTATAGTGGATCACAAATTGAATGTGAGTTGAATATCTGATGCAATTTCAAAAAAGCTAATCTCATTCTGGGGTGTAATAACATGAGTGTCATATGTAAGACCTGGGAGGTAATTGTCCTGCTCTACTAGGCACTGATGAAGCTTCAGTGGGAGTTCTATGGATGATTCTGGATGACACGTTGTGGGAAAGTGTGGACAAACTGGAGAGAGTCCAGAGAAGAACAACAAAATGATAAAAGGTTGAGAGAACCTGACTGATGAAGAAAGGTTAAAAAAGCTGAGCATGTTTATTCTTGAGAAAAGAAGATTGAGGAGAGACCTGATAACAGTTTTCAAATATGCTAAGGGCTGTTATAAAGAGGACAGTGATCCATTGTCCTCCATGCCCACTGAATGTGGAACAAGAAATAACAAACTTTATCTGCAACAAGGGAGACTTAGTTTAGATATTAGGAAAAACTTTCTAACTATAAAGGTAGTTTTACTCAGGACTAGAATTCCAAGGGAGGTTGTGGAATCCTCATCATTGGAGGTTTTTAAGAACAGGTTGGACAAACACCTGTCAAAGATGGTGTAGGTGTACTTGGTTCTCCCTCAGTGGCTGGACTTGATTTCTCAAGGTCCCTTCCAAACCTACATGTCAATGATTCTATATTTTGAGCTGCAATCAAATTTTCAGTGTGTTGCTGATTTTTCTATTGACAGCTCATAACTACATTATAGAAGACAGCTGAGAGTTTGGGAAGCCAGAGGTTTTGGTAGTTGAGTAGTAAAAATTTGAAGTATTTTCCACTTGTAAGATATGGAAGGCGCTCTCGGTGTTTGTTACCCATGAGATAATTGGAAATTTTGGCAGTTGGAAGAGGATACCTCTCCTAATTCCTCTCTCTATTTTGGGTAGGGGCAGCAATGACAATGAAAAGTTTTGGGACATTACTGACCACCCATCACTACCTTGGATAACTTTTATAATTAAATAACTGTTTTGTTTCCATGATTCAGCTTCATTAAGCATGGGAATCAGGATAGATTAACAAGAAAGCAACTCCTTACACATTGGATTTAGGATAAGGCCTCTGCACCCAGTGACAGAGTCCCACTTAGGATCCGACCCTTCAAAAAAAACTTGCTGCATGGAGTTCATTTTCATGGACATGCTTAGTTGTTTATATGCTTTTTACCCAAGTGGCAGACTAATTTGGTTGACATCAGGCAGACAGGAGAGTGATTTGCTTGAGAATCCGGGGATTCCATCTGATGCACAGACTGTAAAAAGGCCAAATATAGGTTTTTATTGAAGAGGAGGTGAGCAGGTTTTTATGCAGCAAATAACACGACTTTCCCCTGTCTGGAGGTGTGACGAGCATCATCTGTATGAAAGCTAGATATAGGCTAACGTGTAGCTCTGCAAGAAAGATCCCAAACAGTAGTGGGGGGGAGCAAAGGAAAAAGAGGACTCACAAGCACAGACCTTGCTGCAATGCACCCCTAGGAAATGTTGCTTCACTGTCTCACTAAAGGATGTTGCATAGCTCATAAGCAACAATGAGAAAACAAAACTAAGTGGAGACATGACAACTGTCTTCAAATATGTTAAGGGCTGTTATGAAGAGGATGATGATTGTCACGAGGTAACTGGCTCTGTAAGTGGGTCAGGCACTTAGCCTTCCTGTGACAGGCTCTGATAAAGAGAATGAGCCAACCCAGATCTACCTGTGAGTAGTTAATTGCCTAGATGGCAGTTAATTAGCTAAGGAACATCTGGATCTAAGAAAGGGTTATGAGGCCTGAGTTAGGAGGCTCCAGAAGACTGGGAGCTCCTGAGGAGGACTCTTCAGGGAAGCTGGTTAGGCTTTTTGAGACAATTTGCCTCCCTGGGCAAAACGTCAGTGTGTTGCCCACCTCCTAACCCCGTAAGAGTTTGTGGCAGACCCTCACTACCTCCCCTGCTGCTGCAATACCCCCGCAGAACCTTGTGCAGCCAGTTCAGAAGTTGCTGAGGCAGACCCCAGCCTGCGGCTGCAAAGGCTATGAGGCCCAGTGACAGACCCTATAGGATGGGAAACAGTCTGCCATCCAGGAGGACTGAGCTAGACCAGGCCAGGTTGAAAGTCCTCCGGCCTCTGCTCAAGGCTCTGTAAGCAGTCAAGAGCTGCTCCCTGGGCAGGGGAGCCACCCTTCCCAATGGTCCTTTCCGGACAGGTTGACACCTGCTCCCTGGGTCTCAAGGCAGGGCAAGTCCCAGCTCAGCATCCTTGGAGGTGCTCAGCTCAACCACAACAGGACCTGGGCACCAGCAAGGGTAGCCCCCAAGGGCTCCAGTTAAGAGGCACCAAGGTGCCCTCACTCTGCACAAAGCTACTTGGACTGAGGGAGCTGATCCCCCTCACATAGGGGTGACAGGCTCCTTCTCACTAGACAGAGTCGGGTTCTGTGCAGCGTGGTCCTTACACCCTCAACCTGGCCCTATGCCCAGCTCCCCTGGCCGAGCCCAACACCTTGGCCCCTTCATCACCAGTTCCCTGCTCGGATTCCAGCACACCATACCCCCAGCTCTCACCAACTGCCCAGCACCTGTGCACCCCACTGCATATCCCAGTCTGGCTCCTCAGGCTCTCAGCCCACACCTGCCACGTGGCCCACAGCAGCACCTGTTTCCCACCCCCCCAGTCTGCTGCATGCATCTTTCTGGATGAGCTGCTCGCTGGGAGCCCTGGAAATGGGAGTTGAAGCAGCAGGTGCAATGTGAGTCTAGGGTCGCAGCTGGAGCAGCGTCAGGGGCCGAGGGCTGCCTGAGCAGCATGGCTTGTGGGGGCCAGGTGTGGAGTGGAAGATGTGGGATGGGTGCCCACATGGAGCTGGGCAGGTAGTGACACGTATGGCCAAAGCCCCAGAAGTACTCTCAAAACAGTCAGTAACAAGAACTCCATACCACAGAGGAACTATATGCCATTCCATAGAAGAGTTGCTATGGTTTGACCTCTGTGGGGACCGTGATCTCAGAAAAAGAACCCTTCCCCAGGTGATGGCAAGAGGCATGCCAATCAACTTTCTATTTTTAATCATAAAAGTTCCTTTGAAGTGATCTTTTTTATTAATATGAAAAGTCCCTTTTTAAACACTCCCTTTCTCTTTCTCTCTGTTTCATATAAATGTTCCCAGTGGAAAGAAAGCTCCTTATTGAAAATAGGTTTAATATTTTAAGCATATTCTAATACAAAACTGTCAATAACAATTTCAGCTGAATGACTTCAGGTGCTGAAGCTGCAGTCTATAACCTGTATGACATATCTATTGCCCAATACATCAGGCATATTATAAACAAATTCTCATTAAATTATTTCTTTGTGAATCATTTTCTGACTTTTATTGACTGTTCTCTTTGCCTTACTTTAAAAATAAAAATTGGAAACGCGTAGCTCCAGCTAGTTAGATAAAGTTAGCCTTACTTTTTTGTGAAAATAACATGGGTGCCAGGTACTCTAGGATTAGAGTCCTCATTCCATAAAAGTAATGTTAGAAAAATTGTTCATAACCCAAGCAGCGTTTTAATCTATATATAGTTATTGGAGCATATTTGGGGGAAATTATTTCAAATGATGAGATTATGTATCAGATTGTGTATGTATCTGTCATGGGTTAATTACAGTATATTCATTGTCAGTCACAGTTTTGTGAAAATTTCATTAAAGAATGGATAAACTGTATTTATACATCAGCCCTCCAAGTTTCTTTACCCTGTGGTTATTCAGTACCTCTGGTAACTAAGTGCAAAATACTGCACACAGTCCATGCCTATTAAATGTGGTAGTTTATGAGTAACTTTGAAATTTTATTCATGAGGCAAGTGGGAATTTAGACCAGAACCCAGTTTCCTCTAACAAGAAGGTTTTGCTACTGAAGAGATGATAACCCCCTTTCCCTGCCTCCTCCACTTAGGCACGTCATCATGACACTTGTGCCTACACCACCTAGTGTGGGTATGGTTGCCACAGCAACGGCACACATTAGGTAACACCCCCATATAACTTCAGTTATGTGAGTCAGTTTAAAAGTTTTACTAGGTTTTTATTAGTCTATGATGCAGTCCCCAGTCATCTGCAGTTACTAGCTTGTCCAAAGCTCACAAATTATCGTCTGTTAGTAACACTTAATGCAGATCGCTTTCAATATTTAGGTGGGCTGGGCCCCTCCACCAAAACTAATTGTGGGTGCTACCAACCACAAAGGCACGCCTGGTTATAACTCTTATACAGCACAAAAGAGATTCCATTTAGTTTCAAATAAGTGGGGAAATGGAAGTTTGGGGATGTGATCTTTGCTGATTCATCCTGTGTGTGTGTGTGTTCAACAAGCAGCGTAGAAATCAACTGGGTCTCCAGCAATCCCGTAAACCCACCAGGTGACTGGACAACTGTTAGATGTTTTCCCGTCACAGGCATTTTTAAAGCTGCTCGGATGAATGGATGTTGAGGAATAAGACCAAGGTTAACTAAAGTAATTTGTACAAATTAATTTATGTCCTGATTTTTTTAAGGTAACTTCAGTGAGAACAGTTATCAGTAACATCTAACGTATAATTTTGTTTATTTTTCAGACATGGAGATGACTTGATTGTGACACCATTTGCTCAGGTAGGCACAACTTGCCATATATCCATATGAAGTAATAAGATCAATAATCTAATTTTTCAGGTGATGTTACAGTTTACATTTGAATGGCTCCAGGGTCATGCCCATTGTTTCCTTTCTCTTATCTTGCAGTCAGATTTCTTTCTTGATTCGGGGAAGGAGAAGAAAAAAAAACCATTGTCAACAAGCTGATACTGCCACAGATGTTACCTATGGTTCTGTTTTATTGGCTTACCCCTGATTATTTGTATAGTAAAAGTGCAGTTACATAAACGACAGAATAACCTAATTTAATTTCTCCTCAAATATTGTATCAAACCACAATGGCATTGTGCCATCAACTTGACAAAACTGCATTCTGCTGCTGTTAAAATATCAGTATCCCCTATCATCCACAGTTTATTAGCCCCTTTCATCTCTTCATGTGCAGAGAATTTTTATATGTACTAATTTCTGCACAGAATATGTTGTTCACCTACAAAACCACACCTATTAATTATTTAGTGTTAATTCTTGTAGCCAGGTGTTATGGTTTTACAAAATATCAATTCAAATATAATTATAACTTAAATATAAATCTTCCATACATTTTAACAATATAGCTGTCTTGTGATCTATGAGAAGTTAAGATAAGTATTTCAGAGGTGAATTTCTGAACTCATGGGACCACATTTTCCCCTCAAGTAGGTGTAGGCATCTCCCACTCAGTTGACTGAGTTGCCTCTGTGTATCTAAAGGCAGACCTGAACCCATGAAGCTGTACATGGTTAGAGAAGAAAGAGGAAAGGAAGGGGTGAGGCATAGTAGAATAAAGTAGGAACAGTGTCATTCTTCAATATGAGCATCCAGATTTTAGTATAATGTCTGTGCATGTCACAAAATGAGTATTAGCAGAATATAGTTGTGAGAACTTTAGTGAGCAAATCCATAGTACAGTGTTTACCTGGTATCCATATTGGTCTGTCAGGATTGGATTGGCACCTACCTGCATCAGAGATCACCTTACCATTCATGACCCATCATAAAAGCCGCTACTCTGGGACAATGCAGCTGACAGTGCACCGGATGAAACTCTTGAGAGCTGGAGATAAGGTTTTCTATGTTCTCCTTTTATTGGAGGAGAAAAGAATGAGCCTGACCATTTTCAGAGCTCTGCAAGATTGTCAAATTACACTTTCCCACAAAACTGAAGACAAGGAATTACAACAGAAAGAGCAATAAAAAATAGAGCAGAGCCCTCCTAGCCCTATTAGTCCCCTGACAAGCATCCAATGCAAAACACCCCATGCACACGCCACACACACACCCCACCGTGGACCAAGTTATTACCAAGCTGTAACTCTATTAACTTGAATTGAGTTATACCTGGAGAAAAATTGTCCCAAAAAGGAAACTTGCCAACCCTAGGATTGGAAAAGAGCTGATGCATTATCAAATCTATTACTGCTAGACATCTTTATCCCAAGCTTAATTACACAATGTAACACTCAAATAAGACAGGTTATGAGCTTCTTAGGAAAACAGTAAGTAAACAGACTAGTTTAGGGTGACGGATTTTTTTACTGGGACAAAACCCTTGTTGGCTTTAAAGGGGAGCTTTGCCTGACTAAGGACTAAGTAAAAACTTAGGCCCTGATCCTGCAAAAGGATTTGCACATGCAAACCCCTGCATTTATGTGAGCCCTGTTGATCTCACTAGGGCTCTGAGAGGGTACAGGGGTCCACCCAGGCAGATCAGTTTGGAAGGATTGGAGCCTTAATAAGGGTTCCAGAACTGGGCACTCTATTTTTATGTAATCTACACACATCATCCCAGTCACACATCGCCCTGGTTACCTTTGTAATATGTTCTTCAGAAAAAGCAATTTTTTCTTCTCAGATACATTTTCATTGTGCAAACAACCCAGAAATAATTTTAAGTAAAATAATCATCACTGGTGGAATTTGGAACATCTCTCAGTTATATTTAGGCTTCCCTAATTGCTTCAGTTGTGCAGGAGGCTTGTTTCATGTAACTGTAAGCCACTTGGTGGTGGTAGCTCAACTGTTATTGAAGGTAGTCAGTAAAGGCCCAATTCTACCCACTACTTACTGTTTTACTGGAGGTAGAACAGAGTACTATGCCATTCATGATCTGGCTCAAACCTAATAATATTTTATTGTTTTTACCAGAACAGGGATGATGTAAAATATATGATATCATTATTATTAGGCTATTTGTTTCATTTTAATTAACTTATTCTATGCATTCCAGTTTTAAACATAAAATAACTTTTGAATTATTTTAAAAGTTAGGTCTGATCTAATTCTGTAATAGTCTAGCATGATACACTAAAAGTAGGCATAGCGGATTTCATTCATGCGTGATCATGTGTGCCTATGTTTTGATTTTGAAATGAGGAACAGTTATATTCAGTGATTAAACCTTGTGTAGCAGAGGTGTGTGGATTTAGAGGGGAGAGGTGAAGTTTTATTAATTAGTTTGCCCCCTTTAGGCCTGAATCCTGCAAACATTTACACACAAGTGTAACTTATTATGCATAGGAATATTCCCATTGGTAGGAAAAACAAACAAAAAAGCCAGAACTATATATATATTCTAGATAATTAGCAAACAAGACAATTAAAATTATTTAACTCTAGAATTCACGGTAGCTAACCACTAAGGGACATGTTGTTACTTTTAAACCTGTAGCCACTGTGAGGGGGTGTGGAGATCTAGTGTACTTGCAGCAGATGCCAGTGGCAGTCTGCCTGCAGGGTGCTGAAGCAGGTAGAATGCTTTGGCCGGCATTGAGGGGAGCACATACAGAAGCACCTTTCTGGAGGTGCAGCATATATCTGCCTCACCATTAAACTATCATCTAGTGCCCTATTTGGGAAAGAAGGGATGGCCTCTTTGATGTGTGAAGCAATATTCCCAGTTCTGTGATTTACTACGCTTTCTAATCAACAAGTGCAATGAGTGTGTTATGGCTGCCCCTTGCACAGATGCACAACTAGGAAAGGGATCCCTGTTCCCTCCCCTCATCCTCACCACTTGCCCAGGAGTAGCCAGAATCTGGCCGTGGAAATTATCAATAATTAGGGGCCCTATCAAAATTCTTAGCTGTGAAAAACACGTCACAGGTCATGAAATCAGACCTCCCCTGTGAAATCTAGCTAGTGGAGAAGAGGGGGAGGGACAGGGCTGGGGGCACCCCAACCAGGGGCTCCTACTGTGCACTGGACTCCAGCTGCTAATACCTGCTGGGCTGGGGGGGGACGGGACTACCTCTTCGCCTGCATGGCCGCTCTCAGGGAGATAAGACTCATCTCCGGGTACCTTCCCTGAAGAAAGCTCTGTGGTTGCTGCCTTCAGAGCCCAGCCCCAGAGCAGTGCAGAAGTGAGCATCCCCATCGCTTCTCCTCCTGTGAGATACTCCATGTTAGGGGCAGCCAGGGCTTAAATTCAGGCGGAGCTGTCTGGAGCAGAGGTCTGGTAAATATTTTCAAACCAGTGAGAGCCCTGGTGCCTCCCGTGGGCCAGAAGCCCTGAGCCCCAGTCCCCTTCTCCCCCACACTCCCATGGGCTAAAGCCCCAAGACCCAGTGCCCCACAGCTGAAGCCTGGCACCCCAAGTGGGATGGAGGCTCTCTGGGAGATAGTCTCTGAGAATTTAAACCCTGGGGGCAGCCATGCACATCTCTAGGGGGCCTCATTGGTGTTTGGGGAACTGGGAGGCATGCCTGCCTCTGCCCCCCATGAGGTGTCATTTGGGGCAGATCAGCTGGGTTTGGGGGTGGGAAGGAACCTGATTTTTAGAGACAGTTAAACCAAGATCTCACCTGAAATGCCGGAATTGCCTACAATTTTACACCAAATGGAACAATTTCTTTCCCCTCTGGTAACTGATGGCAAAGTTTGTTAAGGCACAAAGGAGAAAAAAGCCACAGTGAATCATTCCCCAGCAGGGAGGTAGAGAGCTGGCAGGTCCCAGCTGACATTGGCCACCCATTGCTCTCAAACTCAGGGGGCAGAGACTCAGTAGACAGACTGGGGAGTGGGGTGATGCTGCCATGGATCAGCCCCCCCACACACGCACACGCACACAAGCTGCCTTGATCATTTTCTCCCTCCAACCTGCCTGGATTGTGGTCCCCAGCTGCCTGGCTTGCCCTCCCCCAGCTGTCCAGATCAGGGCCCCCATCACTTTTGTGCTGCCTTCAGAACACGATCCTCCCACAACAGCTTTGCAACCCTCCCACCATCACCTGGTTTGGGTTGAGACCTCTACGGTTACAACTCTGTGAAATTTCAGATATAAATATCTGAAAACATGAAATTGATTAATTAAGAAACTCTATGGCCATGAAATTGACCAAAATGGACCATGAATTTAATAGGGCCCTATCAATAATGTAACTATATGTCCAGGTTAAATATCTAGCCATTTTAGCATAGCTACTCAAAAACACAGCTAGCCATCTCATCCCTGCCCCTCTCCCCCCAACCCCCTGCCTCCCGGACAGGGTATAGGATATCTGCCAGAAAATTAGAATACAGGATTATAAAAGTTAAATACTAATTCACTATAAAGCCAAGCATGTCTTTTCTTATTTTTACCACATTTTCTCTTTTCCTTTAGTCCTTTTTCCCCTGTTCACTTCCAGCTCATCCTGTCTTTCTACAGTATCTTCATACTCTTTTTTTCTCTGTTCTATCTAGGATTTTCTCTTCTTATTCACTCTCTTTTTCTTCTTTCCCTGAAAAGCAGCAAATACTTTCTTCTAATTTTTGTTGTCTCTTATATTTATCCCATGCCCCATTCTAGTCCATGTGTGCCCATAATCTAGAGATGATCTTTTGTTTATATTCCAGTCTAGCATTTTCTACCACACACACTTGTTGGTGTTTGTATAGGCAAGGCATAAGAATTTGGTAACTTTTTTTCACTACATTTTATTCATACTGAATGTAAAATGTAAAAGCTTGCTGCTGTGCAAATGGAAAATCCTGTAATCATTTTTATGTATGTAGTGCGAGGCTTTAGTGGACGATTCTTCTCAAAACATGAATTATTTTTTGGTCATTTTGGAGAGCTAAATTGCATTCTGTGAAAAACTTTCCTCCTCTTCAAATAAGTCTGTCTTTAAACAAATAATGAGTTGTTAGTGAGGGGCGGAAAAGCAATATACTGTTGTCCTTGTTTTACGAAAGATTTATTGTTAAATAATGTTCAGGCTTCAGACATTCAAACAGTCCTGGAAACTTTGTATAGCCCTCTTTAATACCTTTTTATTTTGCCTTTAACACAGCGGAGTGGAAATAAATCAGTATCACACATGCAAGAATTTAGAACGAAACATCTTTGTTTGTTTCAGGTGCTGGCTAGCCTGCGTACTGTACGGAATAACTTTGCTGCATTAACCAATTTACAAGATCGGGCACCCAGCAAGTGAGTGTGGACTCTTTTCCCCTCTGAACATTTTGGAGTGGTGCTTTTTAAATGTTAGAACCAAGGGCTGTGTCTTTAGATTTCACAGAGTGCATGCTGTGCTATTAGACTTATAAAAGTTAAATGATATGACCAATTAATTTTCTGTTAATACTTTGAAATAAATGTTAAACAGCAAAACTAAGGCAACAGCCATCATTTTCTCTTGCCGTACCTTACTTACAATGTAATTATCTAAACTTGAAGTAACTTCTATGCAATATCTGTGACTTGAATCAAACTAGTCATGTGTAAGGGATCCTGCAGCAGCATCCAAGTGTGTATACCCCTATAGACATGGCACCTCACTAGCAGGATCTAACCCTAAAATTCTGCCTATCCAGTCCAGGACAATGAAAACTTTGTTTGGCAACACGTGTAGTCGAGTCTTTATATATCTATTGAAGTCTGATTATAAACCAGAAATAATGCATTTTTTTCAACATTGCTAGAGAAATGTACTCTCAATTATTAACCATTATTAACATTAATAATTATTATTAACTGTTTTACATACAAAAAAAAAAAAGAAATCATGTAGCATTCAGCTGTAATTCCATTTAGGAGTTATGGATAGTGGTTAATGTTGAAAATTGTGGGTAGAACTCGAGTTTCTTGTCACGATAATTACAGGATATAAATTGATTACAGTTCATTGTTAATTTGTAAAATAATTTGACACTCTCCCTTTCGTCCCAGAACATCCTTGCAGACATAGGGAGCAGTGCAGTGTCACTATTCATTCCTGTCATTGGCTTGTTCCTCCATTAAGCCCTGCCTGGTCATATTCCTGCGAACAACATCCAGCCATCTAGTTAGTAGTCAACTTCTTGATCAGACTGACCATCATCATGTTTGCATTATTTTCTTTGGCATTCTATCACTGTTGGTTTTCTGCAGTGTCCACATCATCATAATATTTTTAATTTTAGCCAATCCCATACCCTAATTTCACATCCTACTCTTCTTCTAACTTCTTCATTTGTCTTAAAATATTCCACTTTACACCTGACCTCTTTCTCTATTACCGACAGCCTTCTGATGTCTGTTTCATTTAATGAAGTTGCTTCCAGACCATAGAATAATATAGTTAATACACTGGTTTGATTAATTTTCAGTTTGGTACCAAACGTAAAGTTTTTATCACTCCATAATTTTATCAATTTCTTGCAGCATTTGTAGCCAAGGCACACCTCCTTTTAATCTCATCCTTGATGGAATCATTGGCACTGATCAAGCTTCCTAGATACACATAAGATTCTACTTGTTTTATGACTTCATCACTATTACATTTATTGTCCCTATTCCAAGATGCAATCACTTCATCTTCTTGGCATTTATTGTAAGTCCAAGTCAACTACACCAATTTTCCAAGGTAGCAAAGATTATCATAATTAATTCAAATGTGTCTGCCAGTCATAGGTGTGCGGAGCGCATTTCATTAGGGTGTGCACCCAGGGGTGTCAAACTCAGTTCCACCGGTGGGCCGCATTTGAATTACTCGCCGGTGGAATTCTCGCCGTGTCCTAGTCTCCGCCATGAAATATCGCGAGGAATGATATTTCGGCGGCAGATTGCAGCATGTTCCCATCTGTCACAAAATCGTGCAGCTCCTTCTTTTTCGGTGGCAGCTCACTCTGTCTTGCCATTCGCCGAGAAATCAAGCGCCCTCCACTCTTTTGGGCCACAGTAAAAAGGGCTGTATGTTTTACACCCCTGCATTAGGGTGTGCCTGGCCACATCCAGCACACCCTGTACGCATACCTATTCTGCCAGTTGTACGTCATCTGCACAAATTGAGGAACTTAACTCTAGATTATCCAATGTCAGACCCTCCGACTCAGCTAACATTCTTAATATTCAGTTTAAGAATAAATGAAAAGCAGCAATGATTCCATGCTTCTCTATCTTACACCAAATTTTGACTTGAACCAGTTGCTAAATTTTCCACCAATTCTTACAGCACTGTACAGCTTTTATACTTGCAATAATTTTATCTGGGACTTCATATGATTTTTCTACTTTCCCTAATGCTTCCCTCCAAATTAAAAAAAAAAAAAAAAGCCTTTGTGAAGTCAGTGAAAACAGCAAACAAAAATCCCCATTCTCGCTTTTATCCATCATGGTTAGAGCATGAGTATCTGATCAATGAAATTTTGGCCTGATCTGATGCTGCTGGATTCCTCACCAATTAGTTCATCTAAAATTGGCCTTAATATGTTGATGTACTTTCATCATGATTTTTTCCTGTACTGACAATAAGCCTATACCTCTATAATTATTTGGAACTGCAGGATCTCCTTTCTTCAAGATTGGTGCAAATATTGTCTTTAGCCAGTCATCTGCCACCTCCTCTTGCTCTGATACTTTCTGATATATTTTTTCTAATACTTTGATAGCACTTGTCCTGCTGGCTTTTAGCAGCTCAGTTGTTAACACTGTGTATTCTGTAAGTTTTCCATTTTTAACTGCTTCTTTCCTCTTTCTCTTTCTTCTTTTGATGGTGATTCAATGCTAGTATGCATTCTGTCTTGCAAGCTACCCTATTCATCTAACATGTCTAGAATGTTTGCATCTGGATGAACTACAGGGTTCAGCAATTTGTCAAAATCTCCTTCCCTACTTCCAACACCTCTTTGGCCTTTGCTGTCAGTTCACCAGTAGACTTTTTTAGTGTCGCATCATTGGCTTGATTGTGTTGCCATACAACGTGACCATTTTGTATATTGTTTTCATACCTTGTTTTCTTGATGCCTCCTCAAGTTATTGAGCCTCTTCTTCCCATAACTTTTGCTTTGTGATATCTTCACCACTTTGTATAATGCTTTTACTTCTTCTGCTTTCTCAGCCTTCTTGGCTTGTTTACCCTTTTCCTATAATGTTCATGTTTCATTGCATTTTCAGCTTTTCCTTGTTTGCTTATGCTTTCCCATAACTTCGCCCACTGTGTTTTGTATCACTTTCTTGAATATTTCTCATCCAGTCTGTGGTGAATTGTCTTCATCATCACAAATTAATGGCCTGAAATGCCCTCCAAGTGCTACCTTGTATCCCGTCCCTGAAGAGCTATCTTTTAACTCATCAACAACAAATCTGGTGCCAATTGTACCCATCTTTTTCCTGGACTTGAACTTTCTCATTAGTAGTTCATGATCACTGCCACACTCTGCACTTCTATATACTCTAACATCCAATAATAACCGTCTATTCGTTTTACTGATGATAATGTAAAATAGTCTGCTTTTTTGGTTTGACCATTTGACCATGTAACCTTGTGCATGTCTTTGTGAGGAAACCAATTACTTCAATAATCAGATAGTGCATTGCACAGAAAGTTCTTAACATTTCCCCACTATTTTTTGCCATCTCTATGCTGTTTGGCCCAACACTATTTATTTGCTTACCATGTCTGCTACCAACCTTTGCATTCATATCTCCCGTTATTAGACTCAGGAATCTCATCTACAATGGTGTCCAGCTGCTGATAAAATCCATCCTTCTCTGCTTCTTCTGCTACTTTTGTTGGTTCATAACAGCAGGTCACAGATCGGCATAGTTTATGCAGGCAGTAGTAAACCTTACTATGACAATCTGCTCAGATGCCAGTTTCCAGCTGTTCACTGAAGTAACTTTTTCATGTTCACTGCTAAAGCAAACCTATCCCTATGTTTCACTTGTCCACTTGAATTTTCAGAGTATTTTCCAACTGTCAACTCTCCTGTACCCTCTCAATATGTCTCTTGTATGGCAACAAAGGAACTTGTAATTTAACTCCTCTGCTACTAACTCAGTCTGGCCTGGAGCAAATAGAGTTCTAACATTCCAGCTCACAATACGTATATGTTTAGCCATTATTCAAAATCCATTTCCATTTGTTAGCCCCAGGTCAAAATCCATATAAATCAATTTGGTTTGCTGTCCTGTTTCTATAACAAATGAGTATCAAATGTAATGGCTTATTAAGCCTATCCACCCTATCCAGCTTATGAGAATGCCGTGTCATAGCCAGCTGGCCTGGTAGGTATCAGTGGTTCTACCTGAGTCCGCCTGAGCCTTGCCTTCCAAGGCTAACAATCTTGGATTGCTCAGATTTGAAATTAGAGATTTCCTTCTCCTAGACAGATTTGTCAGAAGACGCTAAGTGAGCTCTGTTTGCCAAGTTTGAAATTAGAGTTTTCCTTCTCCTAGATACTATTGATTCATGGGCCTTATTACGTAATATTCAACCTTTCTGGGTTTCCCCAAGTCAGGCTCTATGCTGTAGTATTCCAATGAGAAAGACCTGATGCTAGACAGTTCCTCTTAGAATAGAATGCTGGCTATTTAAATTGTATTCTAAAAGCCCCATATTAGTCCCAGTTTAATAGCAAAGTAATACCAGTTTGACTTTTTGTGGGAATTTTCACACAATCTATATTATATTATATTTAAAAAACTAAATTAACAGAATATATTTTGGTTGCAAAATCAAGCATTCAAAAATTAGGAAATGCTAGAATTAAGGTTGCCTGTTCCTTTCCCTTTGTACTTTTATTTTATCTTCCTGCATACACATTGTTGTCAGGTGTTGGTTCTGGTCTTGTTGGATAATCCAATTGTGGTCTGCTGTACTAGCTATCTGCGCAGAGCTGGGACAGTATACACACTGGGAGAACATACACACAGCCAACACCTGACAACACACATTTCACAATAATCTTCAGTCTCTAATTACAGGGTCACATACTATTTTTCCCATAGGACCCCTGCCTCATTCAGTACACAGGATGGATGGTGCTAAGGGAATGAATTAGGGTTTTATAATATTTAATAAGGTTTATAGGATCTCTCTAAGGACTTTGGGGGTGTACTAGTTATGGTTTGTAGAAATAAAAGTTAAAATATGCTCTCTCCAAGCAATTATTGATATAAAGGCAGATTCCCAGCTTTTACTCGGTACAGCAAAGTGTGGAGGTTGTCAGGGAGCTGCTTACAGCTCATTAGTCTTTTTCCCCAGCTCTGGATCATTTTAGAACAGCCCAGGGGCTGCTCTAACTGGCATCAGCTGGCATATGGTTTCCTGGTGGACCATCATACTACGTCCCCTCCTTCCCTACCTCCACCCTCCCCACATGACCCGTGCATCGGGAGAGGAGTTGATTGTGTCAGCTGTATGCCTCCTGGAGACTCCTCCACACTGAGGGTATCCCCAGTAGGTGAGTTAGGGGACATTTCTGTTCCCTATGTGCTACCTAGGAATATCAAGTCAGAAAATCTGCCCTATATTCATCCCCGTTACTGTGAGAAAATATGAAAGATAATAATATATATATGTATAATAAAGCTCTAAGGGCCAGATTCTATATGTATCAAATGAGAAGACTGGAAACTATGAAAGATGAATTAATAAATGGCTAAAATTAGCAATTCAATTTCAATAGTAATTGAAAATTTTGACAATTTTTTTAGCTTGTTTAACAAATATTACCTTTTTATAAAGGAACTTTTTGTAACCTTTCCCTTGTTCACTACTTTTACTGCTTCACCATTTCTCATGGTTCAACTAAAGCATATTTCACAAAACACTTAAACCTATGCTTAAGTGCCATCAGTGGGACTATTCACATGTTTAAATATAAGAAATTATTTAAGTGCTTTGCTGAATAGGTATGGAATTACTCACAGGCTGAAGAGTTTTGTTGAATTCATGGTATTAAAGAACATAAGTATACCTAAAAATCATAGGTTGAATTCTGCCTCAGTTACACCCAAGCTTTAATATTCCTTCAAAGTCCAGGTTCATAATTAATTATGGCATTCTTATTGATCTTTATGCTTCTTTCCACATTTACTTACATTGTGCAGCCAAGGTGACTAAGGGTTAAATTAATGTCTGATCATTGCCCTTCAATTTCCAACTCAGGGGTCATGAAATTCTGGCTCCATTGAAGTCAGTGTAAATCACTGACTTCTGTGTGGCTCGGATTTCACTCCAGGTCTCCTGGAATTCTAGAAGCTCCATAGAATCTACTAGCATGTCACTGCAAATGGGGATTGCATATGGATTCACTGCAGTCATCCCCAAAATTTTACAGTTTAATGAATGTAAAGTTGTAGTTGTTTAATGAATGTAAAGGTGTGTAGGCCAGGTACTGTTTGGCCAGCTAAGGTGGGGTTAGCACAGTTGTGCTAGATAACAACTTGGGCCTGGCTAAACTGTTACAACTCCATTTGACTATAAGTAAATGTTAACTGTTTTTAAGCACAATTTTTCAGTACCTGAAAATTTCCCATGCTGGAGTTCGCAACCTGTGGAGCAATCTGAGGTTCATTTGTGAGCTCTGTTCATCAGAAAGAAATATGTACACTGAATGAGCTACTTTTGTCGGTTTTTATACATTCCAACCCAAAATAATCTATGAAATAAAAATGTTTTCAAACAAATGGTTTAAAGAATGCACTAATATACAAATCTGACACATTTATGCCTTTTTTTCCCCCCATTATCAGACGGTCACCCATGTGTAACCAACCATCCATCAACAAAGCAACTATAACAGGTAAGAGAGATTAATATGAGCACAAAATGAAAGGATAATGGTCTTCTGAAACTGAATAATTATTTATAAAATCAAAATATAATTAAAAAATGTATTCTTTTACATTTTTATTTTATAAAAAAGGATTGACTAATTTTTACTGCAAATAGCAAATTAATTCTTTCCACTCATGCATTATCTTGGATTTATGTATATCTCTATTTCTAAATATATATATATATATATATATATATATATATATATATATATATATATTAATATAGCTATATTGATATATCTTCTTGGTGTTAATGTGAGTTCACTCCCAAACTTTGTTTCTGAGTTGGTGGAAATTTCAATAAATCAAGGTCTTTTGTCCTTCACTTTTTCTGCGTGTACCCATATGTGACTATATGGTAATACTGTATATTGGTAAATTGGTGCAGTGACATGTAGTAGAGGGAGCTGGCACAGGCAACACATTGGAAAGTAGAGTTCTACAGGTATTGAGCCAATGTATTAATGATTTATGATTTAATGGCTTAATGATTTAATACCCAGCGTAGACAGGGGAAAGTTTTCAGAAGTGCGTATGTGTCTTAGGAACCTACGTTTCCTGTTCAACGTTTTTGTTTGTTTTGTTCAGATGGGTTCATACCCATTGAGTTGCACTTTGAGTTCAGAGTTTGAGTACATCCTGATATTTGAAGTAAAGCTCAGCCAAAGCCGCTAAGTTTGACCTGGTTTAGGGTTGAAATAATGTAAGATTGCTGTGTTCTGCATGGTTTCCTTCATAAGACATAAATTCCTGCCTAGTACTTGGAAGTCAGCCCGATGTTCACTGAATGCTGCAAATGCTCAACTTTTTTTCTGATTTCATGACAAGTTGTGCACAGCTGTGCTTCCTGCTTAACACATATGGATCAGAGTTTGATTGTACAGCTTTCTTTTCACTTTTAGGCTTTTTGAAACCCACTTCTTTACAAGTTGAAAATCATCAACAATTAAGGTTCTTTTGTAATAATTCTTAAATGCATGGTAATTAAACAAATGAGAAAAACATTAGGTGCATAGATCTCTCATTAATTGTAAAAGTTCCCCATGGCAACTGTAACCATCACTCATTGTTAATATATTCTCTAAAGAGGCAATATCGGGGGATGGTTTCATGCTAGCAGCCATAAGCCATTTAAATTATTGATGGCTATTCTGCTTATTTTTAGTTGCAGGACTTCCCTGTTTTTCACACTTTGGTTATCCAGATTCTATTTCTTTTAAAGTAGATGCTCTTCTCATAGGCTTCAGGAGGAATTCTGGGTCACAGAAAAATTCCTTGTAATAAAATAAAATATCTGATAACTGTTACCGAAAGCACCCTTGTATTCACAGACTACAAAGATTTTGTACAAATAATCGTTGTACAAAATATGCCTTGTGAGGTATCATTTGAAAACTAATAACTCACTGGTCAATAATATCATGGTGAAATGTGTGTAGCAACATTATATGTAAACCTATGAATATAAACTGAAATTATGACTGAAATGTGTTTACCAGACAAGTCTGAGGAGAGGGTCAACCTGTTCCTCAAAGACAAAGGACAAGCTAACTCCTCTAGCCCATGTCATCAAAGTTGATTGGCAATCACTGGTCAAATGGCCATTCTTTGGCAATGGAGGGAGGGCAGGAACAGATCGATTTGCGTTTTAATAAACAACAACATGGAACCTCTTTCACCACGAGACTCCATGTGTCCGTCCTCACAGTGCGAAAGAAATTGTATCTAGGGCTAACCTTCAGGGAAATGCATTTCACAGGGTGACTGGAATAAAGGTGAGGGGCAAAAAACAACCCAGGCATTCTCTCTTTCTTTCTCTCCCTAACTCTTTCTTACTCTCTCTCTATAAAGACAAAGAAACCAGCCTTTGACTTTGTGCGGGGACATCCTGACCTGAGAGTATGGTCAGCAATGTTGTTGGGAGCATGTGGTAAGGATTTTATCTTGAACCAAGTTTAGTTTGTTAAATTTTAGTTACTAGAAAGTCTTTGTAGTTAAAAACGTTTTATTTTTTAATCAAAACTAACCCATTGTGTTTCATTGTGTTTCAGCTGAGTTGTTTGGTAACTCTAATTAAAGTAGCAAACTGTTATAGATTGACTCCTTACGGACCTACTTACCTCCTTACGGGGTAGCGGACCTCTAATATCTGAACTGTCCAGGAGAGGGCTGGACAGTGTAGAACACATGTTTTGGGGGAATATTCAGGACTGGGAGTGTGTTGGGGTCATCCTCTAGGTAGTATCCAAAGCTGCTGGAAGCCAGACTGTGACTGGAGTGTTGCAGGCAGGCTACAGCTATACACAGACACTCAGGGTGTGATCTGCATGTCGTTTGGCTGTTTGAGGGACCCAGATTGGGAGCTACAGGAGCAAAGCATTGTGAGACATGCAAGGGTATAGAGCAGGTGGTGACACAATGCCTTACTAGTCTGGATTGCACCCCGGAATGTGATGATAACCTAAATAGAAGTAGTGCATGCACATGTGCCTGCGTACACACACAAGCCAGTGCCCAAGATTCTCTACCAGGGAAGGCTTGGTGCCAACTTCTTTCCTCCAGCAGGAGTAGTTGTCCATACAGCAGGACCCAGAACACTCTCGGTTGGATGCCATTGTTACTCTCTTTAAATTTCCCACTGATCTGGAGGTTTCCCTTTAGTTAATCCCCAGAGTGCCATGTGCATGTCAGAAGCAATACATCATTTGAGGTTTGAATGCCTATAAGGCATGAGGAACACTCGGGTGGGGCGGAGGGGGGAGGAGAACTAAACTAGACATTTTTTCTGTGCCATGAAATGTAAAGAGAGCAATGGTAGAAAGCATTGAAGTGCAGGGGATAGTTTAATGTCATTTAATGTTAACATGCTCCACCAAAAAGGTTACCAGATCTGCCATGCCCAACTTATATATTAAACTGGGTGGTTCTGGGCCTGGGTGGTAGGATGCGAAAGGCCAAAAGACTTTAAGGGTTGGGAAAAGTATTAAACCACTGCAAGCCATGAAAAGGATTAAGATTCACTTTGGCTGATGAGTAAGGGTTGAAGCTGGATGATATTTTGCCTGAACTGGTTTGCCCATCCCTAGCCATAATGCTGTATTTGATATTGTTATTTCCATGGTAACAGACTTCATGACTAAGCACAGAAGTTTGCATAGGGCTCTTCCTGGGTCATATAAAATCTTGGAAATGCATGTTACACCAAGGCAATGCACTGAAGGAGAAATAATGATAGAAGCATTTTTCCTGACATCTCACAACAATTAAAAAAGCAATTATTTTTGAATCATAGAATCATAGAATATTAGAGTTGGAAGGGACCTCAGGAGGTCATCTAGTCCAACCCCCTGCTCAAAGCAGGACTAACCTCAGCTATATCATCCCAGTCAGGGTTTTGTCAAGCCTCAGCTTAAAAACCTCTAAAGATGGAGATTCCACCACCTCCCTAGGTAACCCATTCCAGTGCTTCACCACCCTCCTAGTAAAAAACATTTTCCTAATGTCCAACCTAGACCTCCCCAACTGCAACTTGAGACTGGTGCTCCTTGTTCTGTCATCTGCCACCACCAAGAACAGCCTAGCCCCATCCTCCCTGGAACCCTCTTTCAGGTAGTTAAAGGCTGCTATCAAATCCTCCCTCATTCTTCTCTTCTGCAGACTAAACAAGCCCAGTTTCCTTAGCCTCTCCTCATAAGTCCTGTGTTCCAGCCCCCTAATCATTTTTGTTGCCCTCCGCTGGACTCTCTCCAACTTGTCTACATCCTTTTTGTAGTGGGGGGCACAAAACTGGACACAATACTCTAAATGCGGCCTTACCAATGCCGAATAGAGGGGAATAATCACTTCCCGTGACCTGCTGGCAATGCTCCTCCTAATGCAGCCCAATATGCTATTAGCCTTCTTGGCAACCAGGGCACACTGCTGACTAATATCCAGATTTTTATCCACTGTTACCCCCAGGTCCTTTTCTGCAGAACTGCTGCCTAGCTCGTTGGTCCCCAGTCTATAGCTGTGCATGGGATTCTTCCTTCCTAAGTGGAGGACTCTGCACTTTTCTTTGTTGAACCTCATTAGATTTCTTTTGGCCCAATCCTCCAGTTTGTTTCTGGCACCACCTTGCCCCTTTGACTCTTGTCAGAGTTGTTTGAAGTGCTGTCTGTCTGGCTTCCTTGCTGCTGGAAAGTCCTCCTGTTCAGTGCTGCTTTTTGGCGCTCTAAATATTCAGACCATCAGACAAGTGGAGCACCAGACTAGTGGAACATTCATCACAGCAGTACAGCACTGTACAACACAGCACTGTTAACGCTGCCAGCAGGAACCTGAGGGCACAAGGCATGAGTCTAATAAACTGGATGACTGGAAGATACATTGTCACTAAAATAAATTAGCATTTTGGGGGGTAGATTAAGTTTGATAGGCTTCCTGGAAAAAAGGGTGTTCTCAGGAAGGATTTGAATGAGAAGAGGGAGGATGCCAGAATGTGAAGAGAGTGTAAAGGGCAGCCTGGTGGAAGGTATGAAAAAAAAGGGTGAGGAAAGGATGCGAAGGAAATAAGGCAGGGTATAGGAAGTTTCTTCATTGAGATCAAAAGGAACTGTTCTTTAATTATAGAAATTCATTTCAGGGAAACTCACAGGAGAAAAAATGCATTAACTGGAATGAGGTAATACTGGAATTGATGTGTACAGCAGCACATGGATAAGAATGTTCAAATTGTTTGGCAAGGAGTGTGACAACCAGGCCCTGTGATCATTTGACCAGAGCCCTTTAAGAAAGTATTGCTACATGGTTGGAGGTGAGGAAAGAAAAAGGTGGCTTTTAAAATGGGAAGTAGTTATTAAATTAAATATGGAGTGTTTACTTATTAAATGGAGTTATGTCCTGCTTGTATTAATTGGTCCACATTGACCCTCCTTCAGAAGCTCTATTTAAAGCAGCCACTAAAAGAGAACAATTGTTTACAATATGTCAGACAGTGGGGTATTGGATCATCAGTATCAACAGTAGTTTTTAATGAATATACCTAAGCATTTTGGACATTCCATCTATGGCCATATTGTGGGGCAAGAGCCAGGAGCTCTGCTTTCTATGTGGCCACTGAGGTCTTATTTCTTTGCATGTCTTGAATAAAACATTACCATTCTTCCTTCTGGGACGGAGTTCTACTCTTCAGCCAGAAAGGATTTTCCTCTCACAGTGGGCCACATCTTCCAGACAACTAGGTGCATGTAGAATAATGTCAGGTTTCTGATATTTTATAACTGCCAATAAATAACCAACATTTTCATTATCACAAAAATCCTCAGGCCTATATCGAGAGGATCCGGTTTTGAGAATCTGTGTTTGACTAAGAAAAATTGAGTAAATATTCTCTTTTATTTTATTTCTGTAGTTCTAATATCCACATTTCTAAATTAAAATTATATATACATTTTGGACATTTGGACATTCTGGGTCAGAACATAAAATGATGGTGCTTTGATTAGGCGCTTTTGTAAAGGGACTGCTCAGTACACAAGAAACATACTTTACTTATAGTACTGTAGTCTGGGAATGTTCTGCTTTATTTAACTGTATACAAACAGAGTGTGTGTGTGTGTGTGTGTGTGTGTGTGTGTGTGTGTGGACACACTAAATAAACAGGAAGTAGGGAGGAGTGGTGCATGACTCTTAACACATGATACTTTGAGTAACCCAGTTAACCCCTGGATAACCACTTCACTACAGGCTGCAAGGATTTAAATGGATGCACCTGAATTATACAGTCAATTTCATGCAATATCTTAACAGCTTTTGACATTTTAAAAAGTTATCTGAAGACTTGCTGTATCACCAGGACACATTACCCCATTCAAATAGCAAAGTGAGTGTCTGCTGTCTTCAAAACCAACATGTCAGCAGGAAGCCACAATCTGGGTGTTAATGTGCATAAACACTGCAGGTGCATCAGTGCCCTATATTCAAAAAGGACCACATCATATTTTTCCTAAAACTTATTTGGTTTCAAAATAGACATTTACTTGCATGGAGAACCTCCCAGTGAATTAGGAGAGGGTCCTCCACCATCCCTAACCACTAATCACTATTTGTGAGGTCAGTCTGGCAGTTGTCTTTGCATGCAACAAAAGCAATAGAAAACTTTTGCATGCAGAAGGATTATAAGATCAGTCCAAAATGCTAAATCTGCCAGGCCCATATTACCACCACGTGTTTCGTTTATACCACTAGATGAAGCCTGATTTAACATGAAACCACAGAACCAGGGCCTGATTTTCATTTACATCATTCTGGCAACGAAAAGAGCTTTAAAGTGATCTTAAATGTAGTTTACACTCACTGTAAGGTCCCTTTGCAATACCAGTAAAAGTAAAAGGGCCTTAGCATGAAAATGATTCCCCATATGTGTAACACAAACAAACTCATATCTTTTAATTTACAAGTAAAATAAAATCATTGTTACAATCACAAAACCATGCCAATTTTAAGATATTTACACTTTAAAATCTTCCATTAAGAAATAAACCATATCTGTCTTCATTACATGTGTAGCTCAAGGATATATGAAATTGTTAAGAGAAACCATCAAATATCTATGAATTTCTTCAAAACTAGAAAACATGGTTTAACATCTCTAAACTAACTAACTAAACTAAAAGTCCTATGAACTTAACTATACTTGCAAAAACACAAGAGTGAAATAAAATATTTTCAAACCTAATAAATTAGAATTAATTTACTATTGTAAATTCATGTTTTTGTCACTCCTTATTGAAATAGAGCAATGTGCTTTACATGGGTTGACACCTTGAATGCAGCCGGTGCAGAATGCGGCTTACTGCTTGTTCAGTGGAGATTCTTGCAGGTTACACATCACATCGGTGCTCTGTGATTTGCACTGGCTGCTTATTGGTTTCCAGGTGGAGTTCAAGGTGTTGGTTTTGACCCATGAGTTCCTAAGTGGCCTGAGACCTGCCTGTGTAAGATACTACTACTTTCCCAAGCCACGCTGCCGCAGCTACAAACCATGGATCTGTCTGAATGGGAGCTCTATTGCCAGGTTCTTCTCCATGAGGTCCCTTTGACTTTGAAATTTACTCTTTTACCAACCACTGTTGGTCCAAAATAGCCTGCAAAGTGGATGTATTTGAAGGAAGGGGCATCTTGGGAGGGCTGAAGGAGTGGAGGATTTTCTTGGAATGATCTGAGGAGTGGAGGATTTTTTTTCCTAATGTCATCTTGCTGAATGGCTTTGAGGTGGAATCGACCAATGTTTTACAATTGTTTTATTTTATTATTATAACTTTGTTCATAATAGTTCATCAGGCTGCTTAGAGCCTGGGATAGGCAATTTTTTAATATGATAAATAAACTAAATTAAATATCCACATTCACACATATTAAGCTCTTTCAGAAATGACTGCAGCTGCATTTAAAAAAGAAAAGGCTACAGATGCAAATCAGAAATGGAAAGATTAAAACAAATGAGGTGGAAATATGTGTAATAAGAGTATATAGTGAAGTGGTCACAGAAGGAATATACCCAGCTCTAGGAATCACATCTCCACAAATTCCAGATCTGTAAGGCAATAGACAGTTCCTCCACACTAAATTATACACTGTAAGTAATGGAAAAGTAAAATGGCTATACAAAGCACTAATAGTAGCTAAAATTCAGACTAAGAAAATATAAAACTCTCTACCTCCAAAGATTATAGATTGTATTATCTCTAGGAATGACCTAGCATCTTTAGAAAAAATATCGACCAAATTAAATTACAATATGGAAATATTTAAAACAATATGATTTTCGTTTATTGAAATATATGATTGACTATTAGCCTTGATCACATTAACTGAATAAGTTATATCAGCCTTGAAATGTGAAATCAAACTATTTTTAAAAAACAACTGTGTAATAGTTTTGCATTCTGTATATTTGCCATCACTCTATACCAGTGGTTCTCAACCTTGTGGCCCAGTCAGCACATAGCTGTGACCCATGTGACATCCTCAGGGCCACACATGTAGTGTATATATATTGTGTGGATGTGGCCCATGTAACACATAGAAAGCTGCATATGCGGCCCACAGTGGTAAATAGTTTGAAAGCCACTGCTTTATATACATACACACACACACACATATATATACACATACACACTCCATGAAAACCAACAATAGATCTGAAAAACTTAATAGAGTATGGGATGAAATTACAATAGCGCATTCTTGCTGAATAACAGAATATCTTCCTGACAATGACATCTTAAACTGTAGACTAGTCTCCCAGAAGAAGTGATAAAAGTCCTGTTACTTGACACTTTTAAAGCTAAAGTGGACAAAAAACTGCACAATGTAATGCTGCAGGGAGATGTGCTGGATGATCTAAGATTTTTTTGTCTGTTCTAGCGATCTGTGATTCCATTAGTGAATAGCAGGGAATAAAGTACAGGTGACAACACATGAGGGGGCAGCAAAGAGCAAAAGATGCACGCCTTACAATGGCTAATTCTTACAATATTGAAGTATTGCTGCTAGCTTGAGTATGGCTATATGAAATTCAGTGGAATCTAAAGCCTGGGAACAGATGTTTTAAAATAGTCAATATCTCAGTTCACTTAACAAAGTAAAATATTTCAATGACCTTTCAAAATAAAGAAGATCCTGAAGTTCATAATAGGTTTGGGGTATATAAAACTCATCCTGGTCAAGAAGGAACAACAGCAGATGTGCCAACCCTCTTGATTTAGGCACAGTTCAATTGCTCTTTGAATACTGTTTTCCGATTGAAGAAAAGTATTCACAGGGTAAACCTGCCTGACTTGTGGCAGAGGCTAGCTAAATGGATTGAGAATCCTAACTCTAGCTGATTGAGTTAGGGGAGATTTCCTGATCTATGGGACAGGCATGGAAGGCCTGGTTCTGAGGGAAAGAGGGTTTTTTTGTTGGTGGTGTAATGCCTTTGAGTGTGTTCTTTTTGCTGTTAATGAAGGAAGTCTGACTATTTTGTAGTTTGTGCTTTTGGGATTCTTTGATGTTGGTGTACATCTATTTGTATTTAATTAAACATAATTTACCACAGCAAACTATTTTCATAAGGCTTGCAAGATAAATACTACTACTACTAAATACTTACATATCCTAGTGTAAAATCTTATTCTTCGAATGCTCGTCTCTATATGTATTCCACTGAGGGTATGCATTTTCTTCACGTGCCTGAGACTAGAAGATCCTTGCTAGTAGTGTCTGTTACTCCACGTCTGCACTTTTCTCCTTGTGCTCTGACTGCCTCTGCAGTTCCTTATTACTACCATATGGTCTGATATGGAACCTTCCAGTGTCCATGGACTAATCCTCCAACACTATTTCTGTAAATATTAAAAAACAGTAAATATTGTAAAGAACTCTTCTTAGTATAGTTTAGTTGGATTTTAGGTCCCCCAGTCCTTCCCACTATCGATGCCAGGGTGACCATCCTGAATCTTAGTCTTCAGATAAAGACATTAAGGTGCTGGCAATCTAATATGGGTCTCAACCTTCATTCTTTCTTGGGGATTGGGAAATATTTGTAATAAAATCCCTTTCCCTGGTGCTGAGGTGCTACTGGTTCTGTAGCTTCATGTATGAGTAGGGAGTCTACCTCCTGGAAGGGTATCCCATTGTTAGAGTGGTCCATGAAAAGGGATAGGGATGGAGGTTTTGGAGGGGGAGGGGAAAGAAACTCTATGGTATATCTGAAATGGGTAGTGTTGAGGACCCATCCATCCATTGCTATTGTCCTCCATATATGAGAAAACAAACGTAGGCAGCCATCAAATTGGATATTGGAAGTGGAAGGATCTGGCATTGGGTAGATGTGTGATTCTTGCATGTCTCATCAAAAGTACTGTTGCCGTTGGTAAGACGAGGCCAGAGAAGCACTATGCTAGTTTAATCGCACCCTTTGACATGTTCATGGCAGTTAGTACAATCTCTGGTGAAAGAAAGGCTGCAGTGTTGGTCTAGGCATATTCAATTTCCTGTCGATTTTCTCTTGGTTGCTAGGGTATGTATCCCCAAGAAATGGAGGGTTGCCCTTGAGTCTTTTAATGAGTCCAAGGCCTCATCAATATTTTGATTGAGTAACCTGTTTCCTTCAAAGAGTAAAGCCTCTATGGTGGACTGTACTTCCTTGGAGAGATCTGTGGATTGAAGCCAGAACTCCCTTGCATAAACCATAGGAGTTGCCATTGATCTAGAGGCTCTATCTGCCACACATACTGTGCCTTAAAGAGAAGATCTGGTTACCAGTGTATCCTTTTCCATCAGGGCTTGGAATTGCCCTGTCCTCCTGAGGCAGTTTGTCTTTCAGTTCTGCAAACTTGGAGTCACTGATTAAATCATACTTTGCAAATAGCTCCCGATAATTGACTATACTGAATTGGAGGCAGGTAGATATGAATACATTTCTCCCTAGGAGGCCCAAGTGTTTGGCCTCCTTGTCTGAAGAGATAAATCTGACATGTTGTTGTCTACTCCCCCTTGTAACAGCCTGAACAACCTGGGAGTTGGTGGCAGGATAAGTAAAAAAAATACGTTCCCTTAGGAGGAACAAAATATTTTTTATCTGCCTTCTTAGGAGTTGATGAACATGTCACTGAGATGCGCCACACCAATTTATCTGGCTCTAGGATAACCCTCATTGACAGGGAGTGCTACCCTAGGAGATCGTATACTCTGCAAAATGTCCAGATGTTTGTGAGATGACTCTTGGACTTTCTCCAAGGGGAACTGGAGAGCATCAGCAACCCCTTTGTAACAACTCCTGCAGCTGCTTGTGATTATGTAATGAAGACAGTGATGCTGGAGCAACTGTCTCACTGGGAGAGGAAGACAATATACCAGAAGGTGCTGCTGGATCTGGCTCTTTTTTGTCTTCTGACAGGGGATCCTGGAAAAGTTCAGTCTGATCTCTTGGAGGAGAGGGATGGTGAGATTCTCAGTGGGATTGAATGGATTTGGGATTATGTATGCGTGGGTCCCATGTTCCCCAGGGCCAGCGAGAGGGAGCCATCATGGGTTGGGGGCAGACCATATAGCATAGGGTACTGCCAGTCGTGGGGGTGGGGTTATCCCATATTATGCAGCTGTGACAGGCCTCAAAGATTCTGGAACCTGTATCTGGGCTCACAGCCCTTGGAGAAGGTGATGAGGGTCTGTATCCCCTATCAGACTCACCCAAAGAAGAAAATGAGGGCCCCATCTCCAAGGGTGGTGCTGTTGGAAACATTGATGAGAAATGACCCCAACTGGTAGAAGGAATAGGAGAACAGTCTCTTCCATAATTTTCGTGAACCAGTGGTGTCAGAATCTCCCTTGTAAGAATTGGTTCACATAAGATGGAAGTTTCCATATCTGACAGGATGATGATGACTTCCAAAGTGGTGTATTTGTCACCATGATGTGTTCTGTCTCTGTGAACTGCCAGTGTTAGCTCAGAAGAGTGTGCCGATGCTGATGATGTCTGGGGTAGTCATCTGTACATTGGTACCAGATGTTGTACATGCTGAGTCTCATGCCTCTCATTACTCAGTACTGATGATCCTGATCTCTTCCACCCCCCCCCCCCAAAAAAAGCAGAAACGAATGTTTCACAGCTCTTGACATGAAGGATGCCTATTTCCTCATAGACATCCTTCCCTCCCACAGGTGGTTCCTGAAGTTTATGGTAGGTGCAAACCAGTATCAATACAGGATGCTTCCCTTTGGATTGGCAACAGTGCTCAGAGTATTTATTAAAGTACTTTCAGTAGTGGCAGCACACTTCTGGTGCATGGTTCAATAGTCTTTCCCAGCCTAGATGATTGGCTTCTGATGGGAAAGTCTTGTTGGGAGGTAATGACATCTCTTGAATCATACTATACTCTTAACCTGTGTTTTTTTGCTAAGCCTCATACCACCACTGAGGACAAAAGATTCTATTCACTGGGCATACTTCAGGCATCAGGGTTCTGTCATCAGAGAACAAAACCCTTTAGAAGATCACCTAGAATGCTTGTGGCCCAAGTGGAACACATGAAAGTGCAATCAGTATCTTCACTGAGTAGCCTCAAAACCATCAAAGTGGTTTTCAGGCTGTATCTTGCTCTGTTACCAGTTATCGGAAGGTCCACTCCATCAGGGCAAAGGCTACTTTGGTAGCTTTGCTTCAGGAAGTATCACTCTTTGATATATGTAAAGCTTCCACATGAAGTTCTATTCTTACCTTCACAATACACTATGCCCTGGTGCAATCCAATTCAGTTGATGCATCATTTGGGACAGCAATCTTGCAGTTATCAATACTACAGAGATCCTCACACCCTCCTCTGTCCTGAGTACCTTTCATCAGTCACCCTCAGAGGAATACACATAGGGACTAGAAAGACTTGAATAAGAAAGGTCATCTACCTTCCATAACAAGAGTTCTTTGAGATGCGTGGGCCCTATCTGTATTCCAGTACCCACCTTCCTTCCCGTCTGCTTTGGATCAGGAAGACTTGATCTGCAGTAAAGAAGGAACTAGAGAGGCGGTTGATCTACTCCATGCCTCAGATTAGAGCATGAGGAGAGAAATAGTGCAAGTGTGCACCAACAGACATTGCTAGGACACTAGTCTCAGGTGCATGAAGTTCACACATACCCAGAGTGGAATATAGATAGAGATCACACATCTGAGGGAACACCAATTACAGAAGGTAGCTTACCTTTCGTTTTGAAATCTCTTTAAGTCTTCTGACATGCAGGAAATTATATCTAGTATTTGAGAAATTTTCCTCCTGATGGAGTCTAAATTTGGCATGTTTCTGCAGTCAGGCAGCATGGAGGACAGTACACAGGACCAGTAGTTGAAAAGGTAATTAGAAGATCTTGACATACAATAAAGATAGATGCTACACACAAGTTAGTCCAGCTCAATCTAATGCAATAGTTTAGGACTTTTAGAGGGATATTTTCAAAAGTGCTGTAAGTATATAGAAGCATAAGTCTTATTGCAAGTCAATGAGATTTGTGCTTCTAAATCCTGTAGGTGCTTTTGAAAATCTCCCCCTTAATTTATCTCTGTAAAATACATTCATATAAATCATAATTGTTTTCTCAGATATAAAAGATAAAAACAACTGGTGCTGTGTACAGTGGATTTTATTCTATTGGCTGACTAGAGGAATAAGAAATATAGACAAATTGAAAGAAATACGGTATCAGGAGTTGTATATTAGTGTGTGTGCTGTTCGCATTGATGGACTCCTGATATAGTGATATTCAGAAGACATCCATAGTGCATATCAGTGTAAGCCCTCACTGTTTTGTGTCATTGTTGAGCAGAATTATAATAAACAAACTACATTGTTAATTGTGTCCAACTCAATTCCTGCCTCTAAGACACAACAAAACGTTCATTTTAAACTTCCATCCTTGGCTAATATGGTACTAATTTTGGTTACAGTGAATTATTTGACACCTTGCTTTACAAGTTACAGACTTCCATTAATTACTTACCTATTTATCCTACCTTTCACATATTTCTGTATTCAGTTACTGTCTGCATGATCCTATTTACTGGCCTTTATGCCTTCAGTACATTTTTGGTACTTCATTAGCAGTAACCTGATTGTGCCCAATGTGTATATCACCTAACCTCATAATCTTCCTCCCCACCCCTTTTTTAGTGAAACTGAAATTTGTTATTTAAACAGGCCCTGGTGTAAGATAGCAACATAGTGTACAGTGCACAAATATTTCTCCCTTCTCATGAGTTGGTATTTCTGTTTTGTTGCTGTTACTTAGAACCAATATAGCTGTTTGCTGCCAGCAGGTGTCACTGATTTCTGAAACTTAAGGGCCAATTAGAAACAGCAGATAGAAAAACGGAAAAAAAGCCTTCAAAGAAGGCAAATGGGAGACATATTTTTCAAAGAACATAAGTGTTCTTTATGATCGCCTTCAAAAATTCTAGAATTATGCAGAGGGAAAAGTTGCCACTTTTCTAAAGTTAATGTTGAGACTTAGGTGGTTTTATTAATCCAAACTCATTATCCACATATAAAATAAGAATGGTATGAAAAACAACTGAAGCTGAAGCAACATTCCTTTGTAGTGTATAGATCTGTAAGATCCATTATGTATGTCTTACTAGCACTAGTTAAGTAATACAGGTCTTTATTTATGGTCTGTGTCCCTGCTCTTTTTTTTTTTTTTTTTTTTTTTTTAAGAGTTATGTAAGGCACTTATACTCAAGGCTTTACAGGCAGAAATGAAAGTAGGCAACAGATGGCTAACGTGGAAGTAGGATTAAAAGCCTAATGACCTGGTCTACATGACGTACTCTACCTCTTTACAAAGGTATATTTGGATGGAGTAGTGATAATGCCATCACTCTTAGAATCTAAAAGATCTGTCTTAATCTAGAAAATATTAAACTAAATTCTTTCTAGGTTCCCTCCTAACTAGCTATTATATAAGGAATCCTATTGTGAACTGATGTGTTAACACTGGGTGTAAGATATTTGGGTTCCATTAAATGTATGGAGTGGTGTACTAGGAGTCTAGGGTTCTTTCCAGTATTACTGTGTAGATGGCCATTGAAAAGATGCTGAGTTTTATTTTGCCAGACCTGATCCTGACTGGTTTTTTTAAAAGAAACCAACAACCCACAGTTTTCTTAAACTTTATTAAAGCAGCTCTCTTGGGGTCTAATGGCTGTAGTGGCAGGTAGATCATGATTGTAGCCCTATTACTTGGAATGGTTCAAGAGCTATAATCCTGAGCCAAAGCCTATTGAAGTCAATGGAAGATTTTCCTTGCAGATCAGGCCTATATTTAGCAGATATTAGGACATTTTATTTAAACATAACCAGGAATGAGATGAGGGCAGCAACAGGGTATGTATGTGAATGCAAAGACTGCTTAAACTATAACATATTGTATTGCTACCCCTTTTGACCTGAGCAATAAACCAATATGCTGGGTCTTGCAGGTTGTTTCCATTGATGATGGGAGTCAAGTATTTCTTTGGTGCAGCCCTGTTTGTTTATAAAGAATGTACACAAAGCCCTGTTTCCCTGAAAAGAGTAGGAATCAAACAACAGGAGTCAGTTTCTTTGCTTACAGTTTCAAGCCTCTTTCCTCGTTTTCTCTCAGGGCCGTGCTACAGGTGCCTCTTTTGCTGTCTCCTTGACTTTCCTGCTGCCTTCTCTGGCTGCTTCTTGCTGCAGATGCATACCTTTCTATTAGACAATTCCCAAGTTCCTGTGTTTGCATTCAGCGAAACTGCTCTGCCCACAGAGTGCAGCTTCTGACTAGCCTTTCCTGTAGCCTATATATTGTAGTGGTTGCTCCTATTGTTTCAGCTGTCTTATTCCAAAGTGGAGCTTAATTGCTTCTTACATTTATCCTGAATGAAGTTAGAAGTCATGTCAACCAGCCCCAGTGAGGTTTCACCCAACCTCCATCCTAACGGTATATAGCTTATATGAAAAGAGCTGGGCATTATAGAACATTTTTATTTTTCATAAATAAAGAAGATTTGGAAATAACAATATGCATATGGGTCAGTCTGTTTTTTTCCCTTCAAATGGTTATTAAAGGATCTGGGTAGGTCCTGATGGTGAAATGAAGAGTTATCTGATTTTTATCTTTCTGATCCATAGTAAGAGGAAGAATCTCTATTGTAATTGTTTGGGATAGAAATGTCACATTTTCATTTCTGCGTTCATAGTATCCACTTCTGATGTATTTCTGATGTACATTTTAAATGAAGTCTTTCATCCTTTTTTTCCCCCCCACAGTGCACCATCTATCCATTTATCTCCTACAAAGCATTTAGTGAATGCAGTGCTTACTCCAAAACACATTAACTGTGGTGAGGCCAAAACAACTGTATGATCCATCCGTGCCTACTGAAAACGCCAAGGTCAGGGAAGCTGCAAAAAGGAGAGTAGATTCTCCCAAACTGGTAGCTAACACTGAATTTAGATTCACCAACCAGTCACAAACAGTGCCCCTGATGCCCCACACTGGTTATCAAGAAGCTACATCAAGAAATACACAGCTCCTTTTATTGTATTTTGTCTCTGGCTCCCAATCAACAGCTAGGTCTAGTAAAGAGTCAAGTCATTTAAAAACTCTATTCATTTTACCAAAATGTTCTCCTGATCCCCAAAGGGTCAGCCATGTTATCAGGTCAATATGAACTTGAATCTTACCCAAAATACCACGCTGCCAGCCAGTCCTTTACTATCTAAAACTAAAGGTTTATTATAAAAGGAAAGAAACAAACAAGATGAGAGGTGTTATATGGTCAAAGCAATCAGAAACATACAAATGACTTCAAAGTCCTTATATATCAGCTTCTTAGCAGTATTCGAGTTTGCAGACTTGTACAATTCTTCTGGAGTACATCCAGTACCTGGATGGGTCTCAGTTCTTTGTTTTACATCTTCAGAAAAAGCCTCAGAGTCCCCTGTCCATAGTCATGTTCTTACATACCTTAATGATTCACAAAGTGTAGCCCCTGGGTTCTTTCCCTAGGCTTGTTGTATAGTCGATGGCCTTTGATTGGCCCTCGATCAGGCTGACCAGTGCTGAGGCTAATCTAATTTTTGGTAGTACTGCAACAGTGTTTTTTAAACATACCTAAACACTTTTTGCAGAAACTGAAGATGTGTAATACATTTTCCTGCCCCCACCCTCCATAAAAAAAACCATGAGAGAGATGATTAGGTTCTGTCTAAACTACGGAAAAGAGTATATTTTTTAATTGAGTTAGCTGCCTCAGCATAGCTAATCTAATTTGAAATACCACCTCAGACCTGGTGTAGATGCAGTTTATCATCTTTAAACCCAAATTAGGATAGCATTTTTGCTTTTTCCTGCCACTTTCTTTGCCTTGCTTTTTGTAAAATCTTCTTTATCATCATTTTTCTTTCCTGATATTGATCTCAGGCAAAAACTTCTTCTTAGCATTTGCGCAACATGCCTTAGGTGGCACAGGACCAGGATTCATCACAGAATTTAGTCCACTGGTTGGATCATTAGCTTCCCCAGATTGGGCCAGGTACTGGTGGGAACTGCAACATGAACGCTGATCCAGGCTCCCACTCTCCCAGCAAAATAATGGATACAGCTGGTACAGCACTGAATTAATAAAAAATTAATGGAAGATAATATAGTTAATGCCAATCAACATGGATTTATAGAAAATAGATCTTGTCAAACTAACTTGATATTTTCTGAGGAGGTTGATAAAGATAATAGTGCTGATATATTATATAACTAGACTTCTGTAAGGCATTTGACTTGGTACTGCATGACATTGTGATTAAAAAATTAGAATCATACAAATGAACAGGGAACACATAAAATGGATTAAAAATGACTAACTGACGAGGTCTCAAAATGTAATTGTACCCGGGAAATCACCATTGAGCTGCTTTTACAGAAAGCAAACAATATGAGCTTTTAAAATGGACAAATGTAAAGTTATACATCTAGGAACAAAGAATGTAGACTGTGCAGGAGCTAGGACTATTGGGAAGGCATGACACTGAAAAAGACTTTAGGGTCAAGGTAGATAATGAGCTGTGATCATGAGCTCCCAGAGCAACGCTGTGGCCAAAAGAGCTAATGCAATCCTTGTATGTATAAACAGGTGTATATCAAGTAGGAGTAAAGAAGATAATATTACTTCTGTATTTGGCGCTGGTGCAACTACTACTGGAAAATTGTGTACAGTTCTGTTATCCACAATTCATGGAGGATGTTGATAAGTTGAGGGAGGGTTCAGAGAAATGCCATGAGAATAATTCAAGGATTGAAAAATGTGCTTTATAGTGAAACACTCAAACTCTCAATCTCTTAAATTTAACAGAGAGAAGATTAAGTGGTGACTTGATCATAATCTATTAGTACTGATACGGAGAACAGAAATTTCATAATAGAGGGCTTTTGACTCTAGCACAAGAAGGTACAACACAATCCAATGGTTGGGAATCGAAGCTAGACAATTTCAGACTAGAAATACAATGAGCATTTTTAACAGCAAAGGTAATTAAGCATTGGAAGAAGGGTTGTAGTGGATTCTTCATCACTGGAAATTTTAAAATCAAGATGAGATTTTTTTTGAAAGATATGCTTTAGTTCAAATGGGAATTGATTCAGGAAAGTCCTATGGCCTGTGTCATATAGGAAGTTAGACTAGATGATCATAGTGGTCTTTTCTGGCTTTATAATCTATAGTTCTGTGAATCACCTCAAAAAAGCTCTTCATTTCATTGAAAAACAGGATATGACGACAACAAAATTTGTGTTCTTCCTCTTCCCTTGTGAACTTGATTGTGTCATTTACTGTCACTGTGGTTTGAGGAGTACATGTAACACCATCTACTGTAGCAATAAGAAAGACAAAATAAACTGAAAGAGCGAAGAGTGGTTTCTCTTGTGGTGTGGTGAATCAGCAAGAGAAGTAGGACTGATGTTGTTAGTGTGATTCTTATAGCTCTACAGCTGAAATACACAAAAATAAAAACAGTCTGTCTGTAGATCTAGGTTCTTATGTGACTCTTATGACCAGAACCTGAGCGCTTTCCACTTCTTCATACTCCACCCCCATTCCCGCAGTTGTGATCACTGAGGCATCATCATCTCTCCAGCTGCGAGGATAGGCATGAATGTAGATCTCCTTAATGGTAACATTTTACACAGAAGTCCAATAAGCCTGTTTGATTTCCAGAATACCCATTTATATACAAAATGCCATAGGGTTGTTCCATAATAGGTGGTTAGTCAGGGAGAAATTGTCACCTGGCTCATACTAGAGCTGCTCCTGGAGCTTCAGGGAAAACAGTGGGAAGCAGTTAGGAAGGCAGTGCCCTGTGCTGCAACCCTATAGCTAGGGGCCTGATTCAAACATTTCAATTTAAAAATTGTATGGCCAGACTCGGGGAATACATTTTCATTTTGTAACTAAATACAAATTTCTTTTTTTGACAGTCACTTTCAAGGGCTACTGTTTAGAGCCCCGAGGGGGACAGATTGTTTGCCACTGGTGTATGTTTATCATTTGCCTTCCATTGGATTGAATCATAATAATTTTGTATGTACTGTAATCTCTACACTGCTCATAATAAAGAAGATTCAATTCCAGCCGTTCTTTTGGATCAGGAGCGTCTGGGTTTTAGTCACTCTCAAGTTCTGAATGACCATGGCAGTCACAGCCATATCGTGAGGCCCTAGTTGATTTTTAATACATAGAAGCAATTTTCGCTTTTTGTATTGAAAAGTTAGTGTTTAAGTATACAGATATACAGTATACAAATATATTTCATATTGTTTGCCCTGAGTAGTATTTGAAACTATATTTTACCATTGAAATGTATGTTGAAAGCATGGATTAGATGTGAAGTAGACTTAATAGTCAATTCTAAACCAAATCAAAATTTAAATAATAGATAATGAAGTAAGATGCAGTGTAACTTTTGCATATTAATACAATAATGGCGGGTCTTTATTCTTAATAATAAATCATGCAGAGTAACATTTCTGTGTGTGATTTTTGCCACTAGGGAACAACATATTTATTACTGTACTAGGGAAACAGGAAATAACTCAGAAATAAATTACGCAAGTGGTTACTGGATTAGGCAGACATTTCAGATTCCCTTTGTATTAAGTAAGCCATATGTTGGTAGCTTAATAACATTATTGTAGGAACCACTGAGTAATTAGTCTTTAGTTGAAGTATTGCAAAGATGACAGTCAAAAAAAGCCTAGGAAAAATAAATGAAAGAGAAATATCTCCTGAAAACAGTTTGACATAACCATATTATCTAGGCTGACCGAATGGTATTAATGGGATGTGAAAAGATCTGACAGATGAGAAGAGTCATCTAATGGGAGAGAATCCAATAGGTATTCTGGAAAGATATCACACTACTATTTTGTTATTGTTGCTATTCCTTTTTTTTTTTTTTTTTTCATTAAAGACTGCTGAATATATAGAAGGGTTTTGACAAGAAACAGATAGTTCAGAGTTTTCCTTCAAAATTCAGAATTACTGGTTTTTGTTTTGTTTTCATATTTCATTTTCAGTGGGAGTTTGGTGGGGAGAGGGTTGTATATCACAAGGGAATGGGTAGTAGCTGTGGCCACACTCTGATGAATTTAGCATTTCATTGTGCAGAGCTTCTGTAAATTGAACTCCTAAAACTCTTTCTAGTATTCCACCCCTAATGTTTGCAGGTAACAAAGATCCAGGTGTAGCAGCTCAGCTGCAGTCGTAGCATTTTATTTCTGTTTTCAGTTGTGCTCTTTTCTCTTCTGAAACCATTAGTTTTTTGCATGTGGGTAAATAAGTAGTTTTGAACTCTATCATACCACTGTCAACCCAAACTCTAACTATGCAAAGGAGGATGAGGGGTTAAATGGGAGGGAAAGCATTCCATTTCATGGAGCAATTAATGATCTTTCATTTCAAGCTTCTAATTTCAAAAAGTCCAGCAACAAGAAAGTGTTGCATACATTTAACATGTGTAAACATTTCACACGGGAAAGCTATAAGGTGGTAAACCACTTAGTTTTCATATGTTTGTGCTGCTTGGAAATAGACTCAATTTGTTACGTTATCAACCAGATATTATCAGTGTAAAGCAACAAAACCAAAATAAGTTTGTAATATTCTAGCTAATTCTCTTTCGATGGGCCAAAGTCTGCCACTCTTACTCGGGTTGAGTAGAGCCTTACTCTGCAATATCAGTGGGTCTGTTGTCTGAGTAAGGTTTTACTGAACTTGAGTAAGGGTGGCAGCAGAATCTAGCACTCTGTGAGAATATTAATGCAATTATGGTCCCAAGATAAAAGCAGTCGTCATGTAGTATCCAAATGTATAGCTTTTCAAATCTGTATCTTCTTCGTCTATACAAGTATGTGATTTTTCAAGTGCTCTAAATACTTACCTAGTTCCTGCAGAGCTTAAAGCAAAACATGGTATATGATCATACTCTTTTTTCTTGTTGACATTCTTGATAATTTCCAGAATTGAGCTTTTTCACTGCCATATGTGTATATCATGTGCCATATATGATGCACTGATAGGAAGCTTGGTCTTATGATTAAGACACGGGGCTGGGACTCAGGAGATCTGGTTTTCAGTTCTCCACTCAATAACAGATTTCCTGTGTAATACTGTGCAATCACTTAAGCATTCAGTCTCTCAGTTCCTCATCTCTAAAATGGGAATTATGCTTCCTTGTTCCCAGTCTTTTTCCATTGTGTCCACTTAGACTGCAAGCTCTTCATGGCAGGGACTATCTCTTACTATATGTTTATACAGGGTCTAACATAAAGGGGCCCCAATGTTGGATGTGACCGCCAAATACTACCATAATACAATTATAAAAAATTATAACAACATACATTCAGCAAAGCTGCACCAGTTCAGTATGACCCTATGGAAATAGGCCCTTGTATTTTATTTTTCAGTTTTATCATGTTACAACACAATAGTGGCACTTATTGGCATGTGCCATTCTGTGTGCTGAATCTTGGTCCAGTGCTGTTTGTGCTCCAATGTGGGAAAAAAAGGCATAGGAAGCCACTCTGACATCACCACCACAGCAGCAAGCAGCAGGGGACAATCTTTTATAGCATGCAACAAAGCACAGCTGAATGCTCACCCACTCACCACATTCCCAACAGGCATGGTCTACATTTTAGAGGATGTGTCTAGCTGTTCAGGTGGCAAGATCCTAGACTGCAATCATCAGCATGCAAGCTCAAAGAAACAGCAAAGCACACCATGCAGCACGACTCACCAGCTCAGAATCTTCTTCTGGTGGCAGGATTATGGTAGCAGAAGCCTCACTCTTCTGGTGTCCCTTCTTCCTTACCCTTTGCCAGACACAACAGGATTTAGTCCTAACTGTCAGTATACTACAGAATTATTTCTTTGTTAACAACTTCCCCACTTTTAAAAATGCATTTTATATTCAATAAGAGTTTAGAGGCTATGGTAACAAAAAACTTGCCTTAGAGCTGGGGAATTTGAGGACTTAAAATCTTTCTTCAAGTTTTTTTAAATGCTTTGAACATGTTTGTGGGCAATTTGAAATACTTTAAAAATAATAAGTTGGTTTGAGATCCCAGATCAGTTAACAGAATGTAAGTTTAGACTTACACACACAAAAAATACATACGTTTAAAATGTAATCAGAAAGGTATTGTATGTGCACAAAACCATAGCTAGATAATGGTATCAATTTACCCAACCAGAGAAGGTAGTAGCTGTCTTGATGCTACTTTAGGAGTTAGTGATGCCATCAACTCTTTCATGGGAAGCACAGAATTCTGATCTCAGGTACTGACAAGTAAAAATCCTTTCAGGTCAACTTTCTCATATTGCTAGTAATGTTAATTTTCATGAGACATGTATTCTGTAAATGACCTGAGGTTTTAGAGGGGTGTAGGATTTGTAGATACAATATTTTCTGAAGCATTTATTAGTCTTTTAGTGCTTTGGAGAGACCACAATGTGCTTCCAGAAAAGGCCACTCAGCTAGCCCAAATCACAATTAAATATCATTTATGGGCTCTATCACAGCTTTTTGCCCTGAGCTTGGAGTAGTGCAGAACCCCACTGTCCTTGCTGAGGCACAAGGAGCTATTGTGCTTCCAGAGTTCATCTGGTGCATGTGGGAGTGTACCAGTTTCTACACCACTCCTAGGGGTAAGGACCATGGCCATGGCCTCACCTTCTCTCTTACCTTCCTTGGAGTGACTTGTTCCCTAGGGGTTGTTACATGCAGCAGAGATCAGGCCTAGCAGGATAAGGCACAAAGAAAATGAAGGTTCTTTGTAACCTCAGCACCCATGCAAAGGCTAGCCATAATTTGGCGCTATATAATATGCATTCTTCAGTCTGACATACAGACATTATTAACTAAACAGACTTGTCCATCGGAGAACAAGGTTGATGTAGAATGCTCAGCACAGGTAGGCATGTTGCCCCTCTTAGGACAGATGCCTATTGTGACAGGATAAAAATCAATTTGGTATCATCAGATACTGTCTAGTTCTAATCTGAAAACTTTCAAAGAACATCCTCTAAAATTTTGTCAATCTTTTCTGCAAAACCATAGTCTGTGAATACAGCGTGGTGGTTTCCAGAAATTACCCAGGCAGGTTGGCTATTAAACTAACAAACTATACCTACTTAATACATTAAATCGATAATATAGATTGATATTTTTAAAAATTGCTTTAGAGGTGATAGTTCTGGTAAGGGATCAATCCCTTATGCCAGTGTTCTTCATTGCAAGGCCCAGGAGCCAGTGGTGGCTCTCATTGACCCTAAATGCAGCTCTCTGATTAATTGTTTATATTCCAATTTATTTTATTTTAATATGATATTTTAATAGAATATGTACCGAGCCTATCAAAGTCCGCCTTCTTTACACGTCACATTGACCACATGGTACGATGTGCGTCAGTAAGAACATCTAAGTATATCCGTTGTATAATAACCGTAATATTACCATAGCAATCAACATAGAACTCGGAGTGTTCAACCATTTGTGTCGTATATTATGTTTTGGCCCCAGTGAATTACTGGAAAGAATGGATAGATTCTTAATTCCATTGAAGAGAAAATTGGAAAGTGAAACAGGAGGAAAAAGCAGATAAGAACGTAACTGTGGATATTAATGAAATGAACAAACAAAAGTTTTAGTTACACTAGTCGCTCTGTAACATTACATCATTAAGGAGTAGCAAGCAATGTGTTAATTTAGTAGTTGATGCGGCTCTCACACTGAAGGTTTTTTGCCAAAGTGGCCGCCACTTGAAAAATAGTGACAATCACTGCCTTATGCCATGTAGAGATCAATCCCATGGAGTTTGGATTGTTTGGATTACAAAATATCTACTGGAACCAAGCTTCCTTCTGTAAATGCGGGGTGTGGGGGAAGAGTTCACAGCAAGGTTCTAAATTATGTTCCAAGGAATAAACTCAAAATAAAATAAAAATGCTTGCATCAGACTCTGCTTCTCCTTGAAACAGAAATAACAGCTTTGTCCAACTGGAAGGTCAAACTAAACCAAAAAGGCTTTATATTTGCCCAAAATGTCCTCCTTTTCCCCAGGAAGAAATTGGGTCTCACTCCCCAGAACACATATTTAAGGCCCTTATCTGCACTACAAAATTCTGTGTTTAAAAATGGGTTTATCCTCCCATGGATTTCATATGCTTTTCTTGGTCATTGCATATTAGGCAAAAGTATGTTAATCCCATTTTAAAGAAGCATTTTTGAGATCAGGTCTGAAAAGGGTTTTCTAAAATGGGATAACATGCTTTCACTTGGAGTAGATAAATATATGATATAATCTTGATAGGTTGAACCTATTTTTAATATTGGTCCAGCCTATGCCAAATTCTTTAGTGTAGACAGAGCTATTTAATAATCGGAGACAAATTCATATTATGCTACAACTGTGTGTATCCATACAGGGCTGGCCCTAGACCAAATGACATTCCAGGCGAAGAATATCTTCAGCACCCTCCTCCATCTGTTAAACTTTTGACTACCTTATTTTTTATTGCATTTGTAGCCCATTTCATTACTTTGATGCACCATTTGCATGCATGATTTATCCCTGACACACAAAACAATAAATGTGCATGCTACGATCTATAAATCTGTATTTATTCATGCCATATATATGAAAAATAAAAAATTGTTCCCTCTGAGCTTATAGAAACTTTTTAATTTTAAGAATAACTGAAATGCACTAACATCAAGAAATTGAACCGTGCACCAACATTGGGTGGGCCAGTATTAAATAGTGTTACAATAGGTGATAGCCTTAGATTGTTAACCCTCGTCCTTTCGTTGAAAAGGTCGCTTTTCTCACCTTTCTCACCTCACAAACTGAAGCACAGCGTCAGAGAGAGCCAAAGATTCAAAGACTGGCCAATGGCATTTTCAAGGAATCAAACAGGAAGTGATGTCAGTCTCTTGTTAGCCATCGTTGATTGAAGATATGTTTTAATGAGCCTCAGCTTCAAAAAGCTGCACTCACTACTCATGATTGTGTCCGGCAGCATGAGATTCTACAAGTCCAGAACATTCTAGGAGGTTAGTGAAAAATGAATCCACATACGGAATACCTGAAACATTTTACTTCAAACATTCTATTTTCCCTTCTGTCGCTAACAACAAAAACAGCAACCTGATCCCAGCACCCCCCCTAATCTGGCACTCCAGGCAGTCAGGTGGATCACCTGCCCCTAAATCCGGCCCTGTATCCATACTCATCTCTGGAGCCTTGTCTCTACAAGGAATTGATCAGTGGTGCTGAAAACGATGCCTGCAGCTGGCAGCACATCTACAGTGAGATTCCCAGTGTGACTCTCACTGGTTTCAGTGGAAGAAGTGTTAGTAACAATAGGGACATTTTCATAGCATATACCAGGCTTCAGTCAATGGTGGTCATTCAACTTTCAAGACCTTCTTCAAGGTTTGTCCCAGAGCTTCCATTCTTTTACACTGGACAGAATCTTTCTAGATCATTCTAATTTATGATCAGCATGGGGACAAACCCAAAGTCCAGTTCAAATTGATAAAGAAACAATGTTAAAATAATGCTCTATTTTTATTCCCTGTGATTGAATTGATTTAACCCTTCAGTTAGGAAAGCATCCCTCAACTATTAGGCATCTGCTTGACTCCCATTGATTTAAATGTGATGTAAGCAACCATCTAAACATAAGCATGTATTTAAGTGCTGCCCTGAATAGAGAGTGAATTAAGTGCAAGCTTAATTGCCTTCCTGAATTGGCACTTTACTGCATAATCTATCTGTCTCTTTGTCACATAGACTTTGCTAGTGAAAACATTTGGTATGTGTCAGAGGCTGGGATTTTGATGTTGGGGTTACTTTGGAGTGAGGGACCTCCTAAAATTTGTCCTAGCCAGAATGAATGTAACATGGAGTACTCAGGATTCAGATACTATGGTGATGAAAGGTTTATAAAATGTAGTGGGATGAAACGCAGTATGTAAGGGAATTTAAGGAAGCAAAATCTAATTTCATTGCCCAAACTGAATTTTGGTCAGGAAAAAAGCTAACACATTCTCTTGACAAAAGTGTCATGGGATCTTTAAATGAATATATATAAAAATGAACTTTTACATCAGCACATTGTCCCCGGGAGCCACTTACTAATTTGCCAACAGTGTTTTGTGCATTATTTTGGAGTTCTCCCATCCATGTACTGACCCTACTTAACTCGAAAACTGATGAGATTACAAATTAAAATAGCTTGGCTTCAGTACTCCAGAACAGTGGTTCTCAACCTATTTACCACTGTGGATCAGTGGTGTACTGAGTGGAGGAGGGCGGGGGGGGGCCAGGCCTCTGGGCACCAGCTTGCGGGGGGTGGCTCCGGGCCAGCCCTTCACGATGCGCAGGCTCTGAGGGCAGCTGCCCCTTAGAACCTTTTGCGCCCCCCACCCCCAGCTTGTCATGAAAGGCTGGCCCAGAGCACCCCCCCCCAGGCCAGAGGGTGAGGCCAACTCACCCAAGCCAGCGCCAGGCTCCGGGACTGGAGCGAGAGAGGTGGGAGTTGCGCGGTGGGTAAGTGTGGCAGGGGAGGGAAAGCAGCAGTGGAGCCAGAGCTGGGCTTCGCCACAATGAGCTGCAGAAAGTCCCCCAAGCAGGAGGAGGTAAGTGGCGTGAGTCCCCGTCCCCCCCCCGCACCCCACCACCACCACAGGTACAGACCTCCCTGTCCCTGGGGCAGCTGGGGGCAGCACCATCTGGTGGGAGCTGGGGATCCCTCCTGCCCTGCACGGGGAAGGCATGAGGTCTGAGGGGCGCAAATGCAGGCTTAGCCTCTGGGTGCTGGTGACCCATGGTACGCCACTGCTTTGGGTCACATATGCAGCTTTCAATGTGTTATGTGGGTCGCATCCACATAATATATATACTAGCTGTATGGCCCTGAGGTTGTCACATGGGCCACAGCTGTGTGCTTTTTGAGCCACAAGCAGCCCGTGGGCTCTGGGTTGAAAACCACTGCAATAGAATAAAATAATCCAGGCTGTGTAATTTTTTATTTACATGCACTTGAGTGTGTTTCTGAAAATGATCAACTTGATTCTGCTGATTCTGACACCTTGTGGGACAATTTTAAGAATAAGACACTGGCTACTGCCAAGGATGTCTTTGGAACAACAAAGAACAAACAACCTGAGGGCTTTGCAGCATCTGAACATCTGCTGCTCCCACTAATAGAAAAGAAAAAGCAAGCTCACCTAACTTTACTTCAACGACCAACTAAGTCCAGAAAGCCACTAGAAATCGGGGACAAAATAGGGGACAGAGTAGACAGTAACAACTACCGAAGGATATCTTGCAAGGATCTTGCTGAAATTTCTCCAAGTACTTGCTGAGAGAGTTTATCCTGAGAGCCAGTGCAGGTTCAGAGCTGGATGCTCCATGACTGGTGTCCTTTGCAATGAGCTTGTTGCAAGAAAAAAGCCATGAACAATTGGCACCTCTCTATGTAGCATTTGACATGGTTTGCAGGAATGACATATACAAGATCCTGTTGAAAATTGGCTGTCCACAAAAAGTGCTCTCCCTATTTAAGAAGTGCCATGAGGGAATAAAGGCAACTATCCAGTATGAAAATGAAACATCGTCTGAGTTTAGCATTGATATTGGCATGAAGCAAAGCTACGTCTTAGCACCTACCAGCTTTGGCATCTTTTCTATTCGTCTTAAGTACACTTTCAGAAATGATCAATCTGGCATACTAATTGAATCAAGGATGGATAGCAGCTTGTTTAACATCAGGTGATTTCAGAGCAAATGGCATCTCACCCAGCTTGCTATTTGGGATCTGCTCTTCGCAGATGACGCTGCATTCATCTCTAATTCACCTGATGAAGTGCAGAGCATGATGAATAATTCTTTGATGCATGTATCAAATTTGGCATAGTAATCAGTATTAAGAAAACAGTTGTCATGTCACAGGGCACCAAAATCCCACCTAATGTCTATGTCAATAATGAAGCTCTGGACAACGTGGATCACTTCTGCTATCTTGGCTCAACTTTAACCAGCTCAGTTAGCCTTGATATAGAACTCTATGCAAGAAACGGTATAGCCTCTGTCACCTTTGGCAAACTTACTTCATGTGTCTAGAACAAAAAGCTGCTAACCCTGAATACAAAGGTGTCCATCTATCAGGCTTGTGTCCTCAGTACCCTCCTTTACAGCTGTGAAAGCTGGGTCACGTACTCCAAGCAGGACTGGAGATTGAACAGCTTCCACCTTCGCTGTCTCAGAAAAATCCTTGGAGTGACTTGGGACCAATGGATCATTAACAATGAGATCCTTGAGAGAACCGGCCCACAGTCTGTGCAAACTATGCTGGATGCTCACAGGCTTCGCTGGCTGGGACGTGGAGCGCATGCCTTAAGATTGTCTGCTGAAGGTTGTGCTGTATGGCCAACTCAAGAACTACTGGTGATGCGGAAGAAGGCCAAAGCTCTGATACAGCAACAAGGTCAAGCAGGGTCTCAAGAAATTCAGCATTCCAAGTGGGAGAGCCCTGCCCACAACCACTCTGTCTGGAGAAGCTGGGTCAAGGCTGGTGCGGTCATCACAGAGAGTCATCAGAGAGCCCAGGCTGAGGCCCGTAAGCAAGCCAGGAAGCAGAGTGTGCTCCAACCTCCATCTGGTGAGTGGACCTGTATCAGTGGTGAGAAGGTCTGCCGCTCATGCATTGGGCTTTTCTCCCACACTACTGCTAAGCACCATTGACAGACTGACTTTGTCATGTTTCCTTTCATCTGACATGTTGGATGGCCATCTAATTTTTTAATTTTTGTTTTAGCAACCAACACATTCTTACTAAGAGAGATATGTGTGATGAAACAACTAACTTTTTTTTTCTGAATCCATTCACTGCAATTCAAACACATGAATGTTTAAACTGATTATGGAGCTTTGAAAACATTTCCATTCCAAACAAAAGCCAGCAATAATGCAAATATTTCTGTGGTTAGTCCCTCAAGAATACATATGGTTTTTGATAGCAAAATGCATGATATGACATAACAGATATTAAAAAACAAAACATTTTATGCATTAGGACGAAGTCTGCTGTGGGTATAGGCATAATTTGGAATATTTTTAAAGGAATTTAATCACATGACAGAATTGTTATGCAGATGAAGTGGTTTGCTGCTGGCTGAGTCTGACTCCCACCCTGGCAGAAACGGGAGAGGATAGGCTCAGGGGAGGGAATCCTGGGTGTGGGGCCAGAACAGAAGTTGGGGGCAGTGGCAGAGATGATTATTGGGGAGGCCCGTGCCCCTGCTTGCCCCCTTCCCCCCCCCCCGGGCACACCCCTAGGGAGAGGCCAGCATTTATAGCATTACCTTGTTCTTGTCTCTCAGTTCACAGTAACTGGGATCCAATAGATTCAGTCCACTGATCGTAGCTTTGGTTTCCTCCAAAGTGTAATCACAGGATACACAATGTGAATATAGCTGCATTGTACTTCAGCTGTAATAAAGACCCAGGAGTAGAGCCTGCCTTCACATTTTTAAGTGGGCCTGCTGTGACACAGAGGCTGATTGGTGGTTCACAACTCTGTCTCAGCAACTCTTGTCACTACACCTAACACACTGTTGTCATAACCTGTATCTGAAAGGTGTCATGTGAGGTATCATATACAAACTGGTAACACACTGGTTCTGAAAATCCCTGTGTGGTGTTGGGTTTCAGGGTTTTTTTTTAAAGAACCAAAGTAACACAAATCATCAAAGTCTCTGGCCTCATTTCCCTCAGGCAGGCTGAACAATGCCAAAACAATGTTATGATGATCCATTTTGTAATACTTTGCTGCCCTAAAGGTTCAGAATCTGTAGAGTGGCAAAGTCTGGGCATATCGTACTGTAGGAGAGATCCGTACCCAGATATGGCATTCAGACATGAAACATGGATGCATAGCACAACTCCTTCATTCCCCTGAGGAAACCATTATAGAGCAGTGTGGATGGCAGCTGAGAAGGCTCATGACTCTCACCCGAGAAAGGGTGTAAAATAACACATAACTATGAAGTAAATAAAATAGGAAAATGTGAAAAACTGAAGGGAACAGAAAGTGAGCAATGCCACAAAGTGTTTCTTCCCATATGACCTTTCAGAATGCTTTGCTGAGCTAAATGATATCAGCTTCCTTTCAACAAGACAATTATTATATTTGAAAATACATATCTATTGATTATTAAAATGCACTCATTGAGGATTAACTGTGTCAATTACCCAGTTTTCAGAAAGTAATAAATATAATTAATTTTTAATTTATGCACATACAATAACTTGCCATAGACTTGCAGTTTAGATTTCATTCTAGGAACAGTAATTTAAAGCAATCCTTGAAATATTTCTTTCTTCACATGGGGGATGGGGGACAGTATCTCTTCGAAAGACAAGGGGTAAAAAAGGACCTAAGTACCATTTTTGAAAGTGGCAGAGGAGCCTATGTCCCATTGACTTTCAGGGTTTGTCCACATGGAGGTGAACAGTATGGCCACACAAGAAGTGCTACAGTGGTACAGCTATGACACTGCAAATAAGTGTAGACATTTGCTACAGTGATGGAAGGGTTTTTTCTCATCACTGTAGAAAATGTACCCCCTCAAGAGGTAGTAGTTAAGCCAACAGAAGAATTCTTCCATCGACCTAACCGTGTCTACACTGGGGCTTAGGCCAGCTTAATTTACATCTCTGAGTAACATAGCAAGGTCAACCTAAGCTTTAGGCACAAACCAAGCCTTAGTGCACTGCAAGCCAGGGTGTAAATCTGCTCTAGCTTGCTGCACACTATGTTGCCATGTGGACCCTGCTACCACACACTAAAAGTTGTGTAGTGTGCTTTGACATACTGCTGTTTGAAACCATGAAATGTCAAAACACACCATGGAACTTTTAGTGCACAATAGCATTATCCACATTGCTAGTGAATGCACAGCACCCTACCATACTGTAGTTTTACATTGCAGCTTGCCACGCACTAATTGACCACGTGGACAAAACTTCAGTCAGACTTAGGTGCTTTTGAAAATGTTACCCATAGTAGTGTGAATTTAGGAATAACTAAAGTTTCCAGCTGATGACCATGTGTTCCAAACCAAAATTAATCAATAACTTGAGAAATCCTCTTTCTCATTTCTCACTCCACAGTTGTTTTAGCCTTTTAGACTGAGGGAAAAGAAGGAAAGGGAAGAAAAAGGATGACTTTGTGGTTGATACTGGAGTCGGTCTCAGAAAGTTTTCAGTTCTGCCACAAACTTCTTGTGTTACCTTGGGCAAGTCACTCTGATTTCTCTATGCCAAGTTTCCCATCTGCAAAATAGGAATAATACTACTACTTACTGCACAGGAACACTTTGGGGATAAATCCATGTCCGTGAGATGCTCTGATACTATGATATGAGCCATTTAACTACTTAGCTACATAGAGAGAGAGAGACAGAAAGATAATATGGGTTATCTGATCCCAGTTGTCTCTCATATCCATAAGGAAGAGAAGAATTTAAATGTGAAAATGCTGCAATTTTTATTTATAAACATACAAATGATTGGCTATTTGTAGAAGACTTAATGCAGCTCATTGAGTGAATTGCATACTTTTTTTTCATTTGTCAGCAAAACTGGGTGAGAGAGAGGAAGCACTTGGTATTAAGGCAAGGAAACATCAAATAAAAAACTGAACTTGTTTGCTCTTTCTTCCATTCATCTTCACCTTATTTCTTAAAAAACACAAACAAAGACAAAAAAGAAAAACCCAAAAACTTCCTCTTCATCTTCTTCAGTTTCTAGTTCTTACTTCTTCTCTACTCTTTTTTCCCTTCATTCGGTCCTTTTCTTTCTTCCTTCTTACTTCCCTTTCCTCTCTCCTGTTTTGGCTTGTTCATTTTTTTTCTTTAGTTTCAATCCTGCAGTGCTGCATCATATCTTTATTATCTTATATCTTTATCATCTTTTGCCAGAAGCATTTTTCCTTCATCTTGTCTCAACTCCCCTGCCCCCCTTTCTCAGACACTGGGAAGTGAGACCAGTTCCAGAAAAATGCACTGCAAGGACACAGCAACTTAAGCAGATACTATGTACAGGTTGCATATAGAAATGGCTTGGAACTGAACATCTCTGAACTTCAGAAACACTAGTCAACATTTTGTATATGACTATACAATAGGTTGATCAAAACCCAGATCCAAACACCTCCATATATTGGGGCATTTGAAACCTGAAACTCAGGGAGTGGTTTGGTCTGATTTCTAATTTATCCAAGACTAATAGTGGAATGTAGTGGAAAGAAGTATCATAACTCAGAAATATTTTCATACCCACAGCTTTCATCTGCTGAGTAAAAAAAGCCAAGGATCACTTATTGACTTCTTCATTGGTCTGTGAAAGCAATAACTATGAAGTAACAACCCCAGATTAAAAAAGTAGGCAATAGCAAACATTCTGTCCTTAGGGGTTTGGGACATGAAATTATTGACTAAGAAAATGCATGTTTATTATCATTCTCTTTCTAGTGACAGTTGGCCTGAGCAAGAGAGCCTTTTCACTGTATTGCTAATCCCTGATATAATTCATCAAGAGCTCAGCATTTTCTTCATTGTGGGCAAGACACAATTTGCCATCCTTGTCAACACACAGAACTCAGTCGTATTTAAGATTTTCCTTTTAGTAAGGTTTAGACAGTTGTAGGCAAATATGAAAGAACTCAGTGCTGGGTGCTATAAGAAAACCGTAAGGTAAAATATTTCTAAAGCTATAAAATAGTATTTAACACCCAATTTTGCATCTTGAGATAAATACACTGTGTACAGAATGGTCATCACTACCACTTTCCACAAATGGCATTTGGCAGGCCGACACACATTCAGTGCTGATGTACCACACGATCAGTTACCACTGATGTAGCATACTGTGCATAGTGTCCCAGCATCAGCAGGCATGTTGCCATATATCTCCTCAGGGCAGAGAGTGTCTTTTTGTTCTGTGGTTTACAGTCCCAGCACAAGGGGGTCCTGGTCCATGACTAGGGCTCCTAGGGTTGAAATAAGCAGTGAGCTCCAAATCTCAACCCAACTATTTTGTTGCATTTTGTTCTCCAGGAGGGAAAAATTGTGAATAGTAGACAGGAATCTGAATCTAAACACTAAGACCTGTACATCTCTCTATCAGCTACAAAGAAATAGCACATTTGATTTAATTCATGGCTACATTGATCTAATCCAGCTAAACTTTAAGGGCGAAAGCCTTTTGGTCATTACTTTGGACTTTACAAAATTCCCACAGATGCCAATTGACTTTAGGATTTGGCCTGAAAAACCTTCAATAGAGGATATATTATTTTCGCTTTGTTCCCACCGTGTCAATTGGGAATAACCTGACAACAACGCAGAGGGTGAGAGTCTACTGGAGTGGGCATCAGTCACCAGCCTATAACTTCTCTGTGACCCAAAGCAAATGCCAGGCTTTCACAGAAGCCTCTTCTCCCAACACTGCCTCTCCGTCTTCTGGGCAACTGATGCCTGTGGTCCTGGAGCAGAAGGTGCTTGAAGCTTTCCCAAAGTTTCAGCATCAGTAACAAACTTCTTTCAGAAGGCCCAGTGGAATTTTCAGAAAGTTCAGTGGGTGGTCTTTCAAGTAAAACTAGAGATGTCTGTCAGCGAACTGGTTGAGTTGGACTTGACATATCCAGCCAACGTACATTACTCCTGCAAAACTTCCTGTGAATTAATTCAGGCAGCTGATGACTCCTTTTTCAGAGAAGAGCTTGACCAGGCATAAATCTTATGAAAAAAGGAAATGCTAATGGTCTGGATTATATCCATATAGAGTTCCTACTTCATGTAGACACAAAAGCTGGTTGTTTCAGTTCATCAACTGATGTTTCCAGGACAACTGCATCCTAAAAATCTGGTGCAGGGCAAAGATCGTAGCCATTCCAAAACCAGGAAAACTGCTGGAAGATCTCAAGAGCTATCAACCCATTCACTCACTCTCTTTTGTGTCACATACAAGTTTATGAAGAGACTGTTTCTGATGTTCATTAACAAGGTTATTGAACCACAACTGCCCTGTTTTTGGGCTGGCATTAGATGAGGATGGTGTTCCCAAGATCAAGTCATTCACTTAACACAAGACTTTGTGTGTCAAGAAGGACAAGGAAGTTGGTGCTGTTCTGATGGATCTGTCAGCTGCCTATGACACTGTCTGCCATGCAGAGCTGACTGACAAATAGTTGCAGACTGTTCCCTGTAAGCCCATGTGGTTTATTAAAGAAATAATCCGGAATTGGAGCTTCACCTTGCAATCTGTAGACAAAGTTGGCCTGCTTAATCATCTCTGTAACGGACTCTCACAAGGATTTGTTTTGGTTTCTCTGTTTTTCAACATATATACTTATGACCTACCAACAACTAAGGCCAACAAGTACATATATGGATCTGCGCATGATATCCGACTCGCTGATGCGGGCAATGAGCGACATGATATCAAAGGGTAACTCAGCCAGGACATGAATGCTCTTGCCTCTTACCTTTGTCTCTTGAGACTTACATTAAGAGAGTCTACGAGAGTTGTGGTGGCCACAACTTTCCATCTGAATAATCGCTTGCTTGATCAACCCCTTACAGTCCGTGTTGAGGTTTGTCCACTTCCTTTCCAGCCAATTGTCACTTATTTAGGAGTCACACTGGACCATAGTCTAACATACTGGTCCCATCTAGGACACTTAAAGAAAAAGATCACCTCCCACACTGCTTTGATCCAGAAGCTAGCAGGAACCTCTTGGAGATCACAGACAAATGTTCTATGAACCTCAGTCCAGACACTGGTATTTGCTCGAGCAGAATATTGTGCTGCAGTTTGGGGCAGAAGTCGTCATATGCATCTTGTTAATTCAGAGCTGAATCCAGTTACCTATATTATTAGTGGTTACCTTAGTCACACATCATCATCTAATTTATTTATGTTGGCTCATATAGCTCCCCCAAAACTTTGACATGATGCCATCTTCATCCTCAAAATTTCAGGAAGGGCTATGACAGGTGAAAACAACCTGCTGCACACCAGGCAGAAAATGGTTCCAATAGATGCACATAAGCAACACATACTTCCCGCAAGAAGATCTGCCCACTTTCAGAAGAAAACACCTAAACTTGCAGGTCCTGCTCCCTTGCCACAACTTGCTTCACAACATCCTTTTGCAGAGCCATTCATACATTCATGTCCAGTGCTGCTGGGCCAGTGCCAGTCTTGGATGACCAACGACATATTAGGGCCAATAGCTGTGTCCTCACAGAGTGGCAGTAACTGTCGGATGGGGAGACAGGCATTCTTATGAACTTCAGAAGCCCTGACTTACACCCACCTGTTTGCAACCTGGGATGCACATCCTGGATCAGACTTAATAGGCTGCTGACTGGGATGGTCAGAATGGCTGCCATCATGCAGAAATTTCACCAAGCCTCGTCTTCACAGTGTGACTGCAGGGCAGTGATGCAGATAGTCAAACATGTGGTGGAGGAATGCACAATTCAAAGACTGGAGGGTGGACTGCATCACTTTGCCGCCCTCGATGTTGCAGCTGTTAGATGGCTGAACAACGTAGATATCGACTTGTGACGCATATACAACATTTGTTTTTAATAGAATTCTCTGAAAACCAACATTTGTCATTCCAATCTTTTTGAAAAACTCCAGAGATGCCTTTTTGCCTAGAAATACATTTTTCTTCCTATATGCCATGTCATAAGCTCTGTTGTAACTTCCTCTTGTGATACCTTTTGTACAGTTTTTGCAACATAATGCTACATTTCTATCATTCCTAAATATACAATGATTTATGGTTTGGCTAGACATGAACTTTGCATTTGGAAAATATAATAAACCTGTTAACAATTATTCATCTTTTCTTTATTGTCAAGTGAATTTAGTGCTGGTGAAAGGAGCTGGATTGACAGTCCTGGAACTACAGTATAGGTTCAGCACCAGTAAAAGCAGCAGTGAAAAATTCTTTAAACTGCCCTACCCAGGTGCTTCAACCAAAATTGGGTTGGGGGGCCGAGAGGAGCACTTCTGGAAATAAGAGGCTAACTTTGTCCATTCAGTCTTTGGTTTCTTTTCCAGAGATTGCCAGCAAGAATGCTAGTTAGACATCTGTATACTAGGAACTGGTCTGAGATACAGACCACCAATTAACTTTATGTATACTAGGCTACTCAACCTATGATAAACGTAACTGATATTCTTCCACTTCATTTTATTGTCTTTCTCACTGCTTCTTTTATCTGTGGGGGGTAGATAACTTGGGCTATTGGGAATTCAGTGTCAGTATTTCAATATGAGCAGACACCAATCTGCTCTAAAACAAAGCCTACACTGTGTAAAATCAGAACTCTCCACCTTCCCATTCTACTGTACTCTCTTCTAGCAGGACACAGTGGTACACTTCCTGTTGGAATGTGGGCTGCCACCAGATGATATGCAGCTTGATTTTAAAAAGACTTTAATCTGTATAATTGGCTCAGTAAATCCAAATATGCACAGTCATGCAGAAAAGGTAGGAATATGAGGAGCTCCACATGTTAAATCAAGTTAGTTTGAAGTTGTGTAGAAGGTGAGTAGGGAGCATAGCATGGTGGATAAGGCCTTTGAACTGGGATTCAAGACACGTGGGTCATACCTCCCTTCTCTCTATATACCTTATTCTATTGAACTGAACTAACCAACAGGAATTGTGCCATAGACAGAAAACAATGGTACATTTACTCTGCTTTACTGCAAAGAGGGCCCTTCTCCAAAGCAATCTCAGTTTGTGCCATTATTCATGATACTTTCACTGCCATTGTATCTAACCGGACATATTTTTAAGACTATAATTTCCAATTCTTACCATTTTTGACTGACAGAACCTTCTCAGATGTATTAAGGTGGCTTCAGCATTGTTAATGCTTTTGAAACTTGTAGTGGAGAATGAATGTCATTCCTTCCAGTGGATTGGAAATATTAATACAACAAACAGGCTATATAGTCCATCATCACTGTAAATAGAAATAGAACTTCTAGGCAACTTCAGTAGCAAAAACTCAGTGGTTGTAATAATGTATGTTCTTGCTAACAGAATATATTGAAATACTCATCTAGGAAAATTACACTTGAGGAAATTATATTCTATAGTTAGTTATTAAATGAAACATTATTCTGCCACTGGAAAAATACATAATCTGGAGGGCAGTACTCTCAGGATACTTTCTAACATTAAGTTGCTTGACCTTGATTTCCCAGCACACTGTTCTTGGGAACAAAGTTTGTGTTTACCAAAGTATATGGTATAGTTTAGAGCATCCTGTATAAAGTCCCCCATCAAATGCTGTCACTTTTAATGTGTTTAAGAACTGTTTAAATAGGATTCTAGCTAAACTGTTCTCTTAGGTGGTGTGGCTAGCCAGTGCACATGGAACCTATTTTTTAAGAATATGTTCAAGCCTAGAGACTTTAGGACCCTTTTGCTCTAATCACATACTGTTCTTGGCGTGACTGATCACTCTGGGAATAAAATAGCATCCTAGTGAACTGAACCTTTAGAGCCAGGAATCAACTTGGACCTTGTCTACACTGGACTTTTTTCTTAAAATTTCTCACCATTGCTACTAGTGATGCAGCTACACAGCTGGCAGAAATGGTGGGGAGCACTAGAGTGGACAAGGCTCTGGCAGCCATTTGTGTTTTACCAGCCAGTTAAAACACTGGTGGTTGGTCTGTATTAGCACTCCCACTGTTGTCACCACTGCTGGAGGTGCAATAGTGATGACATTAGAAGGAAATTTTTTAAATAGTTTAGCATAGTCATAGCCTTAGGGAGCCACGTGTAAACTGTTTAAGTGCAGTTTCAGCTTAAGTCCCTCCTGACACAGTTTGTCCCTCCATTGCTGATGGGCCCCATCTGTGTTAGGATTGTGATTAGAAACTCTGACCTAAGCGATGTAACCTAATGGCTTTGCAGCACAGTTCCACCATGGCTTGATTCCATCCACACTGCTCAGACCAACTGTGCTAGAAAACATTTCAGATGGAAATAGAATCCCTTAGTCAGTGTAGTGCAGACAAGAGCTAAGGTCTGCACTTTCCAGTCTCACTCTCACACTGTCTTCCATATTCAGAAGACAACAGTCTCTGCTACAAAGGGGAAAAATAATTATTCAGGCTTAAACAATAGGCATGGAGTGATCAAGAGGGATTTTTGGACTCTTTGTGCTCAGTTATCATAAGGCAGAATAGAATAAGTCCTATTAGCTTCCGTGCAAATTACGGATATCCTGCAGGGAGGAGAAGAGGATCCCAGGAGTGGTTTATATTCTTATTGGGAGATACGTGAATGGGTATGGACTCAGGATGATCTTTCTGTTCTGTTTTTACTTACAATATGCACACAATTCCTGTCATCACTCTGACACAAAAGAAGCAGCAAAAATTGCAGTGCACAGATGTGCAGTTGAAACACGTTCAGAACTCCAGCAAAAGCAACTGTGTTTGCACAACTTCAGCCAGCCACACTTTCCCTCTCCGCATTGTTGTAAGATGCTATTTCCAACTATGCGGGTCAACTTTAAACATTTTGTAAACAGGTCTACCTCCTTTAAAAAGAAGGAAAGTTGCACCTGCTTAGACCAGGACTGAATTTGGCCCTGTCTGTTTGGCCCTATCCCAAATACATTAGGAGTCATCACCCCACCAGGGGCATATGTCACTGGGAAACATCTGGGTCTCAGAGTCTGGAATGTATGTCTCTGTGTCTTAAATAGTGTAACCACATTTTAAATTTTTTAATTCAAAAGAGGCTTGTGCTTTGGAGACAATAGATGAGCCAACATGGTAATGATTTTCTAACAAATCACTCAAGTACCTTAACTACAAATCTTCACCATTTTTGCCACAGTGTGTGTGTGTGTGTGTGTGTGTGTATATATATAGATATATATGTAGATATATGGATATATATGTGTTTCAGGTTGGTCTTCTTGTAAGGAATGACATTCCAGGGCAATCTGTGGTAATAGCGGATCAGGGGAGCCAACAACTGGCTAAGTCATTTGGGAGGAGTAAAACTGACTATGTCAAACCTTGCAAGAATTTAAATCTACAAATTCTGCAGAATTTTGTGAGACTTTGCATGACAAAATCAGATGTGTGAATGAGTAGCTATCCTTCAGATGTCTGAGATTTTGCCATGCTTTTCCCTATCAGCTCAAACTTGGGAGGGATTTAATCTCATAACAATCTCAGAATGGCTTTCTCCTTTTTGTCTTCTACAATGCAGATACTTCAGTTCTGCGTCATATCCCATCTATGTATAAAAATGGCCTTGACCTCCAAACTGCCACACTAATTCTAAATGCATACTTTCCCAACAAGAGTTTTGTGTAGTATCGGGTGTACTAATGTAGCTTGCATAAAAATTAAATGCTACAAAAGGTGTGTTTTTAAAAATACAGCAATCTATACTGCTGAAAAGAAATGCTGTGGTGGGATTTTTGTGACTAATCCTCCCCTCACTTATATAGTTGTAAATCTGGAATAACCCTTTGAAAACAAGGAGCTTGCAACCGAATAAACAGGTATATGTGAGCAAAAGAATCAGGACCTTAGGGCTAATGTAAATTGAACGCATCAATTGAAAAACCGATTCTTTAGACCTAATGTGTATTTAGAAAGATGATTGAATTCTCCAGCATTCTAACTTGTCTAATTTCCAAATTCTTTTTCTTAACAAAAACAGTGAGGGAGAGAGACAGTGCAATAACCTAGAGAAGAGAGGTGAGGGTTAGAATTCTGGAATTGGTTCCTGTTCTGCAACCTGAAAGGAGAACGTGAGAGGCAGCAGTTTGCTCAGATTCTGAAAGGGGAGGGTTAATCTCATTTCACTCCTTACTGACACCAGACAAGAAGCTGCATTAACTGAGCTGAAAGAGGAACTCCATTCAACTCTAGCAGCATAAAGATAGGCATGCTGCTGCAAACGCGTGCAGATATTACTGAAAGCTGGGGGTAATTACATAAGAGAAGGAAAACTAATGCCCTCATGAAATCCTATCTTCAATTAATACCTGCTGCTGCCCAGGCCTAGATTATGTGACCTAACTAGATAGTACCTTAAACCTAAAATGGCTGTTTCTGCCCCTAGCTGTATGGGGTTAATGAGGTAGTCTAGGGTGTGGGGAGCTGGAAATAAAATAATTACAGCCATACTTATTTGCTAATATTTTAAATTACCTGTAAAAAAGAAAAAAAGTTAATAAAAAAGCAGGAGAGTCTCAGTCTATTTATTGTTAGTCATAAAATTGTTTGCAAGTTTTTTAAAAAATAAAATGAGACAAATATGATAAACTTTTCAAATATATATTTCCATATGTCTATATTTCCATATGCATACACACATCTTCTTGTCATATTTACAGTGGTAGCAAAGTCCCGTTCACCACAGTACTCCACTCCACAGATTATCAAAAACACAGCCACTCTAAACAAGAGTAGCCTCTGAGGGCTGGTTTCTGATGTCGCACTAAGCATGATAAGAATGCCATTGACGTCAGTAGAGTCATCATCAGGGAGAATGGCACCCCTGCTCTTGAAACCACACCAAGCAACTGCAGTGCTTTTGAAAATTAAAAGCTGGTATTAGGGGGAGCAGGGTGGAGAGGGAAGCAGAGGCTTTATCTGAACTCTTCAATTTCTTCTACATTTCCTGTAAATAAAAAACCCAGCTTGCTGCAGTGTTTTGGTGAAGGAATTTAAAATGCACTCCAGCAAAAACAGGATAATTTAATCTTACAGGAATTTTTTTTCTAGGAAAAGAGACCATACCACCCATGCACTGGATATAGGCCATGGGCCACCAAACAAAGAATAAGCTGCTTAAATTGAATCTGTTGTGCTGAATCAGGGAGAATTAAAATAAGTTTATATGTATAGGTTGTACTGTAACTATAGGAGAAAAAGTACAAAATATGATTAGATTTACAGAAAATCATGGCATGGTGTTATTGTATTTGCAAGAGAAGTTCTCATTTATTTTTTGCTACAAAATAAAAAAATATCCATACACTTCATGTAGAGGAGTATCTGTATGTGTTATCATTATATCACACACACAGACTGTCTCTTGTACAAATACAAGATAGATCAGAGTTCATAACCAACAGCACTAAATCAGAAAAAATATACAGATTATCAAATGTATTGTTGGTCAGAATTGTCTTCTCAAGCAGATCTGGACTGTGATTTTCTTTCTTAAACTATGCAAAAGTAAAACATCAGCAGACTGGATTATATATGTCACCAGGACAGCTTATTTCATTTGATAGCCTGTACTGACAGCATCCCAAACCTATGTAATCATTTTGATAAACTATTTTTTATATGGATAGCTGAAAAAGGGAAAGTAGTTTTGGGGGCTATGTAAATTCATCCTGCTGGTATGGGAGAAAAATGACTGGATGCTGTTTAACTGAAAGAGTGCTAAGAAACAAAGATTTACTAGTTGTGGCTGGTGAGCCCGTGGTCAATGCATTTTCATATGAGGCAAAAATAAAAATGATTTTGCTACATTGGACCTGATTCTTCTCTTGCTTACATCAGAGCAACTGGGCGTAACTCCACTGAACTCAGAAGTATTGCTTCAGTATAAAATTGGTGTGAGATCAGAATCAGGCCCATTGATTCCAAATCTGAGCAAACCTCTACATTTTCAATTTTTTAACCAAACACATTCTATTGCATCCATATCTGGGGTTTTTTTCCACTTACCATCTCTGTTCCTTCCTTTTCCACTAAATAAACATTACCCCCATCAGAATCTATGTGGAAGGTTGCCTACTAAAATTAAATAGGATGAAAGTAGTGTAAGCAATCTCTCAAACTTTGTCTTCACTACAGATACTTTGCCAGTACAGCATTAACAGTATATCTACACTAGCAGAGTGCCCCGTTGTAGACGGAGTTGATATGACAGAAGAGTAATACTACCTCTCTGAACAATGTTAGCTATGCTGACAGCTGCAATCTTTTGTTGGCATAGCTGCGTCTACACTGGGAGTTTTGCTGGCATAGCTGTATTGTCTAGGGCCTGATTTTTTCGTATCCTTGACCAACGAAGCTATGCCAACAAAACTTTGCAGTGTAGACCTGGTCTCAGAGTGTTCTACATTGGGAGTATGTTCAGGTACCACAAAGTAAAAAGTGTGGACTAATTCTGACTTATTCTGAAGTGTTTCATCGCTCTGAATGGTTCTGTAAGAGAGACACTCTAGTTCTGTGGTGAATGAGAAGATAGACACACCCAATTATATCACTTGGGTCCAATCCACTTTCCAGCAATGGATAATTATAGAGCAGTATTGTTACCATCCTGAGAGAGAGAACCTGAAAATGCCTGTTTACAGAGCATAGGCATGCATAAGCAAGAAGTATGTCTTTCATCCTAAGGGTGATGAATCCCTTTCCTCAGTGCGCATCTTCATCTTTGTTCCCTTCACGTATGTTCCTCTGTTCAGTTTAAAACAAATTTATTAGCAGTGTGAAGCAATTTCTATGTTTTGGGATAATCTGGGGAAACGTAACTAAAGGCAGCAGTCCCTGCCTATCAAAATACAGAAATGTAAGTGCCTGAATTATAACTGGACTCCATAGACCTAAATTTTCATAGCCTCATGGATTTGGGAATTTCTGTGGTATAAGTCCCCTAACGATAATGTTTACATATTTGAAATTCATTAAATCTTTTATTCACCAAATGTGTATTAAATTCTCAAAAAGCAGAGTGCTAGCCCAAAAAACAAACTCCATCCTGGCCTGTGCCCTGATGTGAAACACTCTGCGGTTGTTTAGACCCTAGTTTATTTTTCTATCCATCTTTACATATAATTTTTTTCATCTATTGCTTGTTCATGCCGTCCTTGATACTATAGAAGGTACAAGGCCTATATATGTGTTTTTCTAAGCCCTAAAGCAACCACTAGTAAAATGTATATATCAAAAGTAATACAGTACATAGAAAATACTCTTTGTATACCGCAGAAAATGGTTTGCCTAAACTGCTTTGTTTAAGAATTTTCTGCATATAAATGTTCTGGTCATCCAACTATTCAAGATAAGGACAGGAGATGCAGTACTACTGTATCTGCTCATTTAATTTCCATAATCCTTAGACTGTAACAAGACTATTGTAATCCACATAAACATTCACAACTTCCTTTTTCTTGTAATTTCATTTTCCTTGAAACGACATGCCTAAAGTGGTTCTGTCTTCACCCTGTCGTAGTTAACACAGGTTTCTCTTGCAGTGAAATAAGAGAATACAATATGAATTCATGTTTCACTTTAATCTTACATATTTCTGATACATTTTCTGAAAATCATGCGTTGCAGTATGGAATTACATTTCTATGAATGATCTAAATCTATGTAAACTTGCAGGGGAGGGAGTCGTTATGGTCACATCACACCACATCATTCTGAGCAATGAAAGAACCCAGCCCAATTAAAACAATTCTAATCAGGAAATACCTGCTGAAATAAAAGTGTGACAAAGAGTGGAGACATTTAATTTCCTGGCACCAGTCATGTGATATGGGTCAGACTTACAGAAGGTTAATGACCTTGTCACATGATGGATCAGAATCCACTGACTCTAGTTGGTCCTGTCACATCCTCCAATCAAAAACTTGATCACAAATAGTGATCATAATAGGGTCAGATTGCTATAGGAATCACTACCAAAATTTGGAGAGCAGCTCACTCGCAAGTGTCAATATTTGAATCACTCATACTGGGTTACTGTCAGTAGTGTCCCCGGCTTCACTATATATACCCAGTATTTGCACAAGTCTCAACCTGATTTTTCAGTGAAATACGCCATTTTGACTATTGTGTGAAATGAGGCAACAGCATAGACTCTGTGCCATTTCTGGGCACCACAAAAGAGGATAGTTGGACAGTCTCACTCTGTGTATTGGAAGATTATCATCCATGTTGACAGTCTGCATGTCATTACGAAAGATCTTTTAATGAAGTGTGAAACAGGAAGTTGACTATAGCCAGTCTTACCACAAATTGCATTTAAAAACCATTTCTATACATTCCTATTCCCACAACTTCGGTCTAGAACATGTCTTCAGTGCTTCTTATGGCCTTGTTTAATGCGCTCATCTTTTTTTGCACTGCAGTTGCAAGGTTCAGATTGAGATCTACAGCCAAACTTTCCCAAAATTCAAGCACATTTGATCTGGAGCATTATAGAAAAGGGGATAGCTACAGAGTTCAGATCTACATCCATGCTTTCTCAGCATTTCATATTTGGTGTTTTCCTATGGACCCATCTCTAGCATAAAGGAAATACCTTTGAAGCACTTCCTGTCATGGCTGACTTTTCTGCCTTTTCATTCTGGGTAATGCTGTTCCCATCTACATTTCTCCCTTCTCCTTGCTAGCTCAACCAGTTTTCCAGACCTCTCTCCCCTTTTTCTGCATTGATGATACATACAAGTCATCACTGAGTAGTGTCAGCTTATATCTCTGTTTGCCAGAGTTCCTGCTGTCATGCAGTACGTGCTGGATATCTTCCTTCTCACACTCTTAAATCATTTCCAGTAATGTCGCATAAACATGTTTCTTTGTAACTTAACAATGCTGTTGTTTCTTTTATTGCAATTGCACTGATTTTTACAGCTTTCCTATTGAAAAAAGGGAGGAAAAGCAGGAACGTTATATACTCATAGATGTTCTCTGAACAGGTTTGCACACGTTCATTGCAGCAGTTATTTATTTTCCAGACTTGTCTGTGCAAGCCTGAATTGTAGAAGTTCTGTAAATCAAGGGTAATGAAGTTGGAAGCAGAAATAATTGTGTTTAAAAATTGGTGATATTCAGTAATATTCAGGGCCTCATTTACAGCAAACTGTCAAGGCAAATTAGAAAGGGCTCACTCCATCATTAACACACCGTGGTGTGCTTAGTTACTGTAGTGTGTTTATACATACAAAATAGTTTAAGCGTCTTAGGTGCCTTCATTTAAAACATCCAAATGGTACATAAGTATTGAACTGTATTTGGATTAATATATGCTGCTCCTGAATTCAAGCAACCCAAAATCACAGAAATATTATATATTTATAGAGCAAGCTTTACTTGCAACATATAATTCCAGTACTATGCTGAAACGTGTGAACTCTTCTGTGTTTACATGTTTTCCAATAAAAGGAAGCATGACAACACGTGATACACATTTTTTTAAAAGGATCTTCAGACAGTACTTCTGGTAACAAAAAATAGGATCTGAATGAAACTGTTATGCAATGCAAAGTTGTTTAAGATTTATTAGGATTTTGGCTGGTTTTCATATTGTGAATATAATTTGTAGTGTGGATTAAAAGGTGCATATTAATTTATGTGATTAGTTTTATAATCAAACATCTTTCCTTTCTCCAGATCCTTTTACATACAATAAAATACATTTCTTTTTTTTTAAGTTGTGTATAATATCAATTCTCATCTTACCCCATAAAGATATTACCCATTAACCAACCTTAATTTATTCAAACATAAATACCTTATCCTCCCAGTAATCCCCCAACTGCCACAGTATAAAACCACCTCCCCCCCCCCCTTCCCGCAAAAGCAATGAAATTGTTGCTATTGATGATGCAGGGTAGAAATTGTTCAAGCTTAATAAATATCTCTTTTTTTAAAAAATTGTACTTGTGAAATACATTGGGTTTTTGTGGAATTTTTTGAGAAAGACAAGAACACCATAAGGAATCAGTGAAAATATATTTTGCTTTGCTCTAATTTTTGTGTGGATCTGATTATAATGAGGGATGGGGAGTGAGGGGGGATTCCTCAGTGTAGGTCTTTTTTTGCTCGTGTGTGGTGGGGTCAGAAAGCAGCATCTTCAATGACATTGTATACTTCTTTGGGTCACAATTTGGATGCCAAGTTTCATCCAAAAGAGAAATAAAACAGCTGACATTAAAACCCCTTTGAAGGGAGATTTACAATGGGGAAACAGTGCAGGCATTATTGTAGTAGATATGTCATTGATGTCAATGGAGTTTCATGATTGGGTATTTCTTTAAGGATGACTTGGGTGGCTAATTTGATAAAACACAAGGAGCCAAATTCAGAATTCATGTATAAGAGAGTACACATGATACACTCCTTGGTAAATGCTGTGCTGACTTCACACCTTTAAATCCTAGTCTAAATAAGGCCTCTCTATTTGAGGCAGAACATAGGGATTCACTCCTGCCTTCCATCTTTGCTGGTCTCCTGCTGCACTCATAGCGTCTTCCCATATCATTCTGTTAGCTTTCAGTTCTGCTTTTATTGTGCCTTTCCATATTATCCTTGCCTCTTTTGCCTTATTGCCTCATGCCCTGGGGGTTCTAGTCCAACCGTCTTGTTATTTTATTCGTTTTTTCCTCCATATCTGTCCTAACCATTTCCATTTTTGTTCCATAATTTCCTGTTTTACTGGTTTCTATTAAGTCCTCCTTTAAAGTTCTTCATTTGTGATTTTTTTCCCCATCCATCTGATACTGAGGATTTGTCTAAGGCAGGTGTTTATGAAAACTTGGAATTTAGATAGCAAGGTCTTAATAAGTCTCCAGTTACAGCACCATATTGTAAGACAGATATGTTAAATATTCAAAGTTTAGTTTGGAGGGAAAGATTTCTGTTTCTCCAAATTTAAAGGCATGTTTGGCTTTCACAATTATGGCTTTAGCGTCTTTGTCTGTCGTACAGTGCTGCTGAGATAAGTGAAATATCGAATCTCTTCCGTGTCAGACGCAGAAAAGATTAATGGTATTTCTTGTTGAGTCTCATGTATTTCTCTGTATTGATTTCCAACTCTATTAATTGTGTATAGTCCTGGAGATCATTTGTTTTGGCTTGAATGTTTCTGTGGGTATGGGATAGCACAGTGATGTCATCTGCAAGGCAAAGTCCTCTAACCTGTGTGCCCTTTGGTTGTTCTGTGGTCTTTCTCATTACCCAGTCCACTATCAGTAAAAAGAACATTGGTGACTGTGATGGGGTGTACGTGACCTTTGGGGATCCCTACAGGAGGCCCTGCGGTTTTACTAATCCCTGTCCCAGGAAGCAGTGAATTAACAGGAAAGAAGCATTGAAGATGGGTTCTCTAGGCCTATGTAGAGAGGCCTCAGAAGCAGCCAATCAGAACCCAGAAGGCTCAGATAAAAGAAACTATAGGACCTTAGTAGTTCAGTTCTTGGTTGGAACCAGAGGGGCAAGGAAGGGTGTTCATCTCTGGCCAAAGGTGCTCGAAGGATAACCAGAGTTTGTTTCTGGCTCCATTTTGCTTAGCTGGATTTGCAGGGAAAGAGAGGACCTAAGAACCTTAACCCTGAGCTAAAGTTAAAAGGGGCCAGATAGGAAGAGGCCCAGGGAAGAAGCATTAACGAATTGAAATAGAGCAGTGCAAAGCTGCTCTTTATAGGATCCCTGGGTTGGAACCCAGAATAGGGGGTGGGCTCAGGTTCCCTTACCAGTCACAGGTAAATTGACATAAATTCCAAGAATGAGAGAGGGTTTATTTGAGAGCCAAAACAAAGCACTGAATTTAAAGGGCCCAGAACTGGTCCCAAAGACCCTAGCAAGGGCAAAGACACTGTTCGTTTATTGGACTCTTTACTGCCCAGAAGAGGTTCATTTGGACTTTGTGACTTGGTCAGAGGGCCAAGCCACTGAAAACCCACCAAAGTCAGCTAGCAGCCTGCAGGGGGCACATGGGGCGAGAAAAGGTCTGTGGTACTACACCAGGCCACTAGGAGGCACTAAAAGGTGAGTGACATCAGACATCTTTGTCTGATGCCTGTAGTATTGTCGAATGGCTTAGAGTTCAGTTTGCTGTTATGCATTACATGGCAGGTCATATTTTCATAGAAGCTCTGAATGATATACACAAATTTCTGTGTGTGTGGCATAGTGCACAAATTTTATAATGGGGTAGCAACTTCCATAAAACGTTCTATCCACTGTGTCAAAGGTTTTTTGTAATTCTGTAAAATTCATATAAAGCGGTGACTATCATTCAATCAACAGTTCTGTGTGCATGGTTACTATCTGAACAATACGTGATTTCTCCTGTCTCAACCCTTCTTGTTATAACCTTGAATCTACCACTTTCTTTATTCTGTCTAGAATAATATGTGTGTAAATACCTTACTTGGGACAGACAGCCATTGAATGCCCCTCCAGTTTTTTACACTAACTGAGATCTCTTTTCTTTGGCAGCTTCTCTACTTGACCCTTTTCCTGCTTGTTTGGTATTTTTTCTTCTTCCCATATCTTTCGAAAGAGGCCTATCAAAAGGTATACCGTGTTCTTCAAGTCTGCCTTAAGAACCTTTGTTGGAATGTTACCCAGACTTGGCTAAACAAGAACTATGTGAACCTAATTTCTACCTGGTATAACTCCATCTTCTTTAATGGTGCTTCATTGTTTACTGCTGTGAATGGGATGAATTTGGCCCAATGAGTCTAAGCGTTTATCTAGATTAGGGAAGTTTTCTCTCGTGTCATTATATTGCTATATTTACCATGGTACAAATCCCTAATGTGGAGACACAGTGCTGTGTTTCTATCTGGAGGGTTTGCACTTACATAGCTAAATCAGTGCAAGAAAATCCAGTATACATGGGGCCTAAGGAATCTAAGCTAGTGTTGCAGGCCAAAGGGCTGAAAGAAGGTGTATAGTTACACCATTTTAGACTCCCCTCTGAATTTGGTCAAGCACTTTACTCTTGGAACCCTGACTTTAGTTTAACTCTAAATGGAAATTAATTGTAATTATCTTAGTTGAGTTCATTGATAATTGAAAAATAAGAAAGTACGGTACAAATTATTTAAAATCATTAATAAAGTGGAACCACACTCATTTGCACGACTGTTTGGGGAGAGCCCCAGTGTGATTTTAGAGATGTGTGAATTAGTGAATTCAAGAGGCAGGGGAGATGCACCAGAACCACCACTCAATAGTAACTAACCTACCTCTCTTGCAGGGCATCTCCGAGTGCCAGGGGCCAAGCCAGCAAGTGCTATGGCATTCCCCAGTGACCTGTGGGAAATGTAACATCACCTGCACAGGCCCCTCTGCTGGCACAGTAGCAAACTCTTGCTTTTGTGCTCAGTAAACTGTAGACCCCCAAATCCATTTTCAATATGGATTTGCAATTTTTGGGAGTGTGAGCTAAGACACTTCTATTGAATGTGGGGACTGAATAGTTCAGGGAATTTTAATAGAATAATTATGACCTTTGACATCCAAGTATCTCTGCTGGTAGGAACTGCTCATGTTGTGGAGCAAATTAGTACATTTCTTGGCTTCAGGGAGCACTTGGTCTTTGGCCTCCTGTTTCACTGCTCACCATGATGTGCTCTCACCCACCACAAAACCCTATATGCCTTATTGTGTTATGTAAGAGGTTTCATAGCAACAAAATAACATGCATCTAGAGTAATGGGTCAACACATGTTGTGCATTAAGCATTTTGCTATAATAATATTAACCTGCTTCTCACGGAAAGCTGATTGGGGACATATGAATATTATGAAACAGTGAAGCTTCATTATCTGTAATTTGTAACATTTCTCACAACCCTTCCATGGAATTCCAGGAAACAAACATCCTATGGGGACTTTTTTTTTAAGCAGCTACCTTCTAAATAACTGAAGCAGCACATTTGGTTGTAAAGATACAACGTCTGTTTTTGTTGTTCTTGGTTTTTTTATTAAGATTTATAAGCTTGATTTTCTTTTTCCTGTAATACTTTTTATTTTGTAAATATCAGTCGTTGGGACTGATCTGGAGTTAATTGCAGAAGCTTTTTAAACATTATTCTGTGGTATCAATATGTTTTACTTCTCTGCACAAGCCTTGGCCTGATGCAGGATTGGTGGATGAGGATGTGATGGCAAGCCACTAATTTTATTTATGATATCACTAACATTTGACACTGGCTAGCACAGAGACAACATCACTGAATTGGAATACATATAATAATTGAAAGCCAGTAAATGTATTGCATTTCCCTTGAAGTCTATGGGGAATGCATGTCTTCTTCCATCAGACACCCCTTCTTGTACTTGACTGTTCACTAGTATTATTCTTTACCTCATGACTGCTGTGATATTCAAAGAGGCCTTAACTCCTTAACATAATTCCTTAACTATCTCTCCTAGCAAACCCTTATGCTCTGGATTAGTGCAACAGATACAAATAAAATGGATTACTGGCTCCCCCAGTATAAAATGGTGCCCTCTTGGAAACATTTCAAGATCCTAGCATCCACCAGTATCAAAAGTCATGGGACTGCAGTGCTGTTGAGATGGGATGTTTTCTGCACTTGAGGTAGATGTGTAATTTACTTTTCTCTTAGTTACTCCCTTTTCTCTTACCATAACCCTTTCACCATGTCTGCTGACTGCTGCCAAGTAGGTCAGACTGGTTGGACCCTATTCCTTTAGCTATGTTCAATTTACCAAAAACAACAAAAAACAAACAACACACACCACCGCACAACAGCAGTCTGGTTGCTACTCCTTGATAATTGCTCTGTACTTGACTTTCAGAATCAGAGAACAGCCTCTGTTTTAATTACTCAATGTACAATAAAAGATTTTTAAAATAAAAATGTACTGGAAAGCATCATGTTAATTTTTGTACTATCCACAAGGCAGTGTATCCAGTGGACAGAGCAGTTAACAGAGCAGGAGATCTGAGCTATATTTTCAGCTTTGCCACAGCTCTGTTGTATGAACTTGGGCATTTCACCTGTTTGTGATTTCATCTGTCTGTGCTTCTATTTCTCTTCCTGTTCTTTCTCTGTTTAAATTCTAAACTCTTTGGAATGTGGACTGTGTCTTACTATATGTTTGTACAATGGCTAGCACAATGGTGCCTCAAGCTCAGATGGAGACTCTAGACACCACTGTAATACAACTAATAATAAACCCTGGTGGCACTACCCAGCCGCCAACCAATTGTAGAAATGTCCAGGAAACTTACATAGCAGGTTAAATATTTCATTTTTTCTATGTAATTAATATTTTCTATTGTCATATTTTTCAAACAAAATTGTTCAAAACTCTCCCAGTCTGTAGCTAATAAAAATTCATTATTAAACCTTCACTTGTGAGGGCCACCAGTCAATTCCAGATTGAATTTTTAGCTATTTCCCTGCAAAGGGCTGTAGCAATAACACCTCTGAGCAGATGAATGATACTCTATTCTAAATGTTATGTGTACCAACCGTTTTTTTTACCCACCACATACTTGACTTTCATCTGTAAGGATTTATGGAATTTATGACTTGGTTTGTTTGATGTGGCACTGCTCCACATATGAGAGATCGTGAGTTGGAAGGCATGATGGAAGTGCTTGCCAAGAATAATTGGCTTCTGCATTGTGGGGCAGCTCAAATATTGTGAGTATCACAGTATGTCATTTGGGTGTACGTACTGCCTGTAGTTCAAAGCATTTTACTATTCTGCAGTGGCAAGCTGAGTTTCCTGTTGGCTGGCTTTTTGTGTGTTTATTAAGCAGGCTGGATGCAGCACTAGAAAGAATAATACTCAGTCCCATCTATATTCTTATGATTCTCTGGATTAGATGGAAGTTAGCATGTCATTTTTATTTCCACTTATTTTTCTAATGATCATTATATTCCACTAGTCGTTCCTCTGACTTTTTGTTAAGCATAAAAGAACCTATCCACTAGCAGATGGAGATAAAAGGGAGGGTTTAAGGAAATGTGTTGTGAAGTATGTTGTTTAGAAGTAAAGTAAATCCTGATAAAAATAAAGTATTTATTAGGTGTGTGCACAGGTCTCAACATCAAGCTTTGAGACAGTTCAGATTTGGGACCTGCCACATAAGGGACATTAGGATTCAATGTCCAGTTAAGCCTGTCTTCACTGCTGGGCTTTGGATGCTTTCTGTATGCTTCTCTTCTCTTTCCCACAGATCGGTGGGAGAGTGGTGGGCTTCTCTTTTCTGCCACCCTGTGATATATTCCTTTTCTCCTTCACCATTGAGACCAAAGGGATGGGAGAGAGATTTCATCTCTCCTGTTCCCCAATGAAGAAAATGGCTCTGAGCCACCATCTCCTTTATAAATGGTGGGAATCACTGTGTCCCTCATCTGTGTCCCTTTCAAAGTAACAGTTTCAAGCTATGCTGTCATCTACTTTAATCTGTAATTTTTTAAAATTCAGTCAGAATATTTGAATTTGTGATGTGAAGATGTTGACCAGTTTCTAATCCTTAGAAAGCTATTACTGTGGTGATTTAGACTACAGTATTTAGCATAATTTCCCCTAACCAGACAATGTACTTCTTTGTCTATCTTTTTTATAACTAAACGAACAATTCGATTGACTAAATAAAATTACAAATATATTATTAGTTAAAATAAGTAACACAAACTATAAAAATTGAGTCCTGCTAACAGCCAGTCATGCCTCTAAGTCACGTGTACATGTATGTCTCTTATGTTCAGTATTGTTTTGTTTATTGACTTTTATGTGCTAACTTGTGTGACCCAGTGCATGGCTGCATCAGGTGCCGTTAGAGGATTCACATTCAAAATTTAAAAAATTGCTTTCTCAATCAAAAGTATCAATGATTTTTTTTTAATCAGGCAGGCCTTCTGGGCAAACCAGATGGTAATAATTACAATAAAGTCCTCACCTTACAGTTTTTTATCTTGTAATAAGGCCCCTGTGGAATGGCCAGAGCCAGATCTTAGTTCAAGAACTGTGCTCAGTCCCTTGCTCCGCAGGCCTCTAGAGGATGGGAGTCTGTAGAAGAAATGCATCCAGTCCCTAGCGGGAAGGAACATTATTTGTTTCCTTCTAGTTGATCCATTACGGCTGACTGAAGGATTCATACTGACAGTCCACCCTACCTAACCAAGGGAAGGATTCCTAAGGAATTGGGCCTTTAAAGGTAATGGGATTCTGAGGATATCGGAGGGGAAATCCCCTCCTCTACATTACATAGCAGAGAAGAGTAATTTCATATATTGGGGTTGATCACTTTATACATTCACTCACTCAAGGCCCTCCCTTCATTATATAGCCATCCTAAACTCATAAAATATAAAATAGTATTCCAGATTTCACCTTTCCACCAATACCTTCACTCCACGTGTAATGTTCCTCTCTTAATTTACCATTTGTCCTAAGATACAGTATGTCTATTGGATTGGCTGGGCTACAAAACAGTAAAATAGGTACTTTCTTGTTACATTTATTGAGGAATTGACAAGTGAACACCATAAATATGTTAGCACATTACATAATATTCTGCTAAACGAGGTTTTTTCCATATTGCTAGTAGGCGGAAATGTTGGTATACAAGGATAAAATGGGTGGGTATTTTTTGTAGCCAGGGTTACCACATGGGAATGCTAGATAGAGAATATTTTAAAATGATATCAGAAAAGAAAATTTGCCAACATTTAATCACTGTTAATCAGGTGCCAGAAATGATGAGGGCGTACAGTACTATTGAAAGGAAACCACACTGGCACAGAAGTCTATTTAATCTCATTTCTCAAACACTGTGTCATTCTTGTTTTCTGATTCTCCTGTTTAGCATTTGACTAACATTTGGCTGTAAGCTAGGGGCTTACTTGTGGAAGAACTGGATCTTATATACAATGATATGTTTTCAACAGTTAAATATATTTAAAAATTCTTAAAGAAAATGACTACAAAAATTGCTTACAAACTTTATATAAGAGAATATGATCTCTCATCAAAACCCAATTTTCTAGTTCTTTTTGTTTGTCAAAGCCTTTCTATAATGACAATGGGGCATTTTAAGGTTTGTGTTACTATGAGATAACAGACTTCCCAGGTTATTAGAGGCACTCATCTTTGCCTTGCACCTCACAGTACCTCAAACATTTTGCGTTATCTCACAGGAACATGTCCTTTGTCATATTTTAATGCTTAATTTTCTGTATATATTTATTTAACCTGTTATTTGTGAGATTGAAATCAGTGATTTTTGTATATTTTAGTACACTTGTGCAAACAAAAGCAAACTTTTTACCAGCTCCTCAGCTGGTGTAAATAATGTAGCTCTCTTAGAATCAATAGTATTATATAAATTTGGGTCAGCTGAGATCAGCCTTTGATTTTTTACGTTTTCCATTGCAAAAGTTTTTGTCAGCCCATTTCATGTGTATAGAGAATAAGGTATTAAAATAATACCTCTGAATATAAAACATAATCATATAAACCAAATGTCCTCATTCCGATTAGGTCCAAAAGGAATTTAGAACAGAACTCTCTTTTCAAAGTTCACAGAGGACACAAAATCCATTAAGATAAAGATGCACTTTTAGAGTGTTACAGTACTTATGTCACCAACGTTAAGAGAGTTTATTTTTTCCAAGACTGATTTAACATGTCTTATGGCAGAAGGTTCGGCTACTCCATTTGTACTAACATGATACTGGTTTGATGATGTTTATACCAAGTAAATATTCCTGTTGAGATAACCAATTTCTTATGTCAAAAGTCTGAAACCCCCCAAGAGGGGCCTTGTGTGCAGATGTGGTGGCTCCAAGCTATTGTGGTGACACACAGTGCTTCTCATAGAGAGTTTCCCAAAATTACTTTCTGAAATATTCATTTTTAGCACCTTTGAGAAAAAAATAAGCATATGATAGATCCAGCTAGAACAGGCATTAGCTAGATGAGGTGTGCTAATTATCAGAAAACATCAGTAAAAGAGAGGTCATTTCAGGTGTAAAGAGTTTGCCATAAATTTGTATTTTTAAAAAATTCCTCAAAGGATAAACAAATACAGTGCTATCTATTCTGTCACTCTTTGTCACATTGGCTGAAGGCAAGGAGAAGAGAAATTATGGCATCCACTGGTTTTCCTGTAAGATTCCTCTCATTCTGAGTGGATGGTGCTGTATCTAGTGTTGGTCTCCTTTTTGCCTCCTGCATCTTTCCATGGGTTCAATTCGCTTTCAAAAGTTACTGATAACCCCAGTTGCCTTCGATGGGAATTACTGATATTCTTCAGTGAAAGAATAGGGCTCCTTGGTTGGACATGGATCTCACTTATTCATTTCTGCAGTTTTATCTCTGGGTTATTATGTTCCCTCCATGCCTTTAAATCTCATCTTAAAACCTACCTGTAAGTTTGAGCCAACAAGCTTTAAATCCTCCTCGCCTTTCACTTTACACCTTAATTATTTCATCCTTCCATTCTCTCTTCACAGGAACTAGTTGGCAAGAAGACTTGTTTGCATTTTGTCTGTATTTAAAAATGAACTGAAATGCTTTTAAAAATTACATACTTAAGTAAAACTGTTTAAGACCCCAGCTTTTTAACAGAACATTTGAAAAATAGTGCATTCTTTCCCTGCTTGCCAAAATCTCATTTGAAAGATTTGGGTTTCCCTTATATGGGCTGATTCCATCAATAACTCCTAGCACTGTTCAGCTCTCTTTATATGTTAGTGTTGTCACTAGGAAAACAGATCCTTGAGTGCCAGAACTCAAAACCTTTCAGTTCACTGTTACAATATACGTATTTGAAATGTGTAAGTCTATGCACATGGATTCTGTTAGTGGCATCTCAAACAATTATGTTACATTTGTTTTGGTTTCTTAAACAAGCTTTTCAGTTCACCTCTCTTTTAGCTTTTCACTCTACTCTTCTCCATCATGTTGTTTTTTTCCTTTTTGTTTTTGACAGTCACTCACCAAAGCATTCTTTCTCTCTGTTAGTGCCCTCTGCAAAGTATTTTGTGATACTTTGTATGAAAGATGCTTAATACAAAGCTTGCATTATATTGTACTGTACCTCTAGAACCTTAGCAGTGCCAATTGCTGGAGTGACTTCTTACCCATCAATCACTGCATCAAACACTTCTCAAGGGCACAAACAAGCCAGTTCTGCCCTTTTCAGTTATTTGTTACAGAGTTCAAAGTTCACCTTTTTCTACCATCTTTACTCCATTTTTTTTCTCAGCTAAAATGATGCTTAGAAGCCCTTCACTCATTGTACCTTAAATTAAATTGAGGTTAAATCAAATGGAATGATTTTTCAAAATAAAGAATCAACTTTCTATAACTTCTATACCATCTGTTTCTTCCCACTGCTTCGTGGCCACTCAGGACCAACACTACAAAAACAGTTTAATAGGCATTTCTGTACCAAAAAAAATAAAGCAGTACAGCCAATTTTTGAGTTTTTTAGTAGCTATTACCTGAAATAGTTGACATATATAACAACTGCACATCTCAGGTATGATATCACAATTATATCTGGAGCAAATACCTTGTTTGCTTAGGAATCAGTTTCTTGGTAGTTTGATTCTGCTCTGAAGTGACTGTAAAATGCTGCTGTCAGGTCCCATGTTTATTGTGATTTCATGTATCTGGGTTTTTTTCAGTTTACAGATCAAAAGATGTTTTCCCCCTAACTACCATCCTTGCAAACTCACCCTTGAATGAGAGTCAAGCTGGGCTCTTTCCTGTTTGCACATCATCACCTGTGGCCCTGACCAAACTCAGAATTAATATAGGTGTAAAGTGCATTGGAGGTTCATACCTATAATACACTGCAATTGGGCTCAGGTTTATTGATGATGCAAGAGTAGGAAAAAAACACAACTTGATGTTCAGGACTCAGGCTTTGTTTGCTTAACAGAAATGAAAAAATGTCTAGATAATTCATGTCATGCCAACATCTAAGTGACTACAGCAACATTGCCTGAATAGATAAAGCAAATAAGAATAAGTTAGAAAATGAAAATAAAACAGTATTTTGTGAATCATTTAAATTCTTTTGTACTAAAGCAACAATAATATTGGACATGCCTTTGCATTTAGCCTAAAAGACTGTAGTAGAGATGGAGTTTGACAAGAATCCTCAAAAGGTTTCACTTCCTGACTTTTATAAACGCTGCTTCCTGACCATATATATATGATTAGTGAAATTACTGAAGTTTGCACTTTTAAAGACTATTCTGGCACTTGATATAAGTTGGTGTGGACTAAAGTACTACCACATCTAGCTTTAGCTGGATACATTTATTAGGCAAGAAGAAAATGATCTAGATTAATTCTTGGATATGTAATTTTACAATGTAGTACACGTCAGTGAATTTATGTGGTTTCAGGAATAACCTTACAATCAAAAATAATACCATATGTTCAGTTTTCACCTCTGCTCTTCCTGAAAAATATTTGTTTTAGCTTGCAGAGCGTAACTGATTTTATGCTTAACAACTGAAGTAACTGAGCAATAAATTTAATTGCTTAATGCATGTGTTTAAAGTAGTGATGTTCTCAGGTTTACACAATTAAAACCTCAAGGATATGTCTGCTGTGCAAGATCTGCTACATTAATACTTTCTGCTGTTGATGCTTCTGCACATGCATGCATGCAATAGGTTAAAGAGGACCTAAATCCTTTAGGATGGTGCAGCCTATTTACATCGCATAACTGGCTCATTCCATAAATCACAGCAGAGGAAGTGGAGCAACATAGACACTTCTCTCCTCTCCTTTTGAGGTCCTGTGCAGCTCTGAGAATGCACTAAAGGAACAGTCCTTCCTGAAAAAGATGCACCTCTGCTATGGTGCCTAATACAAATTAGCCATTTCATACTAGTAAGGTGTGCTTTTACAAGTCTCTTGGTCTGGCTAGGCTCCAGCACTGTCCTTTTCCTTGGCCTTTCTTCCACATTTCCTGGGCTTAGACACTCTGTCTGCTGCCCCTTCATGGAAATGAGACCTTGCCGTCTAGCTGCCCTAAACTTGTGCTGACCTCCCAAGACACTCCAGTAACTTAAGCACACACTTTCCCAGAGCTCCAGCCTTGTGTGCACTCAGGTTTACAGTTTACCTCTTTAGGAACATATGATAATTTAATCACCTAACAGACAGGCTTATTGGGGGGACTCATGCCCCTGCTTGCCATCGGCTCCCCTCCCTCTTCTTCCCCTCCTCCCCACTCCTGCACGCCCCTGATAAAGATACTAAAGATAGATACAGAAAGTTCATAATCTCTAACAGAATTAATAAATTTTACATAGACAGATTTCCCAAATTGTGACACAAGGACTGTATATTTTCAAATCTGAATTGACTCCCCAAATACGGGCCTTAAATCACCTGTGATTCATAGAGCCCTTTCTGATGGTTTGAAAATGCAACAGTTTCAGAAACAAGGTCCAGATTCTGCTCAGTGCCAAGTTTCTGTTTGCAGCAGCAGGGAATCATCAGTGAGCTTGTTAAGGCTCGCTGATTCTCCTGGAGTACGTGCAGGCTGACATTATTAGTAGAACTGGTCAAAAATTGTCTGATGAAACAGTTTTGTAAGAAAATGCCAGTTTGTTGATTTCTCCAAAAGTGAGTTGGGTTCAATAAACCTTTGCTGAGTTCTAGGGCAAACTTGCCTGATTCACTGCCAGCTCAGCTGGCAGGCTCCCAGGAAGACCCACCATGTGGACTGCCTCAGACCCCACATTTCTAGGGTATGTGATTAGGAAAGCCAGCAGTGCAGACTCACCCCAGGCCTAGAAACTTCCAGGATCTGTGGCTCTCGGGCAGCCCGGCCCTGCTGGGGCGTCCAGTCTCCCTCACATGTAGCCAGGAGTCTGAAAGCCCTGGCTCTAACTAGGGCTTGGCTTCCAGTTCCACAGCAGAGAGTCTGAAAGCCTTGAGAACCCTGGCTCAAGCCGGAGCTCTCCGGGATTCCAAGCTCACTGCCATGGAGCTGGGAGCCTAAAAATCCTGGGATGGCCTCCCAAGTCCCAGACTGTGTGAGTCTGGGGCAGTCCTGCCATGCATCCTGCCCTGGACTGGGGATCTCAGGGTTTCCAGACTCTTGGTCCAGCTGGCTATTCAGGCTGCCAGCTGGGTCCTGGGCAAGCCTCATGGCAGTGTAACCCCAGAGCCACAGACCCTGACAGCTGCTGAGTGATACTGGCATTCTTGCCAGTTTAACTGACAAGAATGTCAATTTCATTCCCCAGCTGGTGGGTCGGTGGAAGGAAATGTCATTGTGTTTTGGAAACAAACCCATTTTTTTGGATTTCTGGTTTGCAGGAAATTTCAAAACATCGAAATTTCTCACAAACTGGAAATCCCACATTTCAGCCAGCTCTAGTTAGTAGTAACGTATACAAGCTGAGGATAACTGTAGCGCAGCATGATCTGGCCACGTCCCATGCCGTGGAAATTCTCAGATGGCCAGACCTGGCTGTTCTTCTGGCCCCTTTATGTAGCTCTGAACACAAAGATTATCTGGACATAGGTAATTGGGAAAGGAGGTGGGTCTATGAGAGGTTCTACAGAAGTTTACAGAATGAAAACATTGAGAATTACTGACATGTATTTGTATATGTCATGCATTTTTATTCTTACTGTTACATTTGATATCTCTGGATGATTTCCCCTCACTTATCTAAAATTTGTGGGGTAGATCATCAGCTGGTGTAAATCAGTGTAATTCCACTGAAATCAATGTTGAGGATCTGCCTGTATGATTTTTCTTAGAAATTGCACAAAAATCTTTCTGTATGCTTCTTCAAGGAAATGATCAGGCCTGTTCGAATATTGTGAAAGAACTGAAATGTGCTTTAAGACAGACTGAGACAGTATTTGTCAAGATTTAAACTTGACGCATGGAGGAGCAGGTTGAGCTGTCTTGTGGTTTTGTTTTATGATGTCTGTCAGTTGCATACCTGTCATCCAAAACAAACCACTCCCCAGTCTGTCCCTTTCACAACTGTTAAAGGATGATTACTAATTGATATTTACAATGTCATCTCAAGGTTTAATAGCTTCAGGGATATCTTCCTGAGGCAATATAACAAGGAAATGTAACAAAAGTAATGGTTGACTCATTGACCAGCGTATATGAACTGTGTGACTAATACAATTTATTCAGCTTTAAAGTGTATATTTCTTACCTAACACATTTCATAATAATAATGCTATGTATCTAGTTCCCATCCCATCATTAGAGTGCCCATGTTTCTGGACAAAAGCAAATAATACAAACATAATTATCACTCTTTAAAAAACAGACATAAAAAGCAAGTGAGGGTTAGGTGTGTTTTCTTTTTTAAGGTTAAAAAAAATACACACCTTTCATATGTGCACATCACCCAGCAGAAATAGGTCCTAATCCCAAGTAGGGTCTTTGGGTGCTACTCTAATATAAATATTTTTAAAATAATAATAAAAATCAAGGATGCAGGCACATAGAACATAGAAACTTTTATAATAACAGTAAATAACACAGCTTACTCAAAGTTGAGGATCTCTTGGAGTTATCTTGCTCAAAATAAACTGTAGTCATGCACCTCTGCATTTTTACAGCCCCCAGACCAAATTATTATTTATTATTTCAGTAGCATCAGAGGTGTGCATTGAACTTTACAGAACACATAGGAAGGTGTGGTGGCTGCCCTGCAGATCAGAGTCTGTAAGCCTGATCTGGGAAACCATTGCTCATATGAATGTTCCACCTAGTGATAGTCCAAGGGGAAAGGTGGGGAGGTGGGGGGAGAATGGGGCAGGGTGTGTATGGAACTGCTGTTCTCCACAAAACGCAAGAGAGATGAAAGGTTAAATAGACAATGCGGAAAAGAATGACATGGAAAAAAAGCAGAGGAAGAAATATAATGCAGAAAAGAAAAGTAGATAAGAAGAAAATCCATCAAGAGCATCTCTTGTCAGTCAGACAGGAGGCATTGTCTTAGCCCCGATCCTGCAAATTTTTCAATGTGTATGGACCTATGGGCATGCACTGACCTCCATTCACTTCAGTGAGGCTCAGGGCTGGTACGTGGGTCCACCATGTGGAACAACTTGCAGGATCAGAGCCTGAGGAGAGGTCTTTGAGACATCATTTGACCTAAAGCAGGGAATCTTTAAAAGCTAAATAAATGTTTAAACTAAAAGATGGGTACTAAAGATCAGCAGTTGGTGCCAATATATTTTAATAGGTTGGTACAGAGCTCCTGCACTTACGAAATTGCTCTACCACTAAATCTTTGCCTTTACATGCCTGTCAGACCAAACCACTTCACATAAACAGCTGCAGTTTCTCACCATCACAGGTCAGTCTGTCTCTCTGGCTGCTGCATCTGTGCCCTTCCCACCTCCCCCTGCCTGCTCCTCCCCCTGCCTGTTGTGCTTCATTTTGACTGAAGATACTTCATGGTTTCTCAGGAACAATTCTCCAGACCACCACCTGCTATTTGACCCTCTCAATCTGTACCATAGTTCACTTGCTGACTGAGCCTTTTATTTTTAACTCCTTCCCTGGTCAAGTGGAGGAGGATAGCAAGCACTAAAAGTTCAGACAAGAAGTCACAGGATTCCCCTCTTCCTTTCTAGGACAGAACATTTTTGGTCTGTCAGAAGAGTCAGAATCTAATTCCCAGGCTGAGTGGCTATGTAAATGTTTGAGGTCTGAGCCTTCAGTGAATTCTGCAGAAGTGCACAGGTGACCTAGCCCTAGTCCACTCACCAATGCAAATACATTCCAGCTACAAGAATAAGTAATAGGGAGGCTGCTGCTCCTCCTGCTGCTGCTCTTGTGGGATAAGGAAGTCGCACAGTGCTGCCTGGGGCTGTCTGGGAGGAGAGTGGGGGCCCCTTGTACTCCAGCTGGGGACAAGACTGAGGTGGGGCCCGATGTCCTGGAATGTCTAGAGACCAGATTGCCTTAATCCAGCCTTGCCTTCAAATGGTCTCTGTTGGTGTCACTTGGTTTTATTTAGAGTATAATATCTAGACTAATATATCTGTTTTTCTGGAATTGCCACCAGGAAACACAAGATACCTTTTTATCCTGTTGTTGTCTTCCAAGGATACTCAAACACTGCTGTTTCAAAACAATTTACTAAAACAAATTTATTTCCTAAAAATCTTTCCCTGGCGGACCTCCCAGTTAAAAAATTTCAATTTGGTCTTTAGGTTCCAGGTGGTAACAAGATTTTGGAACAGAACAACAGATCTACTGGCTCTTAGAGCCAGTGGTCCCCAGTGGAAACCAACAGGAATCAGTTTGAAGGATTCTAATGGAGTTCACTGAAATTTCCAGTACGTTTGTACTGGAATTTGGCAAGTGGCTAAACTATATATTCATATGGCGGTTTTAAGTCTTAGGAAAACAAGAAGCCAAAACAGATTCTGTTTGGTACTTTTAATTGTTAGTACTCACTAACAATTAAAAAAATAAAAATTAGAGCTATACATTTTATAGGGATATATTTAATGTTGATTTCATCCTAACATTTCTTTAGGGGAAATCCTGATGGGTAGTGACTTTAATTTCCCCTGATCCCCCTATTAATACTACACAATGTTGTAGAACAGTAAACAGGAATGTGTGACTGTTCCAACTATTCTCTTTTTGCCCAAGAGGGCTTTGTTTTCCACACTGCTAAATTAATTTTTTCCTCTCTGAAAATCTGTCACTACTCAAATTACACTGAATCAACTACAGCTGCATTCTACTCAGAATCATGCAATTAAAATAATTTGGGAGGGGACTGATCTCTAACACCCATCCTAGAATCTGGAAAAGTTGTTTTCTGAATGCTACAAGAAACAAAGTTCTATTAACACCAGAGCTATTGGGTTGAAGAATGGGCCCCACTGTGAGACTCCTTGCCAAAGATCCTTTGAGATCAGAATGGTCACAACTAGAGCTGGACAGCTTATTTACTCATGGTGGCAGGGGGAGAAGGGATAGGTATGTTTTAAAAAAAAAATGCTCTTTTTCAAAATTCAAAACTTTAATGAGATGGAAGCAGATTTTTAAAAAATTCACATGTAAAACACTTTGCTGTTAGAACAACTGCAAAAACATTTCATGCAATTTTCCTGATGTAATTTTGCATTTTGAGCAGGATTGGTTGGTTGAGATTGGTCACAGATCAGGTGGTATTGGTTCTCTTTCCTGTATATATGTGCTCCATGTGATCAGGAAAGTTAGCAGAAGCCATTTTGACTCTTTTTCAGAGGGATTGGCTCTGGTGGGAGCAACATGTGCCTTGATATGTGATGAAGGATTACTTAATTTGTCATAGACAATTTTAAGAGGCCAGTGATCCTACTGACAGTTCCCTCTCTGGATAAGAGAGTGGTCTACCAAAGATGGCAGTGGATGTATCAGATGTTTCTTGTAAAAAGTCAGCAGGGAAGGCAGCTCTAGCTAGAGATGAAGAGAAACTGTATGGAGAGAAGGCCATGTGGCCTTGTGGGATCTTTGGTAAATTCAAATAGTTGATATAAAAGCATCCGTAGTCTGAAGTTCTGAGGTGCCCCATCCCTAGATTAATAGAGCAGTTGGATATATTGTGGGTGCTGTACTGTGTGCTTTTCCATATTTGTTGGCTACAGCGAAGTATGGTTTTCCAAGTAGTCTACTTTATTAATACTGGTATTTGCAAAACTCTGATTTTTGGTGAATTGGTAAATACTTTATATCACAGGACTTTCATAACGGGTGTTAGAATATATCTTATCAGTCATAGTGACTTAGCTCCAAATCCTGACCCCAGGTTATAGCCAGATTGTTTGGCACACAGGAATCCACCATACGTCTGGACTGCAGACATGAGAGATGTACACCCTCTGCGCAGGTTCCACAAATAATGCCCCTGCTCCCATGCAGCAGAACTGCACTGTGCAACTGAGAGTGGGGTCAGAATTTGCCCCATAAAAAAACAAAGAAACAGAAGACTTATTGAGGTCAAATTGTAAAGCTACCTCAAGCAAGTACAGATATTAGAGATGTAGATGTAACACACGTCTCATGACTGTTTTCTCCAGGCAATAATTGTAAAAAGCCCTATCTGTCAATGTTGTACTCCTGAAGCCATATCCTTATGTTTATTGGAATTAATTGAAGGGAAATCTTCAAAGGGCTGAATCTGCTGGCTTTTATAGTAAACATGAAATGTTGGTAGAGAAATGCCTTTTTTCAATTAAGCTAATAGTGCAGTTCAAGTAGGTCCTCATTTAACGCATGCTTTGCCCCATGTTCATCTATGTAATTATGGCCTTTATCTGTAATACAATAACCAGAACAGTTCTGCAAGGATTGCACCAGGAAAATGCTTCAATGTTCAGTATAATATCTTCTCACAGAGAGGGGCTATTTTAATATCCTCAGCAGGTACTATTGATACAATTTAAGGTAATGTGTCAGGGGAATCCTTCAGATCATCACACAGTGAAAGAAACCTAATCTTGGTCCTTAAGATAGAGATCTGTGGCTACATAAGGTCACTAAACAACACTATCATTTGTTCTATAGTAGACTGGAATGTTGGAGAGAATCCTGGAATGGAGAAAAGGAGAGTTCTAAGTAGAACCATCAACAGGGTTTGTCAGAAATCTGCTGCAGCTATGCTCCTCTTCACAGATGCATGTTCCAAATCAAACCAGCAGTATTTTATGTTGCTCAAGATCATGGGACTTTTCTCAGCAGCTTCCAAAGTGGCCCATGAACATACCTTAGAGAGAATTTTCAGCTTCACAACTTTTGTGAATAGCTGTAGTTAAGTGTTCTAAAGAAAAAGCAAATATTAAATTCATGATTATATTTGTTTCAGCTGTGAGAAGGATAACTAAGAGCGGTGATGTTTTCCACATTGAATCAGTTTTAATATAGTCTACAGTAGATGATGTTGATTAAAAGTTCAAAGTCATTTGATATCTTGGAGCATTTTGGTTAAAAGTTATAAGTACTTACATTTTAATCTAAGTAAAGAAATCTATAACTTGAACCTGAGATGATTAGTTCATAATGCTAACTACAGAAACTGAAAATCTTAGCCTAGACACTCTGCTGCACCAAGGGTACTTGTGATACAGCAAGGGTGGCTTTCAGGGAGTAGGTTAGGGCTCCCTGATTCTCAGGGTGGATCTCAACTGGCCCTGGCCTCAGCATAGCTTAGAGCAGCCTGGGTACTTCTCTAGCTAATGCCAGCTGGCTAAGGTCCTTAAGGGACTATACACCCGCTGAGCATAACTGGAGGGCACTACCCTCCAGCCATACCCCCTCCCTGTCCTGACACATCCCCAACACACTCTTACACTGCAGTGGCTAACTACATTGGCTCTGCGCCAGCTGAACTCTCACTCCTACTAAATGGAATTCTTTGCAGACTAGATCCAACTGCTTTCTAGGCCCTGTGCACTGCTCTGATGGTACAAAGTGGCCAGAATGTAACCAAGAATCTAGCCCCTTATCTTTGCCTTTAGCTATGCTTGTCAAAACTGTCTAAAAGAGAAAACTGAAAAGGTGAATGTAATAAATACTCAAGAGCTGTAGAAGAAAAATCATGTATTGTTTTTCATTATCTTGAACTGAGATAACGTGACAGTATATATGAAAAGCATGACCATCCATTAAACAAATTAGACATTATCTCTGTTTAACAAATTATTATCGTACAATAAATTTTCCCATTGAAACTTTTAAACAGCAGGCGTCTGAATGAGACAAGAGTAAATGAGGACATAGCTATCTCTGGAGTTGTATTAGGAGTTTTCTCACAGTTAATTCTTTTGTAAACACAAAAATCTAAGACATATTTTTTTAAAACATGGCTGTTGAATGCCAAATGATTATGGCTAATCTTTGTTCTTTTTGTAAGCATTTGGTTTGTTGGAAGTTAGAAGGGGGGGGGATGATGGGAACAGTTAGAAGGGAACGGTTAGACATTATAAGGGGGAGGTAGTAGGGTAGTGAAGGGAACAATTTATGTTAATCTATTGACATGAAAAAGAAAATTTGCTGCTGCTTTCTTTTTCTTTTTCTTAAAGAACACGTACACAGCAGCATGCAAACTTTCAAGTTATTTGGTCTTAAGTAATCTTTAAAACTCCACAGGAGGGGATAATCATTTATAGGTAGAAATTATAAAATGTTCAAGTCTGATTCTTTATATTTTGAGGAACTAAAGAAAACAATATACTATAAAACAGTTAAACAGAGACTCACTCACCTGGACAACACAACTCCAGTTGGTAGAAATCAAATAATCTGTCATACATCTCTAATCTGGCCTCCTCTGTACTCCCCTTTTGCTAATTCTAGTGACATAAAGAGGTAGCTGCAAAGCTGGTTGGAATGGATTCCTGGGTAATAGCCTCAGTTAAGGGCATTCCTTGAATGGCACAGTTCTGCTGCTCCTCCCTCACTGTCACTCCTGTAGGAAGTTCTGGGAGTATTCCTGAGAAGCAGGGACACAGTCAGAACACCAAAGCATCTGGCTGTTTTTGTCTGTAAAAGTGGTTCTTAGGAACTGTTGTGGCAGTGCATAAATGCAGTTCTTTGCCTACAATAAGTTATCCTGGAGACCAGACACTAGGTACCTCCAGAATCAGTGTGTGAAAGGTGGTTCCCCTTTCCATCTGCATCACAGTTATTTTACTCTCCCTTCTGTTTAATACTTACTTAGAAAAAAATTTCCTTCCAAATTTGACCTTTTCTATTTGGCAAACATTGATTCCTCCCCCACTCCCTGCTTTTCTAAATGAAGATGAAACTGATCTAGCTGTGTTCAACTCATGAAGTACTTTCTTATTACAAAAGAACTTTGTTTGTGCACCCGTACCATTGACTGATTTTTAGATCAGCTCTGGGGAAAGTGTTTGGTAATTAACTGTCACTTTAGAGCCAAAGCAGGGAACAGAAACCTTTTTGTGGGCCTGCCAAAAATTAGTTTTGCTTATATTTTGCTTATTTTTATTTTTTAATTTCTTAGGGATTGAATGATAGATTTTAAAAAATAGGACATTTCTCATCAGGTTTTGTAACAATTTAAAGATGGATCAAATTTAGAATATATTTCTGAAAAACTATCTTCTGGTTGCACTGCACTTGAGAATTCTAGGAACAAAAGTGGGGTGCAAGTTTTACACATTAGCATGTGAATACCCATCATTATTTTTGTCTCATTGAAGTTCCATAGTGAAGTCACAGAGTTTAAGGCCATCATCTAGTCTAACCTCCTGTATATCACAGGCCTCCAACACCACCCAGGCCGACTCACTAAACCCAGCAACAAAAATTAGACCAAAGTATTACAGCCTACAGGAGACTAAACTATTATGTGCCACAGGCAGAGACTAGGAGGGACCAACATGCCCCCATAATGGCAAGGAAATGATTAGGTGGGATATATAATAATCCTGGCAAGTGACCCACACCCATGCACTGCAGAGAAAGTCTGCTGGCAACCTGAGTTGGGGGGAAATTCCTTCCCAACCCCACATGTGGCCATCAGTTAGACCCTGAGCATGTGAGCAAGAACCAACAAGCCGAGCATGAGAGAGAGAGAGTGTATGTGTGGTTGGTGCCACCTCAGAGCATCATCTACAGCTGTGGCCATGTTGGTGCCAAAGGGCCAATACAATTCCTATTTAAGTGACTGGAGGTTAGATTGGTCTTCAAGATCTGAAAGGGCCCAATCTTGCAAGGCATGTTAGTAGTCTTTACTCATACAAGTAATCCTATTAGAGTTGTGCCTAGTCTGCCTCGCTCACACACTCCCTACACATGGAGCCCCAAAACCATGGAAGAGTCTCTTAAGTCCAGTACAGGGAGTCCATTGGCATGGAGGACACCATCACAGAGATGGTGGCATTTAATTAATGAATAGAGGGATTCCTGTTTGATAAAGTCTTTTAGGAAGACAAATAGATAAAGTTATATACATGTAAGGTATTGTTAGTAGTAATTTTTAAAAAGATAGCTGGATGGGGGCCGGGAGAGGAATATGAACTTTAAAAAAAATAGACAGTAAACTAGACTTTGTATTTAATAAAATCTGACAAACTTCAATTTTATTTATTATGCTCACAAGAGCCCCATCTTGCTATAGTCTGATTTCAGAAAAGTTGATGTTATCTTACGAAGAAAAATGTGAATTTCCCAATTTCTGAATTTCAAGGAATGTTGAAAGGCAGCCTGAAATCTAGCTAGATATCAAAATGTAATCTTATCATATGGATTCGCTTAACCGCATTTCAATATATGATTCTCAATAGAATCACTGTATTAGGCGTAATCAGAACAACTTCAAATATGTTAAACTTATCTCTACCTGATCAATATACTTTATAACCATATTATGAATCAAGTGCCTTTTCATTTATACTTTTCTAATGCTTATCTTAAAGAAATCGATATTCCAAAACCAAATATGCATCTCTTTTAAGAATTAGTAGCACTTTAGTACTACAATATGTAAGGATAATTTTGGTAGCTAGTGAAATATGATGTCTGCTGTGTTCCACAATGTCACAGGTTTTTCTCTGATGCATAAACACTCAGGAAAATCCTGATTCCAAATGCCAAGGGATATTTTTACATTGGATAGCATTTATAGTATCACGTGTGAAAGATGATTTTGCTGAATATTTGTTAGTGCTCTTTGAAGTGCCTGACTAGCCATAATGAAGGCAGGTATTGCACAGTTTTCTTAAAACAATTCTACCCATGCTCAATTAGTATTGGCTTGTTCCAAATGAGAATTATGCAAAAATATTTAGTGGCTTTGAAACATGGGCAAGCATGCACAGTTTGACTGTTTTGAAGGAAGACAAGTTCGTTTTGCACATACTCTGTAATGTTAAGAAGATATGAACCCAGTTTCCCAGAGGTCAAAGAATAAGCCATTAAACTACTGTGGCACTAGCCAGTGCTGATTTAATATTATTTGTCTGTTGACATTTTGAATATTCCATTTAATTTAATCAGAAACAAATTCATGATATTTTAGGAGGGATGAGCAAACCCACTGAGCTTCCTTTTCTCTCCCATGAAGTTGCATTCTTGTGCCAGTGATTCCAGAAACAACTGTGCCAGGATTTCAAACTTGGGTACCTAACATAGGCTCCCTGGTCCACAGCTCTCAAGTGAGAGCATCTCCCAATACTACTGCTCTCAGAAGTGTGAGTTTAGTCTGGTGAAAAATGCAGTTGCTTTAGGAGAAATCATAGACAGGTTTTACAGATGACATCTTCACTGTGGAACTATTAGAATTATTTTTGCTGATTAGCACACAATCAGCATATGCAGGTTCTCATGATCTCATGGTCGTTTTGTGGGTGAGGGGAATGCATGACACTTTTTGCTCCTCTTCTGGGTCCACTGCTACACGTTGTAAAACAACATGCTGCAATATGACACTTGGTAATTTAGAAAAGACAAAAATCTTTCCAATCTGATATTGGGTTTCCAGGGTACATTTCTGGGGAGCTATCAGCAGCCCTTCCCCTCCTCCCCCCTCAAAGCTAACTGTGATACACACACAGTTTTGGTTTAGAGTAAATATTACTGCAATATTTGAAAAATCCTTTTATTGCTACATCTTTGGGTAGACATAATTATACTTAGCCCTTGCATGGAATTACATCTTCAAAGCACTTATACATATTAATGGATTAATTCTGGGCAGCCCTATGGGCTAGGTAAGAAACGGTTATTACCCTCACTCCCCAGGCTGGGAATCTGAGGCAGAGAGGATAGCACATCTACAGACCAGATAATCATTCAGGGAAGAAATATGCGCTTGAGACATGCAATCCTTAGGGGGAGGGAGGAATGGGGCAGACACTCTGGTCAAGAGACCAGAGACCCTAGGTGATTTTCGCCTTCCTCTGCTGCATGGGGCACGGGGCACAGGTCACTTGCTGGTGGATTCTCTGTACCTTGAAGTCTTTAAACTCTGATTTGGGGACTTCAGTAACTCAGGCCTAGGTCAGGGGACTATGACAGGAATGGGTGGGTGAGGTTCTGTGGCCTGCGTGGTGCAGGAGGTCAGATCATAATGGTCCCTTCTGACAGCCTTGGGGCGCCCCAGACACAGTGGAGTGCAGTGGCATGCCACCTGCTGAGCACCCAGAGCCTCAAGCTCACAACACAAATCTTTAATCCTGTCGCTGCAGCTCCCCTGGCTGTAGAGAAGCCGGGTTGTCCCCCTTCGCTGTTATATAAGCGCCCGTCACCTGGGTGTGTGTGTGTGTAGAGGGGGATTTGCGCGCGCCTTATGTTCTCGCCCATGTGGCGGTGACATGTGGCGGAGAAGCCGAGGGGGCTCCGGCCCTACGTGTTAGCTCCTCCAGCTCCCAGACAGCAGCGGAGGCGACGGCCCGGCGAGCTCCACGCCGGGTTTTCTGCAGCTCCCCCTCCACACACAGGCGCTGCTGCTGCCCCGGGCCCCGGCTTCGGCTAATCCCGGAGAGCAGCGAAGCTTCCCGTCGCCTGCTGCTCGCGTGTGATGCCCCATAGCGGCACCCTGCCGGGACCCTGGGGGGCTAAAGCACCCACCGCCCTGGCTCTCAGAGCGCAGCAGCCCCGGCCTCTGTCTGCTCCTCGCCGCGGCGGGAGGAGGAGGAGCGGGAGCGGGAGCTGAGAAAACAGGAAACGCGGCGGCCGCACACACGGCAGCAGCCGGGCTGATTCATTTCTGCTCGGAGCCTGCCTGGGGGCGGGGCGGGGCGGGGAGAGGAGGCGGCGCTGCCTGGCTCTACCCTGGGCAGGGCACAGCTCCATGCAGCATCAGCCGGAGCTTCCCTTCCCGGAGGGTGGCAGCGGAGCGGAGCCGAGCCGAGAGACTAGCCGCGGGCGCACGCACGCACGGCGCTGTCGCCTCCAGCCAGCACCATGCAGTCTAGGGTCCGCTTGAGAGACTGAGGCCACAGGAAAGGACCCGCCCGAGGGGCAGCAGCAGACACGGGTTTCAAAGAAAGAGGCTGCTGCCGATCTGGTTGCCCGGCCAGTTCCTTTGTGGTTCCCGTTGGAGACTGAATCCTGCCCGCCCTCAGTGCCCTGCGTTAACAATATGAAGCAGCAGCACTCATGTGTGGGCACTGGGCATCTGGGCATGGCTGGGTATGGCAGGATGGACCCTTTGCAGCTTGCTGTTAGCCCTGTGAAGCGCTTGAGAACTGAGTACTCCTTTCCCTATCTCTTCGCAGAGGAGGCCTATCAAAAACTGGCCAGCGAGACCCTGGAGGAGCTGGACTGGTGCCTGGACCAGCTGGAGACCCTGCAAACCAGGCACTCTGTCAGTGAAATGGCCTCGAACAAGGTAGGACCATCGGGCTCCCTTGCCCCCTATTTCTCCTCCTCACTTGCTACCAAAGCTGGAAATCCAGGGGCTAGTTTTTAGCCAGGCACAAAATACGTCCAACTACATGCAGGGTCCCGTTCTCCGGGCGATGCGCTTGGGTTTAGCCAGGCAATTCCAAGTAAAAACTTTACTGCATCTCTGGGCTTCCTTTTAAGGTGCCACTAAATCGTTTAATTTAAAAAAAAAATAACCCCATGACCTCCAACGTTTGTAAATGAAGGGACTGTTATCCTTAACTAAAATGTTCACGGCTTTGTTGACCCTGACATCTCAATATAAATGTGTATGAACGGATCAAGGAGCCTAAAAGCAAAGTTCTGTTTCTGATGGCGTGTGTGCGTGCATTTGGAGGAATACTGAAAACAATGAAATAGTTCTGGGACTTTGATATGTTGTTGCAAGGGAATACTCTGTATGCTATTAACACATAAAAAAAATAGATGCAGTGGACTAAGACATGAAAATAGCTGTGTTGGGCTTGGAAACAGGACAAATTCATCGTGTTAAGCTCTGTACGTGAATCTGAAGGATTGTGTGTGTAGTTTGTGCAGATTCCTTTGACTGTAAATTTCAAGGCAAATTTTGAAAGTGGTTCAAACATTACCTGTTGGAAGGTTTAAACCATTTCTCTATGAGTTTAAAAGAAAAAGGTATTATATTTGATTGCTGACCATAACAATCTTTTCAGTTATTCATTCTTGCTACACACATTCTGTTGTGAGCTAAGAAAATGATATATTTTTATATCAGAAGTTAGTTGTCTATAACGGAGAGGTATAAAAGGCTGTTAGCAATCTTGTACCAGAGAGTGAGCTTCTGAAAAGGTAATAAGAAAGATAATGCTCAATTCAATATTACTGTATTTTAAGTGGTACAGACTCTATTTTAGCTGTAAATATTGGTGCTAATACATGGCATAACATTGTTTGTTACAAATGTTTGGAAGAGAAAAGAACATATATTTCACATTTTCTTTAGAGAATAAGCCCTATTTATAGGGCTTCCAGATAGCCCATTTCACCCTCCTACTTTCCTCAGTGCCCTCAAGCCCACAAACTGAATATTCAGCTAATATTTATGGCATTCATTTTAAAGGCTAAGATAATAGGCTTTACCTGACATTCAGAATTTATTTTACATCTGTCATAAACAGAACTTGCTATAAGCTACTTTGGGAGGTGTATGACTTCGCCACATTCGTAATCATTCTAGGAAAAAGGGGGTTTAATTGTAACAAATACAAGTACACATCTTTCCTCTATTGCACCTATGCAAACAGCTGATTAATCTTTTAATAAACTTTTATTATTCTGAATGTGTTTACTCCCCCCCTCCCCCCCAGAAAATCAAGAAAAACAAATAAGGTCTTTATTAACTTAATCTCTGTCTTTTATTTTACCTTTCTGCTTTCTTGTTTTGACTGCCATTCCTAACTTCATAACCAGTTTTCATCAATTGCCTATTATTTATCTTGATACTCTGCTGTGACTGTGTATAAGATGTTCGACATTTCAACTTTTTTTATGCAAGTACATTTCTCAGTGGCACTTTGTGCTTCTCCTGTCTCCACAGTCTCTGTGGTTCTGGTCAGTTGGCTATTTCTGCTGCTTTTTTTATATGAAAGTAAAACTGATAGCAAGAGACAGAATCACAAAAGAGAAATGATGCAATGCAACATTTCCCAAACTTTAAAAACAGTTGTGTACCAAATTATTTAGCAACAATTCAAGTAGGATCTGATCCTGAGAGATACTGAGCTCCTACATTTGGGACTTGCATGAATTCCTCATCTGAGAACTGGTCCTTATTTTTTTACTGTAAATCAAGAGATACTGTGTCTGTTCCAGCTCCTGTTGGAGTCAGTGGCAAAGCTCCCATGGGTTTAAAAAGGGAGCGGGATCAGTGACACAGTTAGGGTCTGATCCTGCATTTCTTGCAAATTTGAACTCGCATCCAAATTATTGAATATTTATAGTATGCAAAGAATTCAGGCTTGAATAATTATTTTGCAAAAGGAAATGTATATAAATATTCTCCAGTTATTTGTAATTATAACAATAAAGGGTTAAAGCCTTTTAGGATCTGATTAAATACACTTAACAGCACTTGTCCAACCGCTTTGTGGTGAATGACCTCACAGCGGTTAACACTGGAAGATTTCTATAGGCTTAAGATGTCTATCTAATCTATTGACACATCAGTTTGCTTATTTATGATACTTATATGGCCCTTGCTTCAGAAGTATCTAAGCAACTCTTTAGTATTTGAAAAAGAAACAACTATAGTTATATTTTATTGAATCCAGTTCTAAACCAAGAAAGATATGGTGCCTTTACGAACACAGAAGGCAGGACTTTTTTAAAACTAAGGTTTAACCAGTTACAAATCAATGTAAAAAATATTAGTTCAGTCAGATATATTAACAACCTTAACTTTAAAAAGTTTGACCATTATTTCTGAAAACATAAGAAATTCTGATTGGCTTTTTTTCTGAGAAAATTCTATAGCTTCCATCACCCAGCATGACTGCAGGTCTTAACCTCCCTCTTTGCCTCCTTTTGTTTGTATTTGTTAATGCACTGATTGCCAGAGATAACAGGATAAACATTCTTCATGTGTACTGATTGAAATCAGGAGGAAAATGTGTCTCATAAAGGTCTTCTCCTTCAGAAACAGAATCACACAGGCAGGGCATTTGATATTTGATATACAGTAAGCTGGTTGTCATAGCCAATCTGAAGGTCATTCACAATGATGCCATATCTGACATCAGAAGTGCAAATTTATATTGCAGTCACATATTGAATAGGCTTACTTGATCCATCAACTATCGATGTAGATGTCAGAAACTCTCTGTTGCTACTTACAGCACAACACACTAAAATATTCAGAAACACTCTCAGATAGTTTTATGCGTTAAGAATGTGTTACGGTTGGTAGGTCATAAATGAAATCTTTTTTTATTTTTTGTCTATGTAAATCTAGGGGTGTATGTTTTCAGTGTTCTTTTTGTTCTTAAATTAAAAATAAATCCATGCCATTCGTCATCTGGTGAAAAATCATTATAATAAATCAGTGAGCACATACAATAATTGACAAAAAATTCAATAAGAAAAAAATGTCGGTTTCAAATGTCTCAGGAGTTGTTAAAAATAGTCATTTTATTTCTAATTGTTAAAAAAAAATCTGGCATTTATAAAACATGTTACATTTAAAAACAACTATACTAACATTGACTAATGCTCATGACATCCCTGGTAGATATGTAGGTAGATATTGTTATACTAATTCACGGGAAAACTGAAGCAGTGAAGCAGTCCGAGATAAACAGATAGTCTTTTGTGCAACAGGGATAAGAACTCAGGAATGCCTGACTCGCAGTACTAGGGTCATAACATTAGAAAAATACAAAAATGTATAGCAAAATAAAGTGAGAGGGCATTATCAGCTTATAAAATCACACTAGTGTCTGAATATTTTTCTAATATTTTCTTTGTCCACCATTTTTACAAGTAACATCTAAGATCACTGTAATTCGAGAAGAAAAAAAAAGAAAAAATATGGTGCGGGACAGATATTCTCTTTTTTTTATTTCCAATTTGTTTACTTTGTGCATTTGGCAGCACTTCCTGCATAGTCTACTCCTGGGGTGATTCTGCATCTAAAAATTCTGCGCACAATATTTTAAAATTTTGCAAAAGTCTGCATATTTTATTTGTCAAAATAACACAATATAATCATGCCAGTTTCAATTATTTTGGTAATTTATTTCAAAATACATGTCAACAAGTATGTTTGTAACAATACAGGCAACAAAATATTCAGGAATTTTTTTTTGACAAATAGATCCCTGACTAGGCATAGAACTTTGAGTAAGTCATTTCAACTACAATACAGAAATGTATTTCTTGCCCCCCTCAGAAGCAGTGCAAAGACTTGGGGGAGCTAGGGGTAATGGAGGAGCTGAGGGAGAGGAAAGGAGCCTGGAAGGGTTGTTGGGTGTGGGTAGGGGAAGTATGGAACAGTTTTTTGGGGGGAGGGATTGTTAGGGAGTTGGAGAGCCTTCCCCATGTAGACCCTGTCTGACTGCTAGCCATTCAGTCAGGCACATCAGCCCTGTCACCATGTCTCGTTTGCCCCACTCTGTCCATCATGTGCCTCCTTACCTGGCTCTGTTGTGAGGAACGCAGCCTCTTCAGTGGTAGGCTGATCTCTCTTCTGGTGCCACAGAAGCCCCTGGTGGGCATAAGGTGTAAGTAACTCAGCGCCTCTCCAGCAGAATCTATATTCTGCAGAGAAAAAAAAATCTATGGGAGACATGAATTTTGCGCGTGCACAGTGGCACAGAATTCCCCCAGAAGTAATAGTCAGTTTGGTTTCACTCTTTCCCCGGTGCTGTCAGTCAGTTGTCAGTCAGTTTCCCCTGTTTGTGTGAGTCTTTCAGACATAGTGGGGTGGCACAGGAACTGGCTATGCTGTGTCTGCACCGGATGAGGACTTATATCAGTGGTGCAAAAGCAGCTATATTAGAGGAAAGAATGCTAATCAGATTATGGTAGTATATGCCTTGTCTGTGTCAGAACTATAGTATACATTTCATAGGCCGGGGAGCATGTCTACTGTATGGCTACTATCATTGTGATCTTGTAGCATGGACCATTGTGACATCATTAGGTCTCTGCTCGAGTATAGAAGGCTCTCTCTGATCCCAGTGCAGGTTTAAGTCCTGTATTTATACAGTCCAGAGCATGCTATTGGTATTCAACAAATAGTAATGAGTGACACGCAAACTCACAGCTGTGGACTTGGGAAAGCAGAGTTGGTATTAATATGGGGAAACATTTTGAGGAACACACCTATGGTAGTGTACAGGGATGTAAAAGGCCCTTGGCTAGTTGGATGGAAATTTCCCCAGTGTAAGGTAGCCAAAGGTGGTGCTCCATGGGCCCCTTGCAAGCCTGGACATCCAAGAGAGTGAGTAGCCCAGAGAGCTATGGAGATTCTGGGCAACCCTATAGCTTGGAGCTGCCCAGTAGGCAACTCAGCCAGGGCTGTCATAACTCAGAGCAGATTCCTGGAATGCCTAAATTATTTAAGGATTGTGCCAGTCCCTGACCATGCCAGAATTGAGAAGGCCCAAAAGTAGCTTCTTAGAGGCACAGCACACAGTGTCACCCATGGTCTATATGCATGGGTCGATGAAATCACAGTTCAAAAGAGCATCACAATCAAATAGTGAGTTTATTTCTATCATCAATAAGAGTATTGCCAACTCTCATGATTTGAGTGTGAGTTTTCAACTATTTGGTGTTTTGCTTGAATCCCCAGCTCCTGGAGTCATGTGATTATCAGATACTTTATTTTTAAAATGAAAGCTGAAATTATGCTTCTAGTCCTCAGTTGTGGAGGAAAGCTTGAAAACATAATCCTAAAGGCTCATCTCATGATATTTGTGACCTAGCTCCTGATTTTTGATTCCTTGGATTGGCAATAGTGGGTAAGGCAGGCAGATTCAGTGCCCCGTTCATTTATGTGCCTTCCTGTTTAATGTTTACTACCACTGAGGCTTTTCATATTAGGCTAACATTTTTCAAATTTGTGTGCTGAAAGTTAGGCTCCCTGATGCATATTTAGATGCCTAAATAAAAGTGGACTAATTTGCAGAGCTGTTGAGCACTGGCGATGTCTGCTAACTTCAGGCAGAGCTATGAGTGCCGTGCACTTTTGAAAATCCTAAGTTTAATGTAGGTGTGATTTGGATGCTTAACTCTATGTACTTACATTCTTTGGTACAATCATACAAGCAAACAGTTTTTTTTTGTTTGTTTTTTTTAAAAATATGTTTAGGTTACATGTGGTGGCTTTTTATTTTTATTATTGTTTACTCTTCATCCTTTTAAATTCTTAGATTGTAAATTCTCCTGGGCAGGGACCTGCGCATGTGCACACAGACACTTGTGCAGTACCTTTTAGCACAATGGGCCCCTGACTATGGTCCAGGGGTTTTATGAAGAAAGATCTAGCAAACATTTTCCACAGGACTGTACTAATTTGTAGATGAGTTAAATATAGATGTATGCATATAATGAAACTAACATGCAAACATGTTTTCACTTCTGTATTTATGATTTTTTCAAATATCTCTAATATATTATTTTTGTATGCCTTGTATCTGAATTTGACACAGAAAAGTTTCAATGCACGTTGAAATTTACCACAAATGATAATCAAATTCTTTGCTATATGTGTGATTCATCAAAAGCATTGGGGGTGGGAACAAAAGTCAGTGAAGATTCCTGTTAGTTATAGTATGTGGATACTTTCTTGCTAACACTTAAGTTAGTGGTTCCAGACCTGTTGTGAGTGCACTCTTTCTCCAAGAAATTTCTCTAAACAGTTAGAAAGATTTATGTTTTATTTAGTTTTACCACACAAAACAGCTAATTTTTGACACGTCAAATAAAGTAGGTATCCAACATGTAGAGCAGGTTGTGTGTTAATGCAGGTGTTTATATTTAAGTGACTATGCAAAAGTTTCTATGAGTTGTTGAGTAAAAATAAAATGCAGATTCCCAAAGCAGAAACGCATCTAACCATCCCTCACACTCAAAGACTACTTTACTGTGAGCATCAATACAAATGTCCATGGGGTCGTTGCACGAAGCCATATCCAGTCACTGGAAAAAATACATTATATGGTCCTGTAATCCTTGCCCTATACTTACCTATACTTTTTGACCATATTCCCACCCACTGAAATAGGATCTAAACAAAAATAAAGAGAACAGGGAGTGGTTTGAACATTTCATTAAAGTGACTTGCATTTTATACACAATTTTAATTTCTTAAATATAAACATCAAGCATAACAAGAATGACACTTAAACAGTCAACTTGATATCTAGTCAGTATAAAATAATGAGTTTTTTACATCTGGCCCTGAGGTCCCCTGCCAATTTTTATGGTTTAATAATCACATTTTCCTATTGAGAAAAGTATTTTTCTTGTTCTCTGTTGCTGTATGAAAAACTTGTACCAATAACAGGGGAAACTTAACTAAGACTGAATAGGGGAAGGAGTGAAACTAAATTAACTATGCAGCAAATGCTGCCGAAGCACAAAGTAAACAAATTGGAAATAAAAAAGAGAAGTGTCTTCCCCCTCTTTTTCCCCTGTCCCAGTAATCTTTGATGTTACTTTTAAAATGAGTGGGGGAAAAAGATATTTGGATGCTAGTGTGATTGATAAGCTGATGATGTTCCTTTCACTTTACCATACATTTACGTATTTTAAGTGGTTTGATCTTAGGACCGGGAGCCAGGAATTCATGAGGTCTTATACCTGTTGTGCCAAAGAATATCTATTTACCTTCAGGCAAGCCTTTTCTGCCTCAGTTTCTCCATAAATTGTGAAAGCAATACTTACCTACCTACGTACCTACCAGAGATGTTGTGTGCATTAGTTTAATGCATGTGTAGTGGTTTTGAAAATGTAAAGCACTATATAAGTCCTAGATATTTTAAGGATTATAATTAAAATGACTGTTTTGAACAGCCAGAGTCACCTGAAACCAAAATCATTTTCCTTACTGATTTTTTTTTGTTACTGTATGAGTTCATTGTCATCTTTGCTTTATCTCCTGGGAGGGACTAAGATAATACGGTGATGGTCATCTTTATAAGAATCTAGATGGATACAGTGCAGCTTATTAGGAATAAAGGAAATGATTAATATCGTGGTTTGAAAGAATGAATCACCATTGAGAAGTCAGATTTTGTTGACTGACTAACTATTTTTTAGTGTTGTCCTTTTGAATCACTACTGGTTACTTTGATGTAGTTTGTTAAATGACCAGCAGCTTGTCTTCAGGAATGACATTCCATGTGTAGAAGCTTTATATTTGATTGTATTTTTACCAAATTTGTAAGCTCAGCCAAAGTGAAATAATATCTTTTTATTTCATATTCATAGATTACAGTGACCTGTTTTCAATTAGAGAGAAAGGATAATGCTGTCATATCCAATATAAGAGGATTTCGGTATCAGTCACTCTCTTAGGTTTCAGCTATCACACATAATAAAATATGTGCTGGAAATAAAACAGTGGAAAAAGAATTTGCTAATATCACGACTGTCAATTTTGTTGCAAAACAGGCAGGTCCTCTGTTTTGCTTTTCGGCGATAAAGACAGCCAATAATCGGATCCAAACATTTCTGCAGCTTATTGTGTGACAGCCTTCTTATATAATGTCTGGCAATGCTATCACACTTGGCTAGTTGACATGAAAGTTTAATTGGCTCTTGATGTTCCTTATCTTTCTAGGAAAATCCAAGGATCTGGATAGCTCTTTACTTAAGGATGTATGCTAATTCTGACAAGAATTAGAAATTAATAAGATGTAGTTGTTCTCATGCAAAAACTTCAGTGTAGCATCAAGAAATACTTATTAATTGAGGGCTTTATTTTGTACAGCACAGGTGAGGGATGTTATTTGTATATGTACAAGCTAAAGAGCGATGAACTAGACAGGGAATGCAGGGAGGATTATCTTGCATTGATGAGAAGATTTCTACAGAGTCACTATGCTTAGCCATGCTTTATAGCAGGAGTAACCCTTTCGTTCCCCTGAGTGCATGTAATGCAAAACCCACTTCAACAGAAAAAAGCTCCAGTTTTCAGAAGTTTCCTGTTGATCAAAATACTGTCAGCATTTTCAATCAATCCCCCTCACCTCCCTCCCATCCCACTCTCCTCTGTACCACACTAGGCAAAGGATCAAATGGAAGGAATGCCCATTAGGTGCAGCTGTGAGAGGAATCCCCTTCCCCAAGGCAGTGGCAGCCCAGGTTACTCACCGGGTTGAATATCACCATCCCCTTGAGATAGGCATGCTCCTTGGTGCTGATGTCCAGGCTCCAGCATTTGGCCAGGAAGCCATTCATGCATGGCCTAGATCTTGCCAGCGGAGGGGTGCTGCCCTCGGGGTGCTGCTGCCATTGCTGCTCCTGCCTCCTGTTGGTTAATATATTGCAGCATGCTGGGCTCTGCGGTCTCTACCATTTCGAAGTGTACCTGCTCCTGGGACAGCCCCAGCACCAGCAGGGGAACCCAGCAGCTGCGCACCAGCACCAGCTGTTCATCCTGGAAGCAGGGCATGCTCTTCATGAAACACAAAGTCTTCACCAGCACGGCCAAGGCTGTCTTGCTCACCATCTGCAGGCTACACAGGGCCAGGTACTGTCGCGAGCTGCATGAGCAGCCTGGCCCTGGAGGTGGCAGTAGCTGCTGCTGCACTACTTCCTTCTGCTCCTCGCTCTTCTGGATGTTGTAGACTGTAGAGGATGCTGTTCTGCCTCCTGCAATCCGTGCGGTAGCGGCAGCTGGCCCTGCACTCCGTGTAGGGTTGCTACCTTTTCCAGAGACCAAAACTGGACATCAGAGTTTGCCAAATGGCACCCAGACACAGAAGTAAAAAACCGGATTGTCTGGGTGAAAGCTGGATGGGTGGCAGCCCTAAGTAAAGCAGAAGACGAATGAGTAGCTAAGCACCCAATATGCATGCTGGAAGGAGTTTACTTAAACCCAAATCTCCTGAAACAAACCTAGTGCTGCACCTTACTTGTTTCCATGTAAATCTAGTCACACTTGTGCTGGAGCACAACAAACTTGCACTAAGGTAAGCCCAGTGATGAGTGTAGGTAAGGCAGAGAGATAGCACTTCCTACTAGGCACTGTACAAAGACTTGCAGGAGCAGGGGTAATGGGCGAAATTTACTGAAGTACAGAGGAATCATACAAGGCCCTCCATGCCATTTAAGTATTTCAGTGTCTCCACACAGAGACAGGAGTGGCAAGAGTAGCTATGCAGGGGGACTTCACACCCACCATTCATCCCAGAAGGCAACTTCATGCTGCCTTCAAGTGAGAAAAGTCAACTAGATACCCTGTCCTTCTAAGGAGCAAATCAGTGAGGAGTGTTGAAAGTGGATCTGAGACTTAGGACTGTTGTTGAGTCAAAAGAAACAAACGTGCAAGTTGGTGAGAAAAGAGATAGGCAGGGTCTCAGCTGCTAGACTGGGACTCTGTGCCGGTAAGTGGGAGCAGCCATTCTTTCTCTCATCTTCTAGTGGCCAACCTTGGGGTGACAAGGAACCCTTGTGTTGTAGTGCTGCTGTGGTGGGTGATGAGTGCATGAGAGAGTAGGGTCGCTGAGATCAGGCAACAGCTTGTCAAAAACCTGCTGGGGAGTTAGGAAAATGCTTTCCCCTGAGCAGTTCCTGGACCACTGCCCAGCAGACCTGCTACTCATCTCCTAGGTAGGGCCTGGGCTGGGCCATCTCTCCACTTTATGCCAGATGAAAGGAGCATTGAGTTCTACCCATAGGAGAAAACGACAACTCCCAGCAATGATCAAACAGCCACACAGAGGAAAACACTTCCTCGCTCTCTGTGTGGCTCTTTACAAGCAGCTGTCAGCTCTCCACAACTTTGCTCCTTTCTGTTGCCCCAACCCAGCATCAGCAACAGCACTTTGGGTCTGTACCACAGCTATGGATATGAGCAGACAACCTAGAGCTAATACCTGAAACTCTGCCTGCCTGTCTACCTGAGCTTAGACCTACAGTTCCTCCCTACCCCAGCAGTCAGTGGGTTTATGTCTTCTTTGAGTTCCCCAAAAGCCTTATGACTATGCCCCTTTTCAGCTACCTTAACCGGTGTCCTTAGGAGAAGGGATATCTCTTTTTACTTGCACAATCTCAGCCTAGCAGAGGTGATTTTACAATCTATCCTGTGCAGGTGCTCTGATGATTTTTTCCATATACTTCAACATAGCAACATTCCCAGTCCCTGCACACTGACGCACAATCACCCCTTTTATAGCCTTTAATTTTGTGCAGGTATGAAAGATTCTTTCCTTCAAGTGTAATGGCACAAAACAATGTAAGAAACAGAAAATATTGTGAAGTAATAATCAGTGAAAATAGTTTAGGGCATGATGTGGGAAGAAAGAGTCTTGCTTTATCCATCATACATATTCGAATATGAAATATTTCTTTTAAGATTTAAAAAAAAATTATTTTATTTGAAGTAAAATGTAAATTTCAGTGTTACTTTTTAGAGTATACTCACCAAAAACCTTAAGGTCTTTCCTAAGAAAATAGTATCGAATATTGCAAAGATGTTACTTAGAAATGGATTGCATGGAAATTAATACTTCATAATTGCTCACCTTGTTAATAGGGGCTTTACAGTTACTCATGAAGGCTTCTAGTTATTGGTGGATCTTTATGGGTGAATTTAGAGCCAAGAATTTCCTGGATATTATGCTGCGTGCAGTATACTGATGTAGTGATGGTTAGACCATAAGACTTGAAGCACTTCAAAGATGGAAGAATGATTTTTCTCCTGTTTTGTTTGTTTCAAATTTTTAATAATGGAACTTAATTGCCTAAATAAACTTTTAATGCAATGAATATGTTATCCCCTGAAAGTACAGTTGCAATACCACAGAGAAGTCAGAAGCAGTTTTGCTGTCTTGGTTATGTTGTTTCATGTTTTGCTTTGTAATCCTTCACTAAAACATGTTATATTTCAGAAACTTTTCTCTCTCTAGCCTATATTTCCATCTTTAAGTTGGTTTTACCATGGCTAGATTTTACTTTTACAAAGGACATGTCTTCACCGGATTTGTCCCTGTTACAGTCATTGGTGGCTTAATACCAGCATAACTGCAAATCTCTAGTGCTAACAAGCTAACCCATGATGTACACTAGTACTGCTTAGCTCTGTTTGAAACTGGGGTGAAATGCACTGGTGCAAATTGTGGCTTTTATCAGTTTTGCCTGTCTGTAGTGGGATAAGGCAAATTGTCAGCATAGACCAGGCCATGATCTGAGAGACCTAACTAGTCTGCAGTGCTGTTTAAAAGGTTACCTAAAACTACTGTTCAAACAATTTATCTCTTCTGTTAATTAAGTAGTAAACTACTGGAGTGGTCGCCAAACAGATTACTTTGACTGAACACTTCAGTTTTTCTGATTTTGAACAAAAGAGCAGTGTCAATAAAATTAAGCTGCTCCTTTGTGATGACAAAAGGGAAAGTGCTAGCTTGTTTATTTTTTAAAAAACAAACAGAAGAAAAGATTCATAGTATGTTTATCAACTGCTCTGATCTTTTATCATAATTAGAGGGTAGAAACCTAATTCACAGTTCAAAAATCAGGCTAGAAAAACAGTTTTGCATTCTAGTAGTCCAACTCTACTGGTCACAAGACAGCTTCTAATTCCTACAGAGACAAACTTCAGTGGTTAATAAACCTATTTAAAACAACCCTGAATATATGACGCAGAACCTCAGTACCAGAAATTGTTTAACCACTGAAACAATTCAAAGTTGCTGTGACTTTTCATATTTCAAATCTTATTCCAAATGTCTCTTTTCTTTCACCACTCTGTACTACAGAGTCTGTGAAATAGAGGGTGGATGATGTTAAATGATAATAATAGATTTTATTTCTATAGGTCATGATATTTAAGGAACTCAAAGCGATTTACAGACAATTAATTATTGTCCACTGTGAAACCAATATTATCCCCAATTTACAGATTGGGAAACTGAGGCACAAAGTGCAAGGTGACAGAGCAAGTTATCATAGGCAGACCAGAAATAGAATGCAGTTCTCCTGATTTCCATTTCTGTGTGTTAGCTACTAGACTTCATATTATTGTTTATTACTTGTATAAATAGCAGTGCCTAGATGCTCCAATCAAGGATCAGGGTCTGCCTCTGCTGGGCACTACACTAACTGATTAATTAGCCAGTCCTCCTCCCAGAAATCTCACACTCTTGCCTAGACAAGGATTTTGATGTTAGAACATGAGCCTTTCTAACTAACCCATTCCAAAAGTCTTCTGTAGAGCAGGCAGCATATATTTTAATATGCTAGGCTTCTCCATAGGCTTTCACTTCACCAGTCTAGCATGTGTTAAAGTCAGTGTGCGCTGTCTACACTAGGCATTACAAACACCTAAGAACACATCGAGTAACATGTTCTAATAACTCACTTTATCTCCTAGGGTTTGTCTACATGGGAAACTTTGCCAACAGAATTTTCAAAATGACAAACTAAAAAAAAGGCTCTCCTGATTCCAGAATGAGAGTTTTCCATGCATGGATTTATAGTGGTATAATTATATTGCCCTAGTTCTGCTGGTAAATTTCCCTATGTAGACAAGCCCACAGTTTGGACAAGAGCTACGAGTATGTCTTGATGGGCAAAAAGTGTGTTTTTCATTCATGTTAGCTTAACATGGCTGAAAAACCCCATTAAGATGCAGGTTAACATTTTTGAAGCCATATTAGCTGACCTTGTACCCTATGCTTTAACTTAACCAGTTTAGCAGGAGGTAAAGGCAGTGTTACCTAACTCACATGTTAACGTAACGGTCTAATAAATCCAGCTACACAAGATAAGCACATAAATTGGACATTTCTTCTCAAGTGGTCAGCAGTAAACAAATTAAGAATGTTGACATTTAAATTGTCATAATGGGTTTTCAAGTAGCTGTTTACTGCCTCACTGAGATGACTGGGTTAGTTCAGGACACCCTTATAATCACAGTTTTGTGATATCTGTCTGTAGGCTCTGGAAGACAGAACTGCATCAGTTCGTATTGAGAAAGTTATTTTAATTACCAGGGCTAGAAATGTAGGTACCATTTATTTTTATTTACAATTTATAAAACTCTAACAGTGCGCTTGGTGCTGTATAAAATTCAAACTAAGACCTTAGCCTGAGGAGTTTATAAACCAAATAGACAGACAACAGAGGGGATCCTGGAAAACACAGAGGGTACTGCTAATTAAGAGCAATATTTGCAAAGTAAGCAAGCGATTCATGAGAGCATTTATGGATGTGGGAAGCAGTTGTGGGCTTCCTGGAAGAACTTAGTTTTCAGGGCTGATCTGAATGAAAAAGGGATAGACACTTGTGTTGAAACTGATGCATTGAAATAGAGAAGGAGTTCCAGACTGGAAAGGAGAGCAAGGAAGAAGACACAAAGAGGAGAATGGAAGAAAGCTAGGTATGTATCATTAGTGGAACAAAAAGGATGCAGGAGAGATAAGAGAGAAATTGAATTAGGAAACAGAAGTATTAAACAAAAACATTAAAGAGTGGAATAAATCCTAGAAAATATAGTATTTTTAGATTGTGCGCACAATTTAAATAATAATAAATACAAATGTTAAAATATTTTGAAAATATGTTTATAATAGAGATTTGTGGAAAAGAGGTTTTTGTTCTGCACTTTTCTAACCTTGCTTTGTCAGCATGGTGACCACTCTGTAACCCTTGCTGAAGCTAGGATTGCACATGAAATTAGAATTCTTACATATTTCACATGATCAGTGATGTAAAAGCATCTGACAGCATTCAACATTTATTTAGCTGAAGTTGTCCAGAAATTGGAATTATCACTAAAATGGTGTTATTTGTGTTGTTTCCAAATGCATAGTGATTGGCCCAGATATATCAATATGGGCTTACCCCTTGCCTCCTCTGAGCAGGTGTAGTCATTTGGCAAGGGTCTGTCCTATTGTAAACTAAGAGTATGTGTTTTAAGGGAGTTGGCCACGGTGGTGTGTGGAGGGTCTGAGGGATGCCATACATTCAGTCTGAGCTCTGTGTCTCCCTCTGAACCAAAGCATGCTTACTTTTGTAGCTGGAAGGAAAGTAGTTTGCGCTAGTGCTGGAATTTCATTCAACAGTTAGTCATGGAAAAATTCATGCATATCGTGTATGTTGCTTGTGCCTCATGTCCATGATACATCTTTTCAGAAGTTGGGAGGACAGATAAGTATTTTAGATCTTCTCAGATTCGGTGTTTCTTTTGTTCTGTAAAGATGTCATCCACCAGGATTCTCACTTTTTTCCCCTTAGTTCCCCTGTATTACATACCTGTTGCCACTGAAAATCGTGTTTGAAAGCACTGTTCCCAGCAAAATCAAGATTCATTATTTGTATGCTGTTTAACCATTCTTGAAACAGCCACTCTATGCAGTTTTACAGTGAGCATGCTCAGATTCCTCAGCATCTCTGTCCTCTGCTGCATGCTGATCACCTCGGTGGCTGCCGCTGGCTCTTATTACTGGCGAATGGCATGCTGTGCTGATGCAGACACCATAATAGGAAGCACCTAGGCCTGTCATAAACAAACAGGTCTGAAAAAAAAAGTGCAGGTCTGACGTATGATGTGTCCATAGCAACGAGGAGAGATCAGGCTGCCATTTTGGAGTAAATGCAGGCTAGTATGGGTCTACAAGAAGCCAGAAAGTATCTTGCTGGATTTAAAAGCTGTTCTCTGTGTACATCAGAATTTTTGTGAAACACAGTATTTGCAAGAAGACAGCTTGCAAAAGCAATGTCTTTAATTACTAATTTTTGGGGAATTTAAGTTTCTTTCAATGAACTGATTTTTTACGTGCAATGCAAACCTTAGCCGGATGATATCAGAGCACACTTACTCCTGAGAAATACTAATGTGAGAAATTATTTGACAAACAAATTAGATCATATCTCTTTGGATGCCTAATTATTAAAACATAGAGGGCATAATATTTCAAAGTAAAATGATTGAGTGGTGCTTACACTATGAAGTATGGCCAAAGTTTTGCACATCTGTATATTGGATCCAGGTAAGGCTGCATTTCATGATTGATAATTACCTGCTGTTTGATTTTTCAACATCAATAAAAACAAAATAATAAATTCTCTTGCTGAGAGGGATTTACAGTAGTTTTAGTGTGGTTCTGTGCAAAAGATTTTACAGGTTCAATTGCAGGAGATCTTTTAAATGTTGTGAAGATGTTGTTGCAGTCTGTAAAGATACATAGTCAGACGCATGTGCCTGGCATTTCTGGGTTAACTTTTAGTTAATCCTTATTTACAAAACTTGGCTTTACAATGAAATGACTAAATTGAAAAATATTCCAAATAGAAGAAGAAAAGAATATGTAGGAAAACTCCCACAAAAATAATGTTGGGATTTGAGGACTAAATACCTAAATAATGTTTTTTCTTTGTATGCATGTTTTTTCCTCAATATAATATACATCTATAGTCTGATGTTCTTATTTTCAATATTTCCTTACATTAGTGAAAGACTAATTCATACGAGAGATGATATGGCAATAAGCCTAAGATTGTCTAACTGGTATAAAGTAGAACTGTAGCAAAAAAACACCAACCCCCACTATAACTATATTGTGGGGTTTCGTTTTGTATCCTCGAAGCAGATTAAAAGCCTAATGCTGCTGCATCTCTGTTTCATCTTTTTTAGATTTGAGAGGGCAGAGGTTGTGGCTGTAATGCTGTAAAAGGACTATCTGTTGATATATATGTAGCATTGTTTTTTTGTTCGTGTATTGTACGATCAGGATTTGGAAAATGTAATGAACTTGGAGGACTAAACTTCTTAACCAGAGATCAATATGAAAGATGAGGCTGACATCCCTATCAATGACCTCTGGGAGGGATGCTCTGGTGATAAGGCCAGCTCCTGCAAACCCTGGCTGCTGAGAGCAGAGATGGTGCTGGGTACAAATCCTACTTAGGGGTCTCTCGTTTGTATCAGTCTTTGGGTAGTCTGCATTTAAAAATGAAGCTCATCATCACTTACTGATGGGAGGGAGGAGGATTTTCTTTTTCTTGTGTCCTCCAGAGCTTCTTGGCTGCTGTGGGGGGAGAAGGTCTGCACAATTCTGCTCTTTTCTCAGCCTCATTTTTGCTCCTGTGCCTGCTTCTGCTGCTTCTCATAGGTTTGCCACACAACCACAGCATTATGGTGACCTGATCTTATCAGTAATGTTACTGATCACAGATTTCTGGATGGCAGCATTGAAAACTGACAAGACTCTGCTGCACCTTGGGAACTGCGGAGGCCCTGGAGTTGCCTGTCTGCAGACTCAGGAAGACACCTCAGCTTTGGCTTACACTCCATTCACATTTGAAAGGTTATACAACCACAAGCCTGAGTATCATTATCTACCCTTGAATTTTTAGTCATGTTTTAACATGTTAATTAACACAACTGTAAATTGTAGCATAGACAGGACATAAATGTTTTATTGTTGTCAGCAAACTTGTATGTTGTGTTTTCACTAGAATTTACTGCCTTGGTAGTTAATGTGTTAAATAACATATGCTAAAACACTACTAATATTCAACTGCAGATATGCCTTTGTGAAATGCTAAATTCAGTAGAAATTGATGGGATATGTCCCCTCACTCACTTGGGTGAGTGTGAAAATGTCTAAGATTTCTCAGCACAACTGAATATTATCAAATATGAGCTTCTATATCAATGTTTGCTAAAGAAAGATGACTTAGACAAGGTATAGAAACCCATTGATTGACTATAATGTCATTATATTTGTTTAATCAAGTCAGTGCTGCCCTTTGGTCCAGAAGTATATGGAGTTCTGCTGTTGAAAGATACCACTTGAACCTCTGGTTAAATTTTCTTGAAGCATATTAACACCTTTTTTTAACTCAGTCAGGGCCTGATCTAATGCCCACTGAAGTCAATGGGAGTCTTTCATTGACTTCAGTGGGTTTTGGATTGAGCCCGTGGCCATTTTCCTTTACTATGTTTACCTCATATCACAGGTCTTGAAAATCCAGTTGCCAATTTGTCATTGTCACTGAGTAAGTGAAGGAGCAGATCCACCTACTGCAGAATTTAAGGTTATTATTACTATTATTATTATTATTACTATTTATAATTTTCCAGTCCCTGTGGCTCCAAAAATAACCTTGTGAAATGAACCCAGAGCCTGTTCTTGCTGCTTAGATCTTTGCAAGGCATCTGTTCAGAATCCTGTGAGCAACAGTGCAAATTGACAAGAATTAGTCAAATTTACCTAATTCCTATTGTGGGAAAACTGTGATCAACAGCTGAAGCAAGCACTAGACCCATGCAGAGGATATGAGAACACCAAATGGAGAGGGGGTGTAGATCAGTGGAGACTTACAACAAACAGAAGACACAGAGAGATGTAGCATAGCAGACATACACACATACTGCAGCAGTCAGCTGGGTGGATAGACTATTGAAGATGTTGTCCCCTCACAGCAACCTGGAGGTTTTGCGATTGAAGGGGGGGGAACATAGAAAAATGCTCTTTCTGTTTTCAGTAGCCAGGGGCTGGTAGAAGGTACTTCACATTTACTTAGACACATTCTATCCTAAAGCTGATAAGAAATACGGAGCCCCTAAACAAGATATAAAGAAGCAGGATCTCCTGGCAGGTGGGGATGAAGAAACTGATCTTCTCACCAAGACCCTCCCCAGCATTTTCTGTTCTGTCTTCTGACTAGTCATGTGTCCAGCAAGTACCTTGCATTTTCATATCTTTATCACTGAAGGGCCCCATGCCTTTTGTGAAAATAGTATTTATAAGTCATGTCCTGACAGTTTCAAGAACTTTAGGTAGCTTAATTCTGCTTCGGGAGCTACCCCCATCCCTCACCCCGAACAGCACCTTTGAGCTTTCACTAATTTTTATCCAGTGCTAAACCACAGGAGTAATCTTCCTCAGGTAGATGTGGAAAATAGTCACCTTTAATGCCAGTGGCATGCTGCATTGATCATACTGTCTTCACAGTAAAACAATTAGGACTTGAAGGAAGATTGTCCTTTCATTAAGCTTAAAAGGAAGAGAGAGAAGAAAGTTGATTTTAGATCGTTTTGCTCAGGATCTAAATTAAAAAAAAAAACAAAAAAACCCTAGTAGTAGTAAGCAAGGTTTATTTTGGTTTGCTTTTAAAGTGAATTTTTCCAGCTAGTGGCTACTTTTATATGGTCTTCAGAAAATTATATTTAATCTGAATGAAAAGAGATTTTGACAAGAAATTCAGTAATAAAGATGGGTTAGTGTTGCCTCTTTCTTACTTTAATATATCTGTATTCTTTATCCATGTTATACATTCAGCAAAGAACATACCCAATGTAATCATTTACTTCATACTATTAGTGCAACTCAATCAACATGTGATTAACTGTTGTGACTAAGTCAGTCAACATGTGATATGATTTTCATTATTTTTTAATCTACCCTGTGGTTTCTTGTTTTGCATGAATGACAGGAGCAAGGTTAGACTGCCTCATAATCTGATAGTCAGCACAGAAAGCAAGTGGTGATGGCATATTATTGATCCAAAAACATTCTGACCAAAATTCTATCTATAAAAAAGTGTGGTGCTTTAGGATTAAACTCCCTTTAATGCTCTGTTCTCCTCTGCTTTTGAAGTTCCTGAGTGACCTAAATCAGTGTTTCTCAACCTTTTAAGTGGCAAGTACCCCCGAACTTCTGAAAATTTAATAAGTATCCCAACACTTAACTTTCCACTCTGAGAAATACAATCTTTTTTCCCTTTACCGCTGGACAACTGTATTTCTTGTAAAGCAGGAGAGTTCTGAGTTCTGCAGTACTGTTTGGCTGTGGCAGATCACAAAACACCCTGCTGTTTCTCCCGTCCGTCCTCCTCTCCTTCCTCCATATAGGACCAAAGGTCAACGCCAGCCAATCACGATGGCCTGATGGCAGGGTAATGTGGTGTTCTCAGACAGGCGAGAACTTGTGAGGTATGAGCAGGCACTAGCGGCCCAGAGTGGATAGCAGTGCTCCCCGTGGCCATCCCTAGGGGGGTGAGGGCCTGGGTCAAATCACACTGTGTGGGCCACTCTTAAGATTTTTATACTGGTAAATCTGGGGCTGTCATATTGCCAATTTCACTGCTCAGCTAGAGCAGTGAAATTGACAAGTAAGCCTGCAGGTAGAGCCTGGCTCCAGGATTGGGAAGCAGCTGGGCTCTCTGCCTGGCTTTCTGGGGACTGGGCTTTGAGCTGGGGAGGGGAGCTGCCACCTGGGCAAGTTGCAGGAGGCTGCCACCTGGCTGCCAGCCTGAGAAGTGGGGAACTGCCACCCAATCGGAGCTGGGGCGGAGGAGGCTTCCGCACAGGCTAGGACCCGGAGATGTGAGCAGGCATCAGCCAACTGCTGCCCATCTTCGAGCCGGGGCGCGGGTGGCTGTCTCTCGGCTCAGAGCCAGGGCACCCAGATTCGAGCCCAGCTCGCAGGGCACAGGAGTCTACCGCCAGGCTCCACCTGGGAGCTGGGACCAGGCGGGACGTGGGCGGCTGCTGCCGGCTTCCCAAAAAGCCAGTGGCTACCACACAAGCCGGCGGCTGCTGCCCAGCATCCTAAGAAGCCAACGGCTGCCGCCCAGCTTTCCAGGACTGAGGTGGCTGCCGTCTGCCTCCCAGCTAGGAGGTGGGACCGGGCAGGAAGCAGGCGGCTGCCGCCTGGCTTCCCCAGAAGTTGGTGGCTGCTGCCGGCCTCTCTTCAATGAGTTTTTTGCCACATACCCCCTGCCTGTGTCTCGCCTACCGCCAGGGGTATGCGTACCACAGGTTGAGAAACTGTGACCTAAATAATTGAAGCGATATTGTATTCCTTAATTACTGCTAATGTAGATTTTCAATAGTTTTACTATAGAATGTTCATTGACTGACTAAAAAACTATACATAAAAGCAGAATTTATAAGATATTGTTTCAGTAAAGAGTTATAGTATGTACTGGAAATGTGGTGAATTTTAAGCTGCATGTTTAGAGGCAGTATTGATTTAGCTGTGAACTTATTTCCTTATAAAAACCCATTTATTGGTGTTCAGGCATGCCATTTGTGCTCACCTATAACCCACAATAACATTAATGAGAGTTTCATGTATTGATGTTGAGATTAAGTCCTTCATAACACTATAAACAAGGCATGGCAGAATTCAATGTTTTATACATACTGTTTTGAGGATAATATCAATTTTTAAAACATTTTTTATTTTACCTATTAAATGTTCACAGTTGTGGGAAATTATGGGAGGGGCAAAAGGGGGGCTCGGAGAATAATTATTTAATGACATTAGACTTTAAGATTCAAAAAGCTAAAGCTTTATATCAACAAATTATCAACATCACTTGTCAAAATATACAAAATAATTATCCTTAAATCAAAATCTAATCAGTTTTCAAGGAGTTTTTCCTCATTTTACCTATCTGTAAATTTCAATTATTGATGGAAATATTTTTTGTTGGTTTGTGTATGTATGGTGAAATTGACATTTACTAACAAAACTCTAATCCTTCCAAGTCAGTAAAAAAGTTAGTATAAAACTGATTTTCACGTTGGAATAAGCAATGCAGGTATTGTAAAGTGACTATCGAAAAGGTATTTTCTCTCCACACACGTGAAATCTCTGCAGAAAGTTAACTGGAAACCTGTAAATCTATTCTTGTACACATAATGTGGTTTTAAGAGGTAATCCTTGTATTTGTTTTGGATTATTCATGTTTATAGCAAATGATGAAATTCACACATGTGCAGAGGTCTTCCAAAACACTTAAATGTGGTGGAACTGTTTAGGGGGCTATAGGTAGAGCAGCCATGCATTAGGTCTTTCTGCACCAACACCAAATAGATTGGTGCAAATGGGGTTGTAAAGAGTGGACCCTTGAAAGAGTCTCTGAGTGTGTGGTGGGAAGGAACAGTAGCTTCCAAACTGCCTTATAGCGTATCTATGGACTGGCATGAATTAATTCCCTCCTAATACCAGGAACTTCCTCTTCAGAGGCTGATTAACCAGGCTATGTATGGGGAAGGGTTAATCCGCAGAAATAATGAATAAGAAATACACAGATATATTCAAAAGATGTCTTTGTTTCTTGCCTTGAAGGCATCTTTTCTCTTTCCTGCCTACCAGTAAGCCTCAACACTCTAGGCTGCAGAACTGGAAACATCCTCCTTGTTTTTCTAGATATGCTCTGGGGGCATTTGGGTGGGCTGCTCACTTAAAAAAATCAGTTACATTTGCGTGCGTGTCTGCATTTATACATGATACAGGAGCGTGTTATGTGAGTTTGAGTCATGTCATGTTCAGGCTAGATTGGAAGATTTTCTTTTCTAATTACACAAATATTTATAGCATGTGGTCTAAACCCATAATCAGATAAAATATATCCCAGACATAAAGTGGAGTGATTCTTTTTTTGTTAAGCCAGCACTGAATTTGTTTTCTAAAGGAACAGTAACACCAACAAGATACCCTTTTCAGACAGGGTCAGGATATGATAGCCTGTTTAATAGGAACTGGAGCTTGAATCAACAAGTCTCTGTGAAACAGCTTGCAATGTGCCTTTGAAATCCTGATATCTTGTGAGTGTGATTTATAGGAGCTTGCTATGGCATGTATGTGTCAGGGCCCTACTGAGTTTGTTTGTTTTTCTCTTAGCAGCGTTACCTAGCACTCCATGCTTGTATGATTTTATTTATACTATCACTGACTGCTTCTAAGTGGTGTCTTAAAAAAAATCTTTGACACAAAGATAACTGAGCAATAATATTTAAAAGAAAAAAGTGGTGGCTTTGCTTCAGGTCTTGTTTTCATACAAAAATATGTATGTTGGGATTGAAAACAAGACATGTTTTTGTTTTGTATTTCTGCCTTTCAAGATAGAGAACAGCGTGAGTTTAAATGTCAAATATGAATAGCACTTATGCTTTTAACTTTAAAAAAAATGTGGTTATCAGACCACTTATTGCTTTTTAGTAATAAAAGTTTACTGTTAAACACGATTGCTGAGAGACTCATATAACATTGTCTTTGTTCACTGTGCAGCAGTTTATGAGAGGATCTTCTTTTAAACCTGCTGTCCCATACAAATTGCAGAGTTATGAAATTTCTACTGCTTTGATTCCACTGCTAATAAAAAACACTATTTGTATTATCCCAGACTGCCCCTCCTGAGGGGAAACCCCATGAGAAGTGGTAGGAGGAAGGAAAACTCCCAAGTTTTCCCTTCATAGATTTTCTTAGATTGTTCTGCAGATGGGGATGGGGTAAGCCCCTCACTGGGAAGTAATCAGGGACATCCACTCTCAGAACCTGTGGATTTCCCACACTCCACTTGATTCTTGTGAGATATGTTGAAGGTATAGGCCTATCCATCTTCACATTGGTTCTGCAGGGCATTGAGGCTTCAATGCAGCCATGCTGCCGTGGGCTCTCCATTCAGTAGCTGCCCGTGGTACTTCCCTATTATGGGAGGCTCCACACCACAAAACTGTGTTGAAAGTTAAAGTTGGAGAGCCCCAAGCTGAGTATTTCTTGCAGGGTTTGTGTAGGGGAGGTGCACATTCCACTGTTCTTAAGTCTTTCCCATGGAATTCCCGATGTCAGGCAAATAATATTTTAGACTGCAAGCTCTTTGTGGCAGGAACTGTCATTTGCAATGTGTTTGTACAGTGTCTTGTACAATGCGACCCCAACCTGCTTGTGGCCTCTAGGCTCTATTGCAGTATAAATAGTCAATAATAATTAATCATTCATATTTGAGAGATGGCCATTTATGATCTCCTGTTTGTCCCTTTCCATGATACAAGAACAAGAGCACACAGGAAGAAATTCAAAGATAACCAATTGAAAACTGGAGATGTGTGATTTTTCTGGGGTATGTGTATATATTATTAAATATTCTTTGATATAGTTGATTGAGTTTGAAAATCTATATTTGAACCCAGAAAGCACAAGGATTGAGCTTTCATTGGTCAGTGTTCATCATGTTGCATGCAAAGCCACTTCAGCTCAAGTGATTTGTGAAAAGGTTTTGAGGTTATCTCAAAACTGACTTTTGTAGAACAAAGGAACTCAATAGGTAAAATCAATAAACAAGAAATGTGTTAAACCTAAATACTTGTGTGAGAAAACTGCCTTTGGCTCTAGTTAACACCACAAGATCACAGTGCAGGAGTGGACCACTTTAAGAAGAGATTTTCAATCAGCTGATTAGGTTAAGGTAAGAATGATACAACCAGCTCTTACCTCAGAAACGAGGAGGAGCCTCAGCAGGTTCCAAAAAGGGAAGTCATGACATGTGGCCTACTGTCCTAGTTCTTCACTAAGTATCCAGACCCAATGTTGTCCCAAAGAAAAGTTTGTAAGTATTCCCTCTATACTTTCTGCCTTACTACCAAACCCTATTGGCTAAATGAAAATGATGAGAAAAATCCACTTTTATTTTGCATGTTTTCTTTATTATATTTGGCCTTGTTTGAAGCGTAAGTGCTACATTTATAATCCTCTTAGAATGTGCTGTTTAAGGGATGTTCACTCAGTATGCTTTCTGGCTGCTTGTTATCAAGGCACATTCTCTATGGAAGAATTTGTTTGCTCGTCACTAGTCATGACAATAAGATGAACTTTTGAATAATAGTCCCAGTATGCAAGAGGTTCCTTTTTTGTTTTTCGTTTGTGAGAAGCAGGGAGTTTGCACTGCTTGGATTTAACCTTGGATGTCCATACATGCTTTCTGAATGATGGGCAAGTATAGACACTGGACAAGTGGGAAGGAAGCTGTGGAAAATATGGATAAAGCAAAATCTTTTCAGTCTAATATGAAACTAACTAGTAGATTCCTCTGCCACAGAATACTGTTAGGGAAAAAAAGTTTAATAAGCTTTTTTTTTAAAGATATATATATATATATATATTACTTCAAGGTCTTGACTGTACAAGAAAATTATCAGCATAAGCTAAAGTGTGAATTTAAATCGGTATAGTTATTCTGAGGTAACTCCTCATGTGAACACTTTCACTCAGATACAAGAGTGCCTTTTTTCTATTTAGCTTATGTCTCTTTGGAAGTATTTAAGACAAATTTTAAAAAAGCCATTCTTCTGTCAGTAAAAGAATGTTCACAGGGGGTAATACTGCTATAATTGTACTGTTACAACCGGTAAAACTTTCCATACTTTAGACAAGCCCTAAGAAAAGCATCTACAGTCACACTTGCTAGGATAACAAAGACAAGTGCTAGTGATCCCCATGCTGCAGGGCATGAGCTGTTTAGCTGGTGTCAGTGAGATCTGTACGTTCATGGTACAATATTCCTTACTAGCACTAGCATTCTCTTTGACATTGATATTGCATAATTAGGTTCTTTACACCTTTCCAGGCATGTGGTATTAGTCACAATTCATTCACTTTTTATTTTCTTGAGTAGCCTGAGACTGAAAATCTCTGAAAAGCTAAAATGAAACAAGTATACTCATGAAATTGAGAGCCATATTGCCATTAGGAGCCAAAGATTACTATTACCTTCTCCATATTTCTTTTGTAAGATGTGGTTATGATCAGGATTTGAACAGGATTGGATCAGCAGCCTAATACTTCTTGGGGGGCCTGATTTTTCAAAGACCCTGAAACAATAGCTGTGTTAACTTCCCTGATCATCTCATTGAGATGCCAAATTATATTGATGTAAATGTCAACTTTCTTACCTAGTTCATTCCTGATCAATCAGAATTCTTGAATTGACCTAAATTGTTTGTGTGAGTTATGCTACAGGCCTCTGACTGAGTATATTTCCCCTATTTAGGGGAGAGTTATTGCTATTTTTAAAGCTTGCTAAATAAATTGCAATTCATGATTCTTTGGCAACTCCTTACTTTTAGTGATCACATCATCTATCATACCAAAGCCATTAAGTCATTGTTTCAGTGTTTGGCCTATATGCATCTTTTGTAAGTTGCTCTTTGGCCAGTTGTCCATGGAGGCTATCAGCATCATTCCTTCAAGAGCTAGATTCACCTATTCCACACATTCTATTTCATCTGTTTCTATTCACATACTTCTGTGGGTTGCCCCAGGAAAACTGTATCAGCAGGCTCTTGTCCCTGCTTTTCAGGTCTCTAATGGTTTTAACTTGCAGGCATTTAGAATGTGTTTCTACTTAGCTCATGTTCTGAGTACTTCCTTTAATAGGCATATGATTGCATAGACTGTGTGGCTTTGGTTATCTTCACACTTGGTCATTTTCTGTAATGCTCTTTGCCTAGCATGAGAAGCCTCCGTTCGTTGACATTTACCTGAGAGCAGAAGTTGACGTATGTGAGACTCCAGAGATCTTCTACAATAAAACAAGTGGGCTGACATGTCAGTCTTTGGAACAACGACATTTTTCCTGAGCTATTCTTCATGTTTGCTACTCAAATATGGATATGATTTTTTATAATTAAAGGATTTCACATGAGTCAGTTGCAGATTAGTTGTGCATACAGTGTTATCCTGGTTAAAGCAAAGACAATTGTCAATCTAATGACCAGAAGATAAATTCTAGCCAATTAATGCTGCTGAATTTGAACCTAACAGTTTGGTCTGTCCGTGCAGCTGAGCTTGCTTGGGAGATGGGGGGAAGGAAAATAAAAAAGGAGAAAGGATTCCTGTATCCCTGCAACTAAAGGAAGTGTGAGCAGGCAAAAGAGGGAAGTGATAGCAGCTCTGTGGTTTCCAGGCCATCACCATTTAGATCTGAATGTCAGTCTTTCCATTGGCTGCAGTGGGGAACTGGGAGGAAAGGGAAAGAGCAGCAGAGGTGGTGATATGGCCTTCAGAACAGTGGTCTCCATGACAAATGGGCACACAGGCCACATGATTAGCCACTCATTTGCCATGACCATTATAAAGGACTCAGGGAGTTAGTTCCACCCTCTTTCTCCATCCCCAGGCTTGACTTTTTTCTACCTTCTCTCTTTTTTGGGTCTAATGTTATGTTCAGTGAGCTGCTATGGTTGTTTCTTCCTGCAGAAGTCACTGTGCACAGGGTCTGTGTTGGTACAATTGCTAAGGGGAAGTATAGGGTTACACTGAGTTCCTCTAATGTTAGAAGTCACCGGAGCTGAAAGGAACTTTTAAAATTTTCCCTTTGTATATCACAACTTTTGGATCTGCCCTCCCAGGTATGCATTGCTTGTAAAAACATTAGATAAATCGCCCAAATATTAAGGCTGCAGATGGGTAGGGCAGATGGGCCCTGGTCTTGGTTTGCTTGCGAGGAAGGGATGTTCTTCTTTCTGAAAAGTTGACCGCCAAGAGGAGTCTTGGCCATGGGAGGGCATGAGATCTAAGTATGAATGACATTCCGTGTGGTACACTAGAGACACATCATGAGGTCTCTCGACTATGGCTAGTTGAATAGTCTTTAGGGTAGGTGTGATAAGGTGTAAAAGTGCCCCGGCATGTAAGAAAATACTGGGTTCTTGCCTGACGCGTGGCTGATTGATCATGGTTATGAAAGGAAAGGGAAGCTCGTGCAAAGGAGGCTGTTGTAGAGAAAGGGTTTGTCCACTCCTTCTAACTAGCTGGTAATTACCCAGTAATTTCAGTTGATTTGTTAAGGTTTTGAGTATGCTTTTGGAAATAAACAAGCCCTAAAAAAGGGATGTGAAGTGACTTATAGTTGGGATTTCTGTTTTTCATTTGTTGGCTGGGTGAGTCTAGAACAGAGGCTTAAAGCAGGCCTTCATTTCCCAAATGGAAGGACAATCTACTTGCATGATGTAGTTGTGAGTGTTGCTTTGTTAATGAAGGAACTGAAGGTTAAAATAGGGATTTTCTCTTTCTGCAAAATCTTTCAAGAGAGATTATTTTCTTAATACAATGGTAATCAGAAGAAAGTAACCATGTTCATAATAGCACCATGGTCCCAGTTCCTTGGTGCTACCAATAGTTCTGCTGTAACAATAGATTAAGACAAATGAAAATGGTAAAAGTTGCATTTTTCCTCTCTTATCTACTGTGCATTCAAAATCTGCTTGGAGGTCCAGGACCTGTATTGTTCTGCCCTGAGCCAATACCAAAGAAACCCTGGCATTTCAGTGGATTAGTGGTAGTTCTAAGGTCTGGTATCTCACAATCCACCTTTTTCCAATGCTATGAAGCATACATTTGTATCCTTAGGGCAAACAGGAATAATATTTTAACCCTCTGTTCATTCTAGACCATTATTTCCCCTCTAACATAATGCTCAATCATCAATGGGTAGGCAAACTCTTCCAAGACAGCATCCCAACTAGCTTTAAGGGTAACCTGACCCATATACTGGTGGCATGAGAAGCAAAACAAAGAAACAAAAATCTGTGGTACTCCCAAACCTTGCTCTCTCATTTGATTGTGCTTTGCAAAATTAAATGAATTAGCTGTTGGTGTTGGAAGCCACCTTTTTTAATATTAAAAGCATATTGAGCAAAGCCCTAGTGAACAACAGGGAAAAACTTTAGGGAACAATCCTGCAGTAGACAAAGGGATATACTAGATGTTTTACTAGAGTTTCTGTATCTGATTTCTGATTCTTTTCTTCCTCTTTTTTACATTACCTAACAATTCCTGAAAAAATCATTTTAATTCTGTGTAATGATTATTTTACTGCTAATGTTTGTGACAGTGTTTCTGTTGTGCTCATTGACAGTAATTATATAACTTTCTTCTGCCTGTTTTCCTTTTTGGTGACTCAAAAACTATAATTTCTGTGAAATGATCTTTTATAACCCGGTGGGATAGTGAAGGAAGAAACTAAGAATGTGACATGTGGCCCCCTTGTGGTGTCATTTTGCTTTTTCTTTTAGGGATGTCTTGAAATAGGGTTTACTGTAGGTTGTTCGTTGTGTGGCTGCAGAGGGGACAGATGCCTTAGAAATACTATAGAGGGACAGAAGCCTTCAAAATGCCTCAGATACACAAGATAAAATTCTGCAGAAGCTTACACCTCCACCCCATTTATAGTAATAATGCAGAGTTTCAAATAACTCTTACGTTTTTGATCTGCCTTTAAGCTCATGTACTGTGCATGCCGATCATGTCACTGATGCTGATGTCTATGCTGGCATTTTTATTATGTGGGGAGGAGACTTGTGCGCAGAACAAATTGGTGCATATTGAGCACCATGCCTCTTTGTAATGAATTAGGACTCTAGTGGAGTAGTGGTTTGACTAGCATTTGTCCAATTTAAGCACCAATGTAAAAAAAATAATTTACCTCTCCTTATTGTCGGGAATTATTTTATTGTGAACATATCCACAGCTGACGTATAAGTAGTGAGCAGTCATTTCATTACTTTCCTTTTAAGGTGCTAGCATACAGTACATATGTTGTTACACTGCAACATATGTCCAGGTACAGATAAAATTTTGAGGGCGGGGGAAGGGGTGAATCTTTTCTTTCTGAGGCAGAACTGCAAGATGGAAAGCCTTCCGTTTTCAACAGCTGCTTTTCACAGTAGTAATTTGATGGAAGAAGAAAACCTTTGTTTCCCAAACTGCTCTCATGTTTAAATTTCTTCCTCAGCCTGGCCTTTTCTACTGCTAAGAAATGAGGAACTTCAATAATGCTTATAATACTAAAGTTTTCTTGAAATACAATTTCCATTTATTTGAATGATTATTTAGAATTCCATCATCATCACGTATTTTATATACCCCATCGCTATGTGTGTGTTCACAAGCACAGCAGCTAATTTTATAATATATTCTTAAAAGGGCGCCATATATTGAAGATCAGCACTTGTCTCCAAAAGCTTGATTTAAAATAATGTATAATTTCCAGCATTATGCATACATGTTGGTTACTCCTGCACTTAGTTTGAAGATATACACGCAACGTCCAAATAGTTTATGCTCCTGTATTTCTGTTCTAGTCATAATTTTCATGTAATCTTTACTTCAGAATATAGATTTTTTTAAAAAAGTCTTTTTTAAAATTTATTTTTACTGTTTTCAGCTATAAAACTGTAGATTGAATTCACCAATAGGCAGCAAATATTCAAAGAACTTAGACATGCTGGCCCATTTTATAATGCCTGTCTGGGAGCTCTCATACCAGCCAGAAATTGCTGAAACACAGTGGCTGGCTACCCAGCTGGAGAATCCCCTACATCCAGGTAATCCCAGCTACACTGATATAGCATATTTAACATGGTGGCACAAAGCGGAGTTACTGGTGGCCAGGATCTGGCTCGCTGTCCTTATTCATTTTGTAAGGTGCCACGATTGTAGTAAGTTATGGTAATTATTAGGAATACTCTATATAAAAAGAGTTGTGTGTATGAAAGCTGTGTAAGTGAAAAGAAAATTTTCTGGTAAAGTGAATAGTCCTTCCATCCTTATTTCTACGTAAGGAAAAGCTGTTGGTGAGAAAAAAAAAAAACGCTATAAGCAGGCTAGCAAAAGAAAGAAAGACACCATTTACCATTTACTGTACTGGTTAAGGACCCAATCCTGTATAGATGTAGGATTCCACATTAGTGGATCAGATTGTAAGCCTGGGACTTTAAAAAGCACCATACAGGAAATATATAAATAGCTAGTGCTTTTATTATCACTAGAGGGCAGTAAATACAAGCAGATTAAATTTAATTACATATTATACAGCAAGAGTATATATTTTTTTTCAAAATGAGTAAAGAGACATAATTTTTTACTAAACATCTCAGTGATTAGATGCTGGGTTTTAGTCTTTATTTCCCATTCCCTGTCCAAAAAGTCACAATTCAGAATAAGTTTTCATTTTATCTGTTCAGCTACATAAAAGACCATTATTCAAACCACAGGAATAATATACCATTTCCCAAATACAGCCATGCTAGGAATGGGAGGTGCTTAAGCCATAGTATTACTTTAATGTAGATAATTCCGAAAAATATGAAACTATTGATGTTGTGCTTTTGCAACAGCATAATTAGGCTATAATTATATTCTTTAAAGCTGAGCTTTTTTTTTTTTCCCCACAGGCCTTGCCTAAATTGGGGATTTGCTCCAATTACAGCCTTCAGTGGCCAGCCATCAGAGGAGCTTAACTCTTCTTGAAATCAGTGCAAATAGCAGCTTTGTCTATCAGTTTGCACCACTGGAGCTACATCTGTGGCTGGACACAGATGGCTGTAACCAGAACAAATCCCTAATATAGGCAAGGCTTTGGGTTTGTTTTATTTGGTTTTAAATTTAGTCTAGTCCCACAAGAGAGTCACGTGGAATCTAGAGAAGTTGAGCCAAGCTCATGGGGAAGCTGCTGAGGTGATTGGCTGAATCAGTGCCTTTCTAGCTGCCCTGCTCACTCCCCCTTCCTCACTGATGTTAACTATTTTATGGTATTTTGGGTTCATACATACACAAACCATGGCTCAAAGGAAGACATGTCCCAGTTTTTGCTTCTATAACCCTTTGCAGTCAGCAGTCTTTCCATTTTGTGGGGAGGCCTTCTGTCAAGGTGTGTTCCAACACGACACTAGGTAAACCAGGTCAATGCAGTGAAAACAGTCTAATTTAGCTGCCAATAGGAAAAGGAGGTCATATGGGGAATGGTTGCTATTATTTAGTGTTTAAAACTCAATATATGTGTTTCTGGTTTTCAGACAGCATTCTTATTTGCTTGAGAAGACTTCAGTATGTAAATCTGCGTCACCTATGACTTGAGCAAATAAACAAGACTATGTAAGGGTTAGACTGTGTACAAAACACAGTTTTTCTTTCTTTTAACTTTGCACCGTTCACTACATATCGCTTGAACTACAGCCACCATCCTTCTGGTCAAGAGTGACTATTCAGGATTCTCTTTGGAGCCTCTTGGTGAGGCTTTGTAGTTAGCCAATGGGCTTGCAGTTGACAGATATAAAGCACTGTTCTCCTTCCTTCAAGGCTAAGCATGTAACTGCTGTAGTTCCCCCATTACCTGCTGCTGACCCATGGAGTGAAGGACCAAAATCATAAATTGTCTCTCCTGTATGACAGTTCAAAGCACTGCATCCGAGTAACCAAACTGGCCCTCCAGCCTCCTTTATGTTCTTTTCTTCAAGCTTGAAATGTTGCTATCTATCTTTCCTGTTGACTGAGTCTTCAGAACCTTTCTCAGCTGACAGGAGCCAGAAAGATAACGTAGGTGAATAGTATCTTTTATTGGACCAACTTCTGTTGGTGAGACAAGCTTTCAAGTTACACAGAGCTCTTCTTCAGGTCTGGGAAAGATACTCACAATATCATAGCTAAACACAAGATGGAACAGATTGTTTAGCATAAACAGTTAACACGTATTTCAGACAGAGTGTTTCAGAGCCTGGGCTCCAGCCTGAGCCCAAATGTCCACACCACAATTTTACAGCCCCCACAGCCTGAGTCCAGCAACTCTAAGGGCTGGTCTAAACTAGAGAGTTTTGTCGACAACAGTCAGCTTTTGTTGACAAAACAGTGGAGGTGTACACACTGAAAGGTGCCTCCCACTGATGTAACTCCCCTGCTATGCCGACATAATAAAACCACCTCAATGAAAGGTGTAGGGCTTATGTTGGCATAGACTGACACTGTGATGCCCTTACATCGGTAGTTAGCTGTCATTCAAACCAGTTGGCACCTGCATGAAAAGCCACGGGTGGCTGGACCCTGGCTCCCAATTGGCAGCTGAGACAGGGGAAGCCACGGGTGGCTGGACCCCAGCTCCTGGTTGGCAGCCAGGACGGGAGTAGCCGCGGGCAGCTTCTCTGCCAGCTCTTCACCAGGAGCCTGGCAGCCTTGTCAATTTCACGGCTGAAATTGCAGTGAAGACATACACTGAGAGACTATTCAAGGTGTAGTTACCCATTAACACCTCTGCAGTCACAAGACAAAAAAGGGGGATTAGTGGGTTACAGATTGTTGTAATAAGCCATAAATCCAGTGTTTTAATTAAAACCATGATTTTTAGTGCCTAGTAAATTTATGAATTTAAGCTTCCAGGCTTATCTTCTGAAGGTGTTGTGCAGGTTTCCTTTGAGTATGAGGAGGTTGGATATGGAGTTCCTGTTTTGTGAAAAGTGTTCACCCACGGATGATATGTTGTTTTTGTCTTTTATCATTTTTCAGTGAGAGTTCATTCGAGAATGTAGTGATTATCTGGATTCACCCACAGAGTTGTTGTTGGGGCATTTAGTGTACTGGATGATGTCCGCCACATGTTCTGAAAGGTGTGTGCAGGATCCATGGATTTTGAAAGGTGTGTTGTGGGAGGTGTTGATCCAGAAAGGAACACAAATTCTGTATTTTAGGGACTTGAGACTTTTCTCACAATCTTCAGGAAAAGCTATAATTTCCCCCTCTGTCCCTTGACTCTCCTCAGAAGTAGCCTCCAGCTTATCAGAATACTATACTGATTCTTTAGGAAAAAATACCATTGGAAAACATGTATTAAGCAGAATGTGTAGGTTCTTCTGGTAGATAATCTTCTACTGATAGTCCATAGGCAGGACTCCTGTGAGAATATCTGCAGATTTCCATGGTTAATCAATAGCATGGGTGCCATTTGGAAAACATTATGAAATCATTCTTCTAAGAATTGTAAAATTATGGGATTAATTAAAGCCTATGGACCTCTCCTCACACTGACTAAATCAGTGCTATTGTCACTGTCTTTGCAGGATGCCCTAGGTTTGTACTATGGCCAGGATTGACAAGAAGAGAACCCAATAACCAGATACTTGGGGTTTTTGCAAAATGGAGATAAAATTTTGGTTGATATTGAACTGTTCTAAGTGTGTCATGGCTTTGAGGGGAATCAGTACATAGTTTAACAGAGTTGCATTTAGATCATAGGTGAGCAAAATATGGCCCGCAGGCTGGATTCAGCCCACCTAACATTTCTGTCCAACCCGCCATGCAGGAGCGCTACTCTGGAGTCTCAGGCAGCTTTCAGCTGGTCGCTACCCAAACTTCCGGCTTCTGGTCACGTGGCCAGAAGCAGGAAGTTCGGGAAGCGACCGGCGGAGAATCACTAAGCTGCCCAAGGTAACTGGAGCGTTGGGCAGCTTAGTTTCTTGGCTGGTCACTTCCCGAACTTCAGGAATTGGCCCAGGTCTGCAACAACATACCAAAATTCATGGAGTGGCCCCTCTGCGAAAATTATTGCCCACCCCTGATCTAGATGTTTATTGCTGTTTCTTTTTTTATTATAGAAAAATTTGAGATAACTTAAACTAATGATAAATCTGATTTCATTATAAATGTACAGTCTTAGGAGTCAAGATGCTTTTAGGTAAAACACTTTAAAGGCTGACAACACTGGAGTCTAACTGTCCTTTGACGTTTATCTCCTTAGAAGTTAGAATTCTTGCATGATGAAGGTGCCATAGTAGATGGGTTAATTTCCTGTGGTGATTTGAGAAATCCTTGACTGAATACAATCCGACCCTTCAGCTAATCCTGTCCCACCCTCATTTTGAGTCCACATTTATTTTAATATGAAAGTCCATTCAATCTATAAAAAAGAAAAACAGCATGATTTATTTTTAAAATACATTTCATTCTTACAATACTTGGACTTCTAATTTACAAATAGATTGTGTCATAGTAAGCTTTTTACTCAGAAAGTTGGAACTATGATGAAATGTAGTTTGTTTCTTGCATGCTAAATGTTTTGTTAGGAAGTTAATATCCTGTTGAAGGAGAGAGACTAATTCAGAACAATCTGAAAATAATAGTAATTTATTGCAGCGATTCTTTTGATATGATATCCCCCCTTGAATTATTTTGACATATACTCATGGAATCATAGTTTAAGGCCGGAAAGAACCATTAGATCATCTAGTCTGATGTGTATATCACAAACCATTGCATTTCACACAATTAGCCATGTATTGAGCCCCGTAACTTGTGTTTGATTAAAGTATAATGTGTGTTTGGCTAACGTATATTTTCCAGAAAGGCATCTAGTCTTGATTTGAAGACCTCTGGAGATGGACAATCCACCACTTCCCTTGTTAGTTTGTTCCAGTGACTAATCACACTCACTGTTAAAAAATTGTGCCTTATTTCCAATTTGAATTTATCAGGTTTCAACTTCCAGCTTTTCAGTCTTGTTATGCCTTCTTCACTGAATTAAAGAGCCTTCTAGTACTCAGTATTTTCTCCTTGTGCAGGTATTTATACTCTGTAAGCAAGTCACCTCTCAGTCTTCTTTTTGATAAGCTAAACAGATTGAGCTTTTTGAATCTTTCACTGTAAAGCATTTGCTCTAGACCTTGGATCATTTTTGTAGCTCTGTTCAGCACCCTTTCCAATTCTTCAACATCCTTTTAAAACGTTGACACTAAAACTGGATGTAATTACTCCAGTAATGGTCTCACTAATCACCTGCTTGCTGCTACTCACTACTCCCCTGTATATACATCAAAGGATCACATTAGCCTTTTTTGCCACATCATCACACTGGGAGCTCACGATCCACTATGACCCCTAAATCCTTTTCAGAATCATTGCTTTCCAGGCTACAGTCCCCCTTTTGTAGATATAGCCTGCATTACTTGTTTCTACATGTATAACTTTGCATTTGGTTGTATTAAAATGCATTTTGTTTGAATGGGCTGAGCTCACCAAGCGATCCAGATTGCTCTTTATGATTGCCCTGTCATCATCATTTACCATTCTGCCAATATTTGCATCATATGCAGATTTTATCAGCAGTGATTTAAATTTACTTTCACATCATAGGTGATAATGTTGAGTAGTGTCAGGCCCAGTACTGATCCCTACAGAACACCACTAGAAACACCACTATTTGATGATTATTTCTCATTAATGGCTATTTTTGGAGATCTGTTGGTTAGCCTTTACTTAATATATTTAATGTGGTTTTTTTATATTGTATAGTGCTAATTTTTTAATCGGCAGGTCATGTTTTACTATGTCAAACTCCTTACAAAAGTCCAAGTATATTATATGTACACAGTTATCTTTATTAACAAACTTTTATAATCTCAAAGAATGAAATCAGTTTTGTTCGCAAAACCTATTTTCCATAAACCCATGTGGAATGGGATTAATTGTAGTCTAGTCCTTTAATTCCTTATTAATTGGATCTCATCAGCTTTTCCTTTATTTTCCCTCAGATTGATGTAAGGCTAACTAGGTTATAGTTAGTTGGGTCATCTTGCTTGCCCTTTTTTGAGTATTGGCACATTACCACTCTTCCAATGTTCTAGAATTTCCCTGGTATTCCAAGATTTATTAAAAATTAACATCAGCGGCCAGATCTTCCAGCTCTTTTAGGACTCTTGGGTGCAACTTCTCCAGGCCTGCAGATTTAAAAATATGTATCCCTAGTAAATGTTGTTTAACATCCTCCTTAGTTACTAATGGATTGGAAAATACTTCATAATCCTCATGTGAGACAAGCAAATCATCCTGCTTCTTTTCAAATATAGAACAGAAATACTTATTGAACACTTCTGCCTTTTCAGCATCGTCTTAACAATTTTACCATTTTCATTTACCATACTCATTCCCTGAGGACGAGAATCCTTGGAGTATCCCATTTTGCCCTTATGTTCAGTAAGAGCACCTTTTGAATGCCTGAACTTCTGCTGTTTCCCAGTTTGTTTTTTCCTTGTCCCATTTTATCCTAGGTGGTTATTGTTAAGGATAAGATTTGGTCACGGAGGTCACGGATTCCATAGCTTTCCGGGATCTCCATGACTCCTGGGGCAGGGCTGGAGCAGCTGTCAGCCTCTAGGCTGTGCTGAACAGCTGATCGGCTGGGCTGCCGTTGAACAGCTGATCACCCTGGGCTGCCCCCAAACAGCTGATCAGGTGGCCAGCTCTTGGGCCACGGAGCAGCTGATCAGGTGGCCAGCCCATGGGCCACAGAGCAAGTGATCGGCCGCCAGCCTGCTGGAGCGGATGCAAGACCCACAGCTCTGTTTCCACCCTTTCCCCCCAAGGTATTTTTTACTAACTGTCAGGGACAGGCTGTGGCTTTCATGAATTTTTTGTTAATTGTCCACAACCTGTCCCTGACTTTTACTAAAAATACCCGTGACAAATTTTAATCTTAGTTATTGTGCATGACCGCTGTTTACAGTAAACGCTTCTGTCCTCCATAATCTCCTATGAGCCATTAGTGATTCATTCCAATTTTGGGAACTGAAAATGAAAATCAGCCAAAAAGATTACTTTAAAAGAGTCATACATGTGAATTTTCCAAGTTTAAAGCGATGAGATGGTCTACCATTTTTTTCCTCCCAGTGAAAAGTCAGATGACATGCTGGCACATCAACAAAGCGATGATGGTAAAATATATTGGTTGAATTGCCAGTCCCTATCATGATGGGGTAATGGTTCTAAAGCAAATTATAAATTCATTCCATGGTGTGTGAATTAGTTATCAACAGTTTAAATCACTATCAAAATATTTCACACTGTAACATGCAGTGCCATCAGCTGAAAAGATTGCCCGCCTCTTGCATGTTGCAGAATTTCACTCTGCAAACTCAGCAAAGTATCCATGTAGTGTTATAGAAATCCTGTAAACATCTTTTTTTTTAAAAACTTGCAAAATCTTGCATGAACCCACAAACCTCACCACAGGAATTTAATACTCTCTAAATAATAAATGTAATTCTGTTCTTCACTAAGGCCTGAAGAAAATTAGGTCAGTTTAAAATTCACAGAAAAATCCACACGTGTGAGGGCATAGTTAAGCAGGTCTAAATCCCCATGTAAACAGCTCTAGGTAGATGGAAGAATTCTTCCATCAGCCTAACTACCACCTCGTGGGGAGGTGGATTACCTACTCTGACAGGAGAACCCTGTCAGCATAGGTAGTGTCTACATGAAGTGCACCGTTGTAGCGTTTCAAGTGTAGACAAGCCTTAAATTGTAATTTTAAAGTAGATGTGTCCTCACTTCATATATTAATCTGGAGAATAATATTCAGTAAAATATAGTATTTTCACATATAGTAGCTGTAGGCATAATTTTTTAAAGAGCTCTTTTAAAATGTTTCTTCCATCAAACAGCTTTTGTATTTTTAGCAAAGATGTTGAAAAAATTTTCATGTTGTATTTAAGGACTAGTCTTGGTTAACTCTTGAACCAGTGTTAATATAGCAAAATAAGAACATTGGCTGGAAACCAATTGGCTGGAATCATATTGTGGGCTCACTGAAAAAGTGTTGGAGCCCCTGAGTCTATTAAATTTTTCTCAGCAATGTCTATGTGGCTGATGAAGAAAAATGTGATTCCCCTGGCCTTGCATAATTCCCCACTCCTGTACTGCCTGATCCTAACCCCCTCCTCATCCCCAGATTTCAAAGAGTATTCTGCAGAGTCTCTGAAAAGGAAACGGTGCCATACAAGCAGAGCAGGAGAGAGCTGCCATAAAATTCCCCTATCTGCATGCAAATCTCAGGGCAATAACTTGTGCCTATTTAATCTGTACAAAAATTAAAGCAAATTGGGTCTGGGGATTTTTCATAGTAATTTTCTGTAACTTTTAAGACCAAAGCTTTATTTCATCATATTTAATTTGAAAAATCACCAAAAATATTTTTAATTTATAATTTTGGTAACAGATAGGTGGCAGTAGTTTCATCTGCAAAGCTGACTAGGAGTGTGAAAACAATACAACATATGCTTTCATGCTAAATAAAAAGCACTTCTCCAGTGTATAGCTCACAGTGCTATGTAGTAGGTTAGCTGAGCTAAATAAATAATTTGTGTCCTATCCTAATGGTGCATACTGTAGATTGTTTTCCTCAGATACCCTTTTGGGTCCATTTTAATGTTCTGTTGAGGCTGTAATAGACAACCTGTGTTTCCAACGGTAAAATAGTTTATGGACATTTTCCATATGTACTCCTAAAACAGTGAGGCACATTGTATCTGTGTAAAACAGAGACTATTCTTCAGTAATTTGTTCACTCAAATCTTGTTACATTTTTTAAATATACAGTAATATTCAGTGTAATATTTTCTGAATCAGTATACTGTACATTGTGCCAGAAGTATGTGATGGCTATACCTGCTTGCTGCATTTCTGTTGCATTCCAGTTCTTCTGTAAGGAGATCTGTTAATTTCATTCTTTTTGTGATTGATTTTGCTGGGGTTTGATTCCTTTTCAAGCACTTAGCATTGCTGACATTGCTTTCTAGCATTATCAGTCAGTAGGGTAGAAACCACTTCAGCAAAAAGCTCCCTCATGACTATTGCCAGTCAGCATCTTCCAGTGAATCAGCAGTGCGGACTAAGGTTGACTGCTGTACCTCATTCATATTGCCTTTAGGCATATCGCCATTGTCACATTAGAAAACTGTCCTTTCTTATGAGACAACAAAGACTCTGAAATTTGCCGCAGTAATGCACAAGCTTTACACCAACTGGTGCAAGATAATTTATTCATCTTTGTGAGTGTTAATTGTTTGCTTAGTGGCAGATGCAAGGATATTTCATTTAGAGCTCTGAGTCAGCTCAGTGACACACATCACTTCTAACTAATCACTTCTTTTCTATGAGGTATAGCTGTAATTAATTATATTAATTTGGTATGACATTAGGACAAAAAGTTGCATAGCTACAGCAAGAATTTCATGACTACAGTGCCTTTGTTCTGCTTTCTGCATGGAAGCTTTACACCAATTCTAAATGGTAGGATTGTAGGTTGGCTTGTGAGTTGTTCCATCTTAATAATAGGTGATTCTTGTCTGCTCAAATAGCAGGACGTTTTAAGTTAGCAGACTGACCCATGGCCAGGCAGGGATTGATCTGTTATTTTAGTTCAAATGGCATCAAAAGAAAAAGCCTTTTCATTGCTACAGATAGTCACATATGTGTAAAAATCCTGGAAGTTTTATTCCTCTGGTTTTCTTTATTCATAAGACACAGATGTGTTCCTTTTCCACATACAAAGTTAAAGAGATTAGACAAATGACATGCAGTATTTGTAGAGTAACTGCTGTACCATTTGGAGACGTTCAATGTTCCTGTTTAATAGAGCTGGCAAATCCTAATGACAATAAAAAAAAAAAAAGTTAAGCTAATCAATCTATTTTTTTTTGTCATGTAGCTAATGCTAAAGGCAGGAATGCCTTTATTAAAAGCTATTTACCATAGAAAAGAAGAACTATCCTGTTCCCAGGAGATTCACCCATGCTAGCCAATCAGGGATTAGCCTACAGCATGTCTTTATCCCCTGCATTTATATCTTTTAGGATGAAATACGGTTGGCTCTTAGCTGGGGTTTGTGGGAGGGATTATTTGACACTGTTTGTGACTTTCCTCCCTTCAGGTCCTTATTTGGTGTCTGTTGATAGAACAAGTCTTTCCAGCAGCTGAGCATCTTGACATACATTATTCATTAAGTCCTGGTGTTCAGGAAATATGCACATCCCTAGGTCTTTAGATATTTCTTCAACTCACGCAATCTGTCTCTTCAACCTAGCCCTTGAATGTCTGGAGTTTTACAAATGGCATTTATACAATCGGAAGAGCACACAGTTGGATTTCATGTCCGAATGCCTCATATCTATCTAGTTGCAGAGAACCTTCAGATGAGAAAAAATTAACTAAATAATAATAATAACATTTCTTCTGGAGAGTGTTTTGCAGAATCAGATATAGAAGAACTAAATATTTTTAGTTAAACTGGTAGTATAAAAAATCAAAAATGCCTGAAGCAAACTATTTACTCTCAGTGTCTTGGGGCTACATTAAGGTAGGATTTTGTTTATCTTTTAATAACTTTGATTTGCAATGTATGAATAGTGGACAGTATGTTTGTTCATGGGTAATATCACGGTGGGTAATATAATTGTGAAGATGAGAATCAGAAAATTGCCTCCTCTGAACAATAATAGTGCACCACACTGTATACATTGTTTCCCAAAAGCTGTATTTGTATATTTTAAAAATTCTTTTTAATATACCATAAAAAGTAGGTGATTAATGTAGTCCTTATTTAGACCACTACATGGTGTAGCTGCCTTTATAAAGTTAAAAGAAAGTCAGTAGAATTATTTTTAAAAAAATAAGATATTTTAACAGGATCATGCAACAAGAGTAGCCTTCTTCAGACAAGAAAAAGCTATTCCAGAAAATAAAGTTGAGATATTGTACCATATGCTAAAGAATGCGTGATTAAAGTGAATAGGTTGAAAATAATGGGTGAATGTATGACTCATTCTGGTTTTTATTAGCTGAAGAACTGTGCAATTATGAATGGTATTTTAAGTAGCATTTTCTGATTGTGTGTGTGTGTGAGAGAGAGAGAGAGAGAGAGAGAGAGAGAGAGAGGCAGCTTATTGATTAAGGTGTTCTTTAAAGCAAAAGGAGACTGAAATTGTCTTCTCCTAGTATTCAATGTAGAGCAACTTCAAATTAGTTTTAACCTGTAATACTGCTAGAAAATAAAATTTAAATTAGCTTATTTCTTATGGAAAGCTTTGCATTGATAAATTAAATCAGTATGCTGATTAGCACACAGTACAGAATCAATTTAGTACAAAATTATATTTGGGCTTTATTTGTCTTCTAGTTATGTGACTGAATGATACATATCTAGGTTGCCTTTACAATTTTGTTCATGGAGTAAGTAGTAAAATATAACTTCAGCATCAGACATTTGACATGGAATACCTATTCCAGATTACAGTGTTAATTTTAAATAAAATTGTTATTGTATATTCATTCTAAACTAAACAATCCAGTATAGGAAGTAAATTATTTTACTAAATTTAATGCAGGCATTGTTTTCACCTAGGAAAGGATTTTTCATGCCCTGTTGTATTAATACTGAGAGAATCACAGCTTTGTGTTAGAATCTTAAAAATTAGAAATGGAAAGCCCCTCTTAGGTCATTGTAACTAATGTAAGCTAATGCCGAACTATTACAGTATATTCTCAAGTATTTTGTTCAGTCATCTGTTAAGAGAATGTTTTTCATTATGCCGGTTAGATGGAGTCTCCTATAATTTATCAAAAACTAAATTAAGATTATTTTCTATTCACCTGGGTACATCTAAATGTTAAGCATTTAAAAAAAATCCTTTCAGAAATATTTCCTAGAACATCACACAGTTACTTATATTGCTCTTATTTTCTAAAACACAGGTGTTCAGCTAGTTTTCCATCTCTCTGCTGAAGTCTTTAAAATGGGTAGATCTTTTGCTAATTGAATTTTAGCAGGCAATATAAGAGCGTTAACTGATTAGACTTGATGAAATGTGTCTTCTGTGCATGGCAGTGTCATACAGTGTGCATAGACAGTGGTTTTAGCTAAGAAGCTGAATAAATATTTGAACAGAATTTTGGTATATTATATTTAGGAATAGCTTGCACTGTGTATGTATTTTGGGCAAATCTTTCAGCCATAAAGATTTGATCTTGTCCATTGACAATAAATGTTTATAGAAGTTAGGATATTTCTGAAATTCTCAAGAAGAAAAGAATGCCCTGGATACAATGAATTATAACAAATTTAAAACTGTTCCTGGATAATTGCTTTACATTTTAATTTCCGTATGCTTTGGACAAGGTCTCATATTTTGTTTAAATATTTTTGAGACAATTGATGGTTCCTGTGGAATATTCCTAAATGATTTATAGTGAACATCTTTCTTTGCAACAATAACTGTCATGTATCTCAGAGCTGAGATGTATACAATATATATCCCTTTAGCTTGTACATAAAAGCCTAAGCATGACCTTGACATTTATTAACCACTTTAGGCTCAAACTTGAAATTTTAATTCAGGCAAGACTCCTTTTGAAAGGTAATTTTGTATTAGTAAAGAGTAACTAAGGACTGAGAGTAGCCAGTAGGGCTGTCTCTCTTAATTAGCTTTTTTGTGACATCTGTTTTTTTATAATGCAAAGATTTACAAATACAGAGCAATAAAATGAATTTATTTTTATTTTAGTTCTAGAACTAGCTCTTTAATTGTTTTAATCAGTGTTCCATAGTGGTTTTGTCATGAGAGCATTGGGACCACGGGATTGGAAGGGTTGTGGCCAGATAGTCCAAAAACTACTTGCTTCTACTAGCCACAAATTCTGTGTTGTTGCTGGAGGGAGAAGTAGACTGCAGCCATTAATACAGCCTTTGAGCTGCAGCAGAATGGCTAGATAGGTGCCCCCATATATTGTGGGGGAGATTCAATGTACTCCAACACATCCACAGCTCGCTAAACAAAGCCCAGGTACTAAAGCTTTGTGTTGAGGACAAGATTATCACAAAAACTATGTGAGAGTTTTTAAATTTTAACTATCAAAAGTAGTATATATAAAATTAAACACACAAACCAAATGATTTCATTGCTGTATAATTTGAACCTAGTTACCATCCTTGGGATTTCAAGGTTCAACCCATTGTAAATATAACCTCAGAGAAATGTTTCATGTATATATTTTGGGTGTTGATTGAGAACATTAATACTCCAAGAAATTGTTAAAATTCTCCAAAGAACCATTGCCAGATGCCCTGTACAATGTACTAGAAAAATACCATTTGCATTTTATCTCATCTAACATAATGTTTGAATAAATCCTTAATAAAGTAATCATAGAAACGATTGGAAATGCAGTGAAATTCAGAATCTCTAGTCTTCAGCCCAGACAAATTGAAATGACTAGAAAACCTCTAACTCAATTTGTAAGACCACCCACTGTTTGGCGATAACTGCAGTATTGAGGAAAAAGCCCCAGTCCTGCAAATACTTGTGTATGTGCTTAACTTTAAGCTTGTGAGAAGCCCCCTTGAAATTTATGGGCCTGCACATGCTTAAAGTTAGGCACATGTACAAGTTTTTGCAGAATATGGTCCAAAATAAGGAGTGCTATTATACTGTAACACTTTTGTGGCCTGAAGCTAGTAGATATTTAGCATTACTTGAATATAGTGTCTGTGCTAAATTTTTTTACAGTAATGGTAAAAAAGGAAGAAAATAAGGTCTAATAGAAACATGTAAGAATTGAAACCAGGGTTTCTACGGTCTTTAGGGATTTTTCAGTAATTGCATTATTGAACCCTGTTGATGTGTCATCAGTTTCCATTGTGTAAATACATATTACTGACCTATTGGACACATTACAGTGGGGAATTCCCAATGGGGAATAGTTTAGCATATGCATTCTTCAGTCAATGGACTTTGGCAGTCTAAAGGGTTTAGTATATCATTTTTGCTTTTAAAAAAGGTCTGGAAGCTAAAGTGAGTAAATCCTTCTCCAATTCTCACTTGCAAAGCACGTTGTAAAGGAGAATTCAGTGTGCGCATAGGTTTGCCAAAACTTTTGTTTGTTCCTTAGGCTGAGATGCCTATAATATATAGCAATATAATAGCTACAGTGTATGTTGTAAATGTATTTTAGGAGCAATAGATTTTGCAGGTTATGAATTTTTTTAAAAAATTATTAAAATGTGCAGTAGCTGGTTTGGGATTTTTTTAATACAACTTTTAAACTATTTTACTATGATCTAACATTAGTAGCCTTTTTTTGGTCTTTTTATTTATGCCATTTTGAAGCCCTAGAATTTTCTTAAACTAGCAATTTTATTTAGTTTTCTTTGATCACATGTATGTGCATCATCTGGAAATGTAAAAAGCACTTCCTAACTGATCAATATGACTATTCCTGGAGCTTACAAAGCATCAGAGTATAGACATTTTAACCAAGTTTCACATACTTAAAGAGGTTTTTACTGGCGGTCTGTGAAAATATATACTGTGCTGATCCACAGCTGTGGCGAGAACCTATGTGATTTAAGCTAAGATCTTGCAGTGGGCCACGTGAGTGCCAGGCACAGTTTCATTCGAAAACAACAATGCATTGATGAACAAACCTGCTGTGAGTTGATGCTGCAGGGCAACGTATTCTGCCTTTTGATGTGCACACTTGGCTCCAGTTGAAGTCAATGAGAGCCTGGTGAACCCAGCAGCAGAGAACATGGTCCAAATTGTTATGTCTCTTTATTTATTTATTTGTAATATTTCCCGAAAGACCAGAATACTATACATAAGAATTTCTGAATTAAAGAGTATCAAATAATAAACAACTACAGTAAACCAGCATATGACAACAACAACAAACAATCTGGACTGTTTCATTACACACACAACACTCAACACACACGAATATGTTCCTTGGTGTTGTCTGTCTAATAACAAAGCATCATTGTTCTCTTTCACTGACAGCATATGCTATTTCAAAGACTAACTGTATAATGGACTTCAGTAGACCATACTTCTTAGTGCTGATAAAGTCACTTAGCTTTGTTGTATTTAATTCAAAAAGAAAATCAAAGTAATGTTAAAAACCACTGTCCAGTTCACATGTTTTTAAAATGAAGTTAGCACATCATATCATCAGCATTGTTGGTTGTGCACCTTAAGTATGGGAGTTAAATTGAGGAATAGATTTGGGATTTACTTCCAATCTGGTTGAAGGCCGAGGGTGAAATCCTGGATTTTAATTCAAATATTGTGTTAGTGACTTTTTTCTGTGTTTCATGGAAAGTTGGAGTTTGTAGCAGCCTTATTTTGTATTAGTATCCCTATTATCCAATGGCAGGAAAGTAGAAAGCACTGACCAATATACTTGCACAATTTCATATTGTGTGGCAGTCTAGATTAGATTATATTTTTTTTAAATGGGCTGTGCATATGATGGGCAGGTGGGAGACCAATGATCTGCATCAGGCCAGTTACTGTGCAACCTGTGGAAACTTTTTAAGCAGTTTCCATGGTCAGCAGAAATTCCAGAACAATCCTTCCTAGGTGATGTAGAGAACCATTAATGGTTCTCTTAATGACTACAACTACAAAAATGGGATAACAGAGTTGGAAAACAGAATTGTCTAGATAGATACACCAGGGAAGAAAAGGAACTATTGTGAAAGGTACACAGGAATTAAATGTATTATTAAATTAAGAAAGAGAGAATTGAGACTTAAATATCCTGAAGGTGAAATGTATTAGACTGTGGAGTAATGTACCAAAGGAAGTGGTATCTCTTTAGACTGGACAGACTAACTTTCCTAGGCTGTTAAATCTAAATTTTCAAATTTTGGTACCAAAAGTTAGGTACCTAAATGCATATTTAGGAACTTTAATAAAGATTGTGCATTGTAAAGATGTACATTTCAACAACTTTTGAACTTCCTTAGATATCAGTAGATTGGGTGCAAGTGGCTCTAAGGGAATTTTTAGTTAATGTCTCCATTACAAGCAGTACAGCTGGAGTGCTGCAGCTACTCCTCTTAGCACTTGTAGTGTAGATGTTTCCTACATCAACAGAAGGGATTTTTCCATCCATTCAGTAATCTACCTCCCTGAGTGGCATCCATTCACTAGTCACGTTTATGCTGGGGGGTTAAGTTGGGTTAACTATGATTCTCAGAGGTGTGTATTTTTCACTCCCCTTCCTGAGCGACATAGCTAGGTTGATCTTACATTTTAAGCGTAGACCAGGCCTAAGTTAACGTGAAGATGTCTAACTAGTGCAAGAACATACAACCCACACACGCACACTTGCTAATTCTTGCAATTTTATTAAGAGTCTCGTGTTGGTTTTTTATTTAAAGCTCTAGCTCCTAGACTCAAAGCTCAAACTGAGTATTTGAGAATCTTAGCTTTCTTTTTTTTTTTCTTTTTTTTTTTTTGGAATGAAAGTTTATAGCCTTCATGGTGCACTGTAAAGGCTCAAAAACCACAAGGCAAATAAAACCCAATTTTTACAAAATCGTTATGATTTTTAAGCCAATCTCGATTTTGGGGGCCCAACTCATGATTTTTTTATGTTTAAACATAGCAACAGTGTAGCTCTGAATTATTTTTTAAAAGCCCAATGATTTCTTACGTTGTGTATTGTCATGTAGTTTGTAAAATCCATAACTCTACATACGTAATATGTTTCTAATTTTTAGAAGCATGTGCCAACGTAGTATATCCAAGATCAAAACTGAGCATTTGGCTTGTGTCAGAGAAAGAATTCAGGCTTTGTAGAGAGAGCTTCCTGGGATGATCATATGTCAGGATGGAAGCAAAGATGGTAGAGATAGCAAACACAGTGGTAACTGATTGTTATACAGTTACATTTTCAAATAGATAAATATATTATGGTACATGAAGAACACCATAATACTGTCAATGACTTACATATACAATTGTAAAAAAATTAATAATGTTCACTATCTAAAGCATCCTGGAAGAAAGGGTTTCAATGACACCATGTGGGGGGCCTAATTTTTTCAGTCTGCTTTTCTAGCTAAATGCCAGAAAACAAACAATAGGAATAAATGGTCCATTTTCAACATGGCAAAATGTTTACAGTGGGGTGCCTTAAGGACATATTCTTGGATTGGCATTGTCTAATATCATGATGATACTGAAAAGGTGGTGAACGGTGGAAATAGGAAATTTTTTGCAAATGATACAAATTATTTGGGTTAGTCAAGACTAGAGAATATTGTGAGATATTTCAGAAGGACCTAACAAAATTAGGTGAAAGGGTAGCACAATGACAGATGAAATTCAGTGCTGCCAAACTCATGTTAATGTATATTGAAATAAGTCATTTGAATTGCTGAGACAGTTTACTGTTCCTCATAATACACGGACATGGAGATATTCAGTTACATTGAACATCAACAAATTTAAAGTTTTTTAATGATTAATTAACCTTTGGAACTCACGACCACAAGATATCCTAGAGACCAAGAGCTTAGTAGGATTCAAGAAAGGATTACACATTTATATGGATAATGATGATATCCAGTTACATAAATAGGACATATTTATGTGAACCACTCACTGTTGGGGGGTGGTAAGGAAAAAACTTTATCTATGAGAAAGTTATTTCTCTGAAGTCTCTGCCACTGCCCCCTGCCAGAGACATGTTACTGGACTCGGTTGATCATTGGTCTGATCAAGCGTGGCAGTTCCTATTTTCCTTTGCTTCAAAAGAAAATAAAACAAAAACCACTTCCACATGGATAGCCTTTGTTGTGTGTTTAAAGTAAACAAGCAATTCTGACATGTTTGATCCTTCCTATAAAGATATTTGAGCTTATTCTGAGTTTTTTTGGGTTTTTTTAAACTTGAGAAATTGCAAAACGTATGGCAATAAACCGTATGGAAAGAGTGAGTTTATGTGTATGATAAGGAGAGCTATGGTACAGAATCATTCAAAAATGATAGTTTCCCATTCCTTAGCATTACTAAAGTGTGTTCCTCTGTGTATACATACAGTATAACTGTTAGCTATTTCTCTCCAAATTTAAAATTCAGGAGATTGAATAGCAAAAATAGTAGTTATATTCATGTGTGCTCATGTCTGCAGTAAAAGTTTTCAGTAGCAAATATGCCCCAATGTCTGTAAATCTTTGGGAAATATCTATTTTTAAATTCTGTCTTCTAACCATGGACAAGTTCCAAATTAAAGCAATATTATTTTGTGTTGTTATTTTCACAGCTCTTCTCTCAGTTTACTATATCTTCTGAATATAATGTATTTATTTATGTATTATACGTAAATTAAATTTTACCATTCTAAGTTAACCATTTCTTGACCATTAACATGATTTTTTTTCTTTTTTTTTTTTACTTTTCCAGTTTAAAAGAATGCTCAACAGGGAATTGACCCACTTATCTGAAATGAGCCGATCAGGCAATCAGGTCTCAGAATATATATCAAACACATTCTTAGGTAAGAATATTATGGGAGTGATTTGTCTTTTTTTAGTAGTTATGCATTTTATAAATTACACTGTTCAGTATTTGAGCAGAGAGATCATAATAATAAGGTGATAAAATTAGTTCTCAACTCTTTATCTTGCTTAATTGGCTTCCCTGCATACATTGTTTTATATATATATATACACACACACACACACACATTTTGTGTTGCTGCTTTGCTCAGAAAGTTGTTGAGTACTGTAGCAAAATATTCTGTTTTAAGACCTTTTCATACATGTTCCCATGCACTGTTATAGTTAACATGAAATCATCTTGCCTATTACCAACATAATTGAGGAGGGATTCGTATAGTGAATTGTTTGATAGATTAAAAGATTATTCTTGCACCCTGTTCCTATTTTTGCCCAGTACAGAAGTTTTACAGTTATTCTATAAAGTCTTCTTGATTTGATGGAAGTACATAGCTAAAAACAATCTCATTGAATCTCTCAGCACACACTGGTGGTGCATTGGCATTCCCCATCTGCAGATAGAGAGGCTGATAATCATGACTGAGTCAACAACAGAACAGATTTCTGCTAGGAGAATACCTTCAACCAAAGAGCTTGTAGTGGAGAGGGCTTGGAAACCCTGACACTGTATTGGCAAGTGTAAAAATGATCATGGAACAGTCCTCTGAAGCCCCATCTGTGTGATTTTGTAAAGAAAACAGATTTTTTTTGTTATTTTTAAATAAATAAATAAATACAATATTCTATATTTGTATATATTGACGATAGATATGTGATACGCTAATTTAAAACATGGTTTGAAGACACAGTTAGCTGTTTAAGATTGTGAATGTAGGTAGGGACACATGGGTTTGTCTAGGTTAGGATAAAAAGGCAGCGTCTGTGTGTGTGTAAACAAATTTTATCCAAGTCTGCAAAACCCTAAATCAATTGGTTAAAATGGTGTCCATTTCATTTATTCATTGTTTCAGTAGAATGCCCAGATTCACGTGCATTGGAAAGTAACCAGCCTGTGTGAGAAGTGAAACACTATTGTACAGTTTCAGAAATATTTAAAAACTTAAGATAAGATTGCCTGAGGAGATGGCCCACTTAGGAGGTGCCTCTCACATCCTCCGACTGAAGAGACTGAGCTATCATCACCTTTGCATGTTTTCACGTGAAAGAATTAAAACTCATTTTGACAGGAATAAGAAAATGCAGCTGTCAGCCTTTCACATGTGACCTGCATTCTTAAAGCAGAATAAGCTCTGGAGAGACAAACAGTTAGAATCTATTGAGAATTAATATTACCTTTCTGTGGTTGGCACGCAAATAAAAAGCAATATATTAATAAATAATGGAAATGCAAATGTAAAGGGTTGCACCAGGATTACCTCAGTTACAGAACTCTCCTAAGTATATTAGTCAGAACATGCATAAAAATATATAGATTCAGAACAAAGGTGTGCGGAAGGAAAATATTCTTACAGAAAATATAAATGAATCTGTCTTTTTAACCAACTTCTGCGTTTTTCCCCTTACTTCTTTACTCCACTCATCTGCTGAGCATTTAATGACCGACTAACATTTGAAAGCTAGAAATATTTAGTGAGAAAAATAGGGTTTTGCTGTTTTGCTTTGAAGTATAGGGGCACATCTAATCAGGGATACACTATATATATTCTCTTGGTAGAGAATTAAGGCTCTGACAGTATATTTAATACATAAACTGTCTGCTTCTCAGTGTGATTAATCAATTCTTTTCTCGACAGATAATGTAATAGAACCTAGCAACCAGTATAAAATAATCCGCTGTAAAAGCCATACCAATATGGGATATTATCTTATTTTAAACATAGAAAAGGCGATCAGCACTCCTAGCATTAGCTGCCCATATTTAACAAAACATTAGGAAATCCCATGGAATTCCATGGCAGATCTAAAATCTTTCAGACAGACATGTCCTTTCACTTGAGTTAATCTGACAACTCAGTTTATAATCCTCCCTGTTGATGGATTTAAACTTTGTGCATATGACCGAAACCATAAACATCAAGGTATGCACACGAGTCACTGCTCTTCATCTGTTGTCTGTTTGCACCAGTCAAGAACTCTTCTTCCTCCTCCCCCCTTGCTTTTTGATTGGCCAGAGACTGGGGCTTGGGAGAGGGAACTCTGTGCTGCAGGCGAAAATCTTGGTGACATTTTTACATTCTCTTCTTTGCTGTAATGTGTTCGGAATTCTCCGCAGTTTCCAGTAGATGCAGACTTCTGAAAAGTAGAGAATAGAAAATGCAGAAGCAGACGCAGTAATCCAGAAATGCCACTGCATTCCCCATATAGTTTCACTCTTTCCATTAAATATGACCAGTACAGGAAGGGAAAAGATATGTATACTTTTTTTTAAATAGGATATATAGGTCAAAAGGTTGGTTGGTTTGTTTAGAAGTGTCTTTTTAAGTTTTTTTCCCTGATAATTATTTTTGTGTTAGAAATATCAGTCCTTGACTTTTCTGGTTTTGCTGGAGGACTCCTCTAGTCCTTAAAGGACTAGAGAACATGTGCTGGTATTACATCACAGGAGATAAACCTGAGAAACTGAGAAGGAGAAATTTTTAATCAGACTGTTTTACAGCCCCACAGCCCAAGCCCTGCCAGCCTGACTCAACTGACCTGGGCCAGATGCAGCCATGCCACAGGTCTTTTATTACACTCTATCCTATGGGGCTTATTCTCATTTATATGATGGCCACTTTTTACCAGCCTGGAGTAAAGGGGGCCTTGAAGTGGATGTAAGCATAATTTATCCTGACTTTAAACCCCTTTTACAGTGCCAGGCAACAAAAAGTAGCCATCATGTACATGAAAAGCAGGCCCCAAGTATCCGGATCTTTGAGCTTTCCTGTTGGAAGTGTTTCCGCACATTTGAAGTGTGGTCGTTGTCAGAAAAGTGACTGTATAAAAATGGCACCTTCTTACTTGACACTTCTCCTTCCTTTCTATCTTCAAGTCACATCTGCATATCTGACAAAAACAAGTTTGCACTTTGGTTAACACGATAAAGCTAATTCATCTGAGAACAACAAACTACACTCTTCTACTTCACAGGCCGTCAGCAAACTGATTACAGATATCTTTATTACTGGTAATGATGTAAGCACCAGAAAGAATGCCTTGATTTTCAGATCTCATGTTGCACTTCCAGGTGTGGCAGTTTTAAAAAAAATTGATTGCATCCTAAGTTAATAATTTACCAAAGTTAGAAACTGAAGAAATACGATACCCCACAATGTTAATTTTACAAAGTCACTTTTCAGAATATAACAATACCTCAAACAACAGACATTTCCAAAACTAAAGGATGAACCAAAGAAAAAACAAATAGTATTTTGACAACGGCACGTAAGGATGAGAGATTGTAATGTTTTAGCCTGAAGTCAGTATTTAAGGATAAAATCTATCAATGCTCTTCTTGCTGTAATCAGCTGTTGTATTTATCTTATATATATTTAGATTATATAATTTCTAGAGATGGTCAGAAATTTTCTGGCATGGAATGTTTGTTGAAATTTTGTATTCCCATGGAAACATTCTTTGGGAACATGTTGATTATAATGAAATTCCAACAGAAACCAGGCAGATTTCTGTTGGTTCTGCAAGCTTTGTTTCCTGCCGGCTTGCCCTCCTAGCTCCTTGGCAGTCCTGCTAGGGCTTTCAACCTCCTTTCCAGAATCCCTGCCTCCAGGGCAGCCTGCTACACAGACTGCCTTGGAGTTGAAGCTACCAGGGCTTTCAGAGTCTGGCAGTTTGGAAACCCTGGGAGACCTGACTTCCTGGCTGCTGTTTCCAGAAGTTTGAAACAAAATTTTGGAATTCGCATTCTACAGAAAATCCCTAAAGTCATTTTTTGGTTCCGATTCTGAACTTCTTTTTTTTTAATTTTGGAGTGTCCCATGAAATGGGAATTCCCGTTTCTGGCCAGCTCTAGTAACTTTCTTTTTATGGAAAGGATTACCTCCCTATATATTGTTGGAAGGGCAGGTGTGGGGAGTGGAGGAGGTATGATGCAGCCACACACTACACTCAAAGCCTATTCAGAAATATTGAGACAACCTTTGGAATAATGCAGTGCCTCATACCATTGAACTTGGTCTCTTTATTCAGTTGTTGTTTTTATTAATTTGTGATAATGATTAGTCTCCACATTTAGCTTAAAAAAGACACTGAATGATAATGGAAGGATTATAGTGTATGCAAAATGAATCTTAACCACTAAAGTGGACAAAAATATGTAATTTTAATAATTATGGAAAATGCCCTTCAAAGTTATTGTTTTCTCCCCTTTCTTCAAAGACAAGCAACATGAAGTGGAAATCCCTTCTCCAACACAGAAAGAGAAAGAGAAAAAAAAAAGGCCTATGTCTCAAATCAGTGGAGTGAAAAAACTGATGCACAGCTCCAGTTTAACTAATTCCAGTATCCCCAAATTCGGTGTTAAAACCGAACAAGAAGATGTTCTTGCCAAGGTAAGGAAGACTTAAAGTACTACCAAGACCTTAGAAACATATCGTGCAATTTAATGAAGTTTAGAAGTTGTCAAACAGCCTTTAGTGTGTTATCCCGTACTCTTTCCACAGCCTTTGATTTCAAGTGCTAACGACAGATTCTAACCTCACTTAGGCAAGTGTAAATCAGGAGCATTGAAAAAACTGAGTGAATGTATTCCAGTAGGAGGTCAGTGGGAATTTTGTCTACCTGAGGAGTACATGACATAAAATAAACACGCATTGTGTGTGTATTAATAAGGTCCTTATGCAGAAATCGTATCAGCAAAATAAAAAGGAAACTTTCATTTGAGTACCATCAAAGGTATCAAAATATATAGCATTGCTGTCATTTTGAAACTGCACAATTACATACAGCATTGGCTCCATCCTAGAAGGGCCTGCCTGTAGTGGCGTCATTTCTTATTGTACATCAATTACATTCATTTTTAAAAGTCAAATTTCCCCAGAATATTGGGTCACATATCCGGTAAAACTACCCAGTCATAATTTAACAGTTGGCGTACTTTGATTATTTATCCACTTGTAGATTTGTGCATTTTCAAATATGTCTATCCTTCTGTTTTCAGGAACTTCCCCCTTTATTTGAACATTCTGCTCCTGAGAACGCACGCATGCACGCAATAAGTGAGATAGCAGTAGAACTGCAGCGTCTCTGGAGGTTTCCTCCTAGCTGAAATTTGCCATTACTGAGCAAAGTGTATCAGAGGTAGCAAAGTGTATCAATTCAACTCATTCAAGATACTGTAGCATTTCTCCCTCAGGAGCAATGCACTTAAAAGAGAGACTCACCCTGCCTAGTGAGTAAAAATCTGGAAAATTGGTAGCTGTGAATGCAAATGTTAACGAGGTTAGTAGCAGCATTCATCCTTTCAGAGGGTTTAGTATATTATTTTCACAGGAGCTCAACCAGTTTGTTAGCTCAAATCTTCATAACTCTGCTTCTGTAGCTATTTCAAACAAAAATAATTGGAAAATGAAGTATTTGATTAAGACATTCTGTTGCTTAATTTCATTCTAGGAACTAGAAGATGTGAACAAATGGGGCCTGCCTGTTTTCAAAATAGCAGAACTATCTGGAAACCGACCTCTGACAGTCATCATGCATACCATTTTTCAGGTGGGCAAGATGGAAGCAGCATAGTGCCCTTTATTCATCAATCATTATGTTTCTTATAAACTTAATTTTTTTCCTCTTCCTTGCTCCAGGAACGGGATTTGTTAAAAACATTTAAAATTCCAGTAGACACTTTAGTAACTTACTTGATGACCCTAGAAGACCATTACCATGCAGATGTGGCATATCACAACAACATACATGCTGCAGATGTCGTTCAGTCTACCCACGTACTGCTATCAACCCCAGCTTTGGAGGTAAATCCACACATCCTTGGAAGAGAGGAGAGGGAAACACATGCATGCAAAATATCAAAGACTCTTCTAAATTAAATGTAAATGATCCCAGTGTCTGTAAGCCAGTGGGTTTTTTGGTAATAGAGTTTCAGGAGACTTTCTCTTCTAAACAAATTTAGTGAGATCCAAGTTTATTTACTTGGATTTGTCTAGACACTAGTGCTAAATCAACAACATTCTGTTGGTAACATGGTAACTTGTTTTCACCATATACTAGTCATTTCCCATGTGGAGCTCTCATTGAAATAATGGGAATTATACATGAAAGATGATGACAGGATGTGTTTCCCTAATATAATGTGGTGGTGTTTTCACTGATACAGTTTCTGTCTGTTCAAAGGCTACATTTATATTTTTCTGCTTCTCTAAACTGAATTGCTCTAACATTAACTTTACAATAAAGCTTAAAATATTCAGGCAGTGTTGTTTGATCCTTAATGGGTCACCTTATTGTGATTAAAAAAAACCTTGAAATCCAGAGTTCTTAAATGAATTCTCTTTACATGAGCTATTTAAAAGAGAGCTTAAGTCTGAAGTGAAAGGAAGCTAGGGAAAAGTTTGAATCTCCCTCCACTTTTATTACAAGACTGTGATTAAGCCTAACTTAAATCTTATTTTGAAACTTGAGTGACCCAAAAAGATTTGCACCAACTTAGACCAGGTTTCCATTTTGGCCCTGTGTCTCATAGAGCCCAGTACTGCACAGTGCTGAATGCTTCCTCCCTCCCTCGCCTTCCACTTGACGTGAATGAATCTGAAGAGCTCTAGGTATTTCGGAGAGGTCTGTTGGCTCCTGAAAGAATCAGTCCTCTTGGAGAAGATTTCCCTCATGTCAGGGAGGAGGCTCAGCTTCTGGTCATAAATAAAGCGTTACCACTCGCTTCACTGGGCAGTCACATTGGTTGTCAGTAGCGTTACTTGATCTGTCGAGTCAGCTATTGTTCACAGCCTTATTTTCAGCACAGTGTTTGAGCCAGTAAAATACCCTGCATACTACATTGTTGACTGGTTTATTCTCATAATGGCTTCTAAAAGGAGAATGAGTAAATTGTAGGATGTATACTTTGCAGCCTACAGATATAGCAAATCATAACCATTCTCCCTTAATATCATTTAGGAGGCATGCTCCTTTTTAACGTAATGAATACATATGATATGTTTATAATGTAAAATAAGTATGCTTAATGCAACATAAACTAACTACCTGAGGTAGCACCATAGTGTATAATAATTAGTTAGGCCAAAATTTTCAGATTTGGGTAGGTGCTAAGATTTAGGCAACCGTCTATATATAAAAAAATAGCGAGAGTTCTGTGGCACCTTAAAGACTAACAAATTTGTTTGGGCATAAGCTTTCTTGGGATGCATCCGACAAAGTGGGTTTCTGCCCACGAAAGCTTATGCCTAAATAAATTTGTTAATCTTTAAGGTGCCGCAGGATTCTCGCTGTTTTGCTAAAAATGGACTAACACAGCTACCCCTCTGGAACTCATCTATATATAGTGATCTAAAAATACAAGTGACCTTATTTATGAAGAGATGCTGAAAAAAACACATTTGTTTGAATTCAGCGGTGCTGTCAGTGCACAGCACCGCTAGAAAAGCAGACACTTTTAGGTACGTGCCTGTCGGTACCCACATTTGAACAGTCTTGAATATGTAATAGACTATTTTCCAAAAATTTGTGATGATTATATTTAAATAACTTTTTGAGGTTTCCATTACATTTAAATTATGTTGAAAGGTGGTTTTGTTTATTTGTTGTTTTTGTTATATTTGTTCAAATATGAATTTTGAAGGGGAAAAAATCAATGCCCTGTCCTTTTATTGAAAAGGCAGTTTCTTTGGTTAGTAATTGTTGTTTCTGTTGCATGGTTTTCTAGGCAGTGTTCACTGATCTGGAGATTCTTGCAGCAATTTTTGCCAGTGCAATACATGATGTTGATCATCCTGGAGTTTCAAACCAATTTCTTATCAACACAAGTAAGTGTGGGGTATATTTTTGTGTGTAATATTTACAGTTTTCTACTTGGTATCCTGTAAGATATGTGTATAGAAAATGAGAAGCACAAGCTTTTCCCCTTCATGCCCTTCTCTTATCTTTTCTTAGCATATACACAAGTGTTTGTATTGTAATCTGATAGTCATTTTGCAAGTAATTTAACCCTAACCATAATCTATCCATTGCACTAAATGCTGAAAGGCAGCAGAAGTTACTATGGGGCTGAACTCCAGTGCTTTCACTCCATAGGGATAGAATGCTAGTTCTTCTTCCTGAAATAAAAGTGTAACTTATGTAAAGTTTTCATTAAATAAGAAAAAAATGGTAAGAAAAGTATAGAAGATTATTGGAAATATAATACAAAGAAATGGAAAAAAGAAAGAAAAGAGTTAATATGACTAGGGTAGCCTGAGGTTTGTAGGGCTCTTTGCAAAATAGCATGTGCAGGGCCCATTTTCTTCTGTCCCTACTAGTGATCATTTTCTGGCTTCTGCGTACTCATGGCATACATGGTGCCTCCTGCCTCCAGGCTGTGGTAAAATCTCTCCTCCCCCTGTTGGTGAGGCTTCATAGCCTCTAAATTTAGGTAAAACTTAAGCTGTGGTAAAATCTCTCCTCCCCCTATTTGTGAGGCTCCATAGCCTCTAAGGACAACCCTCTCTATGGACAAAGAAGCAGGAAGAGGTGGAGCAGCCTAGCACCACCTCTGAATGGGAAGTCCAATGTACCAGTGATTTGTTCTTCATTGCTCAAGTCTGTGCCGCAGCATTACAAGTATCCTCCTCGTTTTCTACCAAGTATAAGCACAGATGTCTTCTTTTTTTTAAGGGCCAGATTGTTATACCTCTACTGAAATAGCATCTTACTCCATGTGTATTTGATTTTACCCCATTGATTTGAATGGGACTATTTGTGGAGTAAGATATTACACAATATGTGTATGATAGCACAGTGTGGATCAATGTAAGTTACTTTATAGAATATTATTGCTTTTCCCACCCCAACTGAATTTACAGTAACTTGCCAGAGGTCTGAGGTTGCATCTTTAACGCATCTGTATACATGTTAATAGATACCGTGGGCAATTTCTGCACTTGACTGACTCTGTTGCACCAGTGCTACAATGCCCTGATCCAGCAGTCTGATTTAAAGGAGAATGTTCCAGCTTTGACTTTTTTGCTGTTATTGGTTCAAATCAGACCCTGAACATTATTTGAATTTATTTTATGTGCTTTAATGGCCTTAAAGGCTACCCTATAGTGAAATGCAAATTGGTGACTCATCTATAAGGAGGAGGATTAGGGATGTCAGAAAAGTTTCAAAGCTACTTCGATAGCAAGTGCAGTGCAACTGCTCAACATAGGAACAGACTTAACCAGGCTTAGTGCGCAAAATAGCACTTAATATTAAAACTGCCAAGATGTAAATAAAGCATTTCCTGGATACACTCAAAGATAACCTGATATTACCAGGACATGGAACTGCTGTAGAATGAGAATTTAGTTTAATTTAAGTAAAGGCATTTGAATCTGGGAATTATTTTTATTCATTTCTGGGTAGATTGCTGATTTTTTCTGAGGTTACCATTGGACGACTGGCTAACTCAAGGGACTGGTAGTGGTATATAAAGCTGTTCACTTCTGGTTAACCAGTTCACATCCAGCCCAACTATTCATATAGTTATTCAGTGACTTATAAGAAATGAGAGAATCACCTTAGTCCAGTTACTGCTGGACAAGCTTCCACATCAACAAGAAAACAACCCATTTGTCACTAATTGGCACTCTTTTTGGAAAGCTAAAGAAAGACCAAGGATTTCTGAACAACAGAAATGAGCAACACTCTTTCCCCCCTACCCCCTGGGTGTGTTCTCTGCTGGTTAGGTTGGAGGCGCATGGCCATGACACTGTGTAGAAGTCTGTACTGTCATTGCTTGTGTTTTATTCACTCTGAATAAACAGAGATTGCACTGGAGCTCTTTTTACAAGTACTAAATTCAGTGGGGACTCAAACATTAAAAGGATTAGAGAAAAACAATACAAAATGCATCACCATCTTTGGGGACAAAGAAACTCCCCAGAACAGAGGAACAGTTCGTTTAGGAGTATATATAGTAATTTACAGCACCCAAGATGTCTGGCAGTGACAGCGGAGGGATGTGGCTAGGGCACTGAGGGGAGACGCAGACTCTCTGCACCCCCTGACAAGCCTCTCTGGCAAATGTCCCTTGGAGCTGTGGGAACTAAAGGTGCTCCCCCTCAAACATAACCCCTGAGGGAGGGCAACAAGATAAAGCCATACAGTTTTCTTCAGTCTTTTCTCACAAACATGCCAGGAGCTTCTAACAAGATTGTTATGCTAAATAACGTGGGTACTTTTCCCTTCTTCCACAGCGATTACAAATGCTAACATATATGAACCCCTCTCAGGGCCCCCCCAATCTTTCTGAGTAACTCAGTAGTGTTGAGCACTCCTTAGGACCTTGCCTCCAGAGAGGCTGTTTTTCCTACTGTTTTCCTCTTTCCTTCTTGGAAAAATAACAAATAAACATGCTTTCAAAATTTTCTCTTAAAGATGAAATAGCTGTTGGTTGACAAGCAAAGTCTTTTTTTTCTCTGCTACTATGGCTTTTCTGCCTTCAGGACAAAGAAAGGTAGAGGAAGGATTTCCTGAATCACAAGATTCACGTGTTCGGTACAGGAGAGTCAGACAGCAGGAGAATACATAATGAGGTCCTGAAATCTGAACACAAGAGCTTTTATGTGCAACCCCATTGAGCTGAAGGGATTTTAGACTACAGTGTCTATAAAAGAAGATAACGAGGACAAAGAGTAGAATAGACTGATGCACAGCTAGATTTAGAATATGGAAACTGTAATAAACAGAAATTAATGTCAATAAATGACAAGTGTGATTGCATACAAAGTATTCTTTTTTAATAATGCAATCATTACATGCCATATACTCAAAGGCATGCAAACTGGTTGGTTGTGTGTATAAAATCCAGCTGTGCCCCTGCATAAATGGAATCAAATATGCTCTTCATTTTCAAAGTAGGCTGGTTAGTTGGCCTAAGTAGATGCATGCAGACTTTTGCATATACCTAAGTACAAGTTGTTCCAGGATGTCGCTAAGAGGGTACATGAGCCCCTTTATTTTCACGGCTGTATAGACCGACTGAGTTAAGTATACTGATGTTGAAAAACGAAACATTCTGTCACCAGCACTGAGTTGCATGCAATTCAATTATTGAGGAGTGGGCCAGGTCACTGTTTAGGGCTTTCAAGCCACATGACTCTCCAAGAGAATAGTGAGAAATGCCGCTGGTATTATCCTGTCAACCACCTCCCAAAATATGCTGCTTTCGTATACTAATGATCCCTTTACTCCCCAGAGTGCCTGAGATTGTTGAAGTGCATAGGTTGAAAATTAAGCTGTTTGCAATGTTCCTGAACCAGGGCAAATCCTTAGATTTGTTTTCCTGGCTCTGAGTTGTAGGCAGATACAATTTCTATCACAACATTATTCAGTAACTTGCATGTGCCATATTTTCCATCTTTTGGTGCATGTGTGGGAGGGGTTCTGAATTTACTGCTCTGATTCTGTATGTTTGTTCCCCGAACTCCTTTGCCTCCATTCGTTATCGTTTTCTGGGGTTTTATATTTACTTCATCAGTTTTGATAGTCTTTGAGTTACCTAAAGCCTGTTTCCAGTGTTAGCCAATACAGAGGGTTAAAAGATAAAAGGAACAAAAGTGTATCTCTAAATCCTGTTATAAACATTATTAACTCACTTTTCTGCATTACCATGTCATGAGATTCCAAATGGTAAATCTAGGGAGGGAGGGATAACCTTGACCTGCAGCCTGTCACGATGAAGAGGAGGACTGTTCTAAATATTAGAGTAATATTTGCTTTTCAACTGTCTTGAGAATCTGAAAAATCAGAAATAACCTGGGGGGAAACACAAGCTTTGTTAACGTTCTGCCATGTGACTGTCTTGCAGACTCTGAACTTGCCTTGATGTATAATGACTCATCAGTATTGGAGAACCATCATTTAGCTGTGGGTTTCAAGTTGCTACAGGAGGAGAATTGTGACATTTTCCAGAATTTGACCAAAAAACAGAGACAATCACTGAGGAAAATGGTCATTGACATTGTGAGTTACAGCTTGACTTTCCCATTTTTGTAATGCATTCAAATTGAATTAACAAAACAAACCTTAGATAGTTTTCTGGTACATTATGTACCCTCAAAGATGTAATACAGGCAATGCGGTGAAAATTGCATTTTGTATCAAGCATATTTGTTGGGCTCATTTCAAGTTAAAACTAAAGGCTGGCTGGACCAACAGCCTTTATGGCATGGGATAACCCTAGTTAGGAAGTTTATTATATAGTCATATGTGTGGGTCATGTTTTTTCCCGGGTGTCCCCTCCCAGAAAAACAACAGAAACCTGTATCTCTCTGTGATTTGGGAGCTGCCATGTTCAAATATTGAAAAAAATCATTCAGTCATTTTAGTCACTAATGCTTTGTCTTTGCCTTCAAGGTGCTTGCAACAGACATGTCTAAACACATGAATCTATTGGCTGATTTGAAAACTATGGTTGAAACAAAGAAAGTGACAAGTTCTGGGGTTCTACTTCTTGACAACTATTCAGACAGAATTCAGGTAAGGCCATCCATGCTGAAAAATTGTAACTTGCCTTCATTTACTGGGTTTGTCTCCCCAGTCCTATGTGGGTGTTCGTCTCATTTAATTCTGTCCCCATTCTCACCTCTTTAGACTCTCCCTTTTTTAGCTATCTCTTTCCTTTCAAATGTGTCCGTTAGCCACATGTGCCATGTTTGCATTCAATATCCCATTCTGTTGGGCATTGACCAGTTCTTTGGTTGAGCTTTGAGGTGGCAAAATACTTTTTTCAGGGTTTAATTTGCTATGGTCTAACCTCTAAGCATCTTGAACCTGATCAGTCTTGCACTTAAACATTTTCTACATCTTAATATAGACAGAAGCTGTAGAAGTGAGCGAATTTGTGGCTATTAATGTAAGTGTGAAAACACATGCAGGCACATTAAGCTTTTGCTGTACAGAATAAATGCTGCGCTACCTGTATTTTCAAGATTCTGTTTCACAGCCACAAAATGTGTAAATGGAAAAAAGAACCTTTCGTCCCTAGTGTTAATAACACAGGAGGTGCTCAGCAGATAATATGTATTTGTTTATTTTAGGTTCTACAGAATATGGTGCACTGTGCAGATCTAAGCAATCCAACCAAGCCACTCCAATTGTACCGCCAGTGGACAGACAGAATAATGGAAGAGTTCTTTCGTCAAGGAGACCGGGAAAGAGAGAGGGGCATGGAGATAAGTCCCATGTGTGATAAGCACAATGCATCTGTAGAGAAATCACAGGTAACCTATTTGAATAAGCAATGAGATAACACACCAATACATTCTAATAGACATATCTGGATCTTAGCGACTTGATTTATTTTATTGGATGGGTTTCTGGATGTATGTTGTTGGATTTTTCCCCTTTAATTAATTCAGCTTTTAAGAGGAATTGAGATTTCCTACCATTAAAAATACCTGTGTGTGGGCCAAAGAGCTCCATCAGTCTTCTGTAATGTAGGATGTACTATAAGGAGGCATGTGGTACATCTTTTCATTAAGCTTCCCTATAAAAGTACAATTGTATGTAAAATAATAGTTCAGCTCAAGAGATAAGATGGAGTTGTCTGTAACTTACATTTAAAAATAAACCCTTTCCAATATCCATCTCCCATTAATACAAAATAAAAAGCAGAGGATTCATCTTGGAGCACTGCAATCTGTTGAGAATGCTGCAAGAGTCCATTTTCCACAAAGAATAGCATGGCTTCTTTTCAACTATCTTAAAGATAGGGTAACCAGCATGCCTATTTCTGACAATATTGTGCCCAGACATTGTACTCTGTTCCTCTGGGAAAGAATGAACATCAGGAGCATCCGTCCTAGCAACAAGAATTTCTGTTTTGTTTGATAACCTATATGTGGGTTTTTTTCTTGTGAATAAGGTACTCACCCTAATTTTGCATTGTGATGTTACTTGAAACAGGTGGGGTTTATAGACTACATTGTTCATCCTCTCTGGGAGACATGGGCAGATCTTGTTCACCCTGATGCCCAGGACATCTTGGACACCCTGGAGGACAATCGTGAATGGTATCAGAGCACAATCCCTCAGAGCCCCTCTCCTGCACCTGATGACCAGGAAGAGGGTCGGCAGGGCCAAACTGAAAAATTCCAGTTTGAACTAACATTGGAGGAAGATGGTGAATCAGACACTGAAAAGGACAGTGGAAGTCAAGTGGAAGAAGACACCAGCTTCAGTGACTCCAAGACTCTTTGCACCCAGGACTCAGAATCCACTGAAATTCCTCTTGACGAGCAAGTAGGTGAAGAAGTGGAAGAGGAAGAGAGCCACACAGAAACTTGTGTAGTAGAGGAAGATCATTCTCCTGACACGTAGCAGTGTGAAGACTCAGTTTCTTTCTCTCTGTCTCTTTCTCTCCCTCTTTTTTTAAAAAGAATTAGAAAATGGTTTCCAAAGTGCATGTCACATGCCACAACCATGGTCACACCTCACTGTCACCTGCCAGGACGTTTGTTGATCAAAACAGACCTTAATTACTCAGTTTGGCACTCAGGAATATTGTAACCAGAATTTCACCTCCATGGCGTCAGAGAGCAAAGGGGAAAACATCCATGAACAGCATTTTAATAAGATCTCCACATTGCAGATTTGATTAAAGAAATCAGGTCTCTAAAGTGGTTTCAGAGTAAAGCCTACTAGCAAAAGGCTGGTGTGCATTAGGAATTTTGTTTTGTTTTGTTTTATTTCACAAGCAAGACATTGAGTAACATTCATCATCAGAGTTTTAAGAAAATAGCCAGAGAATGAACTGAGGTTCCTAATGGAAAACAAATGCACATGAATAATGGGACACAACACGAATCTGTTACTAGTAGGAAGATGAGCTGTGGAAATTGCATAATTTTCTAATTTCAAGTCTTCCTAATACATGACTGAAAATAAAATAAAGAAAGTGTGGCCAAATGGGTTGCACTGACCTCTGCATTTTGTATTATATGTAAAACAGATCTTTTGTAGAGCTTACTTATTAAATGTATTGAGGTATTATATTTAAAGAAAAAAAAACACTTTCAGAATTTCATCTGCCACTGGTTTTTCTCCCCCCCCAAGAGTAACTTGCAAGTTTTCATTACAGATCTGTGCAACACTGGATAATACTTCTAATTATCTAGTTATAGATTTTATTTTATTTTTATTTTAGTTTTGCACGCTAGATTTTTATAGCGTTGATTTGAGCTGTAAAAATCCATTGTTTTAGATACCAATGACATCCATGAAAGGCTTCTGTTTATGTTTCAGGAAACCCTTTCAGTAGGATGGAATTAATTTTTTGGTTTGTGTTTATTATAATTTTCTCAGACAAACAATAGAAGTCTGCATTATGCTTTTGTCCTCACAGTGGAGCTGATCCAGCAAACCCTCCCTTACTCACACAAGTAGTCCCTTTGACGCCAGTGGGACTACCCAGGTCAGGATTTGCAGGAGTGGGCCCAGCATGAAAAAGTGATGAATCATCTTTATATATAAACACAACACTTCTCTTTGTTTAATAAAATTAGTCCCATTAGAACATCACTCTGAGGCTGGGAGTTGGAGATCACTAAATAAGAACAGCCTAGTAAAACATATGGAATATTTGCTGTGGCAAAAGAGTAGAATCTTTCCTATTTTTGTCTCCCTTAAAAACTTCTTGTTTTGTGTCAGCAGTTGGGGCGGTAATTTCTGTTTAGCTAGAGCACATGCTCTCCTCAGAAATGTGTGTGTGTCTTAAAAAATAATCATTAGCGTATTTTTCAGAGCTCCTTTTTCTTGCATGAAGAGCCAGATTGCAGGTTTTTTTAACAAGCCAGTAATCTTGGAAAGGTTTGGATTTCCCCCTGCATTATTTCACAAACTCCAAATATTTCTCATCCTTTCTCCAAGTTGCACTAAGTCTTCAGTAACTTGGAATTTAAAAGAGGGTTATTGAGTCATGCTTGTCATTATACAGTCTTACTGATAAGTCATGTATAGTAGTAAGGAATTTACCACCTATAGATGACTCTTTGTTAAGGCTGTAATTTTGATGAGTGTGGTTGGGAAATAGTTGCCTAGGAAACTAAATGGATTCCTTCTGTGACAAATTCCGGTTGAATGACAAGGCCTAGGTGACTTTTTGACAAGGTGAAATGGAAATGGCACTTATTTCCCTTGCTTGAGTTCAGTTGAACCAATGAATTTATAGGAAATGAATAAGGGATTATACCAGTTTCAAAGATCTATGATATAAACCCATTTAAAAAACTTTTGGGTAATGGTTTAGCTTTCAAGTGCATTTTGCATTTTTCTATCACCAGGTCATAAGTTTATCTGCCTTTAGCCCCAAAAGGGCTTTATCTCAGAAGATACCAAAGGGTGAAAGTGAATGGAGAGATATCATCATGCTGATAGGAGTTTTAGGCTCATTTCTTTCCCTCACCATCTCCCCCTGAATCCCACTCCCATCTAAAAATTCTTTCAATCCCCAAGAGTGCCTGGAATCTTAATAATGAAAAAAAAGCAATATAAATTCCAAAAATCAATATGGACCTGAAAGGGTTTTACATCTGCACTAATTGAAAACAAAAAAGAAAATACCACCATATTGTGAAATATACACCCATACACATGGACAATCAAGTAGTAGAAAAAGACATCATTTCTGAGAGCCAGGGATCTAATGCACTGTACAATCTTTTTTTTTTTTTTTTTTTCTTTGCCAAAGTGTGCTTTAGCATTGCACACTGCTTTAAAAATAATACAATTTACAAGTGGCTTTACATGTTCTAAATATTTTTGCCATAAGAAAATGCAATGAGTTGGGTACTGAATGGGAAAAAAAAAGAAAAACCTGCATTTGCTTATAACAGTACACTTTAGCTTGCAAGTTACTGTACTCAGTAATGCTGTGTTTGTTATTTTTAATTATGTTTTTGCATCATTGTTAAAAATTATGAGTGAATATAGGTAGAACAAATTGCATTCAAAGGTTTTTTAAAAAAACGTGAATGAAATGGATTTTCAACTTTGACAGTTCTTTTAAAATGCATTATTTATTTTATTTTGTGCCATGCATTTTTCTCACCAAATGACCTTACCTGTAATACAGTCTTGTTTGTCTCTGTTTACAACCATGTATTTATTGTAATGTACATACTGTAATGTTAATTGTAAATTATCAGTTCTTATTATAACATCATCCTTGACAGGGTGGTGTTGCTATATTTGGAAACTCTTGGTGAGAGAATGAATATTATGTATACATACTCCTTGTACATTTTTTCTCCTGTAATATATTCTATGTCACCTTAGAGCTTGTTTATGGAAGATTTGAGAAAAACTATAAAATACATAAAGATATATAAATAAAAAAGCTGCAGGTCTTTGGTCCCAGGGCTGTGCCTTAACTTTGAACAATATTTTCTTCTGTTTTGCTGCATTTGAAAGTAAGGTAGTTGTGGGGCTAGGGCTGGGCATTCCTATAATACTTTTAGTAGTTAGTTGATTGAGTCACTGGCACAAGCTAATATATACAATACTACAACCTGTTTTCATTCATGACCCCATTTGACTTTTTCAAGCTTTTCTATATCTACGGTAGTATAATTGCATTGCCTACCTGATTGTTTTCTTTCCACTTTTTAAGCCCATAATCAGGGATTACTTCAGCCATTACCTGTTCCCTTTTTGAAGTTAACACAATCATTTGAAACAGTACTGCACAAATGTGCTGTATATATGTGACCGTTCTAATAAGTCATTTGTCTCTTAGGAACATAGGAAAATGAATAAATCAGAATTCATGTGCATTGTTATTTTGACAACTGTCCTTCACGTTCCTTCCTTATTTAGATGTACAGGAAGTACATTACGCCACTGTATAAACATAACCCATAGAGTAGGGCAAAAGACAAACCTTGGAAATGCTTTCCAACACTAATATTAGTGTTACAAGCAGCCAAAGCTTTCCTCTTTTCTAGATGTACCTAAGGCTTTTGTACACGTGTGCATAGCGTAGATGCACTAGGTGTAAAGGATGACTGTAACCCTTTCAATAACACTAGTATTAGTTTTGCAGAAGTGGACTCTCCCAAGTGTCTCTTGCCACTTAAACACCACAGTTGCTGTCGGCCAGTTAGGACTCCGGATAGCAGTTAAGTTGCTAGTGTAAGATAGATACCTCTTTTCCATTCCATTGGTGCCCAGCCCTTGTAACGTGACTGTTCAGTGAAAGGAGAGATTCGTTTTCAAAGAAAAACAGAGCCTCCTTTTTGACACAAACTGTAGATTTTAGCAGCCCTGGCCCAAAGGAATTTGATTGCTTTTGTTTTAAACAGTATAAAAGGGACACTATAATAACAGAAATCCTGAACAATTTTTGTTATTGTTTTAATTTGGTTTTTCCTTTGGGTATGTCTTTAGACTGACAACTTGTGTGAACATTGCAAATGATTAGTCTTTCAATGGTTTCTTAGCCTCTCTTACAGCCTATGGGGTAGTACTGTACATCAATACCTTCATATGAAATTTTTATATGCAATGGAAATAAAAGCATGGGTTGATTCTGCCTAGATCCTGTACTTGACTTTCTTTTGCAAATACAGTTTATGGTACACAGTAAGTACCATCAGTAACAACACATTTTAAGGTAAGAATGCAATAAGATTTAGATTAGTTCCTTTCCATAACCACGTTATATACTGAATAACAAGAAGTAAATTGGGGGGAGCGGTTGTCAATTAATCAAAGAGGTTATCCCATTTTATACAACATTCCATAAAGATTCTAATCCAATAAGGTGCTAAACACTTCAAAATATAGGGCTTGATCTTGATTCCATTGAAGATAATTGCTACTGCCACTGACTTCAGTGGGGAGTAGGAACGGATCCAGAGAAAGAAAGGGCTCATCTTCAAAGGAAGTGAGGGACTCTGAGCTTTGTTAGTGGAAGAATAAATTGAGATGACAGAAAGGAAGAGGAGTTCCTTTAGTTAAATATTCACGAGACAACCCCTCGTATAAATGGGTGATATCACAATCGCTGGTAAGGTACTGATCGAAAACCAACGCTTACTTCACTAAGGAAAAAACTCATAGATTTCAAGGCCAGAAGGGACTATTGTGTTCATTGTCTGAACTCCTGTTTAACACAGGTCATAGAACTTCCCCAAAATAATTTCTACAGCATATTTTGTGGAAAAACATCCAATCTTCATTTAAAAATTGCCAGTAATGTAGAATCAAGTGCAACCCTTGGAAAATTGTTCCAATGGTTAATTACCCTCACTGTTAAAAAATGTGTGCCTTGCTTCCAGTCTGAATTTGTCTAGCTTCAACTTCCAGCCTTGGGTTGTGCTACATCTGTCTGTGCTAGATTGAGAAGCCCATTATCAAATATTTGTTCCGCAGGTAAGTACTTAAAGACTGTATTCAAGTCATCCCTTAATCTTCTCTTTGTTAAACTAAATAGATTGAGTTCCTTGAAGCTATCACAGTTAGTGCATGTTTCTAATACTTTAATAATTCTCATGGCCTCTTCTCTGAACCCTCACCAATTTATCAACCTCCTTCTTGAATTGCGGACACTAGAACTGAACACAGTATTCTGGCAGCAGTCGCACCTGTACCCGATACGCAGGTAAAATAACTCGCTACTTTTGTTCAAGATTCCCCTGTTTCTGTATCCAAGAATCACATTCAACATTTTGGTTACAGCATCACCCTGGGAGCTGATTATCCACTCTGACCCCCAAATACTTTTCAGAGACACTGTCTCCCAGGCAAGAGTCCCCCCTGCTGTAAGTATGGGCTATATTCTTTGTTTCTAGATGTATGAATTTCCATTTGACTGTGTTGAAACACATGTTGTTTGATTGTACCCAGCTTACTAAGTGCATGCTGTTTCAGTGACCTGTCCTCTTCATTATTTACCACTCCCCCAATTTTTGTGTCATCTGCACAAAAGTGCGTCCTGTATCCGTGATGATTTTTGTTTTCTTCCAGGTCATTGATAAAAAAATGTTAAATAGCGTAGGGCCAAGAACCAATCCCTGCAAAATCCCGCTAGATGCAAACACCTCCCTGAACCAGCAGGGATGTATCTAACTCATCAGTTCTTTTCTCTTCTGAAGGCACTGTGTGCTGCTAATGCCACAGAGGCAAGCAAAAAAGTAGTACCAAAATGAAGCCCCAATATTACAGCAGCACGTTGCTATTATTGGAGCGAATATTGTTCTGAAACTGATAAAATGACTCTTCACTATTCTCAATTCAGTGGCAATTCAGCCACTTATCTTATTTGCCATGCCTAAAACAAAAAGTGACAGCGGCTGGGGAACACAGCACTGACTGTGGACACCCCTTCAGTGTAATCCTCTAGCTGTGAGTATTTAAGAGCAGGTTTGTCATATTCAAAAACTTCAAAGACATAGCAAAACCCTTCAGTGAGGGATGAAGGAAAATACCTGGATTCCTGCTGACAAAAAAGATGTCTGAGAAATCTGCAAAAGAGACAAGGAAGAGAAGAGGAAACCCAAGCAGCAAAGTGAGAAATAGCAGCAAAACCCACCACATGGCAGGGTGCAAATCTGTCTTCCAGCGACTCAATGCCATTAAAGATAGTCCAGTGACAAGATCACTGCTTTGGAACTTGGGTTCAAATGCTGCTGCACCACAGACTTCCTGTATGACATCACTGTGCCCCAGTTCCCCCTCTGTGAAATGGAGATACTTGTACTTCCCTTCATCATAAAGTAGATCTATAAGATTAGGTGGCACTCAGATGCTACAGTAATGTGACCACATAAGATAGAAAACCAGAAGTATCCATTAACCCACAATTAACAGAGTTTCCACGGCAGTTCAATAATATTGCTATGTATAATAAAGCTTACGGCAGAGGTTTAAAGAAGGGAAGAAACTCTGGAGGTGATATTATTAATGCTTTCACTAAGCTGAGCCATGATCTGAAGAAGGATGAATGTGGCAGAAATGCCTACACAGGCAGAGAGAGAGGGAAAATTAGATAGACATCTCCTATGTTTGTATGACACATATGGGCCCCAGATCAGTACTGCCTCATCACTTTTGGTAGGCTAAAGTGACAGCTCAACTCCCCTTCATATATATACACCAGAAACTCAGTGTGCCTACATTCTATATTGCCACTTTGGACTGAAGGCAACAGCAGCTCCCATTTCGCTCTTCATATGTTATCTAGCAACCACATGCTTTCCAGCATGGACCTAGATCACATGGTATATATAAGTGTCTAGCATAACTACCTCCTAATGTAGCAGAGACCTCGCCGTGTCTGCTGTAGGCTGGAAATGTCAGCATAGGTTATTCAAACTTAAAATAAAGCACATACTGTTGAAATGTGGCCAGCCCATAAGTAGGCAAGTGACAGTGTGAAGACCCTCTATGGTGGTCAGATCTCTACATTTAGGAAACGCTCAGATCCAGCTCAGACCAAGAGGCTTGGGAGTGTTCTTATAACCCTCATTTAAAATAAAGTCATAATTAAATCACACAATTACAGGACATAGGCATATCTGTAAGTAGTTGTATGCTGACTGTCTAGGCTACACTTCTGTGGCCAGGGACTATGCCACTGATCTTCTGGTTGATTTCCTCAAGGCGGGAGCAGGTAGGGGGCAGGGAGTGGGGCAGAGGTACATTAGCTTTGCATTTCCTGCCCAATCTTCAGGCCTTGTTGGATCCAGTGCCTTAGTTAGAGCAGACGAAGGGCTTGTCTATAGGAACATTTAGTTCATGACAAGCTGGGGTATGAGTCTACCCTGCACTAGCCTCTAATGGTCTGTGCTGACATGCATTAACATTTTGTTAATGCACTTTGATCTAGTCCTGTTTCCAATGTTTGATGTGCGTGCAAGTTACCCATTAATATTTTTCCAAACATAAAGGAATGAAGCTGTTTATTGAAACATATCAAAGCATTTTTTAGCCAAAAGGCTCCAGTTTTTTGGTTTTTTTTAAAAATGAAAGCATCTATTTTAAACGGAAACTCTCATTTTAACAGTCTTTTGTTGGTCGATTACTTCCACATGTGCTAGCACAATGAAGAGAATGCTGTCAGGTTTGAACCACAACTCAGCAGCACTAGCAGGCATGTGTCAAAGTCCTTGCCTTAATGCCATCCTGTTTATCGCTCTCCCCTCAGAATGGGCTTAGGAGTTATTCAGCATAAGGACAGGAAATCAGTGTCAGAAGCATATTTGATCATCACATTGTACTGTTCTGCTGCACCAACTCTGTGTCACACAGTATTAGTGTCATGTAATTAGCCATGTTTTTCTCATCTGAAATAAAAGAGGACAGTGTAATTGTGTGAATGCCTTCCCCCTGTATGAATGGAACCCAATTCAACCCTTCTGAATGCAGGGCAATCAGACTTTCAAATGGAATGAGTACAGGAATGCTGTTTCCTGTCTCACTTGTTCCAACACCGCTTTCCAGTTAAAGCAAATGACGTACATCTCAGTGTTACTAAGACCCCACTTAGATTTATGAGAGAATAAGCATGTAGTCATTTTGTATAGAACCTGCTGTGTACCCTGGGCTGTTTCCTGCGTGACAAGCTGGGAGAGCCTCATGCACAGCCACAAGTGTGTCGCTGCAGTCAAGTTTTGTGAATAAGGATTTATACAGGTTCCCTGTTGTGTATTGTAACTGAGCTGGGATCACTGGCATGTGGCTCATCAGGGCTATTCCCTGGGGTAGGACAGGGTCATCCAAGTTCAGGGATCTGTATCTCACGGGACTATGTGGCCAGCTGCAAGAAGGCAGATACACAGGGCAGGATGCCATCCTCTTGTGTGGCACAGATTTGGCTTGAGAGAAACTTGCTAAACCTCAGCGAGCCTGGGATGTGTACACTTCATACAGAGAACTCTCACTTAGCCAATGTGCTTGTGCAACAGAGAGACACACACACACTCTTTCTCTCTCTCTCTCTCTCACTGCTGGGCTCCAGGGTCTAACTGCCATGCAGTCAGTCCTGCACTGAGGACTGGGAGGTGGAGGAGAGTCTCCCCGACCTTGCTTTCCCCTTGCTGCTCCTGTGAAAGTGAGAAAGCGGGCATGTGGGATGGCAAGCGGCACAGCAGCAAGTGTGATGGAGCGGACGTGATAATGAATGCAGTGCATAAAGTGAATGAGGTGGATGCCTGAGTTAGTGGAGCAGGAGGGGGAAGGGGAACAGTGAATGAAGGGGGTAGTGTCAGAGTGGAGGGAATGGTGGTGGGCGAGGCTGTGCTGAGCTTGAACTGTGGGCGGGGGGGGGAGGGGGGGGCGTCAATTGTTCTACATCGTTGCATAGCAGTGCGTTTGTGGTTTTGGGGATGACAGTGTGCCCTACACGGGGCAGCACAAAGAGGAGCCGTGGGCACTGTGCTGCCCGCAGAGGCCTTGAAATGTAAGTAGGCAAACACAAAGCACAGTGCAGCACAGGCATTTTTCAGACTGGGCTCATAAATGAGGCCCCTGAATAAGTGAATGTTTGCAGAAGGGCCAAACTTACTTCAAGTCAGCAGGAGCCGGAGGAACTCAGCAACTCTTTGAAAAAAACCAAGCCATTTTTTAGTCCAGGCCCTAAATACGGCCCCCTGTTTTCAGGCACCCGAGTTGGACAACCCCAGTGCACCAGTTGGTCACTGACATATCACAGTGCAGGACAGGATGTATGCTTTTATTGTAACCAGATGGACAGCTCTTTGTCATGTGGTGGAGGGCTGACAGACCACGGGTGCGTTTGTGCTGTCATTACTGTTATCATGTAATCTCAGTTTAGGTGAGGCGTGTTTGGGTGTGCACGAGTGAGTGTGCAGAGGTTGGATTTCAAACAGCACCATTCTTTCATTCCTAAAGAATGCCGCCCAGCTAATTCTGTTACTTATGAATGGCGAATCCCTCTTACTTAGCAGTTCCGGGCAATAAATCGTCAATCTGTGTCTGTCCCATTTTTTTGAACTGCTGGCTTTTTCTGATGTGCAGTAATGGCCCATGTCAGTTTTGGAGATGTAAGGAAAATCTGCTGTGCCAAGGAGAGAGGAAAATTTTGCTCTAAAGCAATAACATATGTCAGGAAATGTGTCAGACCCTAGCCAGCATCACAGTTGAAAATATTATGTCTTGTGTGACACAACCCCACAGAGACACAAGAGCTGAAGTGGTTTGCTGGGATTATGAACCGGATCTATTTGTAATAAAAAACAAAACAAAACCCACACTCACTGGTTGCTACGTCATGCAGTTAATTAGCACCCCTTTAAGGGGGCAGCAGGCGGCTACTTTGCCCAGTATTGTCCATCGGAGAGCAGCACGTCTCATGGAGCATCACAGCAGGGTTTGCCACCGTCTGTAAATGTACAGACCATCAGTTTAAAAAAAAAATGTACAATTTTAACACTGTCCATAAACCCGTAAATAAATGAAAATGTCCGTGAAATTGGGTAGAAATAAACCATATTGTATTTTGACATTGATTGTCATTCAGAATCACTTCTTGTATCATAAAACTATACTGACCATGACTTTATCACGTTCCTGTTTTCTATTATTGCAAATGCTCAAAGAACTCGATTGATCAATTAACTGTGGCTAAAGCAATTGCATAACTCCAAATTCCTGTGTACAGAATATCGCACGTGAGTACACATTATTGTATTGTTTATGGTATTTTTAGTGATGTCAGTAAAAAGTTTATCATGTCCTAAAAAAATATTAACTTCAGGTATTCAAAGCAGTAAAAACTAAAATGCAAGGCTGGCACCCCTGTAGATGTCAGAGAAGAATGCAACACTCCTTATAATGCGCTTTCTTCCATGGCCAGTCAGACCTGCTGACTAGTGGCATGGGACCATGCCCCTATTCCTTTCCAGTCCTTTTGGGATTAGCAGAGAGCTAAAGGAAGTTATGGAGATGCAATTGCAGCTGGCCTTTGCATGAAAGATGCAAGATATAGTTGGGGGAGGACAGGGACTGCTCCCCCACTGTGCACACGTGCAATGGGCAGCCACAATTTAACCTTAAATGAAATGTATAATGGCCTTCTGCATTTAATTGCATATCCCTGTTCCCTATGGAGGTGGATGAAGGGAGATGCTCAAGCCCCTTGTGCCAGTCAGTAATCATTGGCTACTTCAGGTAAAAAGGATTCCTGCAACACCTGGGATTTCTTTGGCAGTTGCTCATTCAAGAACCAGCCGCGATCCTAATTAACTGATGAGACACTGATTGGCCCCACAGAAAATGAAGCGGATGTGGCCCAGATTTTTAAAGGTATTTACGCATTAATTATTTTTAAAGGTATTTCGACAATGGGCCTAAGGGTATGTTTACACAGCGATAAAAGACTTCAGACCTGGGTCAACTGTCTCAGGCGCAAGGAGCGCAGGCTGTGGGGCTATAAAATTACAGTGAAGACATTCTGGGGGAAGGGTGTCAGAGCCTGAGCTCCAGCCTGCACCTGAACATCTACACTGCAATTTTATACAAGCACTGTGGGCCTGAGACGCAGTGCGGGTTTTTATCACCGTGTAGGCATACCCTAAGTCACGTTAGAAAATAAGACAGTTGCCTAAACCAGTTAGATGTCGCAACGCTGATTGCAGCACCACTTTCAACATCAGGCCCTGTGTCCTTTTGAGCTTCTTCATATTTCAAGAAGGTTTTCATAAAAAGGAAGAGAAAAAGATAAGAAGACAATAGGCAGGACATGTTACAAGCTGGCCAGGACTCCTCTGTATGGACATCAGGCTGTTGTGCAGGGACTCAATTGGTAGGGCCCATTTCCAAATAGGACCTGGGCAGAGTGTAGTCATGGTTTCTGGCTGTAGGTCCCTAGAGCACACCCTCAGAGTTACACCTCTTGTCTGTGCCCTCCCTTGGTATATGGGACTTTGCAATGCAGCCTCAGACCTCCTGAGCCCCTCCGGTCACTTGCATATATGGCCCAAGAGGCTTGCTGGACACCCTGGGCTTCTAGCAGAACCCCTTGGGGGCCGATGTGGCAGGACAGCATGGAACACAGGCTTAGCAGAGGAATTGTTTGACCAGAAACATTTAACGCATGAAAACACTCGCGAATTACAGAGCTTCTAAAAACGACAAACATCCTGAGATGCACCCTCCCCATGTCTGAGCTTGCCCCTTCCGTGAGGCCAAATTTTGTCTGCATTCCAGGCAGAGCCGCGTCCTGCCTCTGGGATGGTGGGCTCCCTGCAGAGAGCAGAACCCCAGCTCTTGAATACAGTCACAGTCTCCTTTTGCCATGTGCCCAAGCTGAGAGGTGGCAGCTCTGCCACCCACACTGGCCTCCTATGTAGAATATACATGACTTCCTGGGCCGATCAAAGTTGATGGCCCAAGACTAGTCTGGGATGGTTTCTCAATGCTAATCTCACAACAAGGCATTGCACACCTTTCATGGGCAGGGTAGCTGTTTAGAATACATCATAATAGACTTGCCTTGGGAAAGGTTGGACATATGTCCAGCACATAGTACAAAAATGGCATTCCTAATACAAAATGGGGGTTCCGATACAAAATGAAGTACACAGTTCGGTAGCCATATTCCACACTGTCACAGAGGTTCCTGAGGGTTGGTTTTTTTTTTTTTTTTTTAAATATTCAGGTGGTTTTTAATCCTGTTCCTGAAAGACTCTCTGGATACCCAGATAACTGGTGGGATTATGACATCAGAGACACCATACATTATGAGGAAGCAATGCGAGCACAAAAGATTTTTCTTGCTAGTGATGGTGAAAGTATAAGGTGCACAGTTAATGAAGCACACCGCTGCTATTTTTACAGGCTTAGGTCTAATGGATCTTATTCTGCTTGTAGTCCATGGACCAGAAACTTTTTATCACCGTCTTTTGTAGACGTGTCCAGTAAAGGTGGATTCCCATGGATTTGAGCTAAAAACTAAAGAGACATTTGCCTGACATTAAGGAGTCTTCTAACAAGTTTGGGCTGTACAGAAAATTTTCAGTTAATTGTACACTAGAGAATGCGCTTGCCTGGAGGCATCTACAGGATATATCCCTGCCGTGAGATAATAGCATTTTAATTAGTAGTGTTTGCAAGAAGGGTTAAAATAGCTTGTCTGCCAGCACAAAAAATTATTTTATGGGACCGTGTTAAAGGGCATGAGAAATGAGTGACATCAGACTGAGCGCGCTCTCTCTCAAAGCAGTGCCATGCAGTAAGTAAGCACTAGGATTATTCTGCTTAGATTGTAGCCTTTTCAGAGGAGCAAATGACTCAGTGTAACCCTTTGATTTCAAACATTCAGATACTGAAAGTGGTAGTTTCTGTGAATGTCTTGTAATTTATACGTATACATGAACGTGAAAGAGATCTAATAAAAGCAATGGCTATGCCCCTTGCTGTGATTTTCTGGGGCTAATTACACCACCGCCAGCTTAAAGGTATAAGTTCTGCTGCTTTCTGCATTAAAACCTGGGGATGTGATAGTCTCAATCATCATACAGAACTGTGCCGTGATGTTTCAAAATCTAATGGAATGGGAAGAAAAAGTGACACAATTTATGCCAGTACAGAATTAGCTATGTCAGTGCCTCTTTATAGTATAGTATAATTTAGGAATTGTCTCACTGGATCAATCCAGTTTGTCCAGTGTCTGACCAGACACTTCAGAGGACGGTGTGAGAAAGCCTTAACTAGCCAGATGAGGGCTAAACTGCTTCCGATTAGGGTCTCATCCTAATCCCTACCATTTGGAAATTGGTTTAAATCTTGAAACGTGAGTGTTTTTAATCTCCCAATATGCTTTGTTAGCATTAGTTAGTATAACTGGATACTCTTGTTAGCCAAATAAATGTTCAATACCCTTTTGAATCTAACTCAGCATGTTCTCTCAACATCTTGTGATAGGTCGTTCCACAGTATTTTTTTTTAGCTGTTTTGAATTTGTCACCTTTCAGTTTCCTTGACTGTCCTCCTGTTCTTGTGCTCTGAGACCGGAAGAACAGAAGCTCTTGATTTACTTTGTCTAAAGCATGCATTGTTTTATATACCATTATCACGTCCCCTGTTGTTCGTCTTCTTTCTAAGATAAACAAGCCTTTTCTTTCCAATTTCTCGCCATGAGAGAGTTTTTCCAAGCCTCTAACCATTCCTGCTGCCCTCGCTGAATGCTTCTAATTGTGTAATAGCCTTTCTGAGATAGGGTGACCAACAGTCTATAGATGTAAATATTTTCTGTGGTAAATGTGCAGGATGAGCCCACATATTCAATTCAGCCAATGGGCTAGCAGGGAGCTCAGATAAGTCTGCACTGGTCTCTGCTTGTTGGTTAGTAGGCATGAGAGTACTGATCAAACGTTGATGTTATGCTATATCACTGGTAGCACCCAAGACTTCATGCTTGTATAGAAAGCGATGGTAGGTAAGATTTTGGTGTACATTCCATGGACACCCATATGTTACACTGCATAACACACCCACTGCCCACCCTGATAGGAAAGAACCCAAAAGTGGAAATGGTCAAAATGTTTCAAAATTTCCCAGTGAGAAGCAGAGATATACATTTTTCACATAAAAATGTCCCAAACAAGTTCCCATTTTTTGACCACCTCTGCTGAAAACTCCTTTCCTCCCAGTTGGTGTTCTGCAGCCATGAGCACAACTCTTGGGCAACAGAAGCTCCCACAGAGTCTGCAATTCCACTTGATGGAGAGCAATGGCCAGTGGATAGACAAATCCAGCAGTGTTGCTCCACCTCTGAGCCCAACCCTGTCCCCATCACCCCGCCACCCTACCTCACATGCTAATGTACTGGGAGCCCTTATGGCGCTGGACTCCATGGACACAGGGACTATAGAGAGTGTACACAAGCATCACAAATTCTGCTTTCCCAACCCCATGACTTCCACTGTGCTTGAAGAGCATCATGACCACACAGGAATGGCAGCATTTTGCTCATAAAACATTCAAACCTCCTTCACTAAAAATCAATGACATAATGATACACTGCAAAACTATCCATGGTAAAATGCTGCTAACTACTACACAATGATGTGCTTCCAGTTCCAGAAAGAACACAGTCAAGATAAAAAATTACATTAACATTAGTGCTTTTTACCAGCACGAGTACTAAAGCTGAAAGAAGCTAAGACACCTAATTTACTGTTCACCATTAAAGTGGTTTGTTTACTTTTTTGCCTTTCACTCCACTAGGCACTAGATCTTGACCAGTCTGTTCATGATAAATATCAGGTGGCATAAACACTTCTTTTTTTTTCACATTGTGGGCCTAACCTTTGACATGATCCCTTTAATAAATGTTAATAACAGACAGTGCGGCCCGTTATTCTTGCTGATACATGACTGGCCAGCGAGAGTACTAAACTTGCAAGATATAGGGGAGTGTTTTCATTACTATTTCATATTGGGTTCTATTAAATTACCAGCACTTGTGTCTGTCTCAGGTAGCCTTCTGCTCTGTTGATTTTTCTGCCGCCTGCGCCTGGAGCTCTGCCAGCTGAGTGCCTGCAGCTGGGTCACTGCACTGTTTTTCTGTAGGATGGCTGCTGGTAGGTTCCTGAAGTTCGTTACTCCAGATGGGCTATTTGCACAAGCTGCCATCAAGGAGGAAGTGTGGGTGGTGATGAAACATGTTTATCTAGCAGGTTGGCTGGCTTGCTTTCCTCTTGGGTGCTCAGAGTTTTGTAAATGGCTAAAAATCAAAACGAAATTCAAATACGAACAGGGTTTGAACTAAGTTCCTCCAAAAAAACAAAGTGTAATTTAGTGTTGACAGCTAGGAATGAAGGCCTGTGCTATTGGTTAACCAGCTACAGCTATGTTTTATGGTACTTGGTTCTATTGGTTTAATAGGTCTCAAAAGTCAGTAGGTTTGTTTTAGATAAGTTTGGACACTTAGCTAAAGGCCTGAACCCTTTTAGATCCCTACAACCATCCCTGTCACTACAACCCCTACAGCAGGAGATGTTTTCTGAAGCAACTTTGGAACCTAATGCCCAATAGCTGATGATTTCTTTGTGGCAGGGGCTCCATGCCTGCTCACAGCAGGCAGAATTCAGGGAAGGCCCTATGCTAAGGCAACATGTTTTGTGGAGTGGTGGTGATGAAGCCCGATGCCTTCCCTCCACCATCAACAAAGGTTTTTAGGGAGTTCCATGGTCAGCTCCTGGCAGCAGACAGAGTCCTACCACTGCCATATGTAGGTTTTCTGTGCTCTGGGATTGCCCACAAACTGAGGGCATCACAGACTGAGTGGTGGCCGCAGATTGCTTGACATAGAAAAGTGGTAGTGGGAACTGCAGAAAAGCTGCCAGTACAGATAATCACTGAGTTGTTGGGAGAAAGGAAATCTAAACAGACACTTTCCTGCACTTCTGAAAAGACGTGTTTGTGCTAACAGGGATATTTTTTGGCCCACACTGGGTCTCCCATCACTAGGCAAGGGCTACAACCCCAATTTATTTTAGCATTAGCCATTGGTCAACACTAGTCTTAAACCACTCTCTCACCTAGAACCCTTTTAAAGACCTTGGTATTTATGTGATAACCAAGCCATAACTGGCTCGTCCCCATCTCTGCTACAGCCAACAATAGCTGCATGTAGCTGAAACTCTGGCTGTATTTTAATCTCAGGGAAGGCAAACAGAAGAACTGGCATGAATTATATCAGCAACCCTGACTGAAGGAGTGTGTCTGCTACTTATTACTAAGGCTCCCAACTTATGTCGCTCTGCGGTCTTATACATTCTAAGGCCAGAAAGGTCCGCTGTGATCATGTAGCATGTACAACACTGGCCATAGGACTTCCCTAAAATAATTCCTGCTTGAACTAGAAATTCCTGTTTGACCTAGAACATATAATGCCACCCATTGTACCTGGGTGAGGTCTTCAATTATTTTTTGGGCTATGCTAGCCACCTTAGCATCTAATAGCAGTCTTGAGACTAATGTAGGGCTCGCTGCATCCAAGACACTATTACTGGATCCATAAAGTAGCTGACAAAGCCAAGAAGGTATTTTTCTAGCTGCATTTTGTGAGGCAAGTGCAACTGTTCCTTTGCAGCCAAGACCTAGCCATACTTTGTCATCTTGAGCTGAGCCCACTGTAGTATGCTGTACACATGGCTACGTTTTGACCCAGCTGGTGCACAATGCCGCTGCCAGTTTGATGAGTGGCGTGTCATGCAGGGAACATATTATACCCATGCTGGGGGGAGCTGCACTGGCAGCCTGTGCATTTCCACATGGAATTCAAGGTGCTGGCCTTAACCTATAAAACCCTCAATAGTTTGGGGCCTGGTTAGCTGACAGACAGGCTCTTGCCACATCCCATGTGTGATGGGGTATTGAAAGCAACCCCATATTGGGCCCAAAGGGGTTATAGCGCAATATTGGGCCAGATAGGCCAGCCCTTCCAGGCCTGCTGAACATACTGTGATTGGAGGAGCAGGTTAGAAGCAGCTCAGCAGGCCAGGCAAAGGGTGGCAGGCAGGCTACAGGAGAGATGAATCCTAGGAAGCCAGACAGACAACTGAGACTGAGCGGGGACTACAGCGGGCCCCAAAGCGGGGCCTTCTTCAAACCCTCCCCTCTTTGAGAACCAGCAGGGCCCTGCTTAGTTGGACTTTTTGTTAAGTGATTAACTGTTTGGACCAAAGTGGCCACCTCCTAAACTAAAGCGACATATAAGTAGGAAGTAGCCCAAGGCAATGGCCTTAGAGACTGCAGGGAGGACCCTGCTGGTGTTGCTTCCCACAGGGTCCAGGGCTGGGACGTGGTGGAGACAGAGGGCCCAGGTCCCCCTCCCACATATCCATAAGGACTGAGGCCCAGATATGGGTCGAAGCCAGTAGATTCTGGGCTTTAGTGCAGGAACCAGCTACCTCTGTTGCCCTGAGAGAGACGCAATGGGCTGTAGATCAGGTGCCAGGCCACCTGGCCCTCTGAACATCCTATCACACCATACTTCCACACCCAGTAGAGGTGCTCAAGCTGGAACCCTTGCACTATAAATGAAAGGAAGCTGCTGACAAGATATCCTCTGTGATAGCCATTTGACCCTTGGAACTGCTTGATCCCTTGGTCCTCCAGCTAGCTTTCTGGACACCATGTAAGCTCCAGCTTTTATCCCAGGAGAATTTAGAAGTATGTTTGGACGTATTGTTCAATAACTGTTCATTTGCAATGTATAAACTAGGAGATAGGCCCAAGAGACTGCCTTTTTGTTCACAGACCAAAATGATTCAGAAAACAAACAAAAATAACAGGGTTAGTTAAAAATCCAGATCCGATTTTATGATTTGACAGTGGAGAAGAAGGTCTGGGTTTAGACACACGTTAGTAATATAGAAATAATACACTTACTGTAAAGATGCATTTTGTCATAAAAGGGAGAAAAAAAATCATCCCCAGCAGTAAATGGCAGCCTTGCAATCCAGAATACATTACTGTAATTCAAGGAAGACTATTTGTCCTCTGTCCATCTGGTCTGATATAATTACCTTCCAATTCTTGCCAGGACACCCTATATGCCATCATTACATTTAAAGCCCCTGTATGTATCGGGTATTGTCTTGTGCCTGCTAAAAACAAATCATATAACTAGAGTTAATCGTAGGCCAGCGCACGTATAGAGAAGCTCGATGGAAGCATTAACAGGCTGCTGGAATGGCAGTGCTGCAATGGTGGTGGTGAATAATTCTTTTATTTTTTTGTGCTTTTGCAGCTGAACTGCTCCAGTGTTCCAGCGTCATTAATAATTAATACCGAGGGGAAGCGGCACCCAGTTTGCATTGTCTTGTGTGACAATGAAAAGAATGTTTTTAGCTCTTCATAGCCTACTTTATTCCGGAGCGCTTGAAAGGGTGATTAGATTTGTAAATAATAAACAAAATCCCAGTTTCTGCTTTAGCTAATAGGCACAGTTTAAAACACTGAGAATGTTTTGAAGTGAAGTGAAGATTCCCCAAATTTAGGTAAAAAAATACATTGTAGGAAGCATGAACTTGAGATGCGATAGTCTGTAATGATTCAGACAGAGGACTGGGGGCCTGGATTCTGTGCCTGGCTCTGCCACAGATGCAGAGGCTTTGTTAATTAATGTTTATAAAGCACTTGGAAAGCCTTGGAGGAAAAAATCTATATTGCAAGTGATTGTAAAGAGGCTGAGGGATCATTTCAAGATAACGCTCCATCTCAACTCTAGAAACAGCTTGAAGGACACAATTAAGCCGTAGGCCAGTCTAGCATGGACATGGCCCCAGTTAAGCAAATAGCCAGTAACGAGGCCTCGGACAGGAGTACTCACGACAAATTTTTTGGTGGCCCCAGAGTGTGGCCACCAGTTCTGGCTGGTAGCTGCTCTGACAAACCTGTCTCTCTCTGTCCCTGCTTCAAGCTGCCCTTCAGTGAGAGCCTGTGAAGGGAAGGTGAGTCAGGAACTCATCAGCCACCTGCAGCGTCCCAGGCTCCCCATGCCCCAGCCAGGTAGGAGTAGAGGAGCTGACCAAGTGAGCGCCCTGGCAACCAAATGCCGCAGCAGCCTCCACTGATACACTGGTCCCCATGTGTTTCCAGAGCCCCCAAGGATGCTACACGATGTAGGGCACCGACCCCAACTGGCAGCATTAGCACAACCACCAAGAAGGTGGCACATCTTGCTTCCCTTGTTAACAGTTATTGAGGTGCTACGGCCGGGCACTGCCGAAAGGGAGGGGTGTTGCTTGGGGTCGTGTTTCAAAGTTATGTTTCAAGGTGTTTTAAGAGTAAAGTCTCTATGGTTAAGAAATTCCTTTGCTAAGCCTGTGTTCCTTGCTTTTTTTGTCATATGTGCCTGAAGGGATTAAATTATAAGGCCACCATGCCCACATTCTGGGTGGAGTGCTGAGGGAGCATGTAAGCGATTAAGGGAGGGAAACAGCTCAAACTGATTTTTGTGGGGCTGAGAAAATTTCACATCCCAAAGAAGAGTGTGAGACAAGAGGGCTGAACCTTGGAGTATGCCTTAAACACCCAGTGCTAGAACCACTGACTAGCTGCTACCTACACCCAACCTGCCTTAAAAGCCTATGGGAGAACCTTGCCACAGACTGGTGCCTGATATAATGGAGTAATGGGCATGTAACAGTCATCTTTATTTAGCACAAGGCAGCACTTCCCATGATTTCTGTGGTAGTTGGAATACAGTACAATGGGTATAAAAGTGCCTTGACTATGCATCCACTGCACCCCTTTACTTTAACTTTACACTGCAACCCTTTACTGCATAGCTGAGGGTAGAATTTGATTCTGACACCCAGGTAAATTACATTAACACATGCTCACTTTTGTCTGCTTTTATGGACCGGTATTTATAACATCAGCATAATAAGCAGAAAGCAGCAAACTAGGACATTATCTTATTTTTCAGTTCTACGAAAGTGTCATTTCAGAAGCATCGCTCCATCTTACCTTTCATGTTCTATGCACCTCCGTGTGTGTGTGTGAGAGAGAGAGAGAGCTATAAAAGAGTTTGGGGGGATGATTTTAGTTTCATCCTTGCATACGTTTGTCTTCATCATGCAATTTAGTATTCGTTTGGCATGATTGGCAGCAACTGCTCAAGAAAGACACATTAGGCAGGAATGGCAGGAGTTTCACAATATGCCTGTGAATACTGTTATACACCCATGGTTTAGATGGGTGCAAAACTTATGCATGTTTGCAAGCTGGATTTGATTTGTGTGTTGAAGTATTGTCAAGCCTGAACTGGGCATGAATGTAGGTGAAGATTTTGCCCTCAGTGCTTTGCAAACTCGCGCTGGCCTACCAGTTGCTATTTCATGAGCAATTCAACCTGTTTTCTCTGGTCTGCTGGTTGGGCTTGGCAATGTGGCATGACGGGTTAAATCCTTAGGTCTCTGAGGAGGGGGTGAGCATAGGCAGATATCTTCTCCACTCCATCACTATTGGAGGATTCTGGGGACTTCCAGGGCCACAAATAAAAGTTAGAGTAATTGCAGGACTGCTTTAAGTGCTGGTGTCTGGACTGGCCTCCTAAAGCCTGTTCCACCATTCCAGGATTGCAGCATCTGGATAATACGTGTGTATCTTTCAGAATGGAGCTTCTAGGTGTCTCTGCATTTTTTACAAATAGACACCCAGGCCATGTCTATGCTGGCCATGTCTATACCTCAACAAAAAAGTGGAGGTGTACACATTACAACACTCTTCCCACCGATTTAACTCTCCTGCTACACTGACATCATAAAACCACCTCACCAAGAGATGTCGAGCTTTTAGCAACAAAGTTAGAGTGACACAGTGTCGGTGTAGACACTGCGCTTATGTCTCTGTAAATGGCCTCCAGGAAGTGTCCCACAATGTTAATCGCAACTGCTCTGGTCAGGCGTTTGAATGCCATTGCCCTGCAGCCAAGTACACAGGCACGCGACCCTCCCCATTTAAAGGCCCAGGAATTTTTGACATTCCTCGTTCCTGTTTGCTCAGTGTTGAAAGCTGACATGGTATCTTCCCAGCTGACCATGCCAACTCCCACAGCAAATGCGTTCCTGCCTGGTGTAAACCGAAGCTGTTGGATCTGCTGGGTCTGTAAGGAGAGGCAGTGGTGCAATCTCAGCTCCACTTCAGCTGTAGGAACTCCAGTACCTATGGGCAGATTGCTTGGGGCATGTTGGCAAAGGGGCACGAAAGGAATATGTATCAATGCCGTGCTAATATCAAGGAACTGAGTCAGTCGTACCAAAAGGTAAGGACGGCAAACCATTGCTCTGGTGCGGTGCCAAAAACCTGTCACTTCTACAGGTAGCTGGATGCCATCCTTGGTGTGACCCCACCTCCACCCCCAAGAACCCCTGAGGGGCAACTGGCGGCAATGGCTTGTGGAATCAATCCTAAGGACGAACTGGTGGACAAGGAAGTGGAGTTGGAGGAGGATGTGGGACAGGCAACAGGGTCGTCCAGTAGCGTTGTGAGCTAGGACTGGCGGGGTCTAGCCAGTCACAGCACTCCGGCTCTTGCGAGCCTGACATAGGAGAGGGGAGCCCCGGAAAATGCTCATTGTGATTTGATACGGCACGGTGCCATGAAGTAGCGGTGTCCTTGATTTTGTTATAAGTGAGAAGTGGGATAGGGATAGACATTAACAAGACTACCACTATTTGCAGCTGCTTCCCATTCCCCTATGCAACTACACAGTGGGATCCCTGTGGAAAAGTTTCACGGGAATCATCCATAGAGATCTCTAGGAAACTTTTCTGGAGGTACTCTGCAATCCTCTGCTGAAGGTTCCTTGGCAGAGCTGCTTTGTTTCTTTCCACGCTGTATGAAACTTTGCCATGCCACGGCAATTACTTCTGCAGGAACCAAAGTAGCAGCTAGGCGAGCAGCTTATGGACCTGATCTGAAGCCACACGCATGCAGGCGATGCATCCTTGCATCTCAGTTATTCTCAGGAGTGAGATATCAGCTTCAGTTGCCTTGTGCCTGTGGAAAATGGTGCCATAATTTACAATAGTTTCCTTAGGTGCTTGTAGTGATCCCTTTTGGAAACTACCCAGCCCCTTTGCCCCATCTTGGCCCCTTCGCTGAACTCACCATGTTTAAGTCACTTGCTGAGCTGTGTGTTGGCAAGGGAGAGTGAGAAAGAGGTGTATTTAACTGTTATGATTCAAGGCTCTGAGTGCACGCACAATACTGCCCCTGTTTATTGTTTCTTGTGCTTCTGCAGATGTGGCCTTGAGGGGCACCTCCTACACACTGGCAGCACGCGTCTGGCAGATAAGGAGGCGAAACGGGGAGTAAGGATGACATATTTAGGGAAGTGCTGCAATCATCTGTTGCTGCAGATCAGGATCACAGAACGTAGAGAGAATACAAAAACAAAATATTAAAAATGGGTAGCCAGGAGAGGAAACAGGGAAAGGAGCATATCATAGAGGGGCAGGAGCAGCTGAGGAAGCTGATGGAGGACCAGAGATGCTGAGGTCACTGATTGCGCTGCAGTCAGAACACATGTGTGCTTGACTTGGCCTGAAGCCCATACAGAACTGCGTGCCAGGCTCTCCCCAAACTCCAAACACTCATTCCTTGCAAGTTCCCAGTCTGTCACCATACCTCTTGCACTTCACCCCTAGGGACAGGTTTCAAAATGCCAGCTGGACTTACACACTGCTGTGGTAGCCTCAATTCAGAGGATGCGCCTCAGTGTCATGTCCCTTGTAAGAAATGGAAATCTATGTATTGCAGTGTAATCAAATGCACTCAGTGTAATACAAATGTACGGTGGTTGCTGCTGGAATTCATACACACAATTGGCACATTGGAAGACTACAATTAACACTCAGGCAGCAATCATTACAAGGGTCATTCAAGGCAGCAAGGAAACAATGCCTGGCTGAATGCATTAGAGAAAGACATATTACTGGGGCTCATTGCCAAAATGCTGCTTCAAAGCCAACCTGATTTGAATAGCCTCCCATTGACTCCCTCTCATCACTCTGGTATCTGGCTGCTCAAATCAGCCGCCGAGCAATCCACCTCAACGCTTCAACTCAGTGGAAACTTTTCCCCCTTAGCTTCACAAATGTTATGCAGAGCACAGCAGGCTGCTATGACCATGGGAATGTTTTTCTCATTGAGGTCTAGCCTGACAGAAAGGCAGCACAAGTGACCCTTTAATCTGCCAAATGCACATTCAGTGGTCATTCTGCACCTCCTGAGTCTGTTGTCGAAGCACTCCTTGCTGCTGTCAAGATTTCCAGTGTAAAGCTTGATGAGCCATAAGAGTGAGGGGTAGGCTGGATCTCCCAGGATCACTATGGGCATTTCCACTTCCCCTATTGGAATTTTCTGGTCTGAAAAGAAAGTCCTTGCTTGTAGCTTTCTATACAGGCCAGTGTTCCTGACGATGAATGCGACATGCATGCTCCCTGACCACCCCACGTTGATCTCAGTGAAATGACCACAGTGATCCACCAGCACCTTCAATACCATGGAGAAGGAGCCCTTTTTATTGATGTACTCCATCATAAGACGGTCTGGGGCCAAAATTGGCATATGTGTGCCATCTATCGCCCCACTGCAGTTAGGGAATCATATGGCCGCAAAGAAATCCATTATTTCCCACACATTGCCCATAGTCTCAGGCCTTTGTAGCAGGATGAGATTAATAGCCCTGCATGACTGCAACCCCCACAGTGGACTTCCCAACTCCAAACTCATTTACAACTTACTGGTAGCAGTGTGGAGTTGCCAGCTTCCACATAGTAGTGCCACTTGCTTCACCACCATGAGGGCAGGTCTCATTTTGGTTTCTTTGAGCTGCAGGGCAAGAGCAAATTCCACACACAATTCCAGGAAGGTAGCTTTGCACATCCGAAAGTTCTGCAGCCACTGCTCCCCATCCCATCCCATCCCATCCCTGCAGAATGATGGGATCCCACCACAGAGTGCAAGCAATATCCCAATAGCGCTGGTCCACCACGTGCAGCTGCACCATAAATGCCGTGGCAATCTGGAATTGTTTCTTTCCATGGCACACAGCAGGGCAGGCACCATGGATTCATTTTCAGATTCACAGCTCATGAAATGCTGCAGGATCTGCTGTGTTATGCTCAAAACCATTATCATAAGACTGGGGAGCATTACGGGATCCCTGCTTTCAGACAGAGATGACAGACACCAGTTTACTGGGGCAGTTGAAAAACAGACTGAAACTTATTTGGAAGCCCATGGAATGATGGGATGGAAAAAACTGCATCATGGGATGGTGAGCTCCCCCCACTCCCCATCCATGATGCACTGCAATCCATTCCCAGAACTCCTAATGGCAGAAGGTGGCAAGTTGCACAGTGAGATAGCTACCCATGGTGCACTGCTCGCTCTGTCAATACTAGAGCACCAACTATGGACACACTCTGTCGACACAAGGAATATTGTGTGAACATGCACAAGCAATGTAATTATAGCTGTTTATGATTGTCGGCATAACTTGAGTCGACTTAACTCTGTAGTATAGACATGGCCCTAGTCTGTCTTTCTTTCTGAGACTGGGCCTGCTATGACTACAAGTTTTCTATGTAATGTATGTACTATGCTCAGAAAGGATGGATTGTTTTTCATATATAGGTCCCATGACCCTGCTATTTCCATTGATTGTCTATTGTCTGAACTCCTTCCCAATCTCAGCAGTGGCTCACCAAGAGTTCTCCCCTAGAGGTGGCTCAATGACCAGCACTGCACAGTTTGCATCTAGATATCAGGAATCTGATCTAGGTCAGCATGTTTGTGAGCAGGTTGGCATAGCCTGGCATAGAAATCAGGTTTTCATTTGCTTCCTATAATGCTTCCAAAGGAAAAGATTTCCTCTGCCCCTCTTTTTTTTTCCTTGTGAGATGAGTCCTTTTAGGACAGAAGGAGATTTCTCAAGGATCATCTTTGGCTTCTGACAGGTGTTTCTTTGTGTGTGAGTCATACACTGTACTGTAGAGCTGAAAGAGTGATCTTGGCCATTTTGGCAGTTCCCATTCATTTCAATGGTAGAGAACAGCATGGCATTGTCAGTACTGTTTCTAATTAAATGGTGTGAGCACTTCCAGGCTCATTATTGATTTAGAATGATGCCACCTTGCTGTGACTCTTCCATTAGCTCATGTTCTCCCATACCCCAGAGGGAACCCAAACTGCAGAGGAGATTCCCTTTGCAGGGGAATATCTCCCTGAGGTAAGGAAATGCCCTTGTTTGTTTGTTTTCCCCCAGGAATGTGATAAATGCCGTCTCTACAATGTGTACCTTTCTCACCTCACCATGTGGGGTCTCTGTATTAGAAATCCAAGAAGAGACCGTAGCAGAAATTTACCAGCCTGCTACCTTAGGCTTTGTTTCCAGTCACACATGCCCATCATGTGACTCCTAGACTCATTCCCTTTGGCAGGGGAGGCAGGCTACACCTGACTTAGGTGAGGCTAAGCCTCAACCCTCATAAAAGACTAGCTTACATTATAACAGGTAAAATTGGGATAGCTTGCTGGGTTACCTGCTGCGGCTTCTCTCCACTGTAGAATAAAGGGTTCAGTGGGGTCTCCTCCTATAGTAAGTCACAGATAGTTCTGAAATCAGATTAGTTGAAACAATGAGGATACTCTTTGTGGAGCGATGTCCAGTTAAAAACAGAAGGAAGGAATATCAGAACCAGGATGTTCCCTGAATGTTCACTGCCAGCATACACGAGATGCACGACAAGTACAGGAACATTTTCAGATAATTAAAGAGCTCCTGATGCAACCCTGTTGGCTTCTTGCCTTGGCCTCTAGCTTTCATTTACATCAGGATAGTTCGCTATTGTGCCTTTAATATTGTCTCACTGAAAAACTCCCAGATCTCCTGCACTCCTTTTTTCACTTAGATTTTCTTCCCATAGAATCATAGAAATGTAGGACTGGAAGGGACCTTGAGAGGTCCCCTGAACTCAAGGCAGGACTAAGTATTATCTAGATCATCCCAAACAGGTGTTCATCTAACCTGTTCTTAAAAATCTCCAATGATGGAGATTCCACAACCTCCCTGGACAGTTTATTCCAGTGCTGAACTACCCTGATAGTTAGAAAGTTTTTCCTAATGTCCAACCTAAACCGTCTGTGATGCAACAAACCCAGTTTTTTCAATCTTCCCTCACAGGTCATATTTTTTAGACCTTGAATCATTTTTGTTGCTCTTCTCTGGACTTTCTCCAATTTGTCCACTTCTTTCCTAAAATATGGCACCCAAAACTGGACACAATACTCCATTTCAGGCCTAATCAATGTTACTAAAGCAGAAGAATTACTTCTCGTGTCTTGCTTACACCACTCCTGCTAATACATCCCAAAATGATGTTTGCTTTTTTTGCAACAGTGTTACACTGTTGACTCATATTTAGCTTGTGATTCACTATGACCCCCCAGATCCCTTTCTGCAGTACTCCTTCCTAGGCAGTCATTTCCCAGTTTGTCTGAGTACAACTGATCGTTCCTTCCTAAGTGGAGTATTTTGTATTTGTCCTTATTGAATTTCATCCTATTTATTTCAGACAATTTCTCCAGTTTGTTCAGATCATTTTGAATTTTAATCCTATCCACCAAAACACTTGCAACCCTTCCCAATTTGGTATTGTCTTCAAACTTTATGAGTGTATTCTCTATGCCATTATCTAAATCATTGATGAAGATATTGAACAGAACTGGGCCCAGAACTGATCCCTGTGGTACCCCCTTGATATGCCCTTCCAGCTTGCCTGTGAACCAGTGCTAACTACTCCCTGGGAATGGTTTTCCAACCAATACCCACCTTATAATAGCTCCATCTAGTTTGTATTTCCCTAGTTTGTTTATGAGTTCATGCAAGACAGTATCAAAAGCCTTACTAAAATCAAGATATATCACATCTACCACTTCCCCCATCCACAAGGCTTGTTACCTTGTCAAAGAAAGCTATCAGATTGGTTTGACACAAATTTGTTTTTGAGAAATCCATGCTGACTGTTACTTATCACCTTATTATGTTCTAGGAGTTTGCAAATTCATTACTTAATTATTTACTGCATTATCTTTCCAGGTACTGAAGTTACACTAACTGATCTGTAATTCCCCGATTTGTCCTTATTCCCCTTTTTATAGCTTAGCACTATAGTTGCCCTTTCCAGTCCTCTCTCTCCCATCTTCCATGACTTTTCGAAGATATTTGCTAATGGCTCAGATATCTCCTTAATCAGCAACTTTAGTATTCTAGGATGTATTTCATCAGGCCATGGTGCCTTGAAGACATCTAACTTGTCTAAGGCCTTGTCTACACTAGCACTTATGCCGGCAAAATTTTTCTTGCTCAGTGGCGTGAAAAAAACACCCACGCTGAGCGACAGACTTTTGCCAGCATAAGCGCTAGTGTGCACAGCGCTATGTTGGCGGGAGACAATTTCCCACCTACATAGCCACCGCTGCACATTTAGGTGGTTTTATTACATTGGTAGGAGAGCTCTGTCCCATCAACATAATATGGCTACACAAGTGCTCTTACAGCGGCACAACTGTACCAATACAGCTGTGCCATTGTCAGTTTTCCGTCTAGACTAATCTTAAGGGTATGTCTATTCTAGAAACATAAGTCGACCTATATTAGGTAGACTTACAGCCACTGCAGTGATTACTGTGAGGGTGCAGGTCCACACTAGCCTCCTTGGGTTGGTGGAGTGCATCCTCACCAGGAGTGTTTCCACAGATCTAGGAGGCATTGTGGGGAGCTGAGCGCTCAAGAGCTCTGGGTGGGCTGCTCCCCTCCCCGCTCCCTGCTCCCCACTGGGAGTGGGGTCCGGTTGCCCAGCTCTCCAAGGGAGCCGGAGGGTCGGGGAGGCAGCTGGGCTTTAGCTGCCTAATTTTCTTGTCAATTTCATGGCTCCTGCCATGAAATCAACAGAACAGTCAATGTAAGGGATGCAGCATCTACACGGACACTGCCTCGCCCTAACTACACTGACATAAACCTTACACCTTCCATGGAGGTGGAGTTATGATGTCAGTGGAGTAGGATACTTACATTGGTGGGAGAAAGGCTGAAGTGTAGACATTGACATAATTAGGTCCACGGAAGCTGCCTTTTATTGACCTAATTGTGTAGCATAGACCAGCCCTAAGTAATGGGACCCTATCAACCAGTTCTCTGCTGAAGTCCTCTGTGCTTAGTCTGCTGCCCTCACTCCTTCTTTTCCTTAAAATCATGAAATCCATCATTTCATGATCACTTGTTTGTTCTTTCAAATGGATTTTTTAATGAAAAACAATACAAGCTGAACTTACTTTTACATTGTTGATATAGCACATAAAGAATAGCCTTAATAAATATGAAAGCTGAATCTTATCCTTTACGTTATTTATATTGACCATAGTTGTGTACATGGTGCTCTAAAAATATGTAGTGGCTGTACTCCAACTAGCACAGCCAGCTGCCCTGTTATTTGCTGTCCTCTAAGAACCTGAAGCACAACTGTTTCTCCACTGGTCAGCTGTACAGTGGATTCAAGATGAATGTTTTTCTTGAAAAGAAAATAGGTCATGTAGGTGACTGGGGAATAACAGACTTTTAGTGTTTAATTTATATAGTGGTTGATAAGACCATTGGATGGCAATGTTAAAGCCTCTTGCCAGCATTTTATTCTGGTGCCAAACAGTTCACAGCTTTTGGATATTTAGGTTTTTACCAGAGAATTTTTTCTGTTCTCCAGAAGCAATGCTTTCCTTAGCTAAAAATTCACCCTCCCATGTGGACAGTGCTATGTTGGTGGGAGATGCTGTAAGAGTGCTTGTGTAGCTGTATTATGTCGATGGGAGAGAGCTCTCCCAATGACATAATTATCGCCACTCGTTTAGATGATTTTATTATGTTGGCAGGAGAACTCACTCTCATCGACATAACATAGCTACACAAGCGCTCTTACAGCGGCACAGCTGTACCAGTACAGCTGTACCCCTGTAAGTTTTAAGTGTAAACTAGCCCTAAATCTATGCTGACCTGTTTTCTCTTTAGGCAGACAGACTGAAACAACAAAGCAGAAACAGAGGTGTGAGCTTCCTTCATTCATCTTAACTGAGTGTTAACATCAAAGCCTAGTTCTAATAATTAAAATGCTCACACTTGCCATGTACTTGAAATTTCACTGACAAACAGAATGCACGCTTTCGAAGTGCTGTATCTTAACCCCTAAAGTTGGGCATAGTTAATAATGTTGCATGACTTCAATATGGCTCCACAGTCATGAACTATTTCAGAGTTCCTTATTTGCATTCTGGCCAACGCTATAGTTATACAATAGAGTTTTACAGGCATAACTGTTGTTCTTTTAAGTGCTCAAACATTGCTTCAAATCGCTAAGAACTGTGCTGTTTCCAGAGACTGTCAGCCATTTTGTGATCAGTGCAGACTGTTTCATAGCTCTAGAAACACACACAGTGTGCTCTCTTACCGGGTATGTTTTCACTGCACAGTTAATCTTGATATGACCCCAAACCCCACTGCCATCCACACAGAAAAACTTCTGATACAGGTTTGGAGGATATTTAAGCCTAAGATAGGTGACCCAACTAGAGGTATAGGGTAGAGCCTGGGCTGGAACCTACTCACTGTGTAGTGAGGATAATAGTCCTCTAGTGCCTTCCCACAGTGCCCCTCAAGGGCACATTAGTTCTCCCACAGTTAACTGTGAAAGAATCCTAGAGCATCTCAGAACAGAGCACCATGGGTTATGCCCCCAGGCACACCCAGCTGAAAGCAGGAACAATGAGAATATGGTAATGTGGGTAGGGATTTGCAGTGGGGTGGCCCACACCTGGGTGCCAATCACCTGGGTTAACTGTACAGTGTAGACAAACCCATAGAGACTTTATTTTTGTTTGGGTCTGGGGGGGTGAAGGAACAGTCTTGACTGGACTGCTTTCACATACACACCTCATGCTGGCTGTCTGCTGTAGAATGCATATCTCCCATTGACCCACTTACCCTCCTTTACCGCAGTGCCTTCACTGTGCTGCGCCGATGGAAATGCCTTCCAGTCGATGCAGTGTTATTCTTTTCCAGGAACGGAGTTATGCGTCGAACGGCAAGCACTTCCGAGCTCCATTGAGCTGGTCTCCTATGGCCTTTCAATCGATCCCGCTGTGTCGCTCCTTGGAGCCTGACGCAGCAGAATGAGTATAGCCATACCCTAAGGCTTCACTGGGACGTAAACTGTAGCACAGGCCTTGTGCTAGCCCTGTGCACAGGGGAGAATTCACCTAACTCTTTTTTTATAATTCAAGGGCCTTTGATACACTGCCCTGGAATCACGGGCTCCTCTTTGAAATAGTAGGAATTTGGGAGCAAACACTGAAATATTATCTCACTGTCTCAAACTAATAATCTCAGATAGAACTAAAATGGCATTGTGTTAAGACAACTCAGTGGAACCTGATCCTAACTTGACTTGATCAATCTACAATAAAAATCTCTCTACGCATACAGTGTGCCTTTGTGGAAATATATTAAATAACTAACTGGTTCTTTTACAAATGTGTTTTGATATAACTTGAGGTTGTACTCAGGGAGAGTTTTTTAAATGTCTAGGGCAGCTTACTAATTATGACACAATTTTAATTGACGACAGCAAATTCATGAGATGCTTCCTCTAAACACAGACATATTGTAAATGCTGCCCATGTGAAAAAGAACTGAAAACTGAGCAGTTTGTGACACAACTGTGATATAAAACTGCACATTTTAAAGACATGTGAGTTTGTTTGTGTCTGATATCTATAGCTTTTAACAGAACCTACCTCAGAAAAATATCTGAGGTTTTCCAATTCAGTAAGCAGAAGTGGGAAACTGGGTACATATCAGTCAGGTCTCATGAGTGCTTCTCAAAGTGCAGGGGTCAAAGACTAAAAACTAAAAATAATGTTGAGAGAGAAAACATTTTAGTCACGTCTAAAACATACTACACTATTTTAAGAACCTACGGCATTTCAGAGTGCTTGAAATGGATAGCATCTGGGGAACTTATTCAGATTGTAAAGTTTCTTCAGGACTTTGTCTTATATATATATATATATATATATATATATATATATATATATATAAAGTGTCTTTGGAGTCTTTATCTGAATGGCAGGTGACTCATAAGTGCCTGTTTTAAATGTAGGATCTTGCAAGCGTGTCACATACAAAGCAGTGAGAGTGTGAATCCAATAGTGAGAAAAAGAGGATGGGAGGAGAGACTGCCAGCTTGGCAACTAAAGTTCTTTAGTTGCACAAAGTGGAGGTAGGAATTCTTTATGGCTTGGGCCTCACACTCAGTCTCCACAGGGAAGGTCCACCAAAATCCTAAAATCACCTATATATCTGCAGACTAGATTATTCGATTTAAGACCAGAAGGGATCATTAGATCATCTAGTTTAATGTCCTGTATGCCTCACACCATGGGATTTCATGCAGTCTCTCCTGTATTGAGCCCAATAGCTTGTGTTTTGACTAAAGCTTCTTTTCCAGAAAGATATAGATATAGTTCAAGCAGCACCAGAACAAGCTTCCCAATGCTGTCACCCCATTGTTCCTCATCCTTGTTCTGGAGGGACACTTCTAGAGAAGAGGGTTCTTCAGTCTCTGTGGGCCAAGTTCTTCAAAAATAAATATTGATTATACCTGTGGTTGCATCTAAAGGCCTAAACCAGACTGGGCTCCATTATGTTAGGTATTGTACAAATAAATGAGTCCCTGCCCCAAAGAAGTTAAAATCTATAAGGTGGATGAGACACTCAAGTAGGTCAGGGAGAGGTAAGAGGGAGACAGGGTCCCAAGTATAATAGGATGTGTGTAATTTTTGGCCGGTTTTCAGCAGTGATTACAGCTCACCACCTGCCAGGCCCTTATCTCTTTGCCATTCACTGTATGTATTACAGAAAAGAAAACAAATTATTTGGGAAATTTTTAACACTTGTAAAGGGTGTGAAAGTGCTTGTGGAGAAGTGGCTGACTGATCTTAGCATCACTGGCATTGTTCTAATTTTTTTTTAAATTATTTTTCTTCTCTCGCCTCACCAATGTATCATTTTTTAAAAAAATTCTGCATACATGTCCCTAGGGCCAGTCATTCCCCAGCATTAGCTCTGATTTCCCTCCCTACTTTTTTTTTTAAATCTGACCTAGTTTCCTACCATCTTTTATGAAGATGGGCCAGAACCACAACCTGCCATCCACATGTTCCTGTATTGTGGGGGCTAATGCAGCATGTCAGTATCTGAATGGATCTGGATTTCATAGTTGTTTTTTTCTCTGTATATTGAACCAGATAAAACCCTGGAACTAAAACTTCCTGAAGTTTGGCACAGTCTGAGATCTGCACCCAAATATTGCAGTTAGTCTAAGACCAGCTCTTGTTTTAAATTCTGTTTTGAATGTTGGTATTAGTAAGTTTTTCTCTTTTTTTCAAAAGAAGAAATAGCTAGTTTCACTAGCCATTAGTTAAGATACTACAACAGATACCTCCTTACCTACTGACCAGTGTTCTTCTTCACTCCATGTTCTCCAGCATTAAAATAGCCTATTTAAGGTACCCAGAACTGGGGATATAGACCTGATTATCCTCTCCTTTAGCTTCACTGGAGTTGCTTCTGCTTTGCACCAGTGAGAGGGGAGAATTAGGTCCAGTCATTTTCATGTGAGATCATCAACTTCTTAGGCAGTGCTAGAATATTTTCTGGCATCTTGTGTTTAACACTTCTATTTATACACACCAGGCTTTTTTCTTTTGCACATTCTGAATCCTTTGCAGTTGGAAGACATGTCAGAGCTGATTTGCAATTTGTATTTTTTTTAGTTCAAGTTTCTCTTAATTTTTTCCTCAAATTGTTTTAATCTAAAATTTAAAAAAATAGGAAAGCTCACGGTCTTATACAAACCCTTAAATTCATAGAATCATAGACATATAGGACTGGAAGGGACCTCAATAGGTCATCTAGTTGAGTTCCCTGCGCTCAATTGTTCTGTTAGCAGCAGAATTCTAAGACGACTTTGTTCTACGGCCTTTTCTGCAGTGGGGATTTGCCCCAAATACAGTCATCAGTGTAACTGCACCTGGTGCAATGTAGGCAAGCAAAGCTTGCCATCTGAACTGATGGAGCTTACTCCTGTCTGAAATCAGGGCAAATAGTGGCAGTGCCCCTCTATTGGTGCACTTTGTGGTTGAAATAGAGGCAAATCCTCAATCCCACAAAGCCAAATGACAAAGATGAGTCTTTTTCAGAGGTATCAGAAGATTAGAGAAATTGCAAAACAATATAATGTTTAGATTCTAAACAGAGGTTTTCTTGAAAGTGGCTTTATATAGAGAGTTATAACCTACTTACAAACAGTACCATATAACAACGTTCACTTCCAGTCATGCAGGAAGGGGCTGTCTGATTGGTACAAGAACATATTTTTTTGCAACAGAGGTCACTGCAGGGCAGGAGGAATTTTAAGGCTCCAGGACTATAAGAAGTAAGTTTGCAGTTAGGTTGGTAATGTGTCCCTGTTCTGTTTACTCTGTTTATCAAAATGCTCAACAGCCTGTGAGAACTCTGCTACTTTTCACTCCACATGCCCTCTCTGAGTTTCTCTGGAATTGTTTGTTGGCTGAACATATCACAAGCCTTCCACTAACTACGGAGGAGGTGTTTAGCACTCTCAGAATCCTGTATATAGTATGGGTGAGTGCTTCACCCCCACTTTGGCCCCTTAACACCACAGAAAATGGCCCTAAAAGCATCAGTTCCACACAAGGGAGAATCCTCCTGGTGCAGGCACTGTGGAGACAACCATAAGGCTGTCCCTGTAAGATCTTCTCACGTGCCCAGGCATAGGGGTGTGATGGGTATGTCAGGGGCAGGGAGTCAAGATTCTGGGCAGTACTGTGACCCATTGGGCAGTCCCAGCACACTGCCATAGCTTACACAAGCCTACATGGCTAAATTACCCCAGGCCCCAAAACAGCCCAAGTTCAGGAAGGTGCAACGGTGGAGTAAAGCTACAAAGCCAGCACGGTGCTCCTTACCCCTGGGCTGCGAGTATCTCAAATATATCTCAAAAAGGAGCATCTACCCAAGTTCATGGCATGAAAAATATGAAGGCTTAACAGCAACAAAGCAGCATTTTCAGTTTCAGCTTTTCATATTTGTTATTCTTCACTTAATATCTGCAAACTTTCACATCCCTCTTCGTAGCGGGTATTTTCTACATGCTTCTTCCTTCACCTTGGTGCTATGTAAAAGGTTCTGTCTGCTGAATTCTCTCTCCATCCCCTTCACTCAATTCTGAGTTGGTAGCTTCTTTCATGCCATCCCTTGTGTTTGCAAAAGCCTCCCAATCAGTGTGTGCAAAACCCCCTTCTCTTCCTCCCCGGATATCCATCTGTTCTCTGATGTGTTCCAGCAATAAGGTAGTGTGCTCATTTGTGTCTGGAAGGCCAAATCCTGTTTGCCTCACTGAGTTGTCCCACTGAAGCCAGTGAGTTTTCCTGAGTGAGGCAAGCATGATTTGCCCTTCAGATGGTATGCTCTTCATGTCAGCAATTCTGCCTGTCTACCATATTTTATCTGTACGGCACATGCTGTGACAAAATCCATGTATTGGAGGGAAACAGGTACATTACTGTGTAAGTAAACCCATGCAACCTTGTTGGGCTGGGACCAGAATTCTGGTCCAACAACAGCTCAGAAAAAGGGCCCTTTCTACCACTTGTGCTATTGGAGATCTCCTGCTGGAAACATTAGGTTCTTCATATTTTAGATGTCCCAGCTCCTTAGGTAGGGATTGTCATGGGGTTCGGGGTTCATTCCAGACCAGTGAAGGATTGTGTCACCACCTGCTCTGTAACCCTGGGTGCTTTACAATGATTTGCTGCTGTAGCTAACAGCCTGGGACACTCACAGCCAGCCTACAAACATGCAGATCATATCCTGAGTGTCTGCGTGCTAGACAGTCCTGGATCAGCAGCTCTGACCACAGCAGCCTATCTACAGTCCCACTCAGATTTCCGCCAGCCTTGGTTACTACTTGTCATGTGACACACTCCCAGTATCAAATTTTCCCCAAACCACATACTTTGCAATGCCCAGCTCTCTCCTGAACAGTTCAGAGAAATAACAAGGTTAGTTCATTCCTCTAAAGAGACAAAAGAACACCACAGCTTATTAACTGGAGAAAATATACCCTTCCCTGAAAACACAGCAATGAGCTAGTTTATAGTAAAACTAAAACAAATGATTTAACAATAGAACATAAATTAAGTGAAGCCAAATAAAAGGAATAAAGTTAGAAAGGGTTACATGCAAATAAAAATGAAAACACAGATCACAAAATCTAAAACTTAATCTAGCCAGGTACAGACTTTGTTCAAGATGGCTTTTCTCATCCACAGTCTTCCAGCAAGATAGTGGCTGATCCCCTCCCGCCTCGGTCAGGATCTCCACCAGAACCCAAAAGTGTTGGTTTCTTTGTCTTAGGTGAAAGAGTGAAAATAGAGTTTCCTGCCCCTTTCTTTTATAGTCAAGTGAACCTTTGAAATGGATATTTCTGAAGGTTACCCCTCAACGTAAGTAAAGTATATTCAACGTGTGAGAAATGTGACATGGAGTCTGGTGGTGAGTCCATGCTGTTTTCCATCATACCCTAGTGACTCCTGTTTGCTAAAATGACAATTGTTTTGTTTCCTGAAGTGTCCTCCCCTTGCTGTCTTGTTTAGTGCTTATATGTAAACTGAGGTAAACCCACATTCTTTTGTTAAGGATAGTGCTGTTTAACAACTTGCCTAGGCAAGGCTGTCTGGCCTTGAACTTGTGCTAGGAACATCTTATAAGGGGAATTCATAACTTTATCTATAATGCTGTGACTGGCATTTCACCATGTTGTGTTGATCAGCAAATTAATAGTGTTCAAATGATACCTCACAGGGCATATTTTGTATAAAGATTATTACAATAGCACATAGGGTGTGAATTCAGGGTGCTCAAGGTCACAGGGATACACTGAGTACATTACTTACTCTTCCCACGAGTTAGACAAAGCTCATCACGAGCGCCTGAAATTCATAGACATGGCAATCTAAAAGTAACACACCAATCTGTAAAGAATCCATGTGCAGCAGACAGAATTATTAGACTAATGACTCACTCGTGAAGCGTTGGACTTAGAATGTTGGGCTTTTATCTCTCAAGCAACAGACCAGTCACTTGAGCTAGCTTTTCATAGGAGTGGATTCCTCATCTTTTCTGTGGCTTACTCACTAGAGGATGCTGTCATAGACTCATAGACTTTAAAATCAGAAGGGACTAGCTAGTCTGACCTCCTGCACAATGTAGGCCACAGAACTTCATCCACCCACTCCTGTAATAGACCCACGAATATATGACTGACTTACTGAAGTCCTTAAATAATGGTTTAAAGTCTTTAAGATACAAAGAATTCACCAGAGAATCTATCATCAAATGACCAATGCCCCACGCTACAGAGGAAGGTGAAAACTCCCCTGGTCCTATGCCAATCTGCCCTGGGGGAAAATTCCTTCCCAACCCCAAATATGTCGATCAGCTAAACCCTGAACATGTGGACAAGACTCATCAGCCAGACACCTGGAAAGAATTTTCTGTAGTAACTCAGAACCCACCCCGTCTAATATCCCATCAAAGGCCAGTGGGCATATGTACCGCTAGTAGTCAAAGATCAGTTAATTGCCAAATTAGACTGTCCCATTATACCATCCCCTCAAATTTATCAAGTTGAGTCTTGAAGCCAGTGGGGCTTTTTGCCCCCACTGCTCTCTATGGAAGGTTGGTCTAGAACTTCACTCCTCTGATGGTTAGAAACCTTTGTATAATCTCAAGTGTAAACTTCCTGATGGCCAGTTTATATCCATTAGTTCTTGCGTCCATATTGGTGCTGAACTTAAATAATTCCTCTCCCTCCCTGCTATTTATCCCACTGATGTATTCATAGAGAGCAATCATCTCTCCCCTCCGCCTTCTTTTAGTTAAGCTAAACAAGCCAAGCTCTTCGAGTATCCTCTCATAAAAGAGGTTTTCCATTCCTCGGATCTTCCTCATAGCCCTTCTCTGCACCTGTTCCAGTTTGACTTCATCTTTCTTAAACATGGGAGACCAGAACTGCACACAGTATTCCAGATGAGGTCTCACCAGCGCCTTGTATAACAATACTAACATCTCCCTATCTCTACTGGAAATACCTTGCCTGATGCATCCTAGGACTGCATTAGCTTTTTTCATAGCCACATCACACTGGCAGCTCATAGTCAACCTGTGATCAACCAATACTCCCAGGTCCTTCTTCTCCTTTGTCACTTCCAACTGATGCATCTCCAGTTTATAGCAAAATTTTTGTTATTAGTCCCTTAATGCATAACCGTGCACTTTCCACTATTACATTTCATCCTATTTCTATTACTCCAGTTTACAAAGTCATCCAGATCTTCCTGTATGATATCCTGGTCCTTCTCTGTATTAACAATACCTCCCAACTTTGTATTATCCACAAATTTTATTAGCACACTCCTACTTTTTTGTGCCAAGGCCAGTAATAAAAAGGTTAAATAAGATTGGTCCCAAGACCAGTCCCTGAGGAACTCCACTAGTAACTTGTTTCCAGCCTGACAGTTCACCTTTCAATATGACCCGTTGTACTCTTCCCTTTAACCGGTTCCTTATCCACTGTCAATTTTCAAATAAATCCTCATCTTTTCCAATTTAACTAATAATTCCCCATGTGGAAACCATACCAAATGCCTTACTGAAATCTAGGTAAATTAGATCCACTGCATTCCTGTTCTCTTCTCAAAGAAGGAGATCAGGTTGGTCTGACACAATCTACCTTTTATAAAGCCATGTTGTATTTTGTCCCAATTACCGTTAACCTCCATGTCCTTAACTACTTTCTCTTTCAAAATTTTTTCCAAGATCGTGCATACTATTGAGGTCGAACCAACAGGCCTGTAATTACCCAGGTCACTTTTTTCCTCTGTCTCATACACAGTGCAGTTGTGCACTTATGGAACTATGTAAATATTTTGTTTTTACCTTTTAATGTAACCCAGTGGATTTTCACCATCCTCTCACTCACCCACTTGGTCCTTTTCATCAGGTTCTTTAGAATGAATTCTTATTACCAGGCAGGAGACAAAAATTGTTTATAGCAAATCGGCTGGAAAGTAAGAGATGAGGCCAAAGAGATGCTTGGGCAGAAATTCTTGAACATTAGGAGGGAGATGTTGTACAGTATATGTCTGAGCAAGTAACATATATGCAGATGAATTTGTGTCCCAGTCTCATAACTTCACAGTGTGTGTACGTATGTGCTTTTGTGCTCTACCAGTCAACTAATACCTATCCTATATGATTTCAATATGAAATTGCATCTGTTAACTTATTTAGTGCTAATCTTTTATAAACCAATCTTAAAGTGCTGCTTATTTATTTGTCTGATACAGTAACACTCTCCTTGTGGCTATTTGACTTTTTCAATTTGTTTAGCCATGGAAAATTCAGATAGGATCATCATTTGTGTGAATTATTCTGGAATCTTATCAGAGTAACAGATGTGTTATTCAGGAAAGCTTCAATCTGCTTTTGTTGCTTGTTCTGGAAGACTGTGGTTAACAACTATAGTATATCATTTTAATGCTAATATTTTCTTTTTCTTATTGCTGTATTCTGTTAGAAGAATCATTCCTCTCTTGTGGTGAATGGATAGCTCCCTATTTAGGCACATGTTGTTAATGGAACAATGACCCCCTCCTCATGTGTTCCTAGATTATTTTATTTTCTTATACTGCATTAGAGTTGCAGGCTTTGCACAGTGTTTTTCTGCAGACAGGATCTGAGGCCTTATTGAACAAAGTGGGTGAGATCCCGTGCAGCCTCTTTTAGGCTCTCCCATCTTATCATCCCCTCATAAATTTATCAAGCTCAGTCAGCACAAAACTTGCAGCCCAGGAGAAATGGTTGCACCCTCTAATCCTGGGCTGCTTCAAGGGCTGGAGTGTGCCCCAGCCTAATTTACACAGCCCTGAGAGCCTTTGGCAGCAGCGCTGCTCAGCATTTCTGCGTGGCGGCCTGCTGGGCGGTGGCCCCACCCCTGATACTAGCTGTCTTTGCCGGTTCCTGTGTCAGCAGACTTCTCCTTGAACCAGAACTAGGTTTTTTACAGTCCCATTACACCACTCTGGTCCTTTTACCCAGCTTAGAGGGGACAGGGTGCAGGTATGAAGACCTTACCTATGTGTTTACACAGCTAGAAATTCAATGTGAAATTTAAAAAAGCGACTGTCTGATTTATTTAGCCAAAATCCCATTTTCAAAAAGGAATTTAGGAGCCTAACACTCATTGCAAGTCCATGGAACTTCAGAGCTAAGTCACTTTTGAAAATGGGATTTAGTTGTCTAAGTCACTGAGGCTTTGGGACACTGTGCCTGGGTGCCAGTGCCACTTTTGGAAATACCCTCTTCTGCTAGCCTTTACCTTGACCAGCTAACGTGTTCAAGCTACAACTGCCTCGTTTGAACAAGGATTTTAACACCTCTTTTAAACTTGTCTTGACTAGCTCATCTTCAAAATACACCTTTTTTTCAGCATGGCCTCAGCGAGAAAGTCCTGTCCTCTGCTTGGATGTGCTGATGCTTGCGCCAAGATAAAGGGGTAAAAGGTGCCCATATGCGAGGGAGGTTCCTCAGCTGGCCTATTGATAGCTGGCACAAATTAGAATAGTCTTGGAGATTGACATTCAGCTCAAAACACAGAATTAGAGCTCTCTCTAGTAGAACACCAGAACTTCCAGATCCGGAGCCAAAATCACAGGCATCAGTTGTGGAGGGCGGGGGAGGGGCGGGAGGCGAGGTCAAGAGCTGGCAATACTGCACCCCCTAAGCCTTCATCTTCCTCAGGACATTAGCACTTACTACACCAACAGAAGCCAAGGTGGCGGAGATTTATGCACAATGTTAGCACTAGGTTGTTTCTTTCTCCTACTCCTGTTCTTTAATCCTCCCCATTAGCATAGTCTTCAAGACTCTTTATCATTCTCTTTGCCATGTAAATTAGAATTGACTATTTCTCTGGGCTGCTCACCAGAGGCAAATTAAAGCAAGACTTTGGGATCTGGATTTCACAGTCCCATGGGAGTCTGGCTGGATCAGTGACGCAGCAGAGCTGCCTGCTGGTGTGGGCTGGGCTGGACAGGGAAACTTGAGAGGAAGATCAAGGCCTCAGAAGTACAAGATTCCATCATTAAGTGAGAAGGACAGGGAAGACAATTATACCTTATAGTTGTGGTGGATTTGTGGCCCCATTTAATTCATATGGAACATTCCTCACAAACCTCCCCACTCTCCACCACCAATTAAGAGTTATTGGAAAGGCTACAGGGTTCTTGTTCTCTTAAAATTAAAACAGCTCAGTGTGACAGCTGGTTATGCTCTCCTCTACATGTGACCCAAATCTTTGTCGATGACATGCAAAACTGCACAGGGGGGGTGAGAGTAATCTGTTGCTCCCAGCAACTATGGAACATCGAGTGCGATACAAAAGCAAGTGTTCGACAAAGCAGCCTTTACAAATCAGATTTGCCGTTTTTTGATTCACTAGTCAGGATCAGGGCTCACATCCTGCGTATTTCCCTTCTGAGAAATACTTCTACACTTTCAGAAATAGAGGTAAAAAGGGGACAAAAATGAGCTACTGCGTCAACAAGGAAACCATTGTGTAGTCCAGATTGGCTTTTCAGAGTGACATCTGGTGGTGGTTTCTAGTCAGTGCTATTTTTAAAAAAAAATTAATTTTTCCTGCTAAATAATTGCCAAGAAAGAACCCTTTCATACAGTCATCATTCAATGGGCATTCAGGATGGGCAGATTAAGTTGCCAGTGTTTGTTCTTTGTGGGTCATGCCATGCAATGTGTGTCATTTATTATCAGTGGTTTTTAGATTGAAACAGCAAAATGAATAGCAAGCAAACAAAATGCATTTTGCTTGGCAGTACAGAATTTGTGAACTCTGTCACAGATACACAAGCTGAAAACATTCTTTTGATAGTAAAGTCACGAAGGATTTATCTTGTTGTTCCTACGCTCAGTCTCAAGGTTTCTCTGGCTTGCTGTAACAGACACGTGGCATTTTCCTTCTGACGCTGCACAAGGTCATCCATCAAAATGTAAAGTGCCTGATTCCTCCGATGAAGGAACTGAATGGATTACTGGGAGTAAAGTGTTGCTTTTATTCAACATACTTGTAGGCTGGACAAGGAACTAAAACCAGCCTTTTAAATACAGCCAGGTATAGCTGCGAATGGATGTGGGAAAGACTGCTTCCCTCATTTGGTTAGGTAAGTTGAGAAAGCAGCAGGTTTAACAGGCAAGTGCGTAGTGTTGGAAACCTCATTCTGCATTGTGTGTTTCATTCGGTTGATAAATACACAATGCCAAGAGAGAAGAACTAGCGTCACGTGTCTGACTGCACGTGAGTGTCAGACTCTAGGAAAATGGTGTGTGTAGGTGTAGGGGGGAGAGCTGAGAAGGAGAAAACAGAAAGGAAGAGGAAGACAAAGGGACACAGAGAACAGGGGTGAGCTGAGCACTGAGCACCCCCACCTCTCAGTGGCAGAAACGTGAGAATTTTCTCAAGTGAGAGTCAGGAGTTGGGGTAGGGCAAAGGAGAGTGAAAGGAAAGCCTGCCGCAGTGACAGAACTCAGAACAAAGGAGGGAGGAACAATCTGCCCCCCCAGCAGCAGAAGATTGTAATTCAATTAGCTGCTTTACTGTACTGCCATGCAGGTGCCAGAAATGGGGAGGGAAAAGAGACCGAGCACTCTGAATGTGAAGGTTGATTCCTGAAAAAAATAAGCAGGTAACAGCAGCAGATGCTGGTGTCTTCCTCCCATGTGAGAGTATGTTGAAAGGGGGACAATAAAGCGAGGGTCCCAAGCCCAGATTCCAAGGCTAAAGAGGTCTCTGAAACATTGCAACCCAAATTAAAGCAGAGATGGAATGTATTGCTGTGCAGAAGATAAGAGGGTTTATGTTAAAGCAGCCGCCTTTCCCCAAAAACCCCCTATGGTGCATTGAAAAAGTGAGGCTAAATGCCAAGTGTTCCTGTATTCCAGATTCTAGGAACTGCCTGTCCACCCAAGCTATTCAGCTGATGGTGGAGGAAGCCAGGAAAGGGAGAATCCTTTCCCACCCAGGACCAGGACTGGCCTTGGTATTTTATGCCAGGTCTGCAAACATTTGTAACCAACTGTGCCCCCACTCACTGCCACCTACCTTCACATTAAAATAATTACTGATCTCTCCCTAACCCACAAAACTCTCTCTCATGTAACCCTTCTGTCAGGCACAGCCGGCAGCAGCAAAGGGCCGGGTTCTGTATCTAGGGGTTCCTGTCAATGAGACAACACCAGACCAGCTTGAGCCCCCACCTAGTCACCTGGGAAATCACACGCTATCCCCTGGGCGCCCCCAAAAGGCAATATTTCCCCTCTCGCAAGCACAGAGTCTGAGTGTAGAAGATAAATCTTTTAATAACAGGAAGGAAGTGACACAGCACTGGTTTGTGCAAACAGAATTCATGAACTCAATGAGCCAAACCCACCCCAGAGTACAGGGGTGTGTCCTTCACCTCTCCCTTCTTGCTTTCCCCTGCTCTACTGACCGTCGTAGTTGCAGTGTCCACCTCTCGATTGGGGGCTCAGCCAGTCTCCTTCTGCAGGCTCCTGCCCGAAGTGGGCTTGACCAGGCCCTCTCCACTGCTGCCTCCTGCCACCTCTGGGCCTTGCTGAGTCCCTGCTACTGGCTCCCATCGTCTGCAGGCTCCCACCTCCCACAGGCACCAACTGCTCCTGGCTCTTCTCTGCTGGTTGTCAGTCAAGGTTTCCCAGTTCCTCTAGTGATTTTGGCTCTTAGTGAATTTCAGCTTTCAGATCATGGGAAAACCTTCTGCTGAGCAATGTCCCTGCTTTTAACTAAACAAAAGACTCCAAGAGGAATAATTAATTCTACCTTTTAACAGTGGGAGGAGATAGTCAATCCATGCCCTTTGCCAGGGCTAGTGCAATCTCAGCAGAAGACTTCTCCCCCTCCCCGCCTGCTGCCCTTACAATGCTGGAACATCCATCCGCCACCCTTGTTGGATTCTCTTTAGTGAATTTTTCATCAGAACAGGCTAAACACAGATCTGTTGCCATTTGCTCATAAAATCGAAGGACAACATTTCATTACATCTGAAGTTAAAACAAAAGTGATTTGTCAGACAATATCAGTCATATTGACCATTTCCCATCATGCTCAGCACCTAGTGTGCTTATGCAATATGCTGAGTACTTAATTGTACTCATGCAAATACAAAGCCCATGCAAATAAAGTGCCCCCCCTTTCAGCTGCTGAGCAGGGGAGTGCCACTCAGACACTCGGACCTTGTTTACCCAAGTCTACTATGCTGACATTCCATTTTGTGTTAGAGTGGAAGAGCTACACAATCTCTTTTTATACACAGCTAAGACATCTATGTGCCTCTGAAAACTGAGAGTAATTGATCTGTGGCAACTAAAATCATGAGTCAGGCTCCCTAAAATCATGAGATTTGAAGATTGGCTTAAAAAAATTACAAGGTTTTTAAAAATAATGTATCCTGGCATCGTATCTGCCTTGTGGTGTTGCAGTCTTTAGAGTTAATGTTCTCAAGCTTTTCTCTATGATCTATTAGTTTTGGGATGTTTTTTTTTAAATGAAAGCTGAGAATCTGGCATGATAACTTGACTCCAAGAACTGGGGCTTTAAAGAAAGCACCATATATCATGAGTGTGATTAAGATCATGAGAGCTGGCACCAGTGCAATTGGTTTTACAGACAATAGCATCTTTGCCTCAGCACTATCTCCCACACTGTTGAGATCTGAAGAAGCAAAACCAGAAAAGAGTCATTAGTGGAAGGACACACAGCAAAGCTCCCCAAATCCCAGATAAATCCACTTACCTCACCAGAGTGCTCAAACACCTGGGGTTTACCCCTTCCCACTATGTCCCCAGAAATAATGCACCCTTCCAGGGCCCCACTTTATTACAGGATGGGAGGGATTTGGTGTCTGTGTGTGTGTGTGGGGAGAGTGGAATTCACTGGGCCACAAGAAAGGTCCTGAAAGGATGTCCCCTCTCTGCGCCTGGGCCACTCTTGTCTCCAGCAGAGAAACACAAGAGAGAAGGAAACAGCTAGTTTAGCTACAAAACCAAGAAAGGGGGGAGAGAGGGAATGAGGAATAAACACATACAATTAGTGAATGCATTTTAAGTCAAGATCTTTACCTCCTTGAGCATCGCCACTCAAAGGTGGTGGTGCTCACTGGGATAGAACTGGGCCTCCAGGAGGGAGCTAAGGAGGAAGAAACATCCACAAGATTCCCCAGGTACAGTTTCTCCTAAACCAGTTCCATTGAGGGCAGGGGAAAGTCAAGGCTTGTCTCCTGCTGGTCCAGCTCCTTAATCCCATGATTCTTCCAGGTCTGTGTAGTTCCTGAGGATCTACAGAAGAACAGAGCCATCTGTGTGAAGACCTCATATCTTCAAACTGGCTCTGAGGCTCTGGAACCCCCAACTCCTATTTTATCAGTGTCGTTCAAATGGAACCATTCTGTGAAAGTTTCTCTGTCTGCAGTGACCTTTAAAGGAGGGATTCCCACCTTGGTGGTGGGCTGTGGGAAAGTAATCAAGACTGGGCCCGTATTACCTTCCCCTGAGGAAGCCTACAGGCCAATGGCAAAACAATGTGTGCTTTCCCTGGTCCTCACACTCCTCGTCCTATGCAGATGAGCGGGAGGGTGGAGTCTGGAGAAGGAGGAGGAGAATGATGCTGCAGAAGCAGCAGACCCACACCCATTATTGTAGAAGGGAGTGAGACCCATACACGAAGCTGTACCTCTACAAATGCAATGCTGGGACCAGTTAGTCCAGCCTATAGAATGTTTCATTTCTGCAGGCTTCTACATGTCCTGATTCTGCCCAGCTGTGGAAGGAGTGAACCTACATCAGGAAAGCCTTACGGGTAATCTAGCCCTGACTGGAAGTTTGGAAAGCTTAAAACAATCGTGTTCTCATAAGAGACCCAGCAGATCTAATGGATTTGGGGTAAGAATCTAAACGTGTAACTGTTGTCAGCTTATGATATTGGGTGTTTTCCTTAAAGCCCAAGAGTCACATGACAAGGTGGGAATCTCAGCTTTCTCTCACTCTTTTTAAAAGTGAATTGCTAGCTTTCATAGTTGCAGAGAAAAGCTTGAAAATGGGAATAAAGTGCCCCCTGAATGTTCAGAACCTAGACAGCAAAGAAAAAAGAAGCCTAACTGGATTGGTTATGTTTTTAAAATATCATAGGATTTTTAAGTGAATCATGATCTTTAAACGCTTAGGGTTGGCAATACGGGTGTTTAAACAAAATGAGTAGAACCAACCACAAGGACCTGAAGTCAGGTTCATTACAGAAATGTAGGGTTGGAAGGGACCTTGGGAGGTCAACCAGTCCAGCCGTCTGTGCTGAGGAAGGCTTAAATAGAAGTACTGGAGTGACCATCCCCCTCATCGCATCTTCGTTTCTTCTTGAGAAACATGCCCAGTTTTTTTTAAACCTTTCATTATAGACAGGTCTAAACTATTTTTTCCCCTCTTTCTCTCCTATGGACTCTCTCCAATTTATCTTTATCTTTCCTAAAGCATGGCACCCAGCATTGGACACAGTAACCTGGTTGAGGTTGCAACAGCGCTGAGGAAAGCAGAAAAATTACACCCTGTGTCTTACACACAACACTCATGTTTGTATACCCTACAATGATATTAGCCTTTTCTCAACAGTGTCACACTGTGGACTTGTATTCAATTTGTGATCCACTTTAACCCCCAGATCCTTTTCAGTAGTACTACCACCTAGCCAGTTATTCCCCATTTTGCAGTTGTGCATTTGTCTTCCTAAATGAATTTCATCTTGTTGAATTCAGCTTGGTTCTCCAATTTGTGTAGATTCTTCAGTGTGTGTCTTTTGAAGCTACTCGATTGACTCACCTTGTTTCTATTCCTCTGTCTCCTGAAATTCTATTACTCAGTTTCTTTTGGGATGGATTAGCCATTTCAGTTTGTCCTATGGCTCCCCTTTGTACATGAAGGAGTCTGCCTATTTATCGCTAGATGTGAACTGTTCACTGTCTTTCTTTGAGAATTAATGTCACTGTCTGGGCTGCTTAGTGGAAACAAATCTATACAGCTACTTGTTATACAGGCAAGCATAGAAGGCCCCTTCTTTCTGTAAATATGAGTTGATTGCATCATTAGCTGCCATTGAAATGTGTGTTAGATGGGGAAAGCAAGGACAGGATGGAGCCCATGTCAGGGAGGGGAAGAAGGAGAAGAACAGAAATCTGTCCCGGCATGTAATTATCAGCACAGATGAGAAGTGGCAGCTAATAGAGCCCATGCTGAAATTCAATCTGTTACTGCCTTTGGGAAAGGTACAAAAGGAGAATATCCTGAGCTAAAGTGAAATGGTGTCAGGCTACTTCCTGGTAAAAAGATAAAGCCATGCTTTCTTGAAGGGGAAAAAATTCATTCTTGAGTCTTTATTTTAAATCAATTATATAAAGGCATGTTTGGGGAGGCTGGATATAGTTATTATGGAGTAGTGCCTATGTCCTAGTCATGGATTAGGACCCCTTTTGTCAGTATCCTCAAGAATAAAATGGGAATAATGCTACCTACTGAACGCTGCAAAGCACTGTGCAGACACTGCATGACGGGATAAGAAAAATGTGCAATGTTTCTATGCCTTGAATGAATTTCCTTTTTTCACTGACTGTCCATGTGTCTCTTTGCTTTCTTTTTGAATCACAGCTGTAGAAGTCTTACACACCTGCTCCCTCTGCTGTTTATTTCATGCATTTTCTTCAAATACCTGCCAAAAGGGTGCTCAAAGGGCTTTTTTTCCATTCTGATATATTGAAAACCTGAATGGGCTCTGTATACCATTCTACATTAAGAATATTAAAAATGTAGGCCAAAAATACACTTCTCCAAACACTTGTGGCATAACTTGAGGATTGCTGCATTCCCTGAAGGGTGGGGTAGCTGGGGGTATGTGTGAGAAATCCTTACCAACAGAATATGTGCTACTGCAATTGACACTAAGGCTTAAAAATAAGGCACTGGAGGAGAGCTAAAATGATGCCAAATGGCCATAGGTCTGGTAAGTGCATTAGATGCTGACTGAGTCAACATTTCAGCTCTTGCCCCTGGTCAGAATAATGGTTATTAGGATTAAACACTTATAGGCGTTATTCTTAAATGAAATGAAAGATATTGAATGATTTCAGTTCTCAGTTAACATTAAAAGATTTAATGTTGCCTAAGGACAATTTATCCCCTTCTTGGCAGTCTGGCCTGCCATTGAAATATAAAGATTGAAGGGTTGGGGAAAAGGGGATTTTTCACAGCAGTTCGGGACAGCTTAGTTAGGTCAACTAGACCTAAATACAGTAAACTGTTAGAGCTAGTTGAAAGTTGGAATTTCCATTCCATGGGAAATGCCAATATTTTGGTACTTTTGCCCCATACTAGGATAAAAAGTTGAAATATCAAAATTCTTTACTGAACAAAAAGTTCCACAAAATTTCAATTTGAAAGTGTCAGATTCTTTATGGAACAAAAGGTTTGGAATCTAAATTTGAGAACTTTGTTCCATAAAGAACTTCAAAATTTTAAAAGTTTTTCCTGATTGTCAAGTGATCCAAATATTTGACATACCTGAATCAAAATGTTTCATTTTGATTTGTTGAACCAAATCAAAATGTTTACTTTCAGCTCAGTTCAAAACTGAACTACATCTGCCTGAGCTGCCACAGTGCCTCCTGGCCAGAGTACATCTCCCATAGTGCAGCACAATGGATCAGCTTGAGAAGGGACTGCATTGCATCATGGGAGAAAAAGTCTGGCCATGGCCCCTGGCCCATCGGAGAGAATGGGGACAAGATATGTGAACTACAACTCCCAGGAGACACCACGGCAGCTCAGGTGGATGCAGGTTAATGTCAAACTGATTCAAAATGGAACAGTACAAGTTGCTTTGACAAATCGACTTGCCTTTGCATGGGCAGAGAATTCCTCTTGTGTGAAGCCCTTAGTCTATGGTTGTCTTTTTAAAATATTCTGTATTTGACTATTGGAACCTTGAGGTTGGCAGTCATGGAATAAGAGGGAAGGTCCTCATGGATCAGTAACTGGTTTAAAGGGCGGGAACAAATAGTCAGTTTTTCACAATGGAGAGAAGTAAATGGCAGGGTCCTCTAAGGATTTGTATTGGGACTTGTGCTGTTCAACATGTTCATAAACGATCTGGAAAAAGGGGTAAACAATGAGGATGAGAAGTTTGCAGATGATACTAAATTACTCAAGTTAGTAAGTCCAAAGCTAACTGCAAAGAGTTACAAAGGGATCTCACTAAACTGGGTGACCAGGCAATGAAATGGCAGATGAAATTCAGTGTTGATAAATGGAAAGTAATGCGCATTGGAAAACATAATCCCACCTATACATACAAAAATGATGGGGTCTAAATTAGCTGTTACCACTCATGAAAGAGATCTTGGAATCATTGTGGATAGTTCTTTGAAAACATCTGCTTCATGTGCATGCAGCATCAAAAAAGCTAATAGGATGTTAGGAACCATTAGGAAAGGGACAGATAATGAGTCAGAAAACATCATAATGCCACTATATAAATTCACGGTATGCCCACACCTTGAATACTGCATGCAGTTCTGCCCCCTACCCATCTAAAAGATATATATTAGAATTGGAAAAGGTACAGAAAAAGGCAACAAAAACGATAATGGATAGGAACAGCTTCCATATGAGGAGAGATTAAAAAGACTGGGACTGTTCATCTTACAAAAGAGATTACTAAGGGCAGATATGATAGAGGTCTATAAATCATGAATCATGTGGAGAAAGTGAATAAGGAAGTGTTATTTATCCCTTCACATAACACAAGAACCAGGGTCAACCAATGAAATTAATAGACAGCAGGTTTAAAAAAAAAAAAGGCAGTACTTCTTCACACAATGAAGAGTCAACCTGTCAAACTCATTGCACAGGGATGTTGTGAAGGCCAAAAGTATAACTGGGTTCAAAAAAGAATTAGATAAGTTCATAGTGGATAGGTTCATCAATGGCTATTAAACAAGATGGTCAGGAATGCAACACTACACTTTTGGTCCCCCTAAACTTCTGAGTGCCAGAATCTGGGACTGGACAACAAGGGATGTATCACTCAATAATTGCCCTGTTCTGTTCATTCTTTCTGAAGCATCTGGCAATGGTCACTCTCAGAAGACAGGATACTGGGCTAGATGGACCATTGGTATGACCCAATATGGCTGTTCTTCTTAAAAAATTACCTTAAAAACAATACATTTGGTGGTATTTTTTTCTTATTGAATTTGCTTTCTGGTGTTCGAGCCTCTAGGGGGAAGCTCCCTGCTCCCAACGTAAGTGTGTGTGTGTGTGTGTGTGTGTGTCTATCTCTCACAGGGTAAAAATTAATCCTTAATAGCAAATGTAGAAATGGGATCTCTCCTCACTGGCTCCTCACTGGAGGATCTCTCCTCACTGGCTATGTGGGAGAGATCCCACTCACCCACTTCTTTCCCCTGCAGTGGGTATAAGAAGTAGGATTGGGCACCTGGGTGTAACATTCTACAAGAGACTATGAGAGAAGCACACAATGTCTGAATACGAGACAGAGGTAGAGGAACGCCTGAGTGGTAACATATTTTAGCTACCCAGTCCCTCTGTGGCTTTCTGAAAGTCACTTTACACTCTCTGCCTCAGTTTTCCTCATCTGTGAATAACCAAACTGTGTGAATTTGCCCTGTCCATCACTTGATCATAAGAAGCCTAAAAAAAATAAAACCTAGCATCAGAAGTCTCACAATCTAATCAGTGTTGACAATTGTGACAGTGTCTTTAAATAATTCTTTTATTAAGTCTACACCATTGCAGAGTAGTGCTTGTTTCCCTAAAAGCAGAATACACCAGCCCCCAAAACACTTCCTCCTTTACTTTCTCTTACTTTTGGCCTTTCTCTAACCTCCACACAAACCAACCACTAGATAGAGGGAAACCCCAAATCTAATCCTTAGAGGCAGAGGCTTTTATTGTTGCCAACACTTGCAACTTTATCACGAATCTCAAGGTTTAATGTTTTTCCCTAAAGCTCCAGCTGCCACAAGCAAGAGATTGCATGAGGTTTTTTTTTTTTTAAATATAGATTTCTAGCCTTCAAGGTTGTGGAGAAAAGCTTGAAAACATGAAGGAAGTTGACACTAAAGATTCAGAAATCAGAAATAAAATTAAAAGAACCCACAATATATTATTTAAGACAAAATCTTATGGTTTTTAAAGCCAATCTCATGACTTTTGATGGGCTGGACTTATGATTTTTGAATGCTTGGGTTTGGCAAAACTGGGTTTTATTAGATTAATAATCCAACGCATGATTCAATATTAGAGATAAGTTTAACACTCCTAATGTTGTGGGGTCTATGGGACCACAACATGCGCATAAATGCAAATAAAGTTTGTGCCAAACCTGTGCCTCTTAATATATTAAGTATTCTCACACTAGAATGAGGTCAAGCTTTCTGCATTGGTTTTTATCATCCTACCTGTTGTGGTTTTTATGTAGCAAAAACAATCACTAAAGAGGTAATGGGATCAGTTAGACCTCTCAAAGTTAGTCAATGGAGAAAATGAAAATACTACACTTCTGAAGTCTTTGAGGGGTGGGGGGAGGTCTTGGACCCCAAATATGTAAAAAAATGTAAGTAAAACACAATAGGCAAACCACCACCTCTTCTTACTTTAAGTATTCTCAAACTACGAGGAAGACAACTTGTTAAGATTGGCTTTGTCTGCATACCTGTTGTGGTTTCACCGTAGCAAAAAAAGGCACTCGAAAGGCAGTGTGGTCAGTTAGACCCAAATTGTACAAGTATTCCAGCAGCAGATCGTTTTTATTTTAAGGCAGTTGTTATGATAGTTTCAGTGTTTTTTGTTTTTCAAAAAAAAAAAAAAAAAAAAAAAGACTGCACCAAATGAATCTTGGGGAGGTCTGTTAGTCTCATGTATCATCAGAGTTGTCCAGCACATTGAGTTTCTTTGAAGAGAACACTGCCAAATTGATTTTCTGGGAAGCTTATACTTTCTAGGAAGAGTTTCTGGGGAAGCCACAATTGTCAGATACATTTTCTGGCAAGCCCTAGCTTGACAGATGCTGTTGCTGGGGCCAAGACTCAGTGGTGTTGGGGCAGAATCTCACAGTTGCGTTGCACATGCACATTGCATGGCTAAATGCAGATGCTGTTTGGATATTTTTGTTTGTTTATAATGCACATGGCATAATAAATCTTTGAATAAGAGACAGATGTTTCCCAGGACCTGGGAACAGAAATGGTGAAAAAGCTGTGTTCAGATTTGGATCCAGCTAAAGAATCTGTGCAGGCGCTTCTGGGATTTGTAGTCAAAGTGGGAAGCATTAACGGTGGGAAGAAGATGGTGTCTGGAAAGCAGGAAGGAGGGGTCAGATCCCTGTTGGTTTAAGTGAGGTGCATGATTTAGAAGCTAGGCAAAGGTGCAGCAGGAGTCATAGGATGGTGTTTCACTGATTAGCTAGAGAAGGCGGTTCTTAAAAGACAGCAACAGTGAGGGGGATCCAGTGGGGAGGATGTGAGGAAAGGAGGCAGAAATGGCAGAAATCTTTTTCTCACAAGGTTTCTTCCAGTTTAGAACAGCTGCTGCTGCAATTTGGGATTGGGGCGGCTAGAAAATCCAAGCTCAGAGTTCTAACTTTGTTGCTCTTCAGATCTGTATCTGTGTCATCTCACTTCTAAAAGGTTTCCAGTCAGGTGCATGCCAAGGAACCAAGACAGGTCATTGGATACTATGGTGGCCACAGCAATGCCCATAACAAATACAAAACAATAAATAACTACACCCTGCTCAAAAGGTGATCTCCTCAGTGTGTCATAAAAGTACAAGTGTCTTCAGTGAGAGGAAAATTATTCTTGTGTGGATTCCTGGGCAGCGGAAACCTATATTAAAGGGTTCATTCTCTCTTCAGTCTGAATATATACCTCCTGTTACTGGCAGATATAAGGGCATAGCCAGGAAAGGACTAGGGTGATCACCCTTCCCAAAATGGGCAGGACAGTCCTGAAATGCAAAGTTCAAGTCTTGGTCCAGGTCAGAATGAGTCTGGGACACCATTTGTCCCAGATTCCTTGTGGTGCTGCTCTGCCCCCTGCTCCTCCTCTGCCTCCCAAGGCCCCGCCTCCAGGCAGGCCAGAAGCTGGAGCCAGGTAGTAATAAGAGCCACCCAAGGAGCCTGAGCTGCTGTGGGGAGCCCCAGATCCTCCACCTGCTCTGGTGGCACACCCTGGGGGAGTGGTGATACATGCCAGGGTTGCTCTCAGGCCCCCAGTCCCCTACCCAGGGCAGGTGGAGGGTCCAGGGCTCCCCACAGGGGCCTGGGATCCCTGGGTGGCTCTTACCACAGCCCGGCTCTCGCTTCCAGCCTGGCCGCGGGTGGGGATTGGGGGGGAAGAGGAAGGGCAGGGCCACAGAGAGGGGCAGGGCTCCTACATGTGTCTCCTTTTTGCCTTTTGAAAAGGTGATCACCCTAGAGAGGACAGAGTCCTTAAGCTATGGGCACAAGCTCATTGTAAGTGCTGTTCATATCTAATATGCTACCGTGTTTAAATAAGGCGCATTTACAGCACATATACAGTAGGGGGCTATCTAATGCAATTATAAATCACACTGTAGACACACTGCTTCTTTTCTTCCCTCCTAGGTGGCCTGGAGCAAAGGGGAAAAATACAGGCATCTGTTGGCTTGGCAATGAAAGATTTGCTAGTACAGGATATTCCAATTATAACGGGAACTAGGAAGAGGTTCTCAACATCAAATGAAAAATGTTGGTAGATTAAAAGAAGCAAGCGGCACTGTAAGCAAAGTGGCAATTGGGAGAAATTGAGTAGCGTAGACGGAAGATTACACTTCGGCTGCAGCTGTTGACTTTTGCGTAAAGAAAGGGAGACGCAGAGGGGAATGAGATATGGATTTTAGTTGAATTGTTTGTGTCTTAGCTCAAGGGAAGAGAGCAGGACAGGGCAACTTAATTAGAAAGGTGTAATGATGCCTAGAGGTGTGGTACGGTGGTTACTAGACTTGCTCAGGGCCATTTCTGAAGCTTTACAGGAAGCATTGATTGAGGGCAATCATGCTTACAGGTTCCACAGATTCACTGCCTGAACGTGTAGCCAGTTGGAGCTCAGGGGCGAAAGGTTGTAAATATGGGAATTGAAGACAGACCTGTGGCGACTCAGCCACTGACTGAGTCAGAACCAAGAGATGTATCTGTGGTGAAGGCTGCTTCCCAACACCCGTACTCTTCAGATAGCAGTTCGAGTTTCTATCTTGCTAGAAAGGAAGGAGACAGCTAGACACCAAACAGAATTTTATTAGCTCAGGGCCTGAAACTGCTATGGATGCAAGGATATTCTGACTGGTTTGCTGAGTAGACTCTGAAGTGTCTGGAGGGTAACTCAGGGGCCACCATTCTCCTCAGAATCTGGAGAATCCCAGTCTCTCTCCTTCTCTCTCACACACACACATGCGCATTTTTGAGGCCACACTATAGAAACCTAGAAGTCATTTCTTTGAGAAGATCAGAGGGGAATGTGTCTATGTGTACTAACATATACAACTGTGTATGCTCCATTGAAACCCTACCCTGAAGTATGTAACAGCAGCCAAGTGAAGAAGTCTGTATAAAGAAAAGGTTTACTGCCTAATAACTTTTTTAAAAATAACTTCTTAAAGTATTCCAAATCATTGGTTAATGTTTGGGATGAAATGTTTGTTCATCAAGAAATTGTATGGCACTTTCTCCCTGAGGCAGCTATTAACACCTAGACAGGATTTGGCATACCAAAACTCCAAGGTTTAATGATGCATAATACTTTTTTCCCCTGAAAAGTCAGAACTCTGGCCTCTCCTTCAGCAGAGAGGTAAGTTGAGGTGCAGTAAAGAAGGGAGTGTGATAGTTATGCCGAGGAAGTGTTGTGTGTGTCACTGACTGTCACATTCACAAATGGAAGCTACCCTTTCAGACTCCAGTGTGTCAACAGATACCATGTAAGTGGGCTGCTGTGGTCACATGCCAACAATTGCAGGATGGTGGCGGTAGTTGTGACTTGCATCTTAAGGCTTAGGATTTGAAACACAGTGATAGCTGCAGGGGGGATTTTAAGTATGCAGAAAATATTTAGACACATCAGAATTTGGCCGGGCTACCCAGCTTCTGAAACAATCCCAGGGGTCCTTCACGGACTACAAATGGTCGGGGACTTTTGATTTACATCTCATTATACAGCCCCTTCAACACTAAGTACCCTCTTGGATAGCCAAGGCTATTGGTTTAGGACTGATTTACCAGTATGACTACCACCAAGTAATCAAGCATGCATTTTACATAACTTGGTTTTTCCTTGCTGGTCACTCAGAGATCAGCATCATATCTGCTTAGCCTGTGTGATGTAATGAAGTCATTAGTTGAGCTGTATGGCTCCATATTTTTTATGCTGGATAACAGACAGACTGTGATAAGGAAGCCTTCCAGAGAGATGGCTGGAGAATGCTCAGGGGATATGAGCAAAGTGTAAAGACATCACTCACATCTGGCATTTAAAAGGCGGCTTAATAGTAAACCTCATACATAAACAGGAAATGGTAGCTGCCCACAAGACCATAGTTTCCTTTGCTCATACTTGGAAACATTTTGGCTGAGTTTGATGTATCTGTGGTTTTATAATCCATCCATTGCCAAGCTGCTTTTCCTGTTCTAGATAGAGTATTATATGCATGGTTAAGCTAAAAAGACAATTTGCCCATACCTTTACTGGCACGTTGAACAGCTGTTTTAGAAATTTGATCTATGCTTAGTTTTCAAAACTAAATCACTTCACAGAATTATGACATAAGAAAGGTCACAGTTTCTCTTGTGCAAATAAGTGGCCCTGGAGGAGTGCTGTCTGTGGACCACTGAGGCATCCAACGACAATAAGTAAGGATAAGCTTAGGTCACAGAGGTCACGGATTCCATGACTCCCAGAGACCTCCATGACATTTTCCTCCTCTGCCCCAGGCAGTGGCTGGAGCTGTAAGCTGGGAGGAGGGCCTCTAGGCTCCCAGCCGCTGCTGGCAACAGCCCCCGCAGCTTCCAGTCTCCATGGCCCTTGCTCCCCTGCAGCCCCCAGCCTTGGCTCTGGGTTCCCCCTACTGTCCAAGGTGGCTGACGGGGGCCCAGCACTCTAAGCCGCTGGGGGAGACAGGGAACCCCACAACTCCCAGCAGTCATGGAGGAACCCCAGTGGCAGGTGGGGAGACCTTGAAGCTCTGGGTTCCTCCTACCGCTTACTGCCCACAGGGGCTGATGGCAGGGTGGCCTGGAGCTCCCAGCCATTGCTGATGGCGGGTGGATCCTGGAGCTGCCATGAGTGGACCCCACAGCCTGGAGCCCCTGTACTTGGAAGGATATCCCCAGCTCTGAGCTGCAACAGGCGGTGATTGATGGACCCTCAACTCCCACAGCCAGGCTAGGGCTCTCATTGTGTCCCTCCCCCCTCCCCGGTCCCCTTTGGGCTTCAAATAATGCCCGATCAGCCTCCATCTATTATTTTTAGTAAAAACCACAGACAGGTCACAGGTTCCATGAATTCTTGTGTCCTGCCTGTGAGGTGTCCATGACGTTTGCTAAAAATAACCAAAATCTTAACCTTATCAAGAAGTTATCAAAAACAAGCTGGTGATGTCAATCCATTAATGAGCTGAATGCAAATGCAAAGTCTATTGCCAATCAATCTCTCATATATAGTACTGCTGCTTCCTCATTTAAGTTCTGGTAGCAGTCTTGAGCAACTTCAGCGTTTTGTTAGTGATTTTACATTATAGGGAGGGGGAAATGAAATTTAGCAAAGATTGATAACACAATAAACTTACTAACATGCTATCTCGAAAATGTAGTAGCAAAACCAAGATCTGCTAATGTAGTTGGGGAAATGACTACTACTATATATGAGGAAAGTAACTAGGCTAAGCATTGCTGAGTCCTATGAAATCATGAACTGTGTCTTTACCTCGCTGTTGCTTGGATTTGCTTTTCCAGAAATGTAGCTGCTGTACACCAGTGAGTTGCTATTAAAAATACAAATAAAAAGGAGGAAGGAGTGTCTTAGACCAAGTGAATCGAGTAAGGAAACTGGATTCAGAACCCCGTGGTTCTATATCTAACTCTGCCACTGTCTTAAGAGTCACAGATGAAAGTTAGTATGATATTATAATTAATGAAGTAGTAACACCATTCAGAGATGAATTACAAGAAACTTCAATGCCTAGTTACATCCAGTTAAAAGTTATGGTGTCTTTCTTTCATGAAAGGTGAAAGAAGGTTCTTCAGCTGGCCATTTAGTAATACTAATGCAATACTTTAACAGGGAGAATGAACAATAGTTGTGGCATGATGGATCTAGATCTAAAACTCATGTTCTTCTGTGTTGTGGAGTGGCATGTGGATGATGTACATGCATTCATCCAGTATAGCTGTCAGGAAATCCCTCTTTCACTTATTAATTACTTAACACATGAAACAAAGTAACTTGAAATGGGCTTTAATTACTGCATAGACAGAAGTTTTGATGTTGTTCCCTAATAGAAAGCAGAGATGGCCTCAAGGAAAGTTCCGCGTACCAGATGTTTTCTGAGTTAATCACTCCTTTTCTGTTCCAAGTACAACTTTTCTTTAGAAATATGTGGAAAATTACACAACGCTGCTTGCTCTTCTTTAGGGAAGTGCTTTTATAGTGCAGAGGCACAACAATGAATCTATAGAGGGTCCTGTATTATTGCAAGTCTTTTTTTCTTGCTGAATGTTAAAGTGAATAGTACAGGCAAAAACATGCTGCCACCCTGCTTCAGTCTTAGGACTTCATAAAGAAAGGTAAGGCAAGATTTTAGAATGGGTATCTAAAGTTATGCTCCTACAGCCTTATTTGGGCATTAAGGATTTTGAATGCTAATTTGAGGCACTCAATTAAAATCTAAGCCCTAAATCCCATGCAGTATCACTAAAGGATTCTCTTTTAATTTAAAAAAATACTAGTTTAAAACAATTACACATACTCTCCCGGGGTCCTCAGCAAACCAAATATAGGCCATAGAACAGGATTGCCCTAGCCTGACTATACCCATGGGTGCATACACACAGTCACGCTCATGATACTGTGATCGCTTTGATCTCAGGTAATGTGACTATCATGTGATGAATTGTTAGAGCTTGGACCACAGCCTCCTTGCTTGCTATGCTGATAGGGCCCTCTCTGAAAGGGTGTGTGTGGTTTGCTGCCATAGGCATGCCTTGCTTTACTTTGCACTGACTGGGTGTGAAGAAGTGTGCTTGGTTAGATTGGAGAAGCTGAACACTTTAACATAAATCTTCCTGTAGACAATATAAAGACCCTTACCTAGGAGACCAGGTTCAGACTACCAAAAACAAAAACCTCTGGAACTGCATTCAGGGAGCTGGCCCCTGATCACCATCCTGTGATAGTTACAGCTACAAGACCAAGCCTGAGCAATCTCCTCTTCCTGTTTTAAATAGGGCAGTCCTTGGGCGGGGCTGGGAGCCTCTTTGATTTTAAATGCAGGTGGTTCTGATTGCAGCTCCTAGGTGGCCATTAAAAGGTACTATACTCCTTCAGTGTGGAACCACTCAGTAGGGTTCCTGTAATCAGGGGAGCATGCTTCTGCAGAGGGTCTGGCCCCATGTATGCTCCCCCAGATGACTACCACTTCTGGGGAGTGGCCAGAGGGCACCTTCCAACACCCCAGGGGGCATCATTTTTTTACCATTGTGCCTTTTCATTGTCCCACAAATGTCCCTTCATTGCTTCCACTGCTCCTCAGTCTGTTTCCCTGGTCCCTGAATAATTCTACTATTCCCCAGGCTGTCAGTTTTTCTGTGGGTGGGCAAGCATATGACCTCCAGTGCCAAGGTGGTGCTGGTTGAGCCGAGAGCAGTGAGAGCAGATTGAAGTAGAAAGGCACATGGAGGACCAGCAGAGAGGGGGAACAAGAGGGAGGGCTGAGGATTAGTCGAGTAATGGCAGGCGGGAGGTAGCTGGAGAAGCCAAATTCCAGCAGGAGGCAAAAGACCAGAGCTGGGTCCCTAGAGGCAAATACAATGGCAAGAGGAGGAACCATAGGTCACCTCTGTGAGGCGTGGCAACAGGACAGTGAAGGTGTGGTGGGGACCCTTCTCCAAAATCCACCCAAAGGTATGAGGTCCAGCACAGTGTGCAAACGTTTCTGAAGCCTCTCCCTGCATGATAAGTTGGAGCGCTACCTGCTTCAGTGCTGAGTTTTGGGAAGTTGGGAATTTATTGTGGAGGGTTTAGCAGAATACGCTGGATATTTGATGAGTGGGCTAGAGAAACTGGAGGAGTGGATTGGGACTACTGTGTCCCAGGAAGGTAGGAATATGAGATTAGAAGAGCTGATTAGAACATGCTGGGGGTTGTGTGTTTGAAACTGGGACTTGCTTGGGGCATTGGAAGAAAACTGGGACAGGCGTGGAATGGGAACTATTGAGTGGCTACAAGACAAGCTATGTAGATCAGGAGTTGATGAGAGGAATGAGTCCGGAAGATAATATTGAGAGCAGGACTTGCATGGAAGGAAGATAGATTCAGGGGTAGGTTATAGCACGGTTCAACCTAGCACCAGGGTGTTTGTGGATTGGGGAAGAAGCAATGAGTGGAAAGACACGTGTGTGTAAAACATCTTAACAAAAAAGAAGATGGATCAGCCAGCCTTAACTGTTCTTTTATTAAGACTCACATACTACATCAAACAACAACAACATAGGAAGCTTATTGTTTCTGAAGAAATAGAAGCAGTTACGCTGGTTCTAGAACTGTTCCCTTCAGGAGCGGAAAGCAAAGAGGGTGAAATTTATTTCTGTGCAGAGAACCAGCACCGAGGCTGAGGTGTCACTTAAGCTTTGTTTTGTGTGGTAGGTAGGCCTTGTGCTGGCCCTTTTCTGTGGGGTGAATTTCACCCATAATGCATGTGGGCTTCCAGAGCTATACACAAGGGTGAAGGTACATCATAATATGCCAATCTGTGCTGATGCGTGCAAGTCAAAAGTACTGAGAGAGAGAGAGAGATGGTTTGCATCCACATTTTTAGAAATAGTGTCAGGCAATCCTTTGCTGCCAGTTCCTCCCCCACCTCCCCAAACCAAAGAAATTAAATTGAAGAATTAGAGAGGCAAATGTGAGACAAAACATTATTTTCATTTTAAGTTCCTAAGCTATCATGAATAGAAAAGTGAAATTATTTTAAAAAAATACTATTTTAAAGCTTATTTCTTATTCTGCACCCATCACCATGGTATGTGAGTGCCTGATCGTTACCCTGCAATTCTAGGAAGATGAAAAATAAACAGGTAAGACATCTACTGCCTTTCCTCAAAAATCATTAATAGATGCACGCCTCTTGGTTCGCTTTAAAGAGCTATTTTCTTTTGTCTTTGTCTTTGCCAACAACCTTGTCCTTCTCTGGCTTCAGTATTTCTCGGAAGCTTAATGCTAAATTTGCAACTTGATCTCACAAATGTACTTTATTGTGCCTGTGTTCTGTGCGTCCATTAGGTAAGTGGCCAAATCTTGCTCCTGTCAATAGCAAAAATTCCATTGAATTCAGTAGGAGCAAAATCATGTCTGTAGTTTGTGAAGCTAAGACAGACTTCAGAGTGAAGCATGTTACTGGCACGACACTCAGCTACTATAGGTGTTGTGTTACTACATATAGTTGGTCAAAATTGAAGTCAATTTTTAGACTACTTTCATCACTGCAAGGAATTGAACAAGCACTGGAGGAAGAGGAGAAGGCACCTCACCACACTCAAAAATGTCATGAATATATTCTCTTGAATATTTATTGTAATCTCAAAATTAATACCCCAAACAAAAATAAACAAAACAAAATCCACTTGATATACAGAAGTCACATACAAACAGAATACCCAATGGAATACACACAGTCTTTACTTCCACATAGAATTAAAACTCTGCACATGGAAAAAATTTGTACTTCACATCCAGATAAGAGCTCCTGTGGACATATGCAGAAGAGTCACAACATCTGTCACCCAGCAGCATTTTAAACTAACATTTTTTAGAACTACAGTCACTATATGGTAGTAGTGCTTAGCGGAGGAGGAAGAGTTGAATCTTAACCACTTCACAAATATATTCTAAGAAGGTACTTCAACATCTCTTCAAGAACAGTTCAGCAGGTAAGTTAGTGATATGGAGCTACATGTTTTCAAAGTAGGCATTTGTTTTTGTATGGGGATAGTAACAATACTAGGTAAAATTACCTATCATGGTGACAGAAACCTTGCCAACCCTTGGGCAGTCAGGTCACTTAACAGCAGTAGTAAAACATAGGTAATGCATCTCAGTCTTCTAGCAGTCTGTATGTTTGTGTTTCTGTAGTGTCTTAGCTTTCCTGTGTCAGCTCCTTGGCTGCAGGGATGGTTATAATTTTTCTTACATTTTGCAATTCCCAAATTTCCCCTGCACATACTTTCATTTTCATGCAGTTCTGCATAATTTGGCCAATGGTTTCACAACAGAAGTATGTATAAAGCACAGGGAAGCATTTTGGACAGGTGTTTAGGCTTTCACTAGAATGGTCCTGAATTGCTTCATGGAATGTAGTGTTCTCTAGCATTATTTGATGACCTGGCAGAGGCGAAAGAAAGAGCAGTTGGTTTGGTGCATTATTTGGCTATTGCCTCTTTTTGATGAGAACTAGCTTTTCTAAAGTAGCCACAACATAAGCTAAAACAGCTTTGGAAAATTGTCATGAATATGTATCAGGCCAAGGCACAAAATCTACTCATCTACCTTTTACCATGATGCTAATGGGAAAAAAATGAGTGTGATATTAGTAACCTACCAAAACTAGTACTCAACTTGGCCCTGACTCAGCAGTTTATTCTTATTCAGCAAAGGCCACCTGAAGCAAGGGCATGATGGCACGTTCTGCTAGACAGCCAGCGTATTACACAAGGGGAATGCAGCAGGCGCTGAGTAACAGCATTAACTTTTGCTCTGAGGTTTTCAATCACAATAGGAGAACTGCTGGCAGTACAGCAATCAAGTGACTTAAGTTAAGCATGTGCTTAATTGCTTTGCTGAATAAGGATGGACTTAAGTGGGTACTTAAATGTGCTGCCTCATTTGAGGTCCTTTATGGAATGGCTAAGTACAATTGTGCAAGGCTAAAGGAAAAGAAAAAAATGATTTGATGTCTCCTTCTAATCTCTGGGCAAGATACTGTACCAAATGTTGCTCTTACTTACACCGCTGAGAATAACTCCATGGGTTACAATGGAGTTACTCAAAATTTACAGCAGTCTAAGAGAGCAGAATGTGGTCTACTGTGTACCTTCTGTCTCCCTTCAGTATCTGATTTAAAGTTACAAAGGAAGCAGCAGAATGGAGTCATTAAGGGTTAACGGTTTGCTCTGGACCACATTGGACATGAGATGCAAGCTCTGTCAAAAAATAAATTGTGAACTTAAAGACACCAAACAGAAGATGCCAAGTAAATTTCAGCACAGTTGGAGACTCCTATTTAATATTCCAGGCTTAGTGTAATCATGAATGAACCATGCAATTATATTTTTTTTCAAAAAAAGTGGGCACATGATATTATGCTGTACAGGCAGACAGAGCATGTAATTGACTCTTCAGAGAAAAAAAATGAAGGCTTTTCCTTAAGAGCTGAGTTCCAAGAAAATCTCTTTTTCTGTTTCCAGAGAACATGCTTCTAAAATATTATGTGGGTTTTTTTTTTTTTTAGAAATAGCTAAGGTTTCTCTTGACTGAAAAAAGGTTTCCCCACTACTATTGATATAACACAATCATTTTTTTAAAAGGACACTTAAAATTCTAAAAGTAAAATTGACATGCACTTCCAGTAAAGATACGGACGTCTGTTATTGTTGTCTCATATATGAAAAATAGTTTACGTGAATTAAGAATAGATTATTCTTACACTACACTGATAAAGTATTTACTGTATAAATTTCATTACTAGACACTTACAGCTACTAGACATCTTTTAAATAAGCCACACAGCCATCATCAACACCATATCACACATACATGACACTTCTCCCTTTCATACGAGTTTATATACACTGAGTAAGTCATTAAATATTGCACTTATTGGCCCATGTTCCCTCACTTCAGAGGTGTTCAAAAATAGAAAACAAATCTATTTTTATAACATTTTTCATGCAACATTTAAGACATTTCAGTTCCACAAACACTAGTAAATAGTTTACACATTCTGACAGTCCAAGTGAACCACGACACGGCTGACATTAACAACGATATATTAAACGGGAATTACAACACAAACAGTTTTCATTTAGCACTAGTTTGCAGGTACATGTCAGGATTACTCAAGTAAATTCATCACTGGAAGTGGAGAGCAATCCCTAGCTTTTGTTTCCACATGTTATGCAAGAGCATGAAATTGTCAGAAGATTGGACGTTCTCTTCCCCCTCCTTCCCTCCATAATGGGTGTCTGTGTCTAAGTGATGTGCCATCTGCTCCTGCTGTCACCATGAACAGTAATCTTATAGCCTGTGGATTTAACCCAAGCAGTTTCTAGTGATAATGAGAATTTCTGGGTAAGTTCCACTGCAATAATAATAATAATAAAAAACCACTGCACTGAAAATGAACATATACCTATGCAAACTGAACCGGTGTTCAGGATATATTTGTTTGTGTGTGAGAATTCTCCATGTGCATTAAAATCTTTGCTTGGATGAACATTAAAGAAAAGATAAACAAAGTAAATAAATAAAAAAGCTTAACAGACACAGTGAAATGAATTTACCTGACCCATTTAATGACCATACCTATTACATACTCAGCAGTTCAGATGCATTGCCTTTTGAATGGCGACGTTACAAGTAGTGAATCTTGAAGAATCTACGTTCCATTAAAAAAAACCCATTCAGATCAGATCCTCAGCTGCTGTAAGCACAGCATAGTTCCATTGGTTTAAGTGGAACTATACTGATTTACACAGGCTAAGGATTGGGCCCTGTGGATCCAAAGCATTGATGATGCAACTCCACTCGAGTTACACACAAGAGGAATTTGGTCCATTTGTTGTACATCATGTCTGTCTATGAAATGGGTCAAGGAGGAAATCTTTCATAATATTCAAGCAACAGAACAGTCATTTAGTTATTGCCATTGAAAAACAACGACAAACCATGCTACTGAAAAATGAAGCCTGTGATTTCTTTTTTAAAATGGGCTTGGCTGCTATTGGCTTGACATCATTGGCTTGTCTGTCTGCTTTTGAAGAAACAATGGCAGCACTAGACATAAAATTTAGACTGCCATGCATTTCCAAGCAAAATACAATTAAAACTCAAACAATTCTGAAAGTTAGGATCAAACTCCAGCAGAGTGTTTGCACCATGAAATAGCACTTCATTCCTAAAATAAAAAAGGTGCAGGCAGTACAGCTGGACATAGAGAGCTGAGCAGACTGGGAAGAAAACCTAATCTTTCAGACTGATGCTCTGGAAAGGCCACATAGATCTAGTTGCTCAGGTAGTTTCTCTATGCAGTACATTAAGTATAAGCACAAAGGAACAAACAGTTCCAGGTAACAGTCACGCACATTGCAGTTCAGAAAGAGAATGACTTTATATATATATATATATAGAGAGAGAGAGAGAGAGAAACAGGCCAGCTCATATGTATTTCAGACACCAAACAAATAGGTCTAAATAAACAAAATGAAATGCAAACACAGTTACAAGTTAATTGATCTATAAGGACAGGCACATTTATCACATCTGAAAATGAACTTTTGTCAGAATTAAAAACATGCAATTGCAGTTTCAACTCAAAAGAGCTTGCAAGTCATTGTGATCAACGCCATCGGTTCATGCATTTGAATACTGCAGGACCCCGTCTCTTACATTTGTTCCACTTGTTTTCATTTGGAACGCTAAGTGATCGCTTGCCCAGGCACGGAGAAAGACTCTGTTACTCCATGACAAAGATGGTGCATTACCCAAGCATGGAATTACTGTAGCATTAATGTTATTCTTGGTCAGCACTGTGGAAGTGTGGTGTTGTGCAGTAGTTCAGCTGGCTCCATGGGGCTCAGTCCCCAGGCAATGTGGGCTTTGTCCACTTCAAGGTCTGTTCTCCCATTAAATTGTGATAGAGGAGAAGGGTATTTTTTTTTTTTTGCTGGTAACAGCCATTAACTGGAAGTAATAAAATACAGTAATAATATAGTATTTTACCCAGAAAAATCCCCTCCTAGAGCCCTCAATGAGAAATAAAGCTGCAAAGCTCAAATTTTCAAAACTGCCCTGCTCAGTTGTACATGCAGACTGAGTAGTTACATAGTCTGTGCCACAGTGAATATAAAAGCCATTAGATGGCATGATTCTCTTTAAAATTCAGTGCTGGTGAGGACCTGGAAACCCTGGAGGCTGATGTGCTCTCTTTATCCATAGACCAGACAGTACTGGCAGAAGCAGAGCAAGCTTCCCCTGCACTGCCTGGCCTCACCAATGGGCCTAAACCCTGATCAGTCACCTCTTAGCTGTGAGAGGGTCAATGAGTTGCCATGAGCCATTTAGTCCCCGACTCTGCTGAGACTAGCAACAATGGTACAAATTAGGGCTGATTGATCCTGGGTTTTATGGTGTGGCCACTAGGAACTGGGCTGAGACTAGGCAGCTAGTTTTTCAAAATCTGGCCTCAAGTAGCCAATTTAACAATGCTGCCCACTAAAAGTTTTTAAAATACTTTTTGTGACTATAATAGGTCCTGACTCTGGAATTGGCTTTGTGCAGCTGAACCTCTGTACCTGGGGACACCCACATGCATCTGACCGATCCCTGCTCCTACCTTCTCCTCCTCGCACAGCCCATGACTATGTGGGTATGAAGCCATTTGGGGTGAGATTTTTCTAAAGCACTCGTTGGCCTAACGCTGCTCCCACTGAAGTCAATGGCATTTTTACCAGTGAAGTCAACATGAGCAAAATTAGGCTGACATTGAATGCATCCGAAAATCCCACCCTAGGAATTAAATAGGGTGGGGCAACCTGATTGGAAGGAAAATTAAAAACCACCATTCTGATGCTTCCCCCTAGTGGAAAAAGGATGGTAAATTTTCAAAAGATGACTTTCCTTGTGTGTAGCTATGTTAATTCCAGCCCAGAACAGAAAGGTCAAATACTGAGCTAATATGCCGAAGGTGGGTCTCGTGTTGCTTCCTGGCCTGAAACCTTGGGAGATTTCTAGCATAAGGCCACAATGCTGTAGTTGGACTTGTGAGAGCAAGGGTCTACCCACACCCATGTGCTGGAAAGGATCAGGACCTAGCTTTGCAGACTCAGGCTGTCTGGGTTGTTCAACTAAGGTCTGGTTAAGCATCCAGGCTTTTGGGATGTGATCGGAACTGAGGCTCTAAGCACTTTAAAGTTCATCCAGTACTAATTCTAAACACTATCTGGTGAGAAAGTGCAATGTAAAATTTGTATATAGCTACAAAGCGACTGGGAGTTCCCATCAGGGATAGGGCTTTTTGTTGTTGCTCCATCTCTGATACTAGTTTTCCTGCATGCACGTGGTTTTTTTATAAAGCATGGCTGGCATACTAAAGAACAAGTTTGCTCTTGCACCCTGTTGCCTTCCCATTGCTTATAATGTATGAAGCAAGGCTGAGGCAGGGCAAGTTCTTCTTTTTACAAACCCTAAAGAGAGGAGAACCTCCCCTGCAATCACCCAGCCTTCCGCCTTTACATTTATTTTAATGTCTTTAATTTAAATGGAAAAAATTCTTTTTCACTCAACCTGCCTCATACGTCTTAAAAAGTGAGACAAGTGCTGCCGGCTGTCCTTTAGATCCCAGGCACTAAAGAGTGTGGACACTGTCAGCTGAGGAACAAAAGACCGGAACTAAAACAAAGTGAGATGATCATGACAGTCCCTTCTGACCTTAAAGTCTACGAGTCTAGGAAACCAAATCAAGGCATGGGTGCATTGAATGGGTGAGATGGCAAATAGTCTCTTCTCCTCCTCGTACTGCAGCACAGGATGTGGTGGCTGAGCTAAGGCAGGGAGAATGCTAGGACTTGTGGTAGTACTAAACATTCCAGAGGCTCAGCTCGTGTGAGATATGGCAATGTCTCCTGTCCTACCGGATAGGTACCAACACACACCAGAAGGAGGCTGGCAGTAAGAGGCATTCCAAGTTGCACATTATCTAAAGATGTTGTAAGGGCTGCAGCCCACACTGCCCCTAGAGGCCTTCCAGCACACATCATGCTGGAGATTGACAGCAAGCCCTGCTTGTCAATAAGGCTTGGGTCCCTGCACAGTTACAAGGGCCCTGGCTCACTGGAGTGGCAGGCATGCTCCCTAGAGAAACATATTGTACAAAGGGAAACTCAGTGGAAATGAGTTAACAGCATTAAAGGCATAACATGATCAATGGCTGGAAGCTGAAGCTAGATAAATTCAGACTGGAAATATGGCAGACATTTTTAACAGTGAGCGTAATTAAGCACTGGAACATTTTACTGAGGGTTGTGGTGGATTCTCCCTCACTGGCAATTTTTAAATCTGAGTTGGGATATTTTTGTCTAACAGCTCTGCTCTAGGAATTATTTTGGAGAAGTTCCATTGCCTGTATTACACAGGAGGTCAGATTACACGATCACGGTGTTCCTTTTTGGCCTTGGAATCTATGAATTAATTTTTGCTCCACAGCTTCTGTTCTCTGTCTTTCTACCAAGTTATCATCAAACATGCATAGTCTACTGAGGACCATTGTGCCAGCCGGAGTGCCCACAGTTGATGGTGTCGCACCAGGCATCATATAGGGAAATGCCCAGGGCTGGCTCAGTCCAAAGGACTGGTTGAAAATTTTCCTTCAACACTCTTTTCCATAAAAAAAAAAAAAAAAAAAAAAAAAAAAGGGCGGGGGAGGGGGAGGAGAGAAAAGTGGGGGTTCAATAGCACAAAATTTTTCTGGGAAAGCACCTGTTTTCCTTTAAATGTTTTAAATTTTTTTATTGGAAAACCAATAAAAATCTTTGGCCAAAAAACGTCTACCCTCAGAGGACTTTGGAGGTCATAGCCACAGCTGGAGGAGTACTGGCATCACAGCTATCAAGCTGGTGGCCTAGAAGTGGGCGGGAAGTTTAGGAACAGCAGACTCTGGCAAGCCATGTGGATGCCGAGAGCTAGGCAAGTTGCCTCTGCTCAGTTACACTTTCTCTTCCACTTCCCTGCTAATCTGCCCACAACAGTGATAAATGTAGGGCAGTGAACTGGCAACATTTCCCCTTCCTCAGGTTTTTCATGGAACCAAATTATATGGCTCATTGGCCTTGTCTTCAATATGAAAAAAAATGTAGATGTTAGCTAGCAGGTGTTAACTGATATGTTTAAGATCCTAGTGTAGCGAAGCAAAGTTATAGGCTATGACTACACTACAGAGTATGTTGGCATAATTTACGTTACCCAGCGGTGTGAATAAACTATCCTGAGCGACATAAGTTACACCAACATAAGCATTCATGCGCACAGCGCTATGTCGATGGGAGAGCTTTCCTGCCAAAATAGCTTCTGTTTTTTGCGGAGGTGGTTTTTTGCGAAGGCGGTTTTGCGGAGGCATAGAGCACCTTCACCGGACGCACTGCAGCGGCACAGCTGCATCAGTACAGCTATGCTGCTGCAGCGCTGTATGTAGACATGGCCATAGTTTTAACACAAGTTAGCTAGTCAAGAAACACCCTAGGTTCCCCACTTGGGCTTACCTCAACCAACTAACGTGTTATCTTTTCTGCAATAGGATTTTAACATACAATAGTTAAAATATTAGATAAAATGTGTTAATTACACTTTTTTTCCTAGTGTAGACATGGCCTTAGTGTGTTTGATGAGATTATATAAATTACCTTAGCAAAAAGGCAATGTGTTGTATAGGGATTTCGTTGTAGTCAAGAATGACATTAGTAGCTGCTCTGATTCATTTTCCTGTTTTCTTCCCTTTTACATCTAGCTTGAGAAATGTTATCCTGATACTAAAGCTGATCTAATAAGAACAATAAAAAGTTAACATTGCCTCAGTGATGTCATTAATTAAGGAATATCACTGTAACCCAGATAAGGCAACAGTACAAAGTGCTACCAATTAGAGCGAGAACTTACTGACAGGATGAGAAATAACTATTTTTAAAAACACTTAAAAAACCCCAAACCTTTGGACATTCTGCTGTCTTCACAGCCTTTTGTCGATTTTCTAAGTGATTGACATGGTTTAGTGGAAGAAATCATTGAAGAACTTGTTTTTTCTCTGTGAATTTTCCAAAAACATTGCCAATTTCTGATTGTCCTGTCACAAGAAAACCCGCAGTGAGATATGTCCAGACCAAACTATTTTTCAAATTGAATGGATCCATTTCTGTCCTCACAAACAAGTCCTGCTGACTTCAATCGGAGTGGCACAGCTGTATCTGAGGAGAGAAATGGGCCTTGACAGTCAATACAAAGGAGGTTCTCTCAGGCTATAAAATTCATATATAGACACCATTTTCAAGAATGAAACACAAAATTCCTTAAGGCCTAAATAATGCAGCCTCCAGAACAACATGACTAGGTTATTTTTATTAATAATGAATATCTTTATTAATAATGATTATTATTTATAGTTATTAATAACTATACACAATGAATTTGCTCTACTGGGGTAAAACCAAGAGCTGCAACGTATGCATTGTCTAAAGTAGATAACTTTAAGAAGAATGACATCTCACAACTCTCTTCAATATCAATATTGTAATGAATTGGCTCGTGGATGGAATTGGAACATATCCTGTCGATAGCTAACAGAATTTCTCCTTGTATCAAGGGGTAGGAGCCTGTACTTTTGGGTTAAGGGCCTACTGTCACTCTGAATTTCAAACTGGCCATGATGTGTGACATGGAGGTAACTGAATTTCACTGGTGGTCATGGATTTGCCACAGCATTACCTTCAGGGAAGTGTGCCTCAGACAAATTATCTGGATAGGACAGGGAATAGACAGAATATGCAGGTAATATTTTAAAATTGATTTTCAGTCAAAAACAAAAATAAAATGTGACCAGATAGCTTACTCCTAAATACCTTGATCATTACACCCAGGAGTCAATGGCATTGTTTGAAACTGACTAAGTTAAAGTCAGTTGTAGACAACCGATGCTCTGAGATCACAGAACCAGCTGAAGTAAGTGTAATGTACGTAGAATAAAAAGAAAAGCCAGACAAATAGCCATCCACATGCAAAGGCCAGATGCTGAGAAATGGGCAGTCCTTACAAACTGTTTGCACATATTTTACCAGCCATTGACATAAAATAAAGACATTTTCCCCAAATAAATTGAAAGGAAAGTATAAATAAAGGCTTATAGACCATTTGTAAATACTCTGTTGGCAATAGAACACACTGGAGCTGCCTCTGTTGATAACTGTATTAACAGCCACAGTTGGGTTGCGGTGGAGGAGGGGTGTCCTTTAGTCTTGTGTTCTGTTTTCCAGCAGCGATGGCAGGATCTGTCTCCAGACTTTCTGACATTTTGTCACAGATGATATCCACGAGCCGCTCGAATGTCTGCTTGACATTTATGTTGTCCTTGGCACTTGTTTCAAAAAATTCAAAACCTAGTAAAATAAAGAAAACACTTCGGTCATAACATATTCCTAGATCCTTCGGTGACTACTAACTTCTCCTGGGGAAGGGAAAGAAAGGTGGGCAGGTCACAAGAAAGAGACACAGCACATGCAAAATAGTGATATTATAAAGAAGATGGGCTAAATTTTGGCCACTGTTGCACTGGTCTCAATCCAGAGTAACTACATTAAAATAATTTGATTTACACCAAAGTAGTTGAAATCAGCATTTGACCCAATCTGATATCTTAAATAAATCACATTCAAAGGTGGTTTCATCATAGTTGATTTTGTGCTACACTAAAAATTGAGAGCAGGATCATTTTGTGAGGGGAATAACTCAGTAACTCTATTGGTCTTTGTCCATCTCTAATTACTATGCTCCTATATGCATTGCTCCACTGGTAATGGGCATTACTGTTGTGCCATTCCTGCTGATTCCAGAACAGATGGCTCAAATTGGAATGAATCAAGAAGAAAGAAAAGAAATCAAGAAGGGTTTTTTTCCCCATTTGTTCTGTAATCCTGGGATGGAAAAAAAAAAGTTTTGATGCAAAACATTTCTAAATTTAAAGTTGTTTTCCTTCAAAAAATGGGTACTGTAATCTTCTCATCCCATTGTGCCACCACTAAAGTAGCACTACAATCCCTGAGGTGGAGTGTGTACACTGAAATTCTTCAATAGAACCAGATCTCATGAGTGCCTTCCTCTTTGTCATCTTTACCTCCCAGATCCTCCTCAGCTGGCTGGTTCCCAGTGCAGTTGAAAGTAACCTGCTGGTCAGCCTGCAACCTCAGTGTGTTCACACCAGCTGCTGGATCCTCCCAGTCTCTCACCTGCCTGCCATCTCTCCTCCCCTTCCCATCTTTTCCCTCTGCTTCAGCTTCCTCCCACAGCTATCCCATTAGTCATCTGACAGTCCCTCATCAGTTCATCAACCTTCCTTTAATTTTCCCCTTTCCAATTCCTGAACTGGAATGAAGTGGTTCACAAAACAACTAACTTCATTGGTAATATTATAAAAGCTAATTGGTATTCACAAAGCATTCTTCATCTTTTTGAGTCACCTTGGCTAATGACATATACCTATCTCTGTGTTTTGCTGTTAGGAACCCAATAACAAAATGTTGTCACCTTACTCTTAACTAGTATCAAAATTAACAGCTACTGAAGGGAAAGCATTTGGAGTTCTGGAAGGAAATTCAAAACATTTACCATTATGTTTTCAAATATTTATGTTCATGCTCTTTGTTGCCCATGGTATTGCTCTGTGGCAGAGTTAGTAGACAGACAGATTTTTTATATAGTGTGTTTTCTAATGAGTGGGTTAGTCTTTTTTTAAATGTTACTTGAACATTTAAAGCAGCAACACTAGTATTACATGTTGAATACACCAACTAAACAGGATAATATGGAATACAGGCCATTAGTAATTTAGAACTTATTTGTTCTTCTTTTTGTAGGGTGAAGCGCAAGTGCAGACATGCTGTGGACAGTCATCTTTAGCCTGGAGTGATGGGCTGCAACATCACATCTACTCATGGTACAACAATGGAGGATCCAGGCTGTCTATAAGGGTAAGATGAGTCTATAGTTTCCACTGACGGTACTTTTTTCTCAAATTGCTGGGACAAATTCTTCCCTCATGTACAGCAGTGTAAATGCAGAGTAATTCTATTGCCTTCACTGAACTTACTCCACTTTTATGACACTGTAAATGAAATCAGAATCTTGCCCAGGACTGGATCTTGTCCCAAGTGCTTTGGGACAAGGACTGCTATTTAATCTGTTTGGCTGTTGCCTAGCACAATGGGGCCCTGACCTGGCTTAGGCGTTTAAGCATTACCATAAAACACGACAATTAATTCATATAAAATACTTATGATTATTATTATTAAACATTTGCATTGTCTGCTTTCTTACATTGTAAGATCCTCAGTGAAGAGACCAGGTTTTGTATGACACTAAATACAATGAGAGTGCTCAGCAAATTATTCTTACTAATCATGTCAATGGCCAGTGTACTGTTTTCAGTGCTTTCATTTGTGAACCAGTTTCCTTCCCCTTCCCTCCCCCCCCAACAGGTCACAGACAGAGGTGATACTGTTGGAAGAATCTAAAGTGGCTGGAATCTGCACCTTTCTTCACGAAGTTCACAATTTAGGATTGCTTTTGAATTCCTATTAAGCACTTGAATTTCCAGGTTGCCTCAGTAGACAAAAGTCCTTTTTAATTTTCACCTGGATCTGGTAAGATGATGATGACCATTTTGTCTATGCAGATGCTGCCCCTGTTCTCCATGCTTTTGCTAGCTCCAGACCGGATTATGCAAGGTGCTCTATGTGGGGTTAGCTTTGAAGGCCAATTGCTTGGTGACGGGAGACACAGAGAACATACTAATTTGCTTCTGGGTGCAATTATGGTGTTGGTCTTTGTACAGCAACCAATCTGGTTTGTTGTACAGCAACCAGTCTTTGTAAACCAGCTTTGTACAGCAACCAATATGGCTTCTGGGAATCTGCCCTTCTCCCCATGCATCACCACACAGCTAAGATCAGACGGCTAACGTTTATTGATGGTCCCTAAATTTGAGCACCTGAAGCCGGAGTTAGGATGTTTCCAGTGATGGGCTCTTGGTTCTGTACTTCACTTCGCCTGCTGGTCTATCAGAGCCCAAGCCTGAGTTTGTTAACCTCTGAGACACAAAGGGGACGTCTACACTGCAATTCAAAACCCGCAGCTGGCCCGTACCTGCTGACTCAGGCTCACAGTGCTCGGGCGAAGAGGCTGTTTAACTGTGGTGCAGATGTTTGGGCTTGGGCTGGAGTCAGGGCTCTAGGACCCTGTGTGGTGTGATGGTCCCAGAGCTCAGGCTGCAGCCCACACCTATCACTTTACTTAGATTTTTGCCTGAGGCAAAGGGGGGAGCAGTTAAAGGTGATAAATAATTTAAAGGACGGTGAGGCTCTTAAAATATTGACATTGGACAACAAGTTGTTCCATGCCCAGAGATTGCCTTTTTAGTCAGTTAAAAAAATGTATTCAAAGGAATAGGCAGATTTCATATAGTGCTTCACTGATAGTATTCTTGGTTTTTCTTTTTATAAAAGCACCTTGCCACCATCAATGTTTTCTTCCCATTCATGGAGAATGGCTTCTTCATTTCCTGGACCTCTATACAAATATTGGTTAGCTCAACTTCTGTTTTCCTGCTGCTCTTATCAATCTTGGGTGTGTTGATATTTACTCTGTCTTCCAAACTCAGTGCTGCTCATTTTAGTCCTGTCTGCATCTGTTTGTCTGCTTTCCACATTGCAGAATCTGCTGCTTTATTTCTTCTGGGTTCTGGCAGCTGAAGCTGGTTCTGTTTTCAGCCATGTTAGCAGATCTCTTTACAAGGCAACTTAATCAGCTTGGGTAGGTCTATGTGCATCTGAAATTCTGTTTCACAGATGGCCACTTGCTGCTGGGCTGATTAATACAACAGCAAAAGGAAACCTTAATGGGACTGGGATTTTGTTAGCAACTAACAGAAGTGCTTGAAGCTCAGGCTTCATTGGACAATTTTTCAAATATTTAACATAAATAACAAACTCTCAACATAGACCTTTCCAAGGATACAAGCAACTGGCACAGGACCTTATTTGACTGAAAGTTACCACCTGCTGTCTCTTATGTTCTATCAGCCACAAAAAGTAGCTGCAAATGGATATTGTGTGATACCGAGCACAGCTGAAGATGTCAGGAGAATGGAAAAAAAAAACTTGTTTGCAGAATCAGCATTGGATGCTGTGGTTTATGCTGAAGGAAGTAACTCAGCATCAGCATTGTGATTGCCAGAGTGCTCTGGCCCATTGATCTCAGACAGCTGACTCCCAGCAAACCTATAAAACCAAGACAACTTGAAGACAGTAAAAGAGAAAAAATAAGCAAGGAAAAGATTTTAATTAAACGACACCGTAGTGAAGAGTTAATGTAAAATATCATCTCAATGTGGCAAGCCTGGGTGTTGATTCCGCTAAGTAAATGCATTCCATTAGGAAGTTTAGATTGTCTTCAGTACAGTGGGCTACATTCTGCTCTCTGCTACACGGGCTGCATCTGTTGGAACCACCATTTAAGCAAGACTAGCTGACAGAATGCTGGATACAATACGTCCTCGTCTACAGACTGCAACGTCATGGTCTATATCATATTCATTAACCGTAGCACTCACATGTGTGTTTGATCACAATAACATTTTGTCGTGTCGAAAAGGCCTCCATTTAATACTCATGCCATGGCATTGAGCACTAACATATATTTCTGAATGCTAATGTGCTCTGCATGAGTTAGAGCATGTTATAATTAGTCTTGTCTCAAGATGACAAAAGCAGGGTCCATTATCAAAAGAAAATGTCATGCTCTTCTAGCCAACTGCAGCTAAAAAAACCTGTTTGGATACTATTGTCATGTACCAACATGACAGAGTTCTGTAGCGAAGACAAGGCTATCTGTGATACTGCCACTGTTGAGATCAGCAGAATTGTTCAGGCTGGCACTTCCATGGTTAGATGAAAGGGAACTGCAGGCTGTCCACTGTGAAGACCGGTTGACTTTAGAATTAACTCTATCCCCTGCTTGGCCCAGATTGGTTAACTTTTGGTTAACATTGCCAAGCCCAAGATTTTCCCCAGGCATATGGGAAGGGGATAGCTGGATGAGCTCAAATATATTGGGAAATAATGTATTAAGGTTTACTTGGAGATGTATGATATTTTAATGGCAGTTCAGTAATTATTGTAATAACTATCTATGATGACTATTCTTATTATTTTAAATTTATAGACAATGCCTAGTGCAGGAAGAGGAGTCGCTAAAACCTAAGTTATTTAAATGTCTAGGAGTGAGGTTAGATATGTGACCCAGTTTTGTGTTTGTTAATGGAGTAGGTTATATAAACTGAGGAGTCCAGTGCAGTGCACAGGAATTTAGCCATGCAACTTCCATAATATCAATGAGAGATGTGAGGTTAAACCTTCATGCATTGGTTTGAACATTTCTTGAAAGCACCAAGATCATAATACAACACACAGTGTAAATAAATCATGCCTTAGGATCTAGTTTAATTTCTGATCCCAAAACATTTACTTAGCTTGTTTAGCTAGGTTAACATAACCATTCCCTTGTTCCAGAATGGAGTGGAAAGAAAGATGGAAATGTGGCACTACCAATTGTGTATATGTGACCCTACGAGCATCTCTGTGCCAGAAGACAAAGGACTCCCTCGTATCTAGCAGTGAGTTTCTGGTGGCCTGACCAGCTCAGTGTATCTCAACTTGTTATTGTTATATCTGTATCTAAAAGGTGTCAAGTTATTTGTCACTGGAAAACTAGCAACTCATTGACCATTAATATTCTTGTGTGATTTATGTACAGTCAATCCACAAAGTATTATGCAGATGTGGCGGATTTATAACTAAGATGTGTTTAAACCAGGCATGTCAGGGGAGTTGATAAAAAGGTTTTGTGCAGACAAAGGAAAGAGGTCAACACCTCAGACTAGGTGTGGGCAAATTCAGTGGGCTATTCTCTTGTATGGGAGGTTGCTGGAAGTGATCATTTTCATTTTAAAAATCACCAGGCAGAGAAGACAGCCTGGCATCCAGACCAGGGAAAAGGAAGTTTCTCTGGGAATACATTTCAGTGGTTTACTGAACTATGAAGAGAGGGGGGCGTGAAGCCCTAAGTTATCCTGCACCTGAGGAGACAAGGAAAACCAGCTCCTTGAACTCCGTGGGGATCCTGACTAAGAGCTAGTCAGCCATTACAGGAAAAAGAAAACGGGTTAGGAAAGTAGCTTGAACAAAGAATGTGCCTTGTTCAGTTAAGTCTTCACCATTAGAAAGGATCTTTTTATTGTTGTTTGTTTGCAACCCTTTCTATCTTTATCCCTTAGATTTGAAGTGAGTTCAAGTATCTCTCTTTTAGACGAAATCAACTTGTTTTATTTTTTATCTGAACCAACCCAGTGCACTGATTCAAGGGAGAGGATCCATGGACTCCCCGGTAAGATAACAGGCTGCAGTGTATTGTCTCTTTAAAAAAGCAACACATTTAATAACCTCTGTTAGTGTGCCAGGAGAGGGCTGGACACTGCACGGCAAACAGTTTGGAGAAAATTCAGGACTGGGAGAGGGTTGGTGTCACGCCACAAAGAGTAACTGGTGGGTGGAAGCCAGGATGTGACCTGCATGTTTGTGTGCTGGCTGTTGCTGTCTGGGATGTGAGCCACAGGAGCATGGTATTGTAGGCACCCAGAGTTGCAGGGCAGGGGGTGACACAACCCCTCGCTTGTCTGGGCTGAGCCTCAAGCATCACAGTATATTTCCTCACTTGCTGGAAGCCGTAAACGTTCTCTGGCAGTCTCGGGCCGCGGGTGATGGTTCAGCTCAGTTGGGGAGTGCGTGGAGAAGACCCTGTACAGTTTCAGTGCTCTGTGCTGGAACTCAGCCATAAGTTTTGCAGCACAACCCTGGACACTCCTGAGCATTGGGCCATTGGTAACCCATTAAAATAATTCATAGTTACTACTGTCTGCCTTGCAGAAAGTTGGAGGAACAAAGCCATTCCATAGAGGCTGATCCATTGGGAGGCCAGATTCTGATCTCAGCTATACTGATGTAAAGTCAGGAGCCACTCCAATGATTTCAGGGGAGTTACTCCATGTTTACATTGGTATAAATAAGGCTGCATTGGTACAGCAAAACAGCATACCACTACTTTTTTGGGAGACATCCACGCAGTCCAGCCCACCCACAAACCAGCTCTGCCACCTTCCTGGATCCTGCGTGTAGTGTGGAAGCACTGCTTGTGTTGCTCCCAATCTGCCTTTCTGCTCCTTTCCCCATGAAGCAAACAGAAAAAACCAAAAGCTGAGGTGTGCCCTCGTGTTCTGCTTAACACACAACAAAAGCTTTCTTTTGATAGCTGCTCCCTTCCCTGCTATGTCCATGTATTTCAGGCACAACAAGGAACTGAGTGGGAGCTGATGAAACAGAGGGCAGTTGATGGGTGGTGAAGAAGCAAGATGAGGAGGAGGAGAGGAAAAAAGACTCAAACATTGGGGATTAGGAAAGAACAGAATTTGGGAGAAGGAAGCTTAAAGCACCTAGAAACTGTGGGGATGGGGTTCAGAGAAAAGAAGAATGGGTGACTGGGCAGGTCAGAGATAAAAAAAGAATAATGACGGAGGCAATACATAGCAAGCCTAAAAGAATAAGCTGTGGAGTACAAAGGAGGCAATGATGTGCGTGATAAAATACCTTGAAACAGAAGAGCAGCAATGGGAAGGAAGAGAGTGATGCAGAGCAATGGGAAGACAAAAGGCAAGGAAGAAAGCATCAGAGCTAGGGCTAAGAGAACAGAACAATTGGACAAAATTATACTGTTGCACTCTGCCATAACGCTATCAAAGACAAAGTGGCATCCTTGTTTCCACTGAAAATGTGAATTTTCACACAGTTTTTAAGACAGAAGCTATCTTTATACAAAAATGGGCCCACTTACGTTTGGGAAATTGGCCTATTTTTGATAGAAAAGTGAGTGGAGCAGCACCTTAACAAAAGGTTTCAAGAAGTGCAAAGTCCCAATTTCCATCTGTTTTCATTGTGTTACGAATGTTTTGCAGACATCTGTGCCACAGACCTCTCCTCTCCTGCTGATTCATGCTTGAAACATTTCAGTGGTGGGCCTAGAAACACTGCACTTCTGTACCTCAGATCGGTCTGTTTTGATCCTTTGTTCAGTGTCTTTCCATTGCTTGTTGTTAATACAGAGAAAAGATTTTCCCGTGGCTGCGGTGAGGTAGTTCCCTTGTGATCATAAAGACAGAAAAGGCTCACAGAACACCGTTCCCACCACCTGGGATGTTCGGCGCAGCAGACTTGGAGGAGACAATGCAGAGTAGAGCAAGACACAACAAAGCCTGAGAGCAAGCAGGGGTGGATGAAGCTGAATGGAACAGAAGCTGAAACAACTGAGGAAACCTGTAATGGCAAAAGTGCTGCCTGGGTGTGAATGTTGTATTTGGATGATGCATCAGGATGGTCTTTCGGTCCCTCTTCTCCATTTCTCTCCATTTCCTTTCCTGTCCCTCTTATACCACTTGGTGACTCTCCCTGTTCCCCTTCAGGGCTGGTTCAGACAATGCTGCCAAACCTGCAGCTGCAAGAGGGTCCCACACATGGGGCCCCATCACGTGGGCATGCTAGTATGATGTTTGTTACTCATGCTCCAGGGCAGTGTGCTGTGAAATATGAGCTGCTTCATACTAACAGAGCTCTGGTGTGATAACTACTACAGATGCTAGTGGAACTGGGCTCTCTTCCACCTTTGTTATACCGGGGCTAGGGCAAGCATCAGGGTCTCACCTCTTCCTTTTTAAGAGGAAAGCTCCATCCACTCTTTCCTGACCTCTCTCTACACATGCATAAACCAGCTTTAGACACAATCCCATAGGATGAGGGTGGGAAAAGGAAGTAACTCCCCGCCACGCAGCTGATATGACGCTGCACTTTTGGAGGGGGTGTGGTGAAAAGTAAAAGTCACACACTGAATCTGAGGCCTTGCAGCATCGGGGACCCAAAGCCCGGGTGTACTGGGCCCTTTAACCCTTTAGCTTCCCTGTAACTTTGAGAGTTAGGATTTGGTGAATGTCTCCATCTGCCCTGCTGGTTCCAATCAGCAACATGTTTATTTTTCACTATATTTAAAACTAGCTATGAGCAGCTGGAATCCTGATCAAAAAGCACGGGACTGAGGAGCTGCAAGTGCATTGTGTGAGTACTGGCAAGGATAGATTTACCAGGAGTCTAAAGCCCTGCAAATACTGGCCCTAGATATATAAACAACCTGAGCTGGTGCTTGCTCTCTCTTATCCGCCTTATCCTTTATTGATTTAGGAGAGGCTCCTTAGGATGTTCTATAACTTGTTTACCTGTGCTTCCAAAAGAATAAAAAGAAGGGAGGAGGAAGGAGGAGGAAATGGTGAGCAAAGAGTTTACAGAAAGGGGCAGAATAGTCTCTAGGAGTTTGTCTTCATGACAAGGTTAGAACATGACTTTGAAGAGTCATGTTAAGTAACATGATGTTAAACACAACTCTGCAGTCAGTGTAGACAGGAGCAAATGGTGTTTAACATTGTCAGCTCATCATGGGCAACTCTGTGGTTTCAGTAGTGTTTGCCCATAACCAGCTGACCTGATGTTAAACACATTCCTGTCTACACTGGCTGCTACGTTGTGTTTTTAGTTAAAATGACTTCCCAAGGTTGTATTTCTATCCTAAGCTAACTTGCTAGTGAAAACAAGCCAGTGGTCTGTCCCAGCTCTTCGGGGGGCCTGTAGAATATACTATTTTGAGGAGTAGCGGGGATTGGAAAGGTGAGTCTGTGGGAGGCTCGCTCTCATATGAAGCAATGCACAAAAGACAAAGTTTTAGACCCTCTCAGCACAGATGCTTTCCAGACTTTCTGGTTGCATTGACTTTTGGTTGTGACTCTGGGGATATATTTGGAAAGTTTAAATACATTTAGAGAACACTTCACTATTAGGCTTGAACAAAATTGCCTTCTGCTTATCAGAGACATTCAGCAAACCAAATCCCAGGTTCTGCTTGTCATCAAATGATTTTCATATAACACAGGTCTCTGAATCCATAAAGATAATGACAGTCTGGCATGTCTTACCTCCCGAAAAGCATCATGTAGACAGTTGCTTTGGAGCTTTTTAATAAATCTGCCAATGCCCTATGTGTGTTGTGACTAAATAGTGTGACTAAAGAGGACTGCAGCACTCTCCAATGCTGGCAATCTGGGCCCTTGCACAGGCATGACATTAACATTTAAAAATCACGAAAAGAGGAGTTTAACAGAGTTCATGCACCACCCAATTAATTTCACTTTGAAACATGAAGTTAAATGCAGCCATATGTCAGAATTCTTAGAACTCACGACACGGCCAGCATCATCACTAAAACCACCAGCCAGCTGTAGAAGCAAAATACGACTTTGTTCTGGTCTGGTTAGTGGTGTGCTTACTCACAGCCTGCAGTATTCTCGCTCTCTCTCTCAAGTTGTGGAAATTGACGGTGATGTGCTGTGGAATACATTTTTGAGCCAAGAACAAAATTAAAACAAAATAAGCAAGCTGTCTGTTTTGGGTTGGAGGATATAAACTCTTTTCATCTTGCCTACAGTAAGACTGAGGACTGAAGTCTACATCAGAGGTAGGGGATGGTAAAGATGGAGAAAATAATTTACAGCAGGAAAGAAGAAATAGGGCAAAGGAAGAGAAGAAAGGAGGAGGAACAAAAGCAAGGGAGACATGCAAAGTTATGTATGATTTAATAAAAACTGAAGGAAAAGCTGCCTGGCTCTGGTACGGCTCCAGAAAGGAGGTGGTGGGGAAAAGCTCAGTACTACATTGAAAGATGCCAGATGCTAGATACAGAGATAGATCGGAGCCTCTTCCCTACATCTGTCCACCCCTCAGGGGATCTACCAAGTTCCAGATAGAGACTTCCTTCTAGCACGTGTGGGCACATGCACATGCACATAAACACTAGCTCTTCCAAAGCAGGGATAGTGGAAAGAAAGAGGGAGAAGATGGGGCTATGACAGTGCTAATGGGCAGTGCAGTGTGAACACGCCAACTGAGGCGAGCACTGTGCTTGTGGAGCAATCCTGGGGGCCTTATTGGCATAATGTGTCCCAGATTGTCAGCACTTGTAATAAATGAGTGTTTAACATATTTATGGTATACACTGAGAACGTGAATTTTGAAGTGACAACTGCGTAACTGTCTATGCAAAAATGCACACAAAATTGTGTCTAATTTTCACACACAGTTACCAGGATTGTGCACACAAATTGGGTAACTGCTTGTATTGGCCATAAATGTGTTTAATGGGCCATTTGCATGTGCAATTACTTAGTTTATATGCATAGTAATGGTCACAATTCTCAACCTGTTGGACACAGCATATCACAAAGAACAGAGAGAGGGAAACAGCAACACAAAAAATTCATGCTGGAAACTTAAAATGCTGTTAGAACGTTTTGTTAGAAATAACTCTTTGCTCATGATTCTTGATTCCTGATATAAATAATTTTTAACAATATTAGTGAAAAGACACTCATACTGTGGAAAATGGGAGATGTCCCTTGAAATGAGAGACACGTGGCAAGTATGGTCACAGCAACTGTGTCAGCAATTTAAATATTTGAATATCATAGATTCATAGAATATTAGAGTTGGAAGGTACCTCAGGAGGTCATCTAGTCCAACCCCCTGCTCAAAGCCGGACTAACCTCAGCTATATCATCCCAGCCAGGGCTTTGTCAAGCCTCAGCTTAAAAACCTCTAAAGATGGAGATTCCACCACCTCCCTAGGTAACCCATTCCAGTGCTTCACCACCCTCCTAGTGAAAAACTTTTTCCTAATGTCCAACCTAGACCTCCCCCTGCAACTTGAGACCGTTGCTCCTTGTTCTGTCATCTGCCACCACCGAGAACAGCCTAGCCCCATCCTCCCTGGGACCGCCTTTCAGGTAGTTAAAGGTCGCTATCAAATCCCCCCTCATTCTTCTCTTTTGCAGACTAAACAAGCCCAGTTCCCTCAAGCCTCTCATAAGTCCTGTGCTCCAGCCCCCTAATCATTTTTGTTGCCCTCCGCTGGACTCTCTCTCCAACTTGTCCACGTCCTTTTTGTAGTGGGGGGCCCAAAACTGGACACAATATTCTAAATGTGGCCTCACCAATGCCGAATAGAGGGGAATAATCACTTCCCGCGACCTGCTGGCAATGCCCCTCCTAATGCAGCCCAATATGCTATTAGCCTTCTTGACAACCAGGGCACACTTTGACTCATATCCAGCTTTTTATCCACTGTTACCCCCAGGTCCTTTTCTGCAGAACTGCTGCCTAGCTTGTTGATCCCCAGTCTATAGCTGTGCATGGGATTCTTCCTTCCTAAGTGGAGGACTCTGCACTTTTCTTTGTTGAACCTCATTAGATTTCTTTTGGCCAGATCCTCCAGTTTGTTTAGGTCACTCTGTATCCTATCCCTATCTTCCAGGGTATCTACCACTCCCCCCATCTTAGTGTCATCCGCAAACTTGCTGAGGGTGCAATCTACCCCATCCTCCAGACCATTAATGAAGATGTTGAACAAAACTGGCCCCAGGACCGACCCCTGGGGCACTCCACTTGTGACTGGTTGCCAGCTAGACATGGAGCCATTGATCACTACTCGTTGAGCCCTATGCTCTAGCCAGTTCTCTATCCATTTTATAGTCCATTCATCCAACCCATACTTCTTTAACTTGCTGATAAGAATACTCTGAGAGACAGTATCAAAAGCTTTGCTAAAGTCAAGGTATATCACATCCACCACCTTCCCTACATCCACAAAGCCAGTCACCTCATCATAGAAAGCAATCAGGTTGGTCAGGCATGACTTTCCCTTGGTGAATCCGTGTTGACTGTTCCTGATCACCTTCCTCTCTTCCAAGTGCCTTAAAATGGATTCCTTAAGGACCTGCTCTGTGATTTTTCCAGGGATTGAAGTGAGGCTGATTGGTCTGTAGTTCCCTGGATCTTCTTTCCTCCCTTTTTTTGAAGATGGGCACTATATTTGCTTTTTTCTAGTCCTCAGGGACCTCCCCCTGTTGCCACGAGCTTTCAAAGATAATAGCCAATGGCTCTGAAATCACCTCAACCAATTCCCTCAGCACCCTCGGGTGCATCCATACATTTTTGCATATACAATGGGGGCACGTGCAATTTTCAAACTTTTTCCAAACATTTTTACATGTCCCAGAATGTTTTAAGCATGTGTGAAAGTGTTGGCAGGATTGGGGGCTTAAATTAGATTTTTCATTCAGCAATGATGTAAAACTTTTTAGAATAAATATGAACAAGTTTTTAAAGAACTGATATTCCATATATAATACATGATGTGTAACATTTACTTACAGAAAGGAACTTTCTTTTTGTTGAAAAAGCAGACAATAAATTGACATTGAGTATTTTCCCTATATGTAGCATTGTATATGAACTAAATTGTTTGAATTCAATAGCTATTTTCACCACATCAGTAATGACATGACATTAATTGGCTCCCTCTACTGGCCAATTTGCCACATTTATATATTTTCTTTGCCAGATTATGTTCTGCGGGGAGCAAGTTGTTGTTGTTGCAGAACCAGTTTCTTTTCATCTTAGCATGATAAAAAAAAATTAAGTTATGTTAGATTAACGTGTGTTAAACAAGCATGAAATAGCAGCAAAATCAGAAAAAGAAGAGACTGTATAAAGAAGATTGGACAAATTCTGCCTCACCTACATCCCTGTTGACTGTTGCTCAAGGACAGAATTGGTTGGAAAAATTCTGATGGAATCATTTTCTATTAAAAAAGTGCAGTTCCATCAAAACTAAAATGCGTTGCAAAATCATTTTGATTTTTCCAACATTTTGGGGGGTGGGTCGTGGTGTGGGAGAGAAAGAGTTCTAACAAAGTCAAAACCTCCCGTTCCATATTTTTGGAATGAAATGTTTTGACTTTGCCTTTGAAAACAACTTCTTTAAGTTTGAATTTTTTAAATTTAAATTTATATAATACAATTAAAAATAGAAATGGAAAGTTCACTTTGTTGATAGAAAATGTTTGGCATAGACTGAACTTCATTTTTTTCCGGAATTTTCTTTTGCGGTAATTTTGGGGTTCCATTGCTAATAGGAACAAAAACATATTTCAAAATGTAAAATCCTCCACAAAGTGGAACTACATTTCCACATAGCTCTACTCCAGGTGCATGCAGGAGCAGCATTTGGCCTCATATGAACAACAGGCAAGTTACAAATCTATTAAGTTTTTTACCAGACACACCTTATATGGGCCTCCTCATAAAGCTGATGGAGCTTTGAGTAGAACAGAGGGCACATCTATACAGCAACTGAGAGGTGTAATTCCTAGCGTGGGTAGATGCACACGTGCTAGTACCTAAAATATTCAGCATGGTTGTAGTGGCTCAGGCTAGCCACCAGCATATAATCCTTCATCACCCCCTGAGTATGTACTTGGCCTGCTAGTCTGGGCCACTGCAGGCTCACTGCTATTTTTTAGACTAGCTCAAGCAGAGCTAGCACATGTATGTCTATGCTAGATAGGAGTTACACCTCCCAGCTGCTGTGCAGACATGCCCTCAGGGACAGAAGTAACACTGGCCTCTGTGTGTGTGGATTGAATCATAATAATATATGAATTACTGTACTGGATCAGACCCAAAGTCCATCTACACCAGTACAAGTGGTTAGCACCAGATACGTTAGAGGAAGATGCAAGAAATCTTTTAGACGGCAAATATTGGATAATCTGTCCCCCATGAAGGTCTAATACTAATCCCCACTAGTTAGAGACTGGTGTAAAACCTGAAACATGAGGTTTTATTTTTCCCCACGCCCATGTTCTTTTTTTAGTATTAACTCTTACACCTGGACATTCTTGTTATCTATATAACCCACTGATCCCTCTTCAAATCTTGCTAAATTCTTGGCCTCATTGACAATTCTGTCAACTGTGAGATTTAAAAAAAACAAACAAACTGGAGCATAAAGTGCACCGTTTTAACACCGTCCCTTCCTCTTTAAAATTTAGGAAAAATATTTGCTTATTTGATACATCGGTATTGGGTCCTCTGCTCCATTCAATACACTTTCCTATCTCCCATTCATATGAATGGGGATTCTGAGTGTGCACAGAGGGAATAATAGGTCATGTTGGTGAGGGTGTGTTTCTGTAAGAAAAAGTAACATGCCCAAGTAGTTGCTATGGCAACTATTTGTGTTTACTGAAAACAGAGGAGTTAAAAAAAATCAGTTCTAAGCAGTTGGGGGCAATTGTTGGAGCATAATCCGTTCTGCCAGATCCAACAGATCCTTGGATGCACACACCTTTCTGCCATCTTTTAAGGACTGGTTTATGGTCCCTGTTTGCATGACTGTTTTGGAGTTGTGTTTCTTCAGCTAGATGGGGCACAAGGAAGGTGGGTGCAGTTGGATGGAATGTCTCAGCAGGGTAAGCAGTGCTGCAGGCAACATGGTGCTTTTCAAAAGGGAGAATGGTTACGACAAGAATCTAAAATAAGGTAACATAAGCAGAAAAGTGAACAGACTCCCCAGCTTGGGGTTCGACCCAGGCCCAGGACCATGGGTATGAAAGACTCTCTCCTCCTTCTGCTTATGATAGCTTTTTCTTTAAGCACTTGTGCAAGGAAAAGAAGAAGGTGAACCGAAGTTTATCGCTTGTTCACCAGGACCCAAAAAGTGCCCTTCCACAGTGAGTTTAAACGAATGGCAAAAATGTCCAGTAGAACGTCCGAGTTACAAACACCTCAGGAATGGAGATTGTTCATAACTCTGAAATGTTTGTAACTCTGAACAAAACATTATGGTTGTTCTTTCAAAAGGATTTACTTCTTTTTTGGTCTCTGCTGCAGCCTGGCTCACAGATTCTGCCTCATTTATACCAGTGTAAATGTAGAGTAACTCCATTGATTTCAATGGGAGTTGAATACCTTTCTGGATGTGTAGTCTATTGTATGTGTTATATGTTGTAAATAATAATCCAAGCTTTCTGAACTTGCAAAAAAGTTCCAGCTGATATTTTGGCTAAAGGTTTGACTTGTTTTTTTAATTGGTTAAACTATTCCCTTTTATACATAAGCCGTGAGTTTTCCACTTTTACTAAACAGTGTATCTGGGATTTTAGGAAAGCAAGTCATATGACTTTATGAAACAAATAATATTAGCAAGGCTCTAATGGGAGTGACAAGAAAACAACCAACTTATACACCCTGAACCCAGACAAATTACTGTAGCTGGCTTGCAAGCCCCTTACAGTGTTGTTTTGGGCAAGTATGCATAGGTGGTTGGTAGAAGCACATCAATTTCAAAGGGATGCACGTGTGAGTAGTATGGATCCTGGTCTGCAATTGCTGTGCTGACAATTCAGCAAGGAACTAAAAAGCAAACTGTGTCCTTATCATAAACCTAGAGTAGGAGCTTTAGAAGGTTAGAACTCCTCACAGTTATCTTAGGCTAGAGAAGCTAATTTTACTGCGTTACTCTTAACCACTCACCTTTTTCTCATAACTGATTCTGCTCTTAATTTTGTATGGACTTTACTTTGTTTCCTAGTTTGAGTGTGAGTGTGCGTGTAATAATCTCTTATAGTTTTCTGTATTTAGTAACCCTTCCCATACTCTCAGACTAAGAGATGGAATAAAGAACAGGCTCTGTTGCTATATCAAATAGGTCTCTAGTCTAAACCAACCCGAGATCTCCTTCAGGACACTGTATGGGTAGCTGTGTCATGTCACAGTTCTGAATAAGCCCACTAATGGATGCAGCATTAGCTGTGTACCCATTCTAATGACATTACAGACATTACAATGATTCCAACACAAGTAGTTCACATCTCAACCATCAAAAGTAGAGGGCAGGTGCTGTGCATCATTTGCCATTGACATATTTCTTTACATTGGCAGATGGATGAACTTTTCATTGAAATTATTATAGCAATGAGTGACAGCGCTCTATGCAATGTTACAAGCAAACACAACATTCTCTAATCATTTCTGTTCTTACCAAGTTGCTCTGCTAAATGTTTGCCTCTCTCAGTGGAGATTACCCGCTCGTCTTCCATGTCACATTTATTACCGACCAAAATGACCTGGGCATTATCCCACGAGTATGTTTTGATTTGAGTTGACCTTAAAAAGAGAGACAGAGAGAGAGAGTCAAAACAATGCAAATTTCCCAAAAATCAAATTCAAATAGAATCATAACAAGGCAAATGAGGACAAAAATGACATTGTGGTAAGGTGGCCTTCGTGCTCCTGTGGGCCGAGAGCTTCTTTTGGTGCAGCGGGCACAAAATGGCCACCCAAGGTTCCCAGCAGTCCTAAAATGGTGACCGTCCCACTTCTGCCCCGTCTCCCTTCGGGCCTTCACCGGCCGAGCAGTGCCCTCAGGATTCTGCAGTGGGGTAGTGGGTGTCCGAGCCCGCCCTCTTCTTCGGACACCAGCCCAGAGACCCTGGCTGACAGCAGTGGCTGGCTGCTGCTATAACGCACTATGAGAATGTTCCCTCTGGGCTGCTTCCTTACCCTGGTTTCCATCGGGGCTAAGGGGCCACTCCAACAGCCAAACCCCCCTGCGTTTCTCTGGCTCCTTGCCACTCGCAGTTCTCCTGCTCCCCCGTTCTCCACACTCTTCAAACTCTCCCAGAAACTCCAAACTCTCCAGATTCCAGGAGCCCCCTGCCTGGCTGGCAGGGAGCTTTTATCTGCTCCCAGGCAGCCCTTAATTGGTCTCAGCTGACCTTGGCCTCAGCTGGCCCTGATCAGCTTGAAGGAAACCTTGGGCAGCTGCTAGGGGAATAGGGCTTTGATCAGTCTTAGGCTAACATAGCGCCCTTCTATTACCCTCCGGTAGCCCCTGTCACAACATGTAGACTAAATGAGTTGTATGTACTTCTGGCTTTCAAATAAGCATAAGATTGCATGCTGCAAAACATAGGAGCAATATTAATATAGTCTACAATCCCCTGGTCAGAAGACAGAATCCTTTCAGGGTTTCTCCTGCCAGCAGCCTTTCTTCCTTTATTACTGAAAAGTAGCTGCCATGCTTCCCTCCCAGGCATAAAAAAGATGTATTTTCACATTGTAACAAAAGACCTTCCAACTGAACCAGCATGGTTTGGATTTTATTTGTTTAGAAAAAAAATCAATAGTTTATTCATATCTTCTACCTTTCAAAATTAGGATCTAAATTTAACAGCAAAACTTCAAAGGCATTCCAGCTTTCTTCTGTTATTCCTCCCCAGCATATTCCCCTGGAATCCTTTGTTCTTAGACATGTGTCACCCTGATATTGTCTTAGATAATTTTTGATGCTATATCACAATCTTGCTTCCTGACTTTGGGCAGCAGCAAACCAGTCTTACCATGGTTCTGTTTCTTTTTTAAACACTTTTTTCTTTATGATAAATCCACAGAATTAAGTAGCTGCGGTCACAGAATTTGGTACCACTATACAGAGGGGCCCTGGAGAGGGTTAAATGGCATGATAATGCTGTTGCTCAGTTACTTTAGAAACTGGGAAGTGCAGGTTGTATCCCCAATAATGACACTTTTCCATCACATAGCTACTGTATGCATATATTTGGAAGTCTATAGGTATGCACAAAACCTACCATGTTATATCTTACCTAGGTACCATGGTAGAGGGAGTATGTGGGAATTCCTCCACTCTGGTTACCACACTCAGTGCAAGACCAGAGAATGGACATGTGAAAAAATGGCTATAGGCCACTTTTGTAACCCTTAGATCCTGTGGCCAATCTACACACGTCCAGACACCTGGCACAAGTAAAAGCAGCCTGCTGCATCTTACAGTGCCAACACACAGCTCTCAAACATTCGTTCCAGTAGCTGGATATCACTGCAGCATTGGAGGGGCTCAGCCACTCCCCCCTCTCCCAATGACACATCACCTGCATAGAGGCCATAGAATGAGTGGCATAGAATTTGCTACTGCAGCTCTACGCCACCTCGGATTCTGCCCTGAATGGGGGTTTTCAAGAGTTTGGTTAGGCTGGTTTTAGGGCTGCTTTGCCCACCACTGTAAGCAAAAAGCAAAAAGATGAAGTGGGGCTGAAGACCTAGACCTACATATTTGGCATTTCAGTATTTAATGATGATGTGTGAAGCATTTGCTTATACACTGTGTTCTTCTCCTTGGTCTCCCGTGCTCTTTCTTGCATTAAAATGGGTATTCTACTGTACATTTTTGGAAGCAAGCTCTTAAATGGCTATTTCATGTAGTGCATCATCAGGCACTGTAACTAAAGCAGTCTAGAGAGGTCAGAATTTCATTAATATTTATGTTATACTTCAAGATTCTATTGCTTAGAAAATAGGACACCACAAATTAGTGTTGGTAGAAATGTACTTTTGGAATTATGCTAAGTTCTTATGGAATTTGTGGTTAATCAGAATATGAGTAATAACTTTCACCAGAGCTACAGTGACCACCCTGGTAACCTTGCAGTAACTCAAACCTCATATAGGGTCAACCCATTAGTGACTCTTATTTGTGATCAGTCATGAGTTCAAGCTCATTGGCATTGCATATTCAGTGAAAAATATACAACACAGTTAGAGTAAAATAAATAGTTCCAGTCAACAAGTAAATTATAGTCATGCATTTATATGCAAGGCAGAAATCCGAAATAAAAATGTTTTCACTGTAAAATGGTTTACAGGTGTACACAACAAACATACTGGCTTGGGTGTCTTTGAACATAAGAATTAGAAATGCCCTTTATTAAAAATAGTGTTATTGTGCCTTCTACTACTTCAGAACCTGTGCTCTTCCCATTAAAAAAAAGTCTAACAGTACATTAATAGTCATTGATAATCTGATTGGTCTAGATCTCATTTTGAAGTTGGAGAGAGCTTCTTATTTCAGCTATAAGTTAAGAGATCTTGTCCTTGATAATGACAATACAGGATCAAAGAAAGAAAATTTGGCCCCAAGTTCTCACTAATCTTACACGGTCTGCTTCTGTTCAGAGATGACTTTGTAGTCAAGCAAGGCAAGTGACAGACAGTGGGAGTATTCAGTGCAAATTCTTCCCCCACCTCTTCCACATTACACTGTCATATCAATAGAAGAATGAATTCAAAAGAATTTAATTGGGCTACCACTATTATGTTTTCCTTCTGACATACATTTCAACTAATGGCTTCTATAGATTTTTTTCATCCACAGGTCACCACAAATGCCAACACAAAGGTCTATTAAAACACAAATTTTCCCCTTCCTTGCGAATATGACTTTTCAAATGGCAGAGCCTTCAGACAGACCCAAACTATGTAGTTCTGAGCTTGCAAAGAACTTTAGCCTCAGGAAAACTGAAGACATGAAAAGGCAAAGCTGATATTTGCAGCGAGCTGAATACAGCAATTGTTGTTCAGTTTGACTGACCTACTATACAGCAATAGTAATTTACCCCATAAATCTTTCACGTTAGTTGGGTATGCACGCAATCTGCAACACGCTTGAATTTTTATAATATGTGGGCACCATAAACACACGTTAATGCAGCAGTTCAATGTTCCATTATATTCAGTGATCAACTCAAATCTTGTATTGCAATTCAGTCATATTGCTTGCAGAACAAGAATGTTGCTGGAATGCTGACTAAAGCAGTGGTTCTCAACCAGGGGTACATGTACCACAGGGGGTAAGGCAGAGGTCTTCCAAGGGGTACATCAACTCATCTATATATTTGCCTAGTTTTACAACAGGCTACATAAAAAACACTGGCAAAGTCGGTACAAACTAAAATGTCATACTGATAATGACTTGTTTATACTGCTCCATATTCTATACACTGAAATTTAAGTAAAATATTTATATTCTAGTTGATGTCTTTTATAATTATATGGTAAAAATGAGAAAGTAAGCAATTTCCCAGTAATAGTGTGCTGTGACGCTATTGAATTTTAGGTCCGATTTTGTAAGCAAGTAGTTTTTAAGTGAGATGAATCTTGGTAGTATGCAAGACAAATCAGACTTCTGAAAGGGGTAAAGTAATATGGAAAGGTTGAGAGCCACTGGACTAAAGCAACACTATTTTCTCTTATAAATATAGTACCGTATTCTGCAGTAATGGCTCAAAGCTCTATAATTCACACTAATGTTACTGTCGTGTTTTGGACTATTACTCTTGAATACAAATTTAATTAAAAAATAGTCCAGAAAGGATCATGTAGACATGCGCATGCATGCATGCACACACACACCACACAATTTTGCTCAAAGGCTCAAATCCTCCCTATTTCTGCAGTAAAATAATGAAGTTTGACTCTTGCTACCTCTCAAAACATTCTTCTGAAAACAAGCAGGCCCTTTAGATTAATGAGGTGTGGCATGTTTTTATATATTTCCTTACAGTACCACTTACAGAAGCAGGGAATAATCTCACAGCATTGCCTAGACAGAATCATCTTCTGTCACATCATCTCTTATGAGCATACAGTTTTCCAAGGGGAAATTAGTGTCACTTTTCTGACCCTGCCATCACAGAAATTGAGTCAGAACACCATAGGACCCCGCACCGTGCATTTTGAACTACCCCAAGTTTGCCAAATTAGTTAATATCATCTTTAGTTTATTACAAAGTACAGTGGCAAGAAACTTCACTGAAGAGATGAAACAGCTGCTAGATGCCTATACTTAGCGTTCCCTTTATTGGGAAATTATCAGCGATGAGCCAACATCCCGAGGACCCTTATTCAGGTAAAGCTCTCCCTGAGGTCAATGGAATATTTACCTGAGTAAGGATTTGGCCTTTAGAAAAGAAACAGAAAGCAGGACCAAATTTTCGAAAGGCAGAAGACCTGGTCTGTGCGCAAAAGCTGGACCCACACACAGCTGCACGTGCAACTACTTCAAATGCTTCTGCATGCAAATCACTAATCATCTGCCCAAGTAACCATTTGTGTCTGTATTTGTGTGTGCAGTTATTGCAACCAAACAAGCATTTGGACAGGCATTCCTTGGGGAGTCCATTTTTAAAAATGTACCCCCAGAAGATCTATCCTTAAGAAATGGTACAAATCCCAAAATATGTAATTACTGTAACCATGAAACTTCTCTGGATTAGTTTTATCCACTCATGCCGAGATTTGCAAACAGAAACATTTGGAAACCTGTCCATTAATAAGCCCTAAGATCCATCAATGCTTCAGTGTATTTCTCTCCTGTGGTAAGTACACTCTAATTTAAGGGCATGCTGAGAACTATGTTCTCCCACACCCCCAAATGAGAAACTATTGAAATGTATCTGCACTAAGTTCAGGTCTGGACAGTGGCCTGTGGGTGCTATTCTTGGGGTAAGTGAGGTACTGGCATGTTACAAGATGTTTCTTTCAGTGGGAAAATGCCAGCGTTAAAGAAAAAAGGAGTGACGCCTTTCCTCCAAAGCCTCCTATAAGTTGCAGGGTTGGATGCAGAGAGGGCAATGTCTGCTGTTGACAAGGAGGTTTAAAAAAAACTAGGAGCCCAAGGGAGGGCACTCTGGGAGAGGGCACTTAAAAGTTCAGGTAGTCTGATAAAGTTCAGATACACACCCCAAATTTTGAGTGCTTGTTCTGGATAGAATTTCTGAGTCTTTTGAAGCACAGCTGTCACAGATTACATTAGCTTACTGATAGGGAATTACCATCTGATCTATATCATGGGTCAGTCATAAATTCAGAGTGTGGAATGCCTTTCACTTCACTATGACACATATACCACAAGAGAAATTATGGCCAAGTGGTGTGCACACCGGACTGAGAGCCAGAGACTCCTGAGTGCTAATGTGTGTCAGGGACACCATAAACAGAAACTCACTTTCCCCCTTTGGCAGCTTTGAAGCATTTATGTTAAATGGGTAGTTCCCCTGAGCAGGTATTGGTTTTGTTTTGTTTTAATTCCTACCCTTATTTTCCTATATAAAATAGATCACTCCTCTCTAGAGGAGAACATCCAAAATAAAACAAAATCAATTAATCACACCTCTTGCTAGTAACCCACTGCAAAGTCTCTCATACTTTGCAGATTTCCACTTAGTTTGGCTCTCATGTTGCTCTGAAAGAAAAATGTATAAAAAAGACTATTTCTACTAGTACCGTTTACTGTATCACTTATGGATTATTTGTTAGACAAAGACTCCTGTTCAGGGCTTATATTCAGCTGGAGCTGTCTGGAGCGGAGCTCTGTTAAGTATTTTCAAACGCATGGGAGCCCTGACGCTATTCCAGGCCCATCACTTCAGTGCTCAGGCTGGGTGGTCATTTGGATGCTGCGTACTCTCTGACTGTTTTATGTTTAGCCCTTGGACCCTGCAGAGGGCAGAGCAACTGAGTAAGGAGACAGAAAGCTGAGATAGCCTCAGGCCTTCCACCTGCTTCCTATGGCGACCCATTATGGCAGGAAGCTATCCATCTTTTCTTGTAAAGATCAGCTCAGTTAGCTGAGCTGCTGGTGACTACAAAAACCTAAAATGGAGGTTAAAAACCTGACCAATCTGGGCTAAAATGAGATTGTGGGCAAGCATGACCCTAGGTAGCCTTTGCAGACTTTACGTTGGGGTGCTTATTTGAATCCCAAACTTCTTATGGCTCTGCTCTGCTATTGTATTCAAAATATCTAATAATTCACCAGAAGGCACCCAACCCTGTAACAGCTGATGACAGTACACAGCTCCAAGAAACACAACTGGTTTGGAGAATTATTCCTGGAAAAATATTTTCCAACTACTGATAACAAAGCAAACTTTGAAAGTTTGCAACTTTTGAACACCAGTCAAAATAGCCAAGCCCAAACATTCTGTTCCTCCTGGCTTGGATGGAGCTAACAGGAACCCATGTACATTTGTGAATAACAGCTAGTACGAACACGCTGTGTCTCCATCCAAAGGTTTAAATAGTCATCACAAAGAGCAGTCACAATGACTTTGAGCGTGCTCTGCTCAAAAAAGATTCAAAGGGTAGTAGGCATGTTAGCATCTCTTCACAGGTTCCCTATAGGTCACTTCATTGTTAGTTTAATGTTCGCTGCATTTAGTGCTGAGATGTCCATCTGTTCCTGTGACGTTGGCCTCCAGGGGAGCCATGCTGAGATAGCTTAAGCAGGGCAAACTGCAAAGAATGGGGCAGGCAAAGCCCTAAATAATAGTGGTTTTTCTTCCATGAGATATATCAAGCGAGCAACAAACAGCTTCTGATGACCTCACTGGTCATTCAGTAGACAAAACACAGTTCCCTTAAAACTATCCAGTTCTTTGGCTAGCACCCAGACAGCCAAGTCAAATATGATAGGGATTACTGAAAACCTTTATCCATCATATGTAAAAAAGTTCTACCAACCCCAACGGATCAGACACATTACCAAACAGGTCAAGGAATAGTTCAGATCTTACCAAAATACATGCTTAAAGCCAATGCTTATTAACTAAACTAACGTTTATTTGAAAAAAAGGAAAGAGTAACGGTTAAAAGGTCAGTATACATACACAGATGAAAATAACACTCTTAGGTCAGTTTCAAAGTAGAGATGATAACTGAATTGCAAAGTTCTTAAATTGCAAAGTCTCTGAAATTACCAAAATAGCTTGGGGGTCATCAGTCCTTGTTTGGAGCTTCTTTGTTAGAAATCCAGTCCAGAGAAATGAAGACTAAATAGTTCATGTGCAGAGTTTGTTTAAATTCTCCCATGAGAATTATCAGGGTGATTCCAGGCTGGTGCTGGGATCCTAATCTTGCAATCCAAACTTTCCTTGACAAACTTGGACAGATTTGATATTAAAAAGGATGAGTCCACTAGAGTCTTTTATAGATCCATGCAGGCTGACCTATATTTTCTTGGCAGCAGGTACCTCCTTGAACAATTAATAGATGATTACTTGGGACTCTGAAGTATCACCTCCTAGGTCTGTGCACACTGGTAACTATTTATATTAGCCCAAGATAATTGGCCATTTACAACCATTTACAGGTATTTACTACTTAAACTTCAAAGAGAAATAAAAACAATGGTATTGTTACATTTAAAGTTCCATCTACATGTTCATATGTTCCTTTTGAATTCTTAATCAATAGAACAGTGATAGACAGGAAAGCAGCTTATCTACATTGCTAACCTCTAACAAGAGATACGTAAACAACATCAGATAACTACCAACAATACACTTGCATATCAAAGCTGTAGTCTACTTACAAGGAACAACCCTCACTACCATTGTATTTTCCTATAATATATCTTTAAAGGTCAGATTTGGGTCATACAATTTGTAAAGTTGCTTGGCTTTTTCGGGCTTAGCGTCACAGTCCCACTGAGCTAGGTTGAGTAAATCTGTTCTCTGTCAGTCCCAATTCTACTCTATTTTGGAGGAGGAAATATTAGTGCAGTGGTTCTTAACCTTTCCAAACTACTGTACCCCTGAAGCCTGAGTCCCACCCCCACGGGGCTGAGGCATGTAACTTAGTTTCATGGCGCCCCTGTGGCTCCAGGCAATTGCCTTTCTTGCCACCCCCAATACCAGATCTGCACTTGCGACCCCTCTAAAACCCCAGGTTAAGAAACACTGTATTAGTGTGTTATAGACAGCAGCCTAAGGCCCCCCGGTGGGACAGTGGACCAGCATGGACAGGAGCAGAGGAGGCTGAGGAGTAGCAAGAACCAAAACAATTAAAAAAAATATTTTTCTTCAGCACCACACAGTGGGGAGGAAATGGGCGCCATTGAAAAATGGAGGTAGTAGTGGAAATGGTATATACCACACTTTCTGTTGTTGGTAAACTGATTGTGCCAGCAACAGGCCTTGATGTATAAATATTGACCAAACTGGTCAAACAGCATCCCACAAACTCAACTCTGTCTGAATTAAAGGGCTAATGTAGTTTAAATTGCACTCTAGTTGTGAAATAAATCCACACTGAATGAAACTGAAGAATATCAATGACTCCACTTTCTACTGACAGACTTTATCTTCCTTGTGCAGGATCCTGCTGTGTGCATCTTCCAACTACAGGCTACATTTTTAACCTTCCCTGGGAGAAAGATAAATTGAAGATGCAGAAGCTGTGTGACAGGTGTGACACTAACGAAGTTCTGCTTCATTTACTGCCAGCAGACTAGTTAAGAGAAAAGGAGCATTACACAGAACATCACAGCTTTCCTCTACTCCAGTAGAAACAGGGTATACTGTGTTGGAGGCCCAGTACAATTTGAGTTGCTTGACCTCTGTCCTACAGGCTTAGCATAGCATTTAATTGCTTGCTTGGCTATTCTGACCCCCGTAGCATGACATCTTTCAGTTGACAGAGACTGAATAACAGTATAGATGTCTCAGTTTCTGCATAGCACGGCACATAATAAGACAAAATACAGATACTGTATGCTTGCAGCTGCACATAGATAACAGTGATGGGAACAAGAACTTATCCTTGAATGTCTGGGGTACATTGTTTTATTGCCAAGGGGCATACTTTTACTCTGCCCCTCCTATCACCAGATGTTGTTTTGACGACCCCAATTATTATGGTAAGAATGGAATGTAGTTAAGGGTGGAAACCCAATGTAGATAATTAGCATATATGATAATGAGAAAAAGATAATTAGGTGAAGGTTGTTTATGGAAGGATATAAGTAGTTATCACTTAGACAAAGGGGGGCGCTCCATCAACACCTGACTCCGCGGGAGGTGCTGCCGGTTGGACCAGAGGCACTGACTCCCTGGCGGGGCCCCTGAAGAAAGCCGTTCCTGTATACAGCCTTCTGAGTGACTGCTTAGCTCTCCAGGCTTAGTGAGTATGATATATTGTAGTTAATTTTAGGCTTTGTATCTAACTAGTACATTTATAGAAAACCTTGCACATTAAACCTTATTGATCTGCAAATCGGGCGTACAGTGTCTCACTGGTATCCACACCGATCACAATGTGTCCAAAACCAACATACTGTAAGTGAAATTCCTTTTATTTTTGCCAGTGAACAAAATTGAAAGGAAACCTTATCAGGAAAATCTGCCATAAGCCTCTGAGGCAGCAGCTTCATTCATGAAAACCACAAGCCACATTTCAGTCCTGAGATAAGAAGAATAAAAAGGTATTTATAATCCTTTCAGCAGGAAGCAGTAAATTAACCTCCTGATCTAATGCATTTATTTTGTTTTGGTAACAACATGCTAGGAAATGTGACCCTAGCTTCTAACCTCTCAATTCACAAAGAGTTTTGTGCTTTCAGGGGGAAAAAAAGAGCTAAACGTTAAAGTAAAAATCTCTCACCTAAGTAACATCTATTTTCAAACCAGTATGTTAACAGCACTCTATTATCAGAACACAGTACCATGTGTGTGCTAGCCCAGTAATATCAGCTATTGTGAATGATCTGGGTGTGCAATTAACACAACACAGGAAGAACAGACATTTCAATGGGTTGTAAGTATATAGTTGTGTGGACATGGGGGATAGGCATCATGATAATGCAGTCTAGATAAAATCACATGACTTTTTTTCCTCTTCTGGCCAATCCATCTCACCTATTAAACACATAAATACCCTTTTCACCCAGTGCCCTCCAGGAAGCATATGGGGCATGACATGGGCAGGCACTTGTAGTCATATTCAGGCTTCACAAAACCCAAAGAGCTCCCTGCCTAAGTTCCTGCAGGTCTCCCAGTGAGTTCTGCTACTGAGTGCAAAGCTGCTTCTTGTGCTGCAGCCTCCTTACTATGACCTCTTTTCTTGTCCTTCCCCTTTTCTCTGGCCTCCATATTTCTCTGTCTCTCAGCTCTTTTTTCCTCATTTCTTCCTGAGGCTCTTTCTTCCTCATTATCAGCCTCCCAATTTCTCTTTGCCTTCTCTGGGTTCTATATTAACCCCTTTTCTCCTCCACCTCTTGGCCAACCACTACACTTCTTTAAACCCCCTTCTCCCTTTCTCCCAGCTTCTCTTTCTCTTCCTCGTTCATGGATTATTTCCCCCCATGTTCCCTGCTTTTGCTGCTGCCCACAATGGGTTCTGCGGAGCATAACCTCCATGTCCCAGACCTGGACCTAAGGATTCTGCAATAAAGGCTTTCCACATTTTAACTTCACCAAAACTAAACCCATGTGCTTGAAATCTTCACAGGTAGGATCTTATGAATCTTACTAGAAACTCAAAGCCATTCAGAGAAGGAGTTTGGTGAGACAGCTTATTTCATGTTTTGAGAACTACCCAATATCTCAGATCGCTTACACCACAAACTCCAAACTGGTTTGTTCCATTTCTCTCACGCAGGACCGGTGCCTTTAACGAGGTGGTGTGGCCCGTAAAGTATGTATTGATTTCCATGTACTTTACATGTACATTACAAACCCTGCATGTCTTTGGTTTTTTGTTTTTTGTTTATTAAAACAGAGTTTAGGAAATCCACACCTGTGAAGATGAACCTCCCCAGTTGTGCAAGTATAGTTCACGATGGACATATGCTTGCAGTCTTCGTTTGTAACTTGCCCATGCACAGCTACAAAAATGTTAGATTTCATCATGACATCTTCCTTGCGACATATCTGTTGCAGTTAGGTTCTATCACTGATGCACATATGTCCAGACCTACACATAATCCACTTATAAACACATAATGCACATGAAAGTGACACATTTGAATGCATTATACATGATGGGAATTCCCAGAGAAAAAAATGTCAGCTAGTTGGAGCTAAAATTGAACAGATGTATCAGTAACTTGGTGTGAGAATGCCGTAACAGAAAGGGCTGCAGAAAACAAAACTCTATTCTCAAGCTACATACATCACCTCACTAAAAATAGCCACAGAACTAACACTGGAGTGGCTATAGTGGCCATACTAAAATGTTAATGTGCCATCAGACAGCCCTATGATTCACCCTCCCTCTGCAGGAGACAAACATTAACGTGTGGCCTACCATAATTCACAGCTATGCCAAAGAAGTGGGAAAATCCAACTTCACCTTACAAAAAATAGCCAGTGCTGCTGGCAATTAAGGAGTGAGCCATCTTCCCATTCTTTAATAGTTGCGGTACCTGTTTATAAGGTCAGCAGAAACTCATCCACACCAAAACAAACCGCAGCCTTCTTTTGTAAACTTTACAAATATGGTGAATTTAAGATTTCCACAGCTGCAGATGTCTTTATAAAACTATCACTTCTCAAAATGCATTGTACTGAGCTTTTGGGTCTGTTGGCTAAAGAAGCTTGAGGCTGTAATCTAATAAATGTCTCCTTTTGTCCTTGGTTCCTGCTGCATTCAGAGAAGCAGAACTTTGTACATTCTTTGTAAATAAACAAGATTGCATCAAGGAAAAACGAGACACCTTCAGTTTCTACTATCATCCAGCACATGCTCAGGTCTTCACATTTTGACTAGCTATGTGGGTAAAAAAAGCAACAACAGTGTCTATATTTCACAGCAGCTGTGCAGCATTGAAAGGGGAATGGAAGTGTAGCCTCTAATTGCTTGGGTGACCTTAACTGTGCATTTCCTTGTGTCTAAATGTTTGATTTTTTAAAATAAATCTTACGTGGGAATTTCAAATCTTTACATTTTAAAAACAACTATATTATGTTAAAGCATTTCCCCCCAAAGTTAGTGACACAGTACGTTTTTCAATTTTAACTCCCGCATAAGGCAGTTTTCCCCCAGGAAATTATATGTCACTGCTTTTGTGGAATATTTCTTTCCCAAAATGAATACTATTTTATATTTAACTTTATTCTAATCTAATATCATACAAGCAATTTTGTTAAGAACTTACAATTCAGCTTCAGTTTGTACCATGCCTGCATGATAGGTTTTTGAATAAATGTACTGACCATCTACAATATTCAGATGAGAATTCATTTGTGCTACCTCACTGGGTGACTGATATATGCTACAGAAAATGTGAAATGTGGGCTAAAGACCATTATGCTGAAAAAAATAATCAGTATGTATGTCTTATAGTTGAAATTAGGGCCAACTACTCAGCAGCCTGCAGGCCACACGCAATTTGCATAAAATGGATCAGCAGATGCTCTCATCTTTTGTATACTTGGAACACTCTTGTGCATCCTGCCTTCTTCCCTGCTTTCATCTACACGTGAAACCCAAGTGTAGCGTTAGTAGGAGCCTTGCTGTGCATCACCAAGGTAAACACTCATCACTCAAAATGCTGTCACCAGGCCTTACATTAAAAAAATGCCTGTGCTCTAAGATAGCCCCATACTCCATTCTCTTCGTCCCACTATACATTTTGTGTCTAAATTGTTTAGACTGGAAGGCCACCAGGACAGGAACTGGGTCATGTTCTTCATCTTGTGTAGTCAGCATTCTACAGCTAGCACTTAAATCAGACTTACACAGAGGCATGGGAGTACAGGTGCCAAGATGCAAGACATGGTTGTGATCTGAGCTTTCTTTTTATGAACTCTGGGAGGAGGGTGCCTATGAACCATAATATAGAACTCTGTGATGATTTTGTGGGCCTTGACTGCAGGTATGAATCAACTCAGATGATAATACAATTAATAATAATTAGTAAATTATCTGCCAAAGTCAACAGCACTTCTTCCCTTTTCTGTTTTGTATTATTATCATCTTTTCCTGTCTTGTAGCCTCATTGGTTGGTGGACTTTAACTGACTGTTTACACAGACATTCTGGGGGAAACAATGAGTATTGTGCTCAATATCAGTGGGTGAGAGACGTACAATCTACTTCACATATACATTTTATATAGTGATAAAAATGTACCAATTAAGGTTATAAATATTTATCTGACTCAAAGAAAAAATGCAAAATTCTATCCTGCAACAAAGTAATGCAGTGGCCAAAGCAGGATTCCTTATGTCTAGTCCAACTAATTTAACACATTTTTCACAGTGGGGCATAGTAACAATCCACCTTAATGGAGAGCTTTTATGTCATGCACAAGGCTCCGAGCTGTGTCATACCATGCAAAGTGATTTAGCAACTCACTATCAAGCTAAAAGGCTGTACATTTTAATCTTCACCCTACTGAGAAACTTGATGTTAAATTATGATCCTTCAAAGTGAGTACTACACATGCACAGCATGTACAAGCATCAAAGATGAGGGTTTAGAAGGAGAGGGAATAGAAGTGTTTATGATGAAAATAATATTCATGATAAAACATTGAGGACTATAGGTACAGTTTTTTCTTGCACATCTTTTGACTATCCCATTGTTTAATTCTCCAGATGTCCCAATGTAAATGATCCTGTTAATCATCAGTTTATGTTGATTGCAGAGACGGTCTTTGGAAGTCTGAACAATACCATTGAAAACCATGATAGTAAAATAGTGCCAGAAGGAGCCTTTGTTGGATTTACCTAAGCAGTTGTTGTATCGTTTTCAGTGTACACCTTTAAATATATAAGGAATATACTGCTCTCTATAGCAAATACAGAAGATACACACAAACACATATGCTCATGGTGTACTCTATCATTCCTTTTGTTCTTTCACGCTGTGTTATTCTCTCAATATAAAACAAAGGTCATTCTGCCTGAAAGTATATAGTCTCTCTCTGTGTATGGAAAATGCATACCAGCAACAAAGAGTTTTGAGTGTGAAGAGGTTGAATATCACACAGGTCTGAAATTCAAGACTTGCTAAACTAACTAATGATAAAATTACATTGCTGCTCTGAGGGGCCAGCAATTATACAAAGGTCAGATATTTCATGAAGCATCAGCAGGGCATTGTGATTACAGCTACTGGTTTGTAATAGTCAATTATATAAAAGCCCAGATCTAATTAGAAAAAAAGACAAAAGTTATGCATATATAGTTAAAACCATTTAGTAACTGCACACTAGTTATTTAAAGCCATTGATCCAGTGTTGCAGCATAAGCTTTGCAGTACAGAATTGTCACAACAGGTGCAAACAGTTTTCCATCTAGTCCAGCATCCTGTGTGACCATGGCCAGTACCAGATGCCTCAGAAGAGGATGCAAGAAATCCCAAAGTAAACAAATATGGAGAAATTTACCATTATGGGAAGTTTCTTACTAACCTATCAGTCAGGGGTTACGTCCTGAAGCATGAAGGTTTATATCACTTAAAAATACATTTTATTTAATCCAATGTTCATATTGTCCATATTAGATCAAGGTTTTCCAATTTGGATGCCTAAAATTAAACATCTAAATAAGCAGCCTGATTCTCAGAGGTGCTAAACACGCTGGGATGGGGATCACTTTTGTAGTTCTGGTTCAGCTGAGGCCAAAATCTCAAGAAAACAGCTGATCTTGTGAGATGTCCACCATTTGGGGCTGAAATCTCATAAGCATAACTTTTTTTGCCATCATATTCTAACCCTTTAGTTTCTATTTGGTTTGAAAGTCTAAATCTAACCTAGATCTGAACAGTGTTACTTTGCCTCCTCTCTTCTTCAGATGTGTTTGCAGAGCAAAATTCACAAGGCTGTGGGCTTTGTGCAGGGAGCTAAGATGGGGACAGAGTTAGAATCATAGAATCCACATTCTTTTTGTAGTGGGGGGCCCAAAACCAGACACAATACTCCAAATGTGGCCTCACCAATGCCGAATAGAGGAGAATAATCACTTCCCGCGATCTGCTGGCAATGCCCCTACTAATGCAGCCCAATATGCTATTAGCCTTCGTGGCAACCAGGGCACACTGCTGGCTTATATCCAGATTCTTATCCACTGTTATCCCCAGGTCCTTTTCTGCAGAACTGCTGCCCAGCTTGTCGATCCCCAGTCTGTAGCTGTGCATGGGATTCTTCTGTCCTAAGTGCAGGACTCTGCACTTGTCCTTGTTGAACCTCATCAGATTTCTTTTGGCCCAATCCTCCAGTTTGTTTATGTCCTTCTGTATCCTATCTCTACCTTCCAGGGTATCTACCACTCCCCCCATCTTAGTGTCATCTGCAAACTTGCTGAGGGTGCAATCTACCCCATCTTCCAGATCATTAATGAAGATGTTGAATAAAACCAGCCCCAGGACCGACCCCTGGGGCACTCCACTTGTGACCAGCTGCCAGCTAGACATGGAGCCATTGATCACTACTCGTTGAGCCCTGTGCTCTAGCCAGTTCTCTATCCATTTTATAGTCCATTCATCCAACCCATACTTTTTTAACTTACTGATAAAAATATCTGTGAGAGACCGTAACAAAAGCTTTGCTAAAGTCAAGGTATATCACGTCCATCGCTTTCCCCATATCCACAGAGCCAGTCACCTCTTCATAGAAAGCAATCAGGTTGGTCAGGCATGACTTTCCCTTTGTGAATCCATGTTGACTGTTCCTGATCACCTTCCTCTCTTCCAAGTGCCTTAAAATGGATTTCTTGAGGTACCCGCTCCATGATTTTTCCAGGGATTGAGGTAAGGCTGACCGGTCTGTAGTTCCCCAGCTCCTTTTTCCTCCCTTTCTTAAAGATGGGCACTATATTTGCTTTTTTCCAGTCATCAGGGACCTCCCCCAATTGCCACGAGCTTTCAAATATAATAGCCAATGGCTCTGAAATCACATCAGCCAACTCCCTCAGCACCCTCGGGTGCATTGCAGCTAGGCATGTGCTCCTGATCACACAAAATTGGATTCAGTGAGTCCCTCTCTTTGCCCATCACTAATGGCCGCCCCTTCCTTAGTACTGGCCTCTTTTGTTCTAGTGCACAGCCCCTCCACTATGTGCAGGGGTGCCCAAGGGCTCCACCTCGAGCCCCCCCACACAAGAACCATAGAGATGTAAGGGTTTGGAGGTGCTTTAAAAGGCTCCCTGCAATGAGGTTATTTTCACTTATAACAGCTCCCACTCGGTATTTGTTCTTTAGCCACATCATACAGAGTTAGTGTTTTACACTTTTTTTTTTTTTGGGGGGCGGGGGGAATTAAGTGAGTCTGTCCAAAAGCTTAATTCTTCTTTGTTCTTCAGCTCTGTACACTTTCCTATTTACCAATAACTTTCTGGGTGTAAGAACTGAATGTAATATTCTAGAGTGCATCTGATCAAAGGCCTGTAGCTTCTCCAGGATTTACACTGACTTTTTGCTGCTATATCAAATTATAAAATTCACCTCAAATTTGCCATCCCCTACTCTCATTAGGCCTGTTGTGCCAGGAATGCTTTCCAAGTTTCTCCAACTTCTAGTATATCTGTACTTTGGATTATATTTTCCCACATGTTTTAGCTTTCATTCTTCCAGGTTTAACCTAATTTTGCTATCTCCCTGCTATTTTGACCTTACCAGTTCCTTCTGTATTATTTCCTTATCATTTCTCTTCATCATGCCTCCCTGTTTAGACTCATTGGCAAAATTAACATATTCTGTAACTACTCTTCCAATTCATGAACACATATGTTAATAAAATTATATCTAACCTCAATCCTTGCAGAACCCTATTAGACAGTTTACTCCACCCTTGATATAGTACTATTTATTGTTACATTTTGTTCATGATCCAGCCAGTTTACAATCTGTGTGACAAAGCTCTTAGCTAAGTTAATTTTAATTTTGTTGGTAAGATTTAATGAGACAGACATGGTATCAAATATTTTACTAAAATCAAGTTGGTTTCATCTGCTGGATTCCATTACTAATTAATTAATGTTGAAATTCTAGTCGTTTGTCCATCATGATTTGTTCTCTTAAAATCACTGTTGCCTATTCTATTATTAGGGCCAGGATTAGTGCTTTATTTGAACACTCCAAAATGTAGTAGGCAACATACAGTTGTCACATTTCCTTGAACCAATACTTGTTTGGAAGTACAATTTTGCTGTTTGATTGTGTACTTTTCCCAGGCACAAATGAAGGTCCAAAGTTTGAAATGCTGACCCTAGACGTTTGCAGATATTTTTTCTCTGCACATTCATGCCATTATTTTTAGAGATTTGAAATTAGATTTGCCAGATGTTGTTTGCCCTGATCACACTGTTAACTGATATAGGCAATGGTGATATAGATTAGCACCAGCCAGGGAGATAAGAGTTAAACAATTAAACAGTAATGTATTTTTCTTTGGGTGCCTCCAGACAGGCTGTGTTTTTTGCTGTGTGGGAAATTGTTGGGATTGGCTCTGTTCAGGGACAATGCATGGCATCAGGAGCAGGAGACAGCGGAGTAACACCAACCTTTGTATTGTCATCTTACTGCCTGTCACAGGGTGGCAGTACTGTCCCATTGCCTCAACCTGTCAACAGAAGGTGGAATTCTGCAGGAAGTTAATTTCTGCTGACTCACTGAGGCATGTGTGGTTTATTAAACATCCTGAATGTGAGCCCCAATATCAACCCTAAGCATCCAAATATCACATCAGATCCTCCTCCCCCCTCTGCTCCCGCCCAGGAATCACGAGATTTTAAATAATAATACATTTTGGAGAGGTTTCATGTTTTTTGAGGCTTTAGGTTTCATGTTTTCAAACTTTTTTTCTGCAGTTATGAGGGCTAAAATCGTGTGTGTGATTTAAGAAAATAGTAAGAGAAGGGGAAATGACATCACTGAAGCTGAATGGCTGTTTGGGCCTTTAGCTTTGTGCTGAAGCTAGCAAAATCTCCAGACATTGCTGCTCCCTGGCCCACCCAAAAAGCCTCTCCTAATTCTTAGATGGATACTTCATATAAAGAGACCAATCTGAAGAATTATTTCCAGGAAAGGAACTTACAAGGCAGCGAGACTGCAGAGCAGGCTGAGCTGGAAAAATCCAAGATGGCAGGTCCTTCAGGGCAGGAGAGGAGCAGGAAAGAGGGGTCTCTGTCACTAAAGAAGATTTTGGTGAGCTAATTTCCAATATTAGATCCCGAAAATCCTCCCGAGATGCCACAGTGGATGAAATTAAGGCTGATCTCAATGAAACAGGAGGGAGTGACTGGTCTGGAACTGGAAACAGACATGGGGGAGAAAGTGGAGGCAAAGGTTCTGCTGCAGAATGGAATTCAGATCCCAGAGAAGAAGAGAGCAAGATCCGGCAGAGAACGTGGAAGATATGGAGAAATGTGAGAGGAGAGAACCTAAAGATTAGGGGTCAAGCTGAAGGAGTGGAGAAAGGGGATCCAGTACAATTTCTAAAGGAGGCTGCATGTATCTTCTTATACCCAGGAGCCTGTGACTAGTGGTATACACTGACAGACAGTCTTCTTAAAACAGGGAGGCTTACTTAGCAAATGGAACAAAGCACCAGATAAAATTATTTTAAAACAAATAGCCTACATGCGTGTTTGCTCATCGGATGTTACAGTTCCCTGCAAGCTAGGTTCGATGGGTTTCACTCCTGTGTTACAGAAACAGGACAGATCCAATTTACATAATTTTAGCTAGCCTGAGAGCCCTGCATCAGAGCACTGATGCAGCTGCGCTGGTGTAATGTGTCTGGTAAAGATGCTCCAAGCTGACTGGAGAGAGCTCTTCTGTTGTTTTAATAACTCCACCTCCACGAGAGGTGGTAGCTATGTCAGCGGGAGAAGCTCTCCTATTGACATAGTGCTGTCTACACATGGATTTTTCACACCCCTGAGGGACATAGTTATACCGAAGTAAGTATATAGTTAGACCAAGCCTCACTTTGCCTTCCAGAGGGTGTGTCCCCTAGATAGTTCCCACCCCCTCAGGGAAACTTCCTTATCTCAAAGTCCCACCCTCCCTATGTAAGCTTCAATCTAATCACTATGTTCTCAAAGGACTTTGTTACAGGGCCTTAGGTGCGAAGGCCTCCACACCCCTGAGCGATATAAATTATACTGACCTAAATGCCAGTGTAGACACCACTCAGGGCTTGTCTTCACTTACCTCGGAGATTCAGTGACAATTGACCGGAGGTACGCAAACTACGCAAAAAACTTGTGTAACTCCCATCGACTTCTGTGCTTCTGTTCTGCATGCCATCTTCACTGCACTGATGGAAACTGCGTTCCCGTCAACGTAGCATTACGCCACTTGAGAAGGTGGTCTTAATTCATCGATTTCTGGATCGACTGAGCAGATCTTCACTGACCGCTCAGTCAATCCAGAGAAATCAATTTGACAGTGGCAAATTTGCCGCCGTCAGTGAAGACAAAGCCTATGTCTCATAGACTATAAGGTCAGAAGGGACCATTATGATCATCTAGTCTGACCTGCACAATGCAGGCCACAGAACTTCACCCACCCACTCCTGTAATAGACCCCCTAATCTATGACTGAGTTACTGAAATCCTCAAATAATGATTTAAAGATGTCAAGGTACAGAGAATCCACCAGCAAGTGACCCATGCCCCATGTTGCAGAGGAGAGCTTCTTCTGCCAACATAGCTACCACCTCTCACAGAGGCAGGAGTTATTAAGCCGGTGGGAGAGCTCTCTCTCCCATCGGTTTAGAGCATTCCCACCACAGGAGGAGCCGCTGTAAGTGCTGTAGCGTAGATGAAGTCTGAGTGGAGGAGGGATAGAAAGGGGGAAGGAGGGGAGGGTGATTCTTACCTCAGATTAGCTAACTTGTGTTAAAATAACAGTGAAGGCACGGTGACTTCGCTTTTAACCCTCTTAGCAGCTCAGGTTCAACACCAGGGTCCACTGAGGTTTTAAGAGGTTTTAAGTGGAGCTGCTAACCCAAGTTAAAAGCTAAGTTGATATGTCTTCACTGGTATTTTAACTCGTGTTAAGAACACACCTTTTTTTGCAGTGTAGACGTACACTCAGGCTGGTTTTTCCTAGGAGACCAGATAGGCCATCTACAATGATGCCCCTGTGATGGCTGCTGCATTTCTAACTATATTAGAAAAAAGAACAAGTAAGCAGCTCCTGCTTTTGTGATGAATGCATGGACTGTATAGCACACTCAGCATAAAACGGATTATTTTTATGAAGCTGCAGTGAAAACTAGCTCATAATTCTCCCATGTGACTGAAACAAACCTGGGATTTGTCATGAAGGTGGATTACTAGCTGAGCACCAAAACTCTTCTGTGGAGATCCTAGCTGCTATAATAATTGGTACTTTTTAAGTCAATAAAGTATGTCGTCACCGGTGTGGAGTGCAAGCCCAGAAAGGACCATTATGTGAGCACAGGCCTGTGTAGGGTGCTTATGCACTCAAAAAGAGGAAAAGCCTTCTTTCTATGTTGTAAACCCAAGAGCTAGCCCCTCTGCCATAGACTACCCACAGGAAAAAGATGCATGTATACGAGTCCACAACTTAGGAATAGAGGCCTTACTGACTATATTTTTAAACAAGATTCCCATCTCTCCTCTGTACTTAAAATGTGTGGCCGTATCCATAGAACTGATGGCTGATACTCATTATTCCCAAATTAGCGTTAGTTGCGCTGGGATGAAGTTTTTAGGGATGCTACTGCATGGGGGAAGAGCACGTACTCAGAATAAACATGGATTTCTATTTTTTGGTTTATAACATTATTTTTGTTATATGATAATGGGTACATTAGAAATGCGGTACATGGATTAAATCTGCCTGAGATCCTGGCACTGGGTGTACACACTGGCCCCTGTCTTCTGGCCCCATCAGGACTCTCACTGGGCCAGGCTGTACCAGGTCAGTGACCTGGCACTTTATCTTTGAGGCTATAATTTTGTTCTGCAGAATCTCAGTTCATTCTCTATTTAGTTTTTAAAGGTAATTCTCTAGTCCACGTGGCTGGGGAGGAAACCTTGAAAATGTGTGCAGGGTGCTGGCCTGCATTTGTAAAAAGCCTGAAACATTGTCTCACAGGAGTAGAATGCCTGATTCATCTCAATGAGGTGTTAACTCAGGTAACCCCTTCAAGATGTGTCAGAAAGGAGAAAGCATCACAGATCCCCCCAATCTACTGTTAATGGCATCTCATTTTGCTGCCATGAGTGGATGGCATTTGTGAGCCATCACCCCTTCTCCCCCCTCCACAATCCAGCCACAAGCTAAAAGGCTAGAGAAGAGGAGCAGAGCCCTGTGGTGCAGATGAGTCCCATCAAGGGGGAGCCAACCCCACAAAGCCCAACAGGGTATCCATTTCCCGCTTTAGAGGATTCAAGTCAGTCTGAAATTTAGGAGTGCTCCTGGATTCCTTGCTGTCAACTAGTCAACTAGGAGACTGTTCCATCCAGTGGAGGATGACCTGGTTTCAATTATATACATGTTTGCTAGGGAGATCAGTGCTCCCCTCCCTCTGGCTCCAGCAGGGACCCCAGTGCCTAGGGATCCAGGCAGAGCGCTTTGCCATGCTCCCTGCTACAGCCAGTGGGAGGGGAGCACTGATCTCCCAACCTCTTGGCTGCAGCAAGGAGCCTGCACTGGTCTTTTAGCCCAATGGCAATATGCTCCGCCTGGGTCTTTAGGCAGCAGCTCCCTTCTGCAGCCAGTGCGAGGGGAGCAGCGGACCACTTTGAAAGACCATGAGTTGGGAATCACTGAGTTACAGTGTTCAATGCATTGAATGAATCAGGAAAGACAGTATGTATGTAGTGTTGTTGTAGCTGTGTCAGTCCCAGGATATAAGAGAGACAAGGTGACGAGGTAATATTTTTCATTGGACCAACTTCTGCTGGTGAGAGAGAAAGTTGGTCCAATGAAAGATATTACGTCACTCACCTTGTCTCTCTAATATCCTGGGACTGACACAGCTACAACAATACTGCATACATAATGTCTTTCCTGATTTTTTCAACAGCACATTGAACAGATCACCTGATACAAGGCATTTTAAAACTACTGTCAAGGCAGCTAGCAGGGGAAGGACTCAGGGAGGGGTTAGGGGAGTAGGAGGGAATGTAGCTGGGGGAGATACTGGTAACGAATTATTTTAAGCAAGTCCAGTAATGCGTACCCAGGAGCAGGTGATAAGGGATAATATTGTACCTGTTTCTAGCCTTCATTGTAGATAATCTCTTAATGCTGAGGTGCTACATTGTCCTTAACCAGTTTAAAATGGTAAGGCAAATCAGATAACACACACAGAATATCAGACGTGAACAGAAGGTGACACAGAAGGTGCCATTAATATATTGTATATTATGCTGCCTATTTATACATAGCAAATGAACGTGTGGGTAGAGAAAAAATAAACATCTGTAACCTCACTATAAACTACAGCAAATATGCAGCATTTTTGGTTAATTTAATACGATGGCTAAATCAGGAAAGCATTTCTCCTCCTCCTCAGCAATTTGTATATTCTTTAGCCTATGAAAGATTTCACTAAAATGCCTGAGCAGCATTAAGAAGCCTGCAGTGGATTCTGAACAATGGATATCTAAACAGAGATCTGAACAGCATTTTCCCAAAAAGGGAAATTCAAAAGAAAAATGCATGTCACCGATATAAATCTCTAATATAACCAGAACCCAGTTTGCTGATTCACTTCCTAGTCATTCAGTCAGTCATAGCGAAAATACACATATATCTATATATTAAGAAAAACAAATTAAGAACATCCTTCCAATTTGTGTGAAAAGAAGTTGAATATAGATAACTCACCTGGGCAGGAGAGATATTCGAGAAGGGAGCAGCTGCTATATTACAAACTGAAAAGGAGTTGGGCCTACAGCATATATATGCAATATGCACAAAGCCATCTTTGGCTGTTTTCAGGAGAGAGGCAGGGGTGCTGCAGGAAGATACCACAGAATCCTTATATGGCAAGAAGACAGTGTGGAGCAGCATGCAAAGCAGGATGAATTAAATGTGCAGATTAAATGAACAGCTTGCTTTTTGTACTTCAGTTAAGTTCAAAGCCTTCTGACCAACCACTTTGAACAGACTTGGCAATGAAATAAATGACAACCTAGCTCATAAAACCCTCATGCAGGGAAGCATTATGCAAGGTAAAATTGATCTCTTTATATATCCCTCGCCTTCACTTTTGTTCAGGGCTTGAAAAAAAATTACTGGACACTGTTAGCTAGAGGCAGATGCTAAAGAGGTGGGGTCCTGTACCGGTAATGCAGGGCCTGGGTTGGAAGCTCAGGGCTTCCCAGCCTGACTATTAGAACAAGCCACAAATGGGATTTCCTAACAGGTTTACATCTGAGGATTGTGAAGGTGTCTTCTCTTTTGTGTAGGTCTTAAACAGTGAATTCTGGTAAGGTAGAAAGTGTTATCCTAGTGGTTAGAGTATAGAACCAGGAGACAAGGCTTCTAAATGTGGCTCTGTTACTGACTTGCTGTTATCCCTATACAAACCCTTTGAAGGCACTGCTGTTGCACAAGTACCACTGAAGATATAATATGAAGACAATGGTGTATATGGCATAATTTGCCCTATACAATTAGCGATGATACACAAGAAGTTAAAAACACAGCTTGACTTTCAACCCCCAGACTGAGACTACAAAACAGGCAGACTTTTTTTTTTAATCTACTTGTATTTTGAGGACATCTGAAATGTGTATCACTGGGAGACAATAATGGAATCCCACAGGTCATTTTTGCAGAGTTGCTATGCACTGCAACAGCCAAAAGGTTGACCCTTTCAAAATGAAATACATGTGGAAAGATTTTCAGAGAAAGGGTGCCTGACGTTAGGGATGTCAATCTGTACTCTGGCTCCTCAGTAAGTGGTCTGATTTTCAAAGATGCTGAGCACCCTGGAGCTCCCACTGAAGGCACTGGGAACAGGTGGGTGTTCCAGTATTGCCAACCCCAAAGGTTCAAAAACCATGATTCAGACCCCTCAAAATCATAAGATTGGCCCCCAGATCACAAGATTTATATATATGACAATGAATCTCCCAAGTTTAGAGTAAGATGATGTTGCCCCTCACTGCAGTAGCTCTGACTCTGATGTCTGCCTGTCCCCTACCCAGAAATTAATCTTGCTCGCCAACCCCCAAATCGATTGTTCACTCCCAGCCCCCATCCATTCTTCCCCCACATCTGCCCTACCCAGTCCCCCCCGCCTCACCTCTATTTCTTCTGAAGTTCCTGGGCCTCTTCCCTCCCTCTCAGAAGTCCGGGGAGGTTGCAGGATGATTCCCACTCCCTCTTCCCAGGCTGGGTGTTGGAGAAAGGGAGAGGAGAGGGGGAAGGAGGTATTAGCTTTTCAGGGAGAGGGAAGAGCTCTGCTTGCTTCCTGCAGCACCCCTGATTGGTTGCTTTTCCCCCAGAGGTGGGAAAGAGGGAAGGCCAGCCAATCATAGTGTGTTTACCCCCTAGGCAGGGATGAAATTTGTAAGGGGGTTGGAGTGTCTCTGTCATTGTGGGACTGACTTCACCCCTGGCTGAAATCCCGTCACTTGAGAAGAACTCATCAGAGTTGGTAACACTGGTTTTCAGTACCTTTGAAAAATCAGGGCAGTTATTTAAGTGCATAAAGACTAACTTCATCACCCCATTTTGAAAATTATGGAGCAGGCAGACAAATGTCAGCATCTGATGAAGTGGGTTGCAGCCCATGAAAGCTTATGCCCACAGAAATTTGTTAGTCTTTAAGGTGCTACCGGACTCTCGTTGTTTTTGCTGTATACAGACTAACACGGCTACCCCTTTGGAGCAAAGTTAAGGCCAGTCTCTGCTTGTCCCTTGTGGAGGTGAGCTGAAGGGGTTTGAGGAGGAGTGCACATTGAGCCTTCCTCTGCCTTTCATAGGCACTGAGAACAACTGCACTGTCCTGAGTCTTTCACAGCTCTCCTGGGCAGTGTGACTCTGCAACACTCCAAGAACACAGGCATTTAAATGAACAAGACACATTTAAGAGGACACGCCCTTATTTCTTGGAAATTTCAGATGAATGCCTTTTTGTTTTTAGACTCTTGTACAAAACACCTAACACTTGTCATATGCTGTTCTGCGATCAGCTCCCACCTCCCATTTCTCAAATTTTCCAGCAGGCACCTTTGTGCTTTCTCCCATATCACCCTTGTGAGTGGGAGGAACTTCTTGCAAAAATCAACAAGGCAACTAGCCTCCTTTAAATCTCTCCTTAAAGCACAGCTGTGTAGTGATGTCTATATTTAATGATTAAATGCCTGGGGTGGCATAACCACTGCTTATTACATTAATTGTAACTATCTGACTGTTATCTTGTTCTTATTTTAGCCACGTGATGTTTTCACTCTGATGCTTAAATTGTAAGCTCTTTGAGGCAGGAACTATCTTTTTGTTATATACACGTATGCTGCCTAGCACACAGGAGTACAGATCTTTGTTTGGGGCTCTAGGTTCTAGAACCATTATGTAGTAAAGACAGCTGCAAATGATGGAGGCTCCCACGCAGGGAGTAGGGCCCCTGATAGGTCGGAACTAAGAGTGTGGACTGAGGGGTTTCTTGACTGCAAACACAGGGGCTAGGAAACTGGTTTGCAGTCTCTGCTTGTTGGAGGCAGAAAGTTGTGGGCATGTCCCTTAGAGGAAGTAGAGAGACAAAACTCCTTGGGTACAACAGAGCTTGCTGGAGAGCACATGTTGGGTTTTCTGAGCAAGGAAACTATCAATTGTTTATTCCTACTATGTTCAGGGAAACAGGACAATGTACATTTGTTGTAACTAAACAAAATTACACCAAGATCATAAATGATTAATATAATCCATTTCTAATCCTAACAAACATTAACAACACTACAAGCACCAGCCCAAAGGGGCAACTGTAATAATTATTATACTGCTTTTGTATGGATCATTTATATGTAGTTACTTCTTCTTGTTATTTTTAATTATTTATATAGTGCCAGAAGGCTGAAGGACACTATACCGGCATCATAAAAACCCCAGGATCATGCCTTAAAGAGCTGACTATAAAAAGTATTCTAATGTTTTGGCAATACAATAAATACAGAATGCTACATCTCAGACTGAGACATTACTGTTTACTATATTTTGGAGGCAGGCTGTGTATTCCAACAAGGTCAAAGAAAATAAAATTTCCTATTCACAGAACTCAGTCGAAACTTTGAAATTAAAATATTTGCTGAAGATGGGTTTTCTGTACTGGCCAAGAACTGGTTTCCTTTAGCTGCAAATCAGCCAGCTGACATAATTTATTTGGACTATCAAAAAGCATTTCACAAGTCCTTTGCAAAAGGCTATTAAGGAAACGAAGTAATTATATGGTGAGATTTTAAGTACTGCCATGGATCAGAAACTGGCTTAGAGACACAAAACAGAGAGTGAGAGCAAATAGTCACATATTTAACATAATAAAAAAGTAAGACACCCCAGCAGTCCATACTAGGACTAGTGTTGTTTAACGCAGTTATTAGGGATCTGAAAAAGGGTGACTAGTGAGATGATATTTGCAGTTGACAAATTACTTACAGCAGTCAAGACAAAAGACAACTGAGGATATTAAGTGGGATCTAACATAGTTAAGGGCAGTACAGTAGCCGATGAAGTTCTGTGCAAGCAAATGCAAGGTACTGCAGATTTGAAAGAATAATCTGAACTACTCCTACATCTTGATAGGCTCTAAATTAACTGTAACCATCAGGAGTATAACTGTGGACAGCTCAATGAAAATCTTTGTTCAATGTGCAGTGGCTATCAAATAAGCAAAAAAAATGTTGGATACATATATAGAATAATATTGAAAGTACGGTTACCTCTTTTGGCCTGAGTGGTTAGCCAATATTTGGGGTTGCAAGTTTTTCTGATAGGAGGAGAAATTGATCATAGTCAAATATTTATTTGATGCAGTCCTGTTTATTTACAAAGAACATATACAAGGTTCTGTGTCCCAGATCTCAGTAGGAATCAAACTGCTGGAGGCAGCTTCTTTGTTTACAATTCCAAGCTTTCGCCAGCCAGCACGTGGCCCCCAAAGCCCCCTCTTTTTTGCTTTCTCTCTGGGTCACATTTCTAGTGCTTCTCTAGCTGTCTACTTGACTATTTGGCTGATTCTATCTGCCTGTTTTCTGGCTGCTTCTGTCCCCAGACACACGCTGCTTCACTAAATACCCAGCGAAACCCCTCTACACACATAGCTCAGTTTCTGGTCTGTTTTCTATATGTCAGTGTTTTGGGTGGCTGCTCCTACTGTTTCAGCCTATCTTACTCCAAAATGGAGCTTAACTGCTTCTTACAATTTATCCTCCCTGAAGGGCAGTTGTTACACTCAACTGATTCAGCGAGATTTCATCCAGCCTCCATCATAACAATACTATAATGCTATTATATAAATCACTGGTACATGCTCACTCAGTATACAGCGTTGTCACTCTTTCACAAGGAAGATATAGCAGAAATAAAGGGGTTCAGAGAAAGGTTACAAAACTTATGAGAGGCATGGAGAGACTTCCGTAAGAGGAGACGTTGAAAAGATTGCAGCTCCTTATTTTAGAGGAGATGAATAAAGTGGGGCATGGAGAATATACACAAACTGATAAATGGATAGAGAAGGCAAACTGGGTGCTCCTATTTACTCTTTCGAAAAATGCATATACAAACCTTTCTAGGAATAATGAGACCCCCCTCCTCAGTTACATTAGATAGGATTAGAAATAGATATTTTAAAAAGGAGGTAAGCCTTCAAGCTTCAGGGTCAACCAAGCTGTAACAGACAGGCATTAGCACAGGTTATTCCACAGTTGTTGACTATGGGGTTCCTTGCACCTTCTTCTGATGCATCTGGTGCACTTGTCTGATCTGTACAGCAATTTTTAATTTGTTCAGGAAAGTTCATATAGCTAAGAAAGAAATAGGCATTTGGGTGAAAAATAGTGCACAGCATTGTTCTCATCCCTTAACACAAATATAAATATACAGCATCTATGCTTCTGTGAATTCAGTCCATTTTTTAAAAGTCTGTATCAGGTGAATATGTTGCATGAATTCTCTATGTATATCTATTTGTAGGGCTCTTTTCTCTCTCTACAAGAAAATCAGATAATAAACTTCTGTTCTATAAAGTCAGTGCTTAGTCTATGAGGCCAGATTCTCTGAGAGCTGATCTTTTAGCTCAGGGGGCCAGAATATGTCCATAAGTGGCCAGCAGGCAATTCACCTGATACAGGGGAACTCCTTGATGGCATAATATTGGGGGAGATGATACCTGACAGATGCACCCCACCAAAGCAGGACACATCTACGTGGGGAAGGGATGTGGTGGAACAAAGCTCCATCATGTCTCTCCTCCACAGTCTATGTTAGTAGCATAAATTAAAGCAGCTCCAAGTAGCAAACAAAAATGAAAACATATATACCCTGTGATATGAAAACTTGCATTTTCTTAGTATGCATTCTGTGTGTTCAGTATAGCTAAGAAAAGTGAGGTCTTCAGTTACTTTCATTTTCAGTTCAAATAATGCAATTCAATGGCGCCTGCTACAGAACAAAGGTCCCACTCATGCTGCAAAATTATTTATTTAGTGGCATCTACAAATTTTGGTTATCATGAAGAGTTATGAAAAAAGATTAATTTACTCTTTTGGTATTTAATATATAGTAGATGGAAACCAAACAACACTAGTAAATTTATTTCAGGAAAGCATGTATAACTTACAACCTGTAGTACTAGAATGAGTGTATTTGGATATAAAGTTATTACAGGCCTCAATCTTTTACATCAAAATTAATTCCATTCTTCATGCCCAACAGTGGAATTTTTAGTTAAATATAATGATGATTTTTATGCACAAAGTGGAGATGTGTGTTTGGGTTCAGATCTGAGTAAAGCAAGCAAGCAAGATAACAGGTCTTATTTTAACCCATCCATAATCAGGCATAAACACAAATCACTGCATGTGCAAAATTGCAAATAATTACTGGGCAGAAGGGAAGGTTTCTTTTTCAAATCTTTCCTGAAGATTTGGGTGGCATAGATGGTACCTACTTGCCCTGAGAAAGGAGCTGGAAGGCCAGGTGGCTTTAAAAAGTTGGTTTTACAAACAGTAGATCCTGCCAACCTTGTCTCCTTCTTTGGGAAGATAACTGATTTTGTAGACAAAGGAAATTCAGTAGATCTAATCTACCTGGATTTCAGTAAGGCATTTAATACAGTTCCAAATTTATTATTAATTTATTAGTTAAATTGGAGAAGATGGGGACTAATATGAGAATTGAAAGGTGGATAAGGAACTGGTTAAAGGGGAGACTACAATGGGTCATACTGAAAGGTGAACTGTCAGGCTGGAGGGTAGGTTAGAAGTGGAGTTCCTCAGGGATCAATCTGAGGACCAATCTTATTTAACATTTTTATTACTGACTTTGGCACAAAAAGTGGATGTGCTAATAAAATTTGTGGATAACACAAAGTTGGGAGGTATTGCCAATGCAGAGGAGGACCAGAATATCATACAAGAGGATCTGAATGACCTTGTAAACTGGAATAATAGAAATGGGATTAACTTTAATAGTGCAAAGTGCAAGGTCATGCATTTAGGGACTAACAACAAGAATTTTTGCTATAAAATGGGGAGGTATCAGTTGGAAGTGACAGAGGAAGAGAAAGACCTGGGCATATTGGATGATCACAGGATGACTATGAGCTGCTTTTGTGATGTGGCAGTGAAAAAGGCTGATGCAATCCTAGGAGACAGTAGAGACAGGGAGGTGTTAGTACCATTATACCTGGCACTGGTGAGACCTCATCTGGAATACTGTGTGCAATTCTGGTTTCCCATGTTTAAGAATGATGAACTCAAACCAGAACAGGTGCAGAAAAGGGCTACAAGGATGATGTGAGGAATGGAAAACCTTCCTCATGAGAGGAGACTAAAAGAGCTTGGCTTGTTTAGCCTAACCAAAAGAAGGTTCAGGGGAGATATGATTGCTCTCTATAAATACATCCAGGGAGGGATAAATATCAGGGAGAGAGAGGAATTATTTAAGTTCAGTGCCAATGTGAACACAAGAACAAATGGATATAAACAGGCTATCAGCAAGTTTAGGCTTGAAAGTAGGAGAAGGTTTCTAACCACCAGAGGAGTGAAGTTCTGGAACAGCCTTCCAAAGGGAACAGTGGGGGCAAAAAGCCTAACTGGCTTCAAGACTGAGTTTGATAAATTTATAGAGGGGATGGTATAATGAGACAGCTTACAATGGCATGTAGCAAATATCTTCAATGGCTGGTGATGGGACACTAGATGTGGAGGGCTCTGAGCTACTACAGAGATTTCTTTCCCAGGTGTCTGGCTGGTGGGTCTTGCCCACATGCTCAGGGTCTCACTGATCGCCCCATTTGGGGAATAGATGGACCTAAGGGTATGTCTACACTGCACACTGAGCCCAGATCTATAGGACCTGGGTTTATAGACTTGGTGTTTCCAAGCTTGTGTTTGAGTGTCCCCCTGCATTGTAAATCTGGGTTTACAATTGCTGTACCTGGGTCTCACAGCCACTTTAACGTGTCCATAGTGCACCATACAGAGCTTCTGTCTCGGGCTCTGTGGCTTGAGCTGCGTCTATGCAGCAAAATGACAGTGTTTGGACCAGAGTGACAATAGGACTTGGGCTCTGACCCACCCCTCTAGCAGGGTCCTGATCTGAGTCAGACTGATTTGTGTGTGGATGGAAGCAAGGCTTGGGCTCAAACCTGAGTCAGACTTAGTGTGCATTGTAGACATACCCTGAGTCTACTAATGAGTAGAATCATGGAATCAAAAATATAAGGTTAGAAGAGACCTAGAGAGTTCATCAAGTCAAGTCTACTGTGCTGAGACAGAACTAATTACATATAGATGATGTTTGGCACATGTTTATCCAGCTTGTTCTTGAAAGTCTCCAGTGATGGAGATTCCCCATTGTTTCTTGGATATATCTCCCTTTCTGCAGATTAAGCCTATTACTTCTTGTCTGTGGACTTCCATGACATTAAGAACAATTGATCAATGTCTTCTTTATAAGAGCCCATAAAATATTTGAAGACTGCTATGAGGGTCTCCCTGTAGTCTGCATTTCTCAAAACCAAACAAGCCCAGCTTTTTTAACCATTCCTCATAGGCCAGGTTTTCTAAACCTTTCATCATTTTTCTTGCTGTCCTCTGGATTCTCTCCAATTTGTCCATATCTTTCCTAAAGTGTGGCAATTGGACTCAGTATCTCAGCTGAAGGTTCATCAGTGATAAGTAGAGTGGGACAATAACTTCCCATATCTTACATATGACCTTTCTGTTAATATACTCCAGAATTATGTTAGTCTTTTTCACAACCGCATCACATTTTTGACTCATATTCAGTATGATTCATGTCATATTTGGACAACTATAAATCCCAGATCCTTTTTCAGCAGTATTACCATCTAGCCAGTTATTCTCCATTTTGTAGGTGTGCATTTGATTTTTCCTTCCTAACTCAAATACTTTGCACTTGTCTTCATCGAATTTCATCATGTTGATTTCACACCAATTCGCTAATTTGCCAAGGTATTTGAATTTTAATAATTCCTCCAAAGTGCTTGCAACCCCTCCATGTTTGGTGTCATCCGCAAATTTTAGACGTATGCTCCACTATTGCAGCTGCTAATGAAAACATTGACTAGTATTGAACCCAGGACTGACCCCTGTGAGAATCCACTAGATACGCCATCCCAGTTTGACATAGCAGTACACTGTCTACTCACACTATTCCTAATGTTCCAAATGCTGCTTTCAGTTATGCCCTTGCAACCTAAAGTAATATCAGTGAGCCTTCCTAAGGGCTTGAATTCAGAGCCTGATGAATTGCACTAAAATAGCTGCAGAGTTTAGGCCCCAATCCTGGGATTAGAACTGCGTGGATCCACAGTCACCTGAATGCATCTGATTGGAGGGCTGGGCCTAAATGAACAAGACAAGTATATGACCACATCATTCACATCTAGGACTGTGCATAGACTCAACCAATAAATCTGACACTCAGTAGCCTAAGGATCACAGGTTGGACAAGGTCAGTGTGGCCCATAAGGTAAAACTGGCCAGGCATACCAACAGGTGATCAAACTGGACTATCCTAAAGGATCTCACATCCTGCACACATGCCCCCTGTGTCAGCGAGCCTGGGACACAGTTCTGTTACACCACTGTCTTCTGCTATTACCTTTCTAGAACTGAAGTTCCTCAGGGGCAGGGAGAGGTGTGTGTGTGCGCTCTAGATTCCTTCTCAGTTCTGTGGCTAAGTGCCATAACTTATCCCATTATCATACTCCCATAGTAAAGTAGTTCACCTCATTTCTTATTAGTCACCCAGAAATGAAAACATGCTTTGCAGATGCACAATGTCTGTGGTGTATTGTTTTCATGAGAGCAAGAGCACATTGCAATATCTCATTTTAAAAATATGTCAGGGTTGAGTGGCCCAAAAACTGACAGTGTCCCTGTATTAAATAAACCTAACAAGGGATAAAACAAGATGATTTGACATCTGTGGGGGCTCTCTACAACCATGAGATAGGGCAGTGAATTTGAGACCTCATTAGCAAATTTACTGTGAAGCATGTTGCTCTTTTCTGTGATTCTACTTAGTGCAATATAACTATTTTGTTAACAGTTTGAATGAAGTATTTAAAAGCATGAACACAACACAAGCAGAAAGAACAAATGTAAAGTCACTGTGAAAGACCATTTTATAGTAGGTGTGAATCATTAGGTAACATCAGCCATTATGAACCTGAAACTGTTCTCCAAAATGGAGGGAACCAAAGCAGACAGTCAGGCAAATTCTACAGAAAATAAAGGGCAAAATTCTCCATTACACTAGGTTGCTTTTATGCCATTCTGATATTATAAAGGAACTGTGGTGTAGTGAATGAGAGTCAGGCTCTAAAGGGTACAGTACACAGAAAACAAAGTCATAATAGATACATAGTTATATACAGAACAGTAAACTTGGCCCTGTGAATTGAAGAAGCATCCTTTTTGCTAGCTGCTTAAATAATATTTCAATTTGATCCTAAATGTATAAACTCAGTTTTATATAACTTTTTAATGTAACATTGAGGGCTCATATGTACAAAACAATGTAAAATAAGTGACTGGAGTATAAGTTAACTAATGTTTAATATAGCAGAAAGACCAGATAAAATAATGAGCACTGATTAATGCTCAACACATACAGAATGTGAACAGACTGGAATTTTCTTTCAAGGTTATGGAAGATAATAGTCATCAAGAGAGGGGTAAAATTATTTTGTTGACTGGAAGTAAAAAGAAACCAAAGGGAATAAAAACAAGAAGTCAGAGTGATCAGAGAAATTATCAAGACAAATGCTAACTGGTGAGTTATAAACAACTTGCCAAAGTGTGAATATATTGAACATGAAAGCATATATTTAAAAACCTCTGTTTGACCTAAATTATAAGCAATTTTTCAAAATAACTTAACTGAGCACTCCTGTTGGGAACATGTCATCAACAACGTTTATGCCCAGGTCCAGACAGAATATCTGTATATAAATAACTTTGATAAGTGATGTGGTAAAATAAATCCACAGGGATGCATCATGTTTTCCTATTGTCTTATGCAAAAATGTCCCAGGAAGTGTGCTTTTTACATTGATCATTCCAAGAAAGAGGCTCTCAGAACATCACTCATCAGAACTTTCATAAAAGAAGAAACATGAATGCATTAATTGCTTTTCTTGAAGTCCCCACCAGCTGTCTGGGATTCTGGAGAACTTCCAGCATAATTGAAAGTCCCCTCAAATACATTTGTTAGAGAAATATCAAGAAGATCAGTCATGCATGTGCATTTTCTTATTACAGGAGCTCTCTTTCTAGAAAAATAACTCCATGAAAGTAGAACAGTAATTACAATTCCATCTTGAACTATACAGAGGTTCCATCTGAACCTTGAGATGGCAGTTCTAACCATGAAATATAATGAGAGCTGAGTCATATAAATCTAAACGCCACTCTGATTTCACTGATAAGTAATTGAACAGAGTATTACAGAATCTCTTATCTACTGATCCAGTTATTCCTTTGAACTAATTAACCACTTTTTAGAAAGTTTGGTGCAACTGTAGGGAAATATATGACTCTCTTAAGCATTGAATTTATGCAACTTAATAATTAATATTTATGAGGATTATGATTAACAAGTTGCTAATTTTAGAGTTATTTTTGTTCAGATTGCTATACCGATCGTCACAGAGATGTGAATACTATTGATAACGTTCTCTATTAAAGTGACAGATAGTTTCAATACATAACAGGACAACTGTCTTCTTAAAAGAGGTACTATTCAATTCTGCTTTTATTTTTTTAAGATCATCTTGTTTTATATTCCATAATTTTACTTTTACTTTTAATTCAATATAGGAAATTGAAAAAGAGACTGTAATATCAGTATTTTAGTAAAACAAACAAACAAAAATCAATAAACTTATAAGGGAAACAATTAATTACTATGAAATAATGATAAAATATGAAATAGCTTTAATATAGCATCACTCCCATACGCTTTATTTACAGTTAAAGAGGAAAGACAGTCATTTAAGTCTTTTCAGTGATCACCACAGTAAACCTTGTCTTACCTGTCCTGTGGTGTACTGGCTGAATAGTAACAAATGTAAAAGAGAAAAACAATGAGCATTTAAACCATTGTAAAGCTGTGTACAAATAGTCAGCATATGCAGGGGAAAGGCTCTGAAATAAAAATATGCCTTGCCTTTATAAGTAATCAGGAGAATGGCAGAGGAATAAACTAATAAAATGGAAAAGATGGCAATCTACTCTAGAACTTACACACTATTCAGTGTTATTGAACACCAGTCAGCTGGTATTGACATAGCCTCCTTGCTCTTCCTAAAATCCAATGCCCCTTCTATCTAAATAAAAAACAGGGTACAAAAGAAACTATTGTGAACTGAAGAGCAGATACCCAGGAATCCATCCAAAATTAAACAACCTTTCCTGTAAGAGCAATTTGCTCAAGTGCTCGTTGTCATCATTTACAATACTCTAAAAAGTGCTACCAAGACAGCTGCATTAAGCAGTTTAAATATTAACCACCTCATATTTACTTCTACTGTCTCTTTGTCCTGGTACAGGGCAACCAGTGTGTAAGTTCAGAGTTTACGGCAGAAAATGAAAAGAGGCATTCAGCTAAAGTGAAACAGGTGGAAGTATGGCAGAGATTTCTAAAGCATGGGATTGGTTACCTTGGAAACAGGGTTTAAATTGTTTCCTCAAACAACAAGATGCTGAATGTTGACCTATTTTCCACCACAGTGCATGGATTTAAGGTGGAACTTTTTGCAAAGTTTATGTGAAAGGTTTTCACATTTATTTTTATCTTTTGTATTGCTTAATTGCATTGCTTTATTACTTGTGGTGCCCTGGTGCTTTAAAGTGAGAAAAAAACTTCAAAACATCAAGGTAAAAGTGCAGATATGAGATAAATGTGTTCTCTACAGGGATCTATATTCAATGTAGCATTGTAAATACCTTTGAACATTCATAGTCATTTGGTCACCATTTTGTTTTCTTAAAAAAAACCAATTAATAAATGTAGTAAGCAACTGATATATAGAAAGCAACGGATCTACCTGTAAATAGAAATAGAAATCACCCTCCATCCATATTATAGACTTTGCAAACCTGAAACAAAGTCCTACATGATAGCTAACCTAAACCTGCCTTCCCACAACTTTGTATCACAAACATGTGAAAAACAGATCATATCCTGGATGCTTCTCTATTTTCTTTTTTCCTTCTCTCTTCTTCCTCTTTTGTGTGTGTGTGCGCATGCACGTGCATAATGCCTGATTATGGCCTTTAAATATAAAAATATTGAATAGAATAATAATAAATAAAATAATAATAATGTGGAAACTGTGCCTGAATACACTAAGCCATTTTCTGCTTCTAAGCATTCAACAACAGGACATGTGGAGATAAATATAGGAAAAATAATTGGTACAGTGGATATACACCCATGCATGCACGCACACACACAGAGTCCAGGAAGGTTCGGATAAACTGTTGAAATGGGAAAATGTAAGGGAAAAACCACATTAAGTGGATTTCAATTGGACATGACCAAAGAAGAAAATGACTGAACAGTGATAGTGAGCAATATTGTGAAAGTGAGATTGCACTGGTTCCAACACTAAAATGATAACGGGGATTTTTATAGGAGTTTGTAAAGCCACCACATGTGGGGTAGTGTCTGCACTAATGGTGCGCTAGATTAACAAGTGGCATTCAGGTAGACAAGAGTACAGAAAAATATTGGCTCATTTATGCTATGGGAAGTTTCTCATAAGAAGAGGTACCAAAAGACAGTAATGTTTCCAGGATTTCAACTGCCTGTGTTTCAGGGTGAGTCTTATGATACTTGGCATTTTTCTTAAAATTCCAGCTCCTGAAATCATGAGATTACATCTGGCCTTTCATTTTAAAAAACAGTATGTTTTTAGCCCTCATGGTTGTGGAAAAATACTGGAAAACACAAATGCTAAGGCTCAAAAACCAGAAGGCAAATAAGAAGAACTCGGTGTTTGTTTTTACAAATCATGTAATTTTTAAGCTAATCCCATGATTTGGGGGACCCTGACTCATGACATTTGAACAACTTGGGGTTGGCAATACTATGTTTAGTGTGGAGAAAAGGTGACTTATTGTACCTGAAAACTCCACCAGCCTGCACAGTGGTAATAGTATCTTCAAAAGAAACCTGAACACTGGAAATCCATGAAATAAGGCACCACCTTTCCTGTTCTGTATGCCACTTTCTCTTCCCTTTGTTTTCTCTTTATCTCTCATATGCTAAACAAGGTCATCTACTTCTTTCTAGCAGTTAGTTTTCCATATCCTTATTTTCCATCATGTGAGCTACTCTTGCATAAAGTCTTTCAGAATCAGCTGTCTTGTTTTAGGGTTCTTTACCAGTGTGATTACTTTACTTAAATCAGTATTATAATCTTGTTAAAAGTATCCTATACCTTACTTCAATGTGTTGTGATCCTGCCAGTTCTTACCAGCTAAAAACAGTTGATCTGGTGCAGTACTTGGGAGGGAATCCTCCAGACAGCCTCTAGAACATATAGGAAGTGGTATAGGTCATAGTTTCTCAACCTGTGGTACGCATACCACCAGGGGTATGCGAGACACAGGCAGGGGGTACCCGGGGAAAAACAGTGAAGGGGAGGTGGGTGGCAGCCCCCGGCTTCTGGGGGAGGTGGGTGGCAGCTCCCGCTTCCCGCCCAGTCATAGCTCCCAGCTGGGAGGTGGGCAGCAGTCGCCACAGTCCCGGGAAGCTGGGCTGCAGCTGCCCGCTTCCCGCCCTGTCACAACTCCCAGCTGGGAGGCAGGCACTAGCTGCCAGCTTCTGGGGAAGGCACGCAGAAGCCCCCCACTTCCTGCCGGGTCCCAGCTCCCAGCTGGGAGGCGGGCGGCAGCCACCGGCTTTTGGGGAAGGCGCGCAGCAGCCTTCCACTTCCCACCCGGTCCCAACTCCTAGCTGGGAGGTGGGCAGCAGTCGCCTGAAACTTGTCTAGGTGGCAGCCTCCCTCCCTGGCTCAAAGCCTGGTGCCCAGAAAACTTGTCAATTTCCCTGTTCTAGCTGAGCAGTGAAATTGACAACTATGACAGCCCCAGATTTTACCAGCTACCCTCCTTCCCTCTCTCTCTCTCACCCCTTCCTCCTCTCAAATCTATGGCAAAGAATTTGGTGTGGCGCTTTATGTTCCCTGGCACTGGCATGCCGCTCAACGCCTCCTAGCTTTGGCCAACGTCGCCTCTAGCGCAGGTACATACTTGAGTTGTGCACCCCTGGTATAAAGGTGGTAACCCTACCGACACTAGAACTGACATCTGACATATCATGGCCTTATATACTCAGCCCTTCTTCCAACATATGGCTCACATTAGTCTGTAAACATAAAATCCTGTGGCAAACTGAGTGTTGGGGTACTTATTAAAATTTTCAGAAGTTAGGGGGTGCTTGCTACTTAAAAGGTTGAGAAACACTGGTATAGGTGATTTGGAAGCTGATTCTCTTCCCTCTTAGTCAGTAGTGAACCAGTACTCCAGCTTAGAGTTAGAAGGCACTGTGTGCTGCTGGAGATGTCTCCTTTCAGAAGAGATCAGAAACTAAGGTCCTACCTACCTCTGGTCATTAAAAATCCCATGGGAAAAGGATTGACCACTTCCCACCCGTGTGCACCCATATAAGTGCCAGGCCATTTTTTATTGTTCTTAAAACGTCAGGCACATATTTGGAAGAATATAATTAAAATTATCTTCTGGGACTTTATTTTTATGTTCTGTTTCAGTGTTTGTAGGCACCTATCAGACCATTGTAAGGTATACCTATTCTGAAAATAAAAGGTGTGTTCTTAACTCAGGTAAAAATTGCAGTGAAGACACAACATCTCGTTTTTAACTCAGGTTGGCAGCTCCAATTCATCCTCAAGCTCACCTCTAGCCTTTCACGCAAGCTGCTAACTCAAGTCAAAAGCCCAATTGCTGTGTTTTCATGGCTATTTTAGCCCAAATCAGTTAACTGGCAAACATACCTTTTATTTGCAGTGTAGACATACTTGCAATAACAATTCAAAAACACATTGCATAAATCATTTATATTGACAAAATGTCAGCAATGAGGCCATAATCTCTTTTGCAGTTCATAATACCCAAAAGTCCAATTTTCTCCTTTTCCTGTTATACCATCTATTGACATCTGAGCAGCAGTAATACATTTTACATGTTCATGCCCTTCCATTATTCTAATTAGCTCTCTCTATCAAGTTAAAGATTCTTTTTAATATATCCTTGGATGGATGATTTGTTAACCATGCAAGATGCATAGGTTGCATTTTTCCTCAAGCAGAAATTTTTAATATTCAAGTAATGGCTCCTTTCCTCTTTGTAACAAATTGTTTTTGGTTACAGCTCAATACAGAAAAGCAGCATAAAAATCATGTTCAAATACATATAGTAAGATTAATACTGGACAGCTGTTCATTGTTGCTGAGGCACTTACTTTTTCAATAAAACAGCTGAACCCCAGTATTTCTTGATGACTTCAGTCTTTGAAAAATTGTATCATACTGGTAGCTTCACCATGAGCTTCTTTAACAGCCATATTCTTTTTGAAAAGATGGTAAATAACTCTGGATGTAGCATTTATGTGAAGTACAGTCAGAATAGTTATACATCAGCACCTTTGATTTATAAATGACATACTCTGAGTCATATTTTACTCCTCTAAGAACAGCAATGGTCTGTTAATCATCATCACAAGTGACACACTGGATGAAGACTTTATAGAGATTCTTTAGCACCAAACATCTCTGCCCTATTTTATGTGCTGCAGGACCTCTATATTCAGATATTTCCTCTTTGATACAACAGTATATTTTGTGTGTCTGATCTGAACTAAATTTGCTATCTAGCCCCCAAGTTAATTAAATACTATCAAAATTTTCATAATGTTACATTGAAATAAACAGATGCTATGAGTTAACTGATTAAATAAACTTAGCCACCCAGCAAACAGAGGGCTGGTCTACACTGTGAAGTTAGGTCGATAGAATGCGGCTTCCGTCGACAACATAATGTATGTGTCTCCACTGGCAGGTCCATTCTGCTGACCTAAATTGCCGGAAACTTTGACTTAATAAAACCGCCTCTGCGAGAGGCATAGCACAGAAGTCAAATTGGATGGGCTGAATGATCAGCAGTGTAGGCGGAGTGTTGTGTAAATCAACATCATTGGCCTCTGGGAGGTTTCCCACAATGCTCCACTGTGACCACTCTGGACATTTGCACTCTGCTGCACTGCAGCCACATACACAGGAAACAGACCTTCCCCTCCATCTCTGGGAAATTTTGAATTCCCATTTCCTGTTTGGTCAGCATGGAGAGAGCTTCGCAGCAGAACTGATCATGGTGACTGCATGCCCCAAACATGCTGCAGCCTGGAGTCGACCTGAGATCTTGGATCTCATTGGTCTGTGGGGAGAAGAGTCTGTTCTGGCTCAGCTCTGATCCAGCAAATGAAATCTGGACATCTACGAAAAGATATCGTGCGGTCTGTTGGAGAAGGGGCACAACAAGGACATGCAGCAGTGCCACGTTAAAATCAAAGAGCTGAGGCAGGCTCAGAAAACAAAGAAGGTGAACAATCATTCTGGCTCGTCACCAAAGACATGCTGCTTTTACAAGGAGCTGCATGCAATTCTCGGCGGTGACCCCACCACTGCCCTCCCATGCAGTGTAGATACCTCGATTGAATCCAAGTCAAGGTGAATAATGATGAGTCTGTGGACGAGGAAGAGGAGGATGAGGAGAATGGGGGGGCAGGTGAGTGGGATATCCACTGTCCTTGAAACCCAGGAGCTGTTTGTTATCCCAGAGCAGCCCAGATGGACTCAGGAAAGTGTGACTGACCGAGATGCTGGAGAAGGCACATCTGGTGAGTATGTATTGCAAATCACATTTCTGGGGTTACATCCCTAGTCCAGGTTCAGGTTAAAGCAAAAAAATTACTGTGTGGGGTGGTGGAGATGGGCTTCCTCGTTGTTGGTCCACTTAAGAAGAGGGTTGCCCCCGAAAAAGACTATTTATGTGCACAGGGATGGTCCAAGAATCCTCCATGGGTATCTCCAGGAAACTTTCATGTAGGTACTCTGCAATCGTTTGCAGAAGGTTTCTGGGTAGGGCAGCCTTGTTTCTTCCACCGCGATAGGACACTTTCCCCCACCACTCTTATTAAATGTGCAGGCATCATCGCAGAACACAGCATAGCACCAGGCCTATACCCAGATGCTTGAAGCAAATCCTCCCTTTCCACCTGTGCTACCCTCAGGAGACTGATATCATACATGGTCACCTAGGGAAGATGGTGCAAGTTTACAATACCGCACAAAATACTCCGTGCAAGTTATTCCCCTGTCACAGACGGTTTCTTGGGTCCCTCCATCGCACGTTCCTAGACATGGCGTTGTTGTTATGGGTGTTAGGGATTCAGGAACGGGTGCCCATATATTTTCTCCAGGGACACTTTCCCACCAAACCCTTTGGACTGCCTCTTACAAAACCGAATTTTTGGATGGTAATCGGAGCCAAACAATCCCATTGCATGGGGAAGCATGGTCTTGTGCAGCATACACGGTGCTATGGAGATTTCCCTAAAATGGATTTAACAGCTCCTTACTCACCATGGCTCGGATGCCATGCTGACCCATGCAATAGGTAGAGATTGGTATGCAGAGCTAGAGTTCACTTGGGAATATAAAGGGGAGTTCTTTTTACATTACAACATTGCTTTTTGTCCATAGGATGAGCTAACAATTGATACCTTGTGCTTTGCTTGCCTTACAGTGGACAGTGTGGCCTTCAGCACAGCCTCCACTCCTGCTGAGCGGCTGTCGCAGATTAGAAGGCAGAAAAAAAAGGACTTGGGATGACATGTTCAACAAGATAATGAATGCCTCCACAGATGCTGACACAGAGCAAAGAGCCTGGAGGATTTCATTGTCAGAAAAACTGAACATGGACATGGAGAACAGGAAAGCAGCCCAGAAGCATGAGCATGCAACGCAGGACAAGATGTTGCATATAATGAGGGATCAATGAGACATGTTGAGTGTCTGGTTGAGCTTCAGGAAGAATGGTGGCAGGATAGACTCCCTCTGCAGCCCTTGCAAAACTATCAGCAATAAGCGCACTCTTTCCAACCCCCCACCCCCAAGTGTTCTAAGAGGAGGTTGAGCAGGGTGCAGTACATGCTCCACTTGACACTGGCTAAGGGGAGCAGAAAGAGGCGGCAGCCTCTGTGAGAACTGGGAATGTGGGGTCTTTGCTGTTTGCACAGACAACCTTGGTTCTGTATCCCCTAACAGCCCCATGAGAATGCTTGCCTAAATTATTTTCCTTTCCCTCCACTGTTAAGGATGAGCAATACAACTTTATTTCTTTGAAATTCATCACTCTTTATTGATTACAAGCATGGCGATGGCCAGTGGGGAAAGGGGAGGTGCAGGGACAGTGCTGCAAGGGTGGGAGATGGGATAGCACAGCATAGATAAGTGACACCCATTACTGTGTCTTGTTACAAAAACAGGTTTTCAATGCTTTCTTGAGGTGCAGCACTGTGTGGTTGGCTCTCAGCGTTGCACTGGTATCTGGCTGCTCAAAGTTTGCCAGCCTATCTGCCTCCATGGCCCAACTCAATGGAAACTTCTCCCCCTTTGTCTCACAGACATTATGGAGTACACAGCAGGCAGAGATAACTATCGGGATGTTTTTTCACTCAGGTCTAACCTAGTGATCAAACTGCGCCAGCAAGCTTTTAAACGTCCAAAGGCACATTCCACCATTCTGCACCTGCTGAGCCTATTATTGAACTGCTCCTTATTGCTTTCCAGGTGCCTGGGATATGGTTTCATTAACCAGGGAAGCAAGGTGTAGGCAGGGTCTCCCAGGAACACTACTGGCATTTCAACATCATCAATATTTATTTTTTGGTCAGGGAAGAAAGTCCCTGCTTGCATCTTTTTTAACACACCTGAGTTCCTAAAGATGCACGCATCATGCACCCTTTTCAAACCATCCCTCATTGATGTCGGTGAAGTGTCCCCTGTGATCCACAAGGGCCTGCAATACCATGGAAAAGTATCCCTTTCGGATTATATACTCTGAGGCAAGGTGATCTGGTGCTAAGATAGGGATATGCATGCAATCTATCACACCGCCACAGTTTGGGAACCCATTGTATCTGTGTCCACTATGTCCTGCACACTTCCCAAAGTCACTACCCTCCTTAGCAGAAGTCTATTAATGGCCCGGCACACTTGTATCACAGCTGCTCCCACAGTGGACTAACCGACTCCAAATTGATTTCCAACTGACTGATAGCAGTCTGGCATTGCTAGCTTCCACAGAGTGATGGCCACTCGCTTCTCCACTGTCAGAGCTGGTCTCAAGCGAGTATTCATGCATTTCAGGGCTGGGGGGAGCTCTCCACAAAGTTCAAAGGAAATGGTCTTTTGCATTCCAAAGTTCTGCAGCCACTTATCATCCCACACCTTCATAACGATGCGATCCCACCAGTCAGTGCTTGTTTCCCAGGAACAGAAGCGGCACTCCACTGACTGCAGCTGATGCATGACAGCCAGCAGCAAACGGGAATTGTTTCATTCTATGTCTTGTAGAAGGGCGGCTTGGGTAACATGGCAATTTTCCACGCTGCAGTTCCTGTCTCAGCTTTGAAAATACTTCAGGATAAGTTGTGAGGTGTTTGTGATGCTCACAATGATAGTGCAGAGCTGAGCGGGCTCCATGCCTCTCTGGCAATGGCATACATGCAACAGAGACAGGGTTTCGAGAAATGGAGCTAAAAACATTTAGTCTTTTTGTTTAGGACAAAAAGGGAGGGGGCAAGAGAGGACATTCCATCATGGGAGGATGAAGACCTTCCCAAAAGCCCCTGTGGCTAGTTGCAGTGGGGGATAGCTACCCACGGTGCACTGCTTTGCTTATCGATGCAAGCGCATCTGGTGGGGATGCAATATCCTGATGCAATGAATGTGGTATGATCACGCTCATCTGACTTCGTTAGTTCGGCAGGTGAATGTCAACTGAAATTAAATTGACTTCACTTCGCATGTAGACATACCCAGAGATCCATCTGAAGGAAGAAAGAGGCTTTATTTTATCCACTTTACTTTTATCTGCATTTTTACCTGCCCATTATTGCCGAAGCATTCATAAGTTAATATGTGTATTAGAAAATTCAAATTCACACTAAAATACTCTTTTTAAAAACTGGCTGGAGACCAGGATTAATGTCCTGTGCCCTGTCCCTTTATGGATTGGAGCTTTTCTGAAGAAGTCAAAGGGGACACAGCTCTAGGTGGAGAGTGGGGTGTGGTCAACACAGAATTCAGTGGTGTGCTCTCATAAGACTCTCCAGCAGTGTGGATTGTGCAAAGTTTGTGTTCTAGGGGGTTCTAAATTTAATAAAATGCTCCTGTTTTAAGGAGTCTTCCTTGGTCTGGCAATATAACACTACTACTGATGGAGAGTCTCTCTCGTGTTGCTGGTGTGCATCTCTGGGAAGAGATGGACTTCCCAAAGACTGAGATAATGGAGGGAGTGGGTATACACAAAGCAAATGCTATCAGTACCATTTCTTTCTTCCCCTCTTTTCCTTTAACAAAATGAAAGGCCAGATCTGAAAGCAGGGATAGTTTACACTCATTCCTACACTTCTTAACAAGTGCACATCATTAGCCAGATCTTCAGAACCTTTCTTTTTTTCCCATTTGTTTGTGGGTGTCTCAGTTTACAGTCTTATGCTGTTTTCCACGCTAATTAACATTTCAGACCCCCTCCCCGCCACGAAAATCTCACTTGCAACTTTAAGAAACCCAAAGCAGGAAAACAATTAATTGATTTTTTATATTTGGTAGGAAGATTCTGACACCTGTTTTCTCTAATACTGACTAGCGCTTCTTTTATCGCATTTGAAGGCCTAAGCAAATGTGAAATGGATTCACTACTGACCGCACAGCTATGATTCAGACAGAGATGATGTGACATACTCTCCCGATAAAATATTTGAACCTTCTGGGCAACCCCACCTATATTCCCCTATATAACCCCTCTATGATCCACCAAGGTCACCCACACTCAGGCTTCCAACTCCCCAGTTATTGCCTTTCTTGGGCGGAGACCCGCATCTCTCTTCCTTCTTACCAGGGTATTTCCAGGCTGAATAGTTCCCTGCCTTCATTGTGGTATTCTTAGAAAGAAACTTTGTCCAAGCAAGCAGGCTTACTTTCTCTTCAGAGACTAAGAACAGAGTACATAAGAATGGCCAACTGGGCCAGACCAATGGTCCATCTAGCTCAGTATCCTGTCTTTTGACAGTGGGCAATGCCAGGTGCTTCAGAGGGACTGAACAAAACAGGCAATCATCAAGTGATCCATCTTCTGTTGTCCACTCCCAGCTTCTGGCATTGCCCACTGTTATAGATACCACACAGCACTTGCTAAGCAAGCCTGTATTCTTAAGGTAAAAACCACTACAGAGAAAACATAATAACAATAAAAAGAACCTACAGATATAATACATTTACCAGAGCTTACTCCAGTCTTAACATGGGCTCTCAGAGGAACAGTCCTTCAAAACTACACCCAAGGGATCTCTTTTGTGAGCACAAGTTCACAACAGCTTCCATTCAGAACTACCACCCTATGACATGTTTAGTCCACCCTTTATACAGTTCAAGAGTCTTTGATCTGGAGTTTCCAGGAGCTCATATTTAGCAGACAACTGATTTATGTCCTCAGGGCACAACTCAAAAAGGATGGATTCAAACTGGTCATTTGCATTCTGCTCATCCCCAGGTATTTCCTAGGAAATCCACTTTACATGGATTGTTCCAAAAAGTCCTTTTAAGTTCCTCGTATCTTCCAGAGATTGCATTAATCCTGTCTTCCTGATAAAGCAATTCCATATAATTCCACAATAGTACATACACATTTGCATTTTTACTACGATGGACCCAAAAGGTATTAAACCTAATTCAGTAAGGTTTAACTTAATTCAATAAAGTTTACCTTAATTCCATACAGTGTGTCCAACATATTGTCAGTCTGTCATACCTCCTTCTAAAATCTTGCCTTTCCTTTCCCCTCAGTTTCCTAGTTTTTGCTTATGGCAGTCTAAATCAAAAGGCTGCTAAAAAAATAATCAGGAATTGCTAATCAAAAGAATTGCCATAAAATGCTAGCTAGCTGACGAATGTTAAACAAGCTATGTTTCAAGCATTCATATTTCTCAGCCACTTAATTAGAGACCACTTGCTGAAAGCATCCTTGCCATTTAGGGCTTTATTTTCAGAGGGTCTGAGCATCTCAACTCCCATTGACTTTGATAAGTTCTTAACGTCAATAGCAACAAAAGGGGAATATAATTTTAACAAAATTATATTCAAATATCATACCAATTACTTTTTAATAATGTTTTCTTCCACTTGCCTTTAGTTCTTCCATTATTAATTTGTTCTTTGTTGTTATCTTGATACCCAGTCAATCAAAATTCAAAGACTACAGGAAACAGGCTAATATCTGTTATATAGCAGAGTGAAGTGTAGAAGTGCATTGACAGTATGATTTGTATCCTAATGCAGTAAATGATTTGGCTATACTACTAAATACAGTTAAACCTCCCATAATTTCTCACTAGGCTGTACAGTGGGTAAAGCTTTATTATATCCATTTACACTAATATCTGAATTTGAAAAAAATGTCAAGAAATAGGTGTCAGTGTACTGTATTTTGTTATGACGGTTGCATGTCACATATATTATTATTTGGAAAATATTGCACTATAGAAGTACATAACAGTGAATAAAAACAAAGACAGAGGGTGTGATCTTGGCCCCACTGATGCTAATTGGGGTTTTGCCACTGACTTCAATGAACTTACAATCTCTGCTCATTTGAAAACAGCAGAAGAAGCACAACACCATAGGGATACAATAAACCTGGGAGAGAACAGGGACCTACATGATATCTGATGGTTAAGCAAAATCACAATGCAAAAATGGAAAAGGAAACATTGACAAGTATCACTACAGAGTACGATACTCAAAATGATGTCACGGAACCATTAGGGAAATGAAAACAGCGCTACTATATCCATGCGGGAAGCCTTACAATGGGACGCTATACAGTTCAAATGAACAAACACACTATTGAATTAATGGAACGATGATTGGGATTCAATATCGTGTAATACTATACCAGTGAAAGAAGGGATGTTATAACAATATTTTAATGTAACAGGTCCATTAATGTAATAGCTGCATTATGGACCAATCCTGCAGCACTCTGCTCTTCTGAGTAGCCTCACTCAAGTCAGTGGATCTACTCCTGAGTGAAATTTAACCCTGTACAGAAGGCCAGCATGAGACCTATGCACCTTTAAAACAGGGCTTCAGGCTTCAAAGCAGAGGTTTCGGAGGTGTTGGCTCTCTCACAGTGGGAAGTTTCACATTGCATAAATATGAGTTGTCTCATTTTCCCCAGTAACTTAAAATAAACTTTTACCTTCAACATCTCTCTAAAATCCACAGCATGAACTCTTACTGTACATTCTTCTGTCTTTAACATTTAGAGTTGGGTGTGGACTGAGTGGGCAGGGAAGAGCTCTCCACACCATCCTACTGAAAGGTGCTGCCTGTACACCCTCCTCCTACAGGAGAGCTAGGGGTGGGACTGTGCCTCCACAACCCATCCCAAGGCCCCCCTAGGGCAGTGAGGGTCAGTGTCATCAATTAAGCAGGGGCGTGCCTGAAAGGCACGATCTAGCCCGTAGGGATCAGGAAATGATTCTCTGCAGATATGGTTGTCATTGTCAGCAGTGTGCTCTGAATATAGAAGGTCAATATTAACAGCCTGGTTCGGATTTTCCATATACTGTTCTCAGAATGACAGCAAAGTCATCTCTTCTGACAGCAAAGGTTATCTTCAGCAGTCTCTATATAAACTCAGATTGAAACAGGAGAGATGTTTCAGTGACGTTCACTTTCTGTCAATTGTTGTCAACTAATGGGCTGTGACAGCCCTAAAGTGAGCATGAAACCTTTCCAGATCATGCTCAAATACACTCAAAACATAATTCCTACTTTATCTAGTGTCCGCAGTCTGCTGCCCCGCAGCAACAGTAGTAAGGATCTACTCTCCCATACCCCTTATCCTGCAGCCTTACCCCAGTGGTAACAGCACTTCATGGAGCGGGAAGGGCAAACACATCTCTCAGAGAGAGGGGAAAGTGTGAAGGAGAGGATGGAATCCACTGATTCAATGGAAAGAAAGCAAGATAGAGAGCACCACTGAAGACAAAGGTGTTAATGAACTGGAGGTCATGGAAGGAAGCTAAAGTGGGTCAGAGAGTAGTGGAAAGTGATTGCTTTTGAAGGAGATAAGGTAGTGATTAGCGAAAGGGAACTCAACAAAACACAGATCAATGACAGAAGTTCTAGGTAAAGACAAGGTGAATAACCTTTCAGTTAGTGCAGGAGATGATTAAGGGCATCTTTTGAGGAAATCCAGAGACCATTTGGATTTCCTCCACAACAAGTTCATACTCTTTCCATTCGGCATACCCATCATCCTTGCCAAACAACTTTGTTTCTCCCTGGATAACTCTCACTGCTACAACCTTCATCCAGGGCCAATTTTATGGGTAGATGAACAGGCCAGTGACTCTGGGTGCATTCTTCCAAATGGTGCAGTACTTCAGTGACACTTGGATTAGATTTTCCTTCACTGAGTGCCCAGCTGTGTTGATTTTTTTACCCTTGGCTGCTTGGGGTGTGTGAATGCGTGTGTCCGTTTCTTTTCTTTCAACTCCCTGCTTGAAAATCTTCCTTTTGCCTACTTGGAATCTTGCCAAATGTGTCCCTCAAACATATTTTAGATTGTTCAGCATTTGCTAGGTGAGGCCATATTTTATTTCTCTGTGTCTGCCCCACTATGTATTCCCCATAACCTCCCTCAGATACCTTGCTCTTCACCAGCAGAATGGCTCAGGTAAGCACAAATCCAGCATTGTTTCTCCTCAGTGTAGCTCCTGCAAGCAAGGCAAGGCTTCAGGCCAAGATTTTAAAAAGTGACTAGGAATTTTGGATGCCCAACTTGACACTTTTAAAGAGGCCTGAAGTTTACTCAGCATTTTCTGAAAATCTGAGCTCTGTATGATGTCTAAAGTTGGGCTCCCAAAAACGAAGATTCCAAAACCATTATCATATCACTCATAGCAGATATTATATGGATTTCTCTAAGTTTCTACAAATGAGAAAAGAATTAGCTGATGACTCTGTTATACTTTTTACATTATTTTTCCACAGACTATTAAAACACATGAGAAGATTATACAAAATTAATAGGTATCTCCATGTAACTACTGAAAGTTTAGGCTTTAAATTACATTTTAATTGTGCTAATACGCATACTATAGTAGATAAGCCTAAACAGATAGTCTAAGATTCTTAACTAAATTTAAAGTTATGCACATAAAGAAACACATATTTCAGATAAAAGTATTTCAAATGATTATTTCTCCTTTATTTCTCCTCAACAGTTTTCTACAGCTTACATTCATACAATTTTAAAATAGGTTGCAATAATTTTTCCATGAATTGGGGAAATTGGAGTCCTTTCCTGTGACTTTCTCCACCTGCTCAAGGAGTACTGACTGATATTAAACACTGTATCAGTAGGTTCTTCCCCTGCTTTTTTATTTAGTTTATGTTTTTGTCTTTCCTTTCCCTCCCTGTCTGATTTGAATACCTCTGTCTAGGTTTATATAATGGAGCATCAACTCTAATATCTGAGTGCCCCTACAGACTTGCAACCAAAACTGCAGGAGTCAGTGTTCTTGCCTCCATCCTGTCTTAAGGCTATCAGATGTATTCTTTTCACCTCCCTCATACTACTCCTTGCCTATGCTAATATAAAGACATACCAGTGTGTGCATAACAAATATTTAATTTAAATAAATTTCCCACATAATTTTGTCCTGTAGGGTAGAAGAGAAGGAAAAAATCCTCAGGTGACAAATTCTAGTCATGTTGCTTAGTGTACTTCTGGAAGGCATGGATTAAAAAAGAGAAACAGATTGAAGGCTGTCATCTACATCCCAGACGCTTTCAAATATGGACGTGTCAGATATGTCAAACCGGACCTGAAATCGGTTTTGTCAGTACTGTAGTACTTTACGTACTCCATGCCATTTTTCCTAATTGACAAAATGCCATCTTTTTTTCTTGCTGTGCACAAAGTAAATAGAGATTTACTGCACGTGTTTCAGGAGATATTTCAAAGTGTTATCATTTGATTTTTCTCCCCTACAGGCTATGGACAGGGGACAGGCTAGGGTTCTGGCTTCCTTTTGGGAAAATTGTTCTTGGAATGGGTTCAAGCAGTAGGGTCAGGGTAGGTCCAAATCCCACAATCCTATTTTTCAGTTTCAGTTTCGTAAAAATCAGTTTTGTAGGGATGTGGAAAAAGGCCCAGAGGGATTAAGTTACCAGGCAGCAGATGCTGTTGATGCACATTTCACTTCAGGGCCCAACTAACATGCATACAAAACTGCAGAGGAAAGGGGGCAGTTAATGGTTTTGGGGGAAAGCTCAAACAAAAGCAGAGAAGAGGCTGTTTTGACACATTTACACTCCAGAAAGAGGAGGGCTTTAACTTGGCTCTTTTTTGTACCCCAAGAAGGAAAGGTCAACTTTCGTTTCTGTTTCAGTTTTTACCCTGTGAGTTATTCTCTGTGTTGGGAGGTAATGCTCACACTAAGGGCTTGTCTACGTGGGGCAACACCTGGAATAGCTATTGCGGAACAGCTTCTGTGTGAACAATCTTATTCTGCATTAAGAATGCCTTTGTGCCATTTACCTCAATCCACTCTTAGTGCAGAATGAGAGTGTCCACGTGGAGCGTTAGTGCGGAATAGCTACTGCACTTGAAATTCTCACCCTAGTTTATTCTGCCCTAACTCTGCCATATAGACAAGCCCTAGCAGTTGTTACAGAGCCCTAGAACTTTTAGATGAAACTAGAAATGGAATATTTTGCTCTATCTACAGTGGGGACAACTCTGGGCTGGGAAGTTTGGATCTGGATTCAAAGCCAAACTAAATGTCTTGAAGGAGTTTAGATATGGGTGTCAGTCTGGGACTTTCCCTAATCCATATAGACATGAATATACCCTAGGTTATAATATCTGAACCGATTATTTCACAAACTTCCCAAGTCAGAGACATTTGTTTGCCTCTTGCATTCACATAAGAAAAATAGATCTTGTGGCAAACGGCTGGCTCCACCCTAGTGGGTCTCATGCTCTTGCCTCTCGTAGTGGGCCAGGGCGTCTCCAGTCACCCCATCTTCCCCGAGGAGGGGAGTAGGGACCCGGGCCCACCCGCTTCTCCGGGTCCCAGCCCAGGGGCCCTATGAGAAGCAGCTATGTGCTGCTGGCACCGTGTTCCCAACTGCAATCTCTTCCCCTGAGCTAGCTTCCCCCCTCCTTCTGGCTTCTTGAGCCTGGTACCGCCCTCCTGTCTGCTCCTCCATAGAACTCTGCACTCCGATCTGCTCCTCCACACAACTCAGCACTCCTGTACACAGCATGGCACGGCACTCCTATTTCTCCAGCTCACGCCCTGTCTCTCTGGAGCAGAGGGTTTTTATTAGGCACCTAGCTGGGCCTTAATTGGTCTCAGCTGCTCCCAATTGCCCTCTAGTGACAGCAACTATTCTATGGGGAACAGGGCCTTGAGCACTATGGGGCTTACATACCTCCCATTACTCTCCTACTGCCCTCTGCCCTTGCTATATCACAATCTCCTAATGGAAACTCTTTCTTTGGGGCTGTAACTTTAGACTTTTTGTGACAATTAGAAAGAACAAATGCAGTGCTGCTATGACAGGTCTGCTAGATTTGAACAAAACATAACCTGTCCAGAAAATAGGCATGTCCTTAGATTCCCTGAGAAACTGAAGTATACAATGCTTTCAGTATCTTGTAATCTGCTCTGGCTGCCAGCAGGAATGGCTGTCACCTTATCAAGGTTAGTGTCACTGTTCATGGCTCCCTCAGAGACAGAAACCCTAAAATCACATTTAGCTGTCAGCGCCATGAAGTTCTTTGTGTGGATTTGGCAGGGAGAAGAAAGAGGTGAGGGACTGACAACATGAGACTTTCTTTTTGTTGGGCTGGAGCACGTTTACGTATATCTTTGATTTTTACATTCAAAGTGTCCAGTATATAGCGTTCAATAGCAATGTATCATTTTAATTACCAGCGAGTCTTGCAGTGTAACGATAAGCGGCACTTCACAGGTCACTTTACTAGTGAGTCCATCAGAAGGTTAAGTTGGTCTTTGAAAACAAATGTGACTATACAGTATTAGGTTACAGTGCTAACTTCCCTTATACTATGTGTCAATATGACTCCGATGACCACTGTCTTGCTTCTGGATCAGAAGACTAAGAGTTCCACACTAGAGGCTTGGGGCCATATTTAGTGCTGATGCTATACATCCCATTCTGTACAAGGCTACTGCAGTTCTGAGACTTGCCTCTGGAGTGCCCCTTCCCCAATCCCCAATACTTGGACTTGGTACAGGGAGCATGATTTTCCTCTAAGCTTATGAAGTTCCAAATTATCGAGTGTGGAAACAACTATACCTTTTAAAGTTTTTGTATTTCATTTGGCAGAGTTTGTTTATGAATATAGATCAGTCAACAACAATCACGTGCTATTTCCTGGCATATCGAGATTTCATTTGGGAATGCTGAATGACAATGTATCTTTGTCAGCACACACGCGCATGGACCAATAGAGAGAGTGAATTTGTTATTGTTCAGCCAATAAAAGCTATCATCAATGTCACAAGACATGTGTAGGTGTATTACTAACAAGAATAAATATTATGACCCGATAATAACATTTAGATTTTTTGCCATTGACCCTGATCCATAGTAGAATAAAATGGCAGACTAGATGGACATATTGGAATCAATATTTCATATGCTTTGACTAGTAGATGTTATTATGCTTTATTATGCTTAAGTTTATCTGTTCCAGTAAAACCAGGCAGTCTACTATTAGTATCTAGCTGTCATTTTGCCACTTCAACTTGTAGAAAAATAAAGGCAGGTCATTTAGCCTAGAAAACATGTAAGATATCCAATCTCTCGTATAAATCACAGTTTAATTTGGTTAATGAAGATCAATTTAGCACAGCTGCATTTGGATGTTAATTCAAACTAGAGAGTCAGATTCTGATCTCAATTACACCAATGTAAAACAAACTACATCTGAGGGAGATCAGAATCTGGTGCAGAATCTATAAATATCCCAATTTAACAAGATGTATATCTATATTGCCTCGGCAGTATTGTAATGAAATTCCAATATTAAATTTCAAATTCAACAAAGAATTGCTTGCAAATTGACTCTCACGTTTGCAGTATGTTTTTGATGCCCAGTTCACCTAACAGGCTAAGAGACCATGCATTGCCAAATCGACTTGTCATGTTTCCTAACTTGAGATCATGAAGGTCAACATGCAGAAACTTTCATGAACTGTAGGATAATTCTACTGTACACAGCCCCAGCAATTAATAGTGTAGCTAGCTATTGTGGCAAGGTGGGCCTGTTTGGCCCCGTGGGTCTGCGCTCCCTTCGGCCATGTCAGTAGTGTGGCTGGGTGGGAGCGGGGGGGCAGTCCCGCCCTCTACCCCAGGCCCCGACCCAGAGACTCTGTGAGGAGTAGCCTCAAACAGCTTAGTCCATGGGCTACTACCTTCCCTGGGTTGCTTGTCCACAGCCCCCCTGCTTGTGGTCCTCCTTCAGGCTTTTGGGGCCGGCATCCCCCTGCCTTGCCTGGATGGGTTTCTCCTTAACTCCCGTGGCTGGGTGCTGTCGCAACACCCACCCTAGCTCCAAGCCTTGTAGCTGCTCCGTGCCGCTCCGCTCCTCTCCTCCACTAACTCCCCGCCTTGTAGCAGCTCCGCTCCTCCACTCAACTCCCTCTCAGCTGCCCCTACCTGCCTGCCTGCCTGCCTGAAACAGAGGATTTTACCTGCTGTGACAAGTTCCTTAATTGGCTTCAGGTGGCCCAATTAACCTGGAGTAACCCAGGCTGTGTTACCCACGGAACAGGGATTTGGTAAGCCTGGGGCTGATATATATGCCTTCCAGCACCCTCCTATAGCCGTCAGGGCTGGCCTCATCACGCTATATTTAGATAAAATAGCTCTTTAGATGAATCTGTAAACACTTTTTGCCAGGTGCAGATGGTGGCAAGGGCAGAGTTCAATGAGACTAGGGGATTTTTTCTAAAAAAAGGAAATGTATGGCTCAAGCTCCCTCCCAGATCCTGTACTTCAGTCCAAGCTTTAGGAAACGAAACTCTCCTTGGCCACCTTCCCAGATCTTTCTTCCCCACTTGCAAAATACTTGAATCCTTGGTCATGTGAAATCACCAAAACCTTTTATTTGTGAAAAAACTAAACAAGCATATATTTACAATAAAATTAGCAAAATTCGGTGTACAAGGGGTCCGGCCAACCCCACAGCTAATTAACTGCCCAGCTAGAGGGACAAGAACTCAATCTCTACCCGCTTAAACTTCGTTCACAATCCCGACTGGATTCAATGGTGGTCAAGTCAGTGCGAGAGGCTGCCCTTCCTGCCTGTCTGCTTTAGTCCAGAAGCACCAGATCCTTCTGCACTCCGCACTGCTGCCACTGGTTCAATTCCATGTAGTTAGGTTGGCCCCATCATGACCAGTCTGGTCCTGCAGAATCTACTTCTTACAGGGTACCATATCTCAACAAGAAACCTAGAGTACAACAGGATCCCAGACACAGTTCTGGCTCTCTCCTCTGTGAGTCCCCACTCTACACTGGCCCACGGAAGAGGGGGGCTGAAAACAAGGGAGAGAGATGATGTGAGAGTAGGAGCAAGAGAGTTCAGTAACCACTAGGGGTGGGTCAAGGAGACTGGTAGAGAGGTTGAAGTAAAGAGCAAGCGAGAAGTCAAAGGGGGTGTGTCAGGAATTGGGGCCTGCAGCTGCTCCTGCCCAGTTGTCAGGCAGTCAATGAGCGCAGCTGGTCCACATCAGAACCTCCTGATTGGATAAGGCAGTCAGGTGGCTTGCCCTTAAGCCCAGCAGCTGCAAAGGATCAATGGCAGCTCAATACACCCGCCCATGGATTCTCTGCCTCCTGAGCTTGTCTCAAATTCAGTCCTGCCCTAGCCCTGCCCCTGCCTTGCCTGACTCCAGTTAATCTGGTTCTGACCCTTGGCTCTGATTCATAGCTCCAACCCTGTCTCGAACCTTGGCTCTGGCATTCAGACTCTGACCACAAGGCCTGACTGCCTACGATCTGGTCACCTAACAGTCTGAGTAGCCCCAACTAAAAAAAAGGGATCATTCAGGGAAACAGGGGTCCAGCTCCGTGGGCCTGAATCCCAACAGGACCAATATCACTCTGCTGGAGATAGTGGGTGCTGAAGAGTATCTGCAAGCACAGATTGCTGCCCTGCAGGTGCAAAAAGTGACTTGCAAGCTCACATCACACAACCTGCTCCCCAGCCATGACCCCTTGCGGACCAAAGATTCCGCTGCCAGATAAATTCGGCAGCAACCATCACAAATTCTGCAAGTTCCCAAGCCGGTGTCTGCTTCAGTTTCTACTATAACCAGAAGCCTTTCCCACTGATGAAGCTCAAATAGGACATATCAGCCTGTCTGACAAGGGAGGCCTTGGCTTAGACTTCCCCACTGCTAGAGAAATCTAGCCTGCTCCTTGGCCAGCTGGAAAACTTTGTGCAAGCCATGGCAGTAATGTTCAATGACCTGAACTGCACACACACACAGCATAGGCTGTCCTCCAAGCACTGCACCAGAATTGTCAATCAGTTGCTGAATATTTGGTGATAATCCAGTGCCCAGTGACAGACACCAAGTGGAATGAGTCAGCACAGCATTACCATTTCCGGCTCGATCTCTGTGAGGAGATCAAGTATGAGTTGGCACAGGTGAAGCTCCTGCCTGCCCTGGACAGTTTCATTATCTCATGCATCAAGATCAATGACTGGCTGATGGAGTGATGCCAAGAGCTGTGCTCAATCTCCCAGGCCCTGCCAGTCACCCTGACTCCAGCTCATCTCCCATCAGTTTCATCACTACCAAATAAGTCCATGCAAGTAGACCAAGCTTGGCCCTGCTTCTCTGTTGTAAAGAAACAGCAGGGGAATTATGCCTGTACTGTGGAAAGCCTGGACACATTACCTCGGGCTGTCCTGCCACAGCCCAACTTCCACCCTGTTCAGGAAATGCCAAACCCCAGCCCTGATGGAGTGGGCTAGGCTGCATTGGCATCCATCTCCTTCCTTCAGTCCCCAATAACACTTGTCCATGGCCATGACTAACCAGATCCATCGTGCCATCTGGTCCCCTTTCATCTTTGTCAACCCAACATGCTTGAGGTCCACCTGAAAGCACTGGTGGATTTGGGGGCAGCTGTTAATTTTATGGACCTGGACTTTGCATGAGTGCATAAAATCCCTACCCAAAGCAAAGGATACTTGGATCTGGGGAAATCTATCGATAGGTCATTCCTCTCATCGGGTCTAGTCACCCACCAGACCATCCACCTGGAGGTTGCCACCCTCCAGAGCGACAAAGAAACTTTCCAGTCCTAGCTCATCTGAGCCCCACACTCTTCAGTTATTCTTGGCATGCCCTGGCTCATGACCCATGACCCACATATCCATTAGCAGGCCCGCACAGTATGCTTCAACTTCCTGCACTGCTGTCAGTCCTGCCTCCCAAGACCCAATCATGGATTGGAATTCAGCTGCAACTCAATCTACATTTCCAGAGAGTTCAAACCTAAGACAGTCTCAATGCAGGGATCTGCAGCATCTTCCACATTTTGTACAGCCCCTGGGATACCAGTCAAATACAAAGTCTTCCTTGATGTGTTTGACAAGAAGAAAGTGGATCCCTTGCCATCCCATCAGAGTTATGACGGCCCCATTGACCTTCAACTGGGAGCAGAGATCCCCTCTGGCTGCATCTATTCTCTAATCTCGGGCTATAGGCCCTCTAGGACTACCTTCAAGAGAACCTTTGAAAGAGGTTCAATGCCCATTCACCTCACCAGCTCTGACACTGATTTTCTTTGTGAAAAAGAACACCAGGACCCTGTGGCCCTGCATGGACCACAGGGTGCTAAACAAGATCACTGTTCACAACAGGTATCCCCTATGCCTGATCAATGAACTCTTTGAGAGGCTTTGCTCCACCGGGGTCTTCACAAAACTGGACCTCTGCGGAGTATATAACTTGGTACGGATCTGGAAGGCACCTTCCATACCTGATACAGACATTTTGAATACCTAATTATGACGTTTGGCCTGTGCAAAGCCCTGGCCACTTTTCAGCAACTTATTAACAATATCTTCCAGGACATACTAGATCATTTTGTTGTCATCTACTTGGACAACATTCTCATTTTTCTGAAAACCAGACCCTTCATGAACATCATGTATGCAGTGTCCTAGAGAGACTCTGTCAACACCATCTTTATGGAAAGCCAGAAAAGTGTGAGTTTGACCAGGATACCATTGAATTTCTCAGGTATTCCCCAGAAGACTGACCATGGACCATGCAAGATTGCTGCCATATCTGACTGGGCTACATCCAAGGATGTCCACAGGGTACAGTGTTTCCTAGGGGTTGCCAGTTTTTACAGGTGATTTATTAAGGGCTTTCTAGCATAGTTGCCCCTATGACTGTCCTTCAGTGCAAGGGAACTCAGTTCATTGGGTCCCCAGAGGTTCAAGTTGCCTTGATCAACTAAAAGAGAGATTCACCATGGCACCCATCCTGATCCATCCAGACTGCATAAAAACACAGTGAGGTTGGCACATCCAACTTTGCACTAGGGATGATCTTATCCCAGATGGTGGGCCCTCCTGATCAGCTGCACTCCTGCACTATCTACTCCATAAGCAGGCAGAGAAAAACAATGATATTTGGGACAAGAAACTGCTAGCCATCAAACATCATTTGAAGAATGGCATCATCTACTAAAGCTGGCTGGCTATCCCCCATCCAGGTTCTGACTGATCACAAAAATCTGGAATACCCCAGACAGCAAGACATATTAATCAACGTCAGCTCAACAGGTACCTCTTCTTTGCCTGGTTTGATTTGTGGTCACTTACTACCTGGATGCCAGAAATGGAAAGACTGATGCCCTGTCCCGAAAAGATGAATACTTTGAGCCTGCCAGGAGAACTCCTTTCACAATCCTCAAGGCATCCAACTTTGTTTATGGGACAGTAGAAAACAACCTGATGCCTTCCATCCATTCCCTGTTACCCACTGAACTCTTTGTCACTCAAATCTGCCAGACCTTGGGTGATGCCAGTACCCAACTTGCTGCTGACTTGAAGTTACAAGATGACATTCTCTGTTACAAAGACTGTATCTATGTCCCAGAGGGACAGCCCTGGCTTCAGGTCCTCAAGCTCTACCATAATAACCCACTTGCTGGCCACTTCAGATATTTCAAGACTTGGAACTTGGTCGCAAAGACCTTCTGGTGGACAGACCTGCATACCTCTGTCAAGCAGTACATAACATCCCGTGACCTGTGCACCTGCATTCGAAGCTGCTCATTCTTCTCCAGACCCTGCCCACTTTACCTTACACCCTGTACCACACCCGTGGACTTTATTGTGGATCTGCCCTGCTCTCAAGGGCACACAATGATTTTAGCGGTGGTAGACCTATTTACCAAAATGGCACACTTTCTCCAGGCCCTGCCATCCCTACCACTCCAGAGACTCCCCATCTTTTCCTGAAGAATAGTTTCAGTACCACAAACTGCCAACTGGCATTGTGTCAGACCAAGACTCAGTTCATCTCCTGTTTCTGACAGGAGTTTCTAATATTTCTGGGCATAGAATCCTTCATCTCATCTGCTTATCACCAACCCACTAGTGGGTAAACAGAGCAGGTTAACCACATCTTTGAGCAATATCTTAACTTTTTGGTAAACTACCACCAAAATGACTGGGTTTCCTTGCTTCCCCACATGGAATTTGCATATAATAATGCCAACCGTTCTCAAAGTCTTTTTTCTCCAACTTCGGGTTTCACCCAGACATCTCCATGGTACCCACTGTCACAGACTTGATTGCCCATCTCTGCCAACTACATCTAGAACTAATGGAACACCTAGCATCCACCAAGGAGGCATACAAGCATTATGTCAATTAGAACCGCCAAGTCACCCTTGCTCTTGCCACTGGGGACAAGGTTTGGGTGTCCAACTGGAATCTTAGGCCAACTTGCCTGTCAACTAAGTTAGACCACCAGTATCTGGGCCCACTTAGATTCTGGAATGGATCAATCTGGTGGCATTCAAGTTGCAGTTAACTGAATTCCTCAGGATCCACCGTGTCCCATGTCTCCCTCCCAGAGTTGTTCACGGAGAACTTATTCCCATCCCGCTTCACTCTGCTTCTCCCGCCTACCATCTTCCAGGGACAGGAAGAGTACTTGGCTCAACAGATCCTGGACTCACAATGGGCTGAGGGGAAACTCCAGTACTTAGTAGACTGGGAAGGTTACATCCCTGATGAAAGATCCTGGACACCAGCGGAAATATCCACACTCCAGAGCTGCTACAAATTTTTCACCTAACCTACCCTTAGAAATCAGATCCTGGGGCTCCTGGGGCACCTGGGAGATGCCATAGAAGGAGTGAGGGGACACTGTCAAGAATGAGACCCTGCAGCTCAGGCAGTCAATGAGCTCAGCAGGGCCACCGCAGCGCCACCCAATTGATGAAGACAGTCAGGTGGCTTGCCCTTAAGCCTAGCAGTTGCAGAGAATGAGCAGCTGCTCAGTGCACACACCCACAGATTCTCTGTCTCCCTGTGCTCACCTAACTCCAAGTCCAACCTCTGCCTTGATCCTGCCCTTCTCTAGCCTAGACCCTGCCCTGCACTCAGCCTTGTGCCTGCCTTGGAATTAGCCCTGTTCCTGCCTTCCCTGACTCCAGCCCTTGGCTCTGGCATTCAGATTCTGACTATGGTTCTGACCCTTGGCTCTGATCCCTGGCTCTGACTCTGCCTTGACCTTGGGCTTTGGCATTCAGACTCCAATGACTAGGCCTGATTCCTGATCCGACCACCAGGCCTGACTGCCTACTACCTGTTCTCCTGACAGGGTGGAGTAAAGAAGAAAAAGGCACTGGGAGGAAGAGAAGGTGGAGAGAAGAAGGAGCAAGGGACATGGAAAAATCTGCATTCAAAAAAATTGTTGGGAGTTTTGGAGCCGAGGTAAGACTGAGGAAAAGGAAGGAGAAGACAGCTTGATGAGATAGTTAAAGGGAGGCAATCGAGTGTTGAGGTTGTATGCAAACAATGAGGAGGCAAATCTGAGCAAAGAAGATGGCAGTACTGAAGAGGACACATTTGTAGTGCAGGAAGTTAAGGTAGGACCTGGATTTTCTTCAGAAGTGTCATGATGTCATGAGAACATGAGTGGAAGGAGTGAGCTACAGCTGGGAGTCTTTGGGACAAGTGGAGTAGTCAAAGAGAGGAACAAGAGAGTCAAGGTTAAAGGAGAGTGTGGAATGGAGAAAGTTGTCTCCAGAATCATTGTAATTGGGCTCAGAGCTGCAGAGAAGTCAGAGATATCAGTAGATTACCAGTCATGAAAGGATTATTTTACATGCCAAGTTTTGGAGAGACTGGAGGGGCTGGGAGGTAGAGAGGAATGGTTACAACAATAAGAACGTAGATTCTTATCCCCCCATGGTTCTATGGTCTGAGAACTAAATGCCGCAGGAATAAAGTAACTCAAATTAAAATGTGTTATACATAGGTTCTTATTGTTTGTATATCTATATAGACAGATGTAATACCTCTGGGTTGAGACTAAGTATGGACAATTTCAGTCCTGCAAGTAACTTTTTCTTATAATTTATGTGAGTGAAAAACAGGAGATAAAGAAAACTACCTTGCAAATTTAACTATAGCAGTCACTACTAATAGATTGCTATAAAGCCTGAATAACTATATTGAGTGTAAATTATTTGAAAACATTTTTATATGCAGTTCAAAACGTTTAATCAAAGGTTTATTATTTCCAAGGCAAAAACAGTCTAATAAGGATTTGCATAAATTTCCATTTGTAATATGCATATTTAAATTCAGGATTAACAAAAAGAAAAAGATGCGGAAATATCTTCATCATAGCAGTACTGTCCAGGCTACTCTGTTGCTTAAGCGAAGTATCAGATATAGCAACTGAAAGAGCCCCAGAAAGCTAAACAGGCAAACGCTACTTTTCCTTAACTCACTCATCTTCAAGACAAATCTTTAGCCATCCGTTTTAGTAAAGCTACAAATTTCAAAGATGTGGCAGTGTATTATTTCACCTGGATGATCTTCCTGGCATATCCAAGATTTTAAATTATACTGATTTTTCTGTGGTTATTAGTAATTGTTCTGTGTTAAAAGTTATGGAAGCTGTGAATTAAAAATGGAAATCAGTTTTTCTTGGCAACATTTTCCTTTGTATGAACTTGATTTTCATAATGAGTGGCAGTTACAGTGTGGCCTACCCCACACATCTCTTGTGATGTACCTCACCCTTGTCTTGTAGCACTCTGGCTACACCAATCCTGGCTATTCCTTGAGGAGATTTCCGGGTGTGCCAGACTCTGTGGTAGTTCTCTGAAACTGACAAATGTACATACAGTGTGAATTGAAACCAACTCATCATTTGTGACCTAAACAAAACCAGGTCTTTTGAAGGAAAGGCTAATACATCAGCCTAGTGCAACAAATTTATTAATAAGCAGTTCTAGCATTCAACCCAAAATAACAAGGTGAAAAGCTGCTAAGCGCATAATTAGAACACAGACTTGCTTATAATTTTTTTAACAGATTTCTTCCCTTAAGTTATTCATTTATAAAAAGCTTCCTCGTGATATTGTGTTTAGTTTGGATGAGAGCAAATATACTTTTCAATGGTGTCACTCATTTGCCAGGGGACTTACTCTTTTTATTGCATCCCACTGCAGCAGAATACTGTGCTCCAGTCTGATTCCATTCGTCTCACATCAAGTTAGTTGACACACAACTACGCTTAACCATGCACATTGTAGCTGGGATGATTTGACCCACACCGGTACTGTGCCTCCCCATGTTAAGCAGCCTCACTCCTCCACTCATCCATCATGAGGCTGCTACAGCCAGAAGGGTTGAGAAGATCAGGGCGAACCTGAGCCTACCACTGTACACAGACCTCTTCGACCATGCAAAAGTGAGCTTGTCATTGAGGGACCTGTTGTGGGCTGACTTGTGCTGCTCAGATTTCTCTGCCTTGTCACTGTGGCATGAAGACTGGTCTGCAGTGGATGTCAGACACCAGTGTCTTGTAAGTGACCCAACCATGTAGATAACCGGGTTTGATTTGCTACATCACTCATGGGCCCTTCTGAATTGTTTTTGAATGGGCGGGGGTCAATGTGCAGCCAGCCTTCACCCCTGGAGCCAAAAGGAGGATCCCGGTTGCCACTGTGGCCAAAAATAGACAATGTCACATATCACTGATGCCCCCTCTGACCGGATTTTAGGGTGGATTGAAGGCTCTGCACTTTGCTCTTGAGGTTACCGCAAATTGGCTTGGCAAGCTCCGCATCTGACAAGAAGATAGTAAGAAGAGGCCAGTGGAACAAATGTTTTCACAGGTATAGGAGGCTGCAGCCTCATCATCTTTAATTTTATATTTTAAAATAGTACACATGCCTCGTTATATAGCATGTCTATTACAGAAATGACACAGCCTGAAAAAATAGATAATGCAGTGAAACTCCTTTGAAAACTCAGCCCTTAAAGTTTCTTTTTCCTTTTACAGTATATTAGCTGTGCAGTGATCCTCTGCTATTTTATTTTCAAAATCACAGGATTGAAATAAAACGGCCAACTTCAAAGTGCAGCTTATTGTAGCTGTTTGTCCGCAAAATGGAACCATGCAGAAAAACTGGTGTACCTGTTTTAATCTGTTCCTCTGTATCAAGCCCAGGTAAACTGGTATGGGGCAGGCATGCTCCACAAGAGACAGTATCTTCTCCCAGACTGCTCCACAGCTTCTGTTGCTGCCTCAGGCTGCAGTAGCCTTGCTGACAACTGCTCTATCCCTCATGTGTGGGGTGGATTTGTGTACTCAGATTGGTCACAGCTCCACTGCCATTCAGCTAACTTCCAGAACAACTCCAAGAGCTGTCCTGGATACAGCCCCACAGAGCACAGCTGTATGTCACACAGGAGGTACAGATAACCCACACAAGGCTCTCTGGCCAGCACAAAGGCCCCACTTACACTACCTATCAGGCCTTACATCCTTGTGGACTGGGGAGGAGAGGGGAATTCGCCCATGAGGGCATACCTCTCCAATGCATGACAAAATGATGGTATTTCTCTTAAATGATGGAACTGCTCGGTATAAAGAGGTAAAAGCAAAAAACACTCTATTTGTAGATCAAACACCTACTACCTTTTAGCATATAACTGCAAATTAAACTGACAGGCAGAAGCAAAGAGAATGGTAAAACATATGTTCTGAGTTGACCCGGGCTATGAGACCTGCTGCTGTAGATTGGTTTTGGGTTTTTTTTGCAGTGAAGACATACCCTAAGAGTCCAGATAAGTTTTCATTTTAGATTAAAGAAGACAAAGAAAGGAGGAAAGAAATATTAAATCCCTATGAGAGAAAAAGGTGAGTCTCACTCTCTCTCTGGACTTTCCTTTATCTGGAATCCCCTCACAGTCAGTGCTATATATACTCAGAAAGTATCCATTTACAATGAAAATTTTAGTGATTTAACGTCTAATGTTTTACATGCACAGCAGAGCGATATATCTAGCCTACTCTCACAGTCTTATTTCTATTGCCTTTGTCCAGGTCCTATTCTTAGTCACCATCTCCTGTGTCTCATGGACACGGTGATTGGATGTAGGCTGCCTTGACCTTGATTTAGCCTGAGCTGAAACATCATTTAAGCATAAGGCACCTTTCACTGTGTAGAATATTAGGTCTAAACTCTGCAGCAAGACTCACGGAAATATGCAGTAAGAGTATAAGACCCCGAACAGACAAGCAGCAGTCTCCAGTCGCAAGCCTCCCTCCTCTTCATAAACCAGCCTAGATCATCTCCTAAAGTCCCCCCTCCCCCACTCTGCTTGCTGCTTCCTGCTTTTCCTAGGGGACATGAGGTAGCAGGTGGGAAGGATTACCTGGGGTAGTAGGAATCTCCAGAGAATTGAACAGGAAGTGGGAGGCTTGAGAAGGCGGCTGCAGATTGAGAGCTGTTAAAACAGAGCGGGAAGAGGATGCAGGGGGCGCTGTCTTTGCAAGAACTTCTGAACTGGTGTCTTAACGGCCAGTGCAACAAGGAAGTGGTAATGGCAGGAGCCCTCCATGCAAAGTTATTAAACACACCCAGTTTTTCCATGTTGTCAGTTTTAAGTGGAAAACTGATATGTTTAAAGAACACGAAGGGACAAGGCTTCCCTGATAAGATACTACCAATCACCTTGCTACCCACATTCTTTTCCCGTTCCAGCTTCTCTGGAACTCAGGAGGACTTCAGGAACCTTAGCAGGTTCGCAAGAGCAGGAATCTTCTCCTGTAGTCCCAGTAGGTCCACAGGAGCAGGGGCAAGGAATGCCCATTTGTTAAATGACCCTCAACTTCTGAGCCCCCTTAACCCTCTGCTTCTCTAGAGGCAGGCATCCCCAATCCTGTGTCCTTCCTGTAGGATTTAAGAGATCCTTAGGAGGGTATGTGGGTATTTGACACCAGCAGACCAAGAGAGTATTCCCAGACACAATATGGGAAATGAAGTTAAGGTCACAAGTACATGTCGGTAATTTAAGTAACCATCCATTACAAACCTAGTAAGGTTACACCCATCAGAAAACAAAATATCTGAAAGTAGAGAAATTCTTGGTTTTTAAGCCAGCCTTAACTTCATTTTAAGGATATTGGTTTGTCTGGCAGTGCTATAGGTCTCTACAAATACAGACCCCTTCATATTTTTAAGATATCAAGCCTTAACTTCTTACCCTTCCCCACTCTAAGGGTTTACCACATAAACTAATACCCTATCTGGGCTGAAACTTTACAGGGGGAATATATTGGATTCTATTGATGCATTAAACTTAGTTTTAACTAGAGCTGTCCAGAAAATGGAATTTCTATCCTGCAGAAAATTTCCAGGTTTTGAAAGAAGTTTTGTCCCAATTCAGGCCATAAATTAAAAAACCTCAAAGTTTTTCAGAAATTCTAAAAAATTCAATTTTGGAAGAACAGAATTTTGCAGATTGCTGTCTGACTCTCAGCAGACACTCTTGTCAAATCCATTTTCATTTTTAGTTTTACAAAAAGAGGGCATTTTCCATCAGAAAATCATTCTGATGGAAAATTCCTGATCTGCTCTTGTGTTAACATGATTTGGCAGAAATGCTCAAACTGTGAAATGGGAGTTAAAATGTATGAGTTGCCATTGTTTTCTATGGAAGAAATTCCTTCTGATCACTGCAAGCTGGTGTAAAATAGCATGCAAATGGACATACTGTCTAAGAACACATGAGAAAGAATGATTGCAACCACTGTAATCTTATAACTAAGCTATTCAGACAACATGTACTAAGGAAGCATGATATAGTTTTCAGCATCTTGTTCAAATGTAGTAAAAGTAATTAAAGGAAATCAAATTCCATTAAGTCAATTGCTTCAATCTTGTGGACTTTGTCTAAATAGTGAAGCTAAATAGTTGGTTTTCAGATTAAACTGCAGGCCTGACACAGACAAATTAAAATGACTTACAAGCTGTTTTTCCATTCATAGGAAATAGATCCACCCCACAGGCAAAAAGCCATGCTAACTGCACACTCTTCACTTGCTAGGGCAGCTGCGCTAGAGGAGGGAATCAGCTACAGGGGAGAGCAGCTTGAAAATGCAGCCAGAGCTCCACAGGAGATTCTTTAGCAGAGGCTTCCTAGGAGGTCTGCTGAATCAAATTGTGTTCGCTTTGCGATTTCTACTCCTGGGCAGATTTTCAAAAGTGCCCAGCACCCAACTGCAATCATTGAGAGTTTCTGGGTGCTAAGCACTTCACTGTAGGAAGACAGCATGTCTAACAAAGTGCTCAGTACTTGTATAGTTGCTTTCCATAAAGGAAAAGCATTCCCAGCTTACCTGGCTCTGCTCCCTTTCCAGCAAGCTGGCTACTTCAGTCTCCCTTGGGGAAAGGGAATTATAGGTGTACTTTCTGCAGCCAGGAGCAGAAGCCAGTGGAATCCAATGACAGGATCTGCGCTCTTGACTCTTACCTGAGCAAAATGAGTGGTCTCAATTCTGTTTTAAGGACTGTCATTCCTGACTGAGAAAGAAAACTGGTAACCCCCATTTTGCTAAAGCTCATGATAAGTTTTGAGCTTTACAGGACATATTCTGATTCTTTCCCTTTATGAAAAGTGTGCAAGTACTGAATGCTTGTGCCAAATTTATGCATAAACAGCTACATCCTGCTCTCTATTAAGCAGAGCTCACAAAAAACAGTTTCTTAGCTACGATTCAGATTCTAGCCGTTCAAAATGTTTTGAGAGTGAGAGCAATAAAATCAACATTTTTATCCCCCATTTATTGCTTTTATTTTTAGAAGCAACACGTCCAGTCCCTAAAAGAATTGAAAAATAATTTTAAAAAAGTCTACTAAGAGAGTGGATACTGGAAGTTTATGGAATGGAGATGAAAGAGGGCTGATTTCTTTATGGGACAGTTAGCTAAGAGATTAAAGTTTATCCTTAAAATTAACATACATAAATAACATAATACATATTAAACAGAATAAAAACTAGCTATTTGATTGATCTCGAAAGGTTATTGTAAGTGGGGAATTATCCATCAACGATGGTGTTTCTTGTGAGGTTCTGAGGGATCTATTCCTGGCCCAATGCTATTCAATATCTTTATCAATGTTCTGGAAGAAAATATAAAATCACTGCTGGTAAAGTTTTGCTCCACAAAAATTGGTGGAGTGGTAAATAATTATATGAACAGGTCATTATATAGGCCAGTCTGGAATACTTGGTAAACTGGGCTCATTTGAGCAATGTGTGTTTTAGTATAGCAAAAAGAAAGAACATACAACTAGAAACAAAGAATGAAAGTCACATATGCAGATTGGAAAGTAGTGACTGTGAAAAGGACTTAAGAGTTATTGTGAACAAACTGAACATGTACTCAGGGCCCAAGTATCATTTTTTCAGGCCCACTACAAATTTTTAACATGGGCCTCCTCCTGTAATGGGAGTTGCAGCCTCTGGGCCCTGGTAAAATGTACCCCCCTCCCCCCCCCCCCCCCCCATTGTATGAATATCCAATCAGCCAACACAAACACTTTTAATTTGGGTAATTTGTATTTGTTGGTTGTTATTTGTATGTAACAAATACAATTTGGCCACAGAGTGAGCCAATAGCTAAAAGACTAAAAATGTGAGGAGGAGGAAAATGGAACAACTAAGGCACTGAAATGAACATGGTATTATTATTACTACTAGTAGTCATTCTTATATACTACTAGTAGTAGTACATATAGTCATGGACCAGGACCCCATTGTGCTAGGTGCTATACGAACAGAACAAAAAAGATGGTCCTGCCACAAAGATTTTATAATCTATGTATAAGACAATAGACAAATGTAGGTATAAATGTCTACCTAGCTAGAAGATTGGAGGGCTAACAAGTTGGTTTCAGTGATTTTATGAATCTGGAAAGGATGATCAGTTGTTTGGCTTCTGACTAGGTGAACTAAACAAAAATAGTTTGGCATACTGTACAGTAGTTGTATAGATTTTATAGATAGGATATACAGGTTGCCATTAAAAAAACCCCAACATTTACCAACAGCTTCAGGACCACAATATAGGAAATAAGTGTGGTAACTTTGATACTACAGTTTTGCAACTGTTGGCAAATATTGAATTTTTAATGGCACGCACTTTATATGTGTATCTCCATGTCCTTTATATATCCACCCACTTCTATTTAAAAAAAAAAAAAGGTATTAACTATATAACTGAAAAAAAGCAAACAGTTGTCAAAGCTTTTCTTGAGAAGTAAACTAGATCTGCGAGGAGCGCTCTGAATAAAACAAGAATTGACCTAAACTTCCTCTCAAACCTTTACCAAACCTTCTGACCCTCCAAACAAATGCTAGTGAGGTTACAACGTTTGTTGTTCTTCTTCTCAGTTTTAGTTGGGGAAAGGAGAGGAAATACATATATTCTTGCTAGGTTTGTGTTCTAGATGAAATTTACAGTTGTTATGAGATTTCTAGCCAGACTTGCAGTCCAAAAAGTTCCATGTGTTGTATAGTATTGAATAAAGTTACAAGATTATATCGTAACGTGATTTTTGCACATTTTTTAGACGTCAGCTGTGAAGAGGATCCCATCTCTAAAAAATAAAAACTCTCTGTCCTAGGCATTGTGTCTTTCGAGGTAAGGCTGTAGATCTGTTGTTATAAAGGAGAAGTTTCAAACAGTTTTTCAGGTGAGAGAAAAACATCATTTTACCAGAATACATCAGCCTCAGAAGAGATTGCTCATAAGAGAGCATCATCTAGACCCAAACTTTACATTGAACTCCTTTATCAAATGCTGAAGAACTCTGTGACGTTCCCCCCCTGCAATCTAGACTGGTGTGTAGCTGTGTCACCCCAATTCCTCACACCCAGCCCTGACTCACTGTGCTTTGCTGTGTGAACCACCCACTCCTGGGTCAGCCCACTCCCATCATCTTGCAAGTAGTCAGTCCCTGGCCCAGTGAAGGAGCACTTCTGGCCAGCCGCTCATGGGATGGACACCCAGCAAACACCCTCAGCCCCAGATGCAACCCTGGGAACTGCCGTCTTGCAGAGTTCAGTACGGTACACTGCACTCTGCAAGCTCATTTACATTTGTCCATAAATTTATCAAAGAAATTGTTATGCACCAGCTCTGTCACTCCAAGCAAAGTCTTTACACACACTCAATTCACATGCACTGTTTCCGATAAAACAAACAAATAAGTTTATTGACTATAGCAAGATTTTAAGTAAATATAAGTCAGATTAATATAAATCAAGAGATTAATAATACATCAAGGAGTTGGTCACAATCAACTAAAAGGTAACTTGCATCCTAAATGAAGATTAATATTTCAATAGCTTTTCAGTCTCTAATGTTAGCTTACCCACAGCTGGCTGCGATGCCTCTTGCAGCCAGGCTCCCTGCCTCCCGTGGTTACGTGCCAGTCCTTGATGCTGCTTAGAAGTTGGATTCCAAGGGACATTCCTGAGACAAAGGTGCTTAGGCCAGTCCATTGTTCCTATATGCATGCCTGTGCTGGGCATGGAAACACAGCTTTGTGTTTGTCTGCATCTATTCAAGCCATGTGAGACACTCATTTAAGGATATGACATAGCGGAGTTTCATATCTGTATATATGTATGACATTGCAGGAAACTTGCCACCACAACAATAATGTTCAGTATGCCATGAGCATTCCAAGAACACCTTACATGACATACTTTGCATTAGACAATACACAGTTACACTGTAAGGGTGAACATGAATGATGCACAAATCACACTATAAGATGTGCATGGGGTACAGCACGTCACAGACTCAGACACATATGTTGCCTTTAGTATATTGACTTTTCTAATTAAAATCATATGAAGTCGAAGAGATTTGTGCCTGAGCAAGGATTCTGAAGGGGCTGCAGAATCTGTACACATATGAAGTGACAGTATTGCCCTTTGAAGCCGATCCATTTCACCGGAAAGCATTTTAGAGGTTCAAAAAGCCTTTCGTTTCTTTGTTTAGCTTTTTGCACTTTCTTCCTGCAGCACTGACACTCCTGAGATACAGGAGCAGGCTGTGATTTTATGAGTACTACCAGTGCGGGGGCCTGGGTTAATCAACAATAATTATCAGCTGTGAATGGAAGAAATCAAACAGAGATCAGGAGCAGCAGGGCAGCAGCCATGCTCACAAAAGAAATAAAGACAAAACAAGCCCACGCCACCTCCTGACAAGCAAGATGCTTTGGCAGTCTGCCACAGGTATCATCACCCAGACCATAGATCAGCCCCTCCGGGCTCCTAATCATGCTCACCCCATGTGCTCGCTGAGTCTCTACAGATGCTGTCAACAGTCAGGGGAGACACTGGCTAAGAAACAATGAAAAGCATTGTATTCCACAAACTTACCTTAAGCGCTGCAGCTTTGAACTTATTTTCTAGTTGCATTCTACAGCAATTTATCTTTTCTTTCAGTGGAAAAGCTTGGTTATTGTTAACTTGGATGTGGCAGAGTGACAAACACCAGATGCAGAGGGTGGGAAAACATTCAGGCAGGGTAATACATAAATAATTAATGCTGTACACTTACTGTATAAATAGCTTTCTATTTGGGGAACTCAGATAAGCATTCTCCCCTAACAGCTTTGAATTAAGGAGGTTCCCCTTCTGCTTGGGGATCTCAAAGCACTTTATAGACATTAATGATTTAAGCCTCATATCATCTCAAGATATGGGCAAATACTATATTTCCATTTACCACATGGTAAAACCAAAGCACAGAAAAATAAAATGCATACAATTCGCTGGGCAACACCCTTCTGCAGGTACAAGTCTGCTTGTCAGAGAGGTGATTATTCCAGTTTTTATCTGCAATTTCTCTGCAGGCACAAAAACAGACATACATTTTATGTCTGCAAAATTACATCTTCAAAAAGGGAGTTGGCCCTTAGCCTAGCTGCGCATATACAACAAAGTGACTGACTCAAGGTCAACAGGAAGTTGTGGCAGACCTTGGAATATGACCCAAATCCCTTGACTTTCAGTCTTGTGTCTCAACCATAAGGTCATGTTTCCTCCCCTTGACATGCAAAGCAGTATGGAAACAGAAGGAGGCAGAGGTTAGGAAAAGCCAAGAGGGATGTTCCATAAAGGTAAAATGAGACGTGAACATGCTTAGTGATTGATGTTACTACATTCTATTACTTGTGTATGGCACTTTACAGACAATAAAAAATTATAGATCCCTTAAGAGTTTGTGGAATAGCATTTACAGCATATCGTGTATGGCAAAGCGATTCACAGATTGCAGATAACACATAGCACTACTTATCCCTCACCAGATATAATTATACCACCACCACCAGGATGACTTAGTGCTGGGATGAGATCAGCTCATGAATGAAGATCAGATGGTTGAAGCTGAATCTGAGCAAAAGAGAGGTTATGCTGATGGACATGGGAAAGCAGTCTAAGGTGTTCGCCATGGTGAGTCTCTGTTGGTTGAAGGTACATACCCACAATTGATCAATTCAGTCCAGAGTTTAGGAGTGCTCCTAGATTCCTTGCTGATGCTAAGCTCTTGCATACCAGCATCCATATGTGAATATTTTCTGCCATTTCTGGTTGGCTAGGAGAGTCCTTTCTAGCATGGTGGACAATGGCCTGGCCTCAGTTATACATGGTATAATGCTGGGCATTGAAAGAGTGTATAAACAGTGAGAGCTAGATTCCAGGCTCTTTTAAACAGAGGCCTTGGTTTTATGGTTACTTGGGAAACACCCAAAAACAGTCATTCAATTTAAAACTTTATTGATTAAACAAAAGAAAGAACAAGAAAACAGGCATTTATATTGAAACTATGGTTGAGTGATTATGCAAAAGAAACTTAGTCATAATTAGGGATGTAAGTGGCTAAACGTTTAAACGTTTAAACAGTAAGTAGCTGGCTTACTGGTTCCTAATTAGTTTAAACGTTGCCCTGGAGGGGGGTGTGGAACTGGGAGGCACTGAGTCCAGCAACTCCCCGCAAGCAAGAGCTGCCCACTGTGGCTTCCCTTCCCTCTCCCCTCCCCAGCGAGTTTAACCATTTAAATCAATGGTTCCCAACCCATGGCCAGTGGGCCAAAAGTGGCCCATGGGGTCTTTCAGAGTGGCCCGTGGCTCCCCTCCCGCTGGCTGCACAAGGGAGTCACTGCCTAAGTACCCAGGTGTAGCATGTTGCCAGTGCAGGCTCCTTGCTGCAGTCAAGGGGACAGGAGATCAGCGCTCCCTTCCCCCTGGCTGTAGCAGGGAGCACGGCAAAGCGCTCCACCTGGGTCCCTAGGTGCTGAGTCCCTGCTGGAGCCAGAGGGAGGGGAGCACTGATCTCCCATCCCCCTGGCTGCAGAAGGGAGCTGCTGCCTAGGGACCCAAGTGGAGCACAAGGTTTCCCTGCTGCGGCCTGGGGGATAGGAGATCCTCCTTGCTGATAATCCTCAGGAAAGAAAGTCTTAAGATGTGTCGAGGTGAGTTGCAGTGCTGGCAGTTTGGTGGATGCTCTGGGATGCAAGATGGGATGGGAGATGAGAGAGAGAGCTGATCTGAACTGATCTAACAGAACTGCTAATGTCCTTTTTCAAAAACTCTTTTTAAGGAATTCCAAATGGGGAAAAGTGGGCATCATATTTTATCTCCCTCATTACATTGTCCACCAATTAGGCCTAAAATGTATAAGACCAATTTTGGTCTACTAACTTCTGGTTCCACGTCTTCTGTTTTTACCAGCCATAATTTCAATAATCCTTGAATTATATCATCATGGCCTTTTTGGTTTAGACCAGTAATACTCAGGCCTCAGTGGCTCAGGAGCCAAATTAGCAATCAACATTATCCAAAAGAGCCAAAGTAGTGTGAATTCATTGTTTCATCAATTGCTCTCTCTATGAAATAATATATGTATATTATTTTCAAAGCAAAATGACTGATCAAGTATTCTAAAATTGGTTAATAACATAATAAAAGCATCCTGACTGGTTAATAACTTAGATTGGTTAATAATGATATCACACAGTGTTTTAATATCATGTGCTGCAAAGAGCTGCAGGAGACACATTAAAAAGTCACTTGTGGCTTCCAAGCCTCAGTCTGAGTATCACTGGTTTACACTAATCCGGCTTCTTTTGTCTGGTTCTTTTGCGCTTGTTACGACATTCAATGTTGTAAACAATTTGACCTATTTTTCATGGTACTTGTAACATCTGATGAACTTTCACATACTTTTTACATTTGAGCTTACAGTAGGGGTACACCTTATAGGCCCAATAGTCACAACATGTCTCCTCAGCAACACGGGCAATTATGAGCACATCACACCTGTCCTTCACTCTATACTAGCTTCCTGAAGAATATATAATCTCGTTAAAGAGCTCAGGGATAAAGACTGTGGTTGAGAACTCCACTACTCAGGGAGTATGGAACTTTCTGACATAAAGGTAAAGCTTGCCTGTGCAACAGACAGAGCTTTCTTAGGGGCTGGTCTCAGACGGTGGAACAAACTCCCCCAGGAACTAAGGACCATTACAAATCACTCACCACATTCCACTCCAAGTGCTAGAGGCTCTTCTTTGACCTTGCCTTCTCTAAGAAAAACATACAGCAAGCACGTACATAAAACAAAACAAAAAACCTCACAACACACCATTGCACACACAATTCTCTTCCTGGGGAGAAGATGAGAGGGAGAGAACAATCCACATGTAACAGTGTGACATTCCCAGGGCGCAATCTGGACTATTGGACAGCTGTGTCCCCTCAGTTCTCCAACCTAGGTAGTGTTTTACACTGCTTCACTGTGAGAGAAATCACTCTAGGCCTACTCACACTGCCTGTAGCATGTAAATTACTCTCAGCTATACTGTATGAGTGCTTAGCCAGCCACTCACGAATTACATTGCAGACATCAGCAAATTCCTAATCCCAAACTTGTCCCCAAAAATGTGTGTCTTGTACTGCCCAGTTCTTTCCTTCTGGACAGAACACGCTCATAGAAAGTCGGCCATTTTATTAATAAAAAATTATATGCACAAATCCTGTTATCCCAAATGAAGTTTTCCAAGCACTTCAGTCCAAATAAACTGGTTTAGATAAACAATAAAAACAAGTTTATTAACTATAGAAAAATAGATTTTAAGTGATTATAAGTAATGAGGCATAAAAGTCAGAATTGATTACAAAGAAATAAAAGGTAAAACGCAAACTAATAACTAACTTAATGAGCTAAGTGAATTCAAAGCAAAATGTCTCTCTCACATGTTCTTTTGCCGTCTTACTGGCTGGATGCTTTCCAGTTGGGATCCCGTCCCCAGTCCAATGCTCTTTCCTTGTCCTCCAGGCATTGTGGATGTCGTGGGTAGAGAGAAAGGGAGGAGAGAGGGGATTTGGGGCCTCTGTTCCTCATTTTTATTTATTTTCCTCCTCTTTGAGTATCATTTTCAGCTAGGGTTCAGGCAACTGCCTGTCTGTTTACATGGGAACCCTCAGCTATTCCATTGCCAAGATGTAAATTTCTGGCTCACAGCCTTCTTCCTTCCAAAGAATGGCTGCTTAATCACGTGATAGTCCATTTGATTGTGCTGACACCTGGCTGAGGTGCTGGCTAACTTTTTGTCTCTGGGGAACTGGTTGAAGATGTTTTTCTAAACTTGGAGTATGTCTCAGTAAAGTCATACAGTAGACATTTTATAATTTTTACATACAATATTGCCACACATATTTTACCAGGACAAGAATGACCAGCAAATTATGAGTTTTCGAATGATACCTCACAAGGCATACTTTGTACAAAATTTATCATAATCTTGTAAAAATGGTGAACATAAGGATACTGACTCTTGCAGACAGATGTTAGTCATGCCACTTAGTGAACTACTGGAAGGTACTCAGATACTATGATGATGAGGGCAGTATAAGAATGTAAATAGAATAGATAAGATGATACAAAATTAACCCTAGTTTCCCTTTTGGATCAGACTTATCTAAGAAATCCTTTAATTTGGATTCTTGACTGCTTGCTGAGCAATAGAAGTCTCACACTGAGTCCTTAGATGCTCTAGCATGAAAAAGATCATGTTTTTATTAAAAATATGTACTATTTGAACCCACTTCCTACATTAAAGACACGAAACTACTTGCTCAGTATTTGCACCCAGGAGACTGGAAAATTACTGCTTACTGTTGGAGATCAAAGTACCAAATAGAGACCATCCTCTAGGGTGGAGAATAGTTCTAGTTTTACACATTTGGCAGTTATGTACTACAGGCTATAGGGTAAAAGCCACAGGCACAAAGTCAGAGTATTTGAGCCTTATATTGATATAGGGAGCTGAAATTCACCTCCCAACCCAGTGCACAGGTGAGTTGGGTTGTGGCACCAGCACTCCAGGCCAGCTGTGCTGGTTACTGGGGCCCTGTGTAAATGCAGAAGTGTGGTCCCTCCTGCATTGGTGATCCCCCTGTCTTCCTCCTATATGGCCTTCTGAGTCAGCCTATACAATGCCAGTATTGAGAACTTCCTCAAATAAAATCTGCAATGCAGATGAAATAGAAGCTCTTTCCAACCCATTTGGATTTCCAAATGCTATGCAATAGAGAGAACAACACAGAAGATTAAATGACCATGACACTGACTCTGAGTATGTCTACACTGATGGCAGCAAAGTCGCCACCGTCAGATAGACCTTTCTGGATCGATTGAGTGGTCAGTGAAGACCTGAACAATCGATCCAGAAATCAACACTGTAAAATCGCCCCCCTTCAAATGGCATAGCGCTGCGTTGACAGGAACGCGGTTCCTGTAGCTGCAGTGCAGTGAAGACACTGCACAGAAGGGAAGTACAGCAGTCGATGGGAGTTATGCAAGCTACTCTGCATAGCTTGCGTAACTCCCGTCGACTGCTGCCGAATCGCCAGGTAAATGTAGACCAGGGCTGTACTTTGCTTTAGTTTTCTGGAACTGAGAGGATTTACAGTGGATAACCAGAGGTACAATTTTCATGAGGGAGTCGAAGGAGATTCTTTCCCCACAGTGCCCCTAGAGGTGATTCACACAAATCTCCCACTACAGTCCAATAACAAAGGTATGGATGTTCAAGAGAAAGCCAGAGATATCCTGACACCTGGTAGATAGGATTATGGATTGGAAACAGGATAAAGTCTTGATTCTGACTATAAAATGTTTGAGAACTACAAGCCCAGTTCTGCTTTGAATTACATCGCATTGAAACACCACTGAAATTACCTAACATTGACAGTACTACAACTAATAGAAAATGTTGCTTGTCCTATTCCTTCTAGAGGCATAACACTAGGATAGCAGTGGCTAGTAAATGAGGTTAAACAGAACATTGATAGAAAAATGAATCAGAAACAAGCTCCACAACTGGTATCATCATTTTCTTCAGAGCAGTCACATTGTGGAATGTCCTAGTGCTGCCCTTGCCAGTTAGCCTACATGCTATTGCAGATTTCATTTAGCTCTATAAATAAACTATGGAAAGCAAAAGTGCAAGAGTTAAACTATTAATCAAACCCACAGAAACCATAGTGATTGTGATAAATTATATGCAACAGATCCTGAAGTATTCATTGTGTTTTCTCAAAACAGGAAACTAAAAGCTACCTTTTGGGCAAAGGACAATGACAAGTCTGAAAAACAGAAGGCAATACTTCACGTAAGTAATAATTACATGCCTCCTCCTCTCCCCCCAACCTCCAATCATCCACGGGGCCAGTTCCTGCAATATGACGCAAAATCTCCTCAAAACCAAATTCATATTGACAAGATATAAATTAGTATGTGAAGAATTTTTTCCTGGAATGGATCACATCAGAACAGGAAGCTGCATCAGTAAAGTGGTGATCAGATACTCTGTATCTCACCTTAGTTCTAGTGCCAAGCGTTACTTACCAGTCTTGCACAGCATTGAAGGATTCTTCATTCGTGATGTCGTACATTAAAATGAAGCCCATTGCACCCCGGTAATAGGCTGTGGTGATTGTCCTGTATCTTTCCTGACCTGCTGTATCCTAAAATAACAAAGATAATCGTTTATGTAAATGTTACCTTGTCAAGTTATTTGTATCTTTCTGAAAATCAGAAGTGAACTTTGAAAAACTTCCATCTTCACACCTTTGAAATTCTATTCAAGTCATTGGGCAGCTTTTCATTCTCTTTTTTTCAAGAGATGAAAGATTGTCCTGTGGTTAAGGCACTAGACTGGGACTCAGGAAATCTTGGTACTATTCCTAGCTCTCCCTGTCAATCCATCTCAGTCTCAGTCTCCCACCTGTAAAATGGGGACAATAATACTTCCATTCACACATAGCCTTTGTTTATCTTGTCCATTTACACTGTAAGCTCTTTGGGACAGGGACTATCACTTAATATGTTAATGTAAAATGTCCTATTTTGGCTGAAGTCTTTAGGTTCTATTTTAATAAAAATAAGTACTAACAATAATAATTAAAATATATGACAGAAAATAATATAATCATTCTCTGTTCCAAAATAACACTTATTTGTGTTTTTAAAAACCCTAAATATAGTCTTAAATTTTGCAGAAATAGAATGTTTCAGTGAAATTCCAGCAAGCAACGTCCAGTATGAATTTTTACTACAGCTATTGCATCATTGACTACATGTGACTTACGTTGATTCTGGCTTGTTTTTTAAACAAATGCTGTAAGGTAATGATACCATCTCAAAATTTTAAGAGTACAAGAATTTATTTTTGCTAGAACATGGACAGGACTACTTCAGCTGTCTCCCTAACATAACAAAAATGATAAATATTGTGTTAATTGGAATATTTTCTAAAACAGTTCCTATGGTACAAGTAGTACCATCTCATTAGAGAAAATATATTTAAACGAGTGCTCTTTTCTATATTACATCAATCATCCTATAAATAAAGAAGAAATTAGATTCCACTCATATCATAAAGCAATTATAAGAAGCTCATTATAAAAAAATATATAACAGAGCTGATTACCATGAACAAACAATTACTTACACAGAACACTAGGATGTAATTCAGGTCAGATTATGATCACTACAGCCTGGGTTTAGTTTTAATGGCCTTGCACTGAAAACAAGCATCGAAAGTTAGGGCTTGATGCACTTCTTATTTACCCTAGATTTACACCAGAGTAACCCAACCAACTAGAATCTATCTATAATAGGCTAAATGTCAGCCATAGAGCACAGTCCTCATCAACTCCAGGGTACAGTTCACAATGGGGAAGGTACCCCACTAGGATGTACACCAGCATAAATCAGGAGTAACTCAGTGATATCTAAACAATGTCCTCAGTTTATTCCCAAAGTTCAGAGTTGAACTCATGTGACTGGGAACTCATCAGAACTGAATTTAGTGAAAGGTTTTCATGAACTGCAGCAAACAAAAACCATGGAGTTTAATGGAGCTCTATTTTATAGCTCTACTAATATTTGTGTTCATTTCTCACATAGTCAAACACAATGCTGTACCATTCCCACATTAGCTCAATTAAACTTTTATTGGTTCCTAAGCAGTTGTAAGATACAACAGAAATGAGAATATAGTTCAGAGGGCCACCTTGTAGGCATCTGAAAACTAGAAAATTCAGTTTTATTTCTGGTCACCCACCTATACCATAAGTTGAAAACTCATTTTAAAAACATTGTTTTCTGAACAAATCAATGTAAAATTAGAGATGTGTCCATGCCAAAGACTCAGATCTGACAACTCCCAAACATTGGACCACTTCATGAACTTTGCAACTGGTTCCTATATCCATAAATGACTAAACACAAAACTCCATATCCAAAACGGCATCCTCTACCTTAAATCTGGCAAAGTTTCAATATAGATCTGCAGTTGACACCCATCTTTCAGTAAAATTTATTATCTAAAAACTTTAGTCATCTTCTTTATCTTTTTTTCCTTTACCCATATTTCAGTTTTGACATGGCTGAGAAAGCCTAAACCTACGACACTAAAATACTGGCTATGAAGTTATCAAAAACTTGGAAATACAGCTTACTGTCTTGGTATCTTATCACTAGAATTTTTCACTGTATGATCTAAGACAGGCTTTAGTGTGAATTGCCTGCAGCAAAATAATATTTGCTTCACTGGCAACAGGCTCCTGCTTGTCAGATTAATATATTTCCACCTATACAAATCTCAGGTTGACAGACAGGTAGATAGTTACTGTCAAAAAAATGTCTCGATTCCATATCTATTCTGGACAATAATAGTGCAGGGCAGACTTTTACTGTAACAGTAAATAAAGGGAACAAAGCCAATAACATTATTGGAAATTAAAACCTTTTCCATGAAAGAAATATAAGAAAACTGCTTAAACATGAAGGAAATATAAGGTGACGTTCCTTCCTCTAATAATGATGGCTCTCTTGACTTTCTTGCTTGGCTGAGGGGATACAATTATGCCTTCATATTTCTTATTTAACAGCTGCATATTGAGAAAACTAGCTGGCTTATGAGACCTTTAGAAAGTACAAGAGCCCAGCATGATCAAGTCCTGTCCTACTTGCGGACTACTATAAAATATATATTTCCTGCTATTACTAATAAATAGTAAATAATAGTAAATAAAGTAGACTTCCCATAATTTTCTCAGTATAAATTCTTGAAAGCAAAGATGTCTTCACTTCCTGTAGCCTCATTATGTGTAGGCAACTTACTTTTAAGTGTATATGCCCCATAACGAAACCACAGTTGGCTCTGGAAATTGACATTGGTACCTCCTTTATCATAAGAGGCATGGAATAAGATTTGGAGTAATATCAACACTGCTATTTGATCTGTCTCTATTCTCCAGTCTTCTTCCTTTTCTATGGTGGAATGTACTCTGGTGCACAAAAATGGCCTACCAATGACTCTTTCTGATTATATCATATAATAACCAGTACTGTTACACACATCATGTTACAGCATCCTTCCACCTTATTATTCTGCAACCAAGATAATTTAGTCTTTTAACAAAGAACTCATTTAAAACTAGTTAGAAAAATGTCACTGCTTATTTCCAAATCAGTAATTTAAATATTTGCACAAACAGTATTTATACTGGAAAGGTTGTTAATATGCTATTAACTTTAGCCATTATAAAAATCCTGCAACACTGGAAAGTTTATATATACACCTTTAGAACCACTGAAACAATTTGCTTCATACTTGATTTGTTTTGTATAGTTCACTGAAATAGAAAAATCAAGCCAATAACTACTGCCATAACTTACTATATGTGAGGTTGCAAATTCAATTCCAGTTTATATAATGGTAAATTATATGCTGTATGACATGCCAAATAATTTATAATCCTAGAAAGAGAGATCAGATTTTAAGGCACATACATGAAGAAACAGAATTAAGGTTGAGTCTTGAATCTTAATTCTGTATTGGCTTGCTTTTAAGAGCTTTCTTTCTCAATCTTGACATTTAGTTAAAAGTAATGTCTGCACTATAGTCCATTAAAAAAACCTATATTAAAAGAACATTAAGGTTGTAAAGTCAAGCACTGAAAAGTTAGGAAATGCCAGAATTAAGGTTGTCTATGCAACCTTAATTCAGTTCCCTTATGTGTATGCATTATGATATGGGCTTCAATTACATGATCACATACTATTTTTCCCCACTGGACCCTGCACCATTCAGTGCACATGATGGACAGTGCTCAGGGAATGAAGCCAGGCTGGCTAGTGAATGAGGCTGTTGCCTGCAGGACTCCTCCCCAGCAGTATTGAGAACACGGATAGTTTCCCTGCTCTCTGTTTTGGTGCCACAGTGGCCTATGTTGCCAGGAGGAGCAATGCTGGGAAATTTCTGTTCAGCCCTTATGGCCTGGAATGCAGCATGTTTAGTTGCTGTGTGGGATGATGCACGCACAAGTCCAGCCAGCACAAAAATGCTGCAAGATGGAACATGCTCAGTGCAGAGAGCATCTTGAGAGAATAATGCTGCCAGCCTCAGACAAACCTTTATGGAGCAGGTGCAAACTGCAGTTTTCAGAGGGTCAAAATTTGGGTGGAATTTCACAGGGATAGAAAAGGCACCCCTAAGAACAAGGTGACCCTCCCTTCACCTCCAAAATTTCAAGTCCCTGCTCTAAAGTATTGTGGCACTACAGTTTCACAATGAAATGGTTGTAATATTTTTTTTTTAACTTGGACAAAATACTGTATTTTCCCCTAACCTCATTCTAGGAAATGCTGAACAGTTTTTGTTGAAACTTTCAAAAAATATTCAGCATAAAATAGACACCGGCCATGGAAAATTGAATTTTAGCTCACGTGGTTTAAGTCTGGCCACGTTATAAGCAAGTGAAAATGGGGTGTTTTAAGGGAAAGAGGCAGGCAACCTTTACTATAGGCATCACCACCAGCACCAGCGATAATGCAATCAAAATTCATATGAGTATGAAATCCAATCAGAAACATGTTATATGTTACAAAAAATGTAGTCATGTGGAATGAGTATGATATTAACACAGAGAGAGGGAGGTTACAAAGAATTAGTCATTTAAATAGAAGAGTTGAACATATCCTATCTAGTGTTACCTTGGGTCCAACCCATTCAGAAACCTCTCATTTGAATTCTGCCTAAGATTTAGGATCTTCATGAATGTGATTATTATTATGTGATTATTAAAAACTCAAAATAATCTGATTTATCAAAGACAAATGGCATATTTGAAGTATCCAATATTTTAATGTGAAATGTTATATTTTAGTACAGTTTGCTATGATTGAATTTACTTGGAACAGTTAATCCCTCAACATAATAAACCTTCCAGGCCTTGTTTTTATTACGCTTTGCTCTTTCGAAAAGACTGAGCAAAGGGTAATTAATTTCCATATTTCATCACATCTGTACCTGAAAAACAGTCCCAATTTTTATCCTAAGGTACTGATGTGCACCTGCACCTAAAGACAATCCTTGTATCAGTTCAAACATGGCTACTGACTTCTCTTACTTTGCCTTAATCCTTCATGCATGAGTATTGGATTGCTCAGATGATCATCTCTTGGGTTTTTTTAAACTTTGAAATGCTGAAGTCTGCATTTTATACTGTATCTATTTCGTAGCAAAAATCTAATAAAAAAAGCCCAAAGAAAAATTATAAAACTTGACCTATTATTCCATGGCAGTGTTACCATGGCAATTCATCTTCCTGTGAGAGCAGAGTAACTAGATATACAGATCTTCTATGGGGCCATTTCAGTTCTCTTATGATAGACTATAAAAGTAATGTCTGTTATATCTTATCAGAGCTGACAATAATGTTAATTAAAGAACTAGAGTGGAGGAACAGCAGGGAATGAATGAGTGAGTGCTAAGTCAAAAGTTCAATATAGCGAAGACAAATAAAAAGGGCACTTTAAAAATGTTTAACATAAGATTGGTCAGTTAGCAGTTACAAATATATTGTCCATGTAAAACTCACATTTCCAAATTCTGCTCTCACACTCATGTAATCCCCCTGCTTAAGCCCAATTAGCTGGCTGGCCCAATCATGCTTAATCTGTTTTAATGGGAACAAATTTAAGCCATTTTAAATCTGCAAACCCTGAGGTCCAGTGAAGACAGGGTTTAAGCAATCACCCAACTCCTGTGCACTGCATGTTAATTGGCAGCGCCTCTGCTAACAGACCAAATCAAGATCAGTGGGACTTGCAATACATAAAGGAGGGCAAATATGATGCATTTTATTTGATTTTAAAAAGTGAATCCCTTCTCCGATATGTGAAGTGAAGCTATGCAGTCAGGCAGACAGTCTGGATGCTGTTGTATATGTCTGCATATTTTAGAGGTTCTTTTCTGCCAGATACCAGGCAGACAATGTATCCACCCTGCCCACTAAGAACTCTGAGTTGTGTTTGTACATATGTAGATGCGTGTGGGCTGACAGGAGAGGTAGGGAAACACATCATAAGTATAAAAAGTCACCGGTTCCTGTGTCTGGGTGAAGGAAGTTTTTACTTTTCATTTCTTAGGCTATCCATCTACGCAGGGGTAGCAATTTCCCATTTAACCCACTCACGTCCTTCTCAGCTAACCTTCTATGGAAACCTGGCTGAACAGAGTAGTCTTGCTGAGTGAGCCCTGAGCTCAAACTCAGTCTCTTTTTGACCTGAGGGGAAGCAATTTCCAGAGCTGAGTTTACCTCACTGAAAATACCCTGAAATAACCACTGACACTCCTTCAAATGGCCTATAAAAATAATCTCAGTCTTATCTGGACTGAGTTCAAGCCACCTCAAAAGACAGAGAAAGGAAGAACCAGGCCACCAGACTACCCCTATGTCTAACGAAAGAGTTCCAGGACATGGAGAGAGAAGGAGAAGGGACAGGGAATGGGAATAACATTGCTTTGATAATGGAGCAGGGAATTTTGCTTTTTTTGAAGTTCAGTTGGATTTTTCTAATGCCTGTGAATCTGAAAGTCCAGGCAAACCCGATGGCGGTATGGAAAAACCTGCAAAATGAAAGGGACCTGGCTAGTTCACCTTTGTGGTGACCATGTGAGCCAGGTTTCATTAATACATCTCCACTGTGGGGCCAACATTTGAACAATGCTATGGGCAAAAGGAAGGGCATGGAGCTTTGCCCATGATCATTTATCAAGTCTGTGGAAGGAACAGCATACAGCTTCCACAGTAACAGTCCTGTGCTTTAATGATATTTCTTCTCTGATATCTATAACGTAGATTGCTAGCTCGGAAGTAAATCTTTTGTTTTTCCTTCAAAATACCAAATTTCAGCATGCAGCATATTTTTAGATAAACTATAAAGCTCTGAAAATTACACTTTATAGTGAAAATCCTAACAGATGTTTAATACAATGCCATGAAGTACAATATTATAATATTACTTCATGCTTTTGAAAAAAACAAAGTCGAGCACAGGTAATTAAAGCATTTTAAACTAAAAAATGGCATTTAAAAAAACCCCAAACCCTGTAACAGAGTAGAAACAGATTTGTCCAATATGAGATTTTATTGCTTTTATAAAGTCTGAATAAACACCCCAAACAACTTGCTTTTAGATTCAGACAAGATGCACAAGAAGAAAAAGTTGAAACATCTCATTACACACACACACACACACACACACACACACACACACACACACACACACACACACACACACACACACACACACACACACACACACACACACACACACACACACACACACACCCATAAGGAAAAAAGGAAGAATGGTTGATGGTTGAATGCAAAGGAAGAGAGAGAAGGCAGAAGAAAAAAAAAATACATATGTGCTTGTGCATGGGATTTGGAAACCCAAGAAGAAGAAGAAGTAGGGTGAAAAAATTCTACCATGTGTAGCATTGTCTGCCTCCAAGTCCAAGTAACTGAAGCATGAAATAAGGCACTGGTCTGGTTTCTTAAAAGTAGCGGGATAATACAGAAATAGCCAATATTTATAACAGTTATCGTTTCTAAAGCACCTGCAAATACTGGGACTGAGCCACAGCTGTGGCTGACAAATGCTTAATGCAGCTCACAATAAATGGATGCAAAGATGAACCCTTATCCTGACCCATTTGACCTCTGTTCCAGCCCCAGTGTAAAGTGAAGCAGCTGAAGCCATAATGGCATCCAGAGATTCCCTGACCATGTCTTAGATTCTTTCTGTCACACACCTCATAGTGACCAATGGGAACAGGTTAGTAGAAAACATCAAAAAACCCTTTATCATAAATTTAAATTGGTGTTCTATTGTTAAGAATGCAATTAAAACTGCAATTTCTCCAAACTATTTTTAATATATAGTTAATTTGTTTTGCATTAATCGCAGGCATTAATTGTGATTAATTGACAGTGCTAGCTTAGATCCAAACTTTGTAGAACATCAAATGTATTATTATTATTGATTGTTTGTATTATGGCGGTACCAAAAGGCTCCAAACAAGATCAGTTCCCCATTTTACTAGTCACTATAGAAATACAGAGGACGGGACAGTATTGAAGTCCTTAGTTTACAGACAAAGGGTAGGAGAATCATAGAATCATAGGACTGTAAGGGACATTGCAAGGTCGTTTAATCTAGTCCCCTGCACTCATGGCAGGACCAAGCATTATCTAGGCCATTCCTGACAGGTGTTTGTCTAACCAATGACGGAGATTCCACAACCTCTCCAGGCAATTTATTCCAATGCTTAACTATCCTGACAGTTAGGAAGTTTTTCCTAATGTCCAAACTAAACCGCCCTTATTGCAATTTAAGTCCATTGCTTCTTGTTCTATCCTCAGAGGTTAACGAGAACCATTTTTCTCTTTCCTCCTTGTAACATCGTTTTATGTACTTGAAAACTGTTATGTTCCCCCTCAGTCTTCTCTTCTCCATACTAAACAAACCCAATTTTTTCAATCTTCCCTCATACATCATGTTTTCTAGACCTTCAATCATTTGTGTTGCTCTTCTCTGGACTTTCTCCAATTTGTCCACATCTTTCCTGAAATGTGGCACCCAGAACAGGACACAATATTCCAGCTGAGGCCTAATCAGCGCGGAGTAGAGTGGAAGAATTAACTTCTCGTGTCTTCCTTACAACACTCCTGCTAATACATCTCAGAATGATGTTTGCTTTTTTTTTTGGCAACAGTGTTACACTATTGACTCATATTTAGCCTGTGATCCACTATGACCCCTAGATCCCTTTCTGCAGTACTCCTTCCTAGGCAGTAATTTCCCAGTTTGTATGAGTAGAACTGATTGTTCCCTCCTAAGTGGAATGCTTTGCATTTGTCCTTATTGAATTTCATCCTATTTACTTCAGACCATTTCTCCAGTTTGTTCAGATCATTTTGAATTTTAATCCTATCCCCCAAAACACTTGCAACCCCTCCCAGCTTGGTATCATCTGCAATCTTTATAAGTGTACTCTCTATGCCATTATCTAAATCATTGATGAAGATATTAAACAGAACTGGACTCACAATTGATCTTTTTGGGACCTCACTTGGTATGCCTTTCCAACATGAGTCTGAGCCACTAAGAACTGCTCTCTGGGAACCGTTTTCCAACCAGTTATGCACCCACCTAATAGTTGCTCTATCTAGTTTTAAATCCCTAGTTTGTTTATGGGAAGGTCATGTGAGACAGTATCAAAAGTCTTACTAAATTCAAGATCTACTGCTTCCCCCACCCCCTCATCCATAAGACTGTTAAAGAAAGCTGTCAGGTTAGTTTGACATGATTTGTTCTTGACAAATGCATGCTGACAGTTACTTATCACCTTATCATCTTCTAGGTGTTTGCAAATTGATTGATTAATTATTTGCTCCATCATCTTTCTGGGTCCTGAAGCTAAGTTGACTGGTCTGTGATTCCCCATGTTGTCCTTATTTCCTTTTTTATATATTGGCTAATATATTGCCACTTTTCCAGTCCTCTGGAAATTTTACATCTTCATTTTACAGCTGAAGAACTGAGGCACAGAGAGATTAAGCAAGTATTAAATTAGACAGCATTACAGATGGACCTGAGCTAGTGTTTGGCTCCAGATCCCAATTTCCCCAAAGTTCAGATTCAGGGTTTGAGCCCAGTTCTCATTTTCCAGACAGATAATTTACTTGTAAAGTGACATTGTCACTATTATTTGTTTTACAAAGGAGTCAGAGGTCCTTCTAAACCAATAGTAAGAGGCATTGAAGGAGGCAAAACATTTCTGGAGAGATACTAACCAGAGACAAAATACAAAATTCAGATTCAGATTTTGAGCACCACAAATTTCAGGGGCTTTTGGACTCAAGATTCTGGACATAGATTTTAACAACTCCATTATTCAGGGGTAGTTGGATTCAGAACTTGATTTGGAACCATTTCTTGTATAAACTTAATTTCTTTGAGAAATCTTTGAACTATTGGTAACTTATTTTGAAGGACTCACACTTGTACAGAAGGACTGAAACTATAGAGGACAAAGTTGACTTGACTTCAATAAAATTGGCCAAGTAACCAAACTAGTTATCTGGTTTTGGATCATCTTGCTTTTAAGGGCAGAAATTCCTAAACCCTCTTATCTTCAAGCAATATATTTTTGTTGCTTCTTTCCTGTTGTAGCTGCTTGAAGGTTATTTATACACTATATCAAAGAGCCAATATATTTTCCTTTTATTTCTTCTGTGGATGTACGAAAGGAGTTGAGTCAATAAATAAATGAAAAATCCATACTAGTTCTTTGCACAGCAACAGTGAAGTTTTAACTCTGATCTAGGAAGGGTGAAGATAAAAGTAGAACAAACAAGAAATGTTAATAACATGTTAAAGTCGCTATTAAGGATATGAGCCAAAGAAAGTTACACAATCAGTATTAAGCATGTCAAAGTATGGAAGAAGAGAACACAGCTGAAGTGTGGTGGATTCCTCCAATTGTTGGCCAGCAGAATGGTCCCAGTAAGATTGTTCTAGCTAGCGTAAGTTGGAGCCGCCCTGTGGCTGCTCTGATTTGTGCCTAGGTGTCATGCTGGTTAGACTGGGGGGGAGGGGCATTTAACATATGGTTTAACATCAATATGTCAAAATCATAATATTTCATGTGAGATATGTCATGTCAGGTACTGTTAGAAAGGTTATAATATGCTAAGTAAGATGATAATACTTATGTTCATGTGTGATATGTGAAATGGAAGTTATAGATATGTTTGATATATCTGTACTTCAAATTGTGCTATCTGGGTAACAACTCAGACAGGATGGATGCAGAACAATGGCCTGCTTAATGGCTTATTAAGACACATGAATGCAAGGGGCCCAGGAAGAAACTAAAGGCATACCTGAAGAGTTACCAGGATTGGCCCATGTGACTCTGGACTCCATTTTAGTTCTTGTAATATTCCACAAGACAGCATGGCCAAGGCCAGGAGGTATATAAGGCCAAGCCACAGAATCCATTTTGTCTTTTGTCCTATTCAGCTTCAGCCATCTTCCTACCTCTGGATCAAGTCATCTGTAACTGAAGCTGTGTAACAAAGGACTGAGACCCATCCAAGTACTGGATGAATACCAGAGGACTATACAAGTCTGCAACTCCACAATTCTTCTAGAAACCTGATTTATATGGACTTTCAATCATTTGTATGTATCTGATTTGCTTTGACCCTTTAACATTTCTCTTATGGTTTATTTCTTTCTTTTTGCAATAAACCTTTAGTTTAGTTACTAAAGGATTGACTGGCAACGTGATATTTTGGGTAAGATCCAAACTTATATTGATCTGGTACTGTGGCTGACCCTTTGGGGTCAGAGGAAAGCTTTTTAGTAAAGAGCATAGAGTTTAAATAACTGGTCTCTTTACTGGACCCAGTGGCTAATTGGGAGCCAGAATCTGAAATGCAATAAAGGTGGCTGTGTGTATTTGTATACGGGCTTCTGCAGGGATTCAGAAGCGCAGTTTGTGGCTGGTTGGGAAGTCTGGCTTCAGTGCCACCCACCAGTGCTAGGAGAATCTGCTCTCCATTTGCAGCCTGCCCTGACCTTGGTATTTTCAGGTGGCTACCCTGGGCACGAGACAGGTCACACTAGGTATGGTTTGGGTGGGGTGTCAAGGTAGCCTGGAGCTACCTTTGTTTTCCTTTACTCAGTTCATGTTCAGTGCTGCTGAAGATTGTGCCCAAAGTTTATTTCTTGATAATTATTGTTTGTTTTTAAAGAGAAAAATATATTGCTTAGAGGTCACTGAAGTGAGGCATGGCAGCAGCAGGGTTGGGAACAAAGTGGGAGCAGGTGCAGACATAGGTGAATGCTTTGATCAGCCACTGAACCGCTGCTGCAGCTAGGCTTAATGGATGGTCTGTTGACTCGTCCAACCAATCAGGTGGTGTAGCCAATCGGGCAGCATTCTACAGGCCAGCTGCAGTTGGTAGGTTGCCCGGAGACTGGTTGTCGAGCAGGCCCTGATTCATGACAAGCTCCTGGCTGGACTACATATCCCATGATGCACAGAGTCATGATCCACCAGCTTGATCCCACTGCTTGGTGAGAGGGAAGTTGCATTATGGGAAATGTAGTCCTCCATGGAGACCAGCCCCCAGGAGAGAATGGAAACTGAACTATAACTCCTATTAGGTCCTTCAGCACAATAGAGAAATGCAATTTAATGTTGAGCCGAAGATTTTAACTATGTAGAAAAAGCAGTGTTGCTAACTCTCATGATTTTATTGCAAGACTCATGGTATATGATTTTTTTTTAAAAGTTCCTGTTTCTGAAATTACGTGGCCCTGTGAGAATCTCGGTTTTCATTTTTTTAAAACAAAGTTTCTAGCTAGCCCTCACTGTTGTGGAGAAAAACTTAAAAACATGACCCACATGTACTCTAAAGACTCAGAAACCCGAAGACAAACAAAATGAGCTCTTTTTTGTGTTTGTTTGTTTGTTCGCTTGTTTTAAAGAAAGAAACCCTGATGATTTCTTGAGGTCTGACTCATGATTTTTGAATGCACAGGACTGGCAATACTGGGAAAGTTTTAAGGGATAGCAACAATCTGGTTTTGAATGAGAGTCACAAATAAATGTTAGACACAAGCTAATCTTTCAAATAATGGTCATCTTAATGACTCAAGAGTCAACAAAATTTGGCTAATTGTCTCAGCAGAAAACTCAGCAGAAAAATTCTCCTTAGCCTCAGAGTAAATTTGGTAACTTCCAAACTTCCAGTCTTGCCATCCGAATTTATGAAGATTCAAGGTTAAGGCTTAAAATGAAACTTCATTTCAATCTCACACTGAGATCTTGGAGGGATAAATCTTATGACTGGAATATTGTTATAGATACATATAACTTGTGCAGTAAGGAAAGGCCATGAAAAAAGGGAGGTGGTGTTGCATTATATATCACATCATAGTAGAGGTCTACTGTACACTGTCAAATATGGAAGAGGTGGTGGATGAGGCATATCTAGAGTAAACAACCAAAATATCCAAAACGTAAGACCTGTTAGTAATGGGGGACTTTAATTATTCAGATATCTGTTGCAAAAGTAATATGGCAAAACCATAAAATTTCCAATCAGTCCTTAGAATGTGTTGGGTAAAATTTTTTGTTTCAGAAGGTGGAGGAAGTAAACAAGATAACAGAAACAAGATAACAGCCAAGATAACAGCATTGATTCTGATCAACTAGGAGGAATTGGTTGCCTTCCACCTTCAGATTTGTAATTTGGATGCAATTGATCATGCAATGATAGATTTCACAATCCTAAGGAATTGAAGGAGTGAGAACAGCAGAATAAGGTCAATGGACTTCAAAAAGGCAGACTTTATCAAATTCAGAGAACCGGTAGGTAAGGTCCCATGGGAAGAAAATCTAAGGAATAAAGGAGTTCAGGAGATCTGGCAGTTTCTCAAGGAGATAATATTAAATGCACAACTGCAAACTATTCCGATGCAAGAGAAAGATAGGAAGACTAATAAGAAGTCAATAGGGCTGTATCAGGAGCTCGTTAATAACCTGAAAATCTAAAAGCAATCCGACAAAAACTGAAAACATGAACACATTTCTGGGGAGAAGTATAAAAGAATAGCAAGCATGTAGGGATAAAATCAGAAAGGCTAAGACACAAAATGAGTTACACTTACCAAGGGGCATAAGAGGCAATAAGAATAGGTTATTTACATACATTAGGATTAAGAGAAAGAGGAAGGAAGGTGTGGATCCTCTACATAGTGGGGAAGGCGAGCTATTAACTGATGACATCAAGAAGGCTGAGCTGTTTAATGTCTTATTTTGCTTCAATCTTCACTAAAAAGGTTAATGGTGACCCGATACTTTACACAATTAATTTTAATAACAAGGGGAAGGAATGCAAGCCAAAATAGAGAAGGAACAGAGTAAGGAATATTCAGATAAGTTAGACGTATTCACGTCAGCGTGGCCAGATGAAATTTATCCTAGGGTACTTAAGGAACTAGCTGAAGCAATTTCAGAACCATTAGCAATTACCTTTGAGAACTCATGGAGGATGGATGATGACTAAGAGAACTGGAGAAGGGCAAATATACTATCTGTCTTTAAAAAGGGAAACAAACACTACCCAGAGAATTACAGACCAGTCAGCCTAATTTTGATACCTGGAAAGATACTGGAGCAAATTATTAAACAATCAATTTATAAACACCTAGAGAATAACAGGTTTATAAGTTATAACCATCATAGATTTGCCAAAAATAAATCATCCAAACCAACTTAATTTCCTTTTTTGATTGGTTTACTGGCCTAGTGGATAGGAGTAAGCAGTAGTCATGATATACCTTAATGCTAGAAAGACTTTTGACAAGTAACATATGACATTCTCATAACCAACTTGGGAAATGTGGTCTAGATGAAATTACTATAAGATTGGTGCATAATTGCTTGAAAGACCATACTCAAAAGAGTAGTTCTCAATTGTTTGCTGTCAAACTGGGAGGTTGTATCTAGTAGGTTCCTATTAGGGTCAGTCCTGCATCAGGTACTATTCAATGTTGTCATTAATGACTTGAATAATGGAATGGAGAGAATGCTTATAATATTTGTAACTTATACCAAACTATGAGGGATTGTTAGCACTTTGGAGTACAGGTTTGGAATTCAAAACAACTATAACAAATTAGAGAATTGGTCTGAAATCAACAAGATGAAATTCAATAAAGGTAAGTGAAAAGTACTTCACCTAGTAAGGAAAAAATCAAATGCACACTTATGAAATGGGGAATAATTGGTTATGTGGCAGTACTGCTTAAGAGAATCTGGGAGTTATAGTGGATCACAAATTGAATATGAGTCAACAATGTGATGCTGTTATGAAAAAGGTAATACCATTCTAAGCTATATTAACAATATATAAGATATGGGAGACAATTGTTGCATTATATTCAGAACTGGTGAGGCCTCAGCTGTAGTACTGTGTCTAGTTTTGGACGCCACACTTTAAGAAAGATGTGGATAAATTGGCGAGAACCAGAAGAAAGCAACAAAAATTATAAAAGGTTTAGAAAACATGACTTATGAGGAAAGGTTAAAAAACTGGCTATGTTTAGTCTTGAGAAAGGACAACTGAGGGGGAACCTGACAACAGACTTCAAATATGTTAAAGGCTGTTATAAAGAGGACAGTGATCAATTTTTCTCTATGTCCAATGGAGAGAGAAGAAGTAATGAGCTTAATCTGTGGGAAGGGAGATGTAGATTAGATATTTGGAAAAACTTTCTAACTATAAGGGTAGTTAAGCTCAGGAATAGGCTTCCAAGAGAGGCTGTGGAATCCCCATTATTGGAGGTTTTTAAGAACATGTTAGACAAAATCCTGACAGAGCTGGTTTAGGTTTACTTGGACCTGCCTCAGCACAGGGGGCTGGACTTGATGACTCTCAAGGTTCTTTCCAGACCAACATTTCTATGATTCTATTAGAAAAATAAAAGACAGTTAGAATGATTCCTTTTAGTCTCAAGAGTGGAACAGACTGTAAGCAACACATCTCCCTTACACTTGGCTCTGGTGACCTCTAAGGGTACTTGCAATGTAATGGAGTTTCTAAAACTGGCTGTTCTGTCCACAGAGCAATTCATAACCTAAAAATAGATGTGTTCTTCTCTATGTCAGACCTATATCTGCTTTACAGCAGTGCTAAACCTTTCATTTCTTTGACTGACTTCTCACCTTCCTCTCAAAGGCATTTGCCTTTCATTTGGCAGATTTAGCAGCTTGCTCCATGAAAAATATGAACACAAGGCTAGATGTCTGCTAACTGCCCACATAATGAGATGAGAACTCAAAGGTGCTTCTTGTTTATGAGGCAGTAGTATACATTGGGCTAAAAATACCATCCCAGAGACTGGAAGTCAAGGTCATTATTACCAAATAAAGAGAGAGCATCCTCAAGATATTATAAAGGCTGAAACACCTTGTTCTCTCATTCCTGCTCTTTGATTAACTATTTCTCTCTAGAACTCCTTATGCATATCCTCATAATACATGACCGAAGTTATGTCTACACTACAGCTTATGTTGGCATAACATATTTCACTCAGAGGTGTGAATAAACCACCCCTGAGTGTAGCCTGATCTATAGATTATGTATTAATTAAATGGATTACCAAGAATTCCCAGTTATTACTTTGAGGGTTGACAGTTCTTGTCCCAAGATCAGGCCCAATATTATTAAAATTACTATATAGTTGATGTGCACAATTGCAATAATCACACCATAGGAACTCTTCTATATTTCCAAATCCTTTATTAATACATTTAGCACGATCACAAACATGCCAACTAAGTAAGATAGATGTACAGTTTGTAGTCTCTCTATCTGATCCTCCAAATACTCACATCATCCCTGGCAGGATGACCTGAAATGTTCACCATTATCTTCCTCATCATCGTCACCTTTCTCCTTATCACCAGTGGCCATCATTCTGGCCCCCTTCCAAAGGCTACATATCTCTCTCCCCTACTGCCCACAAGCTGGATGCAACTTTTATAATATGTTATGCTGACACTACTATATCTAATGCATATTCAGTAGGGTTTTTTCCCCTTTTCCTTATTTGTATTTCCTCATCTAGCTAATGTTGAGGTGTCCTTCTTCTATAGGTTAGTATATTGATAAGTGTAACTACCATTCCAGTTCATGATCTATGGTAGTAGCCTATCAACCTGCCTAGATTTGCATTATATTGTATGGGTTAATGAAAAATGAATGTACAGTCGTTAGGAAAATTAGAACCCCTCAGCCAGTTATACAAACCCTTCTTTTTGAGTAAGACATAAATGTACAGTTATGCATGAGTCGGTGTATGTGATACCTGTGCTGAGTGGTTGAGACAATTCTACTTAAGTATAATTTTATTTGTAGCACACATTCCCTTTCCCTGTAACAAAGTGAAGAGAGCAAAAGTCAGGACATCTAGATTCTATTTCTGGGTCTGCCTTTGACCCGGTGTGTGATTTAGAGCAAATAATTTCACCTGTCTCTCATTTTCCCTGTCTGTAGAAGGGAGATAAATGATACCCACATAGCTCTGTAAAGCACTTTGAGGTGTAGAGAAGGAAAGTCCTGTATAAAAGTATTATTTTAAAAAACTTTAATGGGCTCCACATACATACGAATTGGAGGAAAGTAATAGATAAGGGGTCAGAATAAAGGTATTCTTAAAGATAACAATTAAAAAAAGTAAGAGGAAGGCCTCTGACAGAGAACATGGGAGTGTGAGCCCCACACCCTGACAGTCACCACTACAGAAGTAAGATCTACTGCTGGTTTCAAATGTGACAGTGAGATCCCTTAAAAGTAGATGGTGTCTGAAGAGCCTAATTCAGAACCTGATCCAACCCCCACTGAAGTCAGTAGAAGGACTCCCAGTGTTTCCATTGACTTTCAGTAGGATCAGACTTTCAAAGAGTCTTGAATGTAACCATACCTACAGTGTACTTTAAAAAACAACAGGGACAGTCTTCCATTTTACAGGCAGCCAGGTCAAAGAAGGCCAGAAGAGTGTAATATGTCCAGCTGCTAAAAAACAGTGAGCAAACAGACTCCTGCATTCTCAACCAGCTGTAAGCACCAAGAAAGTCCTGATGGAAGCCTTTAGTGAAAGGGAAGCCTTCAAGACAGATGCACTAATGATCAGTTACTAATGAACAGATGATTCTGATACAGATTATATTAGCTGGGATATTGCTAGCCTACTGTTATTTTTAGTTCACATCAAGGTATGGACACAAATCACATATTCTTATTACCCTTTAAGTTTATGGATTATATTAGCTCACATTCTCCTTTCAGTTGTTTAACTTCATACAAAAATATGAATCCAATTTGAGAGAATTCCTTAGGAATCTCTCTGGCCTACTTTGTGTCAAAATGACATGGCCATTAATTTAGGTTTATACCAGGCATTAGAAATGTTTTATGTTGCTATATTCATCCTGTATTTAATGTGTTGATGGCTTATGAGAACCATTTACTATGCATTTAACTGCATGCTCAGGTTTGAAATCTATGCCAAACTGGTTTAAGCAAAACAAAGTCTTTTCTCGACAGCTCTTGTCAGACATAGGCACAAAGCTGTAACCATAACTCTTGTCCCATGACATAACCAAACCTGACATTTTTTTAAAGAACAGACAGGGTTTGGTAGGGAATGCTACATTTAGGAAAAAGGTGTGAACTGGTACAAGTGCCTCTTTGCTTGATTTGTGGCTTAAAACAGATAACACCTCATCCCCACCTGTTCTCTATACAAACCTCTTCTGTTTTTAACCCCAGCTAAATTTCTCTCATTTGGAACAAAGTCTAGGAATGTTCATATTAAATACTAATGACTCATACAAACACTTCAAGAATTAAAAAAAAAAAAAAAGTAAGTGTTCTTCAGCAGAATGCTGAATTTAGGAAACATTTTTGAAGGTTCATTAGAATTTATGGTCAATTCATGCTATTAATTTAAAGATGAAAATTTGTTCCTATTCCTAATTACTTAAATATAAGCCTTGTGGCCTGAAGCCTCAAAGAGAAGGAAGCTCTCTCTCCTTTCCTTAGCTCTGTCTAGGCTCCCTTACCCAGCAGTACCTGACAGCAGTATCAATCAGGGTGACCTCAGGCACATTCAGTGTCTTTGCTTTGAACAGAAGAATGGCCATACCGGTTCAGACCAGTGGTCCATCTAGCCCAGTATCACGTCTTCTGACAGATGCTTCAAAGGGAATGAACAGAACAGGTAATCATCAAGTGATCAATCCCCTGTCGCCCATTCCCAACTTCCAACAAACAGAGGCTAGGGACACTCAGAGCATGGTTTTGCATTCCTACTCATCTTGGCTAATAGCCATCCTCCATGAATGTATCTAGTTCTTTTTTTAACCCAGTTATAGTCTTGGCCTTCACAATATCCTCCAGCAAAGAGTTCCACAGGTTGACCATTTGTTGTGTGAAGAAATACTTCCCTTTGTTTATTTTAAGCCTGCTGCCTATTAATTTCATTTGGTGACCCTCTAGTTTTTGTGTTATGAGAAGGAGTAAATAACACTTTCTTATTTACTTTCTCCTTTTATTCCTTATTTACTTTCTCCATTCTCCAATACTTTCTGATTTTATAAACCTCTATTATATCTCCCTTAGTCGTCTCTTTTCCAAGCTGAAAAATCCCAGTCTTAATAATCTCTCCTCATATGGAAGCTGTTCCATACCCCTAATAATTTTTGTTGCCTTTTCTGTACCTTTTCCATTTAACATCGTTTAAATAATAGTTAAATAATTTAACATAGTTTGTTAAATTAGGCACCAGTTGCATTTTCTCTGTATTTTTCTTGTAACCATTTCTATCTTTTATGCTTCATTATTTGTACTCACTTAAAATCTCTCTCTTTGTAATTAATATACTATTTTTTTTTTGTTTTATTGAATCCAGTGTGTTTAAACTGAAGTGTCTGAGAAACTCCATTGGGGTGGCATGTTGTGTGCATGTTATTTCTATTTACAAAATAAAGGACTTAATATAATGTGTATTGTCCAGGAAAGGGCTGGTCAGTATAGGATATACATTTCTGGAGGAAAATCTAAGACCTGGGGGCATGTTGGGGTTATCCTGAAATATAACCAAGACTGGTGAGATCCAGAATGTAACCCAGTTGAGAGGTACAGACTTGGCATATGCCTATAATTATTGCTAAGTAATCCTAAAGAATCCTTTGCAATTTTAAACTAAAACTTTAGAAGATAACATATTCTTATTAGAAATCAGAAAGGTTGTCTGATCTATTAATATTCCTTTTCTTTCTTAAATAATTAAAATTCATTCTTGCAGTATATGTCTGTTATTTAAAACTGAATTATGGTGCAGCAGATTGCACTTTCTTAACTTGGACATCTCTATTATAATTAGTGTACATATAGGCTGTAGGATTAGAAGCACTGGGTCAGATATTGTTGAAATGTATTTTATAACAGTTCTATTACCATCTCAGAATCTATAGTAACATTTTGTTTCAACAGCTTTTTCTTTAACAAAATCCTAAAATAATTAAGGGGCTTGATTTACTAAGAGAGAATCCAGATGGAGTTTCCAGTGCCTTCCAAAACTGAACAAACACTAACAAGGCCACTGGCAATTTGTAAGCAACATGTGATTGATGATCTAACATTGGAGGAAATGCACTGATTTTTTATCTCCCATATCTGTATAACTATGCCAAAGCTAGGGCCAAATCTTCAGCTAATGTAAATGGCATTGCCCCATTGAAATCATAGGAGCTGTGCTGAATAATACCCCTTCAGCCAAGATTCAGTGCACATGCATCAACAAGCACCCATCTCTGGCCAAGATTTTCAAAAATGGGTGCCTAAAGTTAGGGCATGATTTTACAAAGCAGTGACAAAGATCCCATTTTCTTCAATGGATTCTGCTGGGTGCTCTGTCCTTTGGAAAAGAAAATAATGTATATTGGCACTTAAATAAAGGATTTTAGGTGCCTAACTGTGGGCACCCAATTTTGAATATTTTGGCCTCTGTGCACAAACTCACATATGGGCAAACATATGTTAGAACTGGCACCTGCAAAATCTCTATTTTGCACAAGTATTTGAATCTACAAAGAGTGGGTGCATGGTGTATGTGTGCAAATTTTTGTGCATGCACAAAGTAGAGGTGAGATACTGAAAGTTTAACACACATGATATAAGCAATTCATCAAAATATAAAATCCAAGATGAATGAAGTTCAGAATCAGAACCTAGTCAAATCTGAATAGAAGTCCCTTTTTCAAAGAGAAGGGTGAGAATATTATTTCTTGGAAGTGTTGCTCCGCTTTTGACTACAGCATAAGAAAGCAGGTCTTTTAATTTGAAAGTTTTCCAAAGAATATGAGGATATGAGATATGAGTAATCTGAGGACCTAAGATCTTTATCAAAGGAAGAATGATGCTCAACATCCAAGAGCATATATCTTCTCCATACAGCAATTGTCTTGTGAGATGCATCAGGCTGCTTTGTCTAGTGGTGCATCCTTTAGAATGCTGCAGCATTTCTTGACATTTGTAAATCCCTGAATATAACGTGGCCTGGCCATTTCTTAATCATCAAAGTAGATTTCTCCAAGTGAGAGGGTTGGTTTGAGATCCTGCACAGCTAGGTCGAACTATATGAAGTTCTAGATGCTAGATGACACAATCATAGGTAAAAGCTGCAAAAACATCCACTGTGTAAGTGTGTCCATAGGCATTGACAAAAAGCAGTAAGGACATGATCCTGCAAGGTGCTCAGATGGTGCACTTAAACACGTTTAACTTCAAGCATTGACTCATTCTGAATTGCTGGATCAGGGCCAAAGTGCTCAGCACCTTGCAGGATCGAACCCTAATTGAACAAACAAACAAAAACCTTCTCATACCTGTAGGAAAACTGCTTATGTTGTCTGAGGCAATGAAAGAGATAAAGGAAAATAACAGTTTAGAAGACAAAGCACTTTGAACTATAGGAGCACAAAACGAGCATGTAAAACTGCTATGTCCTACAATTTATAAGTGCTGACCCATTTTTAATTGCTATGTATATTTTCATGAATAACCAGCAGTTTTCTGACTACTCATGAATATGATCCCATAATCATATCAAAATAAACTCATTCCTTTTATGCACTAAAATATTCATGATTTGTTTTTCCGTTTTACTATTCAATCAGCTATTGATGCAAGAAAGCCTGTGTCAGTACAGATTAGAAAATTAGAAACCTGCAATGGAATTTGGTGGAGGGGATTGTATGTGCAATACTAACCCATCCTCACCCCAACATGAAATTGGGTTAGAACATTCTCCAGTTGGGAGCATGGCTGTTCTTCTTGTCCTCTTGCTATCCATATGCTGTTCTTTGGATTAGTATATAACAAGTGATAGTCATTTCACCTACCACCAACTCCTTTGCCTGAGGATATGCCCCAGGTGTATATGTTTTCCTTTCACAATGTGCCAGTGCACTAGTGGGCCTGAAACCAAAAGATTCAAGATCTTTTTTAAATCAGCTCTGCTGAAATATAAGGCACAGCACTACTTCCCTGCTGGCTCCACACTAATAAGATGTGATTTTACTCAGTTTTGAAGACTTTTCCTCCGATCTAACTACAAAAGGCCCTTTCAGAAAGCAATCAGGAACATCTCTCAGTCCTAGTTTCCTCTTATCAAAGACTTTAATTTTACAATATTGTTGCATTTCTTATCAGACTAAATCCGCAGGTGGACCAGTAGATTATGGGATATAAATCACATGGATACATCTAGCAGAATACAATTAGAGAAAGAGGATTTCATGGCTCTGTAGCTCTGATAATTGTGTTATATCCAGGCCTTGTTTTCCCATTAAATACGAAAATGTATTTTAATAAAGAACTGAATCCCAGGACCTATAATAAGAAATAAACCAACCTTTTACAAGGAACCAAAAGCACAAATGTTAGTCAAATTAATATTTAAGATTCTTACTGTCCTTAATCATGACATATTCCTAAAAGATCACACTGCTTGGGTAGCAAAGAAATGCTATATGAAAAGATTTTGACAAATTACGTGAAGTAGAAGGGCCTGACTTCAAGCACTTTTGCTGCCAAGAACAATTTAACTCACGTATATTTTATATATTGACCAAAGATTACAGGATTTTGTTTTACAAGCTTTGAAAAAACAACAGAGTATTTCAATGAAATGTATTGGTTGCATCTTGATTGTAAACAATTTCTGAAGCCACGATTTAGATGTAAGATTGTGTCTGTCACAATAATTACGGTTATCCCTTAGCTGTGATTTTGAAACTACAGGTACTTCCAAGTAATCAGACTTTCCCATTACTTTATGATGTGGCAAACTATAATCTAAGGGAAGTAGAAAAATGATCAACTGTGAGTACCAACAGAAGCATGATTGTTATCAGAGCTGGATAAAAGCATTAGACACTATAGGCCCACACCAAGGGGCCAAGCTCCTGGATGAGATCAGAACCTCAGCTTCCAATTAAAAAAAAAAAGTTTCTAGCCCTCATGAATCAAAGAAAAGCTTAAAACTATTAAATGAATGTAAATAACGCCTGTCTGAGGGCTTGTCTACATACAGAGTTGCCCTGATTTAACTGAAGGTGTGACTTCAAATAGATTTAGTTGGTGTAAGAGGCTGTGCAGCTCTTTTTACAGTTTAAACCATTATTTCAGTTTATTTTAAATTTATTAGGAACAGATTTAAATTGAAGTGGAATAAGCTACTCTTAAATCGAAACAAGTGTCCACACAGAGGTTTGTATGGTTTAAATTAACTGGTTTAATTAATTCAATGTAAGTTTTTGTGTAGACAAGGCTTTAGTTTGCAGACAGCATAGAACAATAGCTCTTAGAGGTATGAACTGCCCAGTCATCTGAACTTTGGAACCTCAGACCATCCCATCAAGAATCAGGGCCACAGCACAGGGGCAGGAGAGGGGCAGGTCTATGGCAGGGGGTAGGTCTAGGGGTGCCATGTGAGGTATGTCTAAGGCTCTAGAGTACTTTAATTCAGCCCTAATTGTAACAGATGTTTCATGTTAATATTTTGGCTGATTTTTTTTATAACTATTTATGTAGGAAGTTTTAACAGGTTTATAAATCATTTCCATATAAGTGTCTGAAACAAAATGATAACCAGAACAACAGTGAGCTTATTTTTTAGTTTAGAGAAACATGCTTACTTTTATATTTCTGTAAAGTTTCTTTTCTGACCTGAAACTTCATTAAAGTTAAAAACTGTGTCCTGCAGACCTCTATCTTCCATTGCTAATACTCGGTGGGAACTCCTCTCCCTGTCTCCAGCTTTATAAGTTCAATATATATTAGTTTTGAGAAATAGTTAAAAAAAACCCAAAAGAATAAAAACCCCTCTCAGATATGTGATTTTATGTAAAGACCACTTTTCTCATATTACTAGTGTTTTGTTTACAGCAATAGTTCATGTTATGATACTTTTTCTTAAAAGCATTTTCTTCTGTGAATTTTCATCTACGTATCTCATTAGGCCAAAGAAAAAGAGACGTACTCTATCATTTTGAAGATCCCTGGACATAATCTCAGAGTATTGGCTGATCTCTTCAAAGAACCTGAGGAGCAAAATGTATACCAGTTCATAAATATTACCATTTTGATTGTATAGACATGCACACACAATTGGCTGATGAAATGTAAACAAGACAAAAAACTCCATTAAAATGGAGTTAAGCTTGAGAGTATGTATCAGAAATGTAAGGGTAAAAAACATTATAGGGATGTTGTAAATATCTCCAGACCAAGCATTACGAGTCCAGGACATTCAGAGTTAGGGTTGTACTTAGAAAGAAATCCAACCATGCTAAGGCATAGAAGACATGCATCATTAGTTGTTCCAGATTTGTTTCAACTAAAGTTTAAGGGCCCATTCATTCCTCCCCACACCCATATTTCCCCCCTTGAATTCACTACAGAGTGGAGTTAAGTTTTTTGAGTGCCTTAGCTGTGCATTTCCATACTTTAACATGGTACAAAGGTGCTATTATAGAGGTGTATGTGTGTTTAGGGTGACCAAATAGTAAAGGCCCAAATACTGGGACTGTCCCTATAAAATCGGGACATTTGGTTACTCTATATGTGTTACTTTTCCTGCATGCTATCCCTGACTTTAGTTTTTAGGCCCCGGATAAGATCCCTAGTCATTTTTATATTGGGAATAACAAAGACCAGCATATTAACTAGGCATTGCATTATCTGACACTCATCCATGTGTTCTTTGATCCTAGATAAAAATTAAGGACTATTTCTACCATGATTTGATTAAGGTGTGGGACATACATGTTCCCTTGTTCAGTAAACATAACTGAATAATCATTCCACCGCTCATAAAATGCAACTGCATATGAAAGACTAACAGCCAAAGGAAATCTTGAACAACAGAAGATCATAATCAGGATTTAGATAAAGGTGCCTTGCTGTGGCTAACACACTTTCCAGAGCTACCACAAAAAAGTGAAAATCAGATAGTGAATTTTGGTCACTGCACATATAACTCCACTCACCTGCTGCCTGCTCTGGAGAAGTGAAAGGAGAAGAATTTGCCAGAATTATTTATGGACATCTCCATATAGACTCCAGAGATGCTTACTTCAAACAACAGCAATATTACAGATCACATATTTGCTAAATCAGCCTGACTTTAATCAAACAATGCCTTCTTTCAGAAACTTGCCATCGCAAATGTGAAGGTGATGCAGATCTGAGGATGCTTACATTTTGGAGGATGCCAAAATACTTGTACTTCACAAGTTAAACCTGGAGACTGCGTTCAGTTCCTTAAACGTCAAAATTTATCCCAGTTTTCAGGCTTTGAATGTTGATCTAAGAAGATAAATGAGCTTTAAATGTGGGACGTTTGATATACATGCCAATTTCTCCCTTTCAGTCCTAAGCAACTTTTACGGCCAAATTCGAGGCTAATGAAAAATGTGGTTTGTAATGTAAACTCATATGCAACATTTACTAAAGTTATGATACTGGGTTGCTTTGTTACACTAATATTTATTTGGTGCCGAGTACCTGAAACTCTCATTAATCTCAGAGGGAGTTACAGGCTCTCCAAATCTGAGAAAAAAAAATAATTCTGTTCTAGTTAGGGGCATATACATGAATTTAGAAGCCAAACCTTAGGTATGCAGATTTGAAAATAATGCATGTAGATTGTACACTCTTCAGAACAGGGCCTGTCTTTATGTTTGGGTATTGTATGGTGCTGAGTACAGTGTTGGTACTAAACTAGGTGACCAGATGTCCTGATCTTATAGAGACAGTCCTGATATTTGGGGCTTTTTCTTATATAGGTGCCTATTTCTCTCCATCCCCTTTCTTCCTGATTTTTCACACTTGCTATTTGGTCACCCCATACGAAACAAAATATGATAAGTGGTACTTTATAGATAAAAATGCATGGGGCCAAATTCTGCTCTAAATTACATCTGTAACACCACAAGCGTAACTAAAAGGGAACATTTTGTCCCATGAAATCTGGGCTTAATTAAACAATGAGATCCAGGTTCTAAACTCCCAAAAGAAATCCCTCAGTGTTTTATTGCTGTTGGTATCTGCTCCACCAGAATGCCTGTAGTCACAAGATGAGAACAGTTGTTTTGTTTGTCTTACAGATCACAGTGTGTGTGTATTTCGCTCATCTTAGCTTTAGTACTCTTTCCAAAAGAGTTTATGGCAGTTTTGAAATGGGCACTAGGCTTTTTTTCAAATCAGCAATGCCTGAAGCCATGCCAATTTAAGGATTTATGGAAAGATTACATAAGCAAAATTTCTGTTAACACACCAATAGATATTGTCACTGCACTAAGGGTTTAAGTGGCTTGAATTTGGGAGTCTCATAATGAAGGAGCTCAGAATTCAACAGCATAATAATACAGGTAAATATGAGTCGATCAATAATTAATTACTAATTTATTTCACAAATAATGCCATGTACACTAGCACTACACTCAATGCACAATCTTTCCAAACATTCACACACTCCCTTCCATCTCCTGGCAGAGTTTAATTTAACTTTGAGCAAAATCACTAACCTCAGAATGATTGTAGATTCTAATTTTTCTTTTATTAAGACTTTGCATATGCTTATCTAAAATTTAACAACTGGAACTTCATAGCTATCCATTATTTTTATAATATACTGTAAATGAACAAGTCTTTTGCTGGGAACATGAGATGTCCATTTCAATAATAAGCTAAACTGTTCTTCTGAAGAATGACTGATTTGCAGCTATATAGTCATCTCTTCCAATATATATATATTAATAGGTTCAAACACAACTGACACTCCAGTTTTTATATCTGAACAGTAAGGCAAAACCAAGGGGAAAAAAGGGGAGAGAATGGATTTTTGCAGCTCTGGTAGATAGAATACAATATATAACACGTGTCCTGACTGATGATGGAAAAAGCCAACTAACTCACAATAGTGACCTGTGAAAACCTCTCAATGTACAATTCATAAGACTTGGAATTTTAAAATGTATATAAGAAATATGTCACAAAGAAGGTACAATGTAGACGAATAATACAGGGGGAATTCCAACTAGACACAAAGGGTGAAATTCACTGCAGTTCAGAGTATCACTCAAGTCCTTAAAAGGCACATGACTTCTTAGTTCCCTGCTGCTGTTTTAGTATTAGGTTACATATATTACATTCCTTTTCCTCATTCCCAATTGTAGAATTGAGCCCTAAATGCATTCTTTCTGCCACAAATCATGAATTTAGGGTGACAGTGTTGTAAGTCATTTCATCCATAAGGAATTTTGACGATTGGAGATTATCTACATGTGCCAATGCTCAGGTATCATCTGACAACAACAGAAAAAAATGACAGAAGCCATGGCTATATTGATATTTTTCCTTTATCGATTTAGCATTTGTAATACTTATCCCGGATTGTGGGACACTGATGACAATGAGGAGTTTTTGCTGACTTCACTGGGGTTTAGAGCAGGCATTTTATTATTGTTATATTATCATTCAATTTGACTCCTCAAATCCACACAACAGAATCTGGAATGTGAGCAAAAGCACCATAAATCAGATTCGATCAGACATTGAATTAGTGTAATGATGGTCCCTTTCAAAATGTTTGAATGCAGTGGTTTTTATTTCTGATTTAAGATCATGCTATGAAATAAGTTCACTGACAGTTTTATACACAAATATGAGCTATACCTCCCCCCCCCCCCCCCTTTTTTTTTTTTTAAAGGAGGGATATTGCATTTCACAGAGAGGTCATTTTTCATTCTCTCTGCACAAAAATCTGTCCAAACCAAAACCCAAATCACACCTTTGGACTTTGAATAAATTCAGATCCACATTCAGGTCCAAATTTAGTGGCTACACAATTATAGCATGGACAAGAAACTACTAACATAAAATACCTGAATTTTGGAAAACAATTAAAAACTATCTGGGTGAATATGCTTATTTGAAGATAAGTAGTAAGAAACCACTTCTTCAATAGACAACATAATGCATGTGTGGCACGCAGTCACTGACATATAAATAGTATACTTATTCTGGAAGAAACGAAAGCAAGCAGCAAAATATCCTTTTCTCCACAGCTACCATTTGTTGCTGCTCATTGGTTTTTTGAATTTAGCATGGATGTGATATGATCAAATCCTTGACTTAAGTCTGTGATTAGAAAAAGCAGGCTAGATCCTGAAATCCTTACTCAGGCAAAACTCCCCTTTGAAATCAACCGCTGACTTTGTTTTCTCTGAAAAAGGATTTTAAAAAGGACCCTGGAATTTAACCCCTTACTTGGAGAATTTTACCAGGTACTGAATTTCCATTCCTTAACAAGCCATTTCATATGGAATTACAGATACGTGGTAAAACAAGAAAGTCCACACTGCTATTTTTATAGTCACATTTCAGAGCAGAGCCATACTTAGAATTAGGAAAACAGATAGCTCATAAAAACACATATTATAATTTGCATTGCGGTTACACCTAGAGGCTCTTGCCCTCCTCTGTGCTAGGCACTGTACAAACATATAATAATGAGACACTCTCTGCCCCCAAGAGCTTACAATCTAAGAACAAGATGAGTAGGGTTGGCAGAATTCAGTGTTTATTTTTTTCTAATATCGATGGACACCTATTTTTAGTTTTAAGAATGTTTTGATTATTTATTTTTATTTTTACAGTAGATGGAAATTACAGATGGGGGGAAGTTGGGGTTAGACTAAGGCAACACAGCAAGGCTGCAGGGAGTCCTCTACATGGCCAAGAGACCCAAGATACCAGGATGCAAAATGCAGGGCAATCCTGTCCTGGCACAGCAGATATCCGCAGCCAGGACTGCAATAAGGAAGATGAGCCCCTGGCAGGAAGCTGCTGGTTGCGGATGGCTCCCACGCTCCTGGCTCATGAGAGAGCGAGCAAGTGAGCGGGGCCATGACAGTGGAGCCATTCAGCAGCAGGGTGCCCTCCCGCTCTGCTGGCGGCTCTTCCTCCTCCTCTTCCATGAGGTCCTGGCTAGGCTCTTAGTTCTGCCCCAGTGGGACCACAGCCTCCCCCACACCTTGCGTCTGCAGGGATGAGTTGTTACTCCGTGGCAGCGCAGAGACCCCCCCCTGTAGCTCCGCTGGCCAGTGCTCCATTTGTAATGAAAGAGGTGTCGGGGCTCAAGCAATTTTTTTTACTTTCGTAACTGATGTGGCAAGCCCGGAGGTGCCGGGGCTATGAGCTGCCAAGCCCGGAGGTGCTGGGGCACAGACATGGCACAGGTTAAACACTGCTGCTGTCAAAGGAATGAGGGAGTGGGGCAGTGACAGTGGGCTCCCTGCACTGCCACAGGGCCGGTGATATCTGAGCCTTGCAAGCGCACAGGGGGCAGACAGCACTCCCGCCCACTGTGACTGGTCAATTTTTTCTCCCATCAATTTCAGTATCAGCTGAAATGGACGTTTACCGACATCTATTGATTTACAGTCGAATCCTGCCAAGGATGGAGATGTGAGAGGACAGGTGGATACAACTGATGGGCATGGGACAGCCGAGGAAACAGAGACATGACTGATGAGTGCAAGCAGCAGCAGTCACAGCACACTGCCTGCCCCAGCTTTGACAATACTCATGCTTTGGCTTCCTTAAAAATAATAATAATAAAAATTCCCTTTAAGGAAAGGCTCTTTGTCAGAGGCAAATAAATAATATGACCCAAGAAATACAGAAGTAAAGGGAGAAAAGATTTGGTGATAATAAAACTGCCATGCTCTGCATTAAAAACATAGCCATGGCTATAAGATATATATATAATTGAAAATTCGGGAGTTGTACAGAATTTATATTTTATATCCAATATAATACACTTCTCTTTTTCAATGCCTTTGGCAAGTTTGCATATCATGCTACTACCACTGAGGTTGGGAATTCCTGATTCTCAGGCTAAGTAGTTGCCAAATCATTATAGTTATATAGTTATATATACATTACTGGACAATAACATAAATATAAGGATGGGGAAAGATTTCTTTCAAACTAACGGACAGTCACAGACCATGTCTCTCTTTTATTAGTGGAGGAGTGAACCCTACACAATTTAGTGACTTCCTCTTGAATTCAATTTACTAATTTAGCACAATCCTTTGATTATTTCAGTCACACCCTTGGAGCTAAATCATTTATATGGATTTGCATTCAAGTCTTTTCACCTAATTTCAATACCCTCAAATGTTAAAATAAATAATTCAGCCAAGACAGGAAACTTGTGTAAGACTTATTAAAAACTATAAAGCAATTCTGTAAAATCCACAAAAAATCAACATGAGTAATTGGATTTGGGATATTCCTGTGACTCTGGTAAAGTGAGACCAATACGGTATTTTGCTAGAGAGAGCAGGTCAAATCAGGATTATAAGATTTAAATGGATTAGTTATGTTTTCTTTTTGGCTGTTTTAGTCTTTCAAATATGAAGTGACTGACTCTGTCAAAACACCTCTGGGGTTCACTGTACTAAAATCCCAAACTTTGTGGTTTGATGGGTCAACAATAAAAAATGTTATTTGGGTCAACAACTTGTTTACTACATTCAGGACAGAACCTTCATTGTCATCTATTTACAAGACCTTCATCACCAAACAACCACATAGTTAACTTTTCTGTGTAGACACTGGAAATTGTACTGGGGGACTACTAAGCTCATTCATCCAAAAGACGTATTTGCTAACAGCAGCCAGCTCCCTGACCTAAAGAACCTACCGAGCTAGAATTAGAATTAGTATTAGTGTTTTTCTTTGTGCCTGCTTAACTACTGAGCATTGTTATGTTTCCTCCGACCTGGGCTAAAGAAAGTTTGAAGCTACTGTTGCACCCTTGCAAAGCACAGCAGAGCAACCAATAATAGCAGATCATTATTTTGGCTTCTGGTCACTTTTATCTTTTGCTGGGAAAAATACAGCCTGCTGATTTTCTCAATTACCAGCTCATTTTTTAGATTACATCCATGTAGGGAAGGTAGAGTAGAGAATTAAACAACAATGCATTTGGGAAGAGAATGATATAAAAGAGAAAAACAAAAGAAAACATAGGTCCGCTACTTAGTGAGCAAGGATATCAAGAAGGTTGAGTAGTTATCAATGGTGCAGTGTCAAACTGGGAGGACATGTCTAGTGGAGTCCTGCAAGGGTCTGTCCTGCATCCAGTACTATTCAACACTTTAATTAAAGACTTGGATAATCAAATGGAGAGTGTGCTTATAAAATGTGCAGATGACACCACGCCTGGAGGGGTTGCAAGCACTCTGGAGAACAGGATTAGAATTCAAAATTACTTTGACAAATTAGAGAACTGTTCTGAAATCAACAAGATGAAATTCAATAAAGACAAGTGAACAGTACTACACTTAGGGAGGAAAAATCAAATGCACAAATACAAAATGGGAAATAGCTACTGAAATCGATCTGGAAGTTGTAGTGAATCACAAATTGAATGTGAATCAACAAGGTGATGAAGCTGCAAAAAAGGCTAATATCATTCTGGGGTGCATTAACAGGAGTGTCCTATATAAGACATGGGAAATAATACTTCTACTCTACTTCTGGCACTAGTCAGGCCCCAGCTGGAGTACTATGTCCAGTTTCGAGCACCACACTTTAGGAAAGATGTGGACAAACTGGAGAGAGTCCAGAAGAGACAACAAATATGATAAAAGCTTTAGAAACCATAACCTATGAGGAAAGATTAAAAAAACTGAGCATGTTTAGTCTTGAGAAAAGAAGACTGAGGGGGGACCTGATAATAGTCTTCAAATACGTTAAGTGCTGTTATAAAGAGTACAGTGACCAATTGTGATCTGAAGATAGGACAAAAAGTAATGGGTTTAATCTGCAGTAAAGGAGATTTAGGTTCCATGTTTTAGAAAAAACTTTCTAACTATAAGGTACTTATGTACTGGAAAAGATTACCAAGGATGTTGTGGAATCCCCATCATCTGAGGCTTTTAACACCACATTAGACAAACACAACAGGGATGGTCTAGGTATACTTGGCCCTGCCTCAGTATGGAGGGAGGGACTAGATGATCTCCTGAGATCCATTCCAGCCTACATTTCTGTGATTCTCTGAAAAAGCAATGCTTGATAAGCTGTTTTAATTATAATGTGTTTGTTTCCTGTGGGTTTTTAAAGGAAAAATTATGCATCGGACTCACAAAGTTAGTAAATATTAGTGAACTGAGCACAGAATCCATGATGTTTTAATCATGACTCTCCTGGCTGTTTTTATATATTCTAAATATAACAGATTTCACCATTCATCATTCAAGCATGAATGTATTTTATTCTTCACTTGCGTAGATATGAAAGTGGGCAGCCACATATCCTTTTAATTTACACATGGCATTCTCAAACGATAAAGCTGCAATTAAACTGAGAAGAGATTCTGCTGACACTGTGAACTCCTAAAGCACTAACTCAGCATACCATAAAATATGGCTTAAAAAATCACCTAGTATTCTGTTCAGGAAACTGTTTCCCCTTCTAGTGAAGTGGTAAAAAAATCAGGAGAGGTAAACTGTGTTCTGACAGGTTCACATTTGACTTTAGGCATTCTGATACTGATTGACTATGCTAGAAACCTTAACAGTGATAAAAATGTGTTAAATCTATCCCATTAAGTTGAGGATTCCTTGCCCTTGTTGTGTGTGTAGGCCTTTGTTTTCTGAAATTACATTTTTTGCCCTTGACTGAATTTTCAAACATTCCATTGGATTAGCTAGTCTACCTTTGTAAATATCCTCTCCTATGAGTCTCACGAGTACCTAGTATCTGAAAGCAGTGGCCCCAGACTTCAGCTATGTAATCCCATGTTGTCAGTTGGCTTGTTAAATTGAACCATTTTGTTGGAGGACACTCTCTGAATCCTCCTATTAACCCAGGGAGCCATCTAAGAGAGCAGGGGGAGAGTTCACACTGCAAATGCTCTCATGGCCCTGCAGCTTGAGCTTGGCCCTAGTCAGTCCTAAAGTTCATCATAACGTAACAGTGAGCATGCAGTGAATACATGCTTAGAAAGACCAAAATTTACAGGTCTTTTATTTTTTTAAATATTTTGGGCCAGATTCTCTAGTGAAGTGTGACTGCTTTGCATAGTATCACTAGTGCAATCTGACCATACATAAACCTAGTGCAATGAGCCCATGATGAATCACTCCAGTGTAAGGGTCCTCCTGCAGTGTAGAAGTTCTTAGGCCACTTCCAGTCTCTGCTGCCAGTAGCCAGATTTTGTGACACCAATTCTACCTGTGGGTTTTGGACCCTTGGTGTCATTTTTAACTAGCATAGATTAGAGCAGCCCTACTACATGGAGATTAACCCAGTCAGACCCAGCACTAGATTCGGGGGAGTGCAAAAGTGAGCTTTGCACAGCCATTCCTAACCTGCAGTCTGTGCAGATCAGCCACATCACTGCATCTGGCTCGTATCATTTCCCTGGTTTGAGAAGCAGAACTAGGATCACCCTTAAAACCTGCTCAAGCGCCTTAAGTAACTATGCTGAAGTCAATGTTTGCTGTATTCCAGGAAGGATGGTCTAGTGGGTAGAGCACACACCTGAGTTTAATTCCTTCTCTTCTACAGAACATCCTGGGTGTCACTTGCTCTCTCTGTGCCTTAGTTCCCCATCTGTACAATGGGGATATTAGCACTTCTCTACCTCACTGGGATGCTGTGAGAGCAAATATATTAAAGATTGTACGGTGGCTATATAAGTGCCTAAAATATTCTCCAGAACAGATATAGGGACTACAGAAAATATTGAAGTAACTACATTTTTAAGATTAGAATCCAAGATGGAGATAGAAGATAGTTAACATTCCTTCTTGAGGATTTTGGTCAGGAATGGGAGGTTATAGACTGTAGAGATTCTCTGCAAAAGTTTTGGTTTTGGTTGGGTTTCTTTGTTTGAAAAGGAATAGTGAACTCAATTCCTCTGAAGGAGTTAATTTCAGTTTTCTTGCTCTGGCCCTCCTTTTGGTTACACAAAAAAATATGTCTACATCTCAATAGCTTTGTTAAAGAGTGGATGTGGAGGTTCATGTTATTGTTTTATTATTCTATTCAATTTTGTATGGGAGTGAGAAGAAGTAAGTTTTCAGGTAGTTATATATATATTTTACTGATGAGATTTTGCAGCATTTTCTATTTACATTAACTTCAGTGGGACTACCTTTCAAACCTCATACATTAGAGAAAGGTCTTCTTGTAAGGTTGCAGGATCAAGATCTTAACAACTTCAGTGAAATACAGATTATGAAAGATTCCCAGCGGTAATTGCAACTCCTCTGTATTACTGTATTTCTTTAGAATGCTGGATACACCAAATATTCAAAGTAGAAGATTTTCAGGATCTCCAGGCATTAGCTACAGTAGATCAGATTCCAGAAAAAACAGATGCACTTGCACCAAACTCCCTAAAATATAAATATTTTAGAAAGAAAGAAATATACCCCATAAGAAGAGTCTCTATGCTACTAACTCAATAAAGGTACAGGTCTCATTGTACAACCTTTATGATATTAGGCTGTTCTCTTTTGTTAGGACAGAGCTATGCCTAGCTTTGTTCCAGTAATTCTTCAGGGTGACATGGGTAAAGGATTGATTTCTTGACATTACGAAATTCCTTGAGAGAGGTTCTTTGTATTACAGACACAAAAATAAGGACACTTTGAACGAGAACATCCCATCCCATTATCAACTGATAATTATACAGTCTTCATACAGGGACATTTGAAGTCCCACATATTGGTGGTCTAAAAATTGTCTATGTCACTTACTCTTTAAAAAGAAAGTCAAGACAGTAGCTCCTATTGCATAGATGCAAAAGTTTAAAGGAAAGGGTGCAACACCCTCCCTTATGCACTTATGTAGAGGGAAGCTAGAATTTTTCTGTGGTGAAATTCTGTCCCCAGTAAAATCAATGACAAAATTCCCCTTGGCTTTAATAGGATCAGGATTTTCCCCTTATTGCTTGTGCTCACTGAGCACAGGATATGGAGAAGTTGTAGTAACATCAACAATGCTTGGTGTTCCAAAGGGGGGATGGGGTGGAAAGGACTCCTTTACATGGTATTGGCTTTCAGAGCTTGATCTAATGCAAACTGGGGGCATGGATCAGTGTTCACGTTACACTCCACCTCAGTACCCAGCCAGAGCCAGAGCTGCTAATGATCCAGCAGCAGACCAAATTTGGTGATGAATCCTGGTCACGTGCCTCCTGAAGCATGTTGCGCACATGCTAAGAAGATCAAATGCAGCTGTGATCAATGGGTCTCTACTGATGCACTGCATCAGGCCTTACGTGTTTAAGAGAACTTGAAGTAATGTTCTGTGTAGAATCATAGAAAGGTAGGGCTGGAAGGGATCTCAAGAGGTCATCAAATCCAGCCCCCAGCACTGAGATAGGATCAAGTAAACTTAGATGATCCCTGACATGGATTTGTCCAACCTGTTCTTACAAACCTTCAATGAGGGGGATTCTATAACCTCCTATGGAAGCTCTGGTTCAATAGGCTTAACTACCTTTATGGTTAGAAAGTTTTTCCTAGTATCTAACCAAAATCTCCCTTGCTGCACATTAAGTGCATTGCTTCTTGTCCTATCTTCAGTGGACATGGAAAACAATTAATCCACCGAATCTTTATAACAGCCTTCAACATATTTGAAGACTGCATATCAGGTCTGCACTCAGGCTTCTTTTTTCAAGTCTAAACACGCCCAGTTATGTTTTTAAACATTTCCTCATAGGTCAGGTTTTCTAGACCTTTAATCATTTTTGTTGCTGTCCTCTCCCCAGTTTGTCTACATCTTTCCTAAAGTGTGGCAACAGAACTAGACCCAGTACTCCAACTGAGGCCTCATGAGTGTTGAATAGAGCAGGAGTAAGACCTTCTGTCTCTTACATAAAATACATACCAAAATAATATTAGCCTTTTCTGCAACATCATCACATTGTTGAATCGTATTCAATTTGAGATCCACTGTAACCTCCAGATCCTTTTCAGTATTATTACCATCTGGAAAGTTATTCCCCATTTTGTATTTGTGCATTTGATTTTTCCTTCCTAAGTGTAGTACTTTGCACTTGTCTTTACTGAATTTCATCTTGTTGATTTCAAACCAATTCTCCCATTTATCAAGATCATTTTGAATTCTAATCCTTACCTCTAGAGTGCTTGCAACCCCCTCCCATCTGCAAATTTTATAAGCACACTCTGCACTCCATTATCCAAACCATTAATGAAAATATTGACACTTACCAAAACCAGGACTGACCCCTTGGGACCGCACTAGATACACCCTCCCAGTCTGACAGTGAACCATTGATATCTACTCTTAGAGTACAGTCTTTCAACGAGGTGTGCACCCACCTTATAGTAATATCATCTAAACTACATTTCCCTTGTTTGCTTATGAGAATATCATATGGGATTGTATCAAAAGCCTTCCTAAAAATCAGGATATCGTATCTACTGCTTCTCTCCATCCACTAGGCCAGCAACCCTGTCAAAGAAGGAAATTACATTAGTTTAGCAAGATTTATTTTTGACAAATCCATGCTGACTATTCCCTATTATCTTCTAGGTGCTTACAAATTGTTTAATAATTTGTTCCAGTATGTTTCCAGATATGGTAGTTAGGATGACTAGTCTAATCCCCGGGATCCTCTTTTATAAAAATAGGTACTATATCCGCCCTTCTCCAGTTCTCTGAGACTTCATCTGTCTTCCATGATTCCCTCAGCTAGTTTCTTAAGTACCCTAGCATGAATTTCATCAGGCCCTGCTAACTTATCTGAATATCCTTAATTTGTTTTTTCCCTATTATGGTTTGCATTCCTTCCCTCTTATTGTTAACATTGAGTTGAGTGTCTGGTCACCATTAACCTTTTTAGTGAAGACTGAAACAAAACAGGCATTAAACACTTCAGCCATCTTGATGAAATCAGTTATTAGCTCTCCTGCCCGCTAAGTAGAAGACTTACATTTTCCTTCTTCTTTCCCCTGTCTGAATGTATTTGAAGAACCATTTCTTGTTGCCTTTTGTGTTCCTTACCAGGTGTTACTCATTTTGTGCTTAGTCTTTCTGATTTTGTTCCTAGATGCTTATATTACTCTTTCATACTTATCCTTAGTAATTCATCCATGTTTCCAGTTTCTGTAGGATCCCATTTTGATTTTCAGGTCACTTAAGGGCTCCTGATATAGCCCTATTGGCCTCTTACTGTTTTTCTTTCATATCACAATGGTTTGCAGTTGTGCCTTTAACATTATCTCATTGAGAAACTGCCAGCTCTCCTGAGTCCCTTTTTCCCCTTAGATTTCTTTCAGTGAGACCTTATCTACCAGTTCTTGGAGTCTGTTCAAGTCTGCTTTTTTGAATCCCATTGTCCTTATTCTGCTGTTCTCACGCCTTTCTTTTCTTAGAATCATGCAATCTATCATTTCATGATCAATTTAATCCAAATTGCCTTCCATCTTCAGATTCACTACAATTTCTCTAGGTTGGTAAGAATCAAGTCTAAAATGACTGTCCCCCTGGTTATTTCCTCCACTTTCTGAAACACAACATTGTCCCCAATACATTAAGAATTTATTGGAAATTTTATGTTTTGCCATATTGCTTTTCCAAAAGATGTCTGGGTAGATAAGGACCCTAATTAATACCAGGTCTTGTGTTTTGGATATTTTTGTTATTTGTGCTAAAAATGCCCCTCTGTTCCAGCCCCACAGAGAAACTTCCAAAAGTGTTATACAGAAACAAGTTGTATTAACTTTACACCATTGAGCCTTTCCCTCAGATCCCAGAGCTGCCTGAGACAGGGGGTGTCCCTAGTATCATTGCTTGAATGGAGACACAGTGTTGCAGAGCTGGGGGTGGGTCACAAGAAATAGGATCTGAACATAGATGTTTCCAAGTAGCATAGCAGGCCTGCCAGGTTTGGACAGTGGGATCTGTGGTCCTTTCTGGAAAGTGGGGCAACACAGGGCCCTAATAGGGCAATGTGGGGATGAAGGAAACCTTCCTCCTCAAGTCTAGGTCCATAGGTTTTTATATGGAAGGCTTTGATCTGTGACATTCTCTTCCCCTGAATATATTTATATTTGGATACTCAGGAAGGCCAAGGCAGAAATTGTTAAACCAGCATCACTTAGTATCTAGAGAAGACAATAAAATAAAGTGTGCATGAATCATATGAGTATTTTATAATGCAGATAAGGCAGAAAATAAACCGCTCATCTATTTGGTATTGTTATTTTGATAACAATAAAAATGATATAAATCTGTATCAAAGATTTCAAAGTTTTGAACTTGGTTGTTGCAATTAGTCTCAAATCCCAAATGATGATATTGATGCCCTGATTGACTAACGCTACCCCATGAGGCCAGAAGTGTTAATAAAAGACGTTTTGGCTACTTCTACACTACAACAGAGGAGTGCTATTCCCAACTCTCACACATGTACTCCTGCTAGCTCAATGAAAGTATAAACAGTAATGGCGGTACAGTAGCTTAGGTGGTGGAATGACTTAGCCATGCCAAATAAAAAACCTGCCTAAACCGCGTGGTTATGTATGCAGCCTAAATAAGCCACTGCTCATGCTACCATGGCTACGCTACTATTTGTATTCACCCTGGCTTTCATCAAGCTAGCAAAAGTACATATGTATGTGAGCTAGGAATCACAACCCTACCTTGCAGTATAAACGTAGCCTTTGACTGTTTTACTCCCCCACATGCAGAGGGAGCAGTTGCATTTTCTATGCTTGCACTGAGCCAGTAAAACGGTTTGTGGTAAAAACAGGGAGCAATTCTGAACGTATGCAAATGATGGAGGTGAGCTGTATAACAAAACAAAACAAAAAAGTCACCAAAACAAACAAGATCCATCCTCATGATCATTGTGCTTATATGGTTTATTCCAGGGATTCTCAAACCAGGGGTATGCAGGGGTCTTCCAGGGCATACATCAACTCATCTAGATATTTGCTTAGTTTTACAATAGGCTACATAAAAAGCACTGCGAAGTCAGTACAATATAAAATTTCATACTGACAATGACTTATTTATACTGCTCTATATACTATACGCTGAAATATAAGTACAAAATTTATATTCCAATTGACTTATTTTATAATTATATGGTAAAAAGGAGAAAGTAAGCAATTTCTCAGTAATAGCGTGCTCTGACACTTTTGTATTTTTATGTCTGATTTTATAAGCAAGTAGACTTTAAGTGAGGTGAAACTTGGGGCTATGCAAGGCAAATCAGATCCTAAAAAGGGTAAAATACTCTGGAAAGGTTGAGAGCCACTGTTCTGCTCCTCCTCCTCCATTCTTCTGTCTTTGTTTGCTTACACCAATGTGTCTCAATCATTTCAGGTTGGCAACTCCTACGGCAAGTCAGATTTTCATATCTACCTTAACTTTTTCTTGTAGCAAAAGTATGTTTCGTTTTTTTAGAAGTGTACCAATGATAAGGCTATAATGTGTGTGTGTGTTTGTTTGGAGAGGTTGACAGAGAATACCAGCCTCTGAAGGTAAGAATATATTTCTTTGTCTTAGATTGTAATAAAAATTTTCAACACATCACAACATCCTCCCTGCTCAGAAACATTGTCTTAGATTATAAACTTTGCAGCAGAATCTATGCCTTCCTGTATAACCTGATTGGGGCCTTTGAGTACTCACGCAATAATAATAAAGTTAAATTTACTAATACCATTGACACAAGGGCACTAAGGACTGATAGCCATGACTCAATTCTCCAGTCACTCCTCAGATAAATTTTAGATCCCAGTCCTGCAGTATTGCTCTACACAGGTGGTCCCATACACCCATGTGGGTTCCCAGTGACATTAACGCAGCTTTGCCATCATGGATTAGATTGTAGGATGAGCCTGAATAGGGATACATCAGAGTAAGTGATGGGAGAATTTGACCTGTAGGTTTGGAAATGGCAAGTGACATGAGAGTTAAGCAAGGAAAATAAATAGAAACCTTCCATTGCTCAAGCTTAGAACCTTCATGATGATAGAACCAAAGTAATGTAGGGATAGAAGGGACCTCAGGAGGTCATCAAGTCCAGCCCCCTGCACTGAGGCAGGACCAAGTAAACCTAGACCATCTCTGACAGGGGTTTGTCCAACCTATTCTTAACCTACAATGACGGGGATTTCACAACCTACTTTGGAATACTATTCCAGTGGTTAACTATCCTTACAGTTAGAAATGTTTTCCTAATATCTAACCTAAATCTCCCCTGCTCCACATTAAGACTATTACTTCTTGTTCTACCTTCAGTGGACATGGAGAACAATTGATCACTGTCCTCTTTTTAATAGCCTTTAATGTATTTGAAGACCACTATTAGGTCTCCCCCCCTTCAGTTTTCTTTTCTCAAGGCTAAACATTCTTTTTTCTATTTTTTAAAACCTTTCCACATAGGTCAGGTTTCTAACCTTTTATCATTTGTGTTGCTCTCCTCTGGATACTCTCCAATTTATCCATATCTTTCCTAAAGTGTCGTGCCCGGAACTGAACACAATACTGCAGCTGAGGCCTCACCAGTAGGACAGGACAGTTATCTTCCATGTCTTATATACGACACTCCTGTCAATGATGTTGACAATTAGCCCTGCTGCCCTCCTCTGACAGTGCATCTCAGCCTGCTGTTTCCTCTCCTTGTCATGTCAACCGCACCATATTGTTGATTTATATTCAATTTCTGATCCACTAACTCCCAGATCTTTTTCAGAAGCACTACCACTATGATGAATCTCAACAAGAAAAAACTAAGGGTTGGGAGAAAGAAACAGAGAGCGTGAGCATGCACATAAGAATCAGCAATTTCAGGATGATCATAAGCAGAGTTATTGCATTTGTGCTTATGGTTCTATTTTTCTTAAGCTAACCATTTAATTACAGAATGAATAAATTAGAGGGTAAATCAATTACATTTATTGATGAAAAGCACTCTGTAAGAACTAGTTATTATTGTTATCGTCCTGCAGAAGGTTGTGATGCAACTAGCACTCTAGTTTTGCAGCCACTTCATTAGTATGATTTTCAGTAATTCTGGTCACAGTTAACTAGAATCCCGAAGGGTTGTGATTAATACACTTGAAATCCAATTTTAAATCATATTCTCTTAAAATCTGCTCTCTTCTCATTCTAAGGAAATAAAAAGCTGGTTAATATATTCATATGCAAAGTAATCCATCCAGCACGACAAATATTTTTCCTCAATTGTTTAAGATTTCTGATTTCCAGGTCTATCTATCAGCCTAACAATGTCATATCACTTCACACCATCCATGAAGATGGAAAATTAGACGAAAGCAGACATAAGAAAAGAGAGGACCAGCCACCATCATCTGAAAGATGTCAGGGAAAGGGGGAAGACCACCAGGCTGTTTTCATCATAGAAGATTAGGGTTGGAAGGACCTCAGGAGGTCATCTAGTCCAACCCCCTGCTCAAAGCAGGACCAACCCTAATTAAATCTGAAAGCCATTAAGGGAATGTGAGGGTGTGAGGTGAGCTGTTAGACACAAAAGAGTTTGAAATGACAGGGTTAGGAGTCCCCCCGCCTCTCTACATAGGAAAGGGTATGGGATTTAGAGGATTTATCCTCTCCTAAGCCTGTTAAAGAACAAGACTGCTTTTCCAGAAGATTATTCTGCCTCATCTCCTAATTAAGTCCACTGAGTACATAGTGGGGACACTCCTTCCCCTCTCCCCACATGACAAGGAACAGAGCAACAGGGAGAGATGCAGTGTCAGAGGACGGCAATAGGGCTAATAGTCAAACACTGGTAATATTGCATCATCCAAATGATAGGCACCCCAGAATAAGATAATCCTCTGAAACTCAGCCTATTCACTTACTCCATTTTGGTACATTTCTGCTGGTTTGTGACAGAAGATCAAGTGACTCATGTTTTCTCTGTAACCTGTATTCTCAGGTATCAGAGGCAGCTTCAATAACTTCTGCTTCCCCTTCATGGTGCCCACACACAGAATGTGAATTACTTTCAGCTTCCTCTCTGCCAGAACCAGGCCACTATTTTCTGCAAGCTCATGATGCAGAGAGATTTGTTCTGCTAAGATCACTAGTGTTTTTCCATTGAAAAGAAACAACATCAGTTCAAACTGGCTGTGATTATATGAAATGTTGGACCCTGGCTCTGGATATGAGAACACAATATTAAAAAATATACACAGATATAAAATAGATACTTTTCAGAAGGTCATCACCCTGCACTGCTAGTCTTCTTAAGACTTCTCAGTAACGGAAGCAATGGAATGCCACTAAGACCTGGTCTAGAAAAATGACCTGTTAACATGTGTCAATAAAAAGTATAGCTGAACCAATGCAGAACACAGTATAGATGCAAATGTAGACAAAGACAAACCATGTTGAACAATGTTTCAGAAATATAGGTTAAAAATCCCTTTCAGTTAAGTAGTATAAACAGTTAATGCATAGAATTGTAGGACTGGAAAGGACCTTGAGAGGTCTTCTAATCCAATCTCCTGCACTAAAGGCAGGATTAAGTATTATCTAGACCATCCCTGTCAGGAGATGGTCTAATTTGCTCCTGGAAACCTCTGATGATGGATATTCCACAACCTTCCTAGAAAATTTATTCCAATGCTTAACTATCCTGACAGTTAGGAAGTTTTTCCTAATGTCCAACATAAAGCACCCTTATTGCAATTTAATCTCTTGTCCTATCCTTAGGGGTTAATGGGAACAATTTTTCTCCCTTCTGCTTGTAACAACCTTTTGTGTACTTAAATTGTTATCATGTTCCCCCAAATCTTCTCTTCTCCAGACTAAACAATCTTTTTCAATCTTTCTGTATAGTTCATTTTTTCTAGACCTTTAATCATTTTTGTTGCTCTTCTCTGGACTTTCTCCAATTTATCCACATCTTTCCTAAAATGTGGTGCCCAGAACTGGACAAAATACTCCAGTTGTGGCCATATCATTGTGGAGTAGAGCAGAAGAATTACTTCTCATGTCTTGCTTACAACACTCCTGCTAAAACATCCCAGAATGATTTCTGCATTTTGCCCGTTTAGCTTGTGATACACTATGACCCTCAGATCCCTTTCTGCAATACTTTTTCTAGGCAGTCATTTCCCATATTGTATGTGCGCACGCAATTGATTATACCTTCCTAACTGAAGTACTTTGCATTTGTCCTTATTGAATTTCATCCTAGTTACTTCAGATCATTTCTCCAATTTGTCCAGATCATTTAAAATCTTTCCTCCAAAACACTTGCAACCTCTCTCAGCTTGATATCATCTGCAAACTTTATAAGTGTACTCTCTATGCCATTATCTAAATCACTGATGAAAATATGGAACAGAACCAGATCCAAGACAGATTGCTGTGGGACCCAACTCGATATGCCCTTCCAGCTTGACTATGAACCACTGATAACTACTCTGTGGGAATGGTTTTCCAACCAGTTATGCACCCACCTTATAGTAGCTACATCTAGTTTGTATTTCCCTAGTTTGTTTGTGAGAAGTTCATGTGAGACGGTATCAAAAGCCTTACTAAAGTTAAGATATCACATCTATTGCTTCCCATCCCTATCCACAAGGTTTGTTACCCTGTCAAGGAAAGCTATTAGATTGGTTTGACATGATTTGTTCATGACAAATTCATGTTGACTGTTACTTATCACTTTATTATCTTCTAGGTGTTTGCAAATTGATTGCTTGATTATTTGCTCCATTATCTTTCCAGGTACTGAAGTTAAGCTGACTGATCTGTTATTCCCCTTTTTATAGATTAGCAACTATCTTTGAAAAGCTGTGGAAAACAGGAGAGATTCCATTGGACTGAAAAGGGGCAAATGTTCTAATCTCCTCATTCAGGTCCTTGAGTATTCTAAGATATATTTCATCAGTCCCTGGTGACTTGAAGACATCTAACTTGTCTAAGTAATTTTTAACTTGTTCTTTCCCTATTTTAGCCTCAGATCCTACCTTATATTCACTGGTATTCACTATGCTAGATGTCCCATTGCTACTAAACTTTTTAGTGAAATCTGAAACAAAGAAGTCATTTAGCACTTTTGCCCTTTCCACATTTTGTTATTGTTTTTTACTGTTAAATAGCATAAAAATGAAAACCGATAGCTAACCCATACCAGATCTCCCCAAAAAACTCAGAAAGAAAAATTAAAGCAAGCAAGCTGAACACTTTTAATTCAAAGAATTTCTTTCATATTGGAACAAAGGCAAGAGAAAACCCATCCCCATGTTGCTTTATAATGGACTAGAACACGCGAGTAATATCAATACAAAACAGATTTTTTTCTCTAAGAACTAAAATGCCCTTGGCTTCAGGGACATTCATGCAATCAAAGATTTTGAATGTACTTTTGTTTGTTTGATTGCATTTGACTGCTTGCTCGAAGCATAATGCCTCACTACAATTCTGTCACATTGAGATTTTCCTGGCAAACCTTTTAAACAGGTAAATAGATTAATTCTACAGATGAAAAATAAAGACTGATTAATCTTATCACCATCCCTGCTGCACAAATTGCTTCACAAAAAAATTATGAAATAATAAAAAGTACATCACAAACAGCATTCTGAAATATTTGTGTTTGTGTAACATGTTTGGAAGAGGATGTAAATTACATAAATGTAACATAAACCTGGCTGAAAAACCATCCACAAAGGAAAAACCTAGTGAAAATGACAAATTTTCTATGTCTAACTTTGAAAAATAATACAACTGTATTCTCCAAGAAACAATTATTTTATGCTTTTTCCCTGAGTGAAATGCATTATCCTATTAATTCTTTATTACTATGAATATTTCACCCTTCTTTAATCATAAGATTAATTACTACCATCCTGTATTTGCCATTTTTAAGTAGGTTGATCCCAAATGGCTGTTAACATAAGAAGAAGAGTCCCCCATCCAGAAAAAGACCCCACTAGCATGAGCCCACTTGGAGAAGTTAGTGGGACTCTCTGTGGATGTTAAAAGATCCTGTTACTGGATTATAATCAAAGTCTTCATTAACTGGAGACTGGTGCATCATCCATAGAACTAAGAGTGCTTTCCAAAAGGCATGTAAATAACATTATAGCATATTTATATCTAAGTAATATAGGGAAACTGAGCCAGAGGGGAAGGAGCTTGCCCAATGTTACATATAATAGGAGACAGGTGACATAGCTGGGACTAGAACCCAAGTTTCTTGACCCCCAGGTTAGCAACCTACCCATCAGACCACATCATCTCTTTACAAACGTGTTCTGTAATACAATGGGCAATTAGCAAAAAAGCATTTGGCCTTTTGTGTGCATCCCACACGGTTAGGTGGTGTATTCCCCACCTGTAGCACACCCTTGTGTCAGGGTGCAATGCTGCAAGAGGTCCAGCATTTTTAGCATCTCCTGCAGGCCCCCTGCTTCTCAGGTCTTCCATGGCTCAGCTCTCCAGGCAAGTCACATAAAGTTCAGTCCCTTTCCGAGGTAACGAGAATGTCCAACTGAAAATGTATGTGTCCAACACAAAAGATCCTTCTGTACATCCCCCCACCCCAGGCTAATTCTCCAGCCTGTCCTTGGGGGTCAGTCTTTAGCCCCACTGTGGGCTCAATATTCCTTCCACTAGGCTTGCATGCCACTTTCTCAGAGGTTGCTAGGAGAACCAAGCCTCACCCTCTATTCTCGGTTCTAGCCCAGGGACCCTGTATTAAGCAGCTAAGTCTGCTTCTCTTCAGCTATGCTGCTGTTTTCCTAGGCTACTTCCTACCTCCAAGCCCCCTTGAGCTGCTTCTCTGTAGTTTGTGTTTAACATAGTCACCCTTTAGTTTTCAGGCCTTTTGGCTTCTACCTAAGTCCTCCCTGCATCTCTTTTCTCTTCTACCCCTCTTGGGCTCCACTAAAGTGCTTTTTAACTGACCCTATCTCAGGGCATCCCCCACAGAAGCCTAACTTGCTCCTTGTGGACCATCCTACCTGATTTCTTGCCTGTTTAAGCCCTACCTCCTAATTTCCCCCCCTCCCCCGATGAGCCTGGCCCAGCCTTTGTGAGTTTCTTCCCACACAGTTTTTTCTCCTCTACAGTCTCTTCTCCAGTGAAGTCCCTTCAGTTCCTTATATGGCCCAAGTGCCTAATGATCCTTACCTAGCTCCACTGCCTCTGGAATCAATCAATCACAGATACACTAATTGGCTCTTAACTCCTTGTCAAACAGGTGATGGGAGTAAACCCGATCACCCACAACACTGCAAGCTCTCTTAGGCCTGCTACCCAATGTGAGACTCGCACATTAACTGCCACATATATCAGCTCCACTGTGAAGAGGGCCTTAGTCACTCAGAGGAAGCTGAGACACTGCCTGCTGACTAGTGTCTTATTTCTCATTCTTATCTTGTCACCTAGACTATGTCCAGATGCTAATTTTAGTTAAACTGAGAAGCCTTAGATTCATCACTCTCTTCTTCCCTAAAATCTAGTGTACTTTCTTTTAGTTTTGGCAACTCTACTACATTTTGCCAGACAATCCCAGTTTGGACTAAATTAGCCTCCGATCTTGCTTAGCAACACATTCATTCTATAACTGGCTGCCAGCATCCCCCAATCTGAGTCTCAGAATCAAGCAGGAGTAAAGGAGCCAGCAAACAGTGAGAGGAAATACCAATACCAACTGGCTGAGGCTACAGCATCAGACCCCTCCTGTGTCCTGGACTGCACAGTGCTCAGATTGTATGATGTGAAAACAGGATCTCTAGGTATGGAGATAAAGGAGAGAGAAACCTTACAGGCTAGGATGGAGAAGGAGACAGTGGTATTGGAGAAATCCCGAAGGATAAGATGAAGGAAAAAGAAAAGAGAACAAACCCCAATGTAAGCAGGAGAAAGAGACCTTGAGGAGGGAGAAAGGAATGTAGCAGGAAGGAAGAGAGACAAAAGAAGGAATCCCAAAAGGGTGGGGCAGGGGGTACTTTAGAATAATACACACTCCCTCTTTTCCACAAGCTCTTTCCAATATCCACAGGAATTCAAATCTCACCTGGCCAACAAATTTGCCACCCCCCCAAACACTCACCATATCTGCACCAGTGCATACCTGACAGTTGCCTACTGTGATTTAACCTCTGATGGGCAGATTTTTTTTTTTTGGCAGCTGTGCTATCAAAGATGTTCTGCTGCTGCTAAATTTTCAAGGTTCATCCTCAGCTCCAAGTGTAGACATACCCCAAGAGACATCCTATCCAAAGTGAGGCTCAGCCTCAAGCATTCTCAGTAGTGTGCTTCTCCCAGGTCTCACCCTCTTCTCCCAATCTACTACTTGTGTGGCTGATGTCAATTAGTCCCGTTCCCATCGCCATAGCCCTGACCTGCAGCTCAGCTCATTGTTCTGCTTAGCCCCACCTGCCCCTACTCCTGAGGCAGCTAGTTTTACTTTGCCTTCATTCCCTTCCCCTCTGACTGGCAGAACATTGCTGCTGTACCCACTATTATTTATCCTTCCCCTACACACCCCTAGCAGGCAGGAAACCTGACACTTTTCTTTGCCCAAATAGCACTTCTACTTGCCCCAAAGTTTCTAGCACAAGGGTCATTCCCAGCAGGGCTTTTAGGCTCATAAGGGGTCTACTCCCATGAGATGTTGTAGAGTTCAACATCCTTATTATTATTGTTTTAGGCACCATACAAACACAGAACAAAAGAGAGTCCCTGCCCCAAAGAGCTTGCAATCAAGAGGGCTCAGTACCTCACAGGATTATGCCATGATGATTACTAATCCCACTCATGTAAACTAATTCCCACAATTATAATTCATTTATAACACATGTCCCCTAATATCATCTTAATGAAGACTAGGAAAAAACTCAGAATTTCAAATATACTTTTTTTTACTATAAATTACACATGTAATGCCTTGCTTTTAGTCAGTAACTTTATATCTTTGCCAGTTTCCCCATAAGCAATCTTTTTATCAAGGTTTTCAAATAAATTAAGACGACATCTCCCTGTTTGGTCTATATCTATTTCTCCGTAAGATCTGATGGTGACTACCTGAAAAGCCAGGACCTCTCCAATAAATCTTAATTACTTTCTCATGTTGCAGACAGTGATTACATTGTAAATTTTACTCTTCTTCCACTATATTTATATTTAAGTAGCAAGTGGTTCTTTGGATACCTTTATGCATGGTCATGCTGAGAAAGCCAAATTTATTATTGTTAAGATGTATGATTTTGCAGCAAAGTAGCATTGATCCATTGCACTATATATTTATAATAATAGAAAAGGTTCTGAAAAAATAAAAGAAAACATTTTCATCAAGCCATTAATTGTTTTTAAGAAAGATCCAAACTGCATCTATACTGTGTGTTGAAAGGGCAGCTGCTGGCTTCATGCTATGAATACATAATGATGTAAACAAACAATGCACACTCTTTAAAGGTGAGTCTTCTGGTTGTGACTTCTAATCTAATACAATCAAATTACATTAGTTTTTGCAGGAACAGCACATTTAACATTCCACCCAACTAGAGTTTCCCTGTAGAAAACTTGCCAATAAGTATACATGAACTATCAGTTTCACCCCTCCTTTCCTTTCCCTATGCCCCTGCTCCCTCTCCCAGATATTCAGCATCCCCTGCATGTCTTCATCTCTTACTGTAAGGCCAATGTATCTGTCAAACCTCAGGCTTTGACCACAGACTCAGGCCTCCTTCAAGGATTTCTTAGCTCTAAGGCCATCCTCAAAGTAGGCTTTGTATTGCTGAACTGTGAAAGTGACATTGAGAAGAACAGAAGAACAGGTAGATGGGTCCTGTTTATGCAAGCTTAAAATACGATTTCTCCAGCTCCTGTGACCAGCCATTGTCTGAGCCTTTTAAAGCAGAGGTAAATATTATTTTCCTAATTTAAAAAATGTATTTTACGTCAACATAATTGATACAATAATAGCCATTTCACAGGGACAGTTTTATTACTTAGCCAAGTAACAGCCTTCATTTACATGGGTGCCACTTTCATGGGTCAGTGGGAGATTCATCTATCAAGGGGCAAAATTGGACTCTGAGTGTTTCCTTGCATGACTTATATTTCCCACAGAAAACCGCAGCTCTAAATGAGTCAATAACATGCTGGAAACAGACAGCTTCTAAAAGGAAAGGCAGCTCTGGTTCATTTGCAGCTTTCTAATAGGAGCAGGTTTTAATGAGTCAGATTGCATAAAAAGTGTCAGGACACTGGCAAGTCAATAATATCCAGTGCTTCCAATGTGAGCCTGCTTCTGTGACAGCACTTGCTGCAGAGCAGCAAAACAACTGATTGTCCATGGCAATACATGCCAGATCATCCAGTTAAAATGATTCTTCCTAAAGTGCCCTTGGCATAGTGCTGCAGCATATTAAAGCATACAGACTCTACCATGAAGAATGATGGTCAGAAACAATAATGCTAATCTATACAATATATCATCATCTCATCTTAATATACCAGATAAGGCCTTTAATATGAAACAGTTGTGCTTAAATTACATAGATGATCCTTTTCAGGAAATTCAGATTTGTGGTTTGAAGGCTACAGGCACATGAAATCCTGGCACTATGAAGTTAGTCAACTGCACTTAACCTGATGAATGAAGGCATTAATAAATGCTAAACTTCTTCAGGATGGACAATGTGAAATCATATGCATGAAGCAATATTTTTCAATTGGCCGTGAAGTGGTAGATTTATTACATTCTTGTAGTATTTTGTTAGTTAATATAAGTTATCTGAAGTGGTCGGCAATTGTTTTCATTTGATAATCATTTATTCTCTTTTGTCAAGTCAACTTACTATGTCGTAAATTGAGTCAGCCTTTAGGAAATTGCATTCGACTTTGAAGCTGTTACTTGGTTAAATGATAAAACTGTACTTGTACGATGGCTACTACTGTATCAAATTGCTGGGGAAAGCTGTTGGACCAGATTAAAGTGCCAACTTTCACATTCATAGCTTTTGAGGTTCCTCAAGGCTTCTCCATGACAAGGAAAGATATGTTCCAAACTTTTTAGCTAATTTTCTAACTGGTACCAGGTGGGATCCCCTACTGGTGTAAACCAGAGTAACACCCCTACAGCCAATGGAACACCACAGATTTATACCAGTTGAAGCCCCAGCCCACTACTCAACAACTGTGTGCTGCATTGACTTGACTCATCTGTGAATAACAAAGTACCACCGATCTGCTTTACAGAGTAGATAACGGTGCACTCTGCCAGTTGACAGAGAAACTTGCTAACATAAAGAGAAAATTGGCACAGTTACACAATGACTAAATGCCTTTGATAAAGAGACCTGGTGTGGCCTGGAGAGCTTGGGAGCTTTTACAGGAATTACTCCAACACTGTTTACATCACAGTTTACAGATCTCGATTGATAAAGAATCCAAGTGTCTACATTGATCTATTTTGGCAGAAAAACATCAATACCCTATTCTGCTGGAAAGAACTTGTAAATTTAAGCTTATTCTGTCAAAAGGATTTTATGGCATTGAGTAACCAACTAAAACATAAAGATCCTTGAAATGTTGCCAGTTGATATTTTCATTATTCCTGCTACAGCTCTAGGAGTTTATTTTTCTAGCTGATTTCGTGATGTAGTTGCATTTCTTCTCACATGTCACCGGGTTCCATTCTGAGCCCTATAAGTTTGTTAAGCATCCCTGTACCACTGCTTGATCAAGGGCTGCATTAAACATGAGATTTACATGTACAGCTTGCTGCTAACACTTTCCTTTCCCATGGTAATCCCCTCTACAATTATTTCCTGTAGTCAGTTCATCAGACCAATTCTTTCACTGATGCTCTGAAATGTGGAGAGAACCTTTGATCTTCCTAGTCCACCCACAGCTTTTAACACTTAGAGAGACAGGTATCCTTGCCCAGACCCCAGGGAATCAGGAAAACATCCTTAAGCAAGGCACTTCAGAATGTGTTTAAGTGTTCTACTGAATCAAGGTCCACATGTTGGATGTTCCTTCTGTTAATTAGATTTTTCTGGCTCATATCAGGCACCTTCCCTCAACAAGTTGCTTACTGAAACTCGTACTTTAAAAACAGGATTGTGGAAATGCTAAACACCTTCATAGTGATGGTCACCAGTACTCATGTCTGTAAGCCTTTAAAAATGTATCCAGATCAGTGGACATAGAAACTTGCCCCAGACTGGGCCCCGGGAAGAAACCAATAGCCAGTGGCTCAGCAGGACTTGGACAAAACAAAGGCACTGGTAATCTTGATTAGTTCTTGCTTTCATTGTAAAAACTTTTCAGTCCAGTTTCCTTTGTGATCAGAAATCTTGTTTCTCTGTCAGGGTTGCCAGTGTCTTGCTTTCGACTGGACAGTCCAGTTGAAAAGGGGACCTGGCAGTGTCCAGTCATTGGAATAACTGTGATCAGCTTCCCCGCTGAGAGGGCAGGAATAGCAGCCAGCTGCTCAGGTGCTCCTGACAGAGAGAATTGGCTGGCTCCCAGACCCAGCTCCAGCCTCTCCAGTGGAGACGTAGGTACCTGCGCTGTGGCCACCCGGGGGCTGGGATCCTATCCACTGCCCCCGCCCCCTCCGCTCCGCTGTGCCCCCATTTCCCTGCCCCAGCCCCTCGCTCCTGGGACTGCCCCCCCTCCATACTTCACACAGTTCACACCCCCCCACTGTCCCTTAGCGCCTCTCCCCACCACACACACCGCATGCCCCCCCTCACTGCCAGTCAGTGGTTCCCCAACTCCAGCGCCCCCAATCTGCTAGTTAGTACAATCACCCACAGCATGCCCCATCAATTCCAGTTAGTCCTCCCCCGCACCCCATTAATGCCAGTTACTGCTCCCTCTGCATCCCCGGCAGCCCCTCAATGACACTTACTGCTCTCCCCAAAATCTTAGTGCCCCCCAGCATTCCCCTCAATGCTGATTAGTCCCCCAACAATCCCAGCACCCCTCAATGCCAATTACTGCCCCCCGCCCCCCCCACACACACCATCTGCGGAAAGTAGGACCAGGCTACTTTTTTTGTGAGTTATCAAGAGTGTGTATTAACACATTTCTCTTCAACCAATATTCTGAGATGCTTATTCTAGTGAACAATTTTTAAAATAAGTTTAATTTAAAATACAATACTTTCTTAAACAGATAAAAATCACTTGCCAGCTTTTTAAAGAACGATTTAGACACCTAAAAAGACTTCTTTTCTACAAAACAAATCTTACTGTGCATACTATGCCAGAAGCCATAAAATTTGTACAAAATTTAGAGATTCTAAAACAGAAACAAAATTATTAGGTCTATGGAAAATGGGCCAAGTAGCTAGCTGTAGCCTGGCAAATGGGTTGCTGCATTTTACAGCAGAATTACATATGCTGCCAGGTTTGTTTGGCATTATCTTGGGATATTATGTTTTAGCAAATCATTCTTGTTTGTATAGCTGAAACTTTCTTTTTCTAAGTTTGTGGAACTTCTGATTTGCCCTCAGCCCAAGAAGGAGGGAGGGGGGTTTCAGGGAGGTCAGTATGTTTGGCCACTCCTGAACTATAGTAAAGAACAGAATTATCAGACACATAGATGAATAAAATGTGTTGGGGAAGAGTCAACATGGCTTTTGTATAGGGAAATCATGCCTCACCAATCTACTAGAATTATCTGAGGGGGTGAACAAGCACGTGGACAAGCTCCATCACCAAAGGCTCTTAAGCAAAGTAAGCGCTCATGGGATAAGAGAGAAGGTCCTCTCATGGATCAATAACTGGTTAAAAGATAGGAAACAAAGGGTAGGAATAAATGGTTGGTTTTCAGAACGGAGAAAGGTATATAGTGGTGTCCCCCAAAGGTCTGTACTGGGACCCAGTACTATTCAACGTATTCATAAATGATCTGGAAAAAGGGGTAAACAGTGAGATGGCAAAATTTGCAGATGATACAAAACTACTCAAGTTAGTTAAGTCCAAAGCAGACTGTGAAATGTTACAAAGGGAGCTCAAAAACTGTGTGCCTAGGCAATAAAATGGCAGATTAAATTCAATATTGATAAATGCAGAGTTGCACATTGGAAAACATAATCCCAACTATACATGTAAAATGATGGGGTTTAAATTAGTTGTTAGCACTCATGAAAGAGATCTTGGAGTCACTGTGGATAGTTCTCTGAAAACATGCACTCAATGTGCTGCAGCAGTCAAAAAAGCTAACAGAATATTGGGAATCATTAGGAAAGGGATAGTTAATAAGACAGAATATATGGTATTGCCTCTTCATAAATTCATGGTATGCCCACATCTTGACAATTGTGTGCAGACTTAGTCTCCCCATCTCAAGAAAGATATATTGAGTTGGTACAGAAAAGGACAACTAAAATGACTGGGGTGTGGAAAAGCTTCCATCTGAGAAGAAATTAATAAAACTGGGACTTTTCAGCTTTGAAAAGAGACAACTAAAGGGGGGATATGATAAATGTATATAAAATCATGACTGGTGTGGAGAAAGTAAATAAGGAAGTGTTATTTACTCCTTCTGATAATAGAAAAGCTAGGAATCACCAAAAGAAATTAATATGAAGCGGGTTTAAAATGAACAAAAGGAGGTATTTCTCACACAATGCACAGTCAACCTGTGGAACTCCTTGTCAGAGGATGTTGTGAAGGTCAAGATTATAACAGGGTTAAAAAAAGAACTAGATAGGATCATGGAGGATAGATCTATCAAAGGCTATTAGCCAGGATTGGTAGGGATTACTGTTTGCCAGAGGCTGGGATGGATCACTTGATGATTACCTGTTCTGTTCATTCCCTTTAAAGCACCTGACATTGGCCACTGTCAGAAGACAGGATACTGGGCTAGATGGACCACTGGTCTGATCCAGTATGGCCGTTCTTATGTTCTAGTAATTTACTGGTACATACTAAACACAGATTAAATGGGTTGAAGGGCATCTACATTAGGGGGTATCCTCTATTTAACTACACAGATTTCAAATTAATTTAGTTAAGACCGTACAACTTTTCTAATATAGACAAGCCCTAAATATTAGGAAACATTTGCAAATAGATGCACATTGGGTAAATGTCAATATGTGTTTGTTTAATGCCACACTGAATCTGCTCATTAGGTTTGCTTCATTTGAAGGTGATCTTTGTGCTGGCCTTCTGCAGAGGGGTGAATTTCACTCTGAGTGAAAGTCTATGCAGCTTTCTCCCCTAACCAGGGAACTACAGCAGTCCTGGCTATGTGACGGCTGGGTGGACCTCTACAATCACCATTTTCAATTCAGGCTGGAGAGTTTTCACATTGCAAAAAGTTATTAGACTGCAGTATTTTATGAAGTGCTTGCAGCTAATTAAAAGCTCTGCATAATGTAAATTGAAATCACATGGAATTGTAACTTTGTCTTGCAGTTTTTAATAAGCTCATTAGCAATCACACAGGAAAGCCAAATGGTGATTACTTCACAGATTCATAGTGTTATATTGACTCTTTGTGTTGCCATTAATTCCAGGGTGTGTGAAGGAAGAGGGTAGGTTGGAAAGTGACAGAGTCTCTCTGTAATCATAAGGTAAATCATTCAGTCTTTCTGTGCCTCAGTCTCCTCATCTGTATCCTGAGGAAAATTCATCAATTCTAAGGCCACTGAGATCATGGGGTCTGATCTCCTGTCTAATACAGACTACAGAACTTCCCCAGAACAATTCCTTTTGAACTAGTGCCTATCTTAAAAACCATCCAACCTAGATTTAAAAATTGTCAGTGATGGAGAATCCAGCACGACCCTTGGTAAACTGTTACAGTGGTTAATTACCCTCACTGTTAAAAATATCTGTCTTGTTCCCAGTCTGAATCTGTCTAGCTTCAACTTGCAGCCATTGGATTCTGTTATATCTTTGTCTGCTAGACTGAAAAGCCCATTATCAAATATATGTTCCTCATGTAGGTACCTATACACTATGGTCAAGTCAGCTGTTAACAAAGGGAAGGTTAAGTGTGACGTTTTGAGGATCACCCAGACCAGCAAGAAATTCTGTCACCACCTGCCCTGTAAACTTGGAAACCTTAATGCTATGCTGCTATGGCTCAGCGCTCTGATACCAGTAGCCAGCCCACAAGCACATGGGTCTCACCCTGGCTTCCACCAGCCTAGTTACTTCTTGCAGTGTGACCCCAACAGCCCTTCCGATCCTGAGTCTCCCCAAATCTGTCCATCCCAAGTTCTTAAGTACCATACACTCGGACTTTTCCCCTCGGATTTGGCACCCCTGTAGGTGTGAAACCAGCACCCCAGACACCAGCTTGCTTTGGCCTACACACTCCATCCACACAGTTTGCATGCCAGGAAACTGCTTGGGGTCAAAATAAACAAAAGTTTATTTGAATAGAAAAATCACAGATTCAAAGATGAAATAGCAAGGGAAGCAAACATCTGCAAGTTACACAGAAAATAAACATAATACCACCACCTCAGGCTTCACGCTTTCAAAGTAGATAAACATCTCTTTTCTAATACAACTTACCTGTTACCTGTTGCATTTGAATCATTTCCAAGCATACCCCCTAGGTGTCGGGAGGGGAGCCAGCATTTCATAGATAGCTTCCCACCTAGATGCTGTCCCTCAGTTTCTGTATAGATTTCACTGCAAACTTTTTTCCCTCTTTAAAAGTGTTTGCAGGTTTCCTTCCCCCTGCCCAGACTACGTTGACAAATGGTGATTCAGGGCAGGGGACATTCCCTCTCTGCTTCAGAGCCTGGATGTCTCAATGTGTTCCCATTAACTGGATTGGTCCATCATTTGTATTTTCCTAGGTTGTGCAATACTAGGGGTTTGGAGCTAGTCTTATCTGGTTGGGGAGGGAATCCCTCCCTGCCTAACTACCCACCACCCTGCAGTGATGTGAAACTGAATGTTGCAGCACAAATTATGAGCTCAGTTTTATATATTCACGAATACGTAAGTTCATAATCACAGTCTGAATACATACCTCATAATGACCATCAAGCTTTCATAAAAGATCTTACTCGATACAATTTTATAGCATAACATTATATAACCAACTGATTTAATTGCTTAGTCTTTGGGATTCATCTCCCCTGTTCTTCCCTTGTGGTGTCTGAGCCATGACTGTCACATTAGCTACACAGATTGAGCTTCTTGAGTCTATCACTATAAGGAATGTTTTCTAATTCTTTAATTATTCTCATGGCTTTTCCCTAAACCCTCTCCAATTTTTCAAGATCCTTCTTGAATTGTGGACACCAGAACTGGACACAGTATTCCAGCAGCGGTCGCACCAGTGCCACATACAGAAGTAAAACAACCTCTACTCCTACTTGAAAGTCCCCTCTTTATGCATCTAAAGATTGCATTACTCCTTTTGGCCATAGCATCACACTGGGAGGTCATGTTCAGCTGATTATCTGCCATGATCCCCAAATCTATTTCAGTCACTGCTTTCCAAGAGTCCCCCATCCTGTAAATATGGCTTACATTCTTTGGTTCTAGATGTATACATTTACAGTTAGCCATATCAGACAACCTATTGTTTGCTTGTGTGCAGTATACCAAGTGATCCAGATCACTCTTTGAGAGTGAGCTGTCCTTTTTATTATTTACCATTCCTTCAATCTTTGTGTCATCAGTTTTACCAGTAATGATTTTATGTTCTCTTTCAGGTCATAGATAAAAATGTTAAACAGTATAGAACCAAGAATGAATCTCTGCAGGGCTCCACTAGAAACACACCTGCTCAGTAATGAGTCCTTCTTTTACAATTACATTTTGAGACCTGTCAGTTAGTCAGTTTTAAATCCATTTAATGTGTGCCATATTAATTTTGTATCATGTTAGTTTTCTATATTACCTCAACACTGTTACCTTTGTCAGCTAAACTTGTAAACTTATCAAAAAAATGTATGTTTAGTTTGACAAGAATCCATTTTATAAAAATCCATGTTGATTAGCATTATTACCTTCCTTTAATTCTTTCTTAATCTAGTGCTATATCAGCTCCTCCACTGTATTGCTTGGGATCAATGTCAGACTGACAATCCTATAATACCCAGGTCAGTCCACTCCCCTTTTTAAATATTGGTACAACATTAGCTTTCTTCTAGTCTTATGGAACTTCTCCAGTGTTCCATGATTTATTGAAAATCAACATTAATGATCCGGCAAGTCCTTAGCCAGCTCTCTTTAAACTTCTGGATGCAAGTTACCAGGACCTACTGATTTTAAAATATCTAATATTAGTAGCTTCTGCTTAACATCCTTCCGAGTTACTGTTGGAATGAACAGTGTCGTCATCATCATCCTATAATATGACTACTTAATCTGTTTTCCCAAACACAGAACAGAAATATTTATTTTATTTATATTATTGTATTTTTATTTTTTATTTTTATTATTTATATTTATATTATTATTCTGCCTTTTCTACATGATTACTGAGGGTTCTATCATTTACATCTAGCAATGGACCAATGCTATTGTTAGGATTCTTTTTGTTCCTAATATACTTAAACTTATTCTTATTGTCCTTAAGTCTTCCAGCCAGAAACTTCTCCTACTGTGCCCTTGCTTCTCTTAACAGTTTTCTACTGTTCTTAGCTTCTGATTTATATTCATTACTATTGACTTTCCCTTTTTTCCCATTTATTCTGTCATATATATATTTTCTTATAGCTGCCTTCACTTCTCCTCTAACAGACAAGTCATTTTTTTTAACCAATATGACCTTCTTTCTTGATTGTGGCTTTTGAGGTATTTAGTGAAGTGTTCTTAAACAATTCCCAATTATCATTCACATTTTTCTGTTAAAATTCTTCCTCCCAGCTGATCTGGCTCATAAATGTTTTCAGTTTTGTGAGATTGGCTCTTTTAAAGCACCAAGTATATATGTTTCTGATTTGGACTTTATTATGTATGTACATACAAATGTGTTCATTTTAAGGCACTTGGAAGAGAGGAAGGTGATCAGGAACAGTCAACACGGATTCACCAAGGGAAAGTCATGCCTGACCAACCTGATTGCTTTCTATGATGAGGTGACTGGCTCCTGATATACCTTGACTTTAGCAAAGCTTTGATACGGTTTCTCACAGTATTCTCACAGTGGATGAATGGACTATAAAATGGATAGAGAACTCGAGTAAGTCGGCTAAACCGGTCACAAGCGGAGTTAGGGCCGGTCCTGGGTTTTGTTCAACATCTTTATTAATGACTCATAGATTCCAGGGGCCATTGGTCTGACATTCTGTATAATACAGGCCATAGGACTTCCCCCAAAATAATTTTGTATCTTTTAATAATCTAGTCTGACATTCTGTATAATACAGGCCATAGGACTTCCCCCAAAATAATTTCTAGGGCGTATCTTTTAGAAAAATATCCAAACTTGAGTTAAAAAATCGTCTTGATGGAAAATCCATCACAACCATTCCAATGGTTAATTACTCTCATTGTTAAAAATGTCTGCCTTATTTCCAGTTTGAATTTGTCCAGCTTCAGCTTCCAGCCACTGGATCCTGTTATACTTTCCTCAGTCAGATTAAAGTGCCCTCTATTAAATATTTGTTAAACATGTAGGTACTTAAACTGTAATTAAGTCACCATATTAACCTTCTCTTTGTTAAACTAAATAGATTGAGCTCTTTGATTGCTATACAGCAGATTTTCTAATCCTTTAATAATTCTTGTGGCACTTCTCTGAACCCACTCTTGTTTTCAACATCCGTCTTGAATTATGGACAGCGGAACTGGATGCAATATTCCAGCAGTAGGTGTATCAGTGCCAAATATGGACCACATGATCGCTTGTACCTAAGCAACCTTTAATCTGCGATTAATCCCTCTTTAACCGTCAAAAGGAAGTCTAACATAGAATTCCTCCAGTAAAATAACACTTACCTATCTCTCAGGCTGTCGGGTGCCCAGCAGCGAGGCAAAGAGAGTTCTGCCTATGCTCTTCACTACTTCACACTTAACGTGTGAGTGAAAAAGCTGAGCTGATTCCATGCTGAACCTCACACACTTGAAGCTGTTTGTCTCTCACACCCAAACTTGGGTCTGCTCAGTGCTGAAGAAACAGTTCCTCCTCACCCACCTACAGCCGCCCAGTGAGACATGAGGCAGCCATTGGAAGGGGTGGCAGTGGGGAAGAGGATATATGAAGTATGGATCTGACTGTGTTTTTGAGGGAGGGGTAGGTAAGTGTCAGCATCCCTTCTTCCCCAGCTCCATTTTACTTTACCTGCTCCCCCCTGAATATGAACTCCTTCAGATTTCCACATTCCTGGCTGTCATGCCACAGTGGTTACCTTCTCCTGGTCTCTCTCCAATCCACAGATACTGTCCTCAATTGGTGACACTGACACTTCCTTCCCCACCCATCTACTTCATGCTGACTTTGATTGGTGACCTTTTTAAGCCCCCCAGATTCTACTGCTTCCTGACCCAGTATCCCTCTTCCCACCTGAAACAGCCTTTCCTTGTACTCCCTCCCATCATCCCTCAATTGGCAGCCTACCCTGTAACCGTCACCCCAGTCAATCTGTTGTAACTCACGGAAACATTAACTCATTTTATAACAACAACAACATGAGATCTTGGTCAGAAGTGAGGGGGGAGGATGACAAATAATCATCTATAGAACTCCAAACAAGTTGGTCTGCTTGGGGCTCAAATGGGCTGGAACCAGCTTTGCTCATATGAGAGGAAGGATGGTTTTGTAGTCAGGGTCCAGGGGACAAATTCTTCACTGGCAGAAATTGGCTAGCTATAGTGACTTAATTTAACACCATGATTGGGAGTCAATAGTAGCGCAAATTAAAAAACAGAATTTCCATCCCATGGGAAATTCCAATATTTTGACATTCGTCTTGGTACCAAATCAGGATGAAAATTCAAAATATTGAAAATTTTTGTAGAAAGAAAAGTTCAGAAAATTTTAGATTCAGAAATGTTGAAGTGTTTCATTTTATCATTCCTGAATTAAAACACTGTTTCAGGTTGGGGCAATGGTAATCTCTGCAAATGCTGGAGCCAACATGGTGCCTCATGGGAGGTTGTAGTTCTGGATTCCACCTGTTCCCATTATCCTCAACTGGACAACATTTCCCATGCTGCACATCTGTGTCCCACTGGGGCTGAGCTGCCACAATGTATTGGTCTGCATTTGAAAAATGAAAACAAGTTTAGAAAATTTCAAGAGTCTCTCCCCTCTCTTGTATCCCAATTTTCCAAGCCAGGTATGTTTCCAGAAGGAAACATTTGATGATAATGAAACTAATGGAAAAACAAGAACAAAGATATTGAGTATTACCTCCCCTTTTTTCAACCCGCTGTTCTCACAATCTCTGTGCACAGTTTCAAAAACTGTAGACGTCTGCCATATATTCAGAATATAGCCAGACATTCCAGATTTACAGTGCTAATGGCTTCAAAAACAAAGGGAGATAATCTAAAAAGTAGGGAAATAGGAGTGAAGAGGGAACTCAAAGAGAACTACCATATTTTATGCGAAAGGTAACGTCACAATAATTTTTAGAGAAGATGACTGTAAGCAAGTAAAATGGAGTTCTATATTTTGTTTTTGCAGAAAGAAGGGATTCAACTACTTCAGCAAGAGTCATGGCACAAAAACTACATAGTGCAGAAAAAATGGGATTCCAATATAAAAGAGGAAAAATCCTATTTATGAGATTTCTTATGTTCTCTTGTTCTTTACACTAGTGAAAATAGGTTATTTGTTTGTCAAGAGTTCACCTGCTCCTGCTGATTACTCCCTGCATGAACTCTGCCCTGTGAGTCACATCATAAGACATGCAAACTAAACATTGTAATTGATCACAGGTAGCCCTCTATGAAATTAGAGAAGGATCCTAAGTGGTAACAACAACATTGCCAGGTCCTGTGTCATAATTAATTGCAGGTGTTATATTCACACATGTATGCCGTGTGATTTGAGAAAGGCAGCTGACACAAATAATTCATTGTTAAAGAGGTAGAAATGCATTCAGCTGTGCCTCTAATGAGCAACGTCAATGGCAAATCTGGATTTGTAATATTAATTTGAAGATGGCTGTTTGCAGATGCCGACCTCATAGATTCAAGGGCAGGAGGGACCACTGTGATCATCTGGTCTGACCTCCCATATAAAACAGGCCAAAGAACATCCCCACAATAATTCCAAAGAGGTGTTTAGGGAGGCACTTATCCTCCAACCGTTACTCATGTAACCCTCATTCATGGAAACAGTCCCAGTGTCTGCAAGGAGATGTTTCGCATGACTGAGGATAACTCATGTAAAGGTTACAGAATTGTGACCAAGGTATATAAATTAGGGCTTTCACTTGGACCCGATTTTTACTGCTAGAAGCACCAAACACAAAAATAGAAGATTTAGCTATAAATATTAGCATAACATGGAAAACCCCAAAACCGTTTAATACAGCTCCTAACATCTGTCCCCCACTGATGTCAGGGTTATGCTTGTTAGTTTCACAATGGGAACAGGGGACTCAGGACAAAAGATGTTTTTGTGAGGAGTCACAAAAATGAAATCTGTAACCTTTCAATTTTCAAGCAGTCTTCATAACCATTTAGGAAAGAGGCAGCAAAAAATGGAGACTAGCCAAGCTCTGTTACATATTGAAAAAGAGAAACTTTAAATAATTGGTGTCATGTGGCAGATCATTTACTGAAGTCTTAAATTATATGGGATATCAAGTTGCTGCACAATCTTGGCTAGCACTCAAGAAAATTGCATGGCTTGTAGGAAAAAAGTACTGTTTAAGATTTATTAATGTAAATATATATATACATATATATAACAGACAATTGAATTACAGGTCAGATAATTAACAGAGAAAAGAACAGCAGCCGGCATTACACAGTGTTCTCTAACAAATATAAACAAATCAGACAAAAAACAGATTGGTGAGCAGAATTCACCACTGAGGGAGTTAATTACATATCTTTCTCCTAAGCCGTGGTTATAAAATAGACTCATTCATTTCCAGGGAAAATAAGGAAGCTCTTGCCAGTTCATTTCACAGTTTCCTCTTTCAGTTATTGCCTGGAGATTCTTTAGGCAGATGTGGTAGAAGTGACACTCATACCTCATTTAAAAATCCAATCTGGTCCTTTACCAAGCATAATTTAAACACATTTCCAGAAGAGTGAAGAGGCAGGGGACTTTCCTTCATCAAAACCTTGTGATTTTTTTAGACCATTTAAAAACAAGCAAAAAAACCCTGCAAGACAGCATATATTTAACCCTATCTGCAAGTGCCTTAACAGACACTAAGTTTCTGACTGTACCAAAAGCAGATCCTGAGCCTGGTTCTGGGGGGGGGGAGGGGGAGGAAGCTTGGTAAACTGGCAAGTCCACAGACAATGCAGGAAGGAGCCAATTCTCCCCATTAATAATTTTGACACAGGTGCTGGGAAGCAAGCTGCTTGGATAACTTCTTTGGGCACAATTAACAACCTATATGTTATCTGAAATTTATCAGCCTGCAACAGGACTCTAGAATTAATGATCATCAGAGCACTTTGCGTAGGGCTGAAGTAGCACAAATGATATTAAATGGCAGATGCCCCATGATGGAACAATATTATCTGTTCAGAAGCCTTTTTTTTTGCTTGGTGCCACTGTTGAGTTACGCCAATAGCTAATAACATTATGGCAATTTATTAATTAGAAACAGGCTTCTGTGTTCTAACCCTGATTTTTCATTCTGTCATGAGGAAAAGGTCTCTGCCAAAGCGGTTCAGTGATAGGTCAGATCCCTCAAGTATCATAGTCATACTAACTACGACAGCGTCAAAACCAACATCATAAATATAGCTTGCTTCAAGATGCTTCTTTTTTGGGGGAGGGGAAAGAGGGAGCTTAATATACCCTTATCCAAATATGTGTGGGCAGATTCCTGTATGTGAGCAGATGCCCTTTGTTTAAAAAGCACTCTCTGTGATAGGCCCTTACACCCATATTGAAACCCACAGGAGTCATTAGGCCTGCACAAGTACAGGGGTCAACCTACAGGAATCAGATTGTAAATTCAGGGTTGTTATCACTACATTAAAAATCAGTTTAGCTCTTTATGGTAGGATTTGTGAACAGAATACTCAAGGGAGTCTTCAGAACTTTAGTCTAGCAAACCCTATGCATTAATTACTAATGGCCTGTTCCTAGAAAGTTACATACCCACATTCTGGGGGAGAGAGATCTGAATGGGCCTGGTGAAGATTGGTTTTGAGTGAAGAGTCCATGGGCTATATGTTTACCAAGCATAATCTAAACACATTTCCAGAAGAGTGAGGAGGCAGGGGACATTCCTTCATCAAACCTTGTAATTGTTTTAGACCATTTAAAAATAAGCAAAAAAAACCAAACCCTGCACGACAGCATATATTTAACCTATCTGCAAGTGCCTTAACAGATACTAAGTTTCTGACTGTACCAAAAGCAGATCCTGAGTCTGGTTCTGGAGGGGGAGGGGGCGGGGAAATCTTGGTAAACTGGCAAGTCTACAGACAATGCAGGAAGGAGCCAATTCTCCCCATTAATATTTTTGACACAGGTGCTGGGAAGCAAACTGCTTGGATAACTTCTTTGGGCACGATTAACAACCTGTATGTTATCTGAAATTTATCAACCTGCAATAGGAAATTAATAATAGCCCATGTTAAAAGCAACCGTGGTCTCTGGTCCTCTTACCCTTCTATATTTCAGTCACGTGTGCCTCTTTCAAGGGTGTTATTTGCTGTGAGGCAAGGGGAGCAGTTGCATCCCCTAGACCTTGGTTTTCCCCCATCCCCAGACTTTTCAAAGACCTATACGCTCTATTATGTCTTCTTCTTCTCCCCTTCCGACCTCTCCACTTCTCAGACTTTGGACATGATCATTAGGAAAGCAAACTTTGCTCCCACCCCTCAAATTTTTCTGAAATGACACTCCTTTTTCTTTGCTTCCCACTCACTCTCAATTACACTCTGCCCCCTTTCCCCATTATGAGATCTAGACCCTCAGGTGGGTTAAATCAATGTAGTTCCCCTGGAAATGAACTACACTGATTTATACCAGCTGAGGAGTTGGCCTTGAATATTAGTTATTTACAATCTAACTGACACAGAAATCAGTACAGTTAATATTATGTACTTTGCTGATGTCTCTTTCATGACATGACTAGTGATCAGCAAACCACAGGTCTAGAAGTTCAGTTTGAATGTGGGATCGCAATCCCTTGTGTTTAGAAACCAGGCTTGAAATCTGGTCAGGACATGATCAGAGAACATCCCTTCATTTCATTTTATAGGAGAGAAGGAAATATTTTCCGCTGTAATAGTCCAAGCTTGTCTTTCCTACAACAGTGTGGCTTCTGAGAAAATGGAACATTTTTCCTTTTATGTAGTTTTGTCCTACTAACGTTACACTGGGAGATAAATCTAACATCTCTCCCAAGCGGTTACACGTCCCTTATTTTTAGAACTTCTGATTTTATTTCAGCACAAGACATGTAGATGACAGAGTGATTGTTTAGATGCCCGGGCAATTCAGTCACATTTCCAATCAAATTCACTTTAAGTTAAGGCCTTCAAGAGGTCAATCATGTTTAAAGTAAAAAACAAACAAACGACATATACACGCTCAAAGCCACCATTCCAGAAATAAAAAAAGTCTCCAAAATGCCAGAAGTCTGGCTCCCCTGGAAATATGATTTGGGTTAACCAGGAAGATGAGCCACAGTAAGTGAGAACTGGTTCTTTTATCCTTTTAGGCTGTTTCTAATGTAGCACTGAGGGTTCATTTACAAAGAAGAATTAACTCTGATTGAAAACAAGGAGTCAGTTACCCACATTTAAAAACGCTGTTGAGGCACCACTGTTCAACACTATAACATGGGCATGAAAAGTGTCAGACTGATGATAAAAGCCCCAGATTAGCCAGGTTTTGTGGAACAGGCACAGTAGCTAGCTTAAATGAGACAAAACAAGTGGAAGATGTTTCTGAAGTATTTTTTAAATTACTGTAGGTGATTGTGGGGGGGGTTTTCATTGCTGTTTGTAGCAAGATAGAAGTATGGGCTGTATGGGCCACGCTCACCAGTATGCGAAACCAGATTTCCTTGTGGTGCTGGGGAATACTGGTGATTTGGCCTATGTTATATATTTCATACTAAGCAGCTCCATTAAAAGAACATTGCTAAGGCTGCGAAGTCAAGCTCTCAAGAGGTAGAAAATGCCAGAATTATGATTAAAGATACGATTTGGTCATGGATTCCATGACTTTCTGGGACCTCCATGACTTCTAGGGCAGGGCTGGAGCAGCTGTCAGCCCAGCCCAGAGGCCATGGCCACTGAAGAGCTGATCAGCTGGCCAGCTCTGGAGCCACAGAGCAGCTGATTGGCTGCCAGCCCACTGGAGTAGCTGGGCTGTAGCAGCTGCGAACCCTGACAGCTGTTTTCCCTCCTCTGCCAGTGTATTTTTAGTAACAGTCAGGGGCAGGTCAGGGCTTCCCTGAATTTTTGTTTATTGCCTGAAACCTGTCTCTGGCTTTTATCAAAAATACCCATGACAGAATTTTAACCTTAATTTGGTTACCCATGCAATCTTAATTGAGTATCCTTGTGTGCATGCAAGGACTCAGACTCTCTCTTGTGAGATCACAAAGATTCAGCCATGGGAAGTGTGAAACTGCTGTGCAGCCTTGCCAAGTTCTGCCACCCACACCTTCTTGCACAGCAGAACTACTAGGAAGCCCTTTGTACAGAGCTGTGCGCTGGTTTTGTCCAAAAGGAGTTAAAAGCAAACAGAGTTTGGCTGGAAATGTTTGAGCACTAAAAATGAATGGAAAAATATTTCTTTTTACTCACCTCCCTCTGACTCAGGCATAGCTGCGATGGTATGGCCTTACTGCAAGACAGGGAAATAAATGATTGGGGGGGGGGAACCCTAAGAACCTTGAAACTTTAAGAATAGATCTCTGAGAAGAAAAGGAGAAACAAGGCTTAGAAAAATATACTGCTTTCCTCTGCTGTGCTGTAACTGTTGGGTCATGCCTCCTGCGGCTTTGCCTTGAGTTTGTAACTACACTGTTGCTGGTGGTTCACTTTGTGCTGCAACCTCCGCTTTGCACAGGAACAATTTTGTATTACTTGAGGTGAGGACAAGAAATTTATTAGATCAATGGTTCTTAACCAAGGGTACACGTACCCCTGGTGGTATGCAGAGGTCTTCCAGGGCTACATCAACTCAGCTAGATATTTGCACAGTTTTACAACAGGCTACATAAAAAGCACTGGCAAAGTCAGTACAAACTAAAATTCCATAAAGACAATGACTTGTTTATACTGCTCTATATACTATACACTGAAAAGTAAGTACAATATTTATATTCCTGTTGATGTATTTTATAATTATATGATAAAATGAGAAAGTAAGCAATTTTTCAGTAATAGTGTGCTGTGACACTTTTGTATTTTTATGTCTGATATTGTAAGCAATTAGTTTTTAAGTGAGGTGAAACTCAGGCGTACTCCAGACAAGTCAAACTCCTGTATGGGGTACAGTAGTCTGCAAAGTTTGAGAGCCACTGTATTAGATGACCTTACAAAATCATGGTCACTAGAGAGAAATGAGAGCAGCTGGGCTCAGATACTTCTAAATATCATCTCCAACTGTTTCTCCAGCATCTTCTCAGTATGTCCAAAATATAGACACTTCCTTATCCAAAACTAACCGAGTCATCCTCCAAGATCTTCTGCCATCCACTTATTCATCACAAAGTTGGCAGAATGACTACACCCAAATATGTCATTCCTCATTTTTAATTATTCATTAGTCTTTAATAGTAAACAAGGTTGCTGTGTTCAATTATTATTTAGTACTTAAGCAAAGCACATGTAAAACACTTCCATTTTGATTTGTAAAGGGCTACACAAGATGAAAGGCAGATGGAGAATCAAACCCTGAGGGCTCTAGTCTCTTCATTGCTGTCATGCTATTTTAGAACACTATGTTCAGAAAGAAAGGGAAAAAAAGGCAACTAGGCTTTGTGGAGAATGGTTATTTTTGATGAGTGCAGCCATCATATTGGGTCCATGTCTAGTGCAGGATATGAGTAAGTCCTATTGACTTTGTATGCTGTGGTGAGAGAACAGGGCCCAGTAGAGAAAGAAGTGATCTTTACACCAAATACTGTAATGAATGAGTCTGTGACTTATGAGCGTGTAGTTTTAGAGGGATAGGAGAGAGTAAGGATACTTCACAACTTAGTAAAAGTAAGAGTAGGAAAACATTCACTCTGGAGTGGCAAGATATGTATATTAGCTAAGTCACGTTGAAATTCTTTGAGAACTAGAGACACGGCACCAAGACAGGCACCTTAAGCTTGTCCTGGAACAGGTCGGATACCTTTTCTTGAGAGACCGTTTCCTCCAGCATGCATAAGAGTAGAAAAGTTCTATTCCATACACACCTCACCTTCAAGCTCCTTCAGACATATTTGTGCCATCTCGAGGAGACAGCTCTCAAAAAGACACTGTTGTGAGGAGCCGTGCAGTAGAAACATTCTGGTGCCGATGGGCCTGACTTTGAAAGTGACCGAGATTTCATTTCCTCAGTCCTCCTGTACACACTGGATAGAATGCATAGCTCCAAAAGGAGGAAGGGAGCTTTTCCCAGAAGACGACGACAATGACATCTCCTACTTACCTGGTGAAAAGATGGGCCAGGTATTATTTTAAAGTCAATTAAAAGATAGTGTTACAGAAATCAAGTACCATATTTGTTTCTAACTGTGTCTTTTTCCTGCATTTCTACACTAGATCAGCACTTGGTTTGACCATACTTTGTGGTGCCATGTTTTGCCATTTTCTCTGCCCCAGACCAAAGCACTTTCTAAACCCTCCATGATTTCTTCCCATTGCACAAAAAAAAGTAAACCTCCAAACATCTAATTCAAAGGCACTAAGACAAGTACAGGCTATGGGAGAGGTCATCCTCAGCTACTGTATATTAGCACTGACTGCAATAGACTGATTGTTCCTATACTCTCCTGTGCTGATTAAACAAAAACAACTCAGTTTAACAACAATATGTAAATTTCAGCAATAAGTCATGACAGGAGGCGAGCAGTACTGTATTAATTCATGCTCAGTGTATTGTTAAATAATAAAGTACAGCTGTGTAGGCGTTTCCTCTAATCTTTATTGGAATCTCTGCACTGCTAAATTTTACTGCTTATTTAATTAATTAAGACCAGCCTTTTTCACCCACAACATAGGCCTCATAATCTTCCTTTACCTGATGGTGTCTGACTGAACTGTATCCCATCTAACATCTCCCATTGCTGGATGGTTAGGAAGTGAGTGGATGGGTCCCTCCTGCATCCTTTCTCTTCATGAGGCTAGCAAGTTGACCCCACTCTACCTCCATCCTTCAGAAATATCCTCGGGGTGATGACAGCATGCCCACCCCATATTCAGCAGTAGCGGGACTGTGAAAAACTTCTCTGTTTCTGTTGCTGTTTGAAGCCTTTACTTCATTCAGGAGTTAATGAGCCCTTAATGTATGGCACTAACAGGAAACCCAACACTGGGAATTCCCCATTACTGCAGTGCATTCTAGGTTACATTTCTATCAAACAGGTGAGATTCATTGCAGTTTGCTTGAAACCATGAATACAAACTATGAATTCCAAACAAATTTCAAAGGGTGGATATGCCAGTGACCCAAACCCACCAGTTTGGTTTCACTAAACCTGTGTGAACCCCAATCTGCTGAATTTTGCATGGCTCTAACACCAAATCTGAAAAACCTGAACAATGTGGTAACAGGACACATCTTCATTTACACAAGGATACATTCTCAGATAGAATTGGGTTCATACCTTAAACCATATTAACCTTGTGTAACTCTTCGTCCCTCTCTGGTGGCTGGTCCGCATGAAGAAGTTTATGTATCTGCTGCTCCCTTTAACACCCCCAGTCCTTCAGATGAAGCAATAGGAGATTGTGCTTTTAGATATAGAGGTCTCAGGTTTAATCCCCAAACAGGTCCTTCCAGTTTTAGTCTAGATCAGTGGTTCTTAACCTTTCCAAACTACTGTACCCCTGAAGCCTGAGTCCCACCCCCATGGGGCTGAGGCATGTAACTTAGTTTCATGGCGCCCCTGTGGCTCCAGGCAATTGCCTTTCTTGCCACCCCCAATACCAGCTCTGCACTTGCGACCCCTCTAAACCCCCAGGTTAAGAAACACTGGCCTCTAGATTTATCCTAAATTACACCCCTCCTCCCCCAGTGGCTTCAGCTGAAACCTGAACACTACCTGGGATGTGAGCCTTCAGTCACCCCCTCTCCTGTGTGTCATTTTCCTTCCCCACATTATTTCTTCTCTTTTCTATCTTTCTCTTTTTGCCTTCTGTTTAATGGGAGTCTTTGCCAGCCAAAGCAGCATCTTTTTCAACACTGCTGGTAGCCTGTGACCAGTGAGGCAGCTGAAAGCAACACCCAGGCAGCCTAACAGTGATACAAGTTTGCCAGGTCTCAGAGCAGCTAAGATTGCGTGGTGTGCCCATGTTTCTCTAGCAGTGAGATGGTAAATGAAAGAGTCAGCAAGAGAGACAAAATCTGCATGTTCTATTCCTGCCATTCATTTCTCTCTTCTTCTGTGTTTGTCTTGTTTGTTTACCAGGAAATGGGATCAGACTTTAAAAACAACAGCTCCAGACCATCTCAACTAACTTTTTCTCTTTTTCAGAAAAGGGCAGTTAATACCATCTTTAATACCATATAAAAGACAGTCAAACAGGAGCGTTTCACTACAAAACTCTAAAGCTAAAGGGAAAGGGAATAAGAGATATTGTTAAAACGAATGCCTTACATAATATTTTACATTTCAACTGTTTTTCCTTCTCTTTCTGCATCTTTAATGAAAAGATTTTTCGTGGTGGTTGTTACAGTTGGACAAAGCAGGCCAAAGTCTCTAGACTTGAAACCCTGAAATGTTTGATTGTTTAGTATTGTACAGTGACAGGATCATGTTAACACTTTTAATTCACTGAGCCCACTTATTTCACCAAATTTAACACAACAAGCTAAGACTGGAAGTTTTTGAAAATCCCACTTATGATGTATGGAAGTGGACTGCAAGCTCTTTGTGTCAGGGACTATCTTTGTCAGTCCTATAAAGCTCTAGTGCTGTCTTCACCACAGTTTAAAAACAAACAAACAAACCCTGCAATAATAATTGTAAATATGGCTGTAAAGTTAGCTTGCTTCTAATGAAGAGTCACAAAATCTCTCCTATCTTTTATTTAATCTGGGATCGCTTTTAGATTTTTGAGATGAACTGCAGCTGGTCTTTCTCCATTCTCACAGGTATTCTGATTTCTTTTTTCCCCTGCTCCTATATTTCCAGTATTTTTCTTCTCAGTTTTTTATCACACCACAATCCAAACCAACAGCCTGCTGACATTCACACTTTATTAATGCTTTAAAATTGAGGGCATTCACATGGTGGCTAAGTGTAAACCTCATTAGCCAATGAACAGCTGTTTGTTTTCATTAGTTGTATGAGTACTGTGGTGAAACCTAGGAACCCCAATCCTGGACCAGGGGCCCAATGTACGAAGCACTGTATAGACAAGTAACAAAAAGATGGTATCTGCCCCAAAGAACTTACAATCTGCACTCATTGCTGTAGTATCTGAGTGCCTCCTTTGATGACAAGAAGTCCTAGAAGATCTCCAGAAGAGTGGAAATAATTTGCATCTTAATCATAGGCAAATTTTGAATTCTAAATCATGAAGGAGTTCGTCAAACAGGATGACTCACTGAGCTGAACAAAGATAGTCCTTGTAAAGTGGTGTTGCAGGCTCCCCAAGTGGGGAAGGTAATATAAAGTCCCAACTACAGGTCACTTCACATCTCTTTCTCTTATTTCTAAAAAACAAACTCATAACCAGAAGAAATGCCAAACTGGACAAAAACCACCTGATGCTTTTCTGCTAAAAGGGGAGAACAAACCCTTCCCTATGATGCACCAGCTTCCCTTTCCCTTTACAACCCCACCAAGGTTAGCCATTTGATAGGCAGAAACCTAGTATCTTCTGACATGCCACGGCATCTTTACACTTTGTCACAGTCCTCTGTCAGGCCTCTAATGTTGAACAAGAGTTAGCTTCCAGCAACTGATCTGGTGGTACATGTATGTTGGTATAAAAGAGAGAATGTGAACTGAGAAACAAATACAATTATAACAAGCTCAGTCTAGCCAGAAACTGTGGAGAAAATAAAAAAGGTGCTAACAAGCATCAAGTACAAAAACCATCTTACTGGATTAAACAGCAAGTCATCCTTGCCTTTCTATTTCCTGGCTGTTATTGATGGACTGGTAAAATGGCACAGAGCAGTCAAACCAGTGCAGATTATTCTTCACTTGCAGCAAAAATAGGCCAGAAAAATGTCTTTATTAGGAAAAAGTGTGATGCTCGCAAATCTCACAGTTTCATTGATGTTTCTTAAATAGCTCCCAATCAAACAGGAGATGTAATGGTTTAGATACAGCACTAAATCCTAGGGCATGGCTGCTGTGCACTGCTCCTTCACTGGACTTGAGTTCATAAAAGACAAATGCATGGCCCATGGAGGACCTGCTAGTGTAAGGATTGTCCTGAAGTGACATAGAGCTCTTAGAGGGGCTCATATACCATGCACCCTAGCCTGCTGCCAGAATAGTAGGGGAAAGGGAGCCTGGTTAGATAAAAGGGGGCACTCTTATGCCATACTAATCCTGTCTTGTGGTTATGGTCACTTGTGCCCCTTTCAACTCAGTTTAATTTAAAGCTGACCTCAAGCTGCTCTGATCTAGCACAGGGAGGATGTCTTGCACATAGCTGCACTGAAAAGCAAAGGACAGCTTTAAACAACCTCTACACCTGTCCCTGACTTGTGCTCTGTGCATTTTCATCCCACCCAAGGTTCTAGACCTTATTTTTTAAACTGAGAACTGAAGAAGCCTCTATGCCAAACAATACCCGGAGGAAACGATTCCTCAGATAGTTATATATATATATATATATATATATATATATATATATATATATATAATGAGAGAAATGCTCTGTTCTAGTGCACACCACTAACCTTATTAGCATGCAGCTATGTGTTTTCCTTCCCTGTGCAGATGATCCATTCACTGCAGTGGTACAGGGATCTTACATATACTTAAATTATCCTGCTGAAATATAACAAACTAATTACAATATTTCTATTCATATTAAGCTCTGGATACACTTCCCTGCCCATTCCTGCTGCCATGTTTTTTTAAAGAGCATGTGCAGTGTTCTCCTGATCCTTGTGAACATGAATAGGGTCAAGCCAGAAAGTTGCTGGGGCAGAGTTATTGATACATGATGGTTGTTCCACTGGCTTCCCCAAAGGGGGGTAGGTTGAGAATGGGGTCACGGCAAAGCTGGAGCAGGTTGAGCAGGAGTCATGACATAGCTGGACGGTCAGAGAAAGAATGAATGCTGAACCCACTTAGGGCGTGTCTACACTGCAATTAGACACCCGCAGCTAGCCAGTGCCCGGTGATTTGGGCTCGCGCAACTCAGGTTAAGGGGTCGTTTAATTGCGGTGTAAACATTCAGGCTCAGGAGACTCTCCCACCTTGCACGGTCTTACAGCCCAGGCTCCAGCCCAAGCCCAAATAGCTACACTACAATTAAACAGCCCCTTAGCCTAAGCCAGCTGGCACTGGTCAGTGGCAGGTTTTTAATTGCAGTGTAGACATACTTTTAAAGTCTGGCAGAGCTACTACAGATACTACTCCCAGAAATCCAGTGAGGAAATCTAACTGAGTCATACTGCAGCATCGACCTTTTTAGCCCTACATTTAGGACCAGGTTGTGCCTTAAACTATTAAAGTTTCCACTGAAGAATCCCCATGGAAACTTCCACTTAAACAGCAAGTTGATGACACATGTCTCTGTGCCTTAACGAGATGTTTAGTTATGCTAAGCGTTGCTGTCTAGTTCTCATTAGTCCTTGCCTCTGAATACAGACTTGTCCTGTTGTTGATGATGAAGGTCTCTATCATGGAGTACAAGAAGTACAACTATGATATATAGCATGAAGTGATCACTGGAGAGCTTAAGCACATGTGATGCATCTAGAACGATGCAGCAGATAAAATAAATAAGGAAAATTTCTTCCAAACAAGAATGTCAAAATCCATTAAAACACTAATGATATGGACAAGAAGTGGGATTTAGTACTTGTGAAAGCTGCTGGATTGATGTTTACCTACAAAATAGGTAGCAGAAGAAGCTTCCTCACACTCCTACTCCAAAGTGTCTTAGGCCACAGTCCTGCAAATGCTTATGTATATGCCTAACTTTAAGCACTTGGCTAGCACTAACAAAACCAGTGGACTGCTTACATGATTAAAGTTAAGCATGTGCATAAGTGTTGGCAAGATCAGGTCTTTAGTACCCATTGTGGAAACTGGTGTTTGCAATGTGGACACAAGTTGACGGAATTGAGACCATCAAACTCATTTCATGGAGGCCAACAAAACACCCATCAGGTGGACATAACTACTGATTACTGCTATCCTGGGCTGATTTAAACCAGCACCCTTCAGCTGAGAGGGTAGGTACTCTATTATCAATCCCTGAAGCCACACAACTCCCCAGCAGGAGAAGTAGATGGTCCAGCTGGAAGACAATCGGAAGTTTCCATATGTATTTACCCAAATAAGAATGTTCACAGACTGAAGGTAAAAGCAGGAGAAAAGAAAAGATCTGAAAAGTAAAAATATCCATGCTCTTTATAGTTACATAATGCAGAAATATTAACATTCTGAAGCTTGTCTTCCAATAGACTTTAGACAACCAAGTAGCTTTACATATCTTGACATTTAGCACATCATACTGGTTCTCTCTTGGGAGAGTCAATGTGTCTCTCAATCTCAGTAGAAGTTGATAGTGAGATAGAGTCAATGTGAGGGAAATATAAACAGTGTTAACATTACAATACAAAAAGCAGTTTCAGAAGCAAAAGCTAGTACTATTTTAGTGCTGAAGCCATTTCATCTAGTGCTGGCCTTAACGTGGATGAATGGAATGTTAAGGATATACACATTTTATTCTAATAAAGAATTTTAAAGCAACACAAATATTTGAATAGAGAGAATCATTCTTAACTGCAGACAGATAATTTATGTATCCTATGTAGGTGCAGATTTCGAAAGACACTAAGGGTTTCCTGCAAGGTGCCGAGGGCCCTCTCTTCCCATTAAAGTCTACGCAAGTTGAGAGTGTTCTGCGCCTCACCAATGATTGTTCATCATGGCAGGATCAGGCCCTGGATCGACACAAGTAAAACACTAGCCTTATGATCCTGAAAACAACATGTGGTCTGTGGATAATGGATTTGTGTATACTTTACCCCAAAACAGGGCCTGATCTGGCATGTCTTGCACAAGCAAACTGTGCAGACTTCAGTTTTGTCTCTACCAGGATTGCAGGGACACACTCATAATCCCTTTTGGAATGCAATTTGCGCAGAGCCAGTAATAAATATCATGGATTACTTGTTGTCAAAAGGAAAATTAATCTTCTGCATGCCCCCGCATCTGCTTAGATAATAGTGTCAGCTCTGATCACCTGCTTGTCCTTTTCTTCCTCAAATCTCTGTTCTTTCTCCAATGCCACCCCCATGCATGGGAAAAACTCCCCTTCCCCCACCATATCCTCTTTTAAATGCACACTTACACCAACATGCTGCAGTTGCCCAGGTGGGGCCCTGGATGGATATATCCTCTGGCCATTATGGTCATTCTCCTCCCCAGCCAGCACTGCCCACTAATGGAATTGTCTTATCACCTACTGTCTTTTCACCCCAGCACAGACCAGCCTTACCAGGGGCAGAATCAAACCAGGGGACAATTTGTTTTTTACCAAAGGTGAGATGGTTTGCATCTGATGTTGTGAGAAAGGGGACTCGTTTTTCCTAAGTGTTATTCCTGCTCTGATAAGAAAGGATTTTTTTTCTAAGTGTCAAGCATACCCTGAAAAAACGTTCTAATGCTTTTTTGCCACGTCTTAGTGCAAGAAATAATTTGTCCCAGAAACTTAAAATGAACAAAAAAACTATTAATAATTGAGAAACTTCAAATGAAGTTCCTCAATTATTAATAGTTTTTTTGTTATTTTGTTTATTGTTTATTATTATATGGATTTTACCACAGAGTTACTGATTTTCATTTAGGAAATTGAGGTGTAGGTTCATTAAAAGGATTCAGAGCACTGAGAAGCTGGGTAAAAGAGAGACATACAAACATACCAGCACTGGAAAACATTGCTGGAATATAGGGACGACAATTAGGCTCTGATAAGGCCACTGGTCAGCAAAGTATTCACACTTGTGCCTAACGTTAAACATGTGAATAGTCCCACTGACATCAAGTCAGTGTTCTAGTTCCATTGACTGCATTGGGACTTCTGACATGCTGAAAGTTAGGCACATGTAACTTAAGGAACTGAGGCCTGACCATGCCAAAATGAATGGTTAAAGCACAGTAAATGAGAACGTATGGGACAAAAGATGTTTCCAATAGTCGTCTAATGACCTTTAAAACATTTTAGAGCCCTGCAAGAACAGCATATTAGGACTCCATATACTACTCACTGCAAAGCATTTTAGTCTCCATCTCATTGTTCAGAACGGATCATAAAAATTGCATTTAATTTCCAATTTGGTTTGGTTGTTCAAAATAAGTGAGGTTTGCCAGCATACTTTGAGTTCATACATGTTAAAGTCACAATGTTTTGCCATTGTTCAAGGGGAGCATTAGTGGGCCTGTACGTGTACCTACATAGAAAGAACATCTGATCCTGTTCACTCTGATTCACCCAGCTCCGTGCTTTATGTAGTCAAGGCAGTGTTACTAGCATGCAGTTTGAAACTGAAATGAATGTTGCAGGAATATCATTCATTGACATTGTGTAGTCAAATAAAAATAACAAAGTACAATACAGTAGAATGCTACATATCTAAATACTGCATACCAAGAATAGTATGGCTGTCAATGAAGCTTATGAAATGAGGTAAAAATATTCAATTTATTCAAAATTTTCCTCACTGGAATAGTTTCCTGGGGTATATATCTTATTTTATTGAGCGTTTCAGGGGCTCAACAGCCATACAGTTTTACTCTACCACACTTAAGAGCAACACAAATGATATAATACAAAAACACTAAATCTAACATAGTATTGAGTAATCACTATTTCAGCTCAATTTGCAGTGACAAGGTTTTCTAAGATATGGCATTAAAAGTTTCATATAACCAAATGATGAGAGGCGGTGTGGTCTAGTGGAGAAAGCCCTAGAGTAGGCATCAGAAGACTTAGGGTCTATTCCTGGCTCTGCCATTGACACTGTGTGACCTTGGGCAAGTTACTACACTTGCTGTTTCTTCTCCCACCCTTTGTGTGTCTTGAATATTTAGATTACAAGCTTTTGGAGCAGGGGCTGTCTCATACTATGTGTTCACAGAGTGCTTAGCACAATGGAGGCCCCATCTCAATACATTGGCCTTCAGAGGATAGGGTAATGCAAACCACAACAACAAGGGGGGTGCCTGTTTTGATAGAACAGGAGGCTTATTCTAGGTGGCTAGAGTGCAACTCCAAGAGCTGGCTTGTGTGTGTCACTTTGTAGCTCTGAGATCATTTAGATTAATAGACCCCGTTAAGCCAAGTACATATTCATAGTCTACACTGAAGAAGTATAATGAGAAATATGTTGGTGTCAAATTAAACACATTATAGTAATGTTGTAAACTAATGTTGTTGCTTTTGGTAGGAGAGACATGACCAATTAAATCTATTGTAGAGGCCTCTTTGTGATTTAAAAAAAAAATGGAGAACTGTATAAAGACTGTAGTGGAATTGCAATTTTACTGCTCCATTATCAGGAGATAATGAGGTGGTGTCAACATGAATTACCATGTAATCACCAGAGTTTCCAAAGGTACTGCTATGAGCTTGCCATGTCATTACTATGAAAGAGCACGCACTGCAAGCAATTAACTAATGTCAGCACTGTATGTTATAATCATGTTAAGAATATGACCTAAACTGATAAGTGCAAAGAAATTAAGAGACAAAGATGATGGGGCCTTGCCTCAGGGGAACCATGGAACAATGGGAGACTCTACACATCATGGGCTGTACCATATCCTCCTATGGTGAAAAGAGCAAGCATAAGGCTGAGAGCCCACAAAATTCTGCAAGGTTCACTTGGGGAGTTGCCTTCCTAATTAAAGAGCTTTGTCTCAGGGTATATCTACACAGGGAAATTCATCATGCTAGAAAACCTATTAGCTAACACACTTAACCTACAATGATGTCAAAAATGTGTTAGCTGGTGAGATCATAGTTAATCCTAGGGCACTGCAGGGTTAGCAATGATCACCTAACATGATTTTAAACATGACTTGTCCTTGTCCATACTAAGTTTAATATGTTAGTTAATGTGTTCTAACATGAGGCATTTTTCTTGTGTAGACAAGGCCTCAATGCTCCTCACAGTAGGAGTTGACTTGCTAGGGAGACCTGGGGCAAGGTTTTAAACACCTCAGTTCCCCAGGAACTCCATGGAAAGGAAGAATTAATACTAAGGGGATGTCCAGCCCTTTTCCCCCATCCTTGTCAATATGGATTGCTTAGGAGCTCTGCTACCATTGTCACATCTGTTTGGGCAATGCCAACCTCTGCAAAGGGGTTGGAGCAAGACAATATCAGCAACTCCTGCAGAAATATCCACTGGAATATCCTTTGGGGTCTGAGGAAAGTTTGCCACAGAGAACACCTGCTCCCTGGCATGAGACTTCCCTGTTTCTGACATGCTTCCTCCCATTCCTGAGCTGCACAGCCCCATCTACACAGAGGGGTTTCTGCAAGCTCCCAGGCAGCAAAACTGTCAAATGTTCTCTTCTGTGCTCCACACTGTATTTCCATCCATGTAAGTGAAAGGAAGAATCTATCCACGAACCCTTTACTGAACTCAGAATTTCCTTCGTTTTGTGGGAAGGAGACAGATCTTTACTGGTATTTCAAGATAGTTCTCGGTATTTACTGTACATCTCAGATAGTCCATTTATATACATGTGAACATACACCAAAGTAACAAACCGAAGCCATTAATGTTTCTTGTTGTATTTCTCAGGAGGTCTAATGTGAATTCTGCCACATTTGAACAAAAATACTGTACACGTTTTAATAGCTTAGGCAACCAGATAATACAAAAAGAGCTTTAGGACCAGATCTGTAAAGGTATTAGGTTTAGATAACAGTGGGAGTTAGGCACCTAAATACCTTTACAAATCTGGCCATGAGTACTTTTCAGAACTGTCTCATATGTATTAATGTTACTATACAGAGCACTAGAAATAATTTACATCAGAGAACAAGCATACCCTGAGGTAGAACAATAGCTGTATACTGTGTCACTACCACATACAACATTCAAAGCATGTGGTTTTTTTAGCTTACCCAAATCTGTAGCTTAATCCTTTTTTCATTTTTGAAAACCGTTTTGACTTTGAAATCGATCCCGACCGTGCTTACGAATGCAGATGTAAAGGAATCATCAGCATAACGGAACAAAAAGGAGGTTTTCCCAACACTGCTGTTGCCAATGATGAGCAATTTGAACATGTAATCAAAGTTCTGGTCAGACGTGTCTTTTTGGCCATATCTGGAGTCTTGAGCAGATGCCATCTGTAATTCAAAATAAAAAGGATTTTTTATGGTCTCTTGCACCTTATAAATCAGAGGTGTTTATATTTTATTGGACTCCTTGGCAATAGATATCAATGAATTCAAGGACAAGTTCACAGAAGCCCTAAGTCTTTCTTATGATGCTGGTATCCATGGTAATAATTCCCACTGCAAAAGATAATGGCAGAAAACTTACAGTACCAGCGAGATGGTACCTCAGCGCTAAACACCACTATTGATCAATACCACAAAACCAAACATCAAAAGGATCACGTCAATTTCTGAATATAGTACAGAAAACATCTATATTTACAGAATGTTAAGTGTGACGGCATAATATGATAAAAGTACAGAAATTAATTCAGAAGAAAAGTACTATAGGTTCTTATATATGAGAGGGAAAAATAAGGAAGCAATGCAAGTGTTTTGCTGGTGTGTGATTTTACAGCGTAGAACACAGGGTTATGTTCGCTCCTTAACTTTGTAGTGCTTGCTGCCTTTGTCAGCTTGTGCCACAATCTTAATCTATTTTAGATCTAAAGAAACTGCAGGACCCATGTGATGTGGAAAAGTCACAGTTTTTCGTAATAACTAGAGTCTTACCCAAAGCGTTTAGCCACTACCTCTTTCCATTATCACGATGTATCTCACCCACTTGGTAAATACTTTTGACACAGTGTCTCATCTTTTTGTTCCCTTTTAGTCTCTTCTTCTATATTCAGTAATGGAATTTTGATTTTCAGAGCAGTTGAGCACCCACAGCCACATCTCCCATTAACTATGTATTGACCAAGGTTCTTGACTAAATATGGATGCCGGCACCTAACTTTAGGCATGTAAGTTTGAAAATATTGGCTTTAATACTTATACACTTATTTTGCAGCTGTCGTGATGAGAATTAATTAGGTACTGTTTCATGCAGTTAAGATGAAAAGCAGTAATTATGACTAATAGCCCATGTCAATAATTTTTCATCTTTCTGATTTCTCTACTAAATACAAACAAAACCTTTTCACTTTCATGCCTCCACCTTATCTTAGATGATTAGATTTCTTAGTAAATATATGCAAAAAAAAGAAAATCAAATGCTGTTTATCTATTTAATTATAGCCTTATGCTCATTTACAGCTTTTAGCTGTACGTAGTTTACAAAACCATCATGCCATCACCACTGAAAAACCCCATCTGATGAAATATAAGATATGGCCTGTGTGATGTCAATTCACCATGGGTATAATCTGTTCCACATGAAATCCATAAAAAACCTCACATCTGGCTCCATCTACCCTGGAACGCCAACTGGCGTAAATCTCAACCCAGTGGTCACTAAGGCCTTGTCTACACAACAAAGATAAGTCAACCTACAACTTAGAGTCACCGCATTAATTACTGTCGTGGCTGATGTCCACACTATCCTCCTTGGGTCAGTGATGTACGTCTTCATCAGGAGCACTTCCACCTATCTAAGAAGGGCAGTGTGGGGAGTGGAGAGCTCAGTCTCAGCTCTGCTGGCAGCTCCCTGCTGGTAGCCCAGATGCCCCACAAGCTCCTGGCAGGCTGCCCAGGGCTTCTCCCCTCCCCATTCCCCGCCGGGAACCGGGGGAAGCCAACAGGGTCCAGCCACTCAACTCTCCAATGGAACAGAGAACAGCTGGGCTGTAGCTGCCCAGCTTTCTTGTCAATTTCACAAGCTGACAAGAATGACAGCCAACAGCTGATGTAAGGAATGCTGTGTCTACACGGACACTGTGTCACCCTAACTGCACCAACATAAGCCCTACATCTCTCGTTGAGGTGGTTTTATTATGTCGGCACAGCAGGGGAGTTATGTTGGTGAGATGAGCATTTCAGTGTGTACACCTCTGCTGTTTTGTCAACAAAAACTGACTTTTGTTGGCAAAACTCTGTAGTATAGACCAGCCCTAATTCTAGATCCACAGCTAGAGCAAGTAGGTGACAGAAGAGGCATTTTTTTCTTGACTTTATCACCTGAGAGCCCACTTAAAGGTATACAGAATCAATGGGTGTTACTTTTTATTTCCATTTGCTGGAACAATTCCTGTGTTATTTGCATTGCCTCCCTATGCGGTTTAATGCTGACCACTTGGCCAGCACACTTCAGTGAACTGAGGTGTCAGGAGACTTGAATTGTATTAACAGCTCCACTGAAAGTTTTTACATTTATGCAGCATTCTTGGGTAAGTCCCTGTTTCCAACAGATCCTTTTGAAAAACAGTATTTCCCCCCCCCACCAAGGACGTTTTGCTGTCTCCTCTCAAGTAATGCATTCATGTCTGTTAGTCATGTGTTTATTTCCTTAACAGTTATAAAACAACACAGATGATATGCCTTGACATGTGGACCGGGTGTCAGGGCTGGGTCGAGGTCAACCTGTGGGCATTAAGTGAACAGCTCCGTAACGAGGCCAAAGGTCAGAGATCAATCCGAGGCCAGACCAGGTCAAAACTGCAGAGTCAGAGTCCTTTACCAAATTGAGAACTTGAGCTGAGAATGGGGTCGAGCCAAACCAGGGTCTTTCACTGGAGTCAGCAACGGTCTTAAGCTGGAGACAGTAAACAAAGATCAGGAGCCAAACCTCGGCAGAGAGGTAGGAGCCTGGGATCAACGCAAGTTGCAGTGAGGAACAGAGAGCAGGGTCTAAGGCAGAAGCACACCGGAGGTCTGCATTGCTGGGACAACTCCCAGAAATAGCTTCCCCTGGTTTATATAGGGAGTGCCAGCCAATCAGGGAATCACTGAAGACTGTTGCTTATGCCCCTTTGCATGGGACGTCCTGAAGAGCTTAGTCTCTCAGTTCCTCTTAGTGACACTCATACCTGGGCCTCTTGTGGCAACAAGGAAGCAGTGCCCACATGAAACCATGCAGACCTGAGTTCTCAGCCAATGAGTTCTTACAGAGGTTGAGTGAGGTGGTCCTCACTCAGGAGTTGGTAGGGAAGCCTGGTCTAGTGGACAAGGGCACAACCTGTGATTGGCAGGGGGGATTGTGGGGAGAGGAGCCCAGGCCTTCCCACTCCACCGGAATCCAACCCAGGGCCTTTTGGCTTACCAGTGATCTGGCAGTGGAGGCTGCTTAAGGCTGCCCTCCCTGGGCCACTTCCTCCCATCATCCTCCTACCCCACCCCCAGGGTCATTTTAGTCCAGGGCTTTCCCCTGTTGGGGAAGTCCAAATCAAATAAGGAAGACGGGATTATCAATGTCCAAGGTCCACAGGCGGGGGAGGGGGAGGTACGCCCCTTCTCTGGTTATTTCTGGGGTGGGTCTTCCCTTCCCTCAGAGATGGCCCTTTTTGGACAGCTGTATTGGAGACTCTAAGCTTCCCTCTGCTCTGCTGGAGCTGTGGGCTGCAGATCTGCTTTCTTCCAGCCCTGCCATCCAAATGAGCTGTTTCCTTCTCCTTTAATTGCTCCATCAGATGGAGCATTTGCTACAGGTGTGGCAGAGCGGGGCTGGCTGGGCCGAAAATAATCCCTTAATGCTTTGTTGCCCAGTGTGGGATTTGTACACTCCATCACACTGAGTCATAGAGGTTCGGGAGAAGTGACAGAGAGAATCGGAAGCCTGGAGTATAGGTACTGTACATCAGCTAGGCAGAGCACTGCACATATCCAGACTAGAGTTACACCCTCTTTTTAGTTCTGGAGGTTAAGAGTATGCACACTTATTCTACCTATGGGTGTGGAAGGCAAAAAGTTAAAATGACTAATTTCCCACTTTTGAGCTTGGCAAATGTGTGGGAAGCATGGGAGGATTACTGAGAATGATACACAGCGCTCCCCTTAGTTAAGTGCAAACTGCTGGGAATTTATGATCTCTACAAGCTCTGAAGTACAATATATCCCATTTCTAGAAGTATGACAATACCCCATGAAATACACTTTATCATTCCTCGCAGTGGGTCCCTTGCTGTTAGAGCTGAGGCACATTGGCAGAAGAATGCGAAGGCACCGCTGCTGCCTGTGCTGCCCATAGGGGACTATTCTGTGGATAATCAAAGGACTTCCATTTCCAGGGACATTTATTCAGTGCTAAATACACCAATAGGAAGAAAAAGACAAAGATGATAGTGGCGATAGCAAGTTATCGGCTTTCAAAAATTCAACATGCCAAACAGCCTCATGTCATGATGTACCTGTTCCATGACAATTATAACTCTACCATTGTTTTGATACCTTTAGATACATCTCTTCCTAGAATACATGCTTAAATCATTCAATGGATGTCAGATGTCAGATAAATTTCACTTTCAGCAAAACACAAAGAACTTTCTCTTGATCACAAGTCAATACTTGGTTATTTGCTACAACTATGCACAAAATAGGTTATTTCCTATAGGGTTCTATTAACATCAGGCAAAGCTTACAAACTTGTTCTTTCACTGAATAACTTAATATTCAGCAGATACTTTTATATCCACCAGAGTAGAAACACATGAATAAAAAAGGTGATTTTCTGTAAGATGAGTGAAAAACTGCTACTTACTCCTTCGCACTTCGATGACACCTTCCACCTGAGCATCTCAATTTTTTTTCTATAGATAAATGGAATTAAGTCTTATAACAATGCTTCAGCACTAGGTTGTTCCCGCCTCCCCCAATTTTACAGTTCTTTCAAAAGTATTGGGTGTCCAACTCACTCAGCACCTCCCAAAATTAGGCTCCGGGTGCCTAGGTACCCCAAAATTACAGCCAAATCAGTGGCAACTGGAAATTTTAGCCTCGGTGACTTGCCTGATGCCACATGGGACGCATGTGACAAAACTAGAACAAAACTTAGATCTCTCTACTTCCATTCCATTCCTTAACCTCAAGATAACCCTGCCCCTAAAATATCAGGAGACTCCATGCAGTCTGATCTATTTCTAGTCCCACCTAATAAGAAGAACTAGACCATTCAGTACTGTTCTCAGCAGTCTCTGATGTAGACTAGTGACTACATAACTACATCTCTTGACTAATCAAGAGTGCTGCTTGGTAAATTCATAGTGAGAAACACAAAGGCTTTGATCCTTTAAGTCTTTGAGTGTAGACCATGTATGGGTATAAGCAAATACAAATGGTAGGCATGATCCTCTGCATTGCACAGAAGTAAGTCTCAAGTCATATGCTCATCTGTTGCCTTATTTCCAGAAGAACAGAGTAAAAAAGCACAATGGCATGGGCTGAGAATAAAAAGAGTCATAGATTCCAAGGCCAACCATTGTGATCATCTAGTCTGATCTCCTGCATAACACAGGCTATAGAACTTCCACAAAATGATTCCTTTTGAACCACAGCATCTCTTTAAAAAATCCAGCCTTGATTTTAAAATGGCCTGTGATGCAGTATCCACCAAGAGCCTTGGTAATTTGTTACAATGGTTAATTACCCTCACTATAAAAAGAATTATGCCTGATTTCCAATATTAATTTGTCTAGCTTCAGCTTCCATCCATTGAATTGTATTATATCTTTCTCTGCCAGACTGAAAAGCCTATTATCAACTATTTGTTCCCATGTTATAGACTGCAATCAAGTCACCCTCTAGTCTTCTCTTTCTTAAACTAAACAGATTGCGCTTCTTGGGTCCCTCACTATAAGGCGTGTTTTCTAATTCTTTCTTAATCATTCTTCTGACTCTTCTATGAACTTTCTCCAATTTATCAACATCCTTCTTGAATTGTGGTCAACAGAACTAGACACAGTATTCCAGCAGCGGTCGCACCAGTGCCAAATACAGAGGTAAAATAACCTCTCTATTCTTACTCAAGAGTCTCCTGTTTATGCATCCAAGGATTTCATTAACCCTTTTGGCCACATCGTCACCCTGAGAGCTCATGTTCAGCTGATTATCCACCATGAACCCTAAATCTTTTTCAGCCGCTGCCTCCCAGAATTGAGTCCCCCATTCTGTAATTATAGCTTACATTGTTTGTTCCTAGATGTACACTTTTACATTCTGGCTGTATTATGCATCTTGTTTGCTTGCACCCAGCTCACCAACCAATCCAGATCACACTGTATAAATGACCTGTCCTCTTCGTTATTTACCACTCCCCCTATCTCTGCATCATCTACAAACTTTATCAGTGATGATTTTATGTCCTCTTCCAGGTCATTGATTAAAAATGTTAAATACATAGGGCCAAGAACTGATCCCTGAATGAGAGTGTTTGAAGATACCTGCAATGCTCACCATGCTAATGAGGCACTTAGTCATGTTCCTTTCTTTCGCCTTCCAGGATCCTACTCCTAGACAGAATTCACTTGATGGCTGTGTGACAATGTTCTCATTAAGGCAGGACTGAGTTCCTCTGAACTCTTTGTGCTGCTTATCACTTCATCCTGCCTTTATATTCACAGAGCATGCTGCACTACTGCCGTACAGAATAAAGTCTCCATTCAAAATAGGGTGAAAAAGGCAACATCCCTGGTTGGCCAAGACATACCCAGGCTTATTTCTTTATATATTTTACAAATATTTTGTCTTATATAATTATAAAAAATAATATTTACTTCATAGAAAAACTATTTTCTTTAAAAAATTTTAAAAAAAGATTCTATATGCAAAGTCTACTATTGAGAATGGGAAGAATCCCATTTCTCCCCCTCACAAGGACAGACACTGGTTGGTTTCTTCAGTTATAAATGATTTATAAAATGTTTCAAAGAACAGCATTGCCTTTCTATATATAATAATGACACCCTTTGATTCAAAAATTACCACTACTATTTACTACAAAGAAATAGCCTCCCACTCACCCCATTGATATGATATAATTCTTCACACCTGAAGACATGCTGCAGTTCCTTTAGTTTTTCTATTAATAGTCAGACATATTCACAGTTAGAACAATGGTAATTAAGTTTCAGGAATGAGAAATAATAGGCCAAGTTCAGAATTTACTTACAGTCTGGGCAGTCCTATGGACTCTAACGGGACATTATGGAATATGAGTCATTGAACAATTTGGTCTTGATGAGCAAGCGTCATATCTTTTCTGAAATGGCTAAAATGTGACCAGGAGCCTCAGACACAAGATCCTTTCATGCCCTCTGTGGTGGACTGGCATAATCATGAAAAGAAGGATGGTCTTGTGCTTAAAGCACAGATCTGAAAATCAGGAATTCTGGGTTCTATTCCTCACTCTTCCACAGACTGCCTATGTAAGCATGGCCAAAATGCTCAGCCTCTTTGTGGTTTGGCTTCCTCGGGTGTCAAATGGAGATAACAGTACTTAGTAATATCAGAGGATGCTTATCTGCCTTTGAGGTTTCATTCATTAATGTGGATAAGGCACAGTGAGAGCTATGATGGAAGGTGCTATTAGAACCGCAAAGTATTATTAGAAGAGTGATCTTAATATATGTTTATTCTCCAGCAAAGCAGCCAAGGTTGCAAACACCTGCCTTCATTTGCTCCTCCTATCACCAAGTCATGGGGGTAGCCTAACAATGTTTATAAAAGGTGTCACAGGGTGCAGCCTGGAAGCTGTGGAACTGCTGGGCATCCTTATCTATCCAGCGTGAGGTTGGCCCTCACGATGCTCTGCTGGTGACAAACAGCCAGCCACTCTGGACCCTGTTATCACCTGACATGACAGCAGGTGAAGCCACATACCAGAGTTACCAGGAATGCTTTCCCTGAACAAACATGGGTCCAGGCACCAGCTAATTCCACTTCTCCGCTCTCCAAGCGTTACCCTACAGGAGTACACTATCTTGCACTGAACAGAGGTCTGTACAGAGCAAGCTCATTAATTAGTTCAAACCCCCAAATGTGAGGAGGATATACACCAGCCTTTGTAACTGAGCTGAGATATTCTAAACACTTCGAATCAAGGCACACTGTGTCTGGTAAAATTATAAAACAGATTTATTAACTACAGAAGAATAGATGTTAAGAGATTATAAGTGGTAAGTGTAAAGAGACCAGAGATAGTTACCAAAGAAATAAAAATAAGCTCTCAGTCTAAATTCTATATTACTGAACAGGACTGGAATTAGCAATGTCTCACCCTTGTTACAAGCAGTTTTTTAAATGCAGGCTGGGCCTCCCTGCCCTGCCTAGGGCTCTCTTCCCCCTTCAAAGTCCTTTTGTCTTCCAAATGTTCCTTCAGGTGTTGAGCTGTCAGGGAGTGAAGCCAAGTGATGATGTCACTCCCCTTTTTTTATAGTCTGTTCCATCTTGCTGGAACAATTGATGCTCTGACTTGGTGTTGCCACCCTCATTGGTCAAGGAGTGTTCATTGCCTACATGCTTCCCTGTGTGAAGTCCCCATTTGTATGCTGTCTCTGGGATAATGGATTCTCTCCTTGCTGAGTGTTAGTGAGCCATTAACGCTGTCTGGCCACTTCATTGTTGTGCCTGAAAGGCTGTTTGTGGAAATTTCCCACCTCACAATATCTTCTAGTAGCACATACAACAATATTTTATAACATCAAATACAATGATAGCACATACAAGTCACCAGGATATTAATGTTTAGCAGATCAAGACTTTTAAAATGATACCTCACAATGCGTATTTTGTACAGAACATATCATAATTATAGGACAGTGGTGAATATGGGGTTCTGGGGTGTTGCTTTCAGACACATAGTATCACAAGAGGCTCCACTCATGTTGTTTAAGAAAGACACACTCCGAAGAGCAGTCTACTCCACTCATTCTCAGCCACGGGTACGAGTATCCCTGGAAGTATGCAGAGTCTTCCAGGGGGTACGTCATCTCATATAGATCAGTGTTTCTCAACTTGGGGTCGTGAGTCCCAGGGGAGTCACAGGACAGGTTTGGGGGTTGCAAGTGCAGGCTGATGTTACTTGCTGGCAAGCAGGGCCCCATGCCACAGAGGGGCCCCCAAAGCTAAGTTATATGCCTCAGCCCAGAGTGGCAGGGCTCATGCTTCAGACTTTTGAAAGGGATACAGTAGTATGGACAGGTTGAGAACCACTGATCTAGTCCATATCACAGAAATACATGCTTACAACCTCAGCATAAGAAACACACCCCTGCAACCAACTGGTTTGTGTACAACATGTGAACATGCCACTAGCCCGTCAGAGAATCAAGACCCCATGGTGTCATTTAAAATGTGTGGAAATTTTTACACGCATCTCTCCAGGAACAGCAATTTTCTGTGTTGTGAACAGAAAGTTCAACAAAGTGGGAAGAATCAGATAATTTTGCTGAATGCTAAGAGACTGTGGCCATGTAAACTGCTGTACTTTTATAGCTTTTACTTGGCATCACAGTTTGTAGAAGCCTCTAAAGAGCTTGGAAATAGCTGTTGTCCTTCTCCATTTTGTTATGATGTATTTCTAATGCAGTAGTAGCCAGTATAGCCCTGTTTTGCTTACTTTTGTATAAGCATAACCATCACTGGTGGCAGCAGGATGTGAAAAGCTCTGAGGAAATATGTTTGTTTCCTTCCTTGGTAGAGATAAATTCGCACATTGCTTTTATTGACTCTTTCTTAACCATACTTCTCCCTTCCCTCCCCAGGCTCAATCACCTTCAATAGCTCCATTGTTCTGATCTGACGCCCTGCCAAGTCCCTGGTAGGGACTCAGTAAATCTGGCATTCCCTGCTAAGCCTCAACTGCCATCTTCTGATCTCACATGCTCTGAGGCCTCCTGAGGTCAGGTGTGCCCCAGAATGCATTGCATGCCTCTGGTTTCAGCAGAATGCAGGATCATGCAAACTCTGAGTACATACAATAGCCAGCCCAGTGGGGGAACAATTGCCTGAATTACTGAGACCTTCCAATTGAATTTGCAGAATATCAGGAAAACTAGAGAGAATTGTTGGGAGATATAAGGAGAATACTTTTACCAAATCAAACTAGTCCTTACAAAAAGTTTCCAGGTGAGTCTATTATGATATTTTAAAAGAGGTTAGTGCTTCTATTTTTTTCCAAATCAGTTTACTCATCACTAATATAACCATCTTCCTTTCCATCAAAGTCCCATATCTCAGTCAATATGATGCTAACCAGGCAAAAGTGCATTTCAAGACTTTACTGCCACTCCTTAATCAATTGTAGAAGTCAGGATTGAACAACATATGTTTATTTACCTCCTACAACCTGTGGCCTCATACCTACAACCACCTCACATGCCATCCACATTGCTTCTATGTGGTAGAATTCAGTACTACTGCTTCAAAAATGACAATCCCCTCCAAAGTATTAAGACATCTGTCTTCTTTTTAACTTGTGACTAGAATGGTAATCAATAATAATCATCTGAGTACATCTGATTCCATCCGGCAGAGGGCAGTGGTATGCATGCACATGGGTATATTACATATAGTAGCACATACCTCCCCAGGTATCTTAGACCTTGTTGCCCAAAGCGAAATAGACTGTCTATGGGATTTAAAGAAGGATTTCATGCGTGCGAAAAGGATTAGTACCACTGAGCCGGCCCATTATCTCATTTTGTATTGTATTTTCAGATTATGATTTTTCATTATTAGTTGATTTCTAAAGGAAAAACTAGTTTGTCTGGTAATTTGGTTTTCTTCTTGATACATAGACACAATTAATCATTTTTTCTGTTTCTTTGCAATTCAGAGATATTTTAGCAATAGAGAATATACATGTACTCTTTAACAGACTGTTCTATAAAGCCGTGGAGCTTAAAAAAAGAGAGAAATATCATATGCTTTAGACAGGAAGCCAGGTAACCTTTACAGATAAAATAAGTAAATCAGGCAATTAGTTCAGTCAATCCAAAACCTCATTTAGACAAGGACTGTCAACTGTACTAAATTAGTTTTAGAAAAAGAAAGCAGTCTCTTTAGAAAAAGAACCAACAACAGAATTGTGTTTTGCTTGAAGATTTAATAAGAATAGTTTTTAAGATATGTTGGAGGGAGAGGGGGGAAGGCGGGGGGTTTTGGAAGGAAGCATTTGAATTTGCAGCCTCTAATGGAAATGACAACTAATCTGAATTAATCAGCCTGATTGCATTTTCATATCTTGGAGAAACCCAGATGCTGTGCAATTATAGTTTTGGATGAGACATGCTGAAACATACATTATTTGTCCTTTCACCAACCTTTAGGAAAAAAAGTACACTCTTGTTTACAGCTCCTTTTTGTCACTTTAATAGAAAGGCACTGTTTTCCACTGTTTTTTTTTTTTTATAACAATGGACAATTATGTTTGCAATAACAATCTCATATTTGCCTGCTCATATAAAAATCAAGATGAGATTTTAACATAATATGACAAACACATTTTTTTCAGATCCTGGATATTTATTTATTTACAATTGTCTTCAGTTTTGTACAATCATTTTATTTCTATAGCTATTTAACAAGATTTTGGTCAATAAATCCAGCATCTGTGATACATTACTCATCCAATAGGAACCTAACGTACACTTTCCTCCTCTGACAAGCAAAATCTTCTATTTTCATTGTAATATACAAATCTATTTTTATGCAAAGGAATCTCCAAAACCATTTAATTCAAAATATTATTTTAATATTTAAATATATTTAAGTGTAAAACACATACTGAAAATACTATCTAAACATTCATAACACATGTACTAGCCATATAGAACTCTATATTTTAAAAAGTATCTTAACCAACTCTGCTCACTAGCCAGAAAACTGATAGAAATGCTTACATAGATTGGCTGAAAGATTTCAGCATGTGACATATAAGCAACTGATCTGAAAAAGGTTTATGGGATTATTAATCACTTTTCAAAGTAAAATAAATCCACAGCAGTGTTACCCGAGATTTTAGCTGTCTTTTCTACATTTATATTAAAGGGGATACATATTTCGTGTTGAAGATAATAGCAACAATACCATAAATACTGAAAAAGAAAAAATATGCTGCCCTGGCTGCACTTCAAAACTTAAACAACTCACAACACAATCCTAAAGAGGTTAGTTAAATTATATAACATCAATATGATTGATTGATTTTCCACTGAAAATCCTAATCATATATTTAGATGTACACCATGGAGTTCTGGTCCATGACTTGAGCTCCTACGTGCTATGGCAATACAAATAAATAAATACAATTAATTAATTTAATCTTAACTGATTTGAAACAACAACTACCCTGAAGCTACCAAAAAAAACAACAGCAACCACGCATGACAATGTCAATGAATACTATCTGAATATCATTCTATTTCTCGTGTAAAGAGTTAGATTTTTCCCTACACAAATCAATCAAGGGCTATCCTATTTTTATCTCAGATTCTATCCTTTGATGCAGATGGATAACTGTCCATTTAATAAACAGATAGTCATTTCTAGTTAACTTGCTTTGCATGCACATAAGAACTCATTGCATATCACCCCCTACAAACTTACAATTAAATCACTTACAGAGGAGCTTAGATCCATTCACACAGGGGCTTAATATCTGAAGAGACTGATGCGCTTCCTAATGCAGCAAACACATTTGATCATGAATCTTAAAAGGTACCATAACCATGGAGGCTGGCTAGGAAAGGAAGCTTTGGGAGTCACCAATAGGCAGGGCTTTCCCGTGCTCTAAACCAGCGTGTAAGTTGCACAAAAGACATCACTGCCATGGTGCTAGAATGCGTACAGCTGCCCTGCTCGCCCGCGTTTCTAGAGCAGCGAGTGCAGTCTGGGTGAGGAGGCTGGCAGCAAGGAGGAGTGTGTGTGTGTGTGTGAGCCGAGTGCCTCCAGGAATGGGAATTATTTGCGGTCAGTGTCTCCCAGCCCCGCGGGCGCCGATCGCCTTTAGGCAAGCAAGCGGGCGACGGCACAAGGCAAGTGCCGAGCAAAGGGCAGGCAGAGCAGTCCAGGGGCCGGGTGGTGTGTGCGTGGGGAACAAGCCTCCCTTCCCCTCTGCAGAGCAGCCGAGAGAAGCGACACTTCCTCACCCCCCAGCCCCACACAGCCCAAGCAACCAGCGGCGCTTACAAGACACCGCAGCCCGGTGCCCGCTGTGCGCTGCAGCGCAAGGTAAGCAAAGGCGAACGCGATTCCTCGCCTGCGGCCGGCCCCAGCGACCCCGGGTGTGTGCGCACTCGGTGCCGGGGAGGCAGCGCGCTGCCGCTCGCCCTCCGCTCGCTACAGTTCGGCTGGGTACCTGCATGGGAGCTTCGTGCCTCATCCTCGGCCACGCGTCCTTTATCTGCCTCCCCGGCCGCCGGGTCCGACTGCAGCCAAGCAGCGAGCGCGGCCACAGCACGCCCCGCGCCCTCCCCCGGCGCCGGCTGACAAGCACACCGGCAGCAGGCAGGCAGGCAGGATCAGCACCGGAGCTGTCCCTCCAGCCGCTCCCACGGCTCGCCGCCGCGCGCCCCCGGCCCGCCCATGGGAGCTGTAGTCCGCGCTGCCCCCTTCCGCGGCGGCGAGCCACGGCGAGCCGGGAAGGGCAAGAACTCCAGCTCCCAGAAAGCCCCGCGCGAGCCCGGCCTCCCCGTGCTCCCGGCCCCGCCTACCCCCTCCTCCCGCCCGCCGCCGCCAGCCTGCCTGCCTGCCGAGGCGCTGGGCTGGGTCGAGCTGCGGGGAGGAGACCCGACCAGTCCGGCAGCGCCTGGGCAGAGGCGCGTTGGAGCCACGCGCCCAGCCGAGGGGAGCGCTGCGAACTGGCGCCCAGCTGGAGGGCTGGAAATGGCCGAGCGGGCTGAAGAGCCCAGCTGCAGCAGCAGCCCCCCACCCCTCCCCCCAGCAGCCGGGAAGTCCGGCAGTGCCGCGGGAGGGAGGGGGATCGCTGCACGTGACACCTTGCTCCCCCTCGCCCCGCGCAGAGCCTAACCCTGACCCTCTCCCCGCAAGGCGCCGTGCGCCCAGTTCGGCCTGGAGTTCGGGCACGTTATTTCCCATCCCACGGTGATCGCATGTCCGCTGGCCCGGGCGATGCTGGTCTAACGAAAAACAAAACCAGTCCCTAGCTTCCAGCTTTGTAAACCAAGCTCAGCTACTCGGGTGGATACTGGCTTTGGCCAGACACCGAGGGCCAGGCTGGCTAAGGAGACGCTGAATCGGATGGGTGGGGTGGGAGGGGAGGGGCTGCCCCGCTGCCTTACCTTTCCGTACAGCTCCATTGACAGCGCCAGGAGAAGGTGGTCCCCAAATGCAGCTTGCAGGGATACGGAGCAGAACGGGCAGGGGCGTGTGACAGGCGTGACTCGGAGGAGAAAGGGCTGGCTGGGGCTTAGGGGCTGAGGTCAATGTGGAGATGGATGACTTTTCACCCAGGCACGCAGCACAGATGGAAGGAAAGTGGCAACAGCAGCAGCAGCAAGCGTCTCCTAGGAAGCTCAGCAGCAAAATTACCATTAGCCCAACCCCCTAAGTCCACCCTCCAGGCACCTCTCCCATTCATTAACACAGAGCCACCAACCAGCACGGGAAGGGAAAAGCCACAGGATTATTTACACAGCGCAAGTTACATAAAATACAGGCATTAATCACCATAACAAAATATAGCCCATAGGATCAGAGAAATAATTACATCCTATTCTCCCTCTCTGCCTCTGCAATATAAGTTCCTTCAGTATTCTCCAGTGCTTCAACCACCATGGTATCAATGCCTCAAGCGTTGGGGTTGGTGGGCTGAATCTGAAAAAGGAGAACACTATTGCTTTGCTTGATACAAAATGTAACCAATTTCTTTAATTAATAAGGCACTTATATATATAAAGTACGGAATACAAAGATACTGGATTGGCGATTATTGTTGCACTTAAAACCACTATTTTTTGTGATTTCTGACTTTTGAATCATGCTTTCTCACTAGCACTAGCATTAGTTTGATTTTTTTTATATATGCATGTGCATTTATGTTTTGTAAGTCAACAGAGAAATGGCTAACAACAATTGAGTACAGATTTTCTTCCCTCTGCTTTGTTTTCAAATGCTTTACATATTCAGTGCTGCAATATTTCACTACAGTTAGTCTCCTGTGGAAGGTGGGTGGTTGTAATCCCAACTCTTGTCAATTCTCAAACAATGAGATGACTCTTGTGGCTTCTGAGAAGTATTTTTCTGTTTGTAAGTACCAATCCTCCTGAGAAGCTGTGTGCACACATGATTCCATAGGCCCTGAGTCAGTAAGGTACTTAAGCACACACTTAACTTTAAGCATGTACAAAACAGCAATGACTGTAGTGGGACTACTCCCTTGCAGATTCATGGGTTTAATCTGGCAAATTGATATAAATACTTTTAAAAATCACCATCATAATACTCTAGCCAAGCGCAAGAAAATTTCTAGAATCCTATGCGCCCCTGAATAGAATTTAACATTAAAGGTCTGACACACATCTCAAGAGACAGCATGTCCAGTGGGTAGGGTTCTAGTCCTGCCTGCTGGGGCAACTTTTCACCTCTGTGCCTCTGTTTCCCTCCCCTCACCTTCTTTTTCTCTCATCTGTTTTAAGCTGTTTGGGATAGGGCCTGTCACTTACTGTGTGTTTGTACAATGGGCCTGACCTCAGTTGGGGGCTTATGGCACTACTGTATACAAATAATACAATTGCAATCTTCCCTAGATTTTCCACCATTTGTCTTTCTTTGCTCTTCTCCTTCTCCTGTGTCTGTCCGTTCCTTTCTCCTCTTTAACCACTTTCCTTTCCCTAGCCCATCTTAAAATTGGCATGAGCACACACACACGTGCACAGAGTGAACAAGAGAGACTATGACAGTGTGTTATAAAGGTCTTTACAGCATGTGTTTGGAATTACTCATGAGTAGTGAAACTCAAGTCACACATGATTTATGTAGCTTATCCCAAGTGTGCGCCAATAAAACCTATAGGTTACACAAACCATCATGTATTTTGCATATGTCACATATTTTACAGAAAAAATATTTCTTATTTGAGAGATCATTTAAAACATTTTCATGGGCACTGTTTTTCATAGCCCTCAGCCTCTAAGCCCCATAGACCTTAATTATCTTGGGTCCAAACAGACTATTGTCTACTGGAGAGAAAAATAACTAATTTTAGAATTTTCTGAAAAAGTCATCTAATGAGCTTTGCTGTACATATGAACGTCACAGTTTTAAGATTTGCTATATACTGAAGGTGAGAAACAAAAGAGATCTATAATTGGAAACGGCAACAGTGTGAAGGTGCTTAAAAGTCTGGAAAGCTAGAAGTTGTCCCATAGACATGGAGGAGTGGGCAGAGCGCAAGGGAGATAGTCAAAGGTGTGTGAATACAGCAATTTATCATAAAGATACCACCATCTACAAATATAGCATATACTACAGATGTGGTCTATACCTATAGGCAAGTGGTTTAAATACTGAACATGTCCATAGTGACCAGAATATCAGAGCCTGCAAGATTTCATTTCAATACTGTGCAGCTGCTTTAATATTCTTCCATGGCTGACCAGTGCAGCCTCACTATGGGATGTAAATAGGAGTGAGTGAAGTGTTTTTATCAAGGGCATTCTAGAGCCATGTGATGCATTTGATTATTTCTTTCTGCATGAACCACTTCACATTTGTCTTTCAGTCACTTCAGGCATGAGGAAAATAAATGCAATCTATAATTTGTGCAATATGGCTCCATTCAATACTTAAATTTAAAACTCGTGTGTGTGTGTGTGTGTGTGTGTGTAAATCAAAGTCTGTAATGCCTGGGATTTAAATTCTGTATTGACTCAAGGTAAATGCAGAGAAATGCACAGAAAGCAGAGAAGCACAAGCCAGTTCTCTGGCAAAACAAGGTATATTATATTTGTTCTTGACGACAACTGGAGAAAAGAGATTTTAACACTGGGTGACTCCTTTAAGATTCATTTACAGGTTGGTTTGGGTAAGAAAGTATCACAAGAATCTTAAACTGACTGCATCTTTTTATAAAATACTGCTCATTTGAGCATGGCCATACTTTTAAGTCTTAAACATATTTGAAACATTAGACTGGCATATTCAGAGGTCTACTTGATTCTAGAATTTCTTATGAAATAGATACTCTGAATTCACCATAGAGATACTACACTGGAGAATTAAAGGGTTAAAGTTTTGATAGATCCCTGGATTTAGCCTAACCGAGACTTTCTTAATACTTATTTTCTTAACACTTACTTCAGTTTACAGTCTCACAACAATCTTATCTGAGAGTTTCCTATAAAGGAGTTATATCAATAGAATATGAAGTAGGAGGCTTTTCTGTGTGTGATCACAAAAAGGAAGCTTACAAGAAGTGGAAGCTTGGTTAGATGACTAGGGAGGAGCATAAAAATACTGCTCAAACATGCAGGAGTGAAATCAGGAAGGCCAAAGCACAATTGGAATTGCAGCTAGCAAGGGACATGAAGGGTAACAAGTAGGGTTTCTATAGGTATGTTAGCAACAAGAAGAATGTCAGGAGAAGTGTGGCCCCTTACTGAGTGGGGGAGGCAATCTAGTGACAGATGTGGAAAAAACTGAAGTACTCAATGTTTTTTTTTTTTGCCTCTGTCTTCACAGACCAGGTCAGCTCCAGACTACTGCACTGGACAGCACAGAATGGGGTGAAGGTTAGCAGCCCTCCATGGTGAAAGAAGAGGTTCAGGACTATGTAAAAAAGCTGGAGCCGGATGCATCCGAGGGTGTTGAAGGAGTTCGTTCATGTGACTGCAGAGCCATGGGCTTTGAATACTTTGAATACTCGTGGCGATTGGGGGAGGTCCCGGACAATTGGAAAAAGGCAAATATAGTGCCCATCTTCAAAAAAAGGGAGGAGGAGGATTTGGGGAACTACAGACTGGTCAGCCTCACCTCAATCCCTGGAAAAATCATGAAGCAGGTCCTAGAGGAATCCATTCTGAGGCACTTGGAAGAGAAGAAGATTATCAAGAAAGTCAGCATGGGTTCACCAAGGGCAAGTCATGCCTGACCAACCTGATTGCCTTCTATGAAGAGGTGACTGGCTCTGTGGATGTGGGTAAAGCAGTAGACAGGTTATATCCTGACTTTAGCACAGACTTTGATACGTCTCCTACAATATTCTTGCCAGCAAGTTGAAGTATGGGTTGGATGAATGGACTATAAGGTGGATAGAAAGCTGGCTAGATCATTGGGCTCAACTGGTAGTGATCAATGGCTCGATGTCTAGTTGGCAACCAGTAACAAGTGGAGTGCCCCAGGGGTAGGTCCTAGGACCAATTTTGTTCAACATCTTCATTAATGATCTGGAGGATGGGGTAGATTGCACCCTCAGCAAGTTTGCAGATGATACTAAGCTGGGGGGAGTGGTAGATAGGTAGGATACAAACTGACCTAGACAAATTGGAGGATTGGGCCAAAAGAATCTAATGAGGTTCAACAGGGACAAGTGCAGAGACTGCCGTTTAGGACGGAAGAATCCCATGCACAGCTACAGACTGGAGACAGACTGGCTAGGTAGTAGATTTGCAGAAAAGGAGCTGGGGATTACAGTGGATAAGAAGCTGGATGTGAGTCAACAGTGTGCCTTTATTGCCAAGAAGGCTAATGGCATATTGTTCTGCATTAATAGGAGCATTGTCAGCAGATCGAGGGAAGTGATTATTCCCCTGTATTTGGCACTGGTGAGACCACATTTGGAGTACTGTGTCCAGATTTGGCTCCCCACTACAGAAAGGAGGTGGACAAATTGGAGACAGTCCAGCGGAGGGCAACAAAAATTATTGGGGGGCTGGAGCACATGACTTATGAGGAGAGGCTGAGGGAACTAGGCTTGTTTAGTCTGCAGAAGAGAAGAGTGAGGGGGGATTTGATAGCATCCTTCAACTACCTGCAAGTGGGGTTCCAGGGTATTCTCCTGTTTAAAAAATTCTGGTCATGCAATTAATGAGCAGAAAGCAATACTACATGATTTAGGGAAGGGTAAACAATGGTATACCACCAGTAACGAATAGCAAATAGTTCAAAGGCAACCATTAATAGACCTCCCAAAGTCTGAAGTTTGTTCATAAATTTGATCCACTCGGTTTACAGACAGTGATCAAGTTCTTAGAAATTCAAGCATGCTTGTGAACAGATAAAAATGGACTAAATGTGAAACTATTAATGACAAATAGCACAATCAGAAGTCTTTTCATCTGGAAATGTGGGTTTCTAGTTTCAATGAGGAAGGCTGCAGACTACATTGCTGCGGAACAGCTGTTTGAAGGCAGTCAGGCAGCAGAGATTGTCAGCCACAGGATTAGTTACAAAATTCACTGCCTGTTATACAGAAAGCAGTAAGAAGAGCTCAGCTTCAAGGGTCTCCCAAAATCCAGAGAAGGAAGTTATTTGTGGGTCGGTGAGAAAGACGGAGACAGATAAAGTCAGCTATCTGGGGGCGGGAAACAAAGCATATTGCAAATGTATTTGGGTCTAGATGGTACAATCCTTGCTCACTTTCTTACAAAAGGAGTCACATCGTTGGCTATGGGACTACTCCGGTGAACGAGGGTTGTACAATCTAGTTCTTGATGAATATGTCACCACAAAAGCTAATCTAATATTTGCACTTTATCCTTCAGATTGAATTGTAAATTCAGATTATCTAAATGTATAGCAGTTAGAGCTCAGGAAAATAGATTTTCACCCTCTATAATGCAGCTTATTTGTATAAATGAATTGTCCAAGGTGACACAGGAAATCAATGGCAAAGTTGGAAATAGAATCCCAGCTTCTTGATTATGTCTTCCCTAGTCTTCTCTGTCAGAATATAGTTTGATCAACATATGCATTCTTTCAAGTCTGCCGTTTTAGGAAAAAGTAAACTAACTCTCCTTTTGTGTATACAACAGCAGCTATTTTGAAACACCCATGTATTCTGACAATGTTTTCTCCAGTGCTGTCTGTCTTAATGTTAGTTTTTTTCCTGTGACCTTTCAGAACACAGTATTATCTCTTATTTCTCACTTTTGTTTGCCATTTGACTTATTCTGGAATTGGGCTTTGGAGAGAAAATAATCAGAAGAGATAAAGGTCTTTCATCTAGAGACAGCTGTCTCTGTAACTTTATTTAAATATATTTATTTATTAGGCCATGCTGCATTTGGCTTTATTTTTAAAGTTATTTTTGTTTAGTTATAGTAGGTAACAAAAACACTTAAGATACAGGATACCCTACAAACTGTGATGTTATTGCTGGTCTAACAAAATAGCAGATAGAGATATCAAGGCTGATTTCTCTTTAGTGATAGTCTTTTATATAACCATTAGATCCATCAAGGACAAGTTCAAATTGCCAGACATAGCTCTGAAATGCAGCTACTGTCTCTTCTGACAGTGGATCTGGAATTGAAACTTGACAAAGCTTGGGATAGCTTAAGCATGGATGCCAGCAAGCCAGACCCACCCCCACTGAGAAGGACCCAGAGACTATATCCAGAACTCCCAAATTAGAGAGCCCAGACACCAACAAAGGCAAACTGAACAAAATCCTGACACTGATATTAGCCAATTGGCACATTCTTGCCAATGGTATATGCAGCATTTTTAGGTCATCTTGTGGGAGTTGCAAAGAAACTTGACCACATTCAGGTGGTCTATGAAAACATGATTGGTGTGGAGAAAGTAAATAAGGATGTATTATTTATTCCTTCTCATAACAAGAACTGGAAATCTATGGATGGAAATCTACAGATGGAATCTATGGAAATCTACTATGAAATCAATAGGCAGCAGGTTTAAAACGAACAAAAGGAAGTATTTCTTCACACAATGCACAGTCTACCTGTGGAACGCATTGCCAGAGGATGTTGTGAAGGCCAAGACTATAACGCGGTTCAAAAAAGAACTAAATAGGATCATGGAGGATAGGTCCCTCAATGGCTATTAGCCAGGAGGGGCAGGGATTGCTGTTTGCCAGAAGCTGGGAATGGCCAATGGGATGGATTACTTGATGATTACCTGTTCTATTCATTCCCTCTGAAGCACCCGACACTGGCCACTGTTGGAAGACAAGATACTGGGCTATATGGACCATTGGTCTCACTCATTATGGCTGTTCTTATGTTATGTTCTTATTCCAAATAAATCTGCCCAGTCTTTAAAATGGGGCATGAAGGTTTGCTTTAAGTCCTCAGCCAAGCCCTCCTTTTCCACATCAGGTTCTTCAGCTACTTCCCCCTCCCACACACTGTCTCAGGCCCTCGGTGTTCCTTTAAAAATGAAATAGTCAGCCAGAGTGATAGGTTGGGACGGGAGTATAACACATTCTTTTTATATTCCACATCTGCCCTCTCTTCTTTCCCCAGGTTCCAAGCAACTTTACACTTAGTCTTTCTGGCACCCATCTCAGGGTACGCACTACAGGAACTAGGTCTCCTGAGGACCTTCCCTGCTCTTTCTGGGGCTGTGTTTCTACAACTTCCTCCATCCCATCTGGCTCTGTGCACCTCTCTTCTTATCCTCTAACTCAGGTGTCACCCAGCCTCTCAATAGGCCCAATCTAGGTGCACCTGCCTAGTCATTGACCCAACCTGGATCCGCTTGACTTAAAGGGGCCAGCCACTCTGTAACACAGAGTGTCAGTCCTCTAAGCTAAGTCATCGGTTTAAAAAAAGGAATAGGTACTTCTGCTGTCCATGCTTTCCCACACCACTCAGCCTAAAATCAATCCTAATCTAGAGGGACCACTTCCAAGGATGAAAAAGTAGATTGTTCTTCATGCTCACTCATATCTCTCTCAGTCAAGTGTGATGGTTTTTGTGATGTGGATTGGTATGATGTCCAGAACAATGAGCCTTTGCCAAATCATTTGACATGGTCCTGGACAGCCATCATATAACAGTGGGTCATTACTGGGCAGAGCCATAGACAGTCATATTACCTATTACATATTACCATGGAAGGCTCCATTGCCCACCAGTCCTTACACATCCAGTTCCCCTTATCAAACCCTTTCCACAACAGTATCATTATCAATATAGGATCAGAGCAGAAATCCATGGATGATGTGGGCTCAACATGTTAACTTCTGCTGCAGAGCCAAGAGAAGTAGCACTAAACACTGGGTTTTAGGGTCTCCTACCAATAGTGACTATTATTTACTTTTTCTTTAGTGGTAGATTGGTCAGTAAGAAGAGAAGCCCTAGAAAGTTTGTCAAATATCCATGCAATCAAAGGCAGAATGTATCTCTTGGGGGGAGGGGGGGGGGTCTATTCTGCCATCAGTATGATATGTAGATATAGCTCCCTATAATGAATAAAAGTTACTATGCAGGCAGAATAAATCACCTTTAGATCAAATACTGCTGCAGGAATTCACTAGTTTTCCTGCTAGAGGTTCAATGTTCCAGTAGCTAAACTGTGAGGTAAAGGAAGAAGAATTAGAACTAAAAATAAGAAAATTGTTGATTGAAAATAAAATGTATTTGACCAGACAGCAGATTTCAATTAAAAAATGAATGACGAGGAAAGATATTCACATCCAAAGCTAATATAAATTTAATTCTGCTGGCTGTTTCTCATTTAATACACACTTCAAGACAAATACTGTCACTGCTAGTGATAGTGGAGTGATTTTACCAAGCACTTCCAGATGAATGCTGTGCAGCTGTGTTAGAAGAGGCTGTTGTGGCAGGAAGCGACCTAATAGCTATTTTAGGGTCCCTCAGCTCTGTATGACTTAGGAAGAAAAAAAAAAAAAAGCAAGTATTATTACTTGGTTTTCTATTCTATCTAGATACTTATATACAAATCACCATAGCTATTCAGATGTTAGTCCTGTTTCAAAGACATCAAGAATAGGCTTTTTTAGTGCTCAAATTTAAGGTTCCAATTCTGTGAGATGTTGAGCCCCCTCTTATCTCATTAACTGTCATCTGGAATTACAGGTGCTCAGCATTTTAGGCTGAAATTCAGACCCAAGCAGAGGGCCCAAACCTGGCCTTATGCACCACAAAAGACCAATAGTAATGACTTATAGTCTTTAAAAATCCCATTCTATTTTTTCACAATAGTAGAGATGTTATATGTACTTTAAATGCTTGCCCAAATCCCAACTTGATTAGTTACCTGTTGTTTACTTTAAATTTTCTCCATAGTTTCAACTGGAACACAAACAAAACACACACATGCTGTAGTAGGGAGTTGATAGTGGCTCCTATAGTTAGATTGTCTAAAATGTTTCCAGTATAAAATGAGACTTGTGACCCTTTTACCGAAGCTGTAATACTTCTGTGGTTTGCAACAGGCCTTTGAAATTTGGCAGAGAAAGCAGTGGAGACAGAAAAGTGCCTTATTTTTGTCCCAAGAAATTCATTCAGATTTGGCTGAGATAGAAATCTGAAAGTCTCCATTTCCCTTCTGTTGCTTGTGTTCGCAGCAAAAGTGAGGTGGAGTGCCAGAATAACTGAGCATGAACATTCTCAAAGGATGGGTCCACATCATAACCAAAGCAGTATTAACAGGACACCTTGTACAGGAATCCTAGGAGCAGGCAGCCTGCTTTAGAATACAGGATGGATACGGTTCAAGGAATGAAATTGGGCTGTGTAGTGAATGATGCTGTTTGTAGATCCCTGCCTCATGCTCAAGAAGTTGGAATGTGTGCAGAGATCAGGGCAAATGAAAGCAAGAAGAGAAGGACAGGCTTCAACTAAGAAATATGAATGCCATGCAGGAAAACTCAGTTCTATCCCTGCCTCTGCCACAGTCTTCCTATGAGATGGTAAGCAAGTCATTTAAACCAAAAATTTGGCAGGTGGCCACTAGTTCTATGGTCCACTTTTTCTGGGTGCCCAACTTGAGACATCAGGGCCTGGTTTGCAAATATGGTGAGCACTCACAACTACAATTGAAGTGTCAAGCAGTGTGTCTTGGAAAAATGAGCACAGGGCTTGGAAGTTCGGATGAATGACTCCCTGGAAGCCATCAGTAGCAAACCAGAAAATCTTTGTCTCAGATTCCCCTTTTGTAAACCAGGGATAATAATGCTTTTATCTCACAGAAAGTAACTGATTAATGTTTTTAAGGCACTCCTATTACAGTGAGGATCTCTCTAGAAAAAAACCCAGGAGGAATTAATAATTCTATATTAATTGAAGAGATGGTGGATAGTGTGCACTAAATATGATCGAAGGGAACTGATCAAGTGATGAGGATAAAAATATTGAATAGTTGTCTCCTTCTCAGAGCACCATATGTACTGTGCACTGAATGAGGCAAGACTGATGGAAAACATAGCATGTGATCCTGTAAGTAAAGACTATGATAATGCATAAAGATAATGAGACAGAATTAAGATTGCATGGAAAACCTAAATTATTGTGTTTCCTAGCTTTCTGGTATTTGACTTTGCAAACTAAATAATATTCTTTTCACTTGTGTTTTACAAAAAAACAAAACAAAAAACAACCCACACCTAAAACATGGTGTTCTTAGTTTAAATTAAAAATTATTTCAAAGCATAATATTTGCTTATGGAAATTCAAGATGCTAGAAAATAAATTATGTTACATTATGTTCATTAATACATATTAAGGCATAGCCATTAACCTTTCATAAGGAAGGCAAAGCAAAGCCATCCATGAAGCACTCAGATATGACATTGACTAGAATATTCTGCTTTCTTTTACTTGAATCAGCACCGTGCGTTGATTTATATTAAAAACTTCTTCCAGTTTATGAATTATTCTGTGTGTCCACACATAAGGCAGGATTTGCTTTAAGCATTATCAGTGTCCTCAGATTTTAGTATATTATTATTCATATCAGATTGTTAATGCAAAGCAAGGTGGTATGGATCCAGTATCAAAAAATATGAAGTGTAGATTTGTAGTAGTTAATCTCCTTTGTCACTAAGATTTCCTTCACATTTACTCACCAGTCAGACATGAAAAGTTAAAACATGGCTTGCAGTAATGTCAACCTCTTTGTGTTTGCACAGTAGCCTAGATCATGCCACCCCTATGAGAGCTGCTAAAATATATGGCTCTGACTCCCTTCTACTATAAAATTAACCATAAAAGCTCAGTCAGCTAAACAGTATTACAGTGGCTAAGGGTACTGGGTATTGCATTACTCCTGGATCTATATCGCTCCAGGGTAAGCTGGGGCCATAAGTGTCAGGCACCAACAAGGAAGGGGAAAATACAATCAAAGTTTAAACAAGTACTATATTTTAGTGCACATGTCTTTTGGGATGGGGGGGGGGGGGGGGGGCAGGGGGTCTCTGCTTTGGACAGCTTACATGCAGGGAGGACCATGGCTTTCCTCATCTCAGAGCAAAGGGAAGGGTCTGCTGCCAGACTCAGGCAGATTCACTTCTGCTAGTGGAAACCCAAGTACAGCAGAAAACAAAAAGAGCCTTATCTTTAAGGTGTGTATGAGAAGGATAGTCCTATGGTGTAACTAAGTAGTTATTTTCTCTGGTTTTCTATATCTCATGGCTGTCTCTTGCTTTTATTACTCCTTGAATTAGGAGAAAGGAAGAATGTTTCCCCCTTTCCTGTTAGAGACCACTTCCTTTTTGTATAGCTGTCTTGAGTTTGTGTGGAAATCCTCTTTTCATCTAGCAGACTGAGGCCTGGTCTACACTGCCGCTGGCAGTTGACGGGACACATGCAAGCTACGTAAAGTAAAGTAGTTTGCATATCTCCCATCGACTTACTTACGTTGCCGTACCACAGCATCTTCACTGCGCTATGTTGAGCGGAGACGCCCTTTTGGGGAGGTGGCTTAATCGTGTCGACCAGGGAGCACTTCTGGGATTGATTGAGTGGGTCTCCACAGCCTGCTCAATCCATCCTTCTGCATTGATCTCTGCAGCCCCAGAAGTGTAGACATATAGCTCCTTCACACCAAGGCAAGCCCCCTGCCTTTTTCCTTTGGAAGGCAGTTATCCTCATTTCATACACAGGTCAATACATTTCCCTTAAGTGTCAGCTTGAAATAGTCTATACTTTAGACAACCAGGTTTTTAAATTTTGCTCAAAGTTAGGTGCCTAATAAAAATTTAGAAGCTAAATTGGAGTGGCCTGATTTTCAAATACCAAGCACCTGCAGCTTCCATTGAATTCAAGATTTGAAAATATGGTGTCTATCAAAACTTCATAGACCTTTTGTTTGCAGACAGAGTGGATGTCATCTTGCTTATTGTATCTAATGTCATATTGGACATTTACTGCAGCATTGTGGTTAAGATGAAGGAAGAAAATTAATGAGTGCAGTTCTTAAACTGATTTATGATTTGGTTTATGATGAGTCAAATTCCTTTGCTGATCTCTGAGCCTGGTGTTTTGCTGCAATTCTTCTCTCTAAATAATGTCAGTAGTGTATGGTGAGGTTACTGAGAACCGATAGGGTTACATGCAAAGAGGTCTTCTACATATGAGACATTTCTCTGTGCCTACCAAGATTGTGAATAGGTCCTGGATATTATATACTCATTCTTGAGCATGGAACCACAAGACACAGTGAAAGTTTATGGATACGTTTAGAGCTGGGTGATAAACAATTTTCCAATCCTGCAAAAATGTTTGAATTTGCAATATTTTTCCTGCTCTGCATTGGAATGAACCCGAGATATTTCTAAGTTTTTCCATGAAAAAGAAGAGAGGGAGACCCCTCCAGAATTTTGATATATACAGAGCAAGAGAGACACCTCTAGAATAACTAATACCCCCCTGGTTAGGACGCTCACCTGGACTGAATCAGGCAGAAAAGGGACTTGGGTCTCCCACATATCCAGTAAGTGCCCCAACCGTTGGCCATTTGGTCATTTTGACCTGAAATACTATCCTGTACCTGAGAAACCTTGCCAACAAAAGGTTTGTCAAAACTGGTATCTTCCAGCAATAAAGTTTCAGTTTCTTCAGAAGATTTCCAACCATAAATTTCTATTTATGTTCACATGAGACAATTAAATTCAGAGATCAGGAGGCGGCATCTAACTCCTACAGATACTAATGACCATGCTGTAATAGGCTATTACATAATATAAATTCCAAAACCAAAACACTTAAGGAAAACAGGTAATGTTGCTACACAAAATCAATGCAGTTACATAATGCATTCTTTATAAATCAAGTACTTGAAGGCAAGAAAGTTAATAGTTGATTACATTATAAATCCCATATCACCCACAGAACAGACAAATGTTCTTATCAAGTAAAAAGAAATCTATGTTTTATTACAACACAACATTAACCCTTACCAATGAATTGTTAGATTGGTTTTACTATGTATTTTGTGTTATCTTGATTTTGGTATCTACATATTTTCTTTTAGAAGATACTGTTAAATGGGAAATATCAGTTAATGTACTTATCAATTGACAGTAAATTTTTTAACCACAAACTATATATAATTGCTATTTCTTGAGAAAAACATTGTATATATAGTTTATAGAAAAAAATGTATAACATCAGTATAATAAAATTATATTAAAATTAAAGTGTCCCTAAACTTCCAAACTGCCAGAAGCTGGGACTGAATCATTCAAAATTACCTTGTTCTATTCATTCTCTTGGAAACATCTGGAACTCTCTGCTGTCAGAAGCAGGATACTGGGTTAGGTGGACCATTGGTCTGACCCAGTATGGCTGTTCTTATTTATTTGGCATTAAATATGAGGCTGATCAATATGTTATTAATATGTGCATCTATAAACTGTTTCCTTTTCCAAAAGGACTTCTGTTGTGTTTATAGTCTGAGATCACTAATGAAAAGATATCAACCTTAACTTTGACCCAGACAAATACTATGTTATGATGAATATATTGTTTAATATGTGCATATTGGAGAGGGAGCTGAGGAGTCCTCAAGGTAGTTTCATAGGTTGGAAGGAGATCAGGATTTGAATGAACTCTCCCTTGCCATCTATTGATGAAGTAGGGGAGAAGACTGTATTTGCATAGACACACCCACTTTGCCTACATAATCACTTTACCAAAGTGATCAATTTTGGCAGTGTGGAGGTAAAATGAATATAAGTCTTAGCTGCAGTGGTAATGACTATAGGACAGCAGAACTTAATATGTCCTAAGTGAGAGGATCACCCTAACTGCACCTTGCTTAGTAAGTGTGGGATAGTAATGTCAACTTTAAGCAAAAGACAGAGTGGGTGGGGATAGGTGTTCCTGCCAGGTGGTGTGGACTCTGTTTAAAGATACTAGATTCCATTGGACTCTCCCCCTGTAGTGTTTAGAGAAAGAGGTGATCAGACTCAACTGAGAGCCCTTGTTTCTTCTTAGTGAAGATTAGAGCTGAAATCACTAATAAGTGAGCCCCTTCAACTTGATATGGGCACAGTGTTGTGGTGATAGGCAATGCAGAGGATGCAGCAGCGAGGTTCCCTGCTACCAGTGAAGACACTAAGAACTGGATTAAGTGGTAGAACCTCAGAACACAGCAATGCTGCTAAAAGCAATGACAGGAAGAGATAGCAGCAACGATGGTGAGCAGCAGCAGAGGCATTGCTCAAACCCCCATTCCCCGATGCACCCCTGGATTCTGGGATTTCACTGACCTCAAGTAACCAACAGTGAGTGGGGTGCAGCAGAGGGAAAAGGTTAGTTGTGTGTTAAAGGGACACTCATCCATCAGACTTTCACACCGCAAGGTGGGGAAGTGACGTAAAGGACTACTGTCCAAGATAGTGTGGGGTGGGGGTTTACGTTTGAATCATTGTTGCAGTGTTTTAATCAGTTTCTCGTTATACACAGAGGTCCTGGGTCTATTACAGGAATAGGTACTGTGGACTGCAAGGTGCAGGAGGTCAGACTAGATGATCATGATGGTCCCTTCTAACCTTAAAGTCTACGAGTCTTGGAGTAGGTCTTCACATCAAAGGAAAACCTGCAGCTGGCCTGTGCCAGCTGATTTGGGCTCGCAGGCCCTCAGGATGCAGGGCTGTTTCATTGCTGTGTGGATTTCCAGGCTTGGGCTGGAGCCCAAAATGTGGGACCCTCCCGCCTTGCAGGGTCCTAGAGCCCTCTCTCCAGCCCAGAAGTCTACACAGCAGTGAAACAGCTCTGCAGACTGAGACTTGTGAGCCCAAGTCGGCTGGCATGGGACAGCTGTGGGTCTCTCTCTCTGCTGTGTAGACATACCCTAGGAGACTCAGTGCTTGTGAATGAGGAAGTATTGCCTCTTAGAGGCATCCAGATGTGGTGTTTAGTGGGTTTGAGCTGCTTCTATTCTGTATATTAAGTGGAAACCCTAAGTATGGAACCCAGCCCTTGTTGCTGGCACCACCAACTGGCAGAAGGGTTACATTTAGGATACTCTAGAATGTAGCTTTTATTCTCATTATTCCTTCCCTGTCAGCCCTTTCCTGGAATCCTGGTAAGGGTTGATATCACATTGGGGCTGACTAATGTAATGATGCATCTCTTTAATGACACCATAATGTGATTTGAGATACTCCTCCCCCCACAATGCTTTCAGAAAACACTGCAAATAGATGTGTTAAAGTTGAATTCACTTACTTTACAGTGGGTGCTGGAAAAGCCAGGAAGTGTTGTCTTCGATGCTTTTCCTGGAAAAGAAGTGAAGTGGCAGCCGCACAGAGCTCCTTATGCACCTAGGAAAAGGGCAGTGCTGCATCAGCTGTATAACCTCTTCCTAAAAGGCTTTCTGCCAGCAGGAAATGAGACAGCAGCAGTTTATTACTGAAACTCAAGTGCAAATTCATACAGATCTCACAATGCTCAGCATTAAACTTCAGCAAGCTGAAGACCGAGGACTTTATCATCTTTCTGCCAACAAATCAACATTTTGTATTCAGAATACACTTCTCCCAGGTAACTTGTCCCAGGATATGTTTCGAAATAGAGCACTTTGTATATGTCCTGCCTTCAGTTCAGCCTTATGAGCTGGTGATGGTAATTTGAGAATAATGAATTGGATCATACAACAGGAAAATAAGAGAAGATGGGCTCAGTTCTTGGCTGCTATAAGTTGAATCAGCTCCCCTGTAGGCCTTTACACCAGCAGAGAATTTGGCCTGCTATATATTCCTTCTAGAATTTGCCTTTATATATGTAAGAAAGTTTCATCTTACCATGCTAGTCGACGGCTGTACCCTTCTATTTCTTCTTTTGCTAACACGCTGAGCTTCCTTTTGGGTTGCTGTACAGTGCTTACTTTCAGTGCTGACTTTGGCACTTTATTCCATAGACTCTGAGTAAAGGAATTCTGCCTGGATGACTTAAAAAGTAACCTGTTTTTCATTTTCAGCCTGTGTTCTTTTTTCAAGTTAGTATGTTGCACAAGTTGTGATCAGCAATCTGTACCTTTTTCTTTTAAGACTATGTATCCTACCCTGTACTTCAAGAAGATCAACATCTTTGCCTCTTATGGCATAAGCTAAATGGACCAATTTAAAAAACAAAAAAGAAATTGCATTTTCTAAACTCATACTAGGCTGATTGCTCTTTGATCAGTAGAGGCTTCTCTGTGCAGGCAGGGTAGAAATTGTTTTAAATCAGATATGATATGATCTTTAACTTAGCTGAAAATTGGCTCTGAGGATGTCTGTCCTTTTTGCCTTGATCATGCACTTTCAGGTATCATGAGACTCAACTACCTATGACATCCTTTTTCTAGTGCATAAGGGTCATTTCCATAATATGCTGAATTAAACAGTACATGAAATTCTTTTTACTAATGCTTAAAACAGTGAGAAAGCTACTTATTGTCAAGTAATATATAATGAAAACTAACTTTAGGGTGAAATCCTCGCTCCACTGAAGTTAATAGGAGCTTTACCATCGATTTTGGCCAAGCCAGGATTTTACCTCTACTGTAGAGGGTCTCAATACATACATCTGTGACTAGTTTTCTCTCACTTGTGAGCAGCACTGTGAAAAGGATTTTAGTATGAGTCCTTCTTTGCCCTTATGTTGTTTGTCCTTTGAAACTATAGGGATCTGTTTCACAAGGGATTCATTCTACACATCTAACTCTTACAGTGGTTTAGTAGCAGTTAACTACTGCATATAAATCCCTGTATACATAGAAGGGAGAATAAGCATTCCCCTTAGTCTGACTATATTTGGCTCATCGTCTCATTACCTAACTTGTTTATGTTTTACTGAATTAATCACTTATTAAACAAAAAAGCTTAATCTGGCCAAAACCATTTTAATTTATTTGCTCTGCTTCAGGGTATATCCCTAGCTAATTAGCAAATGTATTTTCTTTTGACAGTATAGCCTCTTCAAAGTCAGAGTTCCAATGTAACTTATACAGATCAGCTTTTGCACCATCCCACCTGTTTGCTGCATATTTACATCAAGACATTTTCCCTTTTTTGATGGACATATTAATGCTAATTCTGAATCATTTGTAATTCTTTCCTGCAGACTGTTTCAGGACAGCATCAGTGTTTGAGCTGTACATCAAAAAGTTTGAACTCTGAATACAATGGGCCGGAGCTCCAGCTGGTGGAAACTGACATAGCTCCATTGTCTTCAGCAAGAGCTTTACTAGTCACACTAGCTGACGGTCTGGCCTCTGATGTCCGTCATCTTGGACTAAAAATACATACACTTCAGTGGGGTTACTTGTTTTGAGAGAGTGTTTTCAGGATTAGGCCAGATCATTTACTCAGATAATACAGGAAGTTGTTAGACATTTTCTTCCATGTCCAGAATTTAGGCAGACTGACCTTTACCTGTCTTTCCTTGTAGTCAGGCATTTCAGACTAAAGCTACTGTCCATTCCTCATTCACAAAAATTTCCTATTTCCTTTTGCTATATAAAGTATAGTACATTTCTAATCATAATATTTTGTAATCAGCACAGTTTATCTTTGCAAAATAATTTTCTTACACCTCCTTGTTTTATCTTACTCAGGTTAGTGTGTTCACTTTTTTGCTTTTCTCTTTATAGTTAGGATTAAAATGGAAGTTAAAAAAATATAGTGATTACAAATTCCCCAGAACTTTTATCTTGCAATGTATATTCAGTCATATCTTTGTGTGTGACAATGCCATGTCTAGTTTTTCTGATTCCCTTAACAGTTGGTGCACATATTCAATTTAAAGGCAGCCCTATACCTGATTGACAAACATAGTTCTAATTTATGTTGTTTGCACAGTCATTTCATGGTCCAGTTCTTTCTGGTCAAGTGGCCAATAAATTGTTTGGATTGTGAAATTTTACTGTGAAATATTCTCAGTTCATACTGAGGCCTGGTCTACACTGGCAACGGAGGTCAAACACCTGCGTCTACCACTGGCACTACAGTTAAGTCAAGTCAACTTAATAAGACCACCTCTGCAAGTGGCGTAGTGCCTAATTTGAATTTATTAGTTAGATTTAGTGTCAGTGTAGACACAACTTCACTTAAATCGACTCTATTGGCCTCTGGGAGGTATCCCACACTGCCCCGTTGTGACCGCTCTGGACATTTGCGCTGTGCTGTGGTCACACTACCCGGAAGCATCCCCTCCCCTCAAGCCCTGGGAACATTTGAATTTTCATTTCCTGTGCTGCCAGTGTGGAGAGAGCTTTGTTGCTGTACTCCTCATGGCTACTGCAAAGCCCAAACGCGCTCCAGCATGGAGTAGACCAGAGGTCTTAGATCTCATCGATCTGTGGGGTGAGGAGTCCGTTCTGGCTCAGCTCAGAGCCAACAAAAGGAATCTGGACATTTATGGGAAGATATCCCAGGGCATCCTGGAGAAGGGACATGAGGGATGCACAGCAGTGCCGCATGAAGATCAAGGAGCTGTGTCAGTCATATCAGAAAGCCAGGGAAGCTAACAGCTGTTCTGGCTCCTCGCCCAAAACATGCTGTTTCTACAATGAGGTTCATGCAATTCTCGGTGGCGATCCCACCACGGTGCCACCCCACAGCGTCGATACCTCCACTAGGTCACAATCCATGGACAATGATGAGGAATCATGGACGAGGAGGAGGCTGAGGAGAGCAGGGTGCAGGAGAGGGGGGGGGGGTCCGTTCTCCCTGGAAGTCAAGACCTATTCCTGACCCCAGAGCAGTCCAGCAGCACACAGGACAGCAATAATGATCCCGGGGAAGGCACATCTGGTGAGTTTATTCTGATTATCAGTTCTGTCCTTTTACATTGGGGGCACAGGGGAGACAGGAAAGGGATTTCAGGCATTTATTGGACTTCACTGGGGGGTTATCCATGGAACAGTTTATTTATATGATGATTATTGGAGCATATCTCATTGGAGCATCTCTCATCACGGCGCATGTTTAAAATACCCAAGTTATACAGTGGGTGCCCTGTACCTTTGTATTCCCCATTGCAGTGTCCTACCAAAAAAAGCTTTGATTTGGTTTAAACAGAGACTATATCCTCCCGCCCGCACACTGTCTACAGATCCCTTTGCTTCCCATCTCTGTAATAGAACAGCGAGCCGACCTTTCTGGGATGTTAGGAATGGAATGAGGGTCTGTGTTTGCCCTGTGTGCTGCATGGGGAGTATTGTCTTCATTGTTGCAGTTGTATCATTTTCTTCATTCTGCTAACAATGGCTACCTTGTTACTTTCTTTTCTTTCTGTAGACACCTCTGCCTTAGCCCAACCCTCAAGAAATGCTGCGGAAAGACTATCGCAGATCAGAAAGGCTGGGGGGGGAGAGGGGGAACCAAGAGATGACATGTTTGGTGAGCTCATGAACACCTCTGTGGCCGCAGAGAGAGCTCAGAGTGTGGCAGCTGACCTTGTCCCAGAATATGGACATGGAGTCACAGAGAAATGCAGGAGCATGATCGCAGAACCACTCAGGAGATGCTGCGAATCATGTGCGACCAGGCAGATATGCTCCGGTGGCTTGTGGAGCTTCAGGAGGAGTGGATGCAGGACAGAGTCCCCCTGCAGCCCCTCCATAATGCTCCTCAACGAAGGGCTTTGCTGCTCTCTCCCGCCCCCAAGAGGTCTTGGAGGAGAACGGCCAGGCTGCAGTACGTGCTCACCTCCACCCCCATGGAGGCGAGTAGAAAGCTGCAGGAGCCCTGGTGACAGGTGGCCTGCAAGCAACCACACTACCCCTTGAGACTGTGAATGAACACTTCCCCCTTCACCCATGACGTCAATGTTCATAAATAAACGTTTGCATCATTTCAACACATTTCTTTATTAAATCATATGTTGTCCTGGAGGGATTTGGAGGATACATATATCAATTGGGGGTGGGGGGATGTTTAGCAAAGGCACATAGCATACAGGAACAGAAATCAGTCCTGCATCTCATTGCAGAACCTGGTTTTCAAAGCTCCCCTAATGCAAAGCGCTCCGCGGTTAGCTCTCAGCGTACTGCTGGCATCTGGCTGCTCATAATTGGCGGCCAGTCTTTCTGCCTCCACAGCCCAACCCTGGGGGAACCTCTCACCCTTCGCTTCACCCACATTATGAAGAATACAGCATGCAGATATCACCGAAGAGAGGTTCTTTTCACTCATGTCCAGCCTAGTGAGGAGACTCCTCCTATCTGCCTTTTAAATGCACAAAGGCCCATTCTGCAAGTGCTTAACCTCTTATTAAAACACTCCTTGTCGCTGTCAAGGTGCCTGGTGTATGGCTTCATTAGCCAAGGGAGCAAGGGATAAGCAGGATCCCCCAGGATCACTATGGGCATTTCCACACCCCCAATGTGAGTTTTTTGGTCAGGGAAAAAAGTGCCCGTCTGCATATTAGAGAACAGCCCCGAATTACGTCATGCACCTTCCCAGACCACCCTACATAGATGTTGGTGAAACAAACCCAGTGATCCTCACGGCCCTGCAAGGCCATGGAAAAGTACCCCTTGCGGTTTATGTACTCAGTTGCTGGGTGGGCAGGCACTAAGATAGGGATGTGCATCCCATCAATGCCTTCCCCCCCACAGTTTGGGAACCCCATCGTGGCTAACCCATCCACTATCTTTCGTAGCAGAAGTGTATTGATGGCCCTGCATACTTCAAAAACGGTGGTGCCCATTGTAGATTTACTCCAAATTGATTCCCAAGCGAGTTGAAACAATCGGGGGTTGCCAGCTTCCACAGAGCAATGGTGACTCTTCTCCACTGTCAGAGCTTGTCTCAAGTGAGCATTCATGGGCTTCAGGGACGGGGCCAGCTCTGAGCACAGGTCGAGGAAAGTTGCCTTTCGCATAAAGTTTTGCGGCCACTGATCATCCCACAGCTGCATAACGATGCGGTCTCACCAGTCTGTGCTTGTTTCCCAGGACCAGAACCGGTGCTCCATGGACTGCAGATGATGCATTACAGCCTGCAGCAATCAGGAATTGTTCCGCTCGATGGCCTGTAGCAGGGCAGCCTCGGTGGCATTGCTGTTGTGTGTGCTTCGGCTTCTTGCTCTACTTCGAAAATACTCGATAAGCCACGATGTATTTGTGACAATAATAGTGCAGAGTTGAGCTGGCTCCATGTCTCCGCAGCAATGGTGAGCGCGCAGAGTAAAAAATGGCATGAAAAGAGTTTTCCTGTTTGTTTGGGGGAAGAAAGGAGGGGGAAGCAGCATTGCATCGTGGGACGATGACACTCATCCCAACAGCCACCGTGGCTAGTTGCACTGTGGGATAGCAACCCACAGTGCACTGCTTTGAAAGTCAAAATAAGTATGGTGAGTGTGGATGCACGAGACCTTTGCAAACAGCATGGTGTGTACACGCTACTGCGACTTCTAAAAGTTGACAGGTGAAAGTTGACTTTAGGTAAGTCAACTTCACTCGGCAGTGTAGATATACCCTGCCCTTGTCAAGATCTTATACATTTCTGCTAAATCACCTCTGATAATGTAAAGAATCCAATTTCCCTAATAGGACAGTTCTTATTTAATAGAAGACATTGCTGCTTAGAAGGGTCAGACTATGATGTTTCAAATCATTGCAGGCTACACCGAATGTTCTCTGCCCAAAAGCCTCCATAAAAAGATGGTATAGAGGGGCACTACTTAGGGAAGGTAGGGACATTAAAACTCACTTCTTATGATCTGTAAGATTTAATGAGTTACTCTCATTCGTCTTTGTTTTATTTTGTTTGTAAACAACTAGAAAGGGAGCCTAGAACTTATGAGAGGCATCTTTTTATCCATCTGTTCTTAGAAATCCAAATAAATAAGTAATGATAATTTCCAGCTGAATTTTAGTTATGTCATTAATCATGCTTTTCTTGACTTTCACGGATCCTGTTTATACAGAACTTTGCCAAGTTTTTTTTGTATTTAGCTAATACATTTTAATAACCCCATGTCCCCCACCTCCCCAAAGAATCATAGAAATTAGAGAGTCCTATTAGATTTCATTACCATTTTTCTTCCTGTGGAGGGCTTCTGTATTTGTATTCTTTAGTCTAATGACAATAACTGCCTTGACACTAATAGATCTCTTACCATCTTAGGGAAGCCTTCACCATTAAAAATATTTCTTAAAATTCTACGGGTAACATTTTCTAAAAGTGCCCAAGTGAGGTTGAAGCCAATAGGATTTAGGCGCCTTAGTCACACAGGAAATGGGGCCTATGCTTCTAACTTTCCTAAGTGCATTTGTACCTTCCTGCTTTTTTCAATCTATTTTGATTACTCAATTTTTATGACCATCTAGCAGCCTACAAATCCCCCCTTCTGTGGTTTTCACACATGTGGAGCCCGAGTCTCACACTCAGGAGACTATTCTACTCTGACAGTGTAAAGTGAGCTGCACTCACTTCAAGCCACAATTTATCTCCACTTTAAGGCCATCATTTACATTGCCAGACAGGTATAAGAGGGGGCTTAGTATAAACGAGAGTCACGCCATTAGTGTTTATTTACCCTTTTAATGCGTTAATCAAGTGTAAGTGGCTGTACAGGTTCATTGCAGTCCCCTCTTGGCTATTACAGTCCCTGCCTCAGCATTCCCTAGTGGCAGCGGAGGGCCAACTTCAGGCCAACAGGAAAAAAAAAAAATCACTGGAGGTACCAGCTCCTATTCCCAGGGAAGTTGTGAGATTGTATTACATTTGGTGTGGTGTTCCGGAGAAGTTCATTTTAGCAGCAAATCCATTGAGAGCACCGCCCAGGCTTCCTGGATGATGTTGCAGTCCCCTCCTGCTCATTCCTTCTGCCCTATTTGATGAGTCAACTAATTAAGGTCTGCCTCTTTCCTCACATGCAGGGAGTGGGCTAATCAGGCAGCCAGACCACTGATCTCAGGAGCGTTATCCCTTACAGGCAGATAGTTTGTGAACGCAGCCAAAGCTGTATTGGCCTTTTTTGGCCAATGGCAGGCTGATTATTTAACTTGCTTTCTGCTATCACTCCTCTTGTAAGAGGTCTGTATCACTAGAGCTGCTTTCCAAGTATCACCGTGCTAATGAGTATCAGTGAGATGGATTATTTTCCACAGATGTATTAGCGCTTATTTCCCACACTTGTTCTTCTCATACTTTTAACATCTACTGTTTGCTTTTCATTATGTCTATCCTTCCAACACCTCCCAGTTCAGTATCTTCTGCAAGTTTACCCCATCTTCCAGATCAGTAATAAAGATGCTAAATTAAATTGGGTTTAACACTGATCCTGCAGTAGTCCAGGAAACACATCCCCACATCACCTCCACATATTACATTGCATCACTGCCATTTGGTTAGAGCCTTGTAGTGGTTTCTTTGCATTTACCAGTGCAATTTTAGTTAATTTTTTCAGTAAGATTCTGTAAGGCACTGAAACAAACACACTATTAAGATCCACACAACATTGACTGCAGTCCCTTTGGTCCACTACTTCTGGAATTTGGACAAGCTTTTGATCTTACACAGAGCTTGAAATGTACTCAGTCTCACAGCTAAATACAAGGTGGAACAGATTGTTTAGCATAAGTAGCTAACACATTTCAAGGGATCATGCAAGGTGAAATGGCCCCTCCAGTCACAATCAGGAAAAGAAGGGGAGGAGGCAACTGGGTGGGTTGTTAGTGGGTTATAGATAGTTGTAATAAGCCATAAATCCAGTCTCTCTATTCAGTCCATAATTTTTAGTGTCTAGCAGCATAATGAATTTAAGCTCCCACATTTTGTCTGTTGTGTAGGTTTCTTTGAGGACAAGGACTGAGAGATCAGATAGAGTGATCACTTTGAGACACATTCATTTTTATATCCTAGGCAAGGATACAATTCCATCATTGAGATCACAGAATCTGTGGCTTTCTAGGACATTCATGACTTCTGGGGCAGGACTGGGGCAGCTGCCAGCCACAGGGCCACTGCCAAACAACTGATCAGGAGGCCAGCCTGCCAGAGCAGCAGCCTGGATTGGGGCTGTATCCCTGTCACAGGAGCAGCGGTGGGGCTGAAGCAGCTGTAAGATACAACAGCTGTTTTTCCGCAGCCCCCAGGGTATTTTTAGTAAAGTCAGGGACAGGTCACAGCTTCTGTGAATTTTTGTTGTTTATTGCCCATGACCTGTCCCTGACTTTTACTAAAAATACCCATGACAGAATCTTAACCTTAATCATAGGTTTTAAGATTCAAAAAGTCATAGTCAACACTTTCCACTCCAGGCTTGAACCAGCCATTGTTTTGTCCAGTCCAGTTTTGAGGGACTCAGATAATAAGCTTTCCACTACTTCCCTTTGGAGACAACTCCAGTCTAGTAGATCTCACTGGGCCAGATGGTGCCCTGATGTTTTATTGGTAACTGATCAGAATCTGGACCTACGACTGCTTAGATCACTCCCCTGCCCCACCCCCAATGTGCCTGTGTATTTTATTCTCCTCAGCCAAAGTATTTCTTCATTTTCAGCAACTCAGTTTGCTCAGTGTACATACACCAGGCCCTAATGCCTAATTCTAGCAAGTCAGACTCAGAAGGTTCAGATATTCCATCCAATCAAGAAAAGCATTTTTTTAAAAATTATATGGAAGGGGCTATTATCAATCAGTAGCAGCTTCTCCTTTTCTCCCATCTGTTTCCTGGCAACAGCAAACACCACTTCATTTACTTAACAGGTACTGTTGATCATTAGGGACTTTGTCCTCAAGTGCTCTTTCACTGTTCATTAAATATAACTCTTAAAGGCCCATTCAATTCCAATGGCATGGTATTAGTGACAAAGATTAATCAGAGCATTATTATGCCTGAGTGCAAGAATAAGGTATTTATCAACCTATTCTCATAGCAGAGCTTTATACATTGGGGAGGAGGGGGGTGGGGATGGGACACAAGAAGTCACATGCAAGTGATAAGATGCTTTCAAAACAAATTGCTAGAGATAATCTACCCTGTCTGAAAGGTCAGACTGCCTAATTAAGGAGGCTGATATAAGCTAAACAACATTAGCAACTTGAGAGATCAAGGTCGGAAGTTTGAAACAAAGCCTCACTTCGTGAGGTAACCAAGGATTTCTCAAATGCATCAAGTTTAAAATGTTAGCCAGTTATGCAGAAAGCATCTTGCAGCCCATAATAAAAGCAAAAAAAAAACTCCCAACCTGTTCAGATGAAAATCTGGAAATTTCAATATCTGGAAATTTTAAAGAAGTCAATGGCTAAAAACCCTCACTCACTTTCCTGGAAAGTTCTGGTGGCCTATTAAGGTTTTACAACACTTCTTAGTATGTGATCCTGTTTTTGGTAGCTTAGAACTTTAACCATGTGAGCTGAAGTTTTTCAAGTCAAGGGTCTGCCTTGACTTGAAGTTTGTTGTTTTGAAAGATTTCATCCAAAACTTCTCAGCTGTTTGAGAACAAAGTTAGAGAAAAATAGGTTTTGTCCATGGTTAAAATTCTGGTGACCTATTCTTTTGAGATGCTATAGCACACCCATGCTTTGGGGGCAAGGACTGAAATTTGGTAGGTGATCAGCCTGTGTGGCAGGGATGTGCCTTTTCCCATCTGTGTAAAAATTTGGTGAAATTATTTAAAAGAATCCCAGTTGGCACATGCTCAGTAGAAGCTTACTTGAACTTTACAGCTAAATTTCTCAAATCTTGTTGTTTTCACTGGGCATGCTCCAGCACAAAGCTAATCAGGGCTTTCCTTTCAGTTGTAGCTGTGGGCTAGGGCCACATACAGTTCTAATATATAGAACTGTAAGCAAGGAGCCTCTCTCTATGCTCCCTGGGTTTCAGCAGCAGGAGCATGGAGGAGGAAGGTACTAGATTCAAACAGAGGGGACGGGAGTCTGGAACTTGAGGCCAGTGGTGGGGAAAGGGAAGCTGGGACTGATATTGGGATGGATAAGGAGGTGGGAACTGGAAGTTGTGGGAGGGAGACTGACTGGTTGGACAAGAAGTATCGGACTAGGAGCCAGGTGAGGGGAAACTTGGATCCAATAGATGACTGTGTAGACTAGGATTTGGCTAAGAAGCTTGAGGATTGGAGACTGGAACCAGCCTAGTGCAGGGAATGGAACAGGATGAGGAGCTGGGGTAAGGGAGAAGCAGCAGTGGGATAGGGACATGTTGGTGAGGACATTGAAGGGGAGAAATGGGCAAAGGGTGGTGACTGCTAGAGTACACTGCCCTCCAGAATTTAGAATGGAACCGAAGAATCCTGTCTCTATTCCACTGCTGTCAGCAAACATCTGTAAAATTGGCAAAGTGTCCAAGACCCCTATAGTGTTGAGCCATATTTAAGACAACCTACAGCTGTCAGTTACTCTGTTAACTCAAACGGGAGAGGTCTGGATAGTGGATTTAAAGATTCTAACCCTACTGCTGATCCATGGGGGTAGTACCATGATTCCATATGGCTGGAATTTATTTTCCTAGGAGTTCTGTTTTTGTTTTTAAAAAGCACACACACGTGAAAAGAAAATAAAGGCTATTTGTAAAACTTTAATTTGCAACCTTAGTTCTAGTTTTGCCTGTAGTTTATTGGTTCAGTAAAAATGCAATTGCAATGTTCACCCTTAGAGGAAAGATTTTCCTAGTTACCACAGTGTGACATAACAAGGATTTCTCTTCACATTTCTAAAATGGAAGGGCAGTGTGAAGGAACACAGACTACTGCAACACTGGTGTTCAAAGGGGAAAAAAGTGGACCTCCCCATAAGCCATCTTGAGACACAGTCATTCATTCATCACCTTGAATTTGGCAAACTCCTTCAGGGAAATTCCGTAAAGACAGTTGGAAGATTCTACAGGTCAGTGAAATGATCTCTGCTAACTCTCTGCCAAGAGGTGATTTCTTATTTGTGTGGTTTTATTTATTTTTTAAAAAAAAACACAGTAAAATAGCTAATGTGCATTAGCTATGTCACTAAAATCCTAGTAGAGAGAAGGCATAGGTAGTTTTTAACCACACAGAGTAGGTAAGCAAGATAAATGTAGCAGTTAGGAGGTTTTGGTTAGCAGGGTTGTTTATCAGAAGTGTTTGACATGTGAATTTTGAATATTGCTTCTGTAGGTCTTATAATAAAATTGTCTAAATGAAATGATTTATCTTAATATTTCCCTGTTGGTTGCACTGAATCAAATTGGAGGGATACTCTATGACCCCCTGGCACATACTTTCAGTCTTCTAGACTTGAAGGGGCTCTAGCGGGTGATATGCTTTTTTAAAAAAAAAAATTAAAAAAAAAAAAAAAAGACTAGCTCCCATGTCATAGGAGTTTCACATTCACAACTGTCATCTTTCCTACCATCTTCATGCTGGTTTTCTAAGCTAGGAGGATGCATAGTGTTGATGTAGTGCATTGGATTCTAATCTAGGATCTAGTGCTTTGCCTGAATTACTGATGTGCATAATGTCAGGCTGCTGAAGTATATTCCTTTATTACCACTGGATTCCAAGCATGCAGTCTCCTTGAGGCATCATCATCACTGACCCGTGTAGGAAATAAGGCTCCCCTAACACTTTGCAGTTTTCTAAGTCTTTTTAATAGCCTAAAGGAGCTATTCTTACTTAGTTTATTGAAGAGAAGGTTAAGAGTGACAATCAAAGTCTAAGTATATGCACAGGACAAAGATATTAGATGCAAAAGGGCTCTTTAGTCTAGCAGACTAAGGCCTAACAGCATCTAGTACTTCAAAGATGAAGTCAGCAAAGTCTACAGTGAAAATTTTAACAGTGAGGAGAATTAAGCATTGGAAGAGATTAAAGGGATCTGGTGGATTTTCCATCACTGGGAGGAGTCTTAAATCACAATTGGATGTCTTTCAAAAGAAAAACCTACACACACACCACACTCTAGTTCAGCCCTAAGATGCTGGGCTAAAGGAAGGAATCACTAGGTAAAATTCTGTGGCTGCATTATGTAGGAGGAGACTAGAACATAATCATCCTTGTCTTGCCTGGAAAAAATTGAATTTTATGTTGTATCCCACATGATAAAATACAAGAATATTGGGGAAGAAAGAGGAACGGACTTCTGTAAGACAAGAAGGGCAAGCAAAATACACCAAACAGATAGGTATGGTACTGCCTTATCCTAAGAAGGTGCCAGCAGTATGAAGTGGTAGGTATAGGGTCGTCAGAGTGCAAAGTGCATACTGGGTATCAAATGGAGGGGCAGCTATGGTCACTATGGGAGGGACAAGGACAGGAGTGGGAAAAGCTACATACCAAATAGACAAATCCCCTCAGCACATTCAGTTGTTGGTTTAAATGCCCAAATACTAAAACTTTTTCAGGTTAAACAACGGTAATCCATTATTAATGGTGATCTCAATTTATGATATTCAATAACAGTGACAATTTGGAATAGAAAAATACATACCATTTGTTAGATATCACTCTGGTATCTGTTGACAAATGTTGACTTAAATGGCAAGCATTGTATGTGTCAGACAACCGATCTGAAGGAACAAGGGTTTCTCTCACACACACACACAGCTCCTTTTATTTCCTCTTAGAGGAGCTAGAAGGAAGATTCCACATGTATGAAACTCAGACTCTACCATAACAGAAGTGGCGCTATAAGAAAGTATCATGGAAACATGTCAAGGCGTTAGTAGGAAAGCCATGTTTCACTGATGCTGGGAAGAGTTCCTGTACATTGCTTCTTAGTTGCTAGAGTCTTGGGATACCAGCTGGAATATTTTGTGAGGTTTCAGTGTTGCCCATGTGTGTTTGAATTCCTGCATAAGTCACACTACAACTAAGAAACTGAGTTTTGAACTTTACATATCTCCCTAATACGGAATAGGGAGAGCAACATGCAGAAAAAGAGTTGTCTTTCCGCACTCTTGGGAATTGGGTTAAGTAGTCCAGGGCTGATTTTAGTTGTCTTTTGCTCTTTACACAGACATTATATGAAGGAGCCACACAGGTACAGTGAGGTCCAAACAACATGTACTGAAACAGGGCCTTGCTACATGCTTTTGTTTGGTTTGGGTTATGGCAGCTTCTAATACAAGAGGACTCACAAAATATTTAAAGGGTTACTACCTTATTCCTATATATTACGCATAGGAACCTTAGATTCTCTTGATAAAAATATAGGCATTCTTCCATTCTGTCTTGTTGATGAGATTGGACTAGATAATGCTCAGAACCACTAGAAATAACTATTCTTCCATATTTGCCCCTTAGCAATCATACAAGATAGTCCATACTTGAAGCACTTTTCAATGGCCAAAATATGAAGTGTACCAGTGGCCCAGCCACATTGAAGGAATGGTACCAATTTTAGGATTCACAATAAAGTCTTATTGTTTTGGAGGATTATTTTGAACTATTAGCAGCTACCAATAATCACCATATCATGTCTGTTTTTGTCAAGCAGCATGAAGGGGCTAGAATCCTGGTGGGAATGGCTCCAAGGGACAATCCCTTGCATAATGGAAAAGTTGGCAGCGTGCTCCCACACGAACTCCCTTGTGACCTCTAGCATAAGGAGTGTGCTGGAAGCATGTTACAGGAGGGAGATAAGATACCCTGTACAGAGGCTTACTACCATAGCTTCTCAGTAGAGGGTAATGTCTAGGAAGTTAGAGAACTACTTTCAGGAAGTGCTTGATGAGAGAGGAGAATGTGGGTGGAAGACGGAATGAAACCTGAATGGTGCTCTGCTTTGGCTCACTCTAATGCTTGAACACTGAACAAGAGAGTGTGGCTAGAAAGCACTGCACTCTGATAACTCAGCCAGTACAACAACATTAAGGGCCATTGCAGCGGAGCATAAATTAGAGCATCTGCAAGATTGTTCTCTCTTACTTGGGGGCTGGTAGGCCCCTGGCTGGGGCTAGAACATGGGAGTGCAACTTAGCCAGAATGGAGAATCTGCTCCAATATGGCCAGCACTTACCCATCAATGTGCCTCAACTCTGAGCAGAAAGGGTGAGACGGTTGTTCATTGTCATCAGTCCTTTGTCTTCCTGCTAAGATGGCCAGTTTTCATGATGTAGATATCTATGCTGGGAGCTAGCAGGAGACTGGTGTTTGATTTACACCCAGCAGTGTAAATCAATGGAGAAAAGCAGGTTTCTCCTCCCCATGCTTCTTTAGTACCTGTAATAGATAGGCCCAATCTTATGGCATCCTCCTCACGTCAGACCAAAGCTTTATTCTGCCAGCTCAATCAGTCTGTGGGGTAACCTGCATCAGTGCTTCTCAAGGATCCAGGGAAACTAACTGCAGCTGAGGTAACTTCCTTTAACTGAGCCTTTCTAACAAATGTAATGCTACCCCTTGTAGACGCCTACTTCATAGTCTGTGCAAGCATAGCAGTGCCTTGCCCAAATCAGTTTCACACACCAGTAGTTCCCATAGCAAGGTTTCCTGGCTCTTACCTAAGAACCTTGGCTCTGCAGGGCTAAGCAGTCTCCCTCTTGTTCCTTTGGTTTTCTGGAGTAGTTCCTTTCTGCAGTAAATCCAGTGTCAGTTCATTGGGCATAGCTCTTTCCCTTTCTGGAGGATGTCACTGTGGCCTCCCATTCATTCCTGCTGCCCTCTTTATAAGAGTCAGCTAATTAAGGATCACCTCTTTCCTCAGGTGGAGGGGGTTGGCTAATCTGGCAGCTATGCCAGTTTCAGGCCTCTGACCTCAGAGGAATGTTATTCTGCATTCCTTCTCATTACTGTCAGCTGATTGTCTACATTCTCCCCTCTTTGCTTTAATCTTCAGCACTCTAATCTCAAAATGAAATAAGATTTCCCTCACTGCCGTTTGGTCACGACTCTGGACCCAAGCGGCTTGGATGACTCTGCTTATTAAAGGGAGTGTTTATCACTGTCAAAGCCTCAGGAGCTTGATGAAACTCAATTCATTTCCTCTCACAAAAAAGTAACCGCCTGTGAGGTTTTAGATAGGAAAAGCAATACAAACTGAAACAAATGCTTCAAGACGAGCACAAACATCTAATATCAGCAAGTCAGTTCATTATAACAATTACAACTCAGAGCCAGTATGTCATTTGACTATCACCAGCCAAAGTATGCAAATAAGCCTCTGTTCAATCTTGATTTGCACATTTCTATAAAAAATAAAAACTCATTCATGTCCTTCAGTTGAATACTCAAAAAAAAAAAAAAAAAAAAAAAAACCCACCATCTGTATAGGTAAATATACAGAAGCTTGGGGAATGTGTAAACTTCAATTCAGGTGAATTATTTCAGAGATCATTTTAATATTACTGTCTCCTGTCTATAGACTGAATATTGCACAACATAATTAGCATTGATATCTTGCCTGGTGCTAGTTCCTCCCATAAGATGTCAAAAAACCCTTAGACCATTGGTTCTCAAACTGGGGGTCTCAGCCCCTCAGGGGGTCATGACATGGTTGTGTGGGGATCTTGAGCTGTGAGCCCCGGCCAGGCACAGGGCTGTGAGCCTCCCTGTTTCCTTCTGGTTGAGGAACAGGGGGAAAGGGAGTGAATGGTTATACATAGAATATGCTCACCCCGCAGCTCCCCACCTTCCTCCACGCCCCCCCTAGGGACTATGGGAAGGGGAAGTGAGGTGCAATGCCAGGGTTCCCTGCATCCAAGTCACTTTCCCCACCTGGGCTGTACTGTAAGGTGAGCATCAGGAGCTGCCGCTCTCTGCCCTCCCCTTATGCAACCCAAGTGGGGAAAATGACCTGGATACAGGGAGCCTTGATGTTGCCCCTCGCTTCTTCCCCCCTGCACCCCCCAACTTCCTAGGGGTGAATGGAGGAGCAGATTTTGAGATGGGAGCAAGCAGCAATACCAGCCACTCTGTGCATGCAGGTCTGTTTCCCCAGGTGGGTGCGGGGGGAGGGGGGGAGAAGGAGGGGTGCAGGGGTTAGGGGCAAAGAGGGAGTGGGAGCCCACAGGAACCAGGGACAGGCACCCACAGAGGTGAGGGGGTGACATTCAGAGGCTTGTTGTGTGAAAGGGGTCACCAATACAAAAAGTTTGAGAACCACTGCTTTAGACATCTCTGGTCAGAGGCAAAGGGCATGTGGCTTTCATCAGACAGCAGCAATTGTTATTCAGGCTCCAGGGTAAAACAAGAAAAACTAAATCTGAGGAGGAATCTGGGTCATTACTGGGCTTAGTATGAAATCCCAAAGGAAATATCAAAAGCAAATGTTTAATATTCTCCTCTAATTGTGTTTAATCATAATCACTGATCACTTCAAAGCAATCTGAGACTTGGAATTTGCCCCTGAATAAACAGCTGAGCCACCACAAGTCACATCGCTTTATTATCAAGAGTCCCTCTTGTAGCATTAACATTGATTCCTGTGGGTGCTGTGTTCCACTGCATATAGTTTTGTCCTTGTAACTAGAACTTAGACATTGACATTGTACATTAATTGGTGGTTTTCTTTTAGAAACCCTTTTTGTACAAGAATAGGGCTTTCTTGCAAGTCAATGCACAGTGGTGGTTTAAAAAAAGTTTTGGGGGAACCTCCAGTGCCCCAAGAAAAGCGATGACCCATTGTCTACAAAGACTAACTGATACAGCAAAATTTGCTTAGAGACAGATAAACTGTTCTTGGTTTGCCCAGGATTTTAACCTGGTTACCACATTCAAATCAAATGAAAACTTCCACTAATAAAAATAAGATTGCATTGGGAGAAAATTAAGCAGCCTTCATTCATGTTGAAATATTTGTCACCACCCTCTTGAATGCCTGTCTCTGAATTCTCATTACCTAGATAACTTTCCTGTGATGGTGTTAAGAAAGAACTTTGCTTGCAAGAGTAATGTAGTCTAAGAACATAAGAATGGCCATGGTGGGTCATACCAATGGTCCATCTAGCTCAGTATCCTGTCTTCTGACATTGGCTGGTGCCACATGCTTCAGGTGACGTGAACAGAACAGAGTGATTTTAATTGAGAGATCCATCCCTTGTCATCTAGTCTCAGTCTCTAGAAGTCAGAGGTTTAGGGATACCCAGGGCATGGGGTTGCATCCCTGACCATCTTGGCTAATAGCCATTGGTGGACCTACCCTCCATGAATTTAGCTAGTTCTTTTTTGAGCCCTGTTATAATTTTAGCCTTCTCAAGCTCACCTGGCAAAGTCTAGTGGTTAAAGACCAGGACTGGGAACCAGGAGTCTGGTGTTCTGCTCCCCATTCCACTGCAGTGCAACTTGACACCAACTATGTAACCTGTTTTGAGATCTTTGCTGTACAAATGCAGTGTTGTTGGTTCTCAAAAATTCTCCAGTCCTCCATTTTCAAAGAACAACGCCTTTAGATCCATTATCAGCATATACAACCTTAATTTAAGCATGGCTTTACTTCTGAGTACATAACTGCAACCTTAACATACATTAAACAAAATGTATGGAGTTTCCTAAGTTGTTTTTTTTTTTTTTTTTTTAAGAGAAAATGAGAAAGGCTGGACCCACTTATAGAGGGAGCCCTTCTGAGGAGAAGTTCCTTCAGAGATGCAGTTTTTCCTACAAGATTATTGCTCAGTCCCCAATTCAGCAAAGCATTTAAGCAGCATTCTTAAAGTTAAGCCTGGGCTTCAGTGCTTTGCTGAACAGGGATGGACTTAAGCACAAGTTTAAATGCATTTGCTTAATTGGTACCTCACGGCCTGATTCAGCTCACATTAAAGTCAATGTGAAAATCTTTCCATCGACTTCATTGGGTACTGGACCAAGCCCTCAGGGTTTACATGTGACTTGAGTGCTGTGTAGAACAAGTGACTGAAGCTTTGCCACCTTGTTGCAAAGATTTTACACTGGCTAACATGTGCCAGGAATGAAGGACCCTGTCCATTGAATGGGGCAGGGCTTCTTATAGAATCATTTTTTTTCCAACTGAAAAAAAATTAGAGAACAATGTAAATGGAGGGAGTCTGTGCTTTTTAGAGGTTCTAGAGACCCCAATTTCTGTTTATTAGAAAATCCATGAAATCTGACATGAATCATGAAATCTGACAAAGTATAAACGAAGCCTAGGCCAACTGTAATTTGCTTAATGTCCATAAATGTGAATCATTGACTGATGCAGTGTCATAGCTATGTTGGTATTTCCTCACCCACCTTGTCTCTCTAATCTCCATCTCAGTGATTCTGGATAAATGAAAGGCTTTTTGCAATGTAGCAAAAACATAAGCAAAGCATCTGATGCTGCTAGCAAAATTGAAGCATAAAAAACCACCACTGTTTTTACCACTAAAAGTTAAGATGATTTTTTCTGGCTTGCAGTCCAAATATATTTATTCTCCCTATTGCAGTATGTCTTGTTCTTGCCACAAGCCACAATAGTTAAAACTGTTAGGCTGAATTTTCACCATTTGCCAAAACAGAGATAAAATGAAGAGTTTTATGTACTGGGTTTACTAGAAAATGCTTTTAGAAATGCATTGCCTAATACATACAGTGTATAGTAATAGTGATTGTATGGAGTTGTAAATCCCCATACATTAAGCCTGATCCTGCCTCAGGAAAATCCGAATGAATTTTCCCATTAGCTTGAATGGCAGCAGGATCAGGCCTTAAGTTAATAACTGGAGAAAGTTGTCACGCTGGCTGGATTGGGGGGGGGGGGGGAGGGATTTATGATATTGTTTGGCATCAGTTTGTCAAAATCAAAATAATTCATGTGAGGGATGTCATGTCAGGTACTGTTAGAAAGGCTATAATATGCTAAGTAAGATGATAATACTTATGTTCATGTGTTATATGTGTAATGGAAGTTATGGATATATTTGATATATCTGTATTTCAAATTGTGCTGTCTGAGACACAATCGAGAGAGTGGCAGCAGAAGAATAGCCTGCTTAATGGCCCATTGAGAAATCCACAGATGCAAGGGGCCCAAGGGGAAAAGCCAGAGGTATACCTGATGAGTCACCAGGACTTGCTCATGTGACTCTGAACTCCTGTAAAATTGGTTGGTTCCTGTAAAATTCCACAGACAGCATGGCAGGGGCCAGAGGGTATATAAGGCAGAGGCCTGGGAATCCATTTTGTTCTTCAGTTGGGATTCAGCTTCAGCTACCAATCTCTCTCTGGATCAGCTCATCTACAACTGAACTGAAGCTGTGAAACAAAAGGACTGAGACCCATCCAAGTACTGGATGTGTACCAGAGGGACTATACAAGCCTGCAGACGCCACAGTTCTTCTAGAAACCTGATGTATATGGCCTTGCTAATCACTTGTATGTATCTGATTACTTCAATCCTTTAACATTTCTCTTGTTTGTTTCTTTCTTTTTATAATAAGCCTTTAGTTTTAGTTACTAAAGGATTGGCTGGCAGCGTGGTATTTTGGGTAAGATCTAAACTTATATTGATCTGGTACTGTGGCTGATCCTTTGGGGTCAGGAGAAACCTTTTTAGTAAAGAGCATAGAGTTTAAATAACTAGTCTCTTTACTGGATCTAGTGGCTGATTGGGGGCCAGAGACTGACATGCAGTAAAGGAGGCTGTGTATCTGTATTTTGGGCTTCTTGATCACCAGTGTGGGAAATCAGAAGCACTGTTTGTGGCTGGTTGGGAAGTCTGACTTCAGTGTCACCCACCATTGCTAGGAGAATCTGCTCTCCTTTTACAGCCTGCCCTGACCTTGGCATTTTCAGGTGGCTGCCCTACGCACAGACAGGTCACAAGTGTTGAAGGCATTTTATTTATCATAGTTCCTGACCACTAACTATGAAGACTAATGAATGTAGCCACCCTCCCCTCCTCACACACCTGAGTTAGGGAAGTATTATCACTTTCTTACCGAAACAGAGGGTCACATTTTTTAAAATTAACTATTAGTTTTCGGTGCTTCTATTTGAGATCCCAGCCTGAGACACCTATGACCTTGTTTTCAAAGATGAACACCCACAACTCACTGAGTTAACATGTCTCATGGAAATCTCAGCACCTCTAAAAACAAATCAAGCCCTAATGTAAGTGCCTCAAGTTTGACACCCAGTATTTGTGGATGGGGGTGATTTACTCAAGGCTAGAGGAAGCATGTAGTAGTCAGGAACAGAACCCAGCTCATCTGAGTCATAGTACAGTGCTTTAACCACCAAGACCATTCTCTTTTAGAGAGCCTTCCCTCACTATGTCAAACCCCACTGATAAGGAAAACAGGTAGTCAGATACGACTCCTGTCCCATTAGCAAGTCTTAAATTCCATCCAAGACCTACTTTACAGGGAAGCTTCATTCATTCATATTTGAGACTCTCAAATGGCACTTATAAAAATGCAAGTTATTCTGAAATTAAAGGGCCAGATCCTCAGCTGGTGTAACTCAGCATAGCTCTATTGGCATTTGTGCCCAGAATCAGGTTCTTGCCATGCTAGTGACTTCCATGAAGCTATGCCAATTGATGCTACAGTAGAAGCTCAGAGTTATGAGCACCTCGGGAACAGAGGTTGTTTGTAACTCAAATGTTCATAACTCTGAACAAAATGTTATAGTGCTTTCAAAAGTTTACAACTGAATATTGATTTAATACAGCTTTGATTACCCAGATGTAGTTTATTCCTCCTACCCATTCTGAAACTGCTAACCCCAGTATCCTCCAGTCCCAGCTAGGATATTTTATGTTGTGTGACACCAGTCCACTGGGAACTGGACTGAGGCTACCCAGTTCAAACCCCTTGCTGTTTAATGCTTTTATCATCCAGATGAAGGGATTTGGTGGAGGATCCAATTTTTGGGGGGCTGCACGTTGAGAGCCACTGACAAACTACATACTTCAATGGTTCTTAACCTTTTCCATACCAGACTCCGCTCTCATCTGGGCTGTAGCCAAGGCCCCCTCCCAGTTAGCAATAGGGAGAAGGCAGGAAGATTGTGGCCCCCTGACACCTGTTGGGTAGTGACTTGTGACCTCCATGTTGAGAGCTTCTGACCCACTTGAATACATGCTGTATTCTGACTTCATGTCTGACCCATTTCAGCAAGATAATGATATCAAATGAGAGCTGGGTTTCTAATTTTGTTTTTCATCTCTATTCTATCTCCTAATGATCTGTAATAACCAAACAGTGTGTTTGGCTCTGTACATGCCTTAAACAAGATCCCTGCTCCACTGATCTTACAAGCAGGTTCAGAGAAACGTTTTATGCTAGCTATAATTAAAGGGTATTCATCCACAAGGGCTCAATGCTATGAGGCACTGAGCGTTCCACCCCAATCCAGTAAAACATTTAAACACTTGCTTAATTACAAGTATCTGGGTAGCTCCATTAATAATTATTTTATGAGAGCAGCGAGGTATACCCAGCAATGATCAAGGCCCCACTGTGCTAGGCATTATACAGACAAGTAACAAAGAAACTCTGTGCTCCAAAGAGCTAAAACAACATGTCAAATAGAGCAAAACAGATGGATAAAAGAGAGAGCAGGGCTGGTGGAAAGATGAATTAATGCACAGAATGGAGTTTAGCAGAAAACCAAATGTCAGCCTGCCACTGTCACAAGGCTTAGTTTCCTTGTTCCCTTTGGTTTGATCAGGGAGGGTAAGACATGGCCCTATATCTGGCAAAAAAAGGTTAGAAGCAGTGCCACTCACATGAGGCCCAATCCCGCATTTCCTGTGCACATATAACTCCCTTTAAAGTCATAAGACCTTTTGTGTCCAAGGACTGCGCAATCAAGCTCATCACAGTCCCCAAAAGCAAAGCATACAATTGGCTTAAAATAATTCCCTTTTTAAATATTTTCATCTTCTTTAGTTACATAGACCTTTGTTTGCTTAGGACCTCAAGGTGTCCTTTCTGTACACTCATTGGCAACTCTTACTGCTGCCTCAGTGTCAGCTCCCCTCAGTGTATTGGTTTGTGAAGTGTCATAACTCCCTCTGGTCTCTGCCTAGGAGGTTGTGGGATGTCAGCAGCATGCGCACTAACATCAACCTGCTACTGGACTATTTCTCTGAAGATTCCCCATCAGAGACTCGATAGAGTGGGCCTGATGCTGTGCCGTCTTACTCCCATACAGAGAGCAAAATGAGTGAAGTGCTACTGGCTCAGAAGGGTGCTTGGTACTCATTTTGCCCATTAAATCCTTTTCATTTCAGGGACCAGAGGATCCAGGAGTTAGGAGGAGTGAGGACACACAGCGTTGTATGGGAGGAGAATGTGTGCCCATTTGTATGGCTCTGTCTCCCTTCCTCTCATAGCAAGGTTTCTGCAGAGCCTGTGCCATCCTTGGCAGGTATCCATTTCAGTAGCAGCTGTGAAGGGGACCCAAGGAATTAATACAGCTCCATACTGATATATTCAGCATGGAGATCCTGTGGATCAGCAGAGGACAGATCTGTGGGGAACAGCTGGTCCCATGCACTCCTATTTATGTCACCATGTTCCATAGCTATCTCTACAAGGGCGATCCACACAGGCAGGGTTCAGAGGGTATTAACAAAGAAAGTGATGGCGCTGCAGAAGCAGAACTCTCCTTTCCATATGGACACAGGGAAATCCAGATTCAGGTAGGGATGAACATCCCCTGACTAAGAGGCTCAAAATGTGGGTCAAGATCTCAGTTTTGTGTCTGTGTGGTCCAGACCAAACTTCTAACAGAGCAAATAGGTAGTCCACATTATCCTATTTATTCTGTACCCTTTTCTTGCCATCTATACAAGAAACCCTAATGAAAGAATGGTTTGATTAGTTTCAACTGAGTCACGACTTTATCATCATCAAGTAATATGTGCTTGGATAGTCTGTTTCTGATCTTCTTTAGGGATCATCCCTAACCTGGGATGCCTGAAATGTAGACCTTTCACTCAAGTACCTTCAGCTGCTTCCACAAAACCAAAGCTAAAGCCACAGTTGCAATGTCTTTGTCCATACCATAACATCTCTACCCTTGGTATTAAAAGAAAGCTCTAAAGACTACTGCTCTCCAGAAGGACTATGGGACTAAGAGCGAACACTTTGGTCTCTGTCCCTTGGACCAGTCTGAATAAGACATGTGAGGTGTGACTCACCACAGTGAAGGATCTTATAATTTTCTCCTTTATATTTGGCCTTATGGTGAGCTCTCATTTGCACATGGAACCAGATAAGAACTGGGTCTGATGTGTTTCCAGAAATGTGCATTATGGTAGCATCTGACTATAAAACAAAACCCGCCAGCCAAAGTCCATAAAATAAGCTGGTTTCTTACCATGATAGGAGACATGTATCTTTTTATTCTTTTGGAATTGCCCTGACACCTATACTGCAGGTAATTCTTTTGGACCAATCATTAATATTTATTAAAAAAAAATCTATTTCTCAGTATGCTTTATCCAATGTACCAGCATATACAAAATAAAAGGTTTCTTATGTTTATTCTGCTTCAGTGTCTCAAATTTGCATAGAACATGAACATTCTGAATATGAACATCTTCTCTGTCTAAAGGCTATGAGTCATCATAGTTTTGAAAGACACAAAACTAAGGGTAATCAATCATACCTGTTATGAGAGACACCGCATGCAGTAGGTCAGAATCTGGATAATTACATTCTACCTACCTAAGATACTTTCCATAGTTTCATGAATGCAACAGGGCTACACTCACCACACTGGCCCCTCCTGCCAGTTGTCTTGGGGATTAGCTCTGCAGGTCAGTAGTCCTCTCCTGCTGGTTCCTTTTCTGCCATCACCTCTGCTCTGAGGCACATCACCCAAAGGACTGCAGCATCCTTTTCATGACACAGCCCTCCAGCCATATCACAATCTGAGCTGCCAGCCCCTTCCAGGGGCAAGTGCTGCAGCTCAAGTGTTCCACTACTTCCCCAGTGGCAACTGGGATGGGGGACACCCAGGCCCACCCACTACTCCAGGTCCCAGCCCAGGGACCCTGTAGATGACAGCCACATGCTACATCCCCTCCAACTCCTCAGTACATTTCCCTGGGCCCCTTCCCCACAGCCCCAGCATCTTCTTCACCCTGGCCTCAGCCTGCCAATCCCAGCCAGCCAGCCAGCCACTCACTCTAGCTCCCCAGTCCTCCCCTGCTAACAGCACTGCTCTATCTAGGGTGCCACCTTCACTCACCTGCCAGGCACCCAGTCCTCCCTCCTTGAGCTCCAGGAGTCACTAACTGTGTGCTGTCCTGCAGCTCTTCTTATATGGGCCTGCGTGGTCCTGATTGGCTGCTCCTCTCAGTTCTTCCCTAATTGGCTGCCTCTTGCACAGACTCTAGAGCTCTATTAAACTCCTAGAGGCTAGTATAGGGCCAACCCCTTATCACAATACAGCTCAGGTGATTGAGACTGGTCATTGGAAGATAGGATGCTGTTCAACAAAGTTGCCAGTTCAAAGCCATGCCAAGTCATTGGTGTCTGAAAATTGCTACCATCTGATGACTGATCAGTCTGAGACACATCTGTGATTTCAGATTTGTTCTCTAGTGGACATCAGAGTCACTGCTACAGTTAACAACCTTTGCAGTAGTCTCAATAGATATTTCTGTTCAACCTTTCACTAATCTTCTCACATCTATAGCTGCATTTGGTCCATCCAGGTGCTATTTGGAACTACTATCCTGCAAAAACTTAGGTGATTAGAGATTGTGGCACCTAGAAGGTCATATACTGTGGTAATGTGTGAGTTAGCTTAGTTCCAGTTTTGAGTTGAGGCATGCTGGTGAGGAAGCTTGTATTGCTTCTACCCATGTTGTACCTGTTCTAGGATTATATAGAGATTATCAATCTCCAAGGCTAAAGTTTTTATTAGCAGTAAATATTTAAAGGAAAAGATCCAAAGTTAAACCTGCAAAATATGAACATGCACATACCAATGGGAAACTGGCAGAAAACAAAGACACTGGAGTACAACACTATAATATTAGTAGAACCCATAGAGAGCACTTCTGCAGCAGTGCTATGAAGTCAAAATTTCATAGAAACAGAATAGACACACTCACTCTATTACTTTAGTGCTTATATAAAACAAACCCTCTTACCGTAAAGAAATTGATATATCATTCTGCATTTTAAAGAGTAGAAGATTGATTGCTTTTATGCAGAGAGCAAATAGGGTCTGTTATAGGTACTGTAGTTCTGCCGTGCTGTCATAATTGTTTTTCTCTGGTACGTGCTGTAAATTACAGAAAGTATATGGAAAAAATCTCTTCCTGGTTTTGTTAATGTATAATCTTTATAGATAAGGCATTGCTTTTGGTTTATCCTGTTCTGTTCCTAATTTACTAAGAGCAATGTACAGGGCTTGGTATTACACAGAGCTTGTGCAACTCCAAGGAATTGCCATTAACAGGAAGGTGGCCTGCTGCTGTAAAGTGCTGCATGTACAATTGGGTTTGATCATTTCAAATTGCAGTTAATCATATATAAAGCTGGGGGGGGGGGGGGGGGGAAGCTGTGGAAACAGCCTGGAGAATGTTATTTTAAAAATGCAGATATTGAACAATGTAAGGCCCAAAATAAAAACCAAGCTGCTGCACATATTGGTTTATATCTTGCAACAAGAAGTTCTTATCTCTGTGTTAGTGCACAAGCAATGGACTATTTTTAAGATGCATGCGCTAGACATTCAGGGCCTGGTTATCTCTTCCGCCTCAGTCCTCTTACACTATACAAGCAGAGGAAACTATCACTACCATCTGCAGCATATGAAACTGACGTTTAAAAGAACTGAGCGCCCGAAACCGTAAATTGCACAAAATTGGATGTGATGCACTAGGCCTAATTCTGTACTGGGTTTATACCCCATGAAGTCAGTAGGGTTGCACTTGACAAAATAGCACTCCAATTCTGTAATATTTGGGCATTAAAACAGCTGCTAGATCCCAGCACAAAGGTGGCTGCATGTAATTGATAGTCAGAGTGATTCCTATGTATTCTTTATATATCTCACATGGATACACATGAATATTTAGATCATGGCAACGTGGAGTGTGACTCTACGCCGCACTAGCTTGCCACACTGTCCATGTGGACTCTGGTGATGCATACTAACAGTTCCTTAGGGCTTGTCTTCACTTACCTCCGAGATTCGGCGGCAGTCAACTGGAGTTATGCAAGCTACACAAAAAGCTTGCATAACTTCTGTCGACTTCTCTGCTTCTGTTCTGCACGCAGTCTTCACTGCACTGCGCCGATGGGAACCGCATTCTCATCGACGCAGCGCTATGCCACTTGAGAAGGTGGTCTTAATATGTCGATTTCTGGATCGACTGAGCGGGTCTTCACTGACCGCTCAGTAGATCCAGAGAAGTCGATCTGACGGCAGCGAATTTGCCGCCGTCAGTGAAGACATAGCCTTAGTGTGCTCTTATCTACTCCCATTTCGAAGTAAGGTAGATCAAAGTGAAGAGGATCCACATGGACAGTTAGGTTACGTCGACACTTGCAGCTGAGGATGTGATTCGTAGCTTGAGTACATATAGTTGCCTAGCTTTCATGGAGCTCCCCCAGTTGTATTGAACTTTTTTCCTTTTTAATGCCTCCCTAAGCCTAACACGGCCTCCAGGTGTAACAAGTTATGGCTAATAGAGCTCTCAGGCTCCAATAAACCCCTTGTCATCTTGTGTGGGAGTTTGTACACTCCATCGCCTACCTATACATTTTAAAGGTACTACAGCATTTAAAAGCACTGATAGATCAGTGCTATTAGCCTTTTCCATCTCAAACATCTGTGATGCTACATGCATGATCAAAGAGTGCAAATATTTAAAGGACTATCTTTATGTTCCTTTGCAAAAGCTACCTCATTGAAGGTATTACAGTGCCAGGCATTTACATCCACCAACTGTGTAACATGTTTAATGAAACTTCAAACCAGACACAATATAAGCATTTATTTAGGAGTCATTATTAAGAAAAATAAGCTTCATTGTGAGACACACAAAATGGTTTCTTATTTAACTTGAAATACATGAAAAGCAATGACCAGCCAGTGATACTTGAGATGATTGTGTGCTATTTCCCCTTTCCCTGTTAGCTGCCAACATGTTCAGATGGGGTTGGCTGCGATGAGATGTGATATGAACTTAAATTGTTTCTTTTGTTGGAAAATGTTAATGTTCCTCAATAACTATCTGTTGTACTTTTTATCTGTATTTTTTCTTGATTGTTTAATTTCTTGAAATCTATTCAGCACTTATTTAACAAAGTAATAGGTACCTTTAAATATCTAAAATAGACAGAATATCTATTTGCTTGCATAGTACATGGATGTGAAAGAGAATATTCTGATTCATAAGCTAAAGGGAATGGGAAAACATAAAGGCTTTAACAATAATCTTTTGCAGTATCCTATTTCTTAGGGCTTTGTTTTTCCAAATGTGAAAAAAGAAGTCGCTTTAGCAACAATTGTTGAAGTTTTACCTACAGACAATGGTTATTGGGAAACTATGGCCTGAATTTGCAGCGAGATGGACTTAATTTTGTACATCATTTCCATCTTTGCCTACTGTGACCCTATATCTATATGTTAAAAAAAAGTTCATGAAATTTGTTCATTTGTGAAAGTTATCTCCTTCAGAGCGGAGCCCATTTGAACTAGAGTAAAGTACGTCTCTTCGTCTTCAGGGGGATGGGAATTAACACAAACCCTTACATTGTAATAGTCAGATGAAGATTCATTGCCATAAATATGACCCATAAACCTGGACTGGGTTTCAATTACGTATATCGAGTCTTCTCTGTCAGTTTCATCATTAAAGCCCAGGGAACCAATGATCACATTTTCATAGAGTCTCTTACAGAAGTTATTTGTTTGCTGAGCTCTCTTCAATAAAGGGCATGCTGCATACTAGTGCTTGATCTGCAGTGTCTTGCCCTGAGATGATACATGTAAGATTCATATTTGTTAACATGGATGGTTCCTTGTTATCATGGATGCCTTTTTTTTTTTTTTTTCTTTTCAATATGACATACACTCAGTGAGCTTGAGTTGACTGTGGAGAAACATCTTCCACACCAGCAGTCCCATGTCACCAAACAATAAGATTAACAGGATGCTAACACCTATGAAGACTCCTGTAAAGCTTGTTTCACAGGCTTTATATTGTGTTGCAATACTTGTATTCCCACAGTTAGCTACCGTGACTACCAGTTGCTTTGCTTTAGATTTAACAGTTCACATTTGCAATCTAGTGTTACATTTTCTAAAGTTTTGTGCAGGAGTGAAAGTGGGAGCTTTGCAAGGTTATTATTTTCAAGGTAAAGGCTTTTAAGATCCTTGACATCACAAAATAAACGATCTGGTAATACTTATATCTTATTGTGGGAGAGATCTAAGACTAGAAGTATAGGTGTTTGAGTACTTGCATAGTTTATCGCCTCAGTGTTACAGCTGTTAAGATACAAACCTGTTACATGGGAAGCAATATTCTTCCAAATGACTGTGTTTTCACATTCAATACATATGACACATGATGTTTCTTTTATTTTTTGTTTGCAGTTCACATGTTTTGCAGACAGAACAGAAAGGAGCAGGTAGCGTAGCAGGAAACACAAAAGCAAGAAATCTGAATGACCTGCCATCATGAGCCTGTGGAAAACAGCAGAATATAAGAATTACATTATATATGCCTTTCCATATCTTAAATATTTTTGTAGCAGGAATGCTGGTCAAAGTAATACTTTGAAATCTTTTGTGCACCACATGGGTCCCAGTTCCACACTTCTCTCTGAGTGTGGTCCTAATCCTGCCTTCGAGTCTGCTAGGTGGACCATTACACTCATGCAGATTCCCATTCCCAATATGGGGTGAAATAGCTTTATGCACAAGGGACAAACTCGGCACCAGTTAAGTCTCACTTATGCCCCTTTTAGACCACGTGCTGGCCCTCTGAGCAAGGGTGTATTTTACTTTTCAAGTGGAATGATCCTCTATTATTAGGGTGACCCAGATAGCAGATGTGAAAAATCGGGACAGGGGTTTGGGGGTAATAGGCGCCTATATAATAAAAATCCCCGAATATCGGGACTGTCCCTATAAAATTGGAACATGTGGTCATCCTATCTATTTTTAAAAAAATAGATAAACACTTCATGTAGTTGGATTCTTGTTTTTCTACCTTGATTTTTGTAGGTTTGAAATGCTGGCATGATAACTCTGAACCCAGAAGGAACCAGGAAGGAAAGTAGGCCCAGATCCTCAAAAGGTATTTAGGTACCTAATTCCCAATCATTGAAATGGGAGTTAAGTGCCTAAATACCTTTGAGAATCTTTCCGATATCCTTTGAACCAAACAGGGATCCTCCACGATATGGAAAACAATTTATTTTTAAAGTATTGTGAAATTTGTTAAATACATTATTCAGCACAGCAACAGTGACTCAACAGTGTTCTCATAATGGAGGGAAAACTCCCATTGGCTTGGCTATTAGTTGTTTTGACTGATAGATTTTGGTTCCTCAAAAGCAGTTTTGCTTGGTGATGAGATCAGGGTGCATTTTACATCTACTAAAACCCTCCAATAATTCAGTGCTATAAATGGCTTTAGCCATGTTTTTAAAAAGCCACATTAGAAAAGCATTAGCCATTTAAATGGCTAGGTTAAACAGGACACCACTGAGAGTAATTTGACCCTCCCCATCAGCTAAAACTCACATGGAACCTGTGAGCTAGGGGAAGGGTCCAAGGTAAAACCAGTTCTATTAAATGCAGAATAATTTTGAATGAAGACGCTAATAATGAGCCAAATTCTTCCCCTTCCCCTCTGTTGGCATAGGCAGCCCTGGATGTGGTGAAAATGATGCAGCACTATTGTGTAAGGTGGGAGGAAAGCAGGTGGGCAACAGTCTTGGAGCTTGCACAGGGTGGCTACACCACAGTTCGTTGCTCCATATGGGCAATCTGAATCTCACCGTGCAATGGTTTTTGGGGCAGAGTACGCTGATGTAGGAATACGGCTGTGGACAGTGCATCTACCAGCATTTTCTACCCATGCAGAGGGAGCTCAGCATTGCAGTCCAGAGGATGCAATAGGCCCTATGGGCAATACTAGCTGCTGCTCTGAGGGCCCAGGGGAGTATTCCTTCACTCCTGACTTGGTGTGGGGCTGTCTTGCACACACGGCTGTGTGCTGGAGACAGGATTTGATCCAAAGGACTGAATGTATACTAGTGCATTTGACTCAGATTTAAAAATACATGCATTATTAATAAATAAATACAACTAAGCCAAACTGTAACCCAGTGCTTCTGAAATATTCAGCAGACCTGTTGGCCACCTCTGCAATCCATGAGCTCTCAAGTTGTCCAGGGGCATGCCTCCTCCCCAGCATAAGTCAGAACAACCTAAATGTCAACATATGTCCAGCTGCATTGGCCACCTCCTAGCTGAAAAATACTGAAACACAACACACTGTAGCCAAGCTTCCTCAGACACGCCTTCCCTTTCCATTGCCCTAAATCCTCTTATTGTTCTGTGCTGGCTGGAGAAAGATTTACACTGAGGAGTTTCAGAGGGCCATTTCCATCTGGCATTTCCACAGTGGCATAAAGAGGCTGTAGGGCAACCAAGAATCCAGCCTTTTTCCTCTAGGCTAAAAAGATTTTGCTCAACAGCCATGAGAATGTAAAGGTGATCTGTGGCTGTCGGAGGCAGACCTTCTGGAGTTAAAGCAAAGTCTGTACCTTTCCCATCCCTTGGTTCATAACAAAATGCATATGCATGCAAATCAGGCCGTAATTATTGCATATATTGCTCCATTGCTCTTTATCACAAAAGCTTTTTTGTGACCTTACATATTCTCAAATTAATCCATGAAACTGACTATTACAGAAGTAAGTGTGTTGCTGGAATTTTTAATGCTTTTTTAAAGTGAAATAAAATTAAAACCTAAACTGATCATCATAAAGTGTATTGATAGCTATTTGGAGAACTGACTAGATTCAATGTGTAAGATGAAGGAAGTCTTACCTTATGTCTAAAATGAAAAAAGTTTGCCATCTAATATTCAGTCAGGCTTTCCAAGTATTCAGCTCAGCACATTATGGACAGGAACGAATTAGTTTTAGTTGCTAATAGACTGTGACTTTCTATTTTTTATGGTGGCTAAGCATCCTTTAAATATTAAGCAAAAAAAATCTGGTTGGACCATATGTTTTACATCACTACTTTTTCTGCAGTTGAGTATAACAAATGCAAAAGCACCTGTTCTTCTTAGATATTTTCTCAGATAAGAAGATCCCTATGTGACTAAAAGTTAATACATATTCACAGTTTTAATCCTACTGATTGGATTAAAAATGCTTTACTGTATATAGGTTTTAATTAAAAATTACATTACGTGAATGAGAGTATTTTAAAAGAAAAAATTCCCATATTAAAAATCATACAAAACTATTCATAATAACAGCACTAAATATAGACAGACAATGTGGGTGAGGTAATATCTTTTATTGGACCAACTTTTCTTGTTTTTCTTGGACCAACAGAATTTGGTCCAATAAAAGATATTACCTCCCCCCCTTATCTCTCTAATATCCTGAGACCAACACAACTACAACAACACTGCAAACAACACTAAATATAGTCAAACTGTAACATAAAACAACAACAATAAAGATAAATAATGCTAAAGGGAATTCCTGCTCCATAAAGTGGGCAATGTTGTGGAGAGATTTGGTTTCTTCACGTTTGAGAGTTTATATAATATTGAGCATATTATTTACAAAGCTGCTTATATATATATATATATATATATATATATATATATATATATATATATATATATATATATATATATAGGAGAGTATAGTAAGCTCAGTACTGCCATTTTTACTGTTGATTGCTCTAGGAACTTTGCTTGAGTAAGGACTGCAGAATCAGGACAAAGTGTCTCACAGATAAATACCAAATTATTTTTAAGGACTATTTAAGAAATTATGTGGGTAGGTTCTGGCAGTAGCCACAGACCTGAATAAGGGTTTGCACATGTAAGTGTCACACTCAAAGGGTTGCACAATCTAGCCAGAACTGATTAGCCCTCAGAGTAGTATAATCAATTGTAAAACATCCTTTAAAAATAAAATAATCTGTTTTGGAGTTTTGTGAGTGCATCTGGTTCAGAGAGCTCTGTTATTCTGCAGTTGCCTAATGTGGTATGTAAAGGTCCCCTCTTCTGGGTGGGGCCGGAGGTCCTCCCTCGCTGTCAGTCTCCGAGGGAGGCCATATCTCCCGGTGCCTGCACCCCGTGGGCAGTCCTAACGAAAAGGGACCAGTCTCTTGCCCTTAGTAGGGCAAGCCCCGGTTCCAGCACGCGCCCTAGGTAGGGCACGCCAAGCAAACAGGGAAGCAGTTTCTAGCCCTCAGTAGGGTGAGCCAGCAGTTCAAAGCCCCGGCCCTTAGGCAGGGCAGCAAAGCCAACAGGAGCAGTCTCTAGCCCTCTGTAGGGCGAGTGAGCAGTTCTGAGCCCCCAGCCCTTAGAAAGGGCGGGGCAGGCAGAAAGGAAGCAGTCTCTAGCCTGCCGTAGGGCAAGGACAGGTCCAAAGCCTGGTCCCTAGGAAGGGTGGGCCGGCAGCAGGGAAACCATCTCTAGCCCTTAGCAGAGCGGGGAGATAGTCCAAAGCCCGGCCCTCAGGCAGAGCAAGTAGGCAGTGGGGAAAATAGTATCTAGACCCCAAAGGGGCGAGCAAGCAGTCCCAAAGCCCTGGCCCTTAGGCAGCGTGGGGCAGGCAGTGGGGAACCAGTCTCTAGCTCTCAGCAGGGCGATGACCCCTAGGCCGGAGTAGGAAGGGAGAAAGGGGACACAGGCCCACTTGACTCCACTGCATCCCAGCCCAGGGCCCTGGTAGTGACGGGATGTCCCATCAGCAGGGCTCCACCTGAAACGTGCTGACTTTGTGCGAGCACAAGCCAGATGGTAGTCGGCTACCCCTGGGCTACTTTGTCCCACCCTCTCCCTAGAGTATCTGGTCCCTCAAGTCGCTCCCCGAGTTCCAGAATCCCTCGGCCTCGTCACTCAACGGCAGGTCTGGGAACTCTTTAGAGTTGTCCGTGAAGGGCAGCTTCTCTAGGTTGCAAGATCCAGGGGTCACCTCTGGCTCGCCGGGCTCAGGTATCTCCTCCAGATCCTCAGGGCTCCCGGCAGAGGGCAGCTCCAGCAGCCTTTCCTCCGGGTAACGGTCAGGTGCAGGTTCAGGCCCTGGCACCAAGGGAGAGATGTCCTTCTCCCTCAGCTGCCTTCTCCCTACTGAGTGGGAAGGCCCGCCTTTTATACCTCCTGCCCTGCCTATCTACTTCTGTTCAGGTGTTGCTGGACTCTCGGGCTCTGCCCCCCAAAGGGCGTTTGGCTCTCCCTCGCTGTCAATCTCTGAGGGATGCACATCTCGCAGCTACATGGTGACATCGGTTACTGGAAGCATTATGGCTGTGTCCCCTAAGAGTACATCTCAGTATATATGAACTCTCTTTCAGAAGTGGTGGCTTGCTCTATGGCTTAAAGGTGAACTGCAAATTGCTTTTCCATCACCTGTAGCAAAATATGCAAACTGTTCTCTACAGTCAGGCTAAGAGGAACATTCATCCCATTATTCATTTCTTCTTTACAAGTCCTACACCATGCAACTCAACCCATCAGGACAAGTGTCTTACCTATTAGAAAAGTGATCCTCCAGTGTTTTCTTTTTCTACCTTTCACAGTCATTATTTAGTAGGTGTCACTGCTTTGTTTCTATGCCCTCTGTCTTCCCTCTCTTCTTCTTCTTTTTGTGCTTAATACGCCTATATATGTGCCTCCTCCTAGGGTACTTCCCTATGCAAAGATTGTATCAAGCCTTGCACACCTTTCCTGGTGTTAACAGAAGTTCCTTATTAAATATTTAGATAACAAATGTACATGGTCATGGTGCTGTATTGAGTTCGTTCATTTTTGGTAGGAAGGAGATAAGGAGTGTGGTCAAATATGGCTAAAATGATATCAGCAGCCATATGCAACTGTATATGCCAAGACTATTTCTGATTTGAAGTTATGCTGTACATTTCAATGGGTGTCAGTGAAAACATCACTGACTAAGAAAAGTCACCAGGACACCAGGGCTGCTCATTATCAAAACAGTATATGTGGTACTGGCATGGCACCCATCAAAGTAAAAACCCACACAGCTCACTGAAAGTTTGTGGGTAAGTCCCTGCTGTATTATTTAATCCACCACATGAATGGGATAAAGCAAAGAAGTAAAAAACGTGCAGTAAACTGACATTCAATGTCTTTAATAGTTAGCAATGTTGCATGGCAAATGGCTGATGTGCGTTCATAGAGTGGTAATATATTCTCGTCTTACAGGCCTCCTGATTAAGGGAAATGGTGTTTGCTACAGGAATATGTCATCTTCTATCTCTGAGTACATATTATCCACAGAAATAAGTAGGGATGGGTGAACCAATTTAACTAAAACAACGCCTGATTGCTCCATGTCTTGAAGTGAATCTAAACTTGTTTGGTCAAAGATGATTAACTTGGTTGCTCTCTGTTGCACACTAAACTAACTCCTGGATTTCCATAAGGCCAAGAATGCTGCCCTACACTCCTTAGCCCCTACCAACTCTCCTTGCTCACAAAGCCCTTTTCTCTTCTCATAATCTTGTTAGGAAGCAAATGCCGCTCTGGATGCCTCAACCACTTCTTTCCCTTTTTTCCAGTTAGCTCAGATCAGTCTTTTCCAGACTTGCTGGTCAATCACTCACTCCATATCCACTCTTCCCTCCTGTACACAGTCTATCACTATTTTCTTGGTCTTCTTGTTCTCTGCACACAATCTCTAGTGGAAAATGCTTCCCTTAACAGTATTTCCTCCATCCATCTTTTGTACACGCTCATACCATCTCAGCATTCTCTTTTGCAACCTTTTTTCTAATACCACAGACCTTGGTCTCACTCCTGATGACATCAATCAGCATGTGGTCCAGTAATGTCACCCCTCAAACTTCTCATTTCAATGGCTTCAAGTCTTCTCAAGTTCCTCTCTTTGATTGCCCATGTCTCTTATCCATATAGAAGAGCTGGTCTCAATATGGTTTTGTATAGTTGTCCCTCAAGTAGTCTGGGCATTCATTTATCATAAATCATAACACTTACCTTGTGCCATACATCCCCCTGCTTTCAGCAGTCTTGGTTGGAGTTCTCTGATTTCTCTATTTGTGGCTAAACAGCCCTTAAGACACTTAAACACAGGAACCTGATTTCGGCACTGGCCCTCAATGTCGATATCCATCTGTTTTGGTTCTGCATAACTCTCCCACATAGATTCACAGATTCCAAGGCCAAGAAGGGACCACTGTGATCATCTAGTCTGGCCTCCTGTATAACACAGGCCGTAGAACTTTCCCACAATAATTCCTAGAGCATATCTTTTAGAAAAAACATCCAATCTTGTTTTAAAACTGGTCTGTGATGGAGAATCCACCATGAACATTGGTGAATTGTTCCAATGGTTAATGGACTTCAGTCTTTACTTATTTTGAGGCCATATATAGTTCCCTGTTCTAGGCATCAAGTGCCTGGACCAAATCTTCCTCAATATCAGCTTTTCATACCATATCATCTGCATAGAACAACTTCATACCACCTTCCATTTTGATTTGATTATTTATGAAGTATCTATCAAAATTATGAATAGTAATGGACTAAGCAATGATCTCTACTGGAGCCCAGTCATCACCTCCATTTCACTGAAAGTTGTCCATTCTCTTGTCATGGAACCATCACATAAACCCATGATCATCTAGATAAGATCCTTCAGTACCCCACAGAAACATAGCAGAGGCACCAGCAGTCACCGAGGAACTTTGTCAGATGCTTTCTCCAAATTGAGGAAAGTTCAACAGTGCTCAACATTTCTCTCCAACTTCTTTTCCACCAACTGTCTAGTGATTAACATATCATCTGTTGCCCCTTTTCCTTTTCTAAAACCAAACTGCTCCTTTCCTAAAATGCGCTCTACTAGTCACTGAATGCAACAATCTATGATTCTTTCCAACAGTTTCATGCAGTGGGACAGCAACTTAAGTTCTCAGCACTTTGAGTAGTCGCGTACATCACCTTCTAATTTGTATATCAATACGAGCATTGACTTTCTCCATTCTTTTGGGATTTCCCTCTCTTTCTAAACTGTGGGCAGGACTCCCATGATCCAGAACACACCAACCTCTCTCAAGGTTTTGATCATTCCCACCATGGCTTTGTCTGGACCTGCTGCTTTTCCAAAGGTAATCTTCAGCCAGGGCAGCCTCGATGTCTGCCTCTGACAGGTCATCAACATCTGTAATTATTGGTTCACATGAGGGTAGTGTATCAGATAAAAGGTACTCATCATTAAGTAGATCTCCAGAGTATTCTCCCCATCGGTTACCTACCGAGTCTCCTGTCACAAACACTGTACCCCCTGCATCCTTTCCAAATGGTGTGTTCCGTCTGTCTTCCTTTCGTTTCTTTTCTGCACAATTGAATACATTTTCTTTTTAGCAAGTTGAGAGCAGTTTTTCAACTCATTATACAGCTCATCTAAAGCTAGATTTCTCACTTCTGACTGCTTGCAGTGCTGCTGATGTGGAGGCTCTGTAGGTGGCAACTGCTTCTTCAAAAGGATTATTTTCCATCACCTCTTTGGCTTCTCTTATTTCGTACTCCTTTTTGCACCTCTTTGTTCCACCGCCATTTTTCATGAGCTCATGGTCTACCCAGCCGGAAGCCTCAGTGCTGGCCTACAAGTACTGCAGAATTAGCCATAGACAGTGGAAAAAGTTAATTCAGTGACGGCACAGCACGCGGTCCCCTTTGTGAAGCTGACTCTTTCTTCTGTAGCCATTTCCTGGGGGAAGATAGGGAAAGAGGGCTGCCTGACCTCCCTACCAAGAGGACAATCTGGTGGGAAGGGAAGAGGACCGGGCTGTTATTTTGCATCCTGAAGGAGGGAAGGAACCTGTTGACTGTTTGGTGAGATGGAGAGGAGGGGTGCTGTGAGGTAGGAGTGCTGGGAAACGGTTGGGAATGGAGTTCTGGAACGAGAGACTCAAAGGACTGCCAGAGGGCTGTGGAGAGGCACGGTGGCTCTCAAGGAAATTACTAGAAGGGCCAGTTCACTGATCACTTGGAAAATAAAATCCTATACTCTTGATACTTAGCAGTATGGGAACATTGAGGGACACATTTTCAACCACAGCCATGATGATTGCACCCACCAAAATGCGCATGAACCTGTTGTGCTCACAAACTCTTGCATTTAGACTCGACAAGCAGAACTTCCTCCACTTCCAGCTACATGTTCATCCAAACACAGGCATTTTATGTAGGTATGTGAGGGATTTAGATCTATCTGAAATGATTTGTGAAGGCTGTATACTAATCAGGTTATTGTGGTGTTTGCTGAATGCATATATTGAATTAATTCAGCAGCAGCATTGTCAGGAAAGGCAACCCAGCAGGGGAGTTAAATCCTGATATTTCCCTCTCTGTGAACACTTGAAGGACAATGCAGACCAATTAACTCTGAACCCCTAGCTTTTCCTCACTCCTCATTGGATGGACTTGGCTCCTGTAGAGAGGGAAGAATCAAAAAGCTTCAGAAGGGTTTAAAGAGTGAGTCTTTTGAGGAGGTCAGATGGTTAAGGGGGAAACTCAGGCAGAGACTGGTGGGGAGCAGTCTTACACTCACAACCTGAAGTCAGGGGCAAGATAGGTCTACCTAAGCCTTTAGATAAGATGGATATGTGTATAGGCTGTTTATTGTTTTAAAAATTCTTTTTCTCTTATGCTATGCTGTGTTGTGGCTGTTTAGATTAAACAATACTTTGTTTTAAGAAGGCTGCTTGGGATCATTGTATTCACCCCAACACCTGAAGGGAAGAACCACAGATACTGAACTTAGTCAGATCCACTGAGTGAAGATCATTGGAACACAAGGAACTGTAGCCCAGAGCCCGGTCCAAGAGTAAGAGGATCATGGGATTCATAGGCGTGTGCAGCACATTTCATTAGGGTGTGCACCCAGGGAATTTTCATGACATTTTCAGGGGTGTCAATTTCAGCCCCGGCTGCAAAATCTGGCACCTCCTTCAATTTCTGCTGCAGTCTCAGTTTCACATTTCAATTTCCCATTGTCTCTTACTCACGAAAGATCGCCCTGATCCTTCAATTTCGGCCACAGCTTGCCAATTTCACTTTAGAATTTCCCGATGCCTCTTCCCTGCCGCCGAAAAGTCACGCTGATCCATGGATTTCGGCGGCGGCTATGTGTATCTTCCGATATGCCACCTCTGCATTAGGCATACCCAGCACACCTCGTGCGCACGCCTATGATGGAATTTCACCCTAGAGAGGTGAGAGCTTGAGGCCTAAGATCTGAAGGAAGTGCACTCAGAGACCGGAAAAGCAGCCAGAGGTGCAGCTAGCCCTGAACTGTGACAAATTGCAATAAGTACGCATGCAGTTTTGTGGGTGGTCCTTAATCAATAAAATAGCCATAATCATAACAACAATAACTTTTTGAGTGACAACAGCAGATGGGCCCAGCTACACCACTTGGATCCAGATCTTGCTTTTAAAGCCCTTAAAGTTCGCATCCAAATTTTGGTTCAGCCCACTATAAAGAAAAATATCATGAATTATGGATCCAAATCAGGGTTCAGGTTCAAACTGGCTGTTCAGATCAGGAGGCTAGTTTTGGACCCATCTCTAATGATGGCAGCAACATTGCTTGGTGTGACTGAAAAGAACTCCACAGGTTGCCATCAGGATTGTGCAGACACTAGGTTTACCCAACAAACTAATTACTCTCTTTTGTCTCCCAGTGCCAAGGCTGTCTTTTATGGTGATGCTATCTAGAACAAAATATAAGAAGCAGGTCATCCGCAGTTATGTCTTTCAGCCTTCTTAGTACTGATCTCTTCCTCCCTCTAGCCCCCCGTTCTCCTCTGTAGTCACTTATAGAGAATTTACTCATCATTTTTGTAAGACTACAAAATGGGTACTTTATTGTTTTTAGTGTACACATAGCAAGTCAGATCCCTTGAGATCATGCCCTTGTTGATAGTATATTCTTCACTTTTTTTTTTTTATTCAATGAGTCACTCCATGTCCCTTCACGGGTACTCTCTGTACCTGTGATGAAATAATGAATGTCCCCTGAGGCACAGAAGGATGCACACATAATAAACTTCTGTATAATTAATGCTGTCTGTACAAGTTGCTGTTTATATTTCAGGTCTTGAGCACATTGTGTCTCTTGTGCTGTGCTCTCTGTGACCAGTGTGTTTTTCCTAAATCCCCTCTACTTCAGTAAATGCTACTTGATGCACTTCCTCACGACTGTACAGAAGCGTGGCCTCTTTGTTTTCATACATGAGAACACACAGATACTGAGATCACATCATTCAGAGTTGCCCACTCCCATAAGTCCATCTATTTTACCCCACACCCTATCTGACTTTTAAAAGGCATTTATTTAGTTTAGCATTTTGTTATTAAGCTTTCTGTTGAGTAACAAGTTTTTATAAACTTTCTCTTTCTCTCATTCAGTTTATCTTGGTGTCTTTTTCTCTTCCTTCCGTTTCTGTTTTTCCCCCTAAAATTTACTTACCTGCAGTGAAATTTCTCCTATATTTCCATCCAGCTCATTTCTTCCCTTTCCTTTTTGTGTACGTGTCGTTCTTGCAGTCTCTCTCCTTCCATTTCTCAGGGAAAGCTGGTGAGAGGCTATGACCTAGGCTTTCCTTGGTCTTGTCTCCAACCAGCCAGAGACAGCTCAGTTCCAACCAGCCATTGAGCTGAGTGGCAGAGGATAGGAAGATTCAGCTGGGAGAGCATGAGATTGTCCGGGGCCTGCTGAGGGTGGAGGACATTGGAAACCAAGGAGATATATAAGGATGGAGCTGCGCATGGGAGAGGGTATATTATTATTATGCATTACTGTAAAGTGAAGCAGCCAGTGCCTGTTCCACTTCCTCTTCCCTCTCCCTGCTGTGAACAATTTAACAGCCCAACCTGTTCCCTCTTCACCCTGCCCAGTCCAAATATAATTGTCAGCCTCTATGCTCTCTGACTGTTTGCTGCTGGGAGGGGACTTGAGGGACAGAGGGGGGCAAGGGACCTGTATCGTGATCAGTAGAACTGGAGTCAGAAGGCTCATGTTCCCTGGAGGGTTCTGATTGACAGGACACCAGGAAATGTGGGGAGTGAGGCTGGAAGCAACTCAGCCATGTGGACAGACAGGGGCATGTGCAGAAATTTAACATTGATCCCTTGCGGGTGGAGGGGCTTGCTCTTCCATCTCCCTGCCCTGGCAGGAGCTTGCTCTTCCCTTCTTCTCCCCACCTGGCCCCTGCAAGAGCTAGCTTCTCCTTTCCCACTCCCTGGCCCTAGCAGGAACTCCCCCTCCACCACTGTGACTTCAGGGCCGGGAGGAGTTCTGTGCACCTGACAATTATTGGGGGGGGGGGAAGGGGGGGCCATGCCTCTTCTTCCTATCCTCCCCCCCATACAGAGAGATTTTCATGGACCAGGAGAAGGGTCAGGGACTACTACTAATAGAATCATAGAAGATTAGGGTTGGAAGGGACCTCAGGAGGTCTAGTCCAACCCCCTGCCCAAAGCAGGACTAACACACTGGAAGTAGAGCACACATTGTCTTATGCTTACCAGGGAGCAAAATTACAGTGGCACCACACAATCCAGTATGCCAGGAGCTCAAAAAAGTCTGCAAACGGGTATCATAGCACCTGTACAGGCCAGGACAGCCTGGGTAAGCAGTAGGATGGTGGTAAAAAGCCATCAGGCAAATTACACATCTGCCTAGACCTAAAACCATTGAACTGGGTATTGAAAAGATGCCACTATGCACTACTCACAATTGACATCTTGCCAGAAATTTCCAAAGCCAGAATCTTGATGGTCTATGATGTGAGGAATGGGTTTTGGCACAAAAGCCTGAATAAACAGTCTAGTACGCTGACAACATTTGCAACCCCATTTGGTCACTACATGCTAATGGACATAAGCCCAGCACCAGAAGTGTTTCAGAAAATACTCACCCACATACATTAGATATCTGCTCAGTGCAGAGGGACTGAAAGCAGATCCCAACCAGATCAAGGCAGTCAGAGACGTACCAGTTCCAGTGGATAGGAAAGGAGTACAGCGCTTCATAGGAATGGTACATTTTCTGTCCAAATTCTGGCGGCAGTGGCAGAACATCTACGTCAGCTCACAAGGTGAGATGTTGAGTGGGGCTGGGCATGTCCCCAATAGCAAACATTTGACACTTTGAAGGAAATGATAATGGATGTCCCTGCCCTGCAGCATTACCAGCCAGGAAAGCCTCTGACACTCCAGTATGATGCATCACAGAAAGGATTGGGTGTAGCTCTTTTGCAGAAGCAGCTGGTTGCTTATGCTAGCAGATCCCAAGGGTACACCCAAAAAAAAAAAGAACGTCTGGCTGTGGTATTCTGGAGTGGAACAATTCCGCCAGTGCACCTATGGCCACCCAGAAGTAGTGCAGGCAGATGACAAATCACTAAAGAACATTATGGCAAAGCCCCTTCTTAATGCTCTAGAGAGATTGCAGTCTGTTGATGCAACACTTGTGTTACCAGATACAGATCAAATATTGTGCAGGAGGATTACTGGTGCTAACTGACAACCTGAGCAGGGCATATATACCCAGAACAAACAGTTAGGGGAAGGTAATCAGGTCATAGTGCAGAATATTAGTGGATTCAATATTCCAGTTTCAGCAGCAAAGCGGATGAAAATAAAAAAAATGCTACAGAAATGGATATCCAGCTGAAGGCAGTCAAGAAAACAGTGTAGCTGAGGCTTGGTCTGACCTGAGAAATTAACACCTGCAGAGAGACCTCATTTCTTGAGGATAGAATTAGGGAGCTAAACAGATCACTAGGTTGAAAAAGACAGAACGTCTGAGCCAGCTAAGATAAGAGGGAGCACACCCAGGGAATCATTTACTAACAATAGACAAGATAAATTGGGAATGTAAAGAGGAGGTTGAACATGGACAATGAATTGACAGACCATGCGGCACAGGGATTTCTTCCTAGCAAGTGACCAATCCAATCCAGAAATGTGTAATATAATGTATAGAAAATGCAACAGAGGTGTAAAGGTATATAAAGGGAGTGGGTTTTGTGTAACTTTGGCGATGTGTTGTATGCCCCATACTCACCCCCTACACTTGAGTCTGATCAACTCAGAGTAGCTTTGCTGTATGCCAAATAAAGGAAACAGGGACAAAAACCTGGAGTCAAACTGAGTCTTTTTGATCCCAGAGAACTGGATGAAGTGTTCTTCCAGAACTGGTCAAGGTGTTTTGGGTGAGCCAAGTGGAAAAGGTCTTGGAGGGAATCCCAACAATCAATATTAGCTGGGTGGCCAGAAGCCAAAGGCCAGGTATTGGGTAGGAGCAGAACCTCAAACTAAACATGAGTGTAGTGTGCAGCAAGTAATCACATTTTGAGGACCAAAAGCTGTTGTTCCCCACCTTATTACATAAGGTGGTCATGCAAAAAATACTGACACAGGTGCCTCACACCTGGGCATGACAGCTATCTTAGACAGGCATGAGTGTGTGTGTGTTTGTGTGTGTGTTTACTGGCGGGAAACGAATGAGTAACTTTGCTCCTTGACTTAAGGGTGTGACACCTGCTGGTCCTGTGATAATCACTATCAGAAAGAGACTGTACCACATGAGCTGCCCACCTGAGCATGGGAAAAGGGGGGAGAGCTTTATTAACCTTCAAGGTGAAGCAGCATTTGATCAGTGTCAGGAATCAGGGTCTGCAGCAGAGCTGGTCTCCAGGCAGCCTGCTCAATACAGCTGGCCTACAGCAGGCTGCCTGATTGGCCATGCAACCTGAGTGGCTGGAGGAGCCAGCAGCAGCAGCTCACTGACTGCTTAATGCTTATGCCCACCAGTGTGATTGCTCCTGTTACTTTGTTCCTGCTGCTCCTGCTTTGCTCCTAGCCTGGCCTCAGTCCTGCCTTGAACCCCTCCTTGTCTGTTACCCTGTTTGCTCCAGTTCCTGCCTTACAGTTTGACCCTTGGCTCTGGCTTCTGACCACCAACTCCAGCTTGACCCTCAGCTCTGACATGGTTAAGCACTTTCCTGAATCGCAGCCATTCGCAGATGTATCTGCCTGTCCTACTACTGCTTCATGCTAAAGCAGACTGGCAAGTTACAAAATCTCCAGCCAATCAGTGAGAAGACATGCGGAATAGACTCCTGTAGATGGACTTCCTCAGATAAAAGGCAGTCAGGACTCCAGCTGAGCTAAGTCAGGACGGTACAACGGACTGATGGGGCAGAGGGGACACAAGGGAAGGCAGATAATGAGGAGGGAAAGAGGAGACAATGAGTGAGAGAACATGGAAATAGAGTCAATTTAAAAAACAAGAAAAAAGTGAAGAGGAGAGGCAGACACAGAAGACAGTAACAGGGAAAATCCATTTTACTATAAAGCGTGACTTCTGTCAATCACAGGCAGGAAGCACTGGCTCCGGTAAAGCTAAGCCAGATGCTGGGAATGTCTCGAAAAGGCCTCTATCACCTCATTTAAGCTAAACATACAAGACAAGGAGGAAGAAAAGAGAGGAAGGGCCTCTTTGAACAACTCCATGCTTCCAAGTTGAATGCCTTTTCCTGGGATGGATGCTGACTGTCCCTCAGAGCTTGATTGTAGCATTGAAAACAGCCAGTAAAGTTTCCTGTTTCCCTTGGCATCTCTTCCACCTCTTCTCTCCCTCTTTCCATCCATTTAATACTCTATTAGCTGTGGGATGAAAGGATATTGTTTAGAGAGAATCACTGTGAATTTTATTTGGAAATATCCATCTGTCCGTATGTTGTGCTTTAACAGAACTCCAAAACCCCAGTGTGTTACTGCATGATGTGTCATATCAATATCTGGAGCTGAAATATCGATGGGTAAATATTTCACCCAACTTGTCTTTCTAACGCCCTGGGACAGACACGGCTACAACAAACACTGCCTGTCTGAAATATTGGCCATTTGAGGGTTAATTGTTGGAATTATGACAATTTTGTCCTTTGGAACATTTTGATTCGGATTGGTAAGAAACTCATGATATTATTCAAATGCTCAGTGACCTCCTAAGTCTATTTCTGTACATGAATCCATCACTTAGGCTTCCTCTACATTTTAATCAGTTTCAGTCCTCAGATTTTTTGTGTGTCTTCCACCAATGATGTGTAAAGACAACTCAGCATATGCCTAAGCCAACCCAGTTCTGGCATCAGCACTGCTTGTAAAGCATGTATATGGGAAGCAATCATGGAGTTAACCCAATGCTTTTTGTGTCTCTTATCAAAGGAAACCCAGTACCAGCAGGACATCTTTTTAAAAAACAAATCATCAGTCTAAAGAACAGAGTGGCCCCAAATGTTTTAGATCAACATTTCCAGAAAGGAATATGGTACAGTCACTTTTACTTTCCACTCCTGCCAATTCTGCTTTGCTCATGTCTCTCAGTGGTGGTAGTAGGTATCGAGTCAAAGCGACTATACTGAACGTATTAGGTCTAGGAGATGCTCCCAGTGTGAGCTCAGCTGTGCTATACTAAGGTGAATGCTTGTGAAGTTAATAAAAGTTCTGTGCTTTCTCCCCTGACAACTGGATGGTTAGTAAATATTATGGGTGCGTGGGTGAGAAGTGAAGATGAAAGGATGAATTCTGGTTGGTGCAAGTAACATTTTCATGGAGCTAAATTTCTCTCAGATAATCAACAGTGTCTGTTAACATGGGGGAAATCCAGGCCTATCAGGGGCCTTGATTTAGAGCCCATTGAAGTCTATGAAAAGACTCATGCTCTCTTACTGTTCATGCACCTGCACAACACAGAAGACCTGGCTCTTACTTAGGACCTTTGTTAGAGTTTTTCCTGTTTTCCTACCCAGGGTATGTTTGAAGTACATGGGCTGTATCTGACTGAATTCATGAAAAGGTTCTGTCTTCTCTGGCCCCTGCACTAAGTGAGTTTGACATGGGTCTGGTTAGAACTAAAATCTTTTTAGTTATACCATTTTAGATGGTCATGTATCACGGAGTTTCATACTTTAACAAATGCAAGGTGAAATGGAGTCCACAGCCAACAAAAGAACACTGACCCGCTGAGTGACTTTTTCAGTTTTTAGCAGTGCACACAGTTATGAACGGCTTCTGCTGTAACTCTTTCCACCCTTTCATTTGACTTGACACAGGGGCAAAAAACTTATCATTGTGTGGTCTCCTTTTGAAAAACTTGTGTCTATTCTCCTTCTCTCTTGAATTAGTGGTTAGTCTTTCTTCTAAGCAATAAACATAGGAAGTTGATCATGTCATCTACTTCTCTGGATACTATGGTTCATTTTTCTAGAAGCAGGTTTGCTTTGGGGAGAGGGAACAGCAGCTTTCTTAATCTCCTTGTAGGACTGACCACACCAGTGTAAGTCCACTAGTGCCATTCTACTATCTGAAAAAATCACAATGCCTGGTCTCCTGACCCACATACCACCCCAATCCCATCACAGAGCAGTAGGATAATGAGGCAGAGATGAGGCTAAGTTTAACTCCCCTTAATGGGCCAGCCCATTTTGTGACATGACCTTACCTACTCTGGTAATGCATGACTTGCTGCATCTCAATCTCCAAGGCTCCTTTCAGCTCCTTGCATAGACCCAAATGGTTTGTCATGCATATATTTCTAGCACACTTGCTGCTCTAGGAAGCAGATGCATTTGTGTCACCCAGGGTTCTTTGACCTGGTAATGTTTAGTCTCTGCGAGTTGGTATCAAGAAATAAACCAAAGGAAATGCAGTACCTCCACCTGCTATATGGCTGGCACGGAAAAGTCAAAACCAAGTGCTCTTAACTTAAAGAGTTACTTTATTGGTCTCCAGCAATTCCCATTGGAATTACCTTTACTGGAAGTTTCCATTTAGTCTTAAGCACATACAAATTCAATAGGTGGTTAGAGTATCCCAAAACTTGATAATTACCACACAAGTCTGAGGCAGTCTTTGGGTGAATCCGTTACAGATTCCCAGATGGCTGGTTCTTCCATCCGTGCCTGGAAATCTTTTCAATGTGTCCATGAAGTGATCTGCCTGATTCAGACTCGCTACCTCCCTCTTATCTCCCAAAAGTTAGAGAGCCATGTCAATCGAAAGAATGTTACATAGCTGATCAAACAAATCACTGGGCAAAAGCAGGAGTTAGAGACATGCCACTATATCTATATAAACTATGTATAATTAGTTAAACAAGCAGTTTCAAGCTGTTAGTGGATAGAATTGTTGGTATGGACAAATTTAGCTAAAATGTATCCAGACTTCCTGTTTTTCTACAGATATCTGTCCCTGCATATTCAGAGAGAACTCGGAAAGCCAGACTCACTTCATGGATCCACTGTCTACTTCTCCCCTCTTCTGGTTTGCCTAGTTATGCAAAGCTCCTTAAAAGGCCTGAAAATGGCTAAAAGCAGCAAGCAGAATAATTGGTAGTTCATCCCCATGGCAGCCACTTGGGCATCTGGCTGGTTGCTAAAAATGCCCCAGTACATTGCCTGTGCCCCTATGCTCTGGTTACTTGCATCTCCTCCACTCCTCTTACTTGTTCCTCCACAATCAAACTGAGTTTATCAGGAATTTGATTCCAGTTTCCAGAATGCTGTGTGTCTGTCTGTCCTTCTGGCACAGGGGCTGCCTTTCCCTTGCATGTTGAACAAACAAATGGTTTGGATACAGGGCATTAGAACTTTGGAAATCTAGGGAAAATAGCTTTTCTACAAGCACAATTCAGTCTAAATATTACAAAACTGATACCTGTGTACAGCATATTGCTATATGGAACATAATAAAAATAGGGCCTCATTTTCCAGTCAATTAGAGCAGTACCTACACTGGGAAATCCTCCAGTAGCATAGAACCCTAGTGGAGCTCCTATGCTACCCTGCTCCTGGTATGTGTGTGTGTGTGTGTGTGTGTGTGTGTGTGTGGGGGGGGGGGGGGGGTGTGTCACATCCAGGGAAAATGGGGAAATGACAAGGCTTTGTTGGCCAATAATATCTATTTTTTCCTCTAAATGAAACTATCATTGCATGAGTGTGTACTGGAGGATTTGTTTGATAAATGTCAGAACTCTGTCAATGGCGTGCCAGGTAGAATTTATCTCAAGAGTCCAAATACCTCATCCAATCATTTGGCAGATAGTTGCAATGCCACCAGCAGCTTTCCTAGCATGATGTCTGCATTTTGCTTAGTTACGCATCCCATTAGTGTAAGCACAATGCTACAAATGTGAGGTTTGTGAAACTGAAATGTCAGACCAAAATGAGAAACCTTGCTGCTCCATTGTTACTTTTTCATTGAAAGCAGTGCAGGTTAGTGGCTTAAACAGAAAGTTACAACTAAATTGGCTCCTTAGAATTTGGAGATGAAAAAGTTTTAAAAATATAGGATCTGCATGAATTGAGCTATCACATCTTCAGTCTGTTATTTATTTTTCTCTAAGATCTTTTTAAAGAGATGTTTGTGCATTTACAAAATGTTAAGTTTTAGGATACTGGTGACAGACAGATTAGACAGCACTTTTATAGGCACGACTACCACAAGATAATAAATGGAAAATGGAGACAAGACACTGGAAGGTCCAGATCCTTAGATGTGCGAGAAGGGTTTGGTCCAGCTCAGAAGAGACTTTAAGTTCCCCCCGCTTTCCTTTCATCATCAAGATCATCCCTGAGTGCACCTAGAACCACCGGCAACTCTAAGCTGCAGTGTTGTCAACTCTCATGATTTTAATGCAAGACTCATAATATTTGTTGTTTTTCTTCAAGCCCCAGAGCTGGAATCATGCATACAGAAAGACTTTGTTGAAGAAAATAATGCCAGAGGGCAGTCAAGATGCTTTCAGTGGAACAAAAAGGTCACTGCTTCTGTTTCATCTGTTTTTCCACAGCCTGGCTCAGTCTTCACCTACTGTCAGTTACATGACATGAAATAAAATTTGAGTTTTTAATTTCTTATTTAGCCTAGGTGAGAAAATATTTTCTGAATTCCCAGAACAAAGTCAGCAACACTGGTGCCTGAATCAGACGTTGCATGAGGATCAATGCTTCCAGTGGAAAAAACCTAACAAAAACACGTTTGTAGCCCTCAGTGTAGCAGAGAAAAGCTGGAAAATGTGATCCAATTGCACCAGAGTAGCTCAAACAAGAAAGAAAACAAAAATAACCCCATATTTGTTATTTTTTAAATAGTATAATGAATATTATGACAATTTCATGTCTTTTGGGGGGCCTTGACTCATGATTTTTGATTGCTTGGGGTTGGCTATACTGAAGTTGTACTGGCTGCCAATTTCTCCAACTGGTGTTATACCAGCTAGGGATCACTGATGCATAGGGACACTCTGCCTATGCCCCCCTTCACGGGCTACAGAATGGGGGAGTAGTGTAGAGTCTGCTATGGCAGCTCTGTGCCACCTGTCTACCCTACTATGTTAGGAGAAGTCATCTGTGGCTCATTAATCTGGCCCTAATGGAGCCCAGGATATAGCCAAGTGTGTAATCTGCTTTATTTATAGAAAAGAGGAAATCAAAGCAGTATAATGATAAAGAAGTAATCACATTGCCTTACAACATTAAAGGTAAATCCTTCTTCCAAACACCATTTATTCATTCACACAGGTTAATCCAAGACAGACAGACCAAGGACTAGAATCTGAGCTGATTTTGGGCTTTAATATCAATAATTATTTCATAATGCTCACAAGTGTGGCACCTGACCCAGCTCAAAGAAAACATGTAACACAGATATATAATTAGCAAACTCTAAGTCTCCAACTCTTTTTCCGCTTTGAGTCTCATTTCTCTAATACAATTGTATTGTAATGTAAACAATGTCTGATTCAGCCACCAATATTGCTGACTTTGTTCTAGGAATTCAGAAAACATTTTCCCACATAGGCTAAAGAAGAAATTAAAAACTCAGGTTTCATCCCCTGTGAATTTTATTTCACGTCATGTGTCTGATAATAGATGAAGCCTATGAGCCAAGCTGTGGAAAAACAGATGAAACAGAAGCAGTGACCCTTTTTGTTCCACTGAAAGCATCTTGCCTGCCCTGTGGCATTATTTTCTTCATCAAAGCCTTTCTGTTTTATGCTAGAAATATTTAGGTATTAAGACGTTATTACCAAAGAGCAAAGGAATCTAAAGGGTTGTTAGGGCATAAAACACTTTTTCTTAGCCATGTGTCTGATTTTAAGCCTGATGTTTTGCCACCACACTGTCCTTGCTCCTTTCAACTAACTGCTGTGATCTGGACCTAGAAAGTTTATATGTGGAGATAAGATAGCTCTGTGCATAACACTTGTCTAATTGACTGCCACATGGAACCATCGGGCCCAGTCCTCTGAAGTATCAAGCACCTCACAGGACTGGGCCATTACTGAGGAGGGTGAGAGAGTAGCCTTCAGAATGCTATTTACCTCATCAGGCATATGGAAAGTAGGGTTTCTTTTCCTAATGTGGGAATGCTCTTAAAGAAAGCAGTCGTGTGCACAATCCCTGCAGAATTAGGAGAGAGAAATTCTAGTTTTTGCGGTCACTGATAAAACTAAATTGTTTGCAACGGGTGAATAAAATAGTTTTGGTTTATGTGTCTACATACCCTTAGATTTATTTCAGCACAAAGCTGTGGAGGCTGAGTTGAAGGAGTCTGGAATTTCTCTGAAGGTAGTTATTCTTTCAAATATTTTGGGGGTTAGTAAATTCAACCTTAACTTTGAATTTTCAAGCAAAGTTTTTTGTTGTTTTTTTAAACGAACCAGATGGCTCTGTAAGGATTTTTATCCTTAAATTACAGATATGTACTTATCACCTGAACTTCACCTTACTGAAAGGTTTGTGTTTTTTTGTTTTGCCTGGAATATGCAAAATAGATAATCCAGGTTGCAGTAAACAAAATGGACAAAATAATGCACTCATGCAGTGTCACCAACTGTATGAACCAACTCTAAGAACGCCTGAGGGTAGGGTGCAGAGAACCTTGTGCTTGTGCTTTTCTGAGTGCAGGAAATATTCCTTGCTATCACCCTCAGAGATGCTAGTCATCCCCAAAGGATGCCTGGAGAAGCATGCAAGAGGAGTGGGTGAATTCAAGGAGGAATGCAGGGTTCCCCACAGGAAGATAATATAGCGGCAGGCTGTGTTATTTTTCGGTCTTCACCTTCTTTGATAGGTATGCCCCTTGAAGGGATGTCTCAGGGTCCAGACAGCATGGCTTCGATGAAGCCAAGGTACTAGGGAGCAGCTGGAGATACCATGGGTCCAGAAACACTTGGTCTCTGTGCCATGGCTCTCATTATCCATTGATCCCCTTGGCTCCATGGAGAATCCAGGGATCTGCAGAAATTGTGAGCAGGCCTTGCTGCACTTCCCCTAAAGCAATTTGGGAAGAAATCTAGAGATGGTAGTACAAGTGACCATGGCAAAGGGGGCATCTGAAACAAACTCCCATGAGTGTTCCTGGGGGAAGGTATGATTGTGCCTTCCATTTTTTTGTTGTGCACTAATTAATTTATGCATTATTCTGCATCACATATCTCAGAAGTAATGTGAGTGACTGTTTCTGTAATAACTCACTCATTTTAATTTACTTCATCTGAAACTTGGAGACCAACAAATTATTTCCGCAATTTCACTTACATTGGGGCAGATGAAGCAAGTTAAAATGAGTGAGTTATAACAGAAACAGTCATTCACATTACTTCTGAGATATGGGATGCAGAATAATGCATATCAAGCAGTATAATATGCATAAGTTTGTACGTATTCTGAGGCGATCTAATGACAATATAAACTGCAAAAGTGAAATGTTTATTGATGCTCCCATGTAGTGTATCAGATCAAAAGAACCACCCTGAATGTTTTATAATGTAAGAATGACAAAAGCAAATAATTTCAATGTTAGAATCATGAAAGTAATTAGAGTAAATGTTAAAGTATATTGCAACTTTGGCTCACATGCACAGATATTAAATACAGATTTAATTTTTTAATATACACATTTTTCAAATTAGCCAATTGCAGCTTTTCTCATAGGAGGATGGCAATCTGGACAAAAAGAGGGTGCCTTAAGCATAGGATGGGACAAATCATGACTGAGCCATCCCAGCACCATGATTTTAACTAGAATGCAAACTGGATGTGTCATAATAGCGTTTTACCAGCAGATGGGGCTCCAAGATAGGCTACTAGGAAACATTAGAAACACAAGTTGCACTCTGATGAAAAGGAGGTGGAGACAACCATAGGAGAAAACAAAGTCCAAATAGGTAAAAGGCCAGCCCTGCCTGAGAAATAAGACTGAAAAATGTGTCAATTTGTATAATAGTTCAGTAACATGAACTGATTATAGGCTGAGGCTGCTGAAGCACAAACATTGGAGCCTGGCATACCTGTTCAGCTGAAATAAGAAATGGCCCAAACTTCAGCCCCAAACTCAAATGAACTGCATGCACAAAAGTTTTTGAAAGTTCAGATAAGGATCCTTCCTCTCCCCCCACCCCCCAACCCATTATACTAAACAGCCTCCTAATTTTGATTAAATTCATCTGAGTGTCTCAACAAATGGGAGAAACTCTGCTAATTTACCAAAATTCCTAATCTTATGCAAGATCAGTGGAGGCACCTATGAAGAAGCCCTACTCCAGATGATAGCAGCCAGCCAGAGCCCGGCAAAAACAGCATCAGGCCTGAGACCTTCCTGAGGCTTGGACCCACACTAGGAATCCAGCTGATTAGAATATTGCTGCAGGAAGAACGCCTGCTGAAGATCAGGGGGAAGAAGCTGAGGAGTTAGGCAGTAGGCTGGAACACCAAGAGGTCGAGGAAGTTGGTGTCCAGAGAGCTGCTGGGGATTAGGAAGAGGAACTTGAGCTGCTGAGGGCTCATAGAAAAAAAAGTAAGGTAGCATAAGGATCTGGTTCTGAAAGAATGGAGGGAGAAAGGTCTTAGGCAGGATGGGGAGAAAAGGAGGACCTCGATGGTTTCAGAAACACATTCAAATTTGGGGGACCTTCTCCAGAGCAAATCTCATAACCTTTTGAAGTTCCATTGATGTTAATCTAATGAATTTCTATTTGCTGTTAGCAGGATAGAGTCTGTGATTTTGTAAAATGAACTCCCTAGAGTGAGTAGTTCTGATTCTGCCCAGTAGAGAGCTGTGATCTGCCATATTTTACATTTATATACTGTAGTACCTTCACCATAGGCAGTCAAAGCACTTAAACAAATCTTGGGGAAATAATTTGGTTTTTAGATAATTTACACTGCCAGAATCAGATGAAGAAAATTAAAATGTTTGAGTTCTAATGGAAAGGGTTTGGGAAACAGCCCCTGAGAGATGTAAGTAACGCACCCAAGTTCACACACCACATCAGTTATAGAACTGAATAGAGCCCAGCTCTCCTAACTCTGCTGATGTAATAACTAAATAACACTGACTTCATTTTACTAGAACTTATACATAATCTATATGCTCAAATAAAAAATATTTGTTTCAAAACCAACATCTCTTCAGTACAGCACATACGTATGGCCCCTTAAAATGTTTTCTCATTGCATTTTGAATATTATCCACATGGTGGAGCATCAGAAAACAAATGTTTTGTTGCTGTGTGCCCTCAACAAAGGTGTGAAAGGGAAATGTCCAAGGACTGACACACAAGCTGCTTATATAATTATATGCTCTGGAAATTGCTGTTGTAATTTATGATTGACTAGATCAACCACCAGTATTGAGAGAAAACACCCTCAAATTGTAAAAACCCCCAACTAACCTATAAAAAAGCATGATCAATTGAGGAAATAGTAAAATTTTACATGTATGTATCTTGCTTCATCCCAGTGATGAAACATAAAGCACTTTATTCATTTTAGTATTTAAAATGCGCCTGTAACAGATTGGAGTTGATCCTCACCATCAGCCTTGGAGGCAGGTCATGCCTCTTCATAATCCACAGTAAGGAGAGTCCCCAGAGACAAAGGCCAGGGAGGTGGGGAGGTTGCTGGGGGTTCACATCAGCCTAGGTGCCTGGCCCTTCAGGCAAGCAATCTATAGCCCAGGCAAAGGCAAGCACCAGCACAGCCCAGGGTTCGCAGGCAAGGGGGTCAAGCACCACCAAGGCTTCAGGGGTGAGACTGCTATCCCAGGAGGGGAGCATGGACCCTCCTGACTCCACCACGGCCCAGCCCTGGACCCCAACAGTCAGTGGGCTCCAGCCGCAACACGCCAACTGGTGCTCAGGCACGAGCACAGCCAGGCTGTGGTCAGCTTCCCCCTCTACCTCCTTTACAATGTACTTGCCTCCAAGGGTTATCATCTGCCTCCTTGGAGTATGTCACCAGCACCAGTCCCAGTAGTTTCTTGGCATGCAGGTTGTCAGGCAGGTCAGGTGAGTCCTTGGTATAGCTGGCATCCTCACTAGGCTCACTGAGCTCCAGAGCCTGGCTTTTATATTTCCCCTTCCTGTCCCGCCCCTGCACTTCCAGCAGGCAGGTGGTGTCCTACCGGAATCTGCCCACCAGCTGATGTGGGTCGGCCCTTCGACATTAGCCTCGGCAGGAGGCCACACCATTTGGTTACAGTGCCTCTCCAATATTTTCAGATTTGCCTGTCCAGAGTCATATGAAATTAATATATATATACACATCTATATAGCCTATCCAAAGATCTAGTAAGTTAATTTCTAATCCATGTGCCTAGATTCAATTAGATCACTTCACCTATAACTAAAATGCAGCCACCACTACAGTGAAATATGGCAGTTGTTTAATAATGCAGTGTAACACTGCACAACATTTTTTTGGATAGCAACTGAAGAGTATCTAACTTAAATGATCTTTTGTAACTGAAGGCCTTCAAAGTGTGGACAAGGAAAAATTTTTTTACTGTTCATTGATTTATTTATTGGGATGCTTTGAGCAGGGGGTTGGATTAGATGACCTCCTGAGGTCCCTTCCAACTCTAATATTCTATGATTCTATGATTCTATGCAGCTGGTACACTTAATAAGAATACCACTGCCTGGGAAAAAATACCCTTTGTGTTTGTACAGTGCCTCACACAGAGGTTTTCAACTTTTTTTCATTTGCAGACCCCTACAATTTTTTAATGGAGGTGCAGACCCCTTTGGAAATCTGAAACTTAGCCTGCAGACCTCCAGGTTGGAAACCACTGTTCTATGGTAATGACAACCTTTTGCAGATCTCTTAGAGATGTCTGCAGACCCCCATGGGTCCATGGACCACAGGTTAAAAAACCACTTGCCTAATATAATGGAGTCCCAGTCTTAGCTGCACTTAGAAACTACTGTAATAAACATGATTAATAAAAAGTGATCTTTGTCATGTCTGTTTTGTTGCCAGATTTCCCCAAACTCCCTGGGTGTGTTTATGATGCTTTTTTTAATGTTTTTCCCCAATTCCTTGAACAATCCCTCCTACCCCCTCAGCCAGAGCGAATACATAGATAAAGAGATACGTAGGTAAATAAAACAGCAGAAGTTTTTTCCTTATATTTTCCATCAAATTACAGAGTGGGAGGGACCAGGTAGATTTTGTGCCACAGCTAGTGAATTTTGCAGGGCTGCTGTGATAGCTTAGGTCTCCTCTGCCCACTTTGCCTTTGTACTGGCTACATATTCCACCAGGTGTCGCTCCTGGTCTCCTTTTACTCTGCACTGCTAAAGGAGAAACTGGCATGTCACATCTCAGACCAGCAGCAGGTTAATAACCCACTTAACAATGATCCTTAGCTCAGAGACTTGTTGCATCACTGATGATGGGCAGTGCTTCAGCAGCCAAATAACTAAACTGAGACGATTTTTCAGTAAGATATGGATCAAATGGTGCAAAGGCAACAAATTTGGCTCTCTTGTGGTCCTTAGAAATTCACATTTTGTTGAATTTTCCCTGAAAATGTTTCTTGTTGTGCAGTGCCCCTCCACCAGTCATATTTTCTTTTATTCACAGTTCCAACCAAAAGGTTATTTTTGCACTGAAAATATGAATTTTTGCCTGTCAAAGTGGTCCTCGCTTTAGAAATCAGCTCCCCTCCCCCCCTTTTATTGCTTAGGAAAGGGCCTGAATTTATTTTTATTTTATTTTTTAAAAAGGTGTACACCACAGTGACATTTGTCATGCGCAAAGAAAAATCTGCCTTTTCGAGTAGCCTTGCATTTTGTTACACGTATTTCACATACCCCACTAGCTTTACTACTGCTGGGGCCAGCCCCTCAAGGGGAACAGTGGGGCAAGACAGGGTGGAGTGGGGGTGTGACAAGGGCTATTATCCCTGTCCCAGAGTATTTCAATTACTTACCGGCAGGGAAGAGAGTGGGAGGAATAAGGACATCAGCCTGTGTGTGTCTGTAAATGGCAGGGCTCCATCTGGTTAAATGGGGTTGCAGTCAGGGCATGTGTCCTCACCCCAGTGTGTGTTGCCCACACGATCTATTCAGCCAACAACAGGCGTCAGACAGGAAAACCAGCCCTAGGGCACGTGCATCCCCAGTGAGCGCATCCTCTCCATGTGCCCATGGGTGGGGGCCAGAGGGAGAGACACCCTTCCTGCCCCCCTGCCAAAGGACACTGGTGGGCCGGGCTTCCCTGCTGGCCATGGGCCCATGGAGGGTGCCTGGGACACGGAAGATGCACTGGCCTGGCCCATTACCCCTCCCAGCCTTGCACCCGCCGGCTCCAGGGCCCGGCTCAGCGGGGTGATTGCGGATTTTCCACCGCAGGGCAGCTTGCGCCTGTGGAGCGGCGGTGGGATCGTGCCCCTCCCCGCTGCTGAACAGCCGGAGTAAAGGGGATGCAGGGCCCCTCCCGTTGCAAACTCCCCGGGGGCGGGCCGGGGCTCTGCAGGCTCCTCCCTCCCCCCCGGACGGCCCCCCTCACACGCGCGAGGACCCGGGCCTTGCTGCAGGGCGTTTTTAGCGGGGCTCGCTTGGGGGCACCCGCCCGGCATTAACGCTCCCTCCCGGTAGGGGGGCTACAGCAGGCAGGCGGCACGACCGTGGATGTGTGCAGCGCATGCGCACTCTGCAGCAGCGGCCAGCCCGGGGGGGGGCGGGCTAGAAGGCGGTGCATTGTGACGTCACGGAGTTCTGGGCGGGGCCTCCACCTCCTCCCATATAAGGGGGGAGTGCCGGCGCCGCTCGGCGCAGTGGCGAGCGGTGGGGCTGGGCGGTAGCAGTCGGTCTGAAGATGGAGTTACTGCGGACTATCGCTCACCAGCCGGGCGGCGGCGGCGGCGCCCCCAAGGGGGGCGAGCCGGTGCCGGGCAGAGCTTGCGGCGGGGAGGCCCGGAGGAAGGAGCAGCAGCAGCACCCGCAGGCGGCCCCCGAGGTCTCCCGGGTCATCACCGATCCCGGCACGGGCAAGCGCTACTGCCGCGGCAAGGTGCTCGGGAAGGTAAATGGCCAGCCTCTCTGCCGCCTCCGCCCCCCGGCTCCTGAAAGCGACTCGCATGGCCCGCCCCGGGGAGCAACGAGGGCAGCCCAGGCATCTCCTAGCTCCCTTCCTTTCCCTTCCCGCCCCAGCGGGGCTCGGTCCCACCACTGCCCCTTGCCCTCCTGGGGCTCAACTCGCGGGGTCACCTGCTGCATGCTGCGGATCACCCCCTCCCCCCTTCTGCAGCGGCAGGCTCTCGTGTGGGGCTGGCTGCCTTTGTCGGGCTCGCTCAGCTACCGCGCCGTGGACGTGATGCCCTGCTAATGTCTCAAACGGGATCCGATCGCCTTGCCTGTGTGAACGGGACTCGTGCGGAGCGTGCTTTCTTAAACCGGCCCTCTTTGCCTCACCACTTATCCCTGGATCTCCCCTTCTATTCCTCCACAAAACAGTGCTTCCTCTCAGCCATGTCTGTGAAATGGCTTTGGATTTGGGGGCTACCACCCCTCTTCCTCCCCCAGACTCTCACAATGAGGTGGGGTTTGCCTGCTACAGAAATGTCCAGTACAGAAGAGATGATTACTTCAACCCCCTACTCCTGCAAGCTTCTTGACTAATAGACACCCAGCAGATGAATGATTAAATGTGGGACCTCTTTCATGCCATACTTAATTGCCTTTTTTCTATGTCTCTTTAGGGTGGATTTGCCAAATGTTATGAGATGACAGATTTGACAACAAACAAAGTCTATGCTGCGAAAATCATTCCTCACAGCAGAGTAGCTAAACCTCATCAAAGGGAAAAGGTGTGTGCATGAGTGACTCTTGTTTAAAAAATCTCTTTGTGTGCTGGATGGCCCTTCCCTGTTCAGAAATGTATTCTGGTGCTCCACAGTCCTGGCTACAAAGCTAATAAGCTTTTCTTGTGTCTTATTCTTTAGATTGATAAAGAGATTGAGTTGCACAGAATGCTTAATCACAGGCATGTTGTGCAGTTTTACCACTACTTTGAAGACAAAGAGAATATTTACATTCTTCTGGAATACTGCAGTAGAAGGGTGAGCATCAACTGGGAGAAATCCAGTATTCACTTACCTGGGATCTGCAACTAATGTAAATGTATAATATGTTAAAGGTATTTCTCATAGCTTCTTTAGGTCATCATTTCACCATATATTGGCCTTGCTTTTATTTAAAGTGAAACCTATTTTAATTCACCTCTTTGTGTGTGGGTTTTTTTGCAGTCTATGGCTCACATCTTGAAAGCAAGGAAGGTATTGACGGAGCCAGAAGTGCGATACTACCTCAGGCAGATAGTGTCAGGACTAAAATATCTTCATGAACAGGAAATCTTGCACAGAGACCTTAAACTAGGTAAATCATTTTTTCTCATTGATTGCAAAATGCTCTGTTCTGAGCACTGGTGCACTTAGCACACTGATAGCTCAATTGATAGAATCATCTGTCTTTTTTTTTTTTTTTCTACAATGGAAACTTGGAGCACTTAAGTAATGACATTAAGTATTCATTAAAAAAGTTTGGCTATCTGCTGGCTTTTCTTGGTGTGACTCAGCACTAGTGGCTAATGCGTCTGTATCTTGCAATGAAGGGATTTACTTTATTTTTTTTTTCCTTGCTAGGTAATTTCTTCATTAATGAGGCCATGGAATTGAAAGTAGGCGACTTTGGTTTGGCAGCAAGGTTGGAACCGCTGGAACACAGAAGGAGGTAGGAGTCTCAAGAATGTGTAAGGAACAGCATTTATCCAAACAAGACTTGAAAAATTAAAGGAATACAAAGATTGACTTAACTGCTGCAGGGGTCAGAACTTTCCCTCATGTAAAAGCACTAGAGTATGTGCTGGGTGGCTTTTTCCTCTGGACACTTAAATACTGTCCAATGCCAGAGGGCAGGATGTCTGATTCAATGTTGCAGTGAGGTGCTCAGTATGGCTTTTCCTGTATACTGGAGACACTAAACAGGAATATTGGTAACAGTGCAAACATGATTCTCACTGTTTCTTGAAAGCTTCTAAACACCTGCCCAAATCTAATGGAGACAGTAAACTGCCCTATGGAAACTCCCCTACACTTCTTCTCTGGGTTGATATACTGACTCTTGATCTCTTTGGTTTGCAGAACAATCTGTGGCACACCAAATTACCTCTCTCCAGAAGTCCTCAACAAACAAGGGCATGGCTGTGAATCTGACATATGGGCCTTAGGCTGTGTAATGTAAGTATCACTTCAAAGACTCAGAACGGTCTTGATAACAACTTGGACAGGCAGGGTCCAAGCTTAATCTTTTCAGGCCCAGTACAAATTTGTAACACACACTACCCATGGGGGTTGCAGCCTGGGCCAGGGCCTCTGGGCCCCAGTAAAGTGTATCCTTCCCCCCCCCCCCATGTGGGGGTCCTGTGGATAGGCCTTAGTGTTCGATGGAGAGGCAATGTCTGGGGAATGCTGCAATGTCTGCCTAACCTACCAATATAACCTATGAGTATTAAACCAACCTTCTTGCTAAGATATGAGAACTGATATTTGGAAGGGTTTTTGGCATTCAAGTACTAATAGCCTATTTTACTCCTTAAACAGGTACACAATGCTGTTAGGAAGACCCCCATTTGAGACTACAAACCTTAAAGAAACCTACAGATGTATAAGGGAAGCAAGATACACTCTGCCATCATCTCTGTTGGCACCTGCAAAGCACTTAATAGCTAGCATGTTGTCAAAAAATCCCGAGGACCGGCCCAGTTTAGATGATATAATTCGACATGACTTCTTCTTACAGGTTTGTACTGTGACACATTATGGGTCAAAACATTCCATTACTGTAAGTGCACCCCCACAGTCTTCTAAGTATTGGCTTCTATGTGTCATTTCCACAGGGCTTTACACCAGATCGACTTTCTTCTAGCTGTTGTCATACTGTTCCTGACTTCCACTTGTCAAGTCCAGCTAAAAATTTCTTCAAAAAGGCAGCTGCTGCTTTGTTTGGTGGTAAAAAGGAAAAAGCAAGATACTTTGATACACATAGTAAGTAAAGTAGCATAACAATTGTGTATATAGTTGCTTACATTTATAATGTCAACTAGTGATACATCTACAAGATGTAGAAACAGCATTTGCATTTACCCAAGTATAATATTGTAAACTTAATTTACATTACTGTCTTGTCATGGACATATTCATATTGATCTGCTTACCAGGGCAGATTTAGCCCATAGCCTACAACTCGAATTCACATAGGGAAACCTTTCTGATAGCATATCAGCAAGCTTTTTATTGAGCCATAATCTATGGTTTCTGTCTAACTACGCTCTTACGTATAATGGCATTTCTGACTTAAGAGTAACGATTGTCATGAGTATATTGCAGGTGGGGGAGAATGCACTGTAAGAAGGGAAAGACAATGAGTTGTTCACACATTCCATCCTTGTTTGTAGTGAATATTGTTCTGGGGTATTTATAGTATTAGATATCATATCTAAAAAATGTGTTTACAATATTAAATGTTTGGCTTTTTAAACTTACAGATAAACTGGCTAAAGAGGATGAAGAAATCTACAAACTTAGGCATGATTTGAAAAAGACATCGATAACCCAACAGCCCCACAGACACAGAACAGATGAGGTACAGTCAAACTGGTGAATTCCAGTAGGTTGGGGTAGTAATAACTGATACTTGGTGCACATTCCTAATTTGAGATTTTATATTGCCTAACCACGCTTCAGTGATTAGCAGTTAGATGGTAGTGACTGTAAGAGGGCTTAGGCATGTCTTGCCACACTAGTTTGTAGTAGCCTTTAGCATCTGTAGAGTCTCCCTACATCTTCAGAATTCATTAATCTAACCTTCTAGACTCAACCTTTAACTGTGCACCATCCTACACACATTTTTAAAGGGATGCTGCCAAGCATTTCTCCCAAAAATCCAAATATAAGGACTTAGTTATGATAAAAATATAAGTCTTCATAACATGTCAATGAAATTGTTGGTATTTTAATGCTCACATGCAATGTGTGCAACTAAAACACTGCAGCATTTTGTGGGTTCATGAGATCTAGAGTGACCAGTTTTGCTACATTGTCCAGGCTGTGTGAAATGCAAGACATAAACAGCATAAATAAACTATGCATTCATTAAACTCTATTAGCAAACTTACATTCATATCTTCATATGAGGGGACATTACTTGTTAGGAAGCAGACACCAGATCTTTTAAAATTATTTAGCTGTCAATTGATTCTGGCAATGCCAGTTTTTAATATGAGAGCCATACAAAAGATCTCTGTATGAGTCTTGTCTTGCCTTACTGATGCTTAAATGTATGATTTCTTATTGTAGGAGACCCAGCCTCTTAACATTACAGTAGCCAAACCTACACTAGCAGAGACCAAACAGATTGGAGACTCTATTCGAATGATAGTAAGAGGAACTCTGGGAAGCTGCAGCAGTAGCAGTGAATGTAAGTACAACATGAATGGAGTTCAATATGCAGTTTCCTGTCAAATCATACATGGAAAAACATATCAAACAAAACAGTGGGTTTCAGCCTTAGAACATGTTTCTTTCCATTCCTGAAACTAAACATTGGTTGCAATTCTTCTTTCTGAAAGAACTAAATCTTAAGTGGTTGACAAGGCTAGATTTGTTTAGATTACAGTGTAGATGGTGGGTGTGCTGCCAAACCCTGAATTATATGCATAATGTAACAGTTCCACTCTTTTTCAGGTCTGGAAGACAGTACCATGGGAAGTGTTGCTGATACAGTTGCAAGGGTACTGCGAGGATGTCTGGAGAACATGCCAGAAGCAGATAGTATTCCCAAAGAACAGCTGACAGCATCTTTCCAGTGGGTTACAAAATGGGTTGACTATTCGAACAAATACGGCTTTGGTTACCAGCTGTCGGACCACACTGTTGGTGTTCTTTTCAACAATGGAGCACACATGAGCCTCCTACCGGACAAAAAGTAAATGCCTTCAAATAATTAGAAATTGTCAATTCACTAAATTTAGTCTGCCTTAAATTTTATGCTTGAACATACCTGTAACTGTTTCGTGTTTTTTTTTCCCCCTTGTCCTGCAGAACGGTTCACTACTATGCTGAGCTAGGGCAGTGTTCTGTCTTTCCAGCTACAGATGCCCCTGAACAATTCATCAGCCAAGTAACTGTTCTGAAATACTTCTCTCACTACATGGAAGAGAACCTCATGGATGTAAGTACAACTCAGATTCTGAAAAGCCACTGAAGGCAATGAACTTGCAGTAAACATGAGCTGACAATGGTGACTTTATGCTTTTTTTTTTTTTTTTTTTTTTTTTCCCCTAGGGAGGGGATCTGCCCAGTCTAACTGATGTTCGCAGACCCAGGCTTTACCTCTTACAGTGGCTAAAATCTGACAAAGCATTAATGATGCTCTTCAATGATGGCACACTTCAGGTAAATACTTTTAGGATGATGCTGAGTGAATGTGTGCCTATGATACACTCTTGCCCAGATGAACTTATGACTTTCCTTTAAACTCCTGCATCTAAAGGTTGACAGGAGAAAGTGTATTTAAAAATTCTTATCTTGTTTTGCAGGTGAACTTTTATCATGATCACACAAAAATCATCATCTGCAACCAAAGTGAGGAGTATCTCCTCACCTACATCAATGAAGATAGGATATCAACAACATTTCGCCTGACAACACTTCTGGTGTCGGGATGTTCATTTGAACTAAAACACAGAATGGAATATGCACTGAACATGTTGCTACAAAGATGTAACTAAAGGACTGACTCTTCTTAAACCAAAAGGACTCTTCACTGTGAAATCCACAGTGGAGGCGGTGGAGCGACTAGTATGTTGATGATGGATGAGTGGTGGTACGAAAACTATTCTCTTGTAGTGTGCTGGGCTGGGCCCGGACTGAGACCTAACTACTTCGTTGGACTAATGAACAGTGTGACAAGGAGTTCTTTGGAATGTAGCTTTCTTGCTTCACACGTGTTTAAAGGCTTGACTAAGGTTCAGCAGAGTGACTTCTAGTTCTGTAGGGAGCAGTTCTGATGGAGGACTTAAAACTGTGAATATGCTTCTGGAAGGGGAGGGCGGGGAGAGCTCCATGTTGTGGAATAGCTGTAACAAGCAGGTTTTGGCTGCTTAAACTGTGAACTATGGCCATAACTTCTTCCTTATTTTTCAAGAATTACCCACACTTGTGGCTGGCAAAGTGCATTCCTTGTTAATAATTTTTTATTTATTACAGCCCAAAGTGAAGTATTTATTACACAACATTTTTTTGGACCTTGACATTTTAAATATACATTTGTTGGCAATAAAGAGAATGGAAAAATTGAATCATCTCCACCCATTTCTTTATGCAATTTAAGATCCTCTGCTCTGCATCAATAAAATAAGCTGGGTTGCTTTCCTAAAACTATATCTGAAAAAAAAAGATGGTGATTTGAACCCTAATCTGCTCAAAAGCTGTAAACTACAAATCCCTAACACTGAGCATGAAATGGGCATGGTATTCATCTAAATAGAGAAAATGATCACATGCTTAACTATTCTGTCCAAAGATAAATTTTACTGCTACTCTTCAGCAGAAATCTGATCTAATTGGCAGTTATGTTGGTGAAGTTGCAAAATTCTGCAGATCTTGGTTTTGTATTTCTAGAATAGTGGTATAACTAAAAATAAGAATGAGATGGGCCTTTAAGGAGGCATTGTGTGCCAGGAATTTAAATTAGTTCTTGCCATTAATATGAACAAATCTTTCTCTGAAGGGTCTGCAGTGGGAATTATACATTGCTGTTAGTCAGAGCTCATCTTATGTAAACTTTCTATCATTCACAATGAATGAAAACTCTTGGAATTGGAGGTGGGAAGCTTGAGTTTATCCTATGAAAATTCAAATGCTAGAATGTCTTGTCCATGTGTATCACTTAGCTTTCCAGACATGGCAAGGCATATTTTTCCTCTATTATGCGTCAGTGGCTATTTTCTAACTTAAAATAAAACTCCATTAAGTGTCTAACAAAGATGTAGGGAGGCAGAAGCTACTCTAGTACCAAACTTAGTACCCAACTTCTTGGCTGAATTTGTCAAAATTAACGTCAACTGAATTTTTAACCAAACTTTATTTATATATATATATATATATATATATATATATATATATATCAGATGTACAACATTGGAATTTACTGTCCATTTCCCTGAATATGTAATATTGGGCTTCTTCCTACAACTTCATGTCTTAGGTGAATATACAAAATCTAAGTGCTCCAAAATGGCTGGGGGAAAACTCTAAATTTGACCTGCCTCTTAACAATCCCATCAATATAAAAATATCCATAAAATCTGTTATGACTAATGGAACAATTACAGGTCCCAACATTTAGACCACGATTTCTTGCTTACAGACAAGACTAACACAGGGGGCCTTACCTCACTGAATCTGTCATCTTCTTAGCTGTTAATACAAAGCTAAAAATTGAGGGTTCACTTAAACTTTGAAGAGCTATTTGTGTGGCATTCTTACTGAAGCTTGACTTGTTACTGCCTTCATTATGGTTGCACATCATGCATGTTAGGAACAGAACTTGACCCACTGTTAATAATTGCCATAGAAAACCATACACGTTTAACGTAGCAAACAGTAATCAAGTCCTTTACTCAATAAAATAAACATTATGTAACAGTGATAGCTGGGTGGAAAGACAATTGTAAGAGTACTACTTAAGTCCTCAGTGTGTCATCCAATCCAGTTGATGACAGGATAAGAAAGTCTTATAACAAAATGCAGACAAAACAAGTTATCTATGCAATTAAAATTAGTGAATGAAGGTGGGGTTAGACATTACCTTAGGTCTCCAGTGCTTTGTTTTATCATCCAGCCTTTCTCTAAAACCTTGTCTGAATCTTCTGTTTTTGCTCTTACTGCCTATGGTGCCAGCATTGAGTGACATTAGTCTCTAAATCTAGACAGGAAGACCTTTTTGAGCTGTTATGCTAGAATTGCACAGGTGTTACTCCAGCTACTTCAATGGAAGTTAAACTAGATTCTTGCTGTTATAAGCAGAATTTGGACCTTCCAGCTCCCCACAAGGGACATACTGCTGAGTGACTCTACTCCCAGTAGAGTGTGCAATGGAAGGAAATCATACAGCAACTTACTGTAACTAATGCCTGGTTTTCCAAAAACAATTTTTACTTTAAAAAAAAAAAAAAAAAAAAAAAAAAGGGGGGGGGGGGGGCCCTTACAATATGACAAAATTACTTAAACAATAGCTTCACTAACAGGTATCGTCGGGTAGCTATATGCACATGTAGGAGGAGCATTGAACCTTTGCTTCTCAGTTCCACCCTCTACCTTGAGATCTGCTGTGACATAAATTCAGGCCAGTGTGAGTGTGTAATGCCTGTGACTTCAAATTGAAGGAGTAAACTTTAATGCCCTAGAGTATGATGAGGTTTAGTCAGTCGTGCACAACTAAACCCAATATGTCATTCAAATACAATAGAATACACTGAATTAGTAGTGTAGAACAATGTTGTGTCAAGAAGCTTGTTGATTTATTCTCTTTTTATGCGTCCTTGTGAACTTTTCTGGGCTGGTGCACGTGTTGTAGTCTTGCACCACTTTCATTTTTATATGAAAAAAGTAAAGGTGAACATTGCTCTAAATTTGTGCATGGTTGAGATGGAGCTAAATAAATTAAAAAAAAAAAAAAAAAAACTACTTAAAAATGACACTTCTTTAGCTCTGTATCTGGAACAATGGTTCTCAAACCCTGAATTCCCAGTCACATAACAGCGCTGTTGCAATTGCTTACATGGAAGACTAATATTAGGAGGACACTTGCATAGTCTTCTCCACTGTGATCAATGTTTTGAAAAGTTTTTGAAAAGCTTAATCATGCTGTTCTTTTGCTCTTGAGACTATCAAGTTCTCCTTCCATCTGTTCTGGCTTTGTCCACTGAAAATGAGAGTAAGCTACCAGTGTGAGAACCTCTGAACTAGATTTAAAGGGGGGAGGGGAGAGTTAGACTGTTTGACTGGGTGAGCATTCACATAATGACTAGTATAGAGTCATGAAAGTGAAGTTGGCCAAAATATTAACTTCTGTTCTAGTTTAAATGAGAACCTTTAAGAGTGTGCATGTGCGTGTGTGTGTAAATACATTTGGACAGGTGGGGGCTATAATGTCTATAACAAGTAAGACAAAGAAATATTTAGAATCGTAGAGTAGGCCATCCTACAATATTGTAATGCATTTAGATGCCACCAACCATTCAATATTTGATTCATTGATGCCATGCAGTATGCTTTCAGGTTCTCATCGATTGCTGAAGATTTCATAAAAACAAACGTGCAAAAGGATAAATTGTGTCTAGGATTAGAGTTATAAGCTGTGCAATGATGTCTGGTTAATAAAGACCCTAACTTGGCCCAAAATATTCAGAAGTGAAAAATGCAGATGATGACTGCTATATTGATGGCATTTACGTTACTGAATAAAATTGTATGAGAATGGAAAACCATCTTTCTACTTTGTCCTTTCTTAAAGAGACTATCTTACCTGATTAGATATACTCAAAATGTATACATGGAATCTTTTATAAATCAAAATCTTTTACAAATCAATTTACTATGAATGCTGAGTTAAATGAATACCTATGCAATCGAATATAATTGTAGCTATGAGTTGTGCTAGGTATTTGTTAGATTATAGCTTCCTGGCTGTCTTTACACTTCTTATGCCTTATTAACTTTGGTAATGGCAAACATCGCATTGATTGAATTGCCACAATTTAATTATACCAATACATTCAAATTAAGAAGTAAAACTCTATTTAAATATACGGTACTAGAATCTAATATCATGGTTCATCAATGTTTGGAATTTAGTTTAATAGAATATGAAGATTTAGCCTCTGGGATTTATCCTTGCAATTTTGTTTCGTGTGAAAACAAAATTGATTTGAGGGATTTGGGTAGGTCAAGGTTTTACAGTTTAGGATTAGACTAAGTTTTGAAATGTCTTATTCCATGATTTCACAACAGAGAAGAAAAACTCAGACATTTTACAGTGTCTGTATCATGTGAAGATAATCCAAACAGAAGTAAGCAATTATCACATCTTGGTTTAGTATGAACTGTTTTGTGTTCTGAGTTAAGTCTAGTTCTAGTTCTCTTTAATTATTATTTTAAAAAAACCTGAATTTGGGGAAGGAGTCTAGATGGCTTAGAGGATGTCTAATGGGATGTGGAACCCTTCACCTCTACGTCATTGGCTCACATCTGTTCCGGGTCAGTAGTTACTGAAAGCTGTTCCTAGCTGATCGTGGTTCAGTGACATATGTGAAATGAGTTGATGAATTTAGTTTAGTTCCAAGTAGACAGATATAGACATCATAATTGTTGACTACACTGTTCCCTCACTAGTGATGGTATTTGTTCCTTCTCCTGCCATGTGGGGAAGCTTGTGCTACCATTACCTGTTCTGGGAATAAATAGGACAGACCTTTTCACACTTTGCACACCTTTCTCTTCTGCCTCTGAGGAATTGGATGGACACTGTGGCACATATGCAAGCACATGGGGCTATCCACCCTTGGTGTCCCCTGCCATGTGCTACAGGAGGTGAAGACCACACTGTCCCCTGCCTCTCATGCTTAACTCAAGTAAGTCTGGCAAGTGGGTACCTTGCACCTGCCTATAGTCCCTGGCCTTTCAGCGTTTGATGTAGTGGATATTCTGGGCAGGCGTTCCCAGCCACCTTCAATGCACCACCTGAACTGGCTTCCTGAGATCCAGCTGGTCCTCCTCTGAACCATGACTTGGGACTAGCGATAGCTGCTCATGCTCTACACCATTCACTTCCTTGCCCTTATGTCCTGTCCTGAGACAAAGTGGCTGGAAGGTCAGCCTATCTGAAGTCCCCTGACACCTGTTCCTTTTGTTGCCAGAGGGAGAACCTACTCTATGTGTATTTGCAGTGCACCACATTGGTAACCCCTTCTGCATCTCCTCCAGAATCATTTTCCTCTTCACCTTTTTATTTATGCATTTCCTGTCTGTGGCCCTATGAAGTCTCAGGATCTCCTTTTCAACCATATCCTGGCATTGGCCAAGATGGCCATTTAACAATATAAAAGGAGGACGTTGTCTTGAAGATGGGGGTGGGCTGTGAGGCTTATTTCTGTTCACATGTTTGTTTATGGAGCCAGGCAGAGTTCCTCTGAGAGGTGTCCACTGACTCTTTGGATTCCTTTGTGGAGCAATGTGTGCCATCTAGGGGTCCTCAGCTCAGTGTCCCCTTCTGGTACCCTATTATTTTGACCCTGTGACTTTATTCCTGTTCCTCTTTATATTCTTTGTCCCCATAATTAGTGGATCGCTACTTTATTTTGTGGGCTCGCTGCTTTTCGGTGTGGGGTGGCCATTTATATTTCTTTTGGGGATTAGATGACATAGCAAAAACACCTGAGCCTACTCTGCACTATAGCTTCCACCATTGCTATCACTGATGGAGCTGCATTAGTGGGGAGATACAGCTTATGTACTAGTGTTGAAGTGGCCTAATTAAATAATTGACTCTTAATCATCCATCTATTGAAACCAACTTCAGCATCTTTGTGCCAATTCATTCTCAGGTTATTATAATTCTGCAGTCTGGTAGAATATATCTCCTTTAAGGAAGTTGAAATATTAATCTGTTGACTATGCAATCAAGGTATATGTCAGACAGAATTAGGAAGACAGAGAACTGGAAATGGTTTTTTTTTTGTCAGAGTTTTACATTTTTGAATAACATGCTGGATGGTTTTAATCAAATTCCCCTAAATCACATATGGAAATACTAAGAGACAAATTTAACTTTTGGTTATCTGCTGTGGTGTAAATCTAGAGTAACTCTATGAAAGTCATTAGATTTACTCTTCAATAATTAGTCCCAGTGTTACTGATAATAGAATTTAGCCCTCATTTGCCTATTGAATGAAAAGCTTTGTTTTGGAGTCTTTTTATTTCAACCATATCTCCATGAGATATTTTGTGTGTTAATACTTTCACCTATAGATCTACCTATACTCAAATATTCCTTTCTCCATCCTTGGAGATCTGACATCTCTCTCCTGCCCCTGATTTATCTGTTTTCTTTCCTCTTAGAATCCTACACTGAGAAGTAAAAGATACAAAATTCATTTATTTAGATCTTTAAAACTTGCAGCCTTACTCCTGTGGACCATTTTTTCAATGGACCCTGATCACAGTTTGTTCTATAATTATCATCATTTATAGTTAACTCTGAAATGTAATGATAAGAGTTAAAATCAACATTGCTAACATCTCACTGAGTCGAGTGGGACCAGTTCACAGCTCTTAAAGTTATTCTTTCAAACTGCCTACAGACTCAGGAAGAAAGCATTGCTTCAATTCTTATTTGAAACAGTAGCTTCACAGCCAGCATAGCTAGAAGCAAATCAGTACATAGAAAACATTAGGAATTTAAAAAGTGGACTGAGAGACTCTGAATCTGAGAGACCCTGAATCTGTTGCACACATGAAAATTCCACAGATGGACTTCACGTGGCATAACTGGAGCCTCAACAACCTGTAACTGTGAAGAATAAAGATGACAAAGTCGTATCAATCACTTGTCTATGGCTATCAGGAACCCAAATAGAGAGGAAACAACCTGGTTTTACGAACATTTGCACCATACTGTTGCTATTGATCTGTGACTGGGAAATAAAAAGGTGTCTGTTTTTTGCTAATTTATTACGTATAAAGGAGGGTAAAAAGGTTTTGTTGTTGTTTTAAATGATGGAAATGGCAGGTCTTGCACTCCCAGGAGGACTAGAAGATTAATGTGATTATGACGTTACTGGAAACTGAAAGGAAGGGATTGTTTAAAACTCTGTTTTTTGTTTTTATATTTGTTATCACCTACATAGCTCAACTTCTGGACAAAAACTTGAAAGAAAAGTTGAGTTTTTTTGTGTGGAAGATTCCAACTCCCCATTCAACTGAGAGCTGAAAAAACTGCCGTTCCAGATCTCCAGGGAGCACTTTAGCAGAAACGGAAAAGATGAACTTGCCATTCTTGTTATTTTTATGATAAAAGAAGCAGAAAAAATAAACCCCTTTAAACCCCTCAGCCCTTCTTGATTTTGGCGCATCATAAAGAAGCAAAACAGGGCATGAGCATATATATGTTTCCCTTTTGTAGATCACCTTTAATTGCAGTTCACAAAACATTTGCTACATTTGTAATGGCAGCAAAAAGTGCTATAGACAGGCACGGCTGTCAGCTTTTCTGGATCAGTTCGATGAGAATTAGTCTTTTTACTATGGGAATGTGGTGAAAAGTGGGATTTGATTGTATGTGTAGAGGGGGAGGTGAGTTGATGAGAGCAGAAGAAAGGAAGTAAGGCTATACCATAAAATCAAACTTCATGCTTCCTCTGGCGCAAAGCGGCTTTCATATCAGCTTCAAGGCCAGCTGTTTGCTACTGCATTCCACCTGAGTTATGCTATAATCTTATGGCATCCTCAATAAAGAGTGTGTCAGGGATACAGCAAATGACTAGTGGTATCTCAAAACAATTAAAGGTCAGACCCTCTACTACAGGAAATATGTGGCAGTTAGGGCAAGCTCAGGCCAGTGTAAATGCTCTTGTTATATATTAGCATTCGGTGTAGAAGATATGCATTGTACTTTACACAGAGTATAAAAGACACATGGCCCGATTTTCAGAAGCACTGAGCAGTCCATGTGTGAAGTCAATAGGAGCATCAGGGGCTCAGCTGCTGTGACAATGAGGCCAGATATCTGTTTACCATCTACGTTAGATATTGCATAATATGACAAAGTGAGCAATAACATCAGACAAGGGTGAAGGAAAGAGGAATGTACCCAGTACGATTATGAGATTACCTAATTTTACATGATGCTGTAAGCATTTTCATTGTGCTTATCACCATAATATCTGATCACGTGTATCACATCAGTTCCTTTTTATTGTTATTTTAATTATAAGTAATTAGAAGGCTGGCATAATGGAGTGAGTTACTGTCAGAGGAAATGCAGATTTTTGTGAAGGAATCTGAAAAGGCAGAGGAAAGTTCATAGATGATCACAATGGTCCATTCTGGCCTTGGACTCGACTCATCTAGTCTGATCTGTCTGTGACACTTAGATGGCCAGGGAGGATATCTGAGGAGTAGCAAGCAGTGTGGGAAGAGACATGATGGTGCTTCTGGGAGAAAGAAACAAAGGAGCGAATAGAAGTGAATTGATGGGATGCAGTGCCTGAATAGGCATATGGCAGAAGCTAAGGCAAAGACAAGGATTTTCAATTGCTCTCAGAACACAAATGTAATTTGGAGGCAGTTGTAGATTCTAAGTGAGAGGAGGGTGTGATATGCTCAGACTGGGGGAGGGCAATTTGAATTTGGCAACATCATTTTGGATAGATTGGAGGTGAGAAAGTTAGATATTAGGTGGGGCTGAAAGGAGGAGTATTTTAAGCAGGGAATTACAAGGTATAGATTTTATCAGCAGGGATAGAAAGGAGAAAACATTTTTTAGCATGCAAAATGAAGGTGAGTCAAGGAAGAGAGCGAGGTTCAGGAAGAAATGGAAAGGGTAGTGGCACTGTCAACCAACCACAGATAGGAAAGGAAAGGGGAGGTGAAAAATGAAGGGGTGGAGAAAGGCGCAAACTGTAGTTAGTACGGGAAAGGTGAGTTCTGTATCACCCTATTGAGGTAAAGGTGGTAGCAAGATATCCAAGAGGACCTATTAGGAAAACATTCACATTATCAATTAAATAAAATGCAGAATTCACAGTGATACAGTTAGACAAGAGATGATGGCTTTCGTGGCTAATCATACAAGACAAAGTATTGCACCTCTGAGTCACAGGCTTCATTCTGGCACAGGCGTTTAGAGATTGCAAGTCATTACCACCTGATGGCTGTTCTATGGGCCATGTGAAATGAGTTGGTGGTTCATTCCAGTTAATAGTGAGCAGCTATCCACATTACAAAAATCTTCATTGCTAATTAGAAGCCGTTTGCACTAATTAGCATCTTTGCTGGAAGTTTCAGTGGAAAGACTAAGCATCAGGCTTGGAGAGTGAAGTATCCTGTTACCAGATTTGCCCGTCACCTTGGGGGCTGGGTCCAAATGGCACTTTTTGGCTGCCCCCCCCCCCCCCCCTTATTTGCTCCTGGAGTCAATCAGGCTGGGTCAAACAGCACTTTCAGCTGCCACCCTTATTTGCCCCTGGACTCCGTAGGCTAGGCAGAGCAGCACTTCTCAGTTGTCTCCTTTACACCACAATTGTTCTAGCAGTAACCCCCTTGATGAGCAAACCCCATAGGATTTTTGGGCACTCCAGAGATCTTTGGCTTAGCTAAAAGAAGTGTTGCTGCAGAGCAAGATAGGGACCAAGAACACAAAGGAGTAAAATAAAGTTTGGAGCGATAGAGAGAGAGTGGCAACCAGCTTGATTATAACAGTTATTTTATTGCTAGGTATATAAAACTTATGATACTAATAGTGATACCATACAAGGAGAGAAAAACAATCAAATGCTTATAATACTACACAATTACAGTTGGGGTATTGGAGAAAGCTATTCCAGGTTTGATTACAAAAGAAGAAAGTTATACCTCAACAGAGAGAGAGAGACCTAGAGAGTGTTTGGGGGTGTGTGTGTGTGTGTGGGGGGGTCTCACCATTCCATGCAGCTCAGGGGTTCCTAGGAGACAAGCTGGTCAGCTTAGGATCTGGAGCTCTTGAGTCAGGCAGAGCCCCCAACAGGATCAGTCAGGGAGAGGGGATGTTCCAGTGGAACTGATGCAGCATTTTGGATCCAAGCATCAGAACAAGGATTTGAACTTTGATTGGAGTTTTTGTAGACACCAGGTTTGTTTACAGATAAAGAATGTCTCAAGGAAGTTGTTTTCTTTATGCTGGACAATAGGAGCTGATCATTCCTGGATATGGGCAGTTTTCCTTGAGAGACAGCTCACAATGCAATCAAGCGTATTCAGTGTTTTGCATATCAATAACTAGAACGGTCTGATAACTGCGGAGCTGGATATGCACAGGTGTGAATTCATTTACATCAGGAGCAGAGATCTCCCATCATGCAGTGCATCCCTGCTTTATCAATCCCAGAGTTCAGTGCAGTCCCTGCTTTATCAATCCCAGAGTTCAGTGTGTGTTCCATCTTCGATGTAGATGAGGCTTCTGTTCTCCATTGATGTGCTAATTGAGATGCCTCCTTTTTACATCTTTGATGTAGATGAGGGATGGGGAGTTGTATCACCCTTGATGGGAGGGTTTTAGTTGTGTCCACTGCCTTTTCATATTGAGATGCCTTTGATTTCTGGTTCAAGCAGGGGCTGGGGGAGGAGGGTATTGAGGTGAGCCAGAGAGAGTCGGGGTTTTGTGCCCTGGTTCCCCAAGAACACAGAGCTGCCAGGTAACACCTCTTAACTCATAACTGTTGTCCCTGCAGGTCAGGTCTGAGTTGACCTACTTTGAAGGGGCAGCTGAAGGAAGCTTACGTTGCTGCATGTGATGTATCAATGATGGCCAACAGTTTTGAAAGGGATACTAGTTTGCTAACATCACACACACTCATAGAATTCAAGTACATTCACTTAAAACATACACTTAAAAAAACACTAACTTTCAAACCAATTTAAATGTTTTATTTTCTGATTATTGTAATTTTTTGGTTTGTTTTTCATGTTATTTCCTCTTTTCTTCTAAATCTGATAGCAATGTAATTCACAAACCACAGCAAATGGACAAAAGTGCTTTTTAATGGATCATTTCTTTTATCTATACTTTGTATTTTCAGAGAGGATACATAGCTGAAGAATTACATTGTCATTACAATGCCAGATGCTTTTCCAAAGAAAACTAGGTGTGGCTAGTAAAAAAATAAACAAATCACATTCTTTCATGTCTTTTAGTTTTATTACTTGCATGTTGACTTTACCTCATGCAATATCCTTGCAACCGAACGCACAGCTCACTGGTTCCATGAGCTAACCAAGTAACACTTCCCTCTGAGCACGACTTCAGCTAGTGAACTGAGCCAGCGCACAGTGCAGTGTGGGACCAAGGCTGTGGCCATTCTCAGTCCCTGCCCATGTACACCTTGCCCATTTGAGCAGGGCAAGGAGTAGCAGCCCCCTGCAATAAGGGTAGCTAGTTCAGAATAATATGGGGTGCCCTTTACTCCCTGGCATGGACACACAGCCAGATTTGCAATCTGGCCTCCATAAAACAAGTCACTCAGCATGCATCCTTTTTTCCAATAATTTACCTGATTTCTATAAAAGTATTTATTTTTCAGAAATATTTGCCAAATAATGGGAATTTTTGTACTATAGGTCAACGGTTCCCAACCTGGGGTGCACGACTCTCTAGGGGTCGCCAAAGATTACAGATCTGTGAGGCTTCAGTAATATCGAGGTCATTTAGTCCCCCGAGTCCTGGCACCGGCCGGAGCGGAGGAGCAGACCCCCAGAACCCTGCGTCGGCTGGGTGCCTGGCCAAAGTGGAGAAGCAGCCCCTCCAAAGGAGCAGCAGGCCCGAGCTTTGCTCCAGCCAGGTGCAGCCACCCCAAGCTCCACCTTGGCTGGAGAGGAGGAGCAGCCCCCCTCAACCCCAAGCCGGCTGAGCGCCTGGCCAGAGCAGAGCAGCTCCGCACCAGTGGAGGCCTGGAGCAGCCCCACCCAGCCTGCCAGCGCCCGCTGCCTCCATTACCTTCCATACATGAAAGACAAGAAAAGGCAGGGCCACACGCGGCATATGGGGTTGGCAGCACCAGGGAAGGCTTAGCTTCTTACTCAGGTAAGAGTAATTTAATATTATTATTATTATTATTCATGTAATGTAGTGGTATTATTATAATCATGATATGTGTTTATAGGGTTATGTGTTTATGGCTGGTGAGGGTGGAGTAGTGGGGAGTTTGTGTTTTATCAAAAAGGTTGGGAACTACCATTATAGGTGAATCTCAAATATGCTCTGTTTGTGGTATTTTTGGTCACATGGCATTGTAGCTGCTCTGATTGGATGCTGTAAAGCATTTTAATACAAGAATAATGATCCAAGTAGAAAATAGTGAACTATAAATAATGAGGTGGGGTCCTGTGGAAAACACAACGTATGATTTTGTAATAAAAGACTGGACAAGGAGCTGGTACAAGACAGCCTTAATTCTGGCATTTCCTAATTTTTGTGTGTGTGACTTGACAACCTTAACAATGTTCTTTTAATGTAAGGCTTTTTATGTATAATATATATAATGCACACACACTATACTTTAACCAGCCTGAACTTTGCTACCATAGCAAAAGAGGGAAATAAAATGTGATTACAATTGTATTGTCTGCTCTTTCAGAGACTTCAAAAATCTCTTTAAATCCATTCTCTTTGATAGCAAAAGAATCAACATTTTAGTGTTCATAATTTCAAGAATGCTTATAAAAAGCTTATAAAGCTGATAGAGCAAAGGAATTAGTCTATCCAGTATTATCTAGTAGTAAACTGATGTAAAACAATAACAAGTAGAATAAAAACTCTAAAACAGTTTAAAGAATATTTATAAAGATTATAACAGGCATAGAGAACAAGCAGGGAACATCTACAAGTATTATTTAATGGCGAGCAGATAAAGAATACTAAAAGTAAATGAAACAATGATGATCCTTCCTGACAGAGGATCTTTAGGTCTTACCATACCACTCCTTAATTTATATTTTAATGATCACGTACTGCCCTTTATGTTGAATTTTTATTTTAACTTGTTTTGTAAAGAAAAACCTATCTGGAATCATTGGGGAAACCCAAGAAAGAGCAAAATATATCTTCCTTATAAATATTGCTCTATTATAAGATTTAAATGAAACACTTATGTTATTTCATGCTTTTGCATAGGGATTCATAGCACATTTGTTTTGTTATTTCACTCCAAGAAAAAGAACTGGTAAAAGTTTCACTTTTAGTTGGTAGCAAGGCTCAATCATCTTTTTCTGACAATTTATTTTCACCTGGTGAACGTCTTTCTGAAAATGAAAGGACTGTTTTATTGGTCTCAAAGATCAAAAGAGATAATGGTGTTATAAACTTTCACTGTCCAACATTCAACTGTGATACTTAGGTTCAGGGCTTTTTTTCTAGAGAGACCTTGGTTTTACTCAGTTCCTTGGCAAACACCCAAAAGTGTTCATTCATGCTTAAAAGTTTTATTGATCAAACACAAGGAAGAACTGGTTTTTTGTTTCTGCCTTGGGGTCAGGGAAGATGAGATGAGAAGAAACAAGATGGGTTGCAAAGTCAGATGGGAGATTACATTTTTTTTTCAAAGTTTCTTTTTAAGAAACCCAAAAAGGGGAAAATTGGGAGACCTAGTTCTTCCCTCATTATTTGGTCCACCAATCAGGCCTAATGCTCAACACACCAATTTTGCTTCATTAATTTCCAGCTCCACATCATTTGTTTATAATAAGTATAATTGCAACTGTCCTTGAGTTATATCGATGTGGCCTTTTTGTTTGGATTAATTTCTCTGTCTGGTTCTCTTGCAATTGTTTATAATATTAATTATTGAAAGCAGCTTGACTTATGTTTTAACAACATTTGTTATTAAAAGTTATTGTCACATGTTATTAACTTTTTGCCATTGAACTCACAATTTGACTAAATTTGTAGGCTCGGTAATCACAACAGGACTTGAAATGATTACCTGATTCATCCAGAATAATGATGTCCAGTTAGACTCCTTATTGCTTTGAATGTTTAAGGCTGAATCTTACTCACCTTAATCACAATGGTAGTTCCTTTGATTCCAGCATAACAGAATCAGGATCTGTCCCTAAATGTGGTCTCTAGATAAAACAACAAACTATGGACCTTTTAAGGAGTGTCAAGAATGCATAGCTTAGAGACTTTTATTATTTCTAATGGCACCCAGAGCTGTGCTAGGCTTGTCCCTGAACAGAAAGAACAAATGATTCCCACTTCTGAGGAGTTTTCAAACGAATCCTGCATCTTGAAACTGCTAGTGTGGACTCCTGACCCCATGCAGATTCCTGCTGGCATCAGTGATACACTTTGCAAGCACAGGAGTCTGCACTAGTAGATCCTGATGCAGCATCAGGGCCTAATATTAGGCCTGATCCAATGGGGAAGTAATGAAACGACGAGGGATGACTGGGAAACATCATGCATTAAGTTCATTCATCTGGCGAAGTGGGTTTCTGCCCACAAAAGCTTATGCCCAAATAAATGTGTTAGTCTTTAAGGTGCCACAAAACTCTCATTGTTTTAAGATTATGTGGTTACTCAGCAAGGGCTAATGCTTGACTTAAAGGCGTTAAGGGTTTTTGCTTGTTGTTTTATTTTAGTCAGAGTAAGTGGATGTCATATATGGCTAATTTCATGAAAATATCGTGACAGAAGTGAGTCTTAAGAAAGGACATGAATGATTGGAGGATTGTTGCTTTGCAGATCAGCTCAGGAAGTGTATTCCATGCATTGGGTGTGACCTGAAAGTCAGCACAAAGATGGTGTGGGAGAGCAGAGTACTGAGTCTGGTGTCACTGATGGAGCAGAGGAAGCAGGGAGTGAGGGGTACCCTAAGAAATAAGCCTGAATCAGTAGGAAGGGGCAGATAGTATTGGAGTGGACATATGGCTTGATACTGTACCACTGAAATCAGTGGGAGTTTTGCCATTAGCTTCAATAATCAAGCCTATAATTATGATCTTCTAAATTTCCCCCCTACTTGAGATAGATAGTTCCAGATACAGCAGGTTTCAGACACCATTTAAATTCACAGCAAATAGATAATTCTAACTATGCTCTCTGAAGCATGAATTTTCACTCACACATTCCTTCTGGGAGTACACTTCAAAGAATGTTCCCAATTAACATGGTGTTAAACATTCAGAGGGCTAGTTCACGAGCTAAACTTCCAATCTGGGTTGTAAAATATTAGCAGCTTACATACAGTTGGACTTATGGCTCCCGAGGGAACTGCTGAAAAACCTGTCTTCCCTACGCAGCCTGAACATAACCTCTGGAAATAATAATACTTACAGTAGCACAAATTTAGTACTTCTCATGAGCTTTACTCTCCTAATGCCAGTGAGATAAATATTTCTGTCCCCATTTTACAGGTGGGAAAACTGAGACAAAGAGCTCCCAAATCCACAGAGGAATAATTGTCAAAATATATGTGGTTGAGAAATAAGGATATGATTGCCTGGAAGGGAAATCTGCGAACACACTTTCTTATGACATTAATACTTTCTTTTGAGGAAAAAAGTTAAGTAAGGAGTTGGTTTAAAAAAGACAGAGGAGATATTTTGTTGGCATTACCACCTCTTCAGTGATTCTCCAAGCCAGTTCTGTTCTCTTCACTATCTGACTTGAGCAGCCAGTGTGATTTATTCATAGCTTAATCTGAAAGGAGATCACATGTTTCTGTTTAAGAACTAGTTCTCAGAAATTGGCAGGCAAAAAACTGATTTTTCCCCTTGGTCTAACCTTGTTGAGAACCCATAGGTAAGATTTGGGTTGGATAGACTCTCGACCATTTGCATAGATTCTCACTGGTTTGTTGGCATTAGAAGTGGGGCTGGATCTCAGCACCGATGCATCATCAGGATTCCAATCTCGGGTAAACAAATCCTCCTTTGTAAAAGTGGGTATAACTATTATGTGAGTCAAAATATACAACTATAATGAGAGACCTGAAATCCCATCAATTAGAGAGAGAATGAATAGGCATAAACCAGGAATTCACAGAGACTAGGGTTTACTTATGATGCAACAAGAAAATATAACTAATTAGCGTGCCCATTAAAGACTCATTACAAAGTCTTCTTTTGCTCTCTCCTCAGTTTTACACCATTTTGCTTCCATGAAGTTACTCTTGAGTCTCATCACTGAGAGTGAGATCAGAGGCAGGCCAATAGCTTGAATATATCTCAAGTCTGAGCAGGTGAAATTCTGATGAAATTAAAAAACAGGCAAAACAAACAACGTTATCCGAATTCTGTCTTCTTTGTTGCCTCTTGTAATTCTGCCTCTTACTCCCTGCTGGCCAGAGTCAGACAGAACCAGGGACTACAGCAGTAATTATACCAATGGAATCCCATCAGGTAGATGTAGCCTACAGTAACGGAAGGGGTTTTCCCATCGCTAAGGGAGCACCACCTCCCGGGATAACAGTAGCTCTGTTGACAAAAGCATTCTTTCATCAACATAGCTGCAGGTACGTTGGGGGTTAGGTTGGTATAGGTATATCGGTCACGGGTGTGGATATTTCTCTTCCCTGACCAATGTAGCTAAGTTGATCTAACTTTTAGATACAGACCCAAGTCTAAGTGAAAATGTTCAGTATGACTTTTCCATGGAATCAGAGAGGTCAGTTAACATAGCTTCTTTGAGAAACCAAGATAAAATGGGTTTTGCTGAGCTGGATTGACCCTCAAGATCACATGGGATGAGTGAGCTGCACAGGAATATAGGAGAAGGTTGACATATAACCAGGGACACAGGAAAAACACTATGTGACTTCCATCGTGTGACCTACTCTATGTGACCTAATCCAACAAACAAGATTCAGACTCAAAATACACACTAAAACCAGCCGCCTGATACAGTTCACAGATAAAGAGTTTGCTAAACACTTCTACAGAGAGTTCAAGGACAATAAAGAAATGTGGTCATATCAGTACTAATGCACAGATACTGCTCAGGTCAAGGGTGATTTTGAATATTCTTGCAGATCAGGTCAAGCAGTTCACACAGCCCTTATGCACACTAAAAGTCTGATATGATTTTTCAGAGGGTGGATGCTCAGCTCTTTTTGAAAATCAGGTGCCTTTAAAGTGTCTTCCCCTCTCCCCCCCATTCCCTGTGGGGAGCCAGGCAGCCTTGTCAATTTCATAGCTCCAGCAGGAGGTGTGAAATTGACAAGATAGCCTATGTTCCCAGCCCCCAGGGGAGGGGGGGAAGCCCCGGGGCTTCTCACCCCAGGTCCCAGCTGCAAGTGGGGTCCAGCTGCCTGGGCTTCTCTCCCCGGCTCTCAGCTGGGAATAGAGGCAGTTGGGCTCTAGTTGCCTAGCTTTTTTGTCAAACAGCTGATGTAAGTAATGCAGTGTCTACACAGACACCGCTTCGCCCTAACTACACTAACATAAGCCTTGCACCTCTTGTGAAGGTGGAGTTATTATGTTGATGTAGTAGGGCACTTACATAGGCAGGAGGAGGGCTGTAGTGTAGACACTGACATAATTAGGTCCACATAAAGTGCTTTACTTTGGCCTTACTGTGTAGTGTAGACTAGCCTGTGCAAATAATTTAATATTTCTTATTCCTATTGTTTGGCTTAAAAGTAGCTACTTAGATGGAAAGCCCATTACCTTTCACATATTAAATATTTCCCATTTACTTCCCCTTATTTACACTTTGAACCTATTTTTTAAATTAATTTTCTATTGAGACTGAGTACACTAAAATCCATTTAGACAGTTTCCTTAGTTCAATGTTTATCTTCTCTTGCATATTGTAATTTAATTTTTTTGCTTGTTTGTTCATAGGAGCAGCAGGAAGAATTAATGCCACACTGTGAAGAAAAGCTAAAAAGTCCTTTCCATCTCATACCTGTGTCATTCTTTGAATATATATATTGCATCTGAAAAACAGCATATAATTACCTGATACCCCAGACCTGAATATGATAAAGGGCCCAATCCTGCCACCATTATTCACATGCATAAAAATAACTTGCATGATGATTGTAGATCAGGCCTTAAGAGAGCAAAGTTTGGGCTGATTTCTACAACTGTTATGTATCTTTTACGAGGAATTTCTGGAGTTTTCACTTATGGGGAAAAGTGCAGAACTGTTTTTGAACTAATGAAGTTCCTTCACTAGAACATATTTTCCTGTGGCAGCTCAAAATCCTGTTTCTTCCAGTATGACACCATTTTTGTGTGTGTAGTACCTTTCAGACTAAAAACAGCTGTATACTTCAGAAGCCAATACAGTCCTTTAATACAAACACAATTAAATGTGTAGCTTATAAATTAAATTGTAATTTATTATATCTCCTATAGATACAGGGACCAGTCATGTGATGAACCAAGTGCCCTCAACTCCAACCTTACATGAGGTATCATGCCCAGGTTACGGTAATGGTGAAGACAGGTATGAAAGACAAATTTTGCGGAGAAGATCTCAATGTGGGACTAAGTAATAGAACTGAGATTTATGTTGAAAGCAATCTGAACACATTTCTGTATGTACGAGTAACAACCTTTCTGAACATAGATTCATAGATTGTTTTTGTACATTCATAGATTCGAAGGCCAGAAAGGAGCACTGTGATAATCTAATCTGACCTTCTGTATAGCACAGGCCAGAGAACTTCCTCAAAATAATTCCTAAAGCATATGTTTTAGAAAAACATCCCATCTTGATTTAAAAATTGGCAATGATGGAGAATCTACCATGACCGTTGGTAAATTGTTCCAGTGGTTAATCCCTCTCTCCATTAAAAATATGTGTCTTATTTCCAGTTTGAATTTGTCTAGCTTCAAATTCCAACCATTGGATCATGTTATGGCTTTCTCTGCTAGATTGAATAGCCCATTATTAAATATTTATTCCCCATATAAATACTTACAGACTGTAATCAAGTCACCTTTTAACCATCTCCTCGTTATGCTAAATAGATTGAGTTCTTTGAGTCTATCACTATAAGGCATGTTTTCTAACTCATTAACTATTCTCATGGCTTTTCTCTTCTCTAGTATATCAACATCATTCTTGAATTGTGGCCAACAGAACTGGACATAGTATTTCAGCAGCGGTTGCATCAATGCTAAATACAGTGATAAAATAACCTCTCTACTGCGTCTCGAGATTCCCTATCCATGCACCCCAGGATAACATTAGCTCTTTTGGCCACAGCATCACATTGGGAGCTCACATTCAGTTGATTATCCACTATAATTCCCCTTCCCCCAGATCTTTTTCAGAGTCACTGCTTCCCAGAATACAGTGCCCCATCCTGAATGCATGGCCTACATTCTTTGTTTCTAGATGTATGCATTTACATTTAGCTGTATTAAAACCCATATTGTTTGCTTGCACCCAGTTTACCAAGCAATCCAGATTGCTCTGAATCAATGATCTGTCCTCTTCGTTATTTACCACTTCCTCAGTCTGTGTCAGCTGCAGATTTTATCAGTGATGATTTTATGTTTTCTTCAAGGTCATTGGAAAAAATGTTAAATAGCATTGGGCCAAGAACTGATCTCTGCAGGACTCCACTGGAAACACACCCTCTCGATGGTGATTCCCCATTTAGAGTTACAGTTTGAGGCCTATTAGACCTATCAGCAAGCTAAGTTTTAATCCATTTAATGTGTGCTATTAATTTTATATCATTCTAGTTTGTTTAATCAAAATGTGCAGTACCACGTCAAATGCCTTAGAAAAGTCTATTACATCAACACTATTACCTTTATCAACCAAACTTGTAATCTCATCAAAAAGGCATCAAGTTAGTTTGACAGGTTCTATTTTCCATAAACCCATGTTGATTGGCACATTACCCTCCTTTAATGCTTCATTAACTGAATCCCCTATTAGATCCTCCCTTATCTTGCCCAGAATTGATGTCAAGCTGGCAGGCCAATAATTATTTGGGTTATCTCATTTACCCTTTTTAAAAGTTGGCACAAGGTTTGCTTTCTTCTAGTCTTCTGGAACTTCCCTAGTGCTCCAAGTCTTACTGAAAATAAACTTTAATAGTCCATGAGCTCCTCAGCCAGCTCTTTTAAAATTCTTGGATGCAAGTTATCTAGACCAGCTGATCTGAAAATGTCTGACTTTAGAAGCTTCTATTTAACATCCTCTAGAGATACTAGTGGAATGAAAAGAGTGTTATCATCACCATATCTTGAGAATATATCATCTGTTTTCTCCCCAAATACAGAAGAGAAATATTTACTGAACACTTTTGCCTTTTCTGCATTATTATTGAAAATCCTAACATTTCCATATAGTTATAGATGAATACCATTGTCAGGATTATTTTTGTTCCTAATAATTTAAAAAAACCTCCTTTTTTATTGTCCTTAACTCTACTGATTTCTGATTTCTCTACGTTTTTCTGATTTCTCTACATTTTTCTGATTTCTGATTTCTCTACGTTTTTCTGATTAAATTCTTCCTCTAAGGTCATTTGGCTCATCATTATTTTCAGTATTGTGAAATTGGCCCTATTGAAGCATCAAGTACAAATATTACTGGTCTGGACTTTTTTCTATTTGCCCATTATAACAGTGATCAAGTCATGATTGCTTGCACCTAAGCCACCACTAATTTTTAGTTCTGTGATCCATTCCTCCTAATCTGTTAGGACAAGGTCTAATATAGAATTCCCCCATGTTGGCTGCAACACTTCTTGAGTTAGGAAATTGTCTGACATGGGACAATTGCATGAAATGTACAGGAATAGGATGGTTTATCCTTTGTTATTATTGTAGATGTGTTTCATTAAAGGTTCTTGCTTCACTTCCCAATCCTGCAGTCAAATCACAATCTGGTGTTTATGTCTCCAGTCTGATGCCAGGAATATGGATATGATTATCAAGCATTATGGGTCAGATCCTGGTTAATTCCCCTTTGTGAAGCGCAAAGGGGACATAACACTGCTTTGGCTTAATGGGAGTTTGGGAATGAGAAGGGGGTGTGTTGGCATGGAGCTGGAGCACAGTGTGCTCTGGTGATCCTGGGCAGGTGGAACAGTTTCTTAGGTATGTGCAGAAGCCAAACTACAAAATATGGTATAAACTACAAACTTGTATTTATATAGTGAGACTGTATTTTCTTCATTAGGGTTGAGCTACATATTGGCTGCCTATACAAAAATAAATGGAAAATGCAGGTCCGCTTTGTAACAGATGAAAGCCTATGATGATCCTGGTCAAAGGAACTCCCTCACCTATGCACAATGCAGAGCACTGGTCCTCTGGAGCTTGACACATGCCACTATTTAGAAAACTTTCTTTTTGGAGATGGAAGTTCAGTGCAAAGGTCTGAAACTCCACTGACCCGTCGGCTAGAACATTCTACATGGCCACTACTGAAACTCATTGGCAGCCACAGAGCTGCTGCACAGGTTCTCTGAGGCTTTTAGAGAAAATTCCCCACTGAATTCCTCTACGCACAGCTCATCAACTTACTCTGCCAAGCACGCGACAATTTGGCCCAGTGATGTTACGTCCCTAAATAGTCTTACATGTGATGGCTACAGAGCCATTTTTCAGATAGGAGAGTAATTACAGAAGCACTCTAAATTCTTTCACAGCACACACAACCATGCAATAAGTGGAGTGTAAAGAAGTATTGCCGAACTTTATGAGGTTTGATAAGGTTTCTTTATCTAGGAAAGGAAGTTATAATACAATGTTTATTCTCATACATTCTTAGAAGTGTTAAGAGAATTTCATCAGAAAATCAGTCAGCATAATTAGAACTCAACAGCTTTATTGACAGACTTAGGTGACTTTATCTTTAGATCGCTAGTGAACTGTTGTTTATGTGAGCTTTTGTAGCATTCAGCGACTCCTGCGCTTTCATTAAGTCCAAGGCTGCAGGCTGTATTAATCATATGAAAATTATGCATCACTCTGCCATGTTCATGGGGGTGCTGATCCAATAAGAGCATCTGGTTCACCCGACGCTGTCAAGTGGAATTTCTTTTAATGATAACAGTGGGCAAACTGCTCAGCGTGAGCTTCTGCTGTTCCCCTGGAAATACGGTCAATGTAGGAACAGAAGATAAATGTTATCTTTTGGTCCTTTAAGTGCAAGTATGTTTTATAGTCACTGGTGGGAAAGCGCAACTTATATGAAACCTGCAAGATCCCACAATCAAAACAATGCTGAGAGTTCCTGAGTGCTACCCCAGGTTAAGTAAATATTTTAATGGCGCCACGTACTCCAAGCTGATGTGTTGTTCTTATGTGTCAGAAATTGCAGAGCAAATCTCGGGATGTTATTCTGCTGCTGTGCAGCTCTAGAGATGTATGTCTTGTGTATGTGTGGGGGCTTAAACAGATTTTTGTGAGAGAAAATTAGGAGACAAAGAAGAAAAACCCTTTTTCTTAAGAGGGACCTGAGGGTCCATGAGAGCTGACTCCATGAGAGCAATTTGTAAGATAAGAAGTTACCTCCCTTCTTCACACAAAGAGCTTTGTTCTGGGAATTAAGCCCCAGTCCAGCAAATTAAGCCCCAGTCCAGCACTCCTACATCCTTGGCATTCCTTGCAGGACCTGGGTCTTAGTAGAGATGTAGAAAATGGACTCCACCCCCTGCCCTCTATCTATGGGGACTAGCTACTAAGCACCACCTGACAGATAGAATAGCAGCTGCTATACTACCAGTATAGAAATAGGAGTTCCTGGCCACTAGATTTATACAAGCATGGATCCAGAATGTAATCCACTTTCCCAAAGCACAGGGGCTTGAGGTCTCTGGCATGGCTGCTCAGCCCGCATTTCCTCTCCCATCTTCAACCTGTGCCAGGATCCCATAGGCTTCCGAAGGGTGAGCCCCCACTCTATATATCAGCAGCATGGTCATTAAGAACCAGCCCTGCCACATACACGTACACTTCCACCTTGCCTCCTCTTTCTACTATGAAACGTAAAGTGTTCCACATTAATGTTTGACTTTGGTGTGTTAAGATCTTTTGCAGATCTTCTAACCTTTATCACCTGTTTTCTGAGGTCGTAACAAAGTCCTTAAGAGGAAGTAGGTTTTGCTGCCATAGACACTGAGGAAAATTGCTTTCTGTTTGTCCTTCTCTATAAACTCATTTGCAAGTAAATAGGGGCCCAGTCTTTCAATATCTTTCAATCCTCATTTTCTGCATTAAATTCCTCAATTTTACCATAAATTCCCATTCTCATGTTTTTCCTTGTGGTCAGTTTTGTAAAGGGACGGCTCAGTGCACAAAAGAGACTCTTTACTTACTGTACTACAGGCTGGGAACATGCTGCTTTATTCAGATATAGAAATAGAATAGAGGAAAACACACTAGCTACACAGGAAGTAAAAGAGGGATATTATGACTACGAACCAAAATACTCTGGGTAACTCAGTTAACTCCTTGACCGCTTTTCTACAAAGAACTGACAGGAAATTATACCCCTGACTTTGTGCTGCCAGCTCCCAGTCCAACTGAACTGAAGGATGGGTGTACAGTCCAGTCCAGATGGCTGGTAAGCATAGAAATCAGCCAATGGAGTCAGAAGCTAGTTCAGGGCTGTTTGAACTATGTGTTAATTGGTTGAATTAAAGTTATTTCGTTTGTTAAGCATCTGAAGCTCTGGTTCTGTCCTTGCCACACGTCTGGTAAAGGTATTGGGATATCTCTGCACTGTAGTTATCTCTGGTTAAATTCCTACTTCCCCAAAGGTTCTAGTAGGATTCTTCATCCAAAGGCAAATGGGTGGCGATTAGGGACAACCTAGCCAGTAGCAGAGCCCCAGTCACACGTTGAAAGGGGTGAATTTTATTCACGAGGTTTAAGTGGCAACACTATCTAGAAGGATGAGAAGATTTCCACATTTCTCACTCTTTGTACTCTTTCAATCAGTAAGTTTTATACAAATTAAAGGTGTGGCGGGGAGGGGGGCAAATTTCACTCCTCGGATATGAAATGATAGTTTAAAATTGCAATTGCCTTTTCCTAAACAAACAGCTGTACCTAGCAAATATAATACAGAGTTTAGCTATTTTGAAATGAGTTAGACTTTTTAAAGTAGCTTTGGTCTTTCCTCCCCGCTCCACCCTCCAACTGGATTTTTCCCCAGTGAAACTGTAAAAATGCAGCTTCTGTGTTCTGCAGTCTTAGTGGCACCATTCATTGCATGATAAGGATATGAATTTAATGTGACTTCTAATTACTGGTTTCCAAACTACTTTATTGAGGTTTGATTATATAATATGAGTACACAAAATAATTTCAAATTAGGAATTGTGGTATCTTTTAAGAGGCATTGTTGTGGCTTTTTAAAGGGAAAAAATGTAAGCAATAAGGAAAGAGCAAAATGTCAAGTGCTGTATTTGCAAGGTGAAACTGGCTGTAACACTTTACAATATGTATTGATACAGACGTTTTGGACTGCCCTATCCACTACCAATAAATACATTCCTCATTTAACAATCTGGCCTCCTAAGAACAAATAAACTATACCAAATTAATATGCCCTAACTGTAATGCTGCAAATACTTTGATTGTTTTCTTCCTAATAACTTGATTTTGTTTAATGAAGTACAATTATTCATTAGGAAGATGTAAGCTGTCTCATATTTTACGGCAGGTTTTTAGAGCAGATTACATGTTTGACAGTTCCCCTGTGTGGAAGCGAGGCCAGCATGAATAATGAAGAGCGTCTCACTGAGCTAATCCTCTCCAGCAGCAAGAACAACACTGTACTTTTCCACCTCTCCTGACCCATTTAACTCTGTTACCTCCTGTATCTTGCTGTAGCCACTGCCACAATCTACATAAGCGTTATGTGTCATGGAGAGAGAGTCTGCTTAATGTTTCATATTTTATAGAAAAAGAATCCAGTCCATGATCTGACCTAAGTCTTGCAAACTAAGTGAAATAGGCATCCGTTTTCATCAGTTTTACATGATCGCATGGTTATTCCAAATGCTCAGGCTGCAAGGATGAGCAAAACATTTTAAGAACATACTATAATCAATGATCAAGGCCTACTACATTTTAGGGCTTGTCTTCACTTACCTTGGAGATTCAGCAGCAGTTGACTGGAGTTACGCAAACTACGCAAAAAACTTGCGTAACTCCCATCGACTTCTGTGCTTCTGTTCTGCACGCCGTCTTCACTGCACTGTGCCGATGGGAACCGTGTTCCCGTCGACACAGTGCTATGCCACTTGAGAAAGTGGTCTTAATACGTCGATTTCTGGATCGACTGAGAGGGTCTTCACTGACCGCTCAGTCGATCCAGATAAGTTGATCTGATGGCGGCAAATTTGCCGCCGTCAGTGAAGACATAGACTTAGTATCGTGTTAAGTTACTGGCTGAAATAAACATGGGCAGCAATTATTCTTTACTTACATAGGACCCAATCATGAAATCCTTTCTCCAGTTTTAGCCAATCTTTATTTAACTATGCTCCCACTGAAGTCAGAGAGTTGGCCCACAGCAACTATACAGTGTATATTATATTTGCTAAATATATAGGGCTAGTTTACAAGCTGCACTGAGTTAAAACTTGATACAGTTGAGGAGAGAGGGAGGGAAAGGTGGCTCGGAGCACCTTTTGCTCTTCTGTTCCTGAGACAGCTAGGGCTCAAATAGCTGCTTTAAATGACACCAGTTGCAGAGGTCCAAACTGGGGACTGGGCTGAGAACAGGGCAGGGAATCAATCTTTACCTATATAGCAAAGTACCATGTACCCAGGTGGACTTTTTCCACCATGTGCTGCTTGGCTGTTTGCTCCAACCCTCCCCTCCCCTTCCCCACAGTCCTTCACCTTAGCTTCACCCCACACAGAATCATAGAAGATTAGGGTTGGAAGGGACCTTAGGAAGTCATCTAGTCCAACCCACTGCTCAAAGCAGGACCAACCCCAATTAAACCACCCAAACCAGTGTTTGTCAAGCCACACCTTAAAAACCTCTAAGGATGGAGATTTCACCACCTCCCTAGGTAACCCATTCCATTGCTTCACCACCCTCCTAGTGAAAAAATTTTTACTAATATCCAACCTAGACTTCCCCCATTGCAACTTGGAGAGCACTGATCCTTGTACTGTCATCTGTCACCACTGAGAACAGCCTAGCTCCATCCTCCCTGGAACCCCCCCTTCAGGTAGTTAAAGGCTGCTATCAAATCCCCCCTCATTCTTCTCTTTCGCAGACTAAACAAGCCTAGTTCCCTCAGCCTCTCCTCATAAGTCCTGTGCTCCAGCCCCCTAATCATTTTTGTTGCCCTCTGCTGGACTCTTTCCAATTTGTCCACATCCTTTCTGTAGTGGAGGGTCCAAAACTGGGCACACTACTCCAAATGAGGCCTCACCAGTGCTGAATAGAGGTGAATAATCACATCCCTTGATCTGCTGGTAATTCTTCTACTAATGTGGCCCAATATGCCATTAGCCTTCTAGGCAATAAGGACACACTGTTGACTCTCATCCTGTTTCTTGTACACTGTAACACCCAGGTCCTTTTCTGCTGAACTGCTGCCTAGCTCGTCGGTCCCCAGTCTGTAGCTGTGCATGGGATTCTTCTGTCCTAAGTGCGGGACTCTGCACTTGTCCTTGTTGAACCTCATCAGATTTCTTTTGGCGTAATCCTCTAATTTGTCTAAGTCACTCTGTATCCTATCCCTGCCCTCTCGTGTATCTTCCACTCCCTCCAGCTTAGTGTCATCTGAAAACATGCTGAGGGTGCAATCCACATGATCCTCCAGATCATTAATGGCACATCTGCCCCTCTTACCCTCTTCTTCACCAATTTATCCCTCTCATCCCCTTCCCTTCCCTTTTCTTCCTATTTGGCTTAACCCCACTCAAGAAAATCCAAAATAATTGTGGAACTAACATGACATTTGTTGCCATGACATTGTTCACTCTGCTTGTATGTTCTACCCTTTCTCCCACCTCATGTCTGTCTTGTATATTTTAGCTGTAAGTGCTTCAGGGCAAGGTTTTGTGTTTGTGCAGTGCCTAGCACAACGGGGCCCCATTTTTGCCTGGGTCTTAGTAGGGTGACCAGATGTTCCAATTTTATCGGGACAGTCCCAATATTTGGGGCTTTGTCTTATTTAGGTGCCTATTGCACCCTACCCCCATCCCGATTTTTCACACTTCCTATATGGTCATCCAAGGTCTTAGGCACTACCATAATAAACATCACTAATAATACCATACTAATTATGAATAATAAAAAATAAACAATAACAACATACTGTTGGTTCATAGATTTCACAAGAAGACTTGAGCTTTAACAAGATTTAACAGTGGATCCTTTAAACTAGCAACATGTTCCAGTTTGCAGAAATGCATGATGTGATTTTCAGGGCAGATTTTGGCTCTAAAAATAGTCATTTTAAACAGCATATTTAATTTGTTTCCCAAACAGAAAAAAGAAGAAACGACTGTAGATCAGCCCATAGTGTTTTGGATGAATTGTAAATTTCCTGGGGATAAAAGGTCTACATTAGCAAATACCTGATCTTTTTTTAAAATTCAGATTGGAAAGCAGCTGTTAGCGTAGGCAGTGGATACCTGACACACTTATTTACATTTTCTAATTTGTAGGGAAGAAGAGGCAGCAGCACAGATGAGCCTAAGAGGTGTACATAATATGAACTACTTTGAAAATAAATTTATTTATTTATTTATTTATTGCAAATGCAGCTAGAAAGAATCAAATCACATGTAACTTTAATCTCCATAGAGCACCAGGGTGAAAGGTTTTGGTTGAAGTGGCAAGGTCTCACTTTTTGAAAATTGCATATGAGGATTTTATTTCATTTCCATTCTTTTATTCATGGCTAATGAGTACTCAATCTTATTTTAAAGTATAATGATAAATATGCTAATACACGTTTTTGTTCTATCCACAAGTAATTGAACATCTTATTGCTGTGCACTGGGCTGGCGCAATGAGCATAGCTAATGCTGGGGTTCATGCACTCTTTTATATCAACAACACAGCACGAACAAGCCCTATTAAAAATGAAATCAGGGCTGACACCCAGCCTGGTGTTCATCATCCTGCTTGCTCACACTGGCTCCAATTTTCTTTTTCTCTCCAGTTTCTTTACTCTGCAGCATAAAAGGGGAGGAAATGGCTCCCACTGAGTACTTCTAGCATGGGAGTTCTCCAGCTGACAGAGTTGCTGGAGCAGCTCTCAACTGGTACTTCTGCCAGCCCCTGGTATAGGAACATGTCAGGTGAGGGCTGTTGTCAGTTGTTGGCTTCATGTGTGTTCTTCCAGCATGTATGCTGTCCCGGCTCTGTAGATAACCGATACAGCAAACCATGATTGGATTACCCAATAAGACCAGAGATCCGTTTCAGTAACGAAGGCACCAGGCCAGGTCTATTGCTGATGAAGCATGGTAAAAAGCGCCCTATACGTGCTACAAGTACACTTAATACATGACTGCCCATGACAATGGACCAGCTCAGTAAACAGTGGGACTTTCCGTTCTTCACTTGGCCAGACAAAGATACTCCCTCTTTTATACACTGATACAAACAAGTTGCATATTGCCCTTCTGACATGTGAGGTTGCCACCCTCTGACATGGTAAGACCTTGTACCATGATTCAGTCAAAACATCTCTATCCATCATATTGTCATCCTGAGGGGTCAGTAAGCCCTAATTATCTTTGGGGTATTGGGATGTTCTGGTACCTTTCTGGAATGTGCTTGTGCCTAGCATTTCTTTGGAATGTGGGTGTTTGCCAGTTTCTGTGAACTTACAGACAGGCTCACAGCCTGACCCCTGCTAACTTCGCTTTCTAATGGCAGGGCTTGACTGCTACTTTAGCTTAGGCCTCAGGCCTCATACCTGGCCTCTTATACTAGGCTTCATGATTCAGGCTATCACTTTTTACCACAAGGACAAGGGGAGGTATGATTCATGGCTGGAGGGTTGCAATACTCCTGCTCTTCTGTGCTTCTGAGACTATATAGGAGGCCGTGGGAACAGAGCATACATTAGAACAACCTTGAGGGTTGCTCTGATTGATGCTGGTGGTTGGGGAGGCCCCTATTACTTCCCAGGATACGGGGAGTGCAAAGGTGTTTTTAAACCATCTTTGCTCCCTCTGCCTTATGTTCCCGCACTGTGGGAATGGAGTAACAGAGAATCTAGGCCACTGCTTTCAGCTAGTATCCATAACAGCACTGTTAGGGAAGGGGAATCAGTGTCGGTTAGAAAATAAATAAAAATCACAAAGTAAAAGGTGATTGCAAATAACCTCATCTAGTGAGATACTACAACAAAGCACCAGCAGAAGGACACAAAGACTGTATATTGAAGTGTTAACTAGAGCATGCTGTAGTATGACAAACTTGTCATTCAGTGTAAACTGACGTTACAGAGATGCAGCCTACACTGATAGAACAGGTTTTTCTATCCACGTAGGAACACTGGAAATTAGTGATGTTGACAGAAGCCCTCTTGCATCAACACAACTGCATCTACACTGGGGTCATGTTTCCATAGCTGTGTCAGTCAGGAGATGTGGGGTTTATTTCCCTACGTCCCTGACTGACATAGATATGCTGATATAAATTTTCAGATATAAACCAGGCCTTAGGGCTTCACTCAGTTTGTCTGTGTGTCTTGTTTTAGTAATCTGGCCATGAAGGGTAGATCTACATTGCAACTGAACACCTGTGGCTGGCCTGTGGCTGCTGACTTGGGCTATTGGGCTGTTCAAATGCAGTGTAGATGCTTGGGATGTAGTCTGGGACCATCCTCCCAGTGTTAAAATGAAGATAAATTACTATAAGCAGAACTTAATTCTTACTAACCAATAGTAAAAGAAACTCAGAGCTTGTCTACACTTAAAATGCTACAGTGGCACAGCTGCACCACTGTAGTGCTTCAGTGTGGAAACTGCCTACGCCATTGGGAGAGATTATCTCATCAGCATAGGTAATGCACATCCCTGAGAGGCGGTAGCTAGTTTGATGGAAGAATTCTACATGAGTACTTATGTCTACACATCTGGAAGCCTGCTACTATACTTTCTTTGGTTACGTGTGTTAGAAGTGCAAATGAACTGTTTTGGACTATCGCATTTTGTTTAAATGTTTTAAATCACCTTTTGAAAATTTGCTTTGAAAAATCTCTTTTGTTGAAACTATTTCATTTCTCACTCAATTTTTTCTGCTACATATTGTAAACAATCTGAGGTTAAATTCAAATTTTAATTTTTTTAACTTCTATTCTACAGTTCTCCAGGCTTGTGGCTCAATTTACTGAACTGTCCAAAACTGCCCTTTAATATTTTTTTCCTGATTGCATTATTCCTTTGTACCTTCTCAGCTGATTGTTTTGACAGTCAGTGGAAAGAGCTGAAATTATCAACTGAAATTAACAAGCTGCTGTTATTTCTCCAGATTTTTACTCTCTGTAGAACAATGTGAAAAGGATGAGACAGTTTTTCCCTTCTTCCTGGGATTAAAGATCAATATATTGAGGATCCAGAACTACCACTAACTGGTAATGATTTTTTAAACCAGAGGTGCTTATTGTATTTGTACACACATATCATTACAGACAGTTACCTCTTCAAGCAAGAATTTTTGGCATTGCTCTTTAAAAACTCCATAGCAATTCTTTAAAAAAAAAAAGGTGGGGGAGGGTGAAGTTTGCATGTGCTGATTAACAAGAGATTGAAAGAAAACATGAAATATGGGTCATCTGTACATAAAATTCTCAGTAATTCACAATTTTGTACGTTGTACGTATGTGCAACCCTAATAAAGTTAACAGACCCTAGAATTTGGTCCTAAAGCTATTGTCCACTAAAAGCTATTACAATTTTTATCCATATAGGGTGAATGGAGAACCTCATAGAAAACCTTCTGCACCATTTAATGCCTATGTCAAGTGGCCTGCACCCCTTGAGTTCCATGAAGTATGTGGGTGAGTCTTGGAAGACATGGAACTAGTTTTGTGGCTGCAGAGATCTAGCAGCTGGGAGTGGAAACCTCCCTGTAGGGGGAGATGAGTTGTGACATCAGCTCCAGCATGTAGGCTGGAGTAATGTCTACAGCCAGGCCCTACAATCTGGGCTGATTTCACCACACCCACAACCTCCTACAGGCCCACTGGCTGGGGGGTAGGGGGCAAAGGGAGAAATTGCCCAGGGGTCTGGCAATTTAAAATGGCCCAGGGTCTCTTCCACCTATGGCCCTATCCACACTCCACCCCTGCTCCACCCCAGGTTCTGCCTGTCCATGCTGCTCGCTGCATTGCTCCTTCCCTGACCTCCGCTTGGCCTCCCCACCATCGCTCGCTGCTTGCGTCCCTCTTCTCCTCCCTGGCTCGCCCCCCACTGCTGCTCATCGTGTCCCCCCCCCCCCCCAGCAGTCACTTGCTGCCTGGGGAGAGGGGGAGTGTGGAAGAGAGGAGGGGACTGAGCGGGTGGGAGGGATGTGGCAGTGAGCGGGCCAAGCTGGCAGAGTGGGGTCTGGGGTGGGGCCTGGAGCAGAGTGGGGATGGGGGAGGATTGTGAGCAGGGCTGTGGACTGAAGAGGTGGGATGGGACTGTTCTTCTCTGCAACCCGGAATTGCTATCGGTGGGCCTGACCTCCTGTATCTCTATTTTCCAAAACATATCATTCTTTTTTGATCAGAAGAACTCAGTTCATTTACTCCATCAGCCTTGAGCTCTCTTTTTCAGATGAAACAAGTAAACCCCATCCATTTGCTGGTCAGGCATGTGATCATGTTCCAATCCAGAAGTCCCTGAGAATCTTCAGAGTTGGGAACATATTTTTCAAGACCTAAAAGCAAGCACTCCTTACATTAATGACAAATTCTCAAAGCTGAGAGTGCTTGTGGTTTTACGTAAAGAAAGTATAACATTTCTCTTCACTACATTATTGACATTTTAAGAAAGGTACAGAATAAAATGTTGAAAAGCCACTTAGACCTCCATCAGCATATTGTTTCTATGTAACATCAGCATCTAATATATTCTGCATACACACAGAATGGTATCAACATAGATGAAAATTTGCAGCCATCAATCTTGGGCCATAAATAACTACTTCAGAACCACTAGCATGTTATGACTCATAATCTAAGAACATTTTTATCATGCTGCCATTAAAACCTCCCATTACCTTCAAGTTGAAAATCAACAGCTTATAGCTGCTGAAATAATAAAAACTTCCTAACTCCCTTATAGTTAGAAATTTGCAACTTTGTTCTCCATCCTTATTGTTATCAGCATCAAGCTTGCAGTGGCAGTTTGGAATTTCTGTAGCTCCTGCCTGCAAATAATAAACAGAAGATGAAGAACTGTGGCTGCTGTGTGAAGTATATAAATGTATATTGCAGAAACCAACATTTTAAGAGATCCTTGGACATGAGATATTTCTAATGAGGATTTGGTCTCAGCAGTCAAATAAAAGTCATTACATGCACAAATCTCCATCTTCTATGTACCCTCTGCCCTTTGATGCCAATGTGAGCATTTGCACGGCTCAGTCTCTGTAGGAGTACAAAAGGATGTCTCTTTACCTTCCTTGCATAAGTCACATTTATTAGGAGTCTTCATTAAATGTCACTTCTCCGTATCAACATCTCTTTTGCTTTGTACTGAATTAAATGGAGTCACTCATTGGCAAATGTTGATACTTTTTTATTTGAGACTTGCTCTTTTAACCCAAAGGCCTGTAAGTGTGGGTGCTGGTCATGGGATAGACTGTTACATTTAGCCACAAGCCCTGAGTATGGGTAGTGTGAAATGGTGCCAGGGCTAGAGGATCATGGATGGTCGTGACTGCCTGAGGAATCATCTACTACACTACTGTTTCCTGCCATGGGAGGTGTGCAGTTTTCTATCACTTTACAAACATTCATTTAAGGCCAGATTTTGGTCCCCTTATTCACCTTTTGTAGCACCTTATTTCATGCATTTTCCCACTGATGCTGATGTGTCTATTTGTGGAAAAAACTGCTATCCCGTGTGATTAAAGGGAACAGAATCCAGCCTGTATGATGGGGGAAATGTAAGCCAAAGCTACAATACGTAGCATGCTAAATTCTCTTGTAAACAACTAGCCACACAAAATACATCCAAGACAACAGATGCTCCTGATTATCACTTTTTAAACTGTTATGCTCAAATTCTGGGCATGTGGACAGGGATTAGAATAGATAGGTTCAAACTAAAATGTGGGTCTGCAGTCGTTTTTTCTCCCTGTCAGCAAGCCTACAGAAAAGCAAGGGGAATAAAAGGCAGGCCCACAGAAATTTGTTAGTCTTTAAGGTGCTACTGGACTCTCGTTGTTTTTGCTGTATACAGACTAACATGACTACCCCGCTGGAACTGAATGCACACTGTTACAAAAGGTGTGATGTATAGCCTGCTCAAGTCAGGAGAGCACTTGGCTCTCAGATTCGATGTAACTGTGAATACAGAGGGATGGATGAGCTATATGTCATGGGACCATCAGCATTTTTTAAGTTTCCTTTTGCATAACACAAACTGTTCTGTGTCTCCCATAGACTAATACAAATCCTGCTATGAACCAAATCTCACTTTGGAGGGAGAATTTTGAAGAAAAGGGAATCATTACTTTGGGGATCCAGTTATGGAACAATCTTTTACAGGTGATCAGGCAAATCCAGAGTCTTCCTATCTTTAGGAGGACTACTTGGAACATCTCTATTCAGCTCATTGCCGACTTCTCTTCTTTGAGAAAGCCTTTCCACCATAAGTAACACTCCAGGTATGAACACCCCTTTATTTCCAAAGCAGAGTTTTTACCCCAAAGGGGAAGAAATGCTGGGAGACTCTATGAAATCCCAATGGGACTTAACTACTCCTATTGATTTTACATGGAGATGGGTGGCAGTATCAAACTCTAAAATAGATAAATAGCTTCAGTCCAGGAAGAGAGGCAGAAATCTACTAAGCATAAGTGATCAAGTGGGAGGAGAAGGAAGCTCCTACATCTGCATGTAAAAGAAATATGGTAGCTACTGGAACTATACCTGACTACACATGTCACTTTGAAGTTATTGACTCCCTGTCCACACAACCTGAACCTGGAAGGTCCTTGTCCTTTGAATTGAAAGCCTTCTGCTCTCTTCTGGTCAAATTATCTGGAATGTGATCCAGGAGAAAAGCCCCTTCAGCCCCTGATGAAGAAACATACCCTAAAGTTTAGGCAATGTTAGTTGGGTAACCGATGTCCTCAATGACATGGTTAAATGACAGCAAATTACCGGAATACTTAGCAGTGAAGAAAACATTATAAAACAACATAGTTAATTCTTGGCTCTTTTATCTTGTAAAGCACAGAATTTTTAAGTGAAGGTTCAGACTCCATTCTTTATAATGTATGGCGCTGAGGTATCCTCTGGACCAAATTCTACCCTTGATCTTTGAGCAAAACATGCACTGGTATCACTGGGAGTCCCAGAGCTAGCATGAAAATACAAATGGTCGTGTATGTTAATTTAGATGAGAGAGTTTTTGATGTCTTCTGCAATAACTCAAGCACTGGAGGGTACATGGTAATATTTCTGATTTTTGTGAGTATGTTTAATAACTTGTAATTTAAAAAAAGTTGGGGAATTTCTTCTTCCTCCTCAAATTTTGCTCCTGGTGAAGGAACCTAGGTACAAATCTTCAGACCTTAGGGGGAAAAATTACCTGTTAACATGGCATGTGGGTTTGTTTTGTTCAATGAGAGCATAAATACACTTCAATACAGAACTGTGAACACCATGCTGTAATTTCCTGATTCCCAAGTGCTTATGTAATAGCAGAGAACAGTCCCTCACTACTTTGTGTCTTTGTGAACTACATTATTAGAGTGAATCAATCATTTCTTGGTATGTTTTGATTTCTAGCCTTTAATGAATTGTCCTTAGAGTGGAAAACTGAAATTAAGGCACTTGCTAAGACATTATGATGACATAACCTCCTCAGGCATTTACAGTTTTAGTGAAGCTGAGCGTTATGTAAGAAAATAGCATCTTGCATATCCAAATAAAATCATGAGGAAAATGTGCATTATATTGTCCAATTCCTATTTAATAAATCAATTCCCATTTTTCTAAAAGTTGTATTCCTTGTTCTTATTAAGTTCTGCTTGTTGTTGCAATGTGCCTTATCACTGAGCAGGTTGGGAAGACAATTTTGTAAATAATGTTTTCTATTTTCAGTTGATATTTCAAAAATTTCTGAACAGTTTTCTCCTTTTTGAGTCAGGCCAAGGTGCTCTACATTAAGATTAAAATGAAAAATTAATTTGTCTTGACCAGGTATATGGCAGTAAAAGCAAATCTTAACCTTAGCTTTAAACAAAAGATATTGCTGATGATAGTAAGCAATGTGTGGTACCTTGAAACCACAATCTTTGCTAAAAACAATAATGTCATCGGGTGGAAGAGGCAGGATACAGAGTGTCAGTAACGGAGCAATTTTGCAAGCTATGTATTTGAGTATCACTATTGCAAACCTGAAATGAAAACAGTGGGCTGAGTTCTGCCATCCTGTACACCTGAGCAAGCTCATTTAAATATTCAGCTGTAATTCACAAGCCCACTGCTAATTGTCTGGGGCTAGGAAGAAAATTCTTCTAGGGAAATTTTTTTCATAATTACAGGGTTGATTGTACTTTCCTTTGAAGCATCTGATACAGTCATGCTAGATGGGCTCCTGGTCTGATCTGATATGGCAATTCTTATTGTTATAAGCAAAAGCAGAATCTGTCCCACTGGATGGGTTAACAATGTCAATTATTGCTCATTTCATTTGTCAGGCATTCACTGCATATTGCCACATAGATGCCCTCCCTTTTCTATTGTCACAACAAATTCAAGCCCTATCTTACAAACATTTCATGCATGGGAGTAGTCAAAGTTAATAACATGCATGAGTGTTTGTAGGATTGGGGCCTAAGAGATTAACATATAGACAAAAAATTACATACAGTGACCCACTTTGAGAGGAAAGGGGAAAGAACACCGGTATCAGTTCACTTTAGCTGGCTCATATGGTAACACTCACCAAGATGTTCTCTCTTATGATCTTTCCAACATATCTTTTCCTCTGTCTCCCTATGTAACTAAAAGATCACAGCAGCAAATGCTGATATGTGAAACTGGCAAACATCCAGTGCTTTAAATCTCCTGTTGTGGCCATAGCACTGGACTCTGATCTCAGGAACAGCTGTCTGCCACCAGAATGACATAGATTTGCTCTCTGCAGATTAAATTCTAGAACAAAGTGTGTCATTTTCAAAGATTGAGAGTTGTTGATTATAGGGTAGTGACATAAGTTTGTTTTTTTTTAAAGGAAGGAAGTGGCTTATTGCTATACACTGTCATCCACTCAGGAGCTTTGGTAGCCCAGTTCGCACCTGCTTCCTTAATAGCCTTTATCCATGAGTGCTGGGATTGGACTCTTCTCTGTGGCAGCTGTTAGTTTACACATTAAATTGGTTGGGTGGAAAGGCTGCTATTTACAGAGCCTTCACTTGAGGGAGAAATAATAAAACAGACTTTTGTTTAGTATATAACTGTAAGAATAAATCAGTAATTTTCTGCCAACATGTGCTTTTCCTGGTTGTTGCTAATCATCCAGTTGGAAGACAGCATGGTAGGATTACTAGGAGAGAAAACTGGGAATTTTTCCAGCAATGACCAAACCACTCTAGTTTTTTATTGTATATATTTTTCCCTAGGATAAAAACTCATTTTAAATCTGACATTTTGGACTAATTATATTTTAATCCTGCCCCTTAACACTGGGGCCAACTGTGCAGATGGAAGGGTCACATTGATTACACATGCTTGATTATTAAGAGTGGAATTCATGCCCCCTTTCTCAAATTAGAGTAACTGGGTTTCTTGTGAAAAACTCTGCAGGGGCTGGGATTAGATAGAAAGATAGAATTCATCTCTTATTTTGTTGCTCTGTGTTGCAATAATGGCTTTGTGATGGGTGGCAGATTCCCTGTGCGAGTTACGCAGGGGTTTTGAGCCACTAGATCTATCAGAATATGGCTACCAGTGTGCTCTCGCCACTGTGCTAGACTGTGCAGGACTGGCACTGACTCTCTCCTGTGTGTGGAGGGGCAAAGACAGCCTCAGGATAAACCTGTCTGCCCAGAGCCTCACTGTGGAGTTTAAGTGTGCAGAGCACTTGCACAGGCACCTCTGCACTTGGGTGAATTTCACACTAAATGATGATCAAAGCACTAGTGGTGGGTGAACTTCAGTTAATGGCTAAGCACCCAAATGCTCCTGTGAACGTTACAGAATCTATCTGGAACGGTGTAACTGGGTTCAATTTCTTGGGATCTCATGAGCGTCCATTTATTTCTGCAACCTTTTGGATATTGCATGGGAAACTTATTTTGTGCCATTGTGGCACTTCCTTGTCTGGAACCAAGAGGAGAATAAAAATATAAAATACATTTAAGAAAGATAACTAACCTTTTGCTCAGTATCAATCTACCTCAGGTAAGTGCTACTAGTGTACTGCCAGTGTAAAGTGTTCCACTGGGGTAAGCCTGCATGGCAGATTGTACTTATTTGGATGTGGATCATGGAGTATCTGGTGGGAGTTGTTTTTTAAGACAAAAATCCTTGGAGCAGAATTCATTCTCCCCACCCAGCCTTCCTATACTACTGTGGTGGCGTGCAGGGACTCTACAGAAGCTGCAATGGCCCCTGAGGGATTTTCCCCTGGTAAAGGAGTATACATCTCTCTACTGACCCTCTTCAGAGTGCTTGGTATGAAGGCATGCCCAGGATGGGAGGAGGAGCTGAAGTGTTCCACACTGGCAATTTTTGGCTGAAGATCAGACCAGTGGCATCAGCCGGAGACTGTCATAAATTAAAACCAGGAGCTACTCTTCCCCTGAAGCCCAGAGTCAGGGAGATATAACAACTTTTGCCCCATCCCTTTCTGGGCTGTGCTTTCTGTCCTGTGCCTCCTGAGACGCACAGCACATTATCTGTCCTTAACTGCCCAGCCATAGGGACATACTGCGATCACTACATGAGCACCTGATTGGCTAATGAAAGCACCGCTCTCTGCACTGAAGTTAGGTCACCAGCAGAAAATTCTGACATAAGCAGGCATGTACATTTCCTTTGTTAATGAAGCACTATGGAGAAGAAAAGAGACAATTCTGCTTGCAGATGGCAGAAATACAATGTATTCCAGCAGTTTCAATGAGGCACCATAATGTCTTTCTATATAGTGATTACTTCGTTTATTTATTATATAGCAGTATAATGGGGTAGTTTCCCAGGTAGAGTCTTCTCTTCATCCACAAGCATAATTTTCATTGATGCTAATTGGTGTTTCATACACACATCAAAAGGAAAACAAATTCCTAAATGCTCACTGCCCTGTATTGGTTTAAATAAAATAAATCTTGTGTGGAAGTATGGAATACTTGCTCTGAAAACATTGAAATCACCTAGCTTTTCTTTGAACATTTTAATATGGGCATAATAATCTCAACCAGTAAAAATACAGTTATGCATTCATTCTCCAGAAAACACTCGTAATGCAGAGAGACCTCCGTTGTCCTTCACTATGGGTCATAGACTGACCCAGTAGATAACAACATTAATAAAAATGATAACAACAGGCTAATTACTACAGCCCCTGAGGCTGTCACCGTCACATTCACGTTATCTATTTATATGTCAAGTTTTGTTACATAATCGTTCTTCATCTGTGGTGAAAGTAGCCACTTTCCCCTCAAAACAAGACATTTCTGGAGTTTATTTTTAGGTTTTTTTTACTTTATTTTAGGCTGATTAAGTCTTTAGTTGTATCATTAAAGATCACTCTGTATAGTTCCTGGGGCATTTCTTTAAAATTTTGCTATATTGGGCAAATTTTAATTAGTACGTTCAACTTTTGTCTAAAACTGCCTAAGTTAACTTATCCAAAAAACCCCTATTCATTAAGCTATCATTTATATTATCTGAGCTGACGAATATAACCCTCTACATCCATTTAAATAACATCTGGGGTTCCCTTCTTTCTATGGTCCAATTTTCCCCTCTCAGATAACAATGCAGATGCAAGGAGCCCTTACCTGAAGAGTTGAAGAGTTGTGCTTTGATATAGAGTGAATATTACTCTATTGAGAGTCAGATACCCTGCAAAATGGCAGAGAGGCAGGGCCCAGTTGGCTGCCTATGTCAGGGATCTATGGGAAAACTTAACCTAGGCTCTGATTTAACAAAGCACTTAGGCCCACATTTAAGAGCTTCGCTGAATGCAGGCCCTAAACCCTTCTGATTCCTGAAGTGGCCCAGTTGCCATGGTGCCATTGCCTCCTGGCTGTGCTGGTGATGGAACACAAAGGGTATGTGAGTGTGTGTATGGAGGGGAGGGTGCTGGTGTGGGAGGGGAAGTGTGTTCGAGATGGGAAGAGGAAACAGAAGAGGAGCTTGGCATATAACCACACATCCTTATGATATTTCCACCTATGTTCTTTCCATCTATGCTGCACAGCAGAGGAGAACATTCCATGGAGTCCATGTGTTTAGGGTGATAGTTACAACTGGAATGAATAGGAGATGCCTGTGAGGAGACCCCTTTAGACCCAAGCGCTAGAAGTGATTCAAAGATGGCATTTCAGACCCTATTCTATTTTAAGATATGCACCTGGGCTTCTATTCACTCTGGATTTGCCTTTGTGAATTTAGCAGAGATCTTTAACATTTACATATTCTTTGGTTGCGTTCCTTCCTAAAAAATGTGATTCTCAGAGTGGTGCATGGGCTGAGACTTTGTGCCAAATTTTAGACTGCAGTGAATTTTTATGGCTGGTTTGTAGAGCCATGAAAATAGACGTTTACAACAGAAGCCGACAGACTGTTAAGTGAAGTGGTACTAGAGAGTGATTACAAATTAGAAATACATCCCCAATGATATGTCGGTCTGTAAATTAACAGCACAGCTTTGCACTGCTTATTCCTTCCAGTATCCAGGATGGGTCATGATTTTGTTGTGTGATGTTTAAAAGGAATTCTCACTATTGAAGAATGGGATGCTTAGACATGCCCTGCACTGTCTATTATGAAATGACATTTTAAGGTGGTTACTAACCAGCAGTGACTAAACTTCCATTCTGCATTCAGTGATGTTAACTGCGTCAAAGCTCTGGCAGTACAAGCATGACCTAACACAGCCTTGAATTCCTGAAGCAATCTTTTTTCCTTATGACTGCCTTTTCTTAATTATTTCCCACCGTATTTAAATGATGTGGTTTCCCTTTCTGTTCTGAATGTTTCTTTGCTAAGAATAATTGTTTTACTGTTTAGCACGCACGGAATGACCTATAATGTGCCATGCATCTACCAGATGGATAATATGCAAATAAAATCACCTAGCAATTTCCAGCAAATGTTATGACAAATGAAGCTGTCCTTCTCTTTCAGTAAATGCACTCTTATTTCAACTAAGTGCTACTTAGTTCAGAAAGCTGCAGTGGCTAAGGCTGTGCTACATGTGCAGTGAATCATTACAGCTGCAAAGTTTTGCAGTCTTGCTTCTTCCTGGTCCAGCTGTGGATTTCTGGTTACAACCAGCATGCCATGCAGCCTGCAATTCTGGGATTGCAGAATCTCTAGAAGAATCCATCCCTTACTGCAGCATTGGGCACCAGAGTCCAAGCCTTCAACGGGGAGGGAGGAAGGGGGAAACTCTTTCTATGCTTTGTGCTAGTGAAAATAAAATTAGGCTATGTCTTCACTGCAAAAGATGTGTGTTTACATTAAGGTAACTATCTCAATGTAATAAATTCACCTTTATTTCAGCGAAGATGTAGCCCTTAAACAAAATTCAGTCAGATGCATTGTTACCTGCCTGAGCTGACACAGCCTAAAACAATAGCTGTGCATGTGGAAGGGGTGTATGGGATTTATCCTTATTATCTTAACTTTGAAAGCTAATAATGCGAATTTCTCAACATTGTTAACAGTTTAACAGCTGATGATGTGACCCTCCAGCTAATGTGTTTATCCCACCAACCTTCCCAGGTTCCATAAATGCAAACTGTTCCAAACCCAAAACTTTAACTTTCTTTATGACCGCTTTTAGAATACAGTTTTCAGTACAAAATAATTTCTGTTACAGTAGGTTGAGGGCCACAATGTGCTATGTCTTGTGCAAAATTCTGTAGCAAATTAAAAATGTAGCGTTAGTATAAAGCTGAATTAAATAAGAGGTTATTATTCTGACTGTATTACTCATTTTCACATCGAATGCAATAAAATTCTCATATTTCAAAACTCTTCGGAAGCTGCCATAGGATTGCCAGTTTGCCACAATGGAGCGGCAAGGAAACAATGTGGATCTTGCTGCAGAGTTTAGGTCGAGCTTCCTGAGGAGTTCACTGGGCCTGGGCTACAGCTATCAGAGGAAGAAGAAAAAGGACAAAGTAAGACATGAAAATGAAACTATTAAAATGTATTGCACACAGTGATTTCTTAAAACCAGTTGATGCATTTTACTTAACGGTAGCTAGTTATTTCTAGAGTTTAATAGCCTTGAACAATTATGTATGAACTCTAATATGCTACAGAGCCGTCAACCCTGCTCTTGGTTCTGCCAGCCTGTACTTGCCTTTTGTTTACCCATTAGTCCATTCCCTGCCCTTTCCCTTCCCTCAAACATCTTTGAATTTTCTCCCATCCTGTCTCCAGGGCCCCCACATGGGGGGGAAAAAGAGTTCACTTTACCAGGACCTGGAGGCCTGGCGGGGGTGGGCCCTGGGTCCAGGGCCCAGGCTGTAACCCCATGGGTATGTGTGTGGGAAGGGGCCCATGTTACAGATTTGTACCGGGCCCGAAAAAATTATGCTAGGGCCCTGCCTGTCTTTTAGGCATGTGTAGAGCTCCTCATAAAAATCCACAGTCATTCCATTGTCCTCCTCCCAAACTCTTCTTAAAAGTCACCTGCGGCTTGATGTCTCCAAAACACTGAACAATGGCTAGGCAGTTGGTGAGCTGGAACTGCTGCTTATTATACTAAACTGGTCATTCCATCATCCCCTTAGTTTTTTGTAGTCAGTCAGCTGTTGTCTTATTATGTGTATGGAATGTAAGCTCTTTCCAGCAGAGATTGTCTTCTTTTAATTGCAAATATCTAGCACAATGGGGCCTTGCACAGTGATTGGAGTGTCTAGGTGCTATCACAATACACATAATAAATAAGAATAACATAAAAATCTAAAGTTTCGTTTCCTCTGCTTTGTGTATGTGCATGTTTAGATACTATGTCATAATAAATGCTCCAATAGAGTGAAATGCAGTTTGTATCAGTGAAACATTTACACATGAACACACCACAAATGGTGCGAACTTCAAAGTAATCTAGGAAAATTCCTTCATATTTTTTAATTTTAAACTTCTTTATTTGCTGAGCCAGGAGCTGTCGATTTGACCCTGTGGGCCCACCTGGGCCTTTCTGAAAAATGTGATAAAAGAAGGATAATTGTGGTCATGAATTCTTGTGTTATGTCCAGGAGGGGTGAAAAGTTAGAACTAATTTAATTCCTATAACAAGTGTAAGTATGAAGGAATTTTCTTAACTTATCGTGGAATCAATCCCACCTATGGTGTGTTCATCATGTGCAGTATATACACTTTTGATTGGTATTAAGGTAATGCAGAAACTCACCACTACCAATATAAATCTAAAGGTTTGCATTTTTAAAGACAAAAACCACACAAGTCATTAGTTCAGAATGTGACCTGAAGGGATTAAAATGTGTTTTTATTCAAAGAAAAGCTTTAATCAAGCAGTAGCAAGGACCTGTATTTTATTCTAGAGAGAAGGGTCTGCTGGTTAGCATCCAGACTGGAAGCTTGCTATTTGACCCTAAAGTCACTTAACCTTTTTAGGTCTCTGTCACAAGGTGGCTGGCCCCAGTAAATGAAGTAAGACCAGTGACCCCTGTGCCTGAACAGGTGCTTCCATTTAGTCAATTAAGATGGTGGAACAGCACCTGAAGGCTATAAAGGACCAGGGAGCATGTCAGCCCTGCTGAGTCAGAACTACCTGGGTTAGGTAGGAGGCGAGACATAATGAGTCAAAGCTCCCAGGGAGGAGGACAAGATGAGAGCTGTCAGAGCCAGATGGTGTTTCCTAGGAGAAGGCTGATGACAAGAGACCATCAAGAGGTGTTCACTGGCTGACCTCCCCAAGCCAGGCTACAGGGCTGAAGGCAAGAGAGGCAGCAGCAGCAGCAGCAGCAGAGGGAAGTGCCTCCTGACTCTATGCTGGAGAGCTGAAACTTAGGACCAGAGTGGGCTGAAGGCAGGTGAGCAGTGAGTGGGTTTACCCAGTGACATCTTGACATTGGAGAGCTAGATCCAGGGGAACTGGGGGGTGGAGTGAAGGATGCTCCCCTGATGAGGATGATCTCTCAGAAGAGAAGCTGTGGGAGTTCCTGTTGGGAAGAGCGGGGTTGCACTTCAGTTAGAAGGGCTGGGGTGACTGTCCTGTCTGAGGTACAGAAGTGGACTGATGAGGAGCCTAGGTGTTGCAGAAGGTGCCAGCATGTGGTAGGTCATGTCTTGGGACTTTAAAGACTATATGAACTGAGGTGGTAAATGGACTACGTTGGAGAATTCTGATTTGCCCTATGACTTTAATAATACATTGGCCTCAAGGAAGTGTATCCTGAAGCAAAACAGCCTGAAGTGGAGACCTTGAATTGCCTGGGCGGGGAAGCTGAGACAGGAGTGCCTGTCATGCTGTGGCCTTCTGCAAGCTGGTGCTCTAGTTGGGGCCACTCTGACAGCTGCCCTTTACTACTAGGTGAAATGGTTGCAATTTACTATCTCACAGTGGTGTTGTGGTGCTCAGCTAATCAACTATAAAACTTCAAACAAATGTATGAGAGATCACAGGGTGAAAGGTGCTATTGTAATTATTAAATATGTTTGACGAATACCCAAAAGCTTATTTTTCATGAAGATAAACTCTGGGATTTTATTGAGAAAGTAGATTTTCTGTTTGCCTGGCTGATGCATTTGTATTACAGGTCTCTCTTTAAATAAATAAATAAATAAAAAATCTCTAAGTATGCTGCAAAAGATTCTACCTGTGCCAACAGGATAATTCATTAGTCAAAAATATTATGGTTCTGATGATTCTTTGAAGTGCTCCAAAGGCTGACACACCATCTGTAATTTCAAAGAACCTTGAAACACAAAGAAATTCATGGTTGGATTAGGTAACCAATGAACTATAATGGCATATGGCAAGAAAGACTAAATACATGATAGCTTTGATAACCTTAGGCAAAGTGGGAAATTAGACTTTTCACTTATGAAAACAAATGTCACCAAAGAGAAGCCATCACTCCTATGTATTTTTCCCCCCTTAATTACTTTTAGTATGAATCCCTGCTCCATCACCATAACCATTGATTTGAAGGGAAACTTTTTTTTTTTCCAACTGTAATTTGTGTAGCATCTGGTCTTTCATTTGAATTGGAGATTTCTCATGCTGTGCCCAGTACTAATACTGACACAAAGTTTTGTGAGAGATACTCAAACCAGATGGAATTAATTAGACGGGGGGGCTGGAGAGGGAACGGAGGAGGAAGCTTTATCTAGTTGTCTGACATGACAACTATTAGTGTTTCACTGAGGCTCTTGAACATTTAATGTACCTTCCAAAAAGTCTGTTCGTGATAAATTTGCAAATAGGTGTTATAGATTATAGCCCTCAATACATTGTGCAAGAAGCACAAACTAAATTTCACGTGTGTGAATCTGGCATTGCTTCAAAGTATGAAGCAGGTACGTATCATAGAAAATGTCAGAGCCCATTACTTGCAGTAATTAAAAAATAAACTGGAATCCCTAGAACTTTGTGGGATACAATTTGTGGGACAACATGAAAATCAAAGAAATAATAAATCAGAATAGGATAAAGAAGTGTACAATCCTCTGACCCTTACATATGTGAATAATGCTATGGGCCTATTCAGGTAAGGATTACAGAGCTGGACTGTATGTTGTTGCTTAGGGACTACAGGCTGAATGTGCAAAAGGAGTTAGGCTCCTAACTTCCAATGAAATCCATGGATTCAGCCCTATGTTTTTGTGGATTGGTAATGGACTAGAGAGCCTCTTACCTCCTGGGCTGCTGATTTGAATCCATCCTGGGACAATAATGGCACAGACGTTGATCCTAAAATCTTTTCTAGATGTTAGATGCATGGCCTACAAACAAAAGTTAGAAGGGAAAAACATAAAATACTTTTCCCAGAAGGTTGCAAAGTATCACTACTTTGAATTGGACATAACACACAAGAACCTCAAAACAGAGAGAAACAAAGCAGGCTGCTCACTTAAAAAAAAAGAAGCACAACTCAATCCCCATTTCTTGAGGCTGGCTGTATGCAGAACTGAATGCTGCTACCTATGTTGCATGCTTCCCTGTAGAGCTCCCACACCTACAAGCAGGACCAGTAACATGTCGCCACCCAGCATTTAAAATGATAGCTTAACATTTTATTACAGCTTTTAATCTGCCATCCTACCCAGCTGCAGAACCCTGCACCTATGCAGAAACTCATCATTGTGCCTCTACTGGTGCAGAGGGCTGTCCACATGGAGTAGCTTGTGGGGAATCCAGGCCCAAGAGGTGTTGCCCTCTGATGGCTATTCAGTACATTGGGTTGAAATGTGCACTTCTGTTCACCTGAAAACAAGAATGACACAGACGTCAAAAGACTATGATCACATCTGACACCTTTTGCTAGAAGTCTCAGCAGTGTATGGGGGAGGGAAACATCATCTGTGCCACAGACACCACATATCACTCGGAGGCTAGAAAGATTTGTATAGTGCTGTATTTTTCTTGCCTTATTTGTATTCCACTGTCAGTTCTAGTTTGTTTCCTGCTGGCTGTGAGAGTACATATCCCCAGACTATGGGTGGTTAGACTAGTAGCAAAGGAATAGCCTAGCACTGTCCATCTGCCTGATCCATGGGAAGTGATGGGTGCAGCAAGAAATGTTTTGCCAGCTGATGTTCAACTCCTCTTCCTACTTCTCCCTTTTCCCAGCTAGCTGGTCAGGTTGCCAGATCAGTCTTCTCCAAGCTTATCAATCTAATGCTCACTCTATATACATGCCATCCTCCCTTACGCAGTCCATCTACTGTTTCTTGGCTGGCTTGTTGTTCTCTGCCTGTGAACTCTAGTCTCAGGGTTCCCTTCATTCATTCTTCCAGGGGGCTTACGATCTAAGACTATGATGGGAGACCAGCATAGCGGGCAAGGAACAATATGATTTGGTGGTTGGGCCTTTCATGTCATAGCTGTGAACCACTGTGACCTAAGCCCTCAACAACATATTTCTTTTAAATGGCAACATTAAAGATTATTAAATAGTGGTAATTATTTAGATGTGCACGGAAACTTACAGAACAAATTTATCAAGCCTATTAAACTTAAACATATACATGCCTTACTTAGCAAGTTATTTTTATTTTCATATATGGATTATTGTTGAATCAATGTACAAAACTACACTCAGTTATGCAAATGTAAACACAGAATAACTGTGAATTCAAGGGAGACAATAGGATTTGAATTCCATGGTGTTACTTCACATTTACATTAACATAAAGAAAGCAGAAGTTGGCCTATAGTAGCATCCTTTAAGGGTTCCATAAACTTCTCTAGAATCTCATGAAATAATTCCAGAGAATCTGACCAAATCTCTCCCAGATCCCTCCAGGAGACTTAGTTACCATTTACTTTTCCTTTGCTGTCCAGAAGGAAATTGTAGTACTAGCTACAAAAAACAAAACAAATAAAAAACCCCTCTCTTCATTCAATCATTAAGTTGGTGATGTATAGACACTCAACTTTATCTCCTATCCTATATCTTTTCAACTATTAACAGTGCCTCAGGATACTGTCTTCAATTTCTCTTTTGCCTTCGGGGTTGCAATGCATGATAACTTTCTTTTAGGATTAGGGATGTCTGAGGCTGGAAGGCAAAATAATAGTGCCTCTTTGTTAAACTAGTCTAGTAGAAGAGACGTATACATGTGTAGTACTTAATGATAGCAATGAACTTGGCCAGGGTGTGCATTAGAAGGCATCTGGTGCACACCTTGGTGTGGTGCAGGGCAGAAGGTTGAATCTGGCCCAGATTCGGCATGTAATTGAGAGTCTTTGGGGCAAGCTTAACATTTTGCAATAAATATTGAAATCCAAAGACAGTCCCTAAATCTATGCCATTGCATGGAATTTCTGCATTGTGAATTTCCTGTGACCCTAAATGATAACCAGATTAGAGGCTTCTAAACTATTAACTGTGTTCAATTAAAGACAGGAAAAGTCTTTCTAGAAAACTTGTAACACTGGTTTTAGATAAATAGCAGGATTAGATAAACTAGGACAGTATGTACCACAATTAAGACTGAAGCTGTGGTTAAGCAATTTAAAAAGCAATTGGTCCTGTTGCAGCATTGGTTTTTAAGCAGAGCTCACCTTATTCTGCTTTAGACTAGATGGGACTATATGACCCAGCCTTTGTAGTGCAGCTGATTACTTCTGCTAATCAATCCTTCAGAAGCAGCTCTGCTGCTAAGGAAGGAAGCACTTTCATTATTTGTTTAAGGTATCATGCACAATGTGCTAGGCACTTTCAAGAAAGATAAGAAGGCAGGCTGCCTGCTCAGTCAGCTCACAATCTAAGGACAGACAGCACCTGTTCAAAGTTATTGTTTTATTTCTTTGACTCAGAATTGGGAAGTGTGAAGTGTCAGTCGCTTCACTAGGCAAAGAGTTCTACTGCCACAGTAAAGTCTATGGCTCGCCTATCTTTTGATTTGGTGAGGCTTAAAATCAGGCAGATCAGGCAATGAGGAACTGAGGAACATGCTTTTGGGAAAGTTCTTGGTTTATCAAAAATTGGATACCATGTCACTACATACCAATGTTTTAATAAGAAAGGTCTCTCAGTATTTGAAGCTGCCAGCTATGTCATTTACTCTTCAGCTACTTAGCGGTTGTGTTTTGTTTTGTTTTACTTTCCCCAGTGAGTGAGCTCTAAATTAGAAGAGAGAGAAAATGGTGAGGGATGTAACCTAAGCCATGATTTGCTAACACAAAATGATAGTAGCAGCAGAACGCTTAGTTAGCGACATCTGGTGCCTAGAAGGGAGGAAAAGGAAAGAATATGACAATTGGTGGGCTTACCCTACAGCAAGTTTTCACATTTAGGCCTGCTCCTACTAAAGTCAAAGGGAGTTTTGCCCTTAACTTAAATGGCAGCAGAATTTGACTGCCTTTTCCACATCTCATTCACTTGTTGGTAAGCAAAGTCTAAGATTACAGTTCAACGCTATCAAAGGAATAGATAATAATTTGACTAAGAAACTAATTAAATACAAAAAATAAGGGTGAAAAGCAATGACTGGGCTGTCTATATAGCCTTAAAAGTAAAATATTTAATTAATATGGCCCAATTAGCTTCACCGATAAAGGCAATAATTAAAAGTTCAGTTTACCCCAGGGGGAGCACAACTCTAGCTAAGATTGCACCAATGTTTCCAACTTCTCACCACTTTCTGAAAACTTCCGGATGATGTAGTCCAGACTTGGTTGTTACAGATCCTAACAAGCACCCCTTCCTAGCCACCACAAGGACTGCTGTAAAGGGCATCCAAGCTTTTGTCATTCTGGAATCCTGGAGTGTTTCAAACTCCTGCAGCCTGAACGGACTTTTGCCACAGCCCCAATCTTGGGGTCCCTAGACATGCTCTGAGTGCAGGCCTCCAATGTGGCACCCCCCCCCTCCAAATACTGGAACCCTGCTCAGCTATCTAGCCTTTCTGGGCACAGTGTGGACCCTTCAGACTCTCCAGTACTTGAACACACCCCCTTTCTCCCAATATAGCTCCACTCAAAGGTGTGAAGCTTCTTGTTTACACTGGGAGCACACAGTAGTTGTGATGTAGTCAACACACTTTGTACAATCTAACAATATACTCTTTATATTTAATCCTGTAAAACACGGGAGACTACAGATCATATATTGTATTTAGGAAGTTTTAATTGTTTTGTCTCTCATTAGCTCATCCTTTCCTTAGGGGAATCATCTGTGTTCTGCCAGGCAGGCTCTGCTGCCCCCTGCCTATCTTGTCTCTTCAGCAGCCTCCTTCTGGTACAGACCACCCCTCTAATTTGTCACACTGGTTTCTGCTCAAAGATTACTTTCTACTCTAAGACTGTGCAAAGAAACAGATTGACTATCTGTATCTGAAAATATGGTTACTGTTCTTGAACAGCTCTAGTACCAAAAAAGTTCTGGATAGAAAGTTAAAACTTGGCAGAGAGAGTATGCTCAAGGAGGAAACTTGCCTTGCAGTGTTTAAATGAAAAGAGTGTGTGATCTGACTGAGTCACGAAGGGTTCACAATTGCACTTCACACATCCACAGTAGTTTGAGTATAACTTTATTTCTAGCATTCTTCACCATTCTAGTCCATGAAGGCTGCGTATGCATGCATAGTTATGTTAGCTGCATAGTAAATAGGAACATTTCCCAAGGAATGCAGTAAATAAAACCATAATTAGAGAAAAACCTTCCAGGTTTGTGTCCCTTATTCTTCTGCCCCTAAATATTATTCATAGTAGGCATTTGTATTCTGAAAGCGATCAGTCACTTGAATTAAACTGTGGTGTAATTCTAATGAACATGTTATGTTGGCACTTGCTCTCTGGCCATATACCTGATGCACTACTGTACATGAATTGTTACCAGTAATTCCTAATCTCTCATGTCTTACTATTACTTTAAGTGCTTATTCAGCACATTTGTGTTTAGGAATTTAAGCTCTTCTCACTTTGAGAGTCTATAGAGGGGCTATTACAGATGGAAATTGGTGTGTTTTGGAAGTCAAATATTTAGCAACTGAGGGATCAAAGTAAAAACATGCTGAATTGTGTATAGTACTTTTGCTATTACAGGTTCTGGAACTCCCATTACCCACCAAATTAATGTCATACTCAGCTGTTACGCACAGTTGCTTGGAACTTCAAATAAGCTTTAAAAGAAACAATACATGGGCTTAGATGAACATGCAAACAACTTAACATCTTGGAGAAGGATAAGCCTAAATGGATTCCAAATGTAGTCTTCTAGTTATAATAATGGTACAAAATCCCACTGTCCTCATAGATTTTTCACTTCCTTCCACATGATTCACAGATTCAAGGCCAGAAAAGACCATTGTGATCATCTAGTCTGACGTCGTGTATAACACAGGCCAGAGAACTTCCACAAAATAGTTCCTAGAACATGTTTTTAGGAAACCACCCAATCTTGATTTAAAAGTTTTCAGTGATGGAGAACACACTAAGACCCTTGATAAATTTTTCCAATAGTTAATTACTTTTGCCATTAATACATTTACACCTTTATTTCCAGTCTGAATTTGTCTAGCTTGAACTTTGAGCCACTGGATCATGTTCTACCTTTCTTTGCTAGATAGAAGAGCCCATTATTAAATATTTGCTCTCCATTTAGATACTTACAGACTGTAATCAAGTCACTTCTTAAACCTCTCTTTGTTACGATAAATATATTGAGCTCTTTGAATTAATCACTAAAGAATGTATTCTAACCCTTTAATCATTCTCATGGCTCTTCTCTGAACCCTCTCCTGTTTATTAACATCGTCCTTGACTTGTGGGCACCAGAACTGGATACAGTATTCCAGCTGCAGTCACACAGTGCCAAATACAGAGATAAAATAACCTCTTTCCTCCTACTTGAGATTCCTCAGTTTATACATCCCAGGATTGCATTAGCTCTTGGTCACGGCATCACATTGGGATCTTATGGGCATCATAAAGGATAGTCAACTGACCAAGTATCTTTCAGAGTCACTGCTTCCCAGGATAGAGTTCACCATCTTGTAAATATAGACCACATGCTTTGTTCTAGATGTATACATTTACACTTTGTTTGCTTGTGCCTAGTTTACCAAGTGAGTCAGGTCATCCTGAATCAGTGACCTGTCCTCTTCATTACATATCGCTCCCCCATTTTTTGTCATCTGCAAACTTTATCACTGATTTTTGTTTTCTTAAAAGTCCTTGATTAAAATGTTAAATACCATAGGGACAAGAACTGATTCCTGTAGGAACCCAGTGGAAATGCACCTCCTTAATGATGATTCCCCATTTACCATTACATTTTGAGATCTATCAGTTAGTCAGTTTTTAATCCATCTAATGTATGCCGTGTTAATTTTCAATTAACTTTTAATCAAAATCAAAATGTGAAGTGATACAAGATCTTACAGAAGTCTAAGTATATTATGTCAAAACTATTACCTTTATCAACTAAACTTTATAATTTCATCAAAAAATCATTAGTTTACAGGGTCTATTTTCCATAAACCCATATTGATTGGCATTGATTATAATACCCTCCTTTAGTTCTTTATTAATCAAGTCCTGTATCAGCCCATCCATTATCTTGGCTGTAACAATATAGGCTGGGTCATCTCATTTACTCTTTCTAAGGAATCTTACAGAATTTCACAAATACTAATTAAACCTCATATTTAGAGCTGCTTAAAAATTCTAAACAATTTTTTTGTCAAAAATAGCCTTTTTTCTAAAACCAATTTTTCATGCAAGATTATCAATTTTACATTTTCCTGGAAAAATATAGTGCTCTTTTAAAATTTGTGCTAATTTAAAAGTCAATATTTTTATCACAAACATTGCAAAATGTTTATTTAATTTTAATTAACTGTTTCCAGTAATGGTTTCTGATTAAAAAGTTCAGAGAAGAATTGAAGAAATCCACATTTTTAAAAAAATGAGATTTGGTTTATTTTGAACACTTAAAAATGAAAACAACTTCAAGATGTTTTGTGGAGAGGTTGTACAATGAAAATCTATCCCTTGTTACCACGACCCCTCTGTGTGGTCATTAATATGCTCATTTTACAGATGAGTAAACTGGTACAGAAGTATTAAATTCCTCATAGACAATAGCAGAGGGGTAGCCATGTTAGTATGTATACAGCAAAAACAACGAGAGTCCTGTAACGCTTTAAAGACTAACAAATTTAATTTCTGCAGGCATAAGCTTTCGTAGACTGTAACCCACTTCATCACATGTAAGGAATAGAAATCAGAGAGGAGGTGTGTGTGTGTGTGTGTGTGTGTGTGTGTGTGTGTGTGTGTGTGGGTACACACACACACACATCTAAGGGTAAGGAACAACAATGGGGAAGTTAGGTATAAGCAACGTCCATTCAGTTAGAGTAGTTGAGGCCTATTCACAACTATTGATTAGGCGGTGAGAATGTGTGAACAGTGACGATTACTTCTTGTAATGAGAGAACCATTCCAAGTCCCTATTTAGACCCAGTTTGATTGTGTCAAGTTTGCATAAGAGTTCCAGCTCTGCAGTTTCTCTTTGAAGTCTGTTTTGGAAGGTTTTTTTTGGTTTTTTTGTAGAAGTATAGCAACTTTCAAGTCAGCTACAGAATGTCTTGGGAGACTGAAGTGCTCTCCGACTGGTTTATGATTGTTACCATTTTTTATGTCTGATTTATGTCCATTTATTCTTTTGCACAGTGACAGTATGGTTTGGCCAATGTACATGGCAGAGGGGCATTGCTGGCACATGATGGCATATATTACATTAGTAGATGTGCAGGTGAATGAGCTCCTTATGGTGTGGCCGATGTGGTTAGGACCTGTGATGGTGTCACTAGAGTCGATGTGTGGACAGAGCTGGCAAAGGGGTTTGTTGCAGGGATAGGTTCCTGGGTTAGTGTTCTTTTTGTATGGTGTACGGTTGCTGGTGAGTATTTGCTTCAGGTTGGGGGGCTGTCTGTAAGCAAGGATAGGTCTGTCTCCCACAGCTTGAGCGAGTGAGGGATCATCTGCTAGGGTAGGTTGTAGATCCTTAATGATGTGTTGGAGAGATTTTAGCTGGGGACTGTAGGTGATGGCCAGTGGTATTCTGTTGTTTTCTTTGTTGGGTCTGTCCTGTAGTAGGTGACTTCTGGGTACCTGTCTGGCTCTGTCAATTTGTTTCTTCACCTCTCCAGGTGGGTATTGTAGTTTTAAGAATGTTTTATGGAGATCCTGTAGGTGTTTGTCTCTGTCTGAGGGATCGGAGCAAATCTGGTTGCATCTTAAGGCTTGGCTGTAGACAATGAATCGTGTAATGTGTCCAGGTTGGCAGCTGGAGGCATGAAGATATGTATTGCGGTCAGTTGGTTTTTGGTATAGGGTGGTATTAATGTGACCATCCTTTATTTGTATTGTAGTGTCCAGGAAGTGGATTTCTTGTGTGGACTGATGCAGGCTGAGGTTGATGGTGGGGTGGAAATCATTGAAATCCTGGTGGAATTCGTCGAGGGACTCTTTCCTGTGGGTCCAGATGTTCTCAGCTTCTAATCCTGTACTCTAGCCACTACAAAAAATTGTGCAAGTAAGAGTCCAACCTTTTGGGAGAAGACCAGTGGAAACTAACTGTCAATTACTTCATCTTTCTTAAAGAAACAGTAAGTTCAGCTATTTTAAAATTGCAGTTCAGGAGATGGGTTGTGTCTGAATTTGTTTGTGTACTTTCTTTTTAAAAAATTAGCTATCACTATTAGAATAGTGGCCAGAGGCCCCTGAGATTGAGGCCCCTTTGTTCTAGGCACTGTATAAACTCCTAATAGGACCCAAAGAGGCTTATTTACAAACAAAAAGGGTGGGAGTAGAAACAGAGGTGAAGTGACCTGCCCAAGGTCCCAAAGTGAGTCAGTGGCAGAACCAATAATAAAACTTGTCTCCCCTAACTCACAGATCAGTGCCCTAACCACTGACCAATACTGCCTCTTAATTTTTTAAAAAAAAATTGTCATCTAAACTTAATCAGTTCAATAACTGTGGCCTGTACAATATTAAAATTCCCTAGCTGAATAATTAGCAAAGCAATCAGTAAAAGCAAAGAAAATCCTCATGGAAGGAAGATAGTCAGGTCTTGCTCCTGCTCTTCTGGAAATAATTGGAAGCTTTGCCTTTGATTTCATTGGGGAGTAGCATTTGCTCCTTAATGACCTAATTCATATTGTGATATATTAGACATAACAGTATGATGGAAGAGATCTGCCTCTGCTCTCCTCTGTCTATTTTCCTTTTGTTCGCAGCTCACAACTTGCTGATTGAGCTACAAAACAGTTTAATAAAGATCTGAAGAAGAACTCTGTGTAAGCTTGTCACTTTCACCAACAGAAATTGGTCCAGTAAATGATATTACCTCAACCACCTCATCTCTGTAATATCCTGGGCCTGACACGACTACAACAACATTGCAGATAATAAAGATCTTGTCAAAACTGATTTAGTCTAACTGGAACTTCCTTTTAGAATAGCATCCCTTATTTACCACTGCTACAAAACCAGTATGTTTATAAGTGAGGTGGAGTGCCTGACTTTCACACCCTCAAAAGCATGGACACTTATACTAGGACTACGTTCACACAGCACCTGCCTTTGTGCTTTCAAAAAAGGCATAACAATAAAACAGGAAAAAAAATCCTATTTATCCATGAGATAGAAATGTCTTCTCTGGAATAGGTATGGAACTGTGTGTATAAATAGTATTGATGAGAATTTATAACTGAAATGTATGCCTGTGCTCCTGTGCGGAGTCAGGGCCCCATTGTGGTAAGCATGGCATGTGCATAATAAGTCTCTGTTCCAAGAACATATAGACCACAGAAAGTTTACAATAATCGCTAAACTGGCACTGTTGTCTGAGAGCAGAGTTGGATCTATTGGCATAGCAGTAAATTGTAATACATTTTAAAAAATATATTGGGCCAACTTCTGTTCTCACAGTGACTTACTCCAGACTTAAATTCATGGTAACTGAGCAGAATTTCCCCCCATAGTCTCATTTGTCAGGATCTGGAATCATTGCTCGGCCAACTTCTGTGCAGACCAAATGGCTGAGGAAGAATCATCAATCCCAGAAGAGAAGTAAGTTGTTATAACTAACTTTTACAGAGCACAGAGAGCTTCACTGTCTGAACTATTCCTGAATAAATGCATACTTGTATGTTTTCTAATTTAGGCTATGTCTACACTGTAGGGTGAAGTCGACTTACCTAAAATCGACTTTCACCCACCGATTTTTAGAAGTCGCTGGAGTGTGTCCATACCATGCTCTTTGCGCCAGGCTCATGCATCCACACTTGCCAAGCTTGTGTCGACAGTCAAAGCAGTGCACTTATCCCAGGCTCTTGTGGATCACGGATCGGTTTACCGACATCTATGTGGGATGGTCTAGAAAGGTGCATGATGGGTGCATATTTAGGAACTCTGAGCTGTTCTCTAACATGCAGGCGGGCATTTTCTTCCCAGATGAAAAAATTCACCTCGGGATGTGGAAATGCCAATAATGATCCTGGAGGATTCTGCTTATCCCTTGCTCCCTTGGCTAATGAAGTCATACATGGGGCACCTTAACAGCGAGAAGACCCATATATGACCCAACATCTAGTCAAGAGCTGACAACAATGTCATCTGTGTGCATGAACCAAGAGCCCTGCATGATGTGAAGAGAGCAAAGGGCCAGAAGGTTTTCGTGCTCAGAGACAGCTCACTAACACCTTGTACCTATTGCTTCAGTGCAGACTGCAATGTAAAACAGTGGTCAGCAGCGGGGTTAACTGGGTTACTCAGCGTATTAATGGGTTGGAGCTCTGCTTGAGCCCGTCCTTACTTCCTGTTTTGTTAATGGGAGTGTCCCCCTCTCTCTTGTGAAAAGTGTGAATAAAGCAGCAAGTTTTCAGAGTAAAGTATTATTTTTGTTGAACCGAGTGCTCCCTTTATACCATTGTCTCCTTGGATGGTGGGGTTAGCTGCCCCAGGGGCTTCTGGCAACTTTAACCTCAGCAGCCCCTGCTGGACATTAATCACAAGCTTAGGATCCCTGGTGAAGAATCTGGTAGAAGTCTACATAGCCCTGAGTGAATCTTGCCCTTATGCTACATGACTTGTATTTGATACCTTATTCTGCAGCTCAGAGAGAGAGCAATTCTGGCCAGGAGGCGGTGTTACTTAGTGATGGATCACTGGACTCGGATGGAGGAACCTGGATTCTACTCCTGGCTATGCCACTTGCCTGCTGGGTAAGCTCGGGCAAGTCACCTTAACTCTCTGTGCCTCCATTTTCCCATCTGAAAAATGGGGCAAGTGCTTGGAGATCTCTGTGAAAAACACTAGAAAAGAGTTGGGTGGTTATTGTTACTGTAACAAGGGTGCAGTACATGACTGCTGGGAAGAGACTAAACTTTGTTTCCTAGTCCCAGTTGTCAGTATTACAAGAGGTGAAACATACCTAAGATATGACAACAGGAGTCAGGATTTCATTGGCTGTTATAAGGACACTAACCCTGTGATGAAATCACAATAGGAATACAAATTCCAAAGGTATTTTATTAAGGTTGCTTATCTGATGGAAGTCAGCTGGAAACAGACCTAGAGTCATGGGTGGGGTTGGGAGCAGTTCCAAATCATTAGGGGTTGGAAGAGTCTTATATGGGAGGAACTTGGAATGCTTAGGAAGCAAGGAGTTGTGAATCTCCAAGTTGCACAGATTCTCCTGTGATACAAGGAAACTGATTCCCAAGGTTCAGACCAGCTGAGGAAACTTGTCTGGAAAATGTTTTGTGCAGACCTACTGAAGGGTGGAGAAATGGGGGGTTAAAAGTCAAAATCCCCATCACGTGGCCAGAGTCTATTCATTCTACTGAAGGGTTAATTTTAACGAATGGCCAAGAAGCCTTGTATGAGCTCTTTCCATGGCATTTCTGTATTGTCTCCCTAGTCTATTTGTTGACCTATGTTTATTAACACTTGAGTGTTTGGGATTATTACTGTTCCCCTCATTAAGAATGGCTGCATGTCTACTGCTGCACTCCATGAGGTCCAGACTGTTTCCCTGCACGCTTCCACAAATACTGCTGACCAGGTTTTTGGGACTGAAGCTGTGGCTTTATCGTCTCCTTACTTAAACTCCCATCCCATGTTGTTTTGCCTGGCACTTCTGAAGACTACACAAGAGGTGAAAATGCTTCTCAGATCGTGCATACCCATGTAAGGGCCAGACGGAATCTGTCTATGATGGGTGTCTACCTCACACAGGTGAGCAAAGGATTAACAGGAGTGAGAGCTGTTTGCACACCTTGCTGCACCTGGGTGGTGCATCAGACTTCATTTGTTGTTAGATCCAGCTGGGGAGAAGCTGGAGGTCTTCTGCATAAAAGCAAAAAGTGAAGGCTACAGAGGAGGTCCAGGAGAAGGAAACCTAGAAGAGAGGGGATTACTTCTCTTTGGGAAGGGTATGGGACAGGCAGACTGAAGAGAGCCACTGGAATGGAATTAATCTCTCTGAACCCTAGAAATGGGGGCAAAGCACAAAGAGGTGAAGTCCAGAGGGGTGGGTTTTCCAGCAGAGAATGGAGGAGTTGGAAGAATCGGGGGAGGAACCAGAGGCCTGGGATGGAAGCAGCCCAAGGGTCTCAGAGTTAGAAGTGGCCCAGGGAAACAGCAGTATGTCTGAAGGAACAGACCTAGTTGCTTAATACAGGATGTAGGGGCTGGAACCCAGATCAAAGGGTGAGACTGGATTCTCCTACCAGCCCCAAGGAAAGGAGGTGCAAGGACAACTGAGCCCAGGGCATAGAGATTAGGGAGACAACCCTTTGCCCTGAGAGAGTCACTTATGTAAGCAACAGTGTTTGGTGGCAGCCTAAACAAAACTTAAATGATCCTCTAGAGAGACCCCACCTCAGTTCTTGATTATGGCTGAGTTTGACTAGAATGAGTTGCCCATAAAAGTGGATTATTCAGTCTGTGTCTGGTTGCCACCAAATCTATTTTCTCTAATCTTTATGGAGAACTGAAGTCCCTGCATCATTCAATGCCTGTCTGTGTCTTTCTTTTGGTTTTAGAAGGGTCTTTTCTGATGGTTTGTTCTGTAGTAAGTTCCTTTTTCTATTATTCTATTTGTTGCATTATTGGTATATTGCTGATAGATGGAGAGATGGAAATTCAAATCAACAGAGGTCAGCTCAGTAGAGCAGAATCAAACCTTCATGTTGTGAGTTTGGCAGACAAGCTAATGATTCAGGTATCCTGGTGCCACAATACTGGCCCTAGAAGAGCCTTAGAAGAGCTCTGTGATCCAGGATGCCATCCACAAATCTCAGGAAAGAGTTTGGATCTGGATTGGGGTCACCAAATCTTGAGACAAACTTCTCCAAATGAGCTCACCTTGCCACATGTTGTTTCTTGTAAACTATGGTGGGTGAGGTTCTGTGCTGCACTTCTGCCCTAGCCTTAAACATCTGCCACAACACTATATTGTTGGTTGATCAATCTTACAATTACTCCCTGGGAAAAGTAGCCTTTTAATATCTAAACCTATACCTTACCTCCTTTCAGAGCATTCTATCCATAATGCTTATAAATGGAATTGGTCTTGTCCTAGATCCCTGTGTAGTCTTCAGTAACTAAACTTCTTCAGGATTTCAGTTTCTTTCACTGGCAGCTGTCAATCAGCAAGCAAATAATTAATTCCACTTTTCCTGAAGTCTCTACTTCTTTTTTTATTAACACATTCCCCTTGTTTTTCTTAAAGGTCCTTATCTCGTTTGCTGTCCATTTGTTCCAAATTTACTTGAAATGTTACTTGTCTTATACCACCTTCATTTTTTCCTTCTGCCTGCCTTGTCAGAGTCATTGTTTTACACTCTCATGTTTATACGTCTAATTTTCTATACTTCTAATCTGACCCTCGGTACTAATTCCATACCCGTCAGTACTTGTTCCTTTTCTCTGTTCATCTCTATTGCCTTTTTGAATAGCTGGTGTGTTTACTGCAATATAACATGCATAACCCTTGAGAATACCCTCTAGTCTTTGACAGTTTCCACTTTTCTGTCCTTCCTGCATTTTTCTATCAACTACTTTCACCCAAGAATTCTCTTTGAAAACTTGTATTACTAATATTTTGCACATGATAAAACAGGCATGAAATTAGGATAGTGTGCCTTTTAAGAGCGTCTGAAGCCTCAGTGAGCTTCCTGGCATAAGACCATTTGAGCAAAAGTTAAGGAGTGGCCTGGAACTTAAGTGGCAGACCTGTATTTCTGTGCTCTGAAGTTAATAGTCCCAGCAAATATTAGCTTACAAGTAAAAAGCACGCCAATGGCAATGGGGACTCTGTAAGTATGTAGATGGAGAGATAATTGCAAGTAAAAGTTCTACGTTTCATTCATTGTGTGAGATGTTCTCGAAAGAGAAGTCAATATAAGGTTAACTAGATACGGTAATTGCATATGTCCAATTGCTTCCTTGACTTTCAAGTTTCCAGTTATGACTTTTTTTGTTACCCACATGCTTAGCTCTAGCTTGTAGCTCTTCTTCCTAGCGGGGAAGAAAACTCACTGATTGTAAGGGAAGTTTTGAATGTGAAATGACTGCAGGATCGGGTCCCAAAAATAGATTGTGGAGACTGGAGTCCATTCCATACTAGCACAGTTCAGAGGGTGGAATAAAAGTTCTTGTTTTGTCTAATCTCTGTGGTGGCAAATCAGTCTGGATTTGCAAAACGAAAAGTAGTGGTGCAGAAAAAGGTTGCATATCAGATAGATCGAAGAAACTGGGAATTAGGTTGGAAGGTTCTTTGCCTCTCTTCTTAGCTTGTGAAATGTCTATAAGTAGGCTTAGAGAGATGAGGTGGGTGAAGTGATGTCTTTTATTGGACCAACTTCTGTTGGTGTGAGACAAGCTTTCACAGTTTGTGTAAGCTTGTCTCTCTCACCAACAGAAGTTGGTCCAATAAAAGACATCACCTCACCCACCTTGTCTCCCTCGTATCCTGGGACCAACATGGCGACAACAACGCTACATATAAATGGGCTTGGGAGGATTCGATTTTTATTGATAAATTCTTTTCACTATATGCATTCAAACTGAGGAAAAAATATTTTGGTGATCAAAATTTTAGATAGGAATAGTAACAAAAAAAAAATGTTGCTTGAGAAATGATTAGTTTGATTTAAGGATATTTACTAGATATATCTTGATATGTGATGTTGACCACTTGTGTTTTAATGATTAAACAGCTTTAACTTTTTTGAATCTCAATGTTTGTCATTAAATAATGTCTTCCATCCCACCCCCCCCACCCCAAATTTCTTGTATCAGAAAAAAATTGGGGGGGGGGGGGAGGGAAATGCTTATAATCCATAATCTTGCATAATTGAAAATTTAAATAAAAATCTAGAAAAATGCTTAAATAAAAATGTATATATTTTCAAGCTTGGCAGAATTCAACTTCTATTTTTTAAAATAATTTTGGCTAAGGAGCTCCTGGAATGTATACCGAATCTTGCCATGTGATGAGGTTTAACCATTTGTAACAAGAGTTTATCAACCCTTCAGTGATATATACATCACTTTTCAGGTAAGTTTCCTTGAATTATATCAAATGAACTTTTAGAGAGAACCTCAGTTATTTATTATGGTTGGCTTTGGCTAGAAAGATTTGGCCATAAAACTGGCTCATCCAGTCTATCGTTCCCAGTTGATTTATTGTCTCTAGATTTTCCTTGGCATCAACCTTAGGAATAAGCTTCTCTTTTATTGCATCACAGGGGAACTTGGAACTGCAGTCCAAGTTCTTCCCACATAAACCCTTCCAATCTTTGATTTGGAAAACACCTTCTTGGCTTTAGGTGTTCAAGTGGAAATTGGCCATCAGTTAAGCAACCTTATAAAAATAACTTTGGAATTTGCATTCCTGGAGTCTTGGGTGAGGGTGTGATGTTACCATTTGGTAGTCCCTGAAACAGCCACTGGAGTCAATGGGTACTGATCCCTGTTGTCATGTGATAGGGTAGAGGGTGTCTCTTGTACCCCTGACCCACATCATTTGCGAAAAAAAACCAAAGCAGAAGCTGACAAAGAAGCTGCCCTAGCAAATAGTACAGGAGTGAAGGGCAGTGGGGAAAGTTAGAATCAGTCAGAGCCACAGATGTACCTGTTTACAGAACTATGCAGGAGTGAACATCCCACACTCTTCCTATGATGCATTATGGCAGCAAACCCTACCCCGTGGCAGATATGGCAATTTCCTGCAATATACTCGGGAGACCTTATTGAATTAAGTTTAAGTATCTTTGGGTTCCATTGTATGGCTTGTGTACTTCTCTGGGTAGGATGGTATGTGATCTCTTGATGGACTCGTCACAAAAAGTGTTAAGTGGTTTTCTTAGGAAATATCTAAGGGATGGTAAATGCAAATTTCCCATCTGTGGTTATGCAAAAACCTCAGTCTATGACCTGAGGAGTGGCCCATTGTCTGCTGATTGATTTGGCCTCATGTAACAGATAAACACGCAAGCTTTATAAAGGAAACACTGAACTATTCGTGGCTGTTCTGGTTCTAACTGAGACCATTATGAACTTGTAACCACAAAGGAAAGCCCAGTTGTTGGCTTTGAAGGACTGATACCTACCAGATCCTGGGATTGGAGTTGGGGGTGACTTCTAGCAAGCTTTTTAGTACATGCGTAGATTCTATTATTGTTTTGATATTTTTCTCTAATGCTTTCACCTTAAGAATAAACATACGTAGAAAGTGCTGTGTGGTAACTTACAATTGCAGCCCATTGCTTTTTCTCCAGAGGCTATGAACACCAGAAAGTGCAGATGCTGTTCTGTTTAGGTAATCTGGCTTCCCTGCCTACACTGTGGTATCCCCAGCAACTGTGCAGTCTGGAAAAACCTCGGTCAGGTGCAAAAGAGAGGTGGTTCTCTGCCCAGCAGAGGTAATGGCTGGGAACCTGAGATCTTTAAGTGGGTGCCCGTGGGGAATACTGGTGATCCCAAGCAGAGTGGCCTTGGTGGAAAAAAATTCCGAGGAGGAGCTAAGAAAGCTATAGCTGGCAGGCAGGCAGCCTTGTCAGGGTTATGCCGCTGGGACTGAAGATATCAGTTGGCTTTCTAAATCTTTCACTCTTCTTTCCTATTTTATTGATTGGCTGCTTTTTTGTTTCAACCCCCTCTAATGCCTTCCCTCAGTCTCTTTACCTCTGCAACATTCCACGTACCATCTGTATTCTGCATCTACCTTACTGCCTTCATTGTCCCATTGCCCTCCCCATGTCTCTCCATTTAGCTTATCCCCCCTCCCTACAAAAGCCCACACTAACGACAAAATCATGGCACTAACATATCAGCTGACAACAACCAGTATGCATTCTGCTTGTGTATTATATCCTTTTCCTCTACCATTTTGTCTTGTCTTTAGAGTGTAAGCTCTTCGAGATAGGGGCTGTCTCTTACTGTGTGTCTCTACAGTTCCTAGCCCAATAGGGCCCCGTCAGTTGCTTGCTCTGTATTATTCTATAGGTAATTAACGATGTGATTAGGAATAGAAAATACACAGGAATGCTTGAGAGATGTCTATCACATACTGGTTATATGTCCAAAAGGTATCTATGTACCATCTCTGATTTAAGGTGAAATTTAACACACCTTTCCTTTCTCTTATCTTTTTTTCTTTTCCCCAGTTCAATGGGTTTTTACACATTTGATGTATTTTCTGCATTAAAGCGTCTCAGTACATGAAAACTGCTAAATAAGAGCAGATTCATTTTTAATAGGATAACTATTAATGGAGCTATTCGGAGCGAAGCTTTAGAGGACAATGGGCTAGATTCCTTCCTGTTCTTAGTTTGTAGAGTTCCGTATTAAAACACACGATCTAGATGTTTCATTATCATCTTTAAATCTTTCTTTTTAGGCATTTTACAGCTGACCATAAAAAAGTTCAGACTGGGGTGAGCGTGAACTGAAATATGCAGTGTCTCACAACATACAGCCTTCAGAGCTGCACAGAAAAATCTGCACCCTCGTGCCTCAACTAATTGCGGCATTATTTAGACAGTCTCCTTCTTTCCAAGGCTGAGGCAAGTTCAGACACAAATTAAAATATGTAGTCTGTGCCAGCTTTGTGAAGAGTTCAATCGACAAAGACTCACTATTATACTGTACGGAACTTGTCAAGCTTGAGCTCTGAAGCTCTTATATTGTGTTTCAAGAATTCCACTATACTTAGATACAGTAAATACAGGAGCAATTGTTGTAGCTGCTGCTACGCCACTGGAAGCATCTCCAGCAGTGGGCTCTGCATAATTAAAATTATTAATGCAATGAAAAAACATAGTCTGAATATAGTGGAAAATGTCTTTTAAAATGGGAAACTATTTCACTAGGGAATAGTCTCCCAAAGATAGTGGTGGAAGTCCTATCACACTTCATGCCTATGGAGTGTATATATAAGGAAACAGGGCAGACATGGGTAGGACAGAGACAGACAAGCTTATTGGACAGGTCTTTTCTATTGCAAACATCTGCGTTTATCAGTAGTAGAAGTTAAGAAGGAAAAAAAGATGATCGAGTCACCTCCCAAGACAATTGTTGACCAAAGGATTAATCTTCAATAGAAAACCTTTTAAAAATGTGATAACAGGCCTCACTCAGATTTAGAATCCACTTGACTAGGATGGGTGGACTAGGATTGGGTGGTGGGGGCGGGGGAGAATGACAAATAGCTTATCCAATTATTTTAACTCCTTTTTTGTTTGTAAACTGTCCACAAATAGCTCCCAACCTTCAATTTGTTCACATGTATTCTCAGTTCTTGGTTGTGTAGCTTATTTGAAGGTTGTCTGTGGTGAATGTTTTCTATTCAGAAAGATCATATAGTTTGGATGAACATAACACAGCATTAGTTTTCCAGTATGAATACAGTAATTGCTCATTTGAAATTTACTTTCTGTGAATATGCTGTTGCATTTGCTTAACATTCACTGTTCTAGTGAATATTCATGTCAGTAAACTCATTATGACATCATAAATAGCAGAAAGCAAGTACATGGTACATAGTACAAGTACATAGTAAACACAATGGGAGCAGCTTTATTTAACTCAGATGAATATTGGTGACACTTTTTTTTGTCTTCAGTCTTCACTGAGCTATGTGCCTGAGTGGAGTTATGTTGATACTTGTACAAAATAGTATATGGCTACTTGAAAAACAGCAAAAATGCATGTTTCTAAGTGGACTACTACTATGCTGAATTTTCCAAGGGGTAACTGCAGTTAGCAATAACAGAAGTTGGAAGCAGAACATCCTAGATTCCAATCTGAAAATGTATCCCTAGATGTCCTGTGTCAAAGTGGGGTATTGAACAAAAGAAAAATGTCCACCTTCTGAGCTTGGAGTATTTTTGGTAGCAAACACTAAAATGTTGCCAGTTTCTCTGGCACTTTTATTCACTGGGCAATACACAGGTGCTGCTGATTCTTGACTGCTGAAATTATCACACTGGGCTGGCTTATTTCATATATACTATGCAGCCGTATTCTAGAACAAGAAAGCAGCTCAGTCAGTTTAGTTCATTTTAAAGAGTGGGTAATTTGCACTTCCATGTGATGAGACTGAAATTAGTCTTTTATGTCCTAACTTTTTATGTGCTGCCTGCAGCTGTCAACAAAGACTTCCATTTCTAATCACAGAACCAACAGAGCAGGCCAAATCTGATTTAACAAAGCTATTGTGTATGTGTGTGTGTTAATTAACAGTTTAGAGAAATAAATTGTCTTCTCCCGAAATCTGAACAGTTCCCCTTCACATCATGTAGCTTTAGCCACAGCAAACTCATGTGAGAAAGGAAGTAGCTCTGAGTCTGGTCAACTAGTTAGTCTGCATCATGGGAGTTGCTGACACTACATTCCAGCTGTTACATGTCATTCAAAAAGCCAGACCACAGGACTAGATGATGACTGGTAATGCTTGTCAATTGTTGGAAAGCTGGAAAACATAGAGGATTTTTTCCATATAGGACTAGTTAAAGAAAAAGATGGAACACAAACATAATAAAAACAGACCCATCTAAAAAAAGACCCATTACATTGAAATTTGAAATAAAAAATATTACTGAAAAAGAATGCTTTAATTTACTGAAAACCCAACTTTTAGTAAACAAAATTTTGATAACCATTTTGATAAATGTCACTAATATTTTGTGGAAAACTTCACTTTAAAAAAAAAAAAAACATCTGTGTTTAGAGAGAGAACTCTGGTCACTGGCTCCATGCTGGAACTGTCATACTAAGGGTCTGTCTTCGCTGCAGGGTTAACTTGCATTGGTCTAGTTTGAATGATAGTGTTGTAGCCTGATCTATAGATTATGTAATAATTATACTGATTACCTAAGAATTCCCAGTTACCACTTTCAGGGTTGACAGGTTTTTGTCCCAAGATCAGGTCCCGTATTATTAAAATTACTATATAGTTGGGAACCCCGATGTGCACAGCTGCAACATTCACACTATAGGAACTCTACTAAATGAATTAATAAACTATTTGGAAATATAGAAAAGTCACACACACTCTAACTCAGTAAAGTAGGTAGATAGACTTCAGACTGTACAGTTGCACACCCATATACTCTCACCATCCCTTGCAGGACAACCTCAATGTTCACCATTATCTTCCTCCTCATTATCACCTTTCTCCTCATCACCAGTGGCCATCATTCTGGCCCCTTCCAAAGGCTACATCTCTCTCCCTTCTACTGCCCACAGGCTGGGATGCAGCTTTTATAATATATTAAGCTGACATCACTATATCTAATGCATATTCAGTTGGGATTTTTCCCCTTTTCCTTATTTGTATTTCTTCAATCTGCTAATGCTGAGGTGCCCTTTTCTTATAGGTGAGCATATCAATGATCTGAACTTATTATCACATGTGTCAATTCGTTGCCATGGCACTTTTGTGGTCAGTTATCTATGGATGTTCTTTCCAAAATTTTCCAAAAGCTTGATATTAGCTCATGTTTTTGTGGTTGGCTAATGTTCACTTCCCTTGATCTGCTGGCAATGCTCATACTAAGGCAGCCCAAAATGCCATTAGCTTTCTTGGCAATAAGGGCACACTTATGCTAACTGCAAAAGCTAATGTCTTACAGGATACAGGCCTGTACATTCCTTGTGTTACTGCTGAATATAATAAAGGCAGACTATAATAAAGGCAAGGCAGTGAATATGACAAAGGCAACAGTGTCCATGCTTCAGAATAACACTCAAGCTACATGGAATGGTTGTGTTAGAAGCTGACGAGTTGTGCTAAATTGACTTGTAGCCTATACCCCCTGGCATGCCAGTCAACTTGAATTAAATGTACTCCCACACTTGAGATAAGGGGTTTTATAGGTAGATGGGACTTGAGTTGAGGGCAACAAACAAGTTAACTGCAGCAAAGACGACTCCTAAGAGGAGTGTGTGTGAAACAGTTCAAGAACAGCTGATCATAATTTGTGATCATGCAAGAGTGGTTCCGCAAAGGCTGTTCAGACAATGAAAACTGAGTAACAGAAGGGCTGGATGGGCTCAGGTAACTGCAAATGGGATATGGAATCTTTCACCTTCATATCCAGCACAAGATAAAAGAAATCAAATGTAATATCTGTTTTGGAAATAAGCCGGTGGTCACCATGTTAATGGATGACGTTGCAGTATCCACCATAGCCATACTCACTAGCTGATGTCTCTGGAGAATTGAGATTTCTATATTATTTTTATGAATTCTATATGTGATTCCGTTTACCTGTTTAATCTTGTGCTGCTTGTTACCTGACTTAAACCAGTTCACCTTTTTCCATAGACTTTTGCTGGGAAAAGGAATAGGTGATCAATGGACTAATATATGTGTGACATAGCCCTGTCTGGGTGAGTGAGTGGACTATCAAGATGCATTGACATTTGAATAGATCTACCTGGGCAATTCAATGAATATATGAAAGAATGTGGCCAAACCAAGAAAACTGGTTCTGGCAAGCAGGCATTCCATGGTTAAGTGGAGAAGCAATGGGCAGGAGAGGACGGATCCCGGACATCATAGAGAACTCTGAGAAAATCCCAGAGAATGTTCAAGAGTGGTAAGGAAACTGAGGCAGGAGATAGCATAGGTGTCTTATGTTTTGTCTGGATCTATATATTTCTTGTGCTGTATAAAGAATCATTAATTTTGCAAGTCTGTTGTGTGTTTCAATCATCATGTGCCCCTGGAGAGTTATGCTGTAAGCCAGAGTGCCAGCCTGGAGCTCTGGAAAAAATGCAAGTGGAGTTAGGGGGAGTTGGCACTAGTTTAGGGGCTAGGCAGTTGAACTGCAAGGTCTCAACTTTCAGAAAGCAGTGCTAGAAAGAGGATCTGTACCCAGGGTACAGATCTGCACTCTGCTCAGATTCAGCAAGTTAAAAGCACGCTGGACCCAAACACAACAGCATTCCTCCTAAAGAAAACAAGCTTGCAACACAGTAGCTCTTCAATATCATTCAAAGGTCACCATTCCCAGCTCCCCGGCCAAGAGTCATTAACTACTCTCTAACAATTCCTTTAGCCCCTGTTCCAGAGCCCAACACTCCAGGCCTCCTACCTGACAGTACCAAGATTCCCATGAGTCTTTTCCAATAGCCTCAGGTCTCCTGAGAGGTCTCCCTGTAGTATTTCATTCCCCCAGCCTTGCTCACAGGTGGGTCCTATGCCTTCTAAGGGAAACTCCCCTCCAAAACCAATTCCTTCCTTCTGGGCCTGGCTTACATTGACCACACTGGTGCTTTCCTTCATTCCTAGGGGCCTCTGCATAAACCTTCCTGCAACTTGGCAGGGTTTCCCAGGTCTAGCCAATCCTCCCAATAGCTTTCCACAGAATGCATCCCCAGCAGCTCAGTTACTATCCTCCTTTGGGTCTCCTGTAGCTATTTCCCTCTGGCAACTCTCTGCTACTGCGTCTCTCACCTCTGTTCTCACGCAGCTCTCACCTGACTCCTGAAACCCTTTATATAGCCCAGGTGCCTTCTATTAAGCCCAGTTGGGAGGCAGCTGCACCTAGCTCCCTCTTAAAGGGGCCAGTCACCCTGTGACAGACTAGCGCAAAATTCTTAAACAAAAAATTGGCATGGGGGGAAGTGGTATCGTCTACTGGGCTGAGCATAGGAATTATTCATTTATTCCAGTGTCTGTAATGGTGCACACTGAGCCCTGAACAGGCTCACTCAGTTCTGCCACTTGCCTCATTTCCATCTTGCACCGCTTAGTCTCGGGTCTCTATTAAGGAAAGTGCCACCAATTGTGCTGAATTATCTGACTCAGAAGTGAACATATGACACCAGTAAATTGGATAACAGCATGGAACTTCTCCTCCATTACCTACTGTAAAACAGAAGTAAAGCCCAGATCTCCCAAGGTTAAAGACTAAAGTGTTTAACTCTTCTTACCAGCTGCTGTTTTCCTTCACATCCATTATAGGATTATCACAATATCTTTAAGGATCTGAAGGACTTCTCACTCTTTATAAATCAATGAGTAACATTCCAAAGGAAATTGGGTTTACTTTGAAATGCTAGACCACTAGAAAATATTTCTTCTGCTAATCCTGGAAAATAAACTACATTCAATATAATCTACTATTCAAGGACTGGTAATGGAAACCTGTACAAATGGAACTACATCAATGATGGAGGTAGAAATGGAAACTCAATTCAGAAATAGAATTTAGCTGAAACAAATGGTAAAAAGCTGAATAATGTGATCATTCAAACAAAATGGGATTATGGGAACATTGCCATGTGATAGCATAATTCAGACATCACATATAACAAATGATGAGAAAATAGTCAAGTGTCTATGGTAAGAGTCTGGACTTCCATTAGGTTTGATGTCCAGTCTTGGGGCCAAATTGAATTAGTCGATGGGACTTTAATTTGGTGAACCTAAAGTGGGGGGAAGGGTGTAGCAAGAAAAGCAACTGAAGTGTGTAAATTTAAACTGGGAGGTGACCTACTTTAACTTCAGTTTTCTTACATCTTTGGCTCCTCAGTGTAAATTACACCAGTTTAGAAGTCCATACATTCATTTCTCATCAGTAAGAGGTCTATGTGGGTCTAAAGGCCTATGCGTTTTTTGTTTGGTTTGCTTTTTTCCCCTCATGGGACCAAATTCATCCCCATGCCAAAGCAGAGTTCAGCACCAAAGCATGATGCTTTATGCTAACTTTGTGACTCCCATATGTTGGTTCTGTTAAGGGGACCAATTCTCCAGTGCAGGTTAGAGTAGCCTGAGGGTTCCCTTAACTTGAGGTCAGTAGCCAACAACAATGGTGGGTTGATGCACCAGCTGGGAATAGCCAGCGGTTAGAAATGACTGTCACACTATCTCCTTCCCTCAACATGCCTCCTGTGTGTGGATTCCTCTTGGGAGTGGCATAGATCCAGTTGTATGATTCTACACCTTTTAGGAACTCTGCCTGCACTGGGGAAATTCCCACTGGGTAGCAAATGCAACTGGCTTCTGGCTGCTTTGTGCTGGTGGGGCTGACCATTTAAATGATGCTGAATGAACACCTCTTTTGTTTGTGTGTGTGTGGTTTTTTTCCCCCCTTAAAACTGCTAACTGGGAAAGGATCAAGGAATTTAGCAGTATAGCAATTAGCAGGATCACCCCTTTGTTCCATCTAGTGAAGTAACCAATAGTCACTCTAGGTATACAGAGGGGCTTCAGTTCAGAATCCCATTGGCATATGTTATCAATGAGGTAGTAAGTGACTGAGGTCACAGCCACTGAGGTTGGGAAGCTAAGTCAATGCTAAGTACTGTATGTGGATTAAGTATACCAGTTAAAAGCTGAAAACCTTTTGTCAAAGCAGGAGACCATGAGTTGAGAGAGTGGAAAGAGCACATTGAATAGTGAGGAAATATTTGATTGCCGGAGTTTATATGATGTAGTGAGTGCATGTGTTGGAACTCTGAGCAATTCACATTTTCATGCTCCTGTAGGCTTCTCTATCTGAAACTTCAGAAAATTAGCACATGCAAGCAACTGACTTAATTCATTAAAAACAGCCTAAGTGCAGTAGATTTCTTCATCAAACTTGTTGTCTAATGCAGCTGGATGTGGCTGGTACTGTATGTCCTAGTAATTCCTCCTCCCCCCACCTCCTCCAGAAAGTTGCATTTGTAGTACACATATATGCCCAAGCACCTGGGAAACATTTAACTTTAAAATAAACCTGGAAATAACACGACTGTTGTATTCAGTAACTGAAAAAGTACATCTTGTGCTAGGATAATCCCCATGGCTATCTCACGAGGAAAATCTCCTCCATGATGGAATCTGAGGAGAAGAATTTTCTCCTAAGATTTTTATTGCAGTTGAGATATTTTCGTGCCACAGCCGGGAGCAGCAGAGGCACAACAATGAGTCTCCTCTCTTTGGATTCCATAATTGCTAAATCCACTTCACCAAGTTACAGTTTTCCCTTAAGGAGTAGAGCTAAGGAATAGCACGAAAGAGCTTTGAATTAATGTGAAGTATGCTTTATCTATGGAACATCTTGACACTTTCCCTCTGTTTCTTGTGTATTGTCTTACATGGCCACATCTGGTAGCTTCCATTGCTATCTTGATGTAATTGCTTTTACCTCAGAATGACCCTCAACTGTAAAGGCAAAAAGCTTAAGGCTTTATTTGTGTGTTTTTTCTGGAAGAGGATCTTTCTTATAACTTCCCATGCTAAGATTTTTCTTTTTCGCCTTCTGTTTTTTCCAAAAGCAGCAAAGATGTATTCCTGCTTGCTATTTTGCTGGTTATTTTCCTCACATGGCTGTATGTGACAGTTTTGATATACCGGATAATCCCAGAGAGGCAAGGGAGTATCAGGTTCTTGATTCATTACACTTTTGAAGCATTATCATATTACCTTAATCATTTTCCTCCTTTTAAGTTCATTTTTATTGTATTTTATTAACCTCTTGTTGTATGAGACATTGTTTTAGGGAGCAACAATTGAGAGAATGATGGAAGTCAGATTTGATTCGGCTGCTACAAATCAGGCAAAATCTATTAAAACCAAACCGAATGTTACAGAATTATAGCTGCAGCATAGAGAATGAACAGTATTCACCAACAAATAATACGATGGGATGCCACAAAAAGATTAGCATGAACAAAAGTCCCTCCAAATTACAGCTTTTAAAGGGGACTAGAGGAGTTTGACGGGTTGTAGGGCTCATGTTTGTAGCAGGAACACATGAGTTCACCAGCAGCAGTTTGTAGTCCGGAAGCTGATCCCATACTAGCATAATTATTGGACAGCTTATTGTGTCTGGTGGTACGGCAGTTTACATAGCCGCACCACCACAGCAAAATAATTACTTTTTTTTTATTACCATCATTCAAAACTAAACAAAATCCTAAATTCATTTGTTAAAATCTCTGCTGCTAGTCAATGCAGAGTGGATTATGAAGCTAGTGTCAGATACATCCTTCTGTATTTTCTAGGACTGGAAACACGGGCCCTTAATACTGAGATTGTATTTAAACAAATGGAGAATATCCTAATAATATAATTAAAGAATGTGGGTTCTTCAAAGCCTCCTCATATTTCATTCGTTTAAATAAGGGGGCTGCTGCCCAGGAGTTTTGTGAAAGTCCCATAGCACTGGAATTCACACCCCGCTCCTCCTCCCAGTCCAGAATAGCCTGAATCTGATTAACTTCAGGGTACACTTAAGAGATTCCTTCCCCTCTGGCATTGGAAAATGGCTGGAGGGAGAGAGGTGTGGGGGAGGAAGGAAAAGGAAGAGAGGGAATTAAAATGAAGAATATATGTAATGGGTTATCTTAAAATTGCTGAACAGTGGTGACTAGAACATAGAGCTGGGTAACCTTTTTAGCATGATCATAAATCTAAATCAGTATTACAGATGGGGAAACACCAGAAAATAGCAATTAAGTAAGGCTTTGGTGAAATCACAACATCAGGAATAGAACACAACTCTCCTGATGCTAGCTCCCCTGATCCACCTGCTCGGTCAAAATGTGCGACCGACTGTGATCTCTTGTCAGGATGGTGACCTCAAAGAGGTCTGTAGAGGACAGATGTGTAGTCCCACAGAACGCAGTGTGAAAGACAGATGGCAACTGAGCACACCGTGCTAACTGTGCTCAGAAGTTTGTAACAATAAAAGAAAGCAATACATGGCTGGATTGTTAGAACTGTGAATCCAAGTCACAGTGAAACGTAACCGCACATGCATATTATACAGATGCACAGTTGTATACCCAAATTCTAAATGAGTTTAAAGACACACATTGCCCTTAATCTACAGGCACAACTCCTAGTGACCTGATTGGGTCAAATTTTATACTAGGGTTCCATTTATAAAGAGTTAATAATTGATTAATAGATCTCTAAATAAATGTCTGTTACAAGTGCAACAGGTTAGTAGGTTGTAACATCATCTGTATTACCTTCTCCTGAAGTGATTATAAGCATCTATAACACATACTAATGATAGCAAAATGCTTACAACATCTATTTAACCTTTAAAAAAAATCATTTACAAATAGAACTGTAATAAGTATATGACCCATCATGGTCACAAGTCAAAGGTTGTATATTACTCTAGACTCAGGAAGAAGTAAGCGACACTCATTTTTAAGTATGCCACAGTCAAAACATATAACTGGAGGTATTCAAACTAAAGCTGATATAGCACAACTTTAGTGACATATTAAACTTTCCACTTACATGTAGCCAGTTAACTTATGGACTGTACAAGATCTGCTGAATATCAGTGCTTTCTTATGACTAAAATATAACTTAGCATTTTTTTCTTTAACTTGCGGTTTCTTTCTCATTGTGATTCTGAAATCCTTTAACATATCATCCAACCAGACGATACATACACAAACCTGCAATATCTCTAAAAGCAGCAGAGGAACCCCAAAATCTCAAGTTACATTTGTTAATGTATTGTATCTAAAGGCTTATATTGAACTGAGTGCACACAAAAGATCCTCTTCTCTACATGCCACAAACGTCTCATTGTCTCACAATGTAACAAATAGTTTGAGGGTACTGCAGAAAGTTTGTTCTTTAGTGCAGCTATAAATGTTAGTATTCTGGAACATATGTACTGTCTCTCCATCAGAAATAAAATGCCTCAATGAAGCAAGATAGTTTTATTTGCCACTTTTCAGAAAACACTCATCTCTGGTTTTTAGTGTTTCTATTGATGTACCTAATTACTAAGTGGATTTCTCTTAAATCATTTTTGTTTCAACATTTTGGTGCACAAGACGTAGCTTGATAATTACTTTAACATTTGGCTTCTCTAAGAATGTTGCATATGAGAAAATGTAAACAAGAATATTTATTTGTATCTCTCACAAGCTTTCCTTGTTGGGTTATCAAAGCACTTTACAACGGTTTAATGAGTTAAGCTCTCTTGTGGAATAAGAAAGTATTATCACCATTTTACAGACTAGGATATTAAGGAATACAGGGCACGATGCCTAAAGGTATTAGGTGCTGAAATACCTTTTAAAAATGTAGGGCACTGAGGTCTGGTCTACACTCATGGTGAAATTTGGTGGCAGTCAACTGGAGGTACGCAAGCTACATAGCGTAGCTTGCGTATCTCCCTTCGACTTCCCAGATTTTAATGACTGTGGTGTTCCCACTATGCTGTGCCAATGGGATATGCCCTCCTGTTGACACAGCCTTACTCTTTTGTTGGGGTGGATTTACTGAGTCAACTTCCGGATCAATTGAGCGGGTCTTCACTGCTGTTCATTTGATCCCAAAGAATCTATCTAGCGGCACCAGCAGTGCCACTGAGTGAAGACATGCCCAGAGTCTAGCTGACTCACTCAGTCTCACACAGGAAATCTGGGGCATGGTTAGGAAACTGGAGCTCAGGATTATGGTTTGAACACTGAGAATCTGTTCTCTTAATGTACACTAGCAGTAGGGGGGAGGAGACTATGAAGTGTTTTTAGTGTCTGTATCTTCTTTCCTCCTCTTTCCTGAAAGGAGAGCCTCTGGATTGACAGGCAGGTTCATGGCTTAGTAATACAATTGCAACTGGAATCAGAAGAAATAAGTTACTTTATTAGTTTCCTTTAAATGAAGGAAACTGAATCCTGTTTATAATCATGGTCTTTAAAAATAATTGTCACCACAGTCTCACCACCAAACAGTGAAAAAGATGACATTAGCACTTAATATTACAGATGGGATGGCTTTGAAATATCCAATAAAGGTCAGTGCCCCTGCATAACTTCACAAATACATTGCAACTCTAAATTTCTAGACTCACTTATTTATTTATTTATATTAAAATAGTACATAGCGTCCCCCAATGTAGACATTGTACAGATGCATGAGACAGTCTTTGTCCCAAAAGAGCTTACAGTCTAAAAAGCGAAGATGATAAAGGATAGGAGAGGATTCAGAGGCATATTGAGGTCAAGTGACTTGCCTGCTGTCACACAGCAGATCAGTTACAGAACCACATCTCCTGACTTTTAGTCCACTCTCCTATTCACCAGGCCACACGGTCTATCAGATCACACTGGTGCTCTCCATTCAGGCACTGTTCTATACCGCAAGCAATTTATCCTCTTGCTGAGCTGCTAGTTGTAAAATAATGCTGGCTAGCACCGGAGTGCTATATTCAATCATAAAGCTACGATTTTCAAAGTTGCTTAGGGGCTTGGACTCTCAATTCTCATGATTAATGTTAAGAGCTAACAAAAATCATCTAGAGTTTCACAAAGGATCTGTCAGGCTTGGTAAGGTCAAATGACTTGGCTTTGGGATCTTCTGGTGGAGCTTCTATTTTGCTCCTTCTTATGTGTGTGGATGTTTTTCTGGATCCCACGGCTCAACTCTGGATGGCTTTGAGGACGCTGTCAATAACCTATGATCTTTAGGAAATAGTTGCAAGATTTGAACCCTAGTGATTGGCAGTGCCATACCGAGAAATTTTGGAGGCCCACTTCAAGAGAATCTGCTGGGGAGGGGGACAGGCTCTTTTCATTAATAATATTCCATTATCAATTTAATCAAAGTATGCAAGTAATGACGTATCGAAATCTGCAACTAGCAAGCAACTGTGAATATTTTTGCAGCTAAACAAATAAATTGCCTGTCACATTTTACTCTTGTCAGTGGATAACTCCTGCGGGAAACAAAACATAATAAGTGAGTAATGGAGTGTGCTATTGAAAAATTTTCTATCATGTCCTTGAAGTGCAGTGTCTTGCAAATGTCACTTTCTATGGACAAAGTAGATAGTCCTACAAAACATTCTCGAGCCATGGTAGACTTCAAATAAGTATTTATTAAATTAAGCTTTGAGAAACTTCTTTCTGCAGGTGCCATAGAGACTGGAGTTGTGAGCAACACTTGTAGAGCAGTACATGTGTTTGGGTACCATGGACTAATCACCACTGAAGATGAATTGGAGTGTCTCAAATGCATCCACAAACTTTGGCAAATCTGGCTCTTTCCACCAGAAAGACTCTGGAGTTCATATACCAGGTCATACCATTCTAAATCCATGATACTGCCATCAGAACTCATCAGAGCTAATTCCAGATTATTGCACATTTTTTCCAAGTCACTTGTTGGAAACAAGTTTGCAATTTTTTTTCACATCACACGGGCATCCAAATGCATTCATGTGCTCTCGCAATAATTCAAAACATTCTCCCAGCTTCATAAGAGCAGCTCCGATACAATATTGAAGTCAAATTTAAATATTTTCTGCATCATCAATGACTTGATCCTCTGCTTCATAGCTGAATAATTTCTTCTTTCTGTGGACTTGTGTCAACTAGTTCCACAGGCACTGATGTTTCTTCTGCTATCTGTTTAGAAATTGATAACACCTTTACAAATCCATATGATAAATCTGTATTTGTCTGAGTAGCTTCAATCTGCTGACATCAAGGCCACTTGCTGAGCTCTGCAATTTTTTTGCTTATGATATTAATTTTAAACAGTAATTTGTGTCAAACCACAAGTGAGACAATGAACCAAAATGAGGAAAGCTCATTTGCCAGTAATCCAGTTTCTGCATATACAATATATATATTGTTATTTCTCTCAATTTCAACAGTGCTGATTGTACAGTCTGTATCTGAAACTGCGTAACTTTGACACTTCAGTTTTGCTCTCCCGTCTTTTGTCAGACAGAGGCTTTAATGTTTTCATGCAGTATTTCAAAACTGGCCACCTACTTATTGAAGCTGCAAATATAATGTACATTTGTTGAACACTGAAAAAGTTCTTGACCAGTTTGAGGAATTAGCTGCATCACTTAATACTAGATTAAAGGAATAGCATCTGCAGGGAACCAAAAAAATGCCTGTTTGTGATTTTTTGCATTAAATTAGCCTGCACATCTTGATTCTGTCCTCATGTTAGCATTATTATCATATCCTTGTCCTCTGCAATTATCAAATGTTGTACCGTGTCTGGGTAACTCATGAAGTATTGCATCTGACAGAGCCTTTTCAGTAATTTCCTGCATATTTAAAAATAAGAAGTGCTCTTCAGTGTTGATTTCTGTTTCTTGGATCTTAACATACCTCAAAATGACTGACAATTGTACCTCATGACTGATATCAGATGAACAATCCAAAATGATGACATATACTTCATCTTGTTTAGGTTGTTCATAATTGTACCTATTTTAAAGTTCTCAAAAGGTATAATTTTGTACTGTAGGGCTTAAGTAATGGCATCTTTTTTCTTTAGCGAAGAACTGTCTTAGATGTTCATTCATCACAGGCTCAAATTTAGCCATTATCTCGACTTGGCTTAAGAAGTTTCCATTTCCACACTTAAGTTTTTCCACAGATCCACAAAATGTTAGGTTCTGTTCAGATAAGTGAAGAATGATAGCTATAGTTCTAGTAATACCCCTCATGTAGCTTCAAATATCCTCACAAGCATAGGCGTGGGCAACATATTTCATTAGGGTGTGTACCCAGGTAATCAGGGGTGTCAAACTCAACTCCGCTGGCGGGCAACATTTGAATTACCTGCCAGCCGAATTCTTGCAACATTCTAGTCTCCGCCGATAAATGACATGAGACACGGTATTTCAGTGGCAGATCGCAGCTCCGTCCGCCGAGAAACTGAACACAATCCACACTTTCAACGGCAGCATTATAAAGACCGAGATGGCACCGTATGGCACGCCTATGCTCACAAGTGTTCTCTCCGTTTTGAACAATGATTGTCGAGTCTGATCAATGGCAGATTCAGTTTTCATTTGTAGTTCCACTTCTCTCCACTTAATGTATTTCTGATATAGACATGGGTTTTCTCCTGAGGTTTAAGAAATTTTTTTGTGGATGTATTGCCATACTCAAAACCACCATCAATGAGACTACATTTACCAACACCAAAAAATTTGAAAAAAACCAGAACACTGCATCCACTTTACTGGAATATGAATCCATATGGTTCATTTTCTCATTTTTTTTTCAATTTTCTTCTGCTGTGACTTGGAAAACATTTACCCTTATCTTGGAACTATGGTTTCACTGTGGTTATTTTTGCTTTGTCATCTGTCAATTTTGGGCAACGTTGAAGGACCACTGACATTTAAAAAGGGACACTGGAATTAATGGAGGGGTCTCTACTGGGGGCAGTACTGTTCAACATATTTATAAATGATCTGGAAAAAGGGGTAAACAGTGAAGTGGCAAAATTTGCAGGTGATACAAAACTACTCAAAGACAAAGCAGACTGCAAAGAGTTACAAAGGGACCTCATGAAATTGGGTGACTGGGCAACAAAATGGCAGATGAAATTCAATGTTGATAAATGCAAAGTAATGCACATTGGAAAAAATAATCCCAACTGTACATATAAAATGCTGGCATCTACATTAACTGTTACCACTCAGAAAAGAGATCTTGGAATCATTGCGGATGATTCTGTGAAAACATCCACTCAATGTGCAGAGGCAGACAAAAAAGCTAACAATGTTAGGAATCATTAGGAAAGGCATAGATGATAAGCCAGAAAATATCATATTGCCTCTTTATAAATCCATGGTATGCCCACACCTTGAATACTGCATGCAGATCTGGTCGTCCCATCTCAAAAAAGATATATCAGAATTGGAAAAGTTACAGAAAAGGGCAACTATAATGATTAGGAGTATGGAAAGGCTTCCATATGAGGAGAGATTAATAAAATTGGGACTTTACAGCTTGGAAAGAGATGACTAAGGGGGGGGGGATATGATAGAGGTCTATAAAATCATGATTGGTGTGGAGAAAATAAATTAAAGAAGTGTTATTTACTCCTTCTCATAAGTGAAGAACTAGGAGTCACCAAATGAAAATAATAGGCATCAGGTTTAAAATGAACAAAAGGAAGCATTTCTTCACACAACACACAGTCAACCTTTGAAACTCTTTGCTAAAGGATGTTGTGAAGGCCAAGACTATAATTGGGTTAAAAAAAGAACTAGATAAGTTCATGGAGGATAGGTCCATAAAAGGTTATTAGCCAGGATGGGCAGGGATTGCTGTTTGCCAGAAGCTGGGAATGGGCGATGGGATGGATCACTTGATGATTACCTGTTCTTTTCATTCCCTCTGAAGCACCTGGCATTGGCCACTGTTGGAAGACAGGATACTGGCCTAGATGGACTATTGGACTGACTCAGTATGGCCATTCTTATGTTCTAATGTCTGAACTAAATTCTTGGCTCCACCACAGACTTCCTGGGTGACCTTGTGCAAGTCTAGTTCAAACAGGAATTATTTTGGGGAAGTTCTATGGGCTGGGTCAGAACCAGATGATCATAATGATCCCTTCTGGCCTTAGAATCTGTGAATCTTTGCTTGGTACCCTCATTGGACTCAAAACTAAAATACGTGTTAGTGTTGCAAGAGTGGGGCCTTAATTGATATTTTAATTCATGGAGAAGACAAAATAACTATGTTGACATTTCTAGATTACAATAAATTGGGGAGAGTTGTGAACACCAGTGAGAACAATAATACAAAGTGTATATCTAGTTGCCACAAAAGTCACTGAAATGTATTAGAAATATGAGCAAGAAACCAGATTGATCTTGATGGGAAAAATGTGAATTAATACTTTTTGGGGAAAAAATACAACCCGGAAGTATTCAAAGGAATGGAAAATCTGGGGAAGCAGTAATGCTGAAAGATTTAGAGTTGATAATCCTGGATAGTAAATTGGATGTGGGTTTGCAATATAATAGAGCAACAAAACAGGCCAGTGCACTAACCTTCTGTGAGAGGTAATGATATCTGTCCCTGTACAGCTCTGGTGTGGCTGTACCAAAGAGATTGGGTTAAATGTCTGGTCTTTTAGGAGATACTGATCAGAGAGCTTTAATCAGCTGTCTACGAGCTGTCCTGCTTTTCAGAATTGCACTCTGCCCACTTCCATGGCACATGAAGAACAGTTTGTGTCAACCCTACACTGCTGCTGTGCGGGGGCAATGTGAGGGATTCAGTCATGTTTAAAGTCTCAGTATACCACTGGAGCAGTGCAAAAGGCCATAGCAGGGCTTAGAATACAAACCATTGTTTTCAATTTTAGAAGTCTCATTATCAGACAAATTGAGACCTCAGAGAAGAGCAGCCATAGTGTGTATATGTGTCTACAAGGATTGATTTAGGAGACTATTACAATATTAAACTATGTATATTGTGGCTAAGTGATAGTCAAAACAAGATTTCCTAATGCACTAATATTTGCAGACTGTAATCACGACCCAAGCAGAACAAGGGGGCTGCACAAGTGCACATGATGGGATATATACCCCAGGCAGATAATGAAAGAATTAGCTGGAGACGGGGCAATTAGTGCACGGATGGGCCAGGCCCAACTGATGATGAAGCCCAGCTGGGGGAGAAACAAGGTGGTGAGCGTAAGGCGAGGAAACCCGGCTGGAAGGGGAGAACTCTGCAGTCCCTTCTGGTTGCCGGAGTGAAAGAAAGGCCTAGAAAGGGGCAAAGGTACAGTAAACACAGGAAGGGGCTGTGGGAAAGAGCCTGAAGGAGGGCCCAGGTAGGAAGAAGTCCAAGGAGGCAGCACGGACTGTTGTCCAAAGAAGAGGAAGGGTCTAGATTCGCCAACCAGTCACTGGAAAAGATGGTGTGGAAACTCTGACACAAAGGAGAGAACTATTGAGCTTAGAGCTGGGCCTCCAAGGAGAAAGCTCTGGGAGTCTTTGTTCCACACAAGAGCAGGGGGTTAACCCTACAGAGTCTGGGAAGGGGTGAAGAATCTGGCGGAGTGAGCCCAGGAAGGGGCTAAGCGTTATGTGGAGTGTATTGGACTCTTTATTTACTCCAGAAGGGAGGAGACTAAACATGAGCTGGCTAGAGGGCTGGGTCATGAGAGGAGGTGGACTACTCAGGGCCAGAGCTGTGGAGGTGGGGAGGGCACTAGGGGAAGAGAGGGGCATAGAGAGAGCAGTCCCTGTGTTTAGAAACAGAAAATGAGGGTGAATTCTGGGTATCACAATCTCTGTCACAGAATGTAGGGGCAGACTAATGTCTATTCAGCAGACGAGTAATATATTGTTCTCTTTGCTCATGTGTAAGGGATCATAGGGAAAATACAGGATTTGCAGTTGCTTACCAGACCACTTCTGTTTCAGTGGCAGGACATTAACTTGTGAAGCTAGAAAGTTCTAAATCCTGGGTTTCTAATTCTATCAGGGATCATCTGCAGACCAGCCTATTTATGGCATATCTAGAAGGACCTTCCATTTGACTGGTTGCATGGGAAATGTCATAGCTGTCCATTGCATTTCTGTTCCTGGTCTTTGAGGATTACTGTGGAATACCAGCCAATAAAAATGTCAGCTTGTGAACTACTCATGCAATGCCATTATTATTTCATACTACAATATGCCTACCAGAAGCTACAACAAAGATACTGCAATGAAAGCATTATTGTGAAGTTTTAAGGTCCCAAATCTGATATCCCTCAAAGCCTGGCAGACACATGAGTAGAGGAAGGTTTCTGAATGCTAAACATATTAGCCTAGACACTGATCTTGGAAAGTCAGAGGCACTCCAATGGCTTCCTTGAAGTTACTGGTGTGAAACCAGTGTGTGTGATCAGAACCAGGCCTCTAGTGTTGATTTTAATTCCCCACTGAACATTCTGCCCTCTCACCCCACCACAGAGAAAAGCTACTAACTTTGTAAGGCTTATTAAAACAATGTTGTACTTCAGCCTCTAAGAGCAGAAAATGAGGGGTGGGGGAGGAGGTATTCATAGAATTGTCACCTCATCATCCATGATAGTGGCACACAAAGGTATTGTAATATGATCAGATGGTGTGTGCACATCTGTATCCTTTTATGAATAAATATCATTGAGGTGCCATACAAATTGAAGTTTTTACTGAACTAAACTTGCCATGTTAATTTCAGCTACATTCAAAAGAGTGGGGGAAATAAATGTTTGCCAAGTGGATAACGCCAATATCATTGGGGAAAATCAAAAAGACTGAAAGTGTTAATTTACTGTGGCCTCTTCGACGTATGTCTGTAAATCATGTATTTGGTCTTTACAATCCAACAACTTTTTGGCAACTTTGTTTTGGGTTTGTTGACATTTTCCCACACCTATTAGACACACAAGTCTGTTCACATCTGGGTTTTTTTGTTAGTCAAGTTGTCTAACCTAGACATAAATTAGTGTCCAAATATCTTTGCCATGTATAATCTTGTCTAATATACCAGAGAACATTTTTCTTTATTGCTTTTGTAATCTGGTTTTATTTATTTTTTTCAGTAATAGCAATCCAACCCATAATTCACATTTGTGCTGTCTTTACACTTGTACATGAAGTCTGGGAAGTTATAAGGGATTTGTTTAATCATGTGTGCTAGAGTAAAGAGGGCCAAGGAACTGCAAGATAGTCCTGTGAAACATTTGCAATGACACCTTAATCCATGATTTCCTGTGCTGGTTGCATCAGGCCCCAGAGTGAATTAAGGACAGGTGTCAGAGGAACTAGTTCAGGTCAGGAATTTTTAAACTACATTTTTTTTTTGTTTGAAAATGCAGATTCCTCAAAACCAAAACTTTTTGCAGGAAAGGGTGATTTTGATTAACTTTTGACTCAAAAATTTTTGAAATCGCTAAAACCATTTCAATGTTTTCAGAACTAAAAATTCCAGTTTTTTAGTTTGAATCAGGTTTTTATTTAGAAATATAAACTTGTTATAATGGTAAAAGTCAATCAAAACAAAATGTTTCAAAATTATTTAAACAAAACATTTCATTTGACCTGAACCCTTTATTTATTTATTTATTTTTGGATTTAAGTTTCATAAAAATTTGAGATTTTTGACTTCTCATCCTGATTTGGGAAGGGAACCATTTTTTTGAAATCTCAAATTTTCACAGAACAGGAAAACCGTTTCCTGTCCAGCCTTAAGTGGGACCAGCACCAGAGGTGAAACTCCTGATACAACAGAAATTTGAAAGCAGACTGTGCTATCTTTCCTATGAATTGTGGAGGCAATTGGCTAAAGTTTAAATAGGGAAGGAACAAACTAGCATGGTGCCCCCGGGAGCAGGAGACTGGGCCAGCTGGCCAGGCTTCAGAAATTGGAGAGGGAGTATTTCAGATAATTGCCCATCCACCCACTCACAAGAACATGATTGTGGACAAGGAAGGAGGTCAGCCCCTGTTCAAAGGAAGAAAAAGCTGCTTCAGGAAGGAAGTGGCCAAATGCACCAGTTCTGTCTTAATTGAACTGACAGATTGTACTGTGTTTATTTTGAGGTTTGCTTAGTGTTTCTGGGATTGCAAAGATCCCCAATGCCAAGCAAATCTCCATTGGTAGCAAACCTGGTTGAACTGAACTAATCAGTTTATGTTAATGAAATCTCTGCAAACCATTAGCTGTCAGGTTTTATGCATCCCTATTCACCAGTGAAAATAAAGCACGCAGAGCTGGGTAAAGTATGACAGAATATAAAAAATCTCAGGGTTCTGTACTGTATGTGTATATCAGTCATTCCTCTACCAACATGACTCAGCTCCTTGAAGACTGATTCTGTCCTGTCAACACAAACTTCTACAAGGCTGCTCACGTGAATCAGGTTGGTATTCCATTATGCATATTCTGAGCCATGAAAATAGCTGAGAAATATATTCATCTGAGTTTCTTAAACTAAGAGTTAAAAATTTGCCCTCAGAAACTCACATTCTTTACATTTAATTCAGTGGGAGACCCACAGTCTCATATGCCCTGTCCCCCACATTCAAAGGTAGAATTTGACCTTGGTTTACTTGCTTTTGTGACAGTTTCAACTCATTTTGAAGAAATAAAACCCTTGCATCTTTGAATCCAAATATTGCAAATGTAGACAGGACCGAAGTATGTTCAGTGCTAACGTGGATGTATCTGAGCAGGACTCAACCACAGTTTGAGACAGTGTTGAACATAGGTTTCTCCTGTCTACATTTTGTCGTTAACCTGCTTTCAGCCCTGGTTCAGCTTCTGCTCTTGCAGAGATCCATAAGGGATGCACTGAACATGTTTTGGCCCTGTCTTGATTTGCAGCTAACTCATAGTCAGCACCAGTTCAGCTGCACTCATTGACTCCCCCCATTATCAGTAATGGGGCAAATTTTGTAACGCAGACAAGGTCTAACACTGGGGATCTACACAGAGAAAAATAACTTCCTTTCCTATTACACACTGGGTATGACTGTTTTTTATGTTGCTTACTATTCCATTTACTAACAGAGAAGTACCCGTGTCAACTAATTCTCAAATTGTGTTCTATTTAGGAGTTAAATGCTATAGGATTTCATTCTCAATCATCTTTGTAACCCTTGAGGGGCTTACAATGACTAAATAAAAGGTCTTTAATTGGACTATGTCGTTCATATAATATGATGCAGAATATCGTCATAAATGATGAAAAATGTTTTATGTCCCAAACAGCCATCTTCTCTGTAAGATATTCTAGGTACCATTGCATTCCATTACGGTCTGACAATGTTGGTGTTTTCTTCTGATCTTTTCAATTAGTGATCATTCACACTGTGGGTATAAACTTTCCCATGATGGAAAATAGGATCTGCTTGGATTTCTCAATTGCTTTCTTTCCTACAGGGCAAAAATAAAAGTTACAGTATCAAACCCTAAGGCAGTTCAAATACTTTAAGTCTTCTGCTTACTGAAGCTTGCCAAATGCGAGTCCATCGTAGCTATCATGTTTTATGGTATTATACTAAGCAGGATTTCTGACTACTTTAGGGCATATGCAAGCCTTGATATTCAGAAATAATAACTGCCTGACAACAGAGCTCTTCATTAATTTGTCTACTCCAATTTATGGGATTTGTGAGGTTATTTAAACAGATTTTTCTTACCAGTGAATTCTGGGTGACAAAGACAGTAACCGGTTTCAAAAGTTTCAGGCATGCAGATGCCCAATCTTAGTTCAGTATTTTGTTACCTGCCCATCCGCCCCACATTGAGGTTGGCTAATTTTTTCGTATTCTAACACAAGCAAAAATTTTGTTGAAATGGAGTTACGATTACGTGAAAATAGATTTGTGATGATGACTCTGAACCAGATCCTGCCTTCACTGATTACCCATGCAATCCCTATTGATTAAAGGAGTTTATACAGGGTCTAAGTCAGTGCAGAGTTGACCCCATGTCTATAGAGCATTATGTTCACATACTCTTCTGAATCTATAGCCCACGTATTGTGCCAGTCTGTAAAACTACAAATGACAAATAGACATTTCAGCATCTGTATCCAAAAGATCAGGAAAGAAGAAAAGCTAGCGGTTAACGTTAACCCTCAAGACACATGCTTTGCAAGCCCAAATAACCACAGTGGTGTGCTGCATGGGCTCTCAGACTCCCTTATTAAAATTCCACTGTGAAAATGAAGGGAGAGCTGAGGGATTTCACTCTCTCTGATGGAGTTCCCTCCTTTAGATGCTGCCAAATCATCCGTGTCACAGAGCTCATCCCTGAAGCATAGAAAAAGAGCAATTTTTTTTTGCACCCTTGGAATGAGCTAGTTTACATCAAATGTCAGGGTATTTTAAAAATCTTAGATGAAGCATCCTCCAGGCCTCAGACAAAATCTTCATCTCCCTCGCCTGCTGTTTTTCTGATACTGACTAATGCATTTAGATTAATATTGATTCCGGATCAACGTTCATCTGTAACATGCTCTTTAAGGGCAAATCCTACAGTTGCTGGGGATTTCACTCCTATTAAAGCTGCTTTAGAACTCTTTAAAGTTAATGAGACATTTAACTAAAGACAGCAGGATTGGCCCTAAATTAGTAATGTTATTTAGCAAACAATATTTTATTTTCAAACACTTAAGAGGCTGCTATGCTTCATAAATTAGAGGGGAAACTGGCAGCATCATCCAAAGTTGGGGCTGCTTAACAGTTTCCATTACAAGACTCTGTTTTCAGTGGTTTCTAACGTTAACTAGCATGGGCAAATTCTGAATTCTAGCATTTCCTAACATTTGAGTGCTTGACTTTGGGGTGTATGGGGGTGTGTAGAATATAGCATATGTTGGCGCCATTCCTGGTATCAAAACTGTTGTTTGACTTAAATCAGAAATCCTGTTTTTAATTTACTCTTCTTCCTGATTTTATGAACTTCATACACATTTTCTAATTGAGTAGAGAATGCCCTGTGGAGTCCTCATGCAGAGAACCCAATTCTGCTGTTCATAAAGAGCTCTCTAATTTGATATCTGAAGTAATCTGGCTTCTGTTGGTAGTAGCATTCAAATAGTATTGTCAGTGTTTCTTTGTGAGTGGAGGGAGTGGACAGGTGGGGAGAATATATCAGAATTTAGAATGCTGTATCATTTCTTTGCACAAAAAGTCAAGTTGTGTGAAAAGATGTTCCAAAACTTACTTCACAAAAGGGTAGCGTCCCAGTAAGTGTAGGTGAGTCTGTTGTGTGACCAGGAAGTGGTGGGTGTCTGCTGATCTGAATGAGAAAAGGTTTTCTAAATGTAGTGCAAATACCTACACAAACCAAACTTAAATCTGCTGGAGATCCTGATAAATATCCTGTTATAACAGGAAAGCTAAATTAATTTCACAAGGCCAATGAAAGGATTCGGTGATAGGACTGGACTAGAACTCAGTAGTTCCTGCCTCATCCTGTCCTCAGTATAAAAGACCCTGGTTCTGTTTCTGAAGTACAGTAAATGCTGAATGATTAAAAACCTAGAATTTAGCCTTGGAACTGAGTGGAACTTTGCCTGGCCACTATGGCTCCTTTGGTACTTAAGCCCATTCCTAACTGTAAGCACATGCTGATGTACCTCCTTTGGTACTTAAGCCCATTCCTAACTGTAAGCACATGCTGATGTACCTTGCTGGACTGGGCCTTAAAGTGCTCTTCTGTGGGCAAGGCACAGGTGTGGAGAGGGAAATGGGGGGAAAATCAGCATATCCCAGCTCTTGCTCTTCCTCTGTCTTTCCCTGTTCTACTTCTCCGCTTCCAAGCCTGCCCTCCTTACGCACAGCAGAACTGCATTGATTTTATGTCTTCACCCGTAGGGAGGCGGGGAGTAGGTTTTGTTTCCAAAATGAACAATCTTCTAGCTACAAGAAAAAGTTCTCTCAAGAGGCAAAAAGTGGTTTTTGGTTTGTTTGTCCCAAAGGTGCAATAACTGGGTGACATTCTCTGAGGATTGAATTAACTACCGAATCAAGCACAAAGATCCCAACTGACAATACAGCAGATAAGCAAAAATTCTGTGATTTCTCCCTACCAGTCCCATGATAGGCTTTAGATGAAAGAAAAAAAGAGAATATATAAAACATTAACTAGGCTTCCTAATCCGGAGAAGTATTTTATCTTATGTGAGGGCCTCAGTAGCATGGGTCTCATAGGCACAGGGAAAGCTGTTTACCTGTTTCCTTGGCAACAGCAGTAATCCCCACTAAAATATAAAATCAAGGAACTGAAATGATTAAAGAGTATCCTGGAACTTCAGAAACTCTGAACCTGATCCCATGGAAGTCAATAAGAACAGGAACATATCTTGTGTGGGAGTGGGACTACCTCAAACGATACAGACAAAGACAGGCTAATCAGGGATCATTTTCAGATCACAGGTCTCACTATTAAAATGTCTTACAGGACTTCTGAGATGAGATCAATCTTCCATATTTAGCAAGAGTGGTACCTTGATAGTACTGAGACTGGCACATAAGAATGGCCACAGTAGGTCAGACCAGAGGTCCATTTAGCTAAGCATCCCATCTTCTGATAGTGGCCAGTGCCAGATGATTCAGGGGGATGAACAGACCAGGGTGAGTGATTGAGTGATCCATCCCCTGTCATCCAGTCTTGTCTTCTAGTAGTCAGAGGCTTAGGGACACCTAGAATATGGGGTTGTCTCTCTGACCATATTGGCTAATATCCCCCGTGAACTTATCTAATTCCTTTTTGAACCCAGTTATAGTTTTGGCTTTCATAACATCCCTGGCAATGAGTTCCGTAAGTTGACTGTGCATTATGTGAAGAAGTACTTCCTTATGTTTGTTTTAAACCTGCTTCCTATTCATTTCATTGGGTGACCCCTGGGTCTTGTGTTGTATGAAGGGGTAAATAACACCTTTTTTCTCCACACCATTTATGATTTTATAGCCCTCTCTCATCTCCCCTCAGTCATCTCTTTTCTAAGCAAATCTCTTCTCATCTGGAAGCTTGTTCCATGCCTCTAATCATTTTTTGTTGCCCTTTTCTGTAACTTTTCCAATTTTAGTATATGTGGGCATACAATGGATTTATATAATGTCATTATAATATTTTCTGTTTTATCTGTCCCTTTCCTAATGGTTCCTAACATTGTTAGCTTTTTTGACTGCCGCTGCACACTGAGCAGCTGTTTTCCGAGAACTGTCCATGATGACTCAAGACCTTCTTGAGTGATAACAGCTAATTTAGACCCCAACATTTTGTGTAGATATAGTTGGGATTGTTTTCCAACAAGCGTTACTTTGCACTTATCAGCATTGAATTTCATCTGCCATTTTCTTGTCCAGCCATCCAGTTTTGTGAAATCCCTCTATAACTCTTAACTATATTGAGTAATTTTGTATCCTCTGCAAACTTTGCCACCTCACTGTTCACCCCCCCTTCCCAGATCATTTATGAATATGTTAGGGAGCCCTGCTATTTAGCTCTCTTCATTGTGAAAACTGACCGTTTATTCCTACTCTTTGTTTCTTATCTCTAACCAGTTACTGATCCATGGGAGGACCTTCCCTCTTAATCCATGACTCCTTACTTTTCTTAAGAGTCTTTGATGGGGGACCTTGTCAAAGGCTTTCTGGAAGTCCAAGTACACTATATCCACTGGATCACCATTGCCCACATGCTTGTTGACTCCCTCAAAGAATTCTAATAGCTTGGTGAGGCATGATGTCCCCTTACAAAAGCTGTGATTCTTCCCCAACATTTCATGTTCATCTGTGTGTCTGATAATTCTGTTCTTTACTATAGTTTCAACCAATTTGCCTGATACTGAAGTTAGGTTTACTAGCCAGTAATTGCTAGGCTCACCTCTGGAGTTGTTTTTAAAAATTGGCATTACATTAGTTATCCTCCAGTCATCTGGCACAGAGGCTGATTTAAGAGAGAGGTTATGTACCACAGTTAGTATAGTTCTGTAATTTCATACTTGAGTTCCTTCAGAACTCATCTGATTGTGATGATTTTTTTTACTATTTAATTTATCAGTTTGTTCCAAAACCTTGCCCTGAATTTACATGGTGTATCGGGCCTTGTGTTGGCCATCTTCACTAGGATGAAATTCACTCTTAAAGAAGAATAGTCTTCTCCAGACACTTCTACAGGCACCAGAGTATATGATGTTTTGGTTGTATAACAGCAAAAATACATTCAATAACTGATCAAGGCAGACACACTGACTAATGACTTTAAAGGGTTCACACTGTGTCTATGCTATGAGCTAATTAGAGTTTCAAATCGTATCAGTTAAACTGATTTTAAAAACCACCTTTTTCCTAGTCTAGACAAGGTCATACACTTACGCAAAATGGATATGAATTGTTACCATCAATGTAGGTCTGGTATACATGCAACTTGCACCAGTTTAGCAAAAATGGATTTTAAAATCAGTTCAGGTAGGGTGGTGCAAACCTCTGTCTGGACATGCCTATATCAGTTTACAATTAGTTTATATTGATTCTGCTTGATTTGAGAATTTGCCAAATGAAGTAAATTGATACTAGCCAGTTGCAAATCTATTTAAGGCTGTTCACACAGGGATTTGCAACAGTTTAGCTAAAATGGGTTTTGAAATCATTTTAGTTAAATTGGTGTGAGTTTTGCTTATATAGACAAGGCTTAAGTGAGTGGAGAATTTTTTTTACTCGCTTTATGCTCTCTGCACAGGCCTTGATGACCACACAAAAACCAAAGCAGAGGGAGAAGCAGGCCTACTATGCATACTGGCAATTTCCAGACTGCCCCGCCCACTAAATGAATATTTCAAAAACACACACACATACACACACACATATATGTCTACAGTCTTTACAGTCCAGAGAGTCAATGTACCAAATCAGGAAGTGTAAAATATGCCTTATGTCTTATTAAAGTTAATTATGATATTATGCCTTTAATGATTTTCTTTAAAAATGAAACATTAATGGTAAACTTAGGAAAAAAACTGTAAACATTTGCTTTCTCCTGACTTCTTAGTTCAAGTTTTTACATTTTATAAAGAAGTATTTTATACTTTCAGGAACTAAACATGCAGAACAAAGCCCTGAATCACGTTTTCCTACAATAAGTAAGGAATGATTGAGAGCAACACAGATACTATAAAATAAAGTTTATGAGCTTCCACTGCTAAAACCCATAGTAGGATTTTTATTTTAAGGTGAATCTGGTAAGGAGATTATTTTCCCATTGGTATTGTCACAGATCTATAAAGGCAACTCTACATGTACTCACCAGTTCCCTCCTGCTAGCTAAAGAGACCATTTCATGAGTCTGGCTATTGCAGCTTGTTTAGCTGCAGTATTGGCTTTTTCGTTCCCATATTGCAATAGCATCAGGAAACCAGGCAAATTTGCAGGCAAATGGTACCTTTGACTCTTGCTGTTTGTGATACTGAACTAAGAGGCATCACTGCATGTGTTTCTATTTGTGTTTCTATGTGTTTCTGCCTGTGTTTCTATTGTTTTTTTTTTTTTCCTGAGCTTCCCATCATCTATACAACTCTACATGTACTCACCAGTTCCCTCCTGCTAGCTAAAGAGACCATTTCATGAGTCTGGCTATTGCAGCTTGTTTAGCTGCAGTATTGGCTTTTTCGTTCCCATATTGCAATAGCATCAGGAAACCAGGCAAATTTGCAGGCAAATGGTACCTTTGACTCTTGCTGTTTGTGATACTGAACTAAGAGGCATCACTGCATGTGTTTCTATGTGTTTCTATGTGTTTCTGCCTGTGTTTCTATTGTTTTTTTTTTTTTCCTGAGCTTCCCATCATCTATACTGGGTAGAGAACATCTTGACTTACAAACACTTTTTTAAATGTATGATGAATGAGCACAAAGGCCTGGAACTGGGAGAGATACCCAAAGCTAAGTAAAGCAGCGGCATGCCTTTGTAATGGTTCTCATGAGCGTGTATAAACAAAGAGAAAGGAAACTGTTATAGATTGAAGTATTTTCACTCCCCTGCTTATTAGGGAAGAAATGGCCCCTAAAATTCTTACTCTTCTAGATCCCACCTTTCTCTTCCTTTAATTTCCAAAGCAAAGCTGTCTGTTCTCTTTTCTCTCTCTCTCCTGACACCATCACCTTGCTAATCTTTGAAGCAAATGGAGAGGAAAAAAATCACTTCTGGTAAGCCATATCCCCCTATTTTCTTTTTTCAGGATCTTTCTTATGTTTCATGTACTGCATGCTGGGTAATATGAGAGGATTCCATGCATGTAAAACAAAAACTGGCTCTTTATTAAGAACACTGTTTACAGAGATGCTGCAACTACAACTAGTATTCAAGTCCCTGTGTACAGACTAACGTCCTGATGCCTTCTCCAAACTCTTCCTCCCTGCAACGTGCTCCTCCCTCCAAGTTGTATGTAGCTTGCTACGTAATACTCTGAATACTATCACCTAGCTTCTCTACTCAACCATATAATCTTCTTCAAAACTGCTGTTATTTTTCCTCACACTACCTCTTCACCTTTCCTTCCTCAGGCAAACCAGTAATTTCCAAATAGTTGTGAAATTCTCCAGAGTCCATTCCTCTTATCCCTGTGAAAGATTGCATTACCAGATTGACACTACAGCATAGCTGAACTAACACTTTTAAAAACAGATTCAGGCTGTCACGTTCTTGAAGCTATGTGAATCAGCCAGTTAGAACTGAGAAATGTTTCTTTGAAAACTAAACCTTAGGCATTATAGAAAATTCCCTGATATCACAATCTTCTTAGATTCTTTTGGAGATAAACACTGCAGGAAAAAACCTTGCAAGGTAGAGAGATCTCATTGAAGGAAAACTATTTTAAGGTCAATCAGATCTCTTAACATTTGACTTACTTTCTTTAGCTTCACATAGGACAGTTTGCATTTAAAATAAATGATGCAAGCATATAAAGACAGTTAATGACTAATTATTGTGAATCAGTATCTGTGACTTGCTTGTTCATTAAACAGAACTGATGTTGACATCCAGTACCACAGATTTTCTGTTAGCAGAGGTATAAATGTTAAAAATACATTAATCACAAAGTAAGCCTCAATATTTTTGGCTGTTACCCATTATAATTGTAGGTAAATGTAAAAAGATTGATGCATGTAATTTTGTTTGCTTTGTTTGTAGATAATTTTTTCCATAGAAAACCAAGCTTTGTAACATTTATGGGTGTCACTTTGCCTTGTGGTGGGTGTTGATACAATAATACAGCTGAGAAATGTCACTGTTTGAAAAAGGAGGATCGGCACCCTGTAAAACACACGAGTTTTTTCTGATGTAAGCAAGGTCTGAGTGTCTGAGTGGCACTTTCCCTGCTCAGCCAGCTGAAAGGGGAGGACACTTTATTTATATGGACTTTGTATTTGCATGAGTACAATTAAGTACTCAGCATGATTGCACTGTATCTACATAAGCACACCTAGGTGCTGAGCGTGATGAGAAATGGTCAGTATACCTGGTATTGGGTTACAAATCATTTTTGCGTTAACCGTAGGAGTAATGAAATGTTGTCCTCTGATTGTATGAACAAATGGCAGCAGATCTGTGTCGAGACTGTTCTGGTAAAAAATTCACTCTCATTTAAACAGAGCTCATCAAGGGTGGCGCAGGGATGCTTGAGCATTGTAAAATAAGCAAGGAGGGGTGGGAGAATCTTCTGCTGAGTCTTGGCAAAGGGCTACTCTCAGGCATGGATTGATGATCTCCTCCCACTGTTAAAAGGTAGAATTGATTATTTCTTTGGAGTCTTTTGTTTTGTTAAAAAGCAGGGACATTGCTTCTGTGTCAGCAGAAGGTTTTCCCATGAGCTGAAACCTTGACTGACAACTAGTAGAGAGGACCTGCAGAGGACAGGAGCCAGCAGCAGTCGGTGCTTGTGGATGGCGGGAGCCAGAAGAAGGGAGTCAGTGAGGTCTGGTGGTGGCAAGAGCCAACAATGGAGACTTGGCAAGGCCCGGAGATGGCGGGAGTAAGCAGTAGTTGCCGCCTGCAGATAGTAGGAGCTATTAGCGAGGAGTCAGTGAGGCCTGGAGACAGCAACAGAGGGCACTGGTCAAGCCTGCGTCTGGCAGGAGCCTGCAGAAGGGGACTGGCTGATCCGCCAACTGAGAGGTGGACACTGCAACTACAATGGTCAGTAGAGCAGGTGAAAGCAAGGAGAGAGAGGTGAAGGACACACCGCTGTACTCTGGGGTGGGTTTGGCTCATTGAGTTCATGAATTCTGTTTGCACAAACCAGTGCTATGTCACTTCCTTCCTGTTATTAAAAGGTTTACCTTCTGCACTCAGACTCTGTGCTTGCGAGAGGGGAAGTATTACCCTTTGGGGCACCTAGGGGATAGTTTGTGATTTCCCAGGTGTCTGGGTTGGGGCTCAAGCCAACTTGGTGTTGTATCATTGACAGGAACCCCTATATATAGAACTCGGCCCTTTGCTCGGCTCTTTCTGGCAGAAGGGTTACACCTGTTACCTTCTTAGCATGTAAGAATAGCACAGTTTAGCGCCATTATTGGAGCAATCAGGTAGTGCAGTTTGGAGATGGTACATCATGCCTGTACACATGAATTTAGGACTAGCAACCATTTATATTTTCATTGATTGTAAAGCCGAGAGGGACCACTGTCATCACATAGTTTGACCTCCTGTATTACACTCTAGGAGTTTTGCGGGGGTAAGTTCTACAGCTTGTATATCTTTTTAGAAAAACATCCCATCTTGATTTAAAAATTGCCACTGATACAGACTCCCCATGAACCTTGGCAAATTGTTCCAGTGCTTAATTACCCTTACTGTCAAAAATGTATGCCTTATTTCCAGTCTGAATTTGTCTCACTTCAACTTCCAGTCACTGGCTAGTATTATACCTTTTTCAGCTATATTGAAAAGCATGTTGCTAAATACTTGTTCCTCATGTAGATACTTTTAGACTGTAGATAAGTCACCCCTTAACCTTCTCTTTGTTAAGGTAAATAGATTGAACTGCTTGAGTCTATCACCATAAGGCATGTTTACTAATCTTTTAGTCATTCTCATGGCTCTTCTCTGAACCCTCTCCAGTTTATCAAAATCCTTCTTGAATTGTGGGCACTAGAACTAAACACCGTATTCCAGCAGTAGTTGCACCATTGTCAAATACAGAGGTAAAATAATCTCTGTACTTTTATTCGAGATTCCCGTGTTTATGCATTGCTGGATCGCATTAGCATTTTTGACCACAGCATGACAATATGAGCTCATGTTCAGCTGATTATCTACCACAACCCCAGAATCTTTTTCAGAGTCTGTTTCCCAGGATAGAGTCCCCTTTCTTAGTTCCTAGTTGTATATGCTTAGCCATATTAAACTGCATATTTTTTGCTTGTGCCCACCTCACCATGCAATCCAGATTGTTCTGTATCAGTGACCTGTCCTCATTTGCTGCTCCACCCAATTTTTGTCATCTGCAAAATTTTATCAGTGATTTTTTCTTCCAGGTCATTGATTAAAAATGTTCAGTAACTTAGGGCCAAAAACCAATCTCTGAGGGACACCACTGGAAACATCCACTTGATGACGGTTTCCCATTTCCCATTACATTTTGAGACCTACCAGTTAGCCAGTTTTCATCCATTTAATGTATGTCATGTTAATTTTATATTGTTCTTGGTTTTTAATCAAAATGTAATGTGGTACCATGTCAAGCACCTTACCAAAGTCTAAGTATATTACATCAACACTATTACCTTTTATCATCCAAACTTGTAATCTCATAAAAAAAATCAAGTTAGTTTAACAAGATCCATTTTCCGTAAACCCATTTTGATTTGCATTAATTATATTACCCTCATTTAATTCTTTATTAATCAAGTCCCTTATCAGACCTTCATTATCTTGCCACCAAGTCTGTTTAAGAATTACTTTACACATGGGACTGAAATCTCTGTTGCCATGCTCTGCTGCTGACAAAGTAGCAAAACAAACTTATTTATGCTGTTTTAGTGGTGAACATGTTTTTCATCATCTGTATATGCAAAGTGATCATAAGTCCTGGTTTTACCGGGACAGTACCAGTTTCTCATACTATGTCCTATCATTTCATTTCATCAGTGAAAATATTTTGTTTTTATAACTACAAAAGGAACGTTCAAGATGTATTGCTATACAAAGTAGAATTTGCTCTGTTTACAAGAGTTCAAGTGTTGGCTGTGATGAACAAAGTTTGTAGTTAAGAGACGTCAAATGAGTGCACATATTGTCAAAGCTGTTTTTATGCTCTAAGTGAATGTTAATGAGGCTTATTCAGTGTTTCATGAAAAACTCTTTCAGAATATTAAGGAGTGGATGTTTTTTTCCAATTAAAGAAATGTGCAGATCTTTTCACTGAGTCAGAATCTGACAGTAGGAACCCCAGGGGACATTCTTTTTAAAAGTGTAATTTTGTGTCTCCTATGACTGTTGTGACCCTGAAAAATGTCCACGTTCTCGATTTTTGAAAATGTTCATCTTCTTTATACTGTGGTGATCTCCCTGCATGCTCCCAAAAAGAATATTAGCTTAGTGGCTGCCATTGTATCTGGCCCTGGGAACTTCCAGAGCCAAAACTTACTGGTTGAGATGTAAAAAATAAATACATAAACAAAAATATCACACTCTGAAGCAAGGAACTGTAACAGGCCTATATCCTCTGTGGATCAGACACACGGGGATTGCCTCTCTCACACTGACTAGTGGAGTATATTAGCACCCGTATTTTGTTGCTTTTGGGTTTCATCATCCTCTGATATATTACTTAATTCAATGCAAGATTGTGCAGAAATGGAAAAAACTAATTCAAAATATATATTGGTTTCAACACCTGGAGGTCAGCCATGGGCTGAGGGAACAGTCTCTTTATTGTTGTGCTGGATGTCCATGGCCCCAAACCTTCAATAAAATATATACAGGAGACTCTTGTATTTTGTGGAACCCCACTGAGTTCAAGGATCCATCTGAGCGCATCTCATTGCAGGATCAGGTCCTAAATGGATACATCATTCTACTTCTAGAACAAAAGGGTGCCTCGTGAGCAGTTTTATTCCAGTGAAATCACTTGTAATCTTACCATGATACTATATATTGTGATTAATTTATGCAAGTGTACCTGTCTCCACTGTTACCCTGTCTTCCCTTCCCCCCACTTGTTGGCATATTATCTAAATCCCAAAAGGCGATCTTAATGTCTTTGTGGTGTTTGTACAGAGCCTAGTCCAGTGGGGCCCTAATCTCTGATTGGGATCCTCGGGTGCTACCACTATAAAATAAATAATAAGTGTGTGTAATTTTAAAAAATGGTCATCTTGGATTAACCACTCCAACTGCTCAAACTGAAGAAAATGGAAAACACTCTGGTTTGCATCATGAGCTCCAGCGCAGCTGTGTTTGGTCCCAGCATGTTAGAGAGAAGGTGGATGAGGCAATATATTTTATTGGACTTCCGTACTTTATTAGAGCATCACATGAACCATTACGTTTGCAGCGTCTGAACGTCAACTAATATTTGCACTGAGCCTCACATTGCGGTTGCTGATCTTCCATCCAGAGTAACTCTTTGCATCTTTAATGGACTTCCCAAGTTTCCTCTCTTACAGACTGGCATGTGCAAAATCTTGTGTTTCTGGTTCTGTTTCTTCCTAAGGAGCTTGCGTAGCCGCCTTTCCTTCCCTAACCTATTTCAGTTTATTTTATTTTCCCTTTCTATTTCATGTTTTGTCACATGGTTTTGGGTGTGCAAACTCTTGGGATGGTGGGATGGGAAGGGTGCATCTGAGGAGCTGCTTCCATTTTAAGGCTTTCCTTTGAAGGAGTCAAACCTCTTTGTACATGTTGTGATGCTGGAAGTGGTGTGTTCAAGAGATCAGCAGTCTTACTTCCTGTCTCACTGAATATCAGCAGGTCACAGCAAGGTTTGCATATAACATGATTTGTGAGCTATCTCCTACTGGCTCAGGCCGTAACTCTTTTCCCCCCATTGCATGCAACTATCCATGATGGCACTTGCTGTTGGATTGTACCACCCCTAACAATTTTTCTTTCTTTAACTGATAAAATACACTCAATAACTCATCTCTGGGACACTTGTACAATTTTAAGTGAAACATATAACTAGAAAAAAAAGTGAAAGGTAAGATTTCCCTCCTTCCTCCCCTCCCCCCAAAATATGTAAAGTTCTCTCCATTCCCCCTCTTTATCTAGCCTTAACTCTAATTCAGGAAAGCATGTGTTTTGCTGTATCGGGGGTCTACTGCTGAAAAACATTTAATAGATGGAAAAATGGATCATGATTTATTGCCTTATCCTTTGGTACTATAGTTTTCATCATTGTTTTATTCGCAATTAAGGACCCAATCATGCAAACACTTATGAACTGGAGAAACTTTACTTGTGTGATTAGTACAGCTCTTGTGAATGAGGGTGAGATTGGGGGGTGAGTGGGGATGAGAGAGAAAATATTTTTGGACACGGTAGCATATGATCAATGGACATGACCCAGCTCCCATTAAATTCAATAGAACTCTTTCCATTAACCTCAGTGGGAGTTAGATTTGGTTCTAAGATGCACAGAGATTCTGTGCACTGCTGGCTTAAAGGCCCAGTTTTTCAGTAGGCTTCCTCCAAATTTGTGTCTGTAAATTCATTTACAATAGGTGCAAATTCACAGCTGAATTATCCAATTTTTATGTGCAAATGCATATATTTGCATTTTGAGGGAGGGGTATTTACTGACACTCATAAAATATTTTGGCCAAAATTTTAAATTATTTCTGCAGTTAGACAATGTAAGAGCAAAGGAGCAAAAATCCACTATGCTTGTCCCCAATGATAATTCAGCTACCACAGTTTGCACCAGCTGCTGGCAATTGGTCCTTCTTTGTGGTAGTTTATAGTAAACCACATAGTGATAATATAGTTTGTGTCACCAAGATATGGATAACATGTGAGAGAAAGAGAGTGAACGTGAGAGCTGGATTCTGATTACATTCCTAAGATGGTTAAACCTGCCTTGATTGTTTCTGTAACCTGTCCTTCTAGCATCAGTCGCTGGTCAAAAACAACTCAGACTCTCAAACACTTCAGTCTTCTGAGACAATGCCCCGGGAGGCTTTTAGGAAATAGACATTCTCCTCATCTTCCTATCACTTCAATCAGGATTGCTTGTGTATCATTGGTATATTCAAGTTAAGTTGCCAATGTTTCTATTCCAGATGTGGCTGCATTTACATAATTTCTCCCTCGTATTCTCTCTCCATAGTGTTCTAATCAGCTTGTAAAATTCTCAAGCATTTTGTGATCCTTAATTGGAAGGATATAAATGCCTGGTGTAGCTGTTAAGATATTATCTACCTCAGTCAGTGTAGGTTTCAGTTTGGGGATTCAGTCTCAGCCATTTCGTCATCCAAGCCTGGATTTGGATGCAACTGAGTGACATTCTTCAGATGCTCAATGTCCACAGACAGAATCCAATAGAGGGTTGTGTCATTCTCTAGCTAAATGACATTCCTAAATGAGCACCTAAGTTGGGTAGTTCATAAAGAAGGTATGGACCATTACTGAAGCAAAACAATTCAAAACTAATTGACCTTCTGGCAAGGAAGGTACCTGATAACATAATGATGCAGCTTGGCAAAGCAAAGTACTACACAGTAATAATGGACTGCACTCCTGACAATAGTCACAGTGAAAAGATGTCATTTATGGTAATTGAAGATGAGGATGGCTATATCCAAGTAAAGGAACACTTTTATCTGTTTCTGGTCTGTGGACGACTCTACTGGAAAAGGCCTAACAGAACTGTTTATGAATGTTTTGAGTGAGAATTAAAATAAAGCTACAGGACTGCTGCGGCCAAGGCTATGACAACAGCACAGACACAGAAGAGAAGACACCATGGCGTCCAGGCTGTCTTCCCCTCAGTCTGGTTATCAGATGCAGTGTCATCTTCTTTAGATTCAATATCTCTCTTCAGTGTACTGCAAAGGATATACGTCCTGTTTTCAGTATCAACTATCAGGTAGAAGATCCTCATAGACAATGTTACAAATCTGACTCAGCGGTTTGAGGATTCTGCTCACACTGCTGGCCACAGTTGCAAGTGGTGAGCGCAGATTTTCAAAGTTTAGTCTCATTAAAACATATCTTCGATCTGTGATGGCTGACAAGAGACTGACATCACTTGCTATTTTATCTCTTGAAAATGCTAGTGGTCAGTCTTTGGATCTCTGACGCTGTACTTCAATTTGCAAGGGCAAAGATGAGAAAAGCGACTTTTTAAACTAAAGGACTAGAGTTAACATTCTAAAACTGTCAACTACTGTAACAGTATTTAATATTAGTCCACCCAATGTTTGTGCACAATTCAATTTCCTGATGTTAGTACATTTCAGTTATTCTTAAAATTTAAAAAGTTTCTATAAGCTTAAGGGAAACAAATTTATTTGCTTATATATAGCATGAATAAATACAGATTTACAGATTCTAGCATTCAGCTGTATCTTCTTATGACAGGGATAAATCATGCATGCAAATCATGCATTCAAAGTCATGAAATGGGCTACAAATCAATAAAAAATAAGGTATTCAAAAATTTAACAAATGGGGTATGGCACTGTAGACGCTCCTCGCCTGGATTGCCATTTGGTCTGGAGCCATCTCTGCCCTTTGAAGTCAATGGGAATCCTTCCAGACCCAGCAAACTCTACTGGTAGCCTATACCAGCCATTTTGCTCTAATTAACTCTATCTCCCATACAAGCAATACAAATGGAAATGCATTTAACTTACTGTATGTAGTGCTTATGGCCATTATTAATTTTATACTCAAATTAGGGAGCATCTTGTGCTGCAAAACTGTTGTGTACCACATTATTTACAGTACACAGACCGGTCAACTCAATATTAGCTTCCTTTGGAATCTCAGTAATATTGATATGTGGGTATCTGTATTGTTTTGGTATCTGTTGATCTGTAAAAATTGGTTGATCTGCACCCATTCACCAGTGTGTGTTCTGTGTCTGGTCTGTTGTATTGAAATAGAAACAGTGACAATGGCATCAATGCTTCCATCACAGTCAATGCCAAAAAATCCCATTGGCTTTGATGGGAGCAGGATCCAGTCTCACCCATTGCTGTTATAGGCAGGGCTGGTAGCACTGCCCGTTAAGGTTTCCTGGCCCTTCTCATTATAAGGCCCTGTTACTGAGAGGCAGAATACTCTACTGGGTTGAGCATACTGAAGTCCTGAATTCCAAACCTCCCTCTGCACTGATTGACTGTCTGGGCTTGGACAGTCATTTCACCTGCCTCAGTTGTTTCATCTGCAAAATCGGCATGATAATGCTTACTCACCTCCCAGGGTGAATTTAATTAATGTTTGTAGAGTGCTTTGAACATGTAACATGCTAAGTAAGTATTATACAGAGAGGAAGGAACAGAAATAGGGGACCTCAGAGGATCTACTAGCACTGTAGAACCATTGGCCTAAAATTAGCTATAATGGACTAAGCTGTGAGCAAGAATATGTGGTGAACTGCTGAGGGAATAGCAGGAGAAAGAAATGATATCAGAAACTTGAAGACTTATGAACCACCCAAAGTACTGCGGTAATAAGGGGAGCTTTTAACTATCTAGTCATAAACTGGGGTAGGATGAAATGGGAAGACTAAACCAATACAGGACTAAATCAATGAGGACCAAAGGACAATAAAGGATAAAAATGGAAGGTCCAAATCAATGATGGCTCCCTACTGCTCCAAGTCCTGTGGGGGAGGGCATGAAGCTCCCCCTCAGTGAATCTTTTCTGTTGGGGAAACAAAGGGGCTGTCTCTCCTTGAAACTGGAAGAGGGTTTAGTACTAACCACAAAGACCCCCCAGGGATCTGTGCTGAGGTCACATGGCTTGGAGATGCCATTAGCTGACTTGTCCTTCCTAGCTCCCTCTCTGCATGTCATCGGACAGCATGGCCTTCCCTGTAGTCCTGGGAAGATGGGTTGGTGATTGTGGAGGTAGCAGATACCCCCATCCTCTCTATTTGCAAGGAGGGGTCTGCATGGGACAATCTGGTCCTGAACTTACAGCCCAGTTACAGATGACTTCTTTACACGATAGGTGAATGAAGATACTAGAAAAATAGTTACTTTGTTTTACTCAGGTTTGACTATAACAGAGAGAATGACTGTTAATGAAAACAAATATGCTAAGACTGGTATTTTCAACAGTCTCTGAGGGAATTAGGTTCCCAGCTGCATTGAATTTCTTTGGAATTCAGGTGCTCAACACCTTTTAGACTCCTTGGAAAATCTCAGCCCAAAAAATCATGGAACTAACCAAATGCACATGAAACCACCCTGCTCATTCTTCTGCCTCTCATTCCAATCCATCCTCCTTTCTCCATTCATGCATTATCCCTTTAGGCCCTGGTCCTGTACTGAATTTAGTCAGTGGGACTACACATATGCTCAAGAGCCCATCTCCAGCATTGAGGCCTTAGATTTTAAGCCTAATGGGTTTGGGACCTGGGACCACCGAGATGGCTGTGAAGCACCAAGCATACTGCTGCTGTTCTATAAATAATGAGCCATTAACCAACCATATTTGGGGGTTGGCATCTTTAGGAGGTGTCTGTTTATAATATACAGTAGTGAGGCTGAGATGAGTATATGGCCAAGGTCAGGGGCAATCACTATATCTGGCTGTGGCAGGGAGCATTAAGCTCTCTACACCTGAAATACAGCTGCCATGTTCCTTCCTTTCCAATAGAGCATGCACTGTGATTCATGTTCCAATTTTGTAGAAGATTTAGTGGGCTCAACTCAAGTTCTGTTTAGTAAAGAAGTATAAAACCGTTTCCCTGCTTTGAAACTGAAATGTTTTTATGAACTGGCAATCTGCCTGAGCTGAGTGCAGCATAGTTCAATGCCGGGCTAGCACCTGAACTCTTTGAATGGGGTGCCACAGAACTCCAAAGCAACTCTGTTGAAAATGCTTATTTATTTGTAGAAGCAGTAGACAGGCAATAGACATCAATAGAAAACTCAATGAATTCTTTAGCCTATCTGTTCACAAAGGAGAAAAGGAGACACATGAATCAAGACACGCATCTTCTGGTGAAAAAAATCAGTCTTAGAACAGCATTGAAAGATTGAATTGATTGAAAGAGAGAGCTTGGTTCAGGAAGAAGGTGAAGTTGAATTTGGAATCCACCACTGTTTATCATATTCAAGTGGGCCTTATTATACTGTCTCTAAGGCCTGGCTCATGGGCCTTGGACAACAAATGTCCAGTCATGGTTCTGTATGAGGTTCACTCATCTTGCACAACAGATGAGGAGGAAATTTAGTGTGTCTGCAAATTGGCCAGACATTAGGATTTGACAGAAGCTACCCTAGAATTCTGAAGCTACAAACCTGTAAGTTTGACTGCTGGGCTGGAAAGTATAATCAGGGGCTGAGGCTTCTGAAATGCAAACAGGCCCATAGACAGCAATTCTGGGCCCCAGGGCAGAACAGTCATGCTCCCCCCAGCCCCACCCCCAGAAAGGGACGGCTGAGGTTTACAACACTACTTTTTATCCTATTGATAACACATTAGAACCCACTATGCGTATGTTCTGGCGTTGCTTGATTAGTTAACTTCCCCCCACTCCCCGTTACAGCACGAGTATTAAACAAATTGGAATGGGCTTCTGCCAGAAGTTTATGCTTATTTATTATGCACCATGCAGGTTTCTTGGACTCCCCAGGGAGATTACTGATGAACCTGGGAAGCTGAGTAGCAGGTACCATCTCCTCAGCTGCGCAGGAACCTGCATGGCACATAATAAATAAGCTCGGCTCAGGTGAAGGGCAGAGAGTGTGAGCTGCAGGGGCTTCGAGGGAAGGCAGGATGTGGAGGAGAGGAAGGGGGGCTAGAGGGGAGGGAGGGACGCGGCGAGCGATGGCGAGAAGGAGGGATGAATGCATGCTGCGAGCGGGGAGAGGGTCCAACAGGAGAGGAGACGGGGCCAGGGGTGGAGTGTGGGCAGGGTCACAGGCGGAAGAGACAGGATGGGGAGCTAGCCTCCCCGAGGGGAAGCTTCACCTGCTTCCCATGGCCCAGGCCCTTTTAAATCGCTGGGTCCCTGAGGGCAATTGCCCCCATTCCCTCCTGACCACCCCATTGGTGGGCCTGAAGGCAAATCACACTGAACAGGAAACAGAAAGATAGATGTTAGCCATAGTTAACCCGGAACTCAGGAGAACTTTCCATGCAGTATTCTAAATTGTAACTTCATCAGCAAGACCTGTCTAATGTAAGGATTTCCTCATTGATGCCCAGTGTTACGAGGGACTCTTAATTTTCAGTGAGTTATACTGGCCATTGCCATTCAAATATCCAATTTGCATGTGCAGTTGCACTAACTGGGTGCACAATTCAGCATGCATAAATTCATACCTAACTTAAAAAATCGTTCTCCATGTCACTTGCCGAAGGCCATATTAAAAATCAGTGTTAGTCAGGATTAGAATTGAGGGCTTCTTCCAGTTCCTATTCTTTGACTACTTGATTGCATCCATCTTTATTATTATTCATATTATGGTAGTACTTACGAGCCCAGTCTTGGCCCAGGGTCCCATTGTGCTAGGTGCTGTACAAATACAGAACTAAAAGACAGCACTTGTCCAAAAAAAAAATACACCATTGGAGGAACTTACAATTCCTTTGAGCAAGGATAGTTAATTGGGACGCGAGAATATGTGAAATCACAGTACTTAATAAACCTACATGGTTTTAACAAATAGGGTATGTACCAGAGCCTGAAATGTGTAATGGTTGTCTGCAATTGCAAAACAAGAAGGAGAAAGAATATTACATTACTTTATCAAAAATATAATAAAAGTAGCAGGGATGCAGTGCAAATATCTCAATGCATGACTTTCTTAGGAGTCTCTTATTTGCTTTTTCCTCAGAGGGATAGATGACTTAGTTTACTTGTGGAAGAAAACAAATCTGAGCTTGAAGTAATTTGCCAAGATATGTCAGAAATCTTTAATATCAGGCTTTTAACATCTGGAAATAGACTAGTCAAACTGTCGCATAAATCACATAGAAAGTCTTCAGATAAATAGTGAATGAGGTTTTCTTTCCCTCTATGTTACAAAATAAGGAGTTTTGATGGACAAAGTATTCACTGGTACTCTCTAAAGTAATTTGTGCAGTATCTTGCAAAATCAATAAGCAGGCAGTAATACCAGCGCTTGCGTGGGCAGCTGATGGGAAAGTCCCAGGGTGATAATAAAGAATAGAGTTCACCATAGGGTTTCAAGATTTGTTATGAGGTAATGTGCTGAAAACATTGCAAGGTGAAAGGTTGCAGAGGGCTCTTTGGATTCGTTCTTTCTTTTTTTAATGACAGGTGGCATTATATTCACTTCACTGGCATTCCCAGTACTAGACTTTGAGGATATGTCCACACTGAAATAAAAAACCTGCAGCTGGCCCATGCCAGCTAATTCGGACTCTCACAGCTCGGGCTGTGGGGCTGTTTTATTGCAGTGTAGACTTCTAGGCTTGGGCAGAAGCCCGGGCTCTGAGACCCTTCCACCTTGCAGGGACTAGAGCCCGGGCCCTAGCCTGACCACGGAAGTCTACACTACAATGAAACAGTTCCTCAGCCCGAGTCAGTCGGCCTGGGCCAGCAGTGGATGTCTGATTGCAGTGTGGACAGGGCCTGAGAAGGTGTGGCCCAGGAAACTGAATACCCATGGAGAACCCCCAGAGAAGTGTGTGTATCTGTTCATGAATAAGACAATACCTACTTGTGTGTCAACTAAGTAGTGACCAGGTGTTTCCCATGGCAGTATTTGGGGTGCAGCTGAATACGTTTTCCATTTGCCTATCCAGTTAAATGCCACATTGGCAGGAAAGTTCCATGAGAGGAGTAGGAAGTTGCCAGTGTCCCATAAATAGCTCATTCTGTTTCCTGTTGCATTTCAACACAAACTGCTTGTTTTTCTCACTATCTGGTATATTAAACATAGAAATAGAACTCTTAATTTACTGATGCCCCATACATTTACATTTCAGATATTAGTAGCTTGGTGGGAAGGAGAGCATGAGACCCAGACAGGCTTACTCCTCCGTCCTACCCAGTGTCTTCCCTGGAGTCAGAATTGTGCAAGGAAAGCTAGAATCTGCTGGAGTCCTTTGTGTCCTTTACACTTTCTAGTTTTCTCTTTTTCAGGCAAGAGGGTCAATGTTATGTAAAGGTTTTGGCATAAAGCCTAGGTTGGAAACCTTTGTTCATAGGTGAAAACGCTTCATTGTGAAACTCAAACTACACGAAGGTCACCTGATTGTAGGCACATGCATACAGTGCAAACCAGCCAAGTTTAGCTGGAAATATTTTCAGGCCTGCAAAGCTGGAAGCAATCCTGCTTGGTCTATTCAGATGAAGTTTAAATTCTGGGTTTCACTGGTTTGCTTTTGGATTCCATTTGGGTTTGTCCTGAAACCTTGGTGTGAAGTAAGTCCCATGTTAATAAGTGTCTTGGTCCCAGGTTGTCATTGCTGTGTAGACATACCCACTATTAAACACCTGTAGCTGACCCGTGTCAGCTGGGCTCCTGGGGTCAGGCTGTGAGGCTATAAAATGGCAATGTAGGGACCTCCTTGAGAGCATCATCCAGCGCGTGCCTTCATCAACCACCCCTCAGGGCTTCTGCTAGGGCTCACTCACCATTGAGCCAAGCTGAGCCCTGCAGCTCCAGTGGTAGCCCACCCACCTGTGTTGCTGTAGGCTGTTAAACAGCTGCTGCATTCACTCCAGTTGTAGCTACGCTTCAAGGATAACTGAGACAGACTCATTAAAAAGTACAGTATTGTTATTAATAAAAGTTCAGATAATCGCTATGAATGTTGCCAAAAACTGCTCATGTTTTATTTGCTTTTCTTCTCAAGGTGTCCTAACAAACGTATAGAGGTTGTAATATGTGCGCAGTGCTACTGCAGAGCTCTTTAGGATCCTGGATGAAAGTGCCATATAAATGCTATTGGTAGTCCAGAAGCATGTTGTTGTTTATTATTATAGTGGGCAGAACCTCTCTCCACCTTTCTTTTCTTTTTTTTTTTTTTAAATGATTATTTTATTGCACATGACAGTTCAATATGACACTCAGGACAATAAGTTATAAAATCAACAATGGAAACAATAACTGAGACCAGAAATGATTATAGAGAGCCTCTGGAAAAATAATGGAATGAAATAGTAGTCAGACAGGATACAATTATGACTGAATGCTATACCAGCAGCAAAGAGTGTCAGATTTTTATTTCTAATCCAATCCTGAAGTTTTCTACTTTCATTGTTTTTTATGTCTGGTAAACAATTGGAGTGAGAAAGTATTTGCTAATAATCTTGGTGGGTGCAAGTCTGCTGGAATGATTTGGGTGATGTTGGCTTTGATGTATAGGATAGATCTGCCAGTGTTTTGAAATAAGAATGTATTGTGTGTGTGGTGGGGGGGAAGGAGGGTTTGGAACAAAGCTGGCTTTAACCTATTTGACCTGCTTCCAGATTCTTGGACTGATTTATGTCAGCCCAAGTCCCTGGCACAAGTTAGAACCGCCTTTAGGTTGTTCTAACTTATATCAGCTTTCCACAGTGCCCACAGGTTCATTTAATTTAATTTCATTTCACAGGTCCACAGGTTCATTTCATTAGCCAGAGATCTCCAAGACCTACAGATGCTTCAACTATGCCCCCTTTGTCCTGGACGCACTTTCTCTACCAGTGCCAAGTGTGCAGATGGTATAAGTGCTGCTACAGTGGCTCTATGCCATTTGACAATTCCCTTATAGAAAAGACATTTTAAGGAGCCAGCTAAACTAGATTTAAGGCTGCTTTGTTTTGCAAAGCTGCTGGAGCTAGGTTGAGAAACTGGCCCATTGAAATGTAAAGGTGACAGACTGCAGCAAGTCTTCCGGAAGATTGTGCTCTGTTTGATGTCCAAAATACTCTATTTCCTCACTGTTCCCTGGAGCTCAGTCTCCCTTTCCTTTTAATCCTGTAATAACAAAGAACAGTAATTATGGCTGCATCCATTGTAGGACATAGTAATGTGCATTGTCACCGTGAAGTAATTCTTAGACTCACTGGTTGAGTCTTCCAGGTATACGTGAATGTCATGAGGTCTCAGCTGAAGAATGTTTGCTATTGTGTACGATGATAGCGTATCTGGATTCTTAGCACACATGCCATCCATAAACACATTCTACTTTTGCCCTTCAAAAGCTTCTCTGGTTACTGATTTACATTCAGGATCATTGCAATTCATTTTTTCATAGGCTTTTGAGGATAATTGTCCAGCAATTAAAAGGGCCTTGTCATGTTTTCTTTAACAGACAATAAATTGTTTGTTCACTCTCTAGGTGATATGTAAATGGCTAACTTTCACTAATATAAATAATAGGACTAGGAAAGTTGTGAACACGGGTATTCACAGCAGGTCACAAAATAGAGAGAGAAGTGTGTTGCTTCTCAGTTATAATAAAACCTTTGAAAGTTCTGCATGAACATTGTGCACATCCTACGAGGCATCCAGGGGATGGTAATTTGGGAAAAGATTAGCCTCTAGTCATAATGAAACGTTCTGTGCTTTAGTGTGGAGAACAAGTAAAAGCTAATCACAAAAGAATACAAGTCCTACAATGTCTCTGTGGAAAGACTTATTGTTAATTTCTCAAAGGGAGACAATCAACTGAAGCATTAGTTGCCACCATTTTTTCTCTCTCTTTTTCTTTTGGATTAAACCCTGCTGCTTTCAACACATTCTGAATCCACTGAACAATTTATGGTGGTGTCTGCTTCCAATGGTCACCAGCTTTAGACTGTCTAAACTCTACAGCATAGCAGGGTGGATTTCTCTGTTAGTACTTCTTGCAACATTTGCATTCAAGAACTATAAATTTGACCAAGTTGAAGTGACAACTGTATGATTAATAAGTGATCTTTCGTTACTTTACTGCCATCTTCTTGTCCCCAAGAGACTTCTCTGCCCGCTTGAGGGCACCTTTTTAAGGCCAATTTTTTAGAAGCTGGACTTCTCTTTCTATAAATTGCAGGCACATCATTGTGTCCACAATTACGGTCACTTGGCCATCTAAGCAGGTGTATTCAAGTATTTAGAAGTATCATTCTACTGTGGAACCTACCTACTAGAAATGGGGGTGGGGGGAGGCAAGTTATGCTTGTAAACTTTTTAATTTGCAGGTTTTGAAAGTGTAATATCCACGTTATTTAGACACTCCAAGGCATTTATTTTACTCCATTATCATACACCTCAGATTGTTGAAGGCAAGAAGCTGCTGCCTCATGCTTCACAATGTACCCTGTGTGGTCCTGGGCCTTTGAAACATGTCTTGCCATGACTCATGGCACTTGCCAATGTGGGAAAGGACAGATCCAGTATTGGATACATCTGGACACCCATAGATTCAGCTTTCAGTGTCCTCACAGTTTAATTCACCATGCTAAAATACCTAGGAATGAAGCTGCAAAAAATTAGGCACATGCTTAACTTTAACAACATGAGTAGTCATGGGGGAACTCAGTGTGTAAAGTTCTATGCAAATGTTTAGGTGTTTGCAGGATTAGGGTCTAAGAGCTAATTTTTTCCCTACCTAAGAGAGTGGCTATTTCATAAGTTTGGATTTACATGTGTCATTGTTCTCTCAATGGGGGCAGTTTTTTCCTACTTCAGATTGGGCAGAAGGGTTGGCACAAAGAACCTGCAATCTCTCTAGGTACATGTGGGACTGTGGAGATCTGACAGTGATGTGGACCTTCCAGGGGCAGTCTCTATGCCTCTGCACTGCCTCCAAGTTCACTTTTCCAGTCTCCATGGGGAAAGGATTCAACTCAGTTCAGATGGTGACTTCTAGTACCTAGTGACTTGGGCTGGATTTGAGCAGTGATGAAAACATATCCCATTACCAACCCACAGAGCTATATAGGATATGTCTACACTGCAATGTAAGCCCAGGGTTAGTGGACTCCAGTCAGATGACCTGTGTTAGGGAACCCTGGGCGTGAGTGTCTATACTGTATTGTAAGCCTGGGCTCAAGCCTAAATCCCCTTGCATCTACACTGCAATTGCACTAACCCAGGGGTCAGACTCAGGGTCCCAGGACCTTGCAGGGCTGGAGGGTCTGAGCTTGAGTCAAGCTAAGACCCAGGGTCTGAGCCCTATTGCTTTGCAGTGTAGCCGCAGCCCTGCTTGACCCAGGTCCCAGGAGTCATGTGGAAGTATCCCTCAATTCCATGGAACAATTCCTTAGCCCTCTCTATCCCAACAATCTGCAATCAACTCTATTGGAAACCAAAGCCACCCCACATCCTCTCTTTGCAAACGGCAACAGCTCAGGTCAGTGTTAACTCATTCTCTTCTAATCGCTGATCTGCAAGCACAGTAGCAGAGAGCCTCCTGAGTTTGCAACAAGCGCGAACCGATAAAGCCTTTTGAAAGTGAATGGCTTCCTGGTAACGTGCGCGGTAGGCAGTAAAGTTTTCCCCACTGCACCCCGTGTTCCTAGGGCTAGAGAGGCCACATTTCAGGGAGGCGCTAGAGACTTTGGGGCATAGAATCATAGAAGATTAGGGTTGGAAGGATCTCAGGAGATCATCTAGTCCAACCCTCCCTGCTCAAAGCAGAGCCAACCCCAACTAAACCATCCCAGCCAGGGCTTTGTCAAGCCAAAGTCATGGTTCCTTTGACTCAGGTCTGCGCCCAGAGTTCTAGGTTCAAGCACAAGTCAGAAAATTCTTTTACCTAGAATTAAAATACAATGTAAACACTCAAGCCCAGGGTTTCAGTTGTCTTGAGTCCCACTTACCCTATGCTCACGTTGCAGTGTAGACATACCTTGTATTTATTTTAATCCTATCAAGACTTTTCTAACCTGTGCTCACACCTAGGCCTCTGGCATCTGCATGGCAGTGCGCGGTCCTGAGTCAAAGTAATCATATCCCAAAGTCCCTAGCACTCCCACCCTGACATGTGGCTGCTCTAGCCCTAGAACCGTGGTGCACTGTGGGAAAACTTTACTGCCCACCCTGCATGTTACCAGGGAGCAGCTCTCTTTGCAAAACCCGGGAGGCTCTCAGATTGCTGTTTGCAAAGTGGGGTCCAGGGAGTGGGCTTCAGTTTTCAATAGCGTGGACTGCAGATTGTTGGGATAGAGAGGACTCAGGAAGTTGTTCCATGAAATTGTGCGATGCTTCTGAATGACTCCTGGACCCCAAGTCAAGTGTGGCTGCATCAACATTGCAAAGCGTTAGACCTTGGGTGGTGCCTTGACTTGAGCTCAGACCCTGCAGGGTCCTGGACCCTTGGGGTAGTGTAAATGTGGGGAGGGGGCAGGAGTCTTAAGCCTTGGCTCACGCGCAGGCTTGCATTGCCTAAAGTTCTCCATATTTTTATGAGAATTCCCTCGTGGTGATTATAGGGTTAATTTCCATCACTCCACAAAGGCAGTGTTTTGTCTAATTTTTCTTAGGTGTTACCACCCTGGAGCATTTGCAATGCTCTCAAGAAATAATTGCATTTATTGAAAAGCTCGAGGAAGTTCCAGCAGGCTGTGAATGGGATGGGGGCAGGGTTTTGGAATTGTGAATAGGTTCTCAGCTTTCTTTTTTGGAAGCTTTTCTGTTCTTAAGGTCAGCATCAGCACAGCAGTATCCTGACTGCTTATTACATTAGCTCATTAGTCACTGACTAGGGGTGGCCCTAGCTTTTAGCCACCTGACTTTCTTACAGAAGATAAGAAAGAATAGAGCTAAAAGTGAACAGGAAGATCCCACATGGCAAAAATAAAAAACACTTAGATCATACTGACTGTTACTAAGCAAGCATGAGTATTTTAGAACTCACCCATCGCTAGCTCATCTCTGAAACACATGGGAAGGTGATTGAATAACTTCTTTAGGAACATTAATATTGTAAAAGAAGGTTTATGGACTGATAATTAGTCTAATCTAGAGAAAGGGGGTGAACAATCATTTATGCAAATGATATTTTAAATGTAACTGTGTCCCAAACGAAGTATTAAATCAAATGGTGCGCAATTGGGACAAGATTGAAGAGATTTCTAAAAAATTCATTAAATTCCTAATTCTGGTATAAATGAGAGGAAAATAAACTCACTTCAAAACTTATCTGCATCAGATATTTATCAACCAGCTAATATGTGAGAATAATTAAAGTAAGTTTGACAAATTCAAAAAAAAAAAATATATAGAGACTGATTCTCTTATTTTGCATCACATTTATACCACTAGCTGGATTACAACCTGTTTTGTCTTTGGTCACTTTTAATCCACCACTCCATGTTTTGGGTAAGTCTTGTAGGAGATAAAAATGTGTTTAGCATTGTTGCCATCAGAGCTTGGAAACCCAGCTGTGGGATGGCTATTGTTCAGTTTTCAATGCATTTCAGTGCACCCTAAAGTGAATTTCCTTTCTGCTGAGGCTCACGGATATGATGAGTGACAAGGGTTTTTTTTTAATCACACAGATCTTTGAGTCACTCTAGATGGCCTGATAAGCAGCTTGTACGCGTGTGAAAGGAAGGGAAACAGGAATTCCTTTCGGAAGGGTGACAATCTTACCCAACCTAATGCTAGCTTCAGGCAGATGTTCCAGGCAGAAATCTGCTGAAATGAATCTTAAAACTTGCATAATTGCCAGAAATGAAACTCACGTTTATTTTGGCTCTTAGTCTAATCATTGATCTTGTTTAAAAAAAAACGAAACACACACACAAACTCCATAAACTTGTGCCAAGAATTAACATCCTAGCATGTTGATACATGGAAAAACAGGACTTGGCACTACCAGTGCAACAGACTTTGGTTGCAATGGCTGTATTCGTTAACCTTGAGTTTAAAACATTTAGATTTGTTTTATTATAAAACCCCAAAAGTGAAACCCGGCATTTCATTAAGGATATGTTGATACTGTACTCATAGTAGTGTAGACGTGAGAGATGGAGAAGACATGTTATATCATCTGGTCTATTCCCCCTTCTCCATGCAAGGATGTTTCTTACAGTGCATCTTCCATTGTTTAGTCTAGCCTCTTTGTAAATGTCCCAACAGAAAAGCCTTCTGTCACTACCCTTGGAAGTTTATTCCACAGCCTAAGAAATCTCCCTGCAAGGAATTTTTTCTGGTATGATCCTTTTCAGGACCAGGGCAGCACTGCTTAAATGTCCTTTACTTAATTTGGTCCCATTACTTGATTTGTACTTACCTCAACCAGAGCATTGCTCCTTTACATTGAAACCCTGAGAGGTGGTAATATAGAATAGTCTCTCAAATGGCCCCCATCACAGTAAAATGTGGTAACTGAGTTTAACCAGGGCAGGAGCCATAAAGGCTTGGAACTATATTAAAAAAATCACAGCTGAGGCGGATTTTGCTCTGTCACATTCCTGTAAATCTGGAGAAGCTTCACTGAAATTAATGAAGCTGCTCTGGATTCACACTGATTTAACTGAGAGCACTGTAGGATTTAGCTCTTGATGTCCTGAGCAAAATGGGATTAGGGGAGTACTAGTTCAGAGAAGACTTGGCAACCAGTACAAGTTAAATTTGTCCATAGTAGAGGTAAAGAATATACAGCCATTAAGGAGACTGATGTGCTGAGTGTCCTCCACTCTCCCACCTTAGGTAAAGCCTGAGGGAAGAGGTGAGTTTTTCAGCGTGTTGGGAAGGCCACCAAATCTGGACTATGGTGATGGTGGGGAAGTGAGGTCCAGAGTCCAAGATCACTAACAAAGAGCTTCCTACCAGCTACCCTGTAATGAATAAAGCAGGGAGCTATTACCCCAAGACCTAGGAGTAGGCCACGCAGCCACTGCTTCACTGGAGGAAAAACCCCAGTATGATTCAGTGCACCCTGACTTTGTCATTGTCTTTCAAATGCCAATAAAACAGCCTAAACAAAGGACAATAAAGGTGGTTAAAGCACTGATTATCTCTAGGGGGGGAGTGGTTGAAGCAGCATGGCTAAAATTAAAACCAACCTAATCCTCTGAGTAAAATCCAAGCAGTGCCTAAACTGGAGCTTTTCTCCTGCCTGTTTTCTGTTTTCCTGGCTGTTTCTGCCCACCACCTGTACTCAATGGAAAATGGCTATGGACGAAGCATGAGGTCATAACCTACTTGCCCCCAAGCCAGTGCTACCATCACCCCACAGCATCGAGGGGTGAAGCAGTCATATTAGCCTGACTAATCTGTGGGAGTTTGGACTGTGCAATTGGGGGTGAGATGGGGAGGATAGGATGATGGAGCAGACGGTGGCGCTCTCCTTGTCATACCAGATCTGTGGAACTCCATTTTCAGAGCCAGTGGAAGGCCTTCTGTGGAAACTGTGGATCTGACTCCCCTGTCAGGATTTACAGATTTATACTCCTCTCTCCCCCTCTCTGAATCAGACAGGAGCACTTGAACTTAGGTGGCAGAAGACTGTGGATGAGTTAGGAATAGATTCTAGGAGCCAGGTTGTCAGCCCTGCTGTGCCTCCTGTGACACTCCATAGTGCTTTGCATACCAGGCAGTCCTGCAGGGGAGTCCCTGGGTTGTGTACAGACAGCACAGAGTAGGCAGATCTGGGCCAACATCTCTAGTCCTTTGATCGTGAAAATGTCTGTTAGAGTGAGATTTCCTGCTTGATTCCGGAGGGTTTTATTGTCTGTTTGCTGGAAGAGCAAATCCTCACCTGGCCCCCCATAGGAAACAGCCTAGCTAATCCTGATTGGATGAGTTGGCTGGTAGTATGGTTAATGAGCTGCACAGAGTATTAGTACACACATGCAGTGGGTACTGCATTCAATCCTTCTGGGTCCAAGCGGCTAGAGGTCTGGACTCCAAATGTTCTTAAAATGATGTAAATTTCCAAAGCTTAAATGAATGTTCACAGCAAAATTATAGCATGATGGTTAATGTATTTATTTAGACCCACAGACAGTAATGCATTGCTGGTGCTAGAACAGCATTCTTACATTTATTTAAATTATTTCTTTTGCAGAAAGACTGTTTTGCCAACAGCTGCTCTGTCCTGGAGATTATAAATATTCCATTGCAGGATGTATTCAATCCATATGTTACTCAGCCACCGTTTTATTAGTCTGTTTAGTTTACTGTAATTTTTTTCCCCTCTCCCCATCGAATGAGAGTTTGATGTCTGGAAGAATTCAATCACAGCAGTTTGTTCCCAGGCGATTAAGCAGCATGGTTTTTATCTTCAAATATAAGTAGGACAAGAACAAGTTCTAGCAAGTTACAAAGTTATGCTAGTACCAGATTTCAATAGTTTTTCTCAGTCTGAGTCCAGATCACCATCTATTTTCGAAGGAAGGTCTCTTGATTAGGAGGAGATGCATGGCCAAACATGTTTTAAATGAAAAACATCGGAAGAATACAAGATTGATTTGTTTTTATCATCAACTAGTACATTCCAGATAGAATGCACAACAAGGATATCAATCCTTAACTTAGTAAGGATTGGAGAAGGGTCTAAACAAAATCCCCAGATTCCACCAAATTTAGCTTCTTGTTAGGGTCCTGATCCTTTGATTGACCTCAACTCCCACTTTGTCCAATGAAAACTGCACATACTCAGCACTTCGTAAAATCCAGCCCTTGAATCTGATCTTTGTATCTTGGAGCTGTATCTAGCAGGGATGTGATGCTTTCACTGTTTGGAATAGTCTTAACTATTCAGATCCAGAGTCTTGATCTCCACCCTCATTTCTCAAAGGTAATTATCTAGGGTCCTACCAATGTCACGGACGTGAAAAACACATCACAGACCATGAAATTGCCCCTTCCCTGTGAAATCTGATCTTCCCCATGCTGCTGGGAGCACCCCAGCTGGGGGCCCCTCGCTGCTAGTCCTGGCCAGGCTGGGGTGCTCCCAGCAGCACGGTGGAGATCGGACTCACCTCCCTGCTGCTTTCAGAGCCCAGCTCTGAAGCCAGCCCAGAAGTGAGGGTGGCAATCCTGCCACCCCCCTACAACAGGGTTGTGATCCACAACCCCCATGGTTACCACATTGTGAAATTTCAGATGAAAACATTTGAAATCGTGAGACTGATCAATTTTCAAATCCTATGGCCATGAAATTGACTCGAATGGATGGACTGTGAATTTGGTAGGGCCCTACAAATATCCACTCCTAAATTAATCTGCTCTAATTCTAATTTAGAACTATATACAACAAAAATAAATTGGTTGAAACTGAAGTAAAATAAATCAATTCTGCTGCATCTCTTCAGGTCTTCTCTTCCCTAGTTTGAACATTACTCCCATTCCTCATTTTATCATAGCAGAACACTTAGCTTTCCTATAGTTAAAATTAAAGATCACTTTCTGTTTAAAGATGAACTATTTTAAGTGCGCTCAAATCCCCATCCTGACTCTTCTGTGCCTCATGGGGATACTGGGTAGTATTAGTGGTCCACATTTTGGGATATTTAAGCAAGGGGTTCCTGAGATGCAGCCCCAGCAAAACCCCCAATGTTTTACAAAATAACTTCCTAAAATTTTTGTGCATACTTGGGGATCAAACTGGTTCTGATCTTCCTCAGACTGATCTCAATCACTTGGGATTTATCTCTGCTAGTGTATGGCACCCACTGTCCTTTCAGAGGGGTTATTCTGAAGAAGTTATTTAGGGTTAAATTAGGCAAGTCAGGTCCCTGGATGCCAAACTGAGGCACCTAAAAGAGTAAAATACGTTTACGTGACGATTAGTACTCTGTAAAAGCAAAATGGTTTCCAACCACCCTCTCACAGTAAATGGGTGGCTCAAGCTGATATGTTGTAGTCAGTGAACCTGAGCTACAATCATGCACTGTGAGTTTGTGCCCCCTTTGGGCATTTTTCAGAGATCTGATTTGAGTCTCTTGTGCTCTTTTTCTTCCCTGTCTCTGCTTCTGTGTGGGGAACAGCAGCCACTAGCAATAGTGCCATAGGGACAAATACTGAGGTCCTCGCTCAGTTCTTAAACTAAATTACCACTGAAGTCTATTTTGAGATTTTCCTGGGTAAGAACCTCAGGATTTGGCCCTGTGGCATTATTGGTTTGGCTGTGGGGTCCTTGAAGTGGGTGAGATAGGTGAGCATCCTACGTAGCCAGCCAGCTCTCTGTCTCTTCCAAACCATTTTGTAGGGCTGGGTGAAGGAGAGATTATGCCATGCGCATGGTACCCCATTGTTCTGCATCCCTAAACCTGGTTCAGTGAATGCAAACTTCCATCCACCTGAGAGAGAAAGGGACAACATGGAGCACTCTATCCCTTTGTATATGGAATCTATACACAACCGCTAACTGAACTACTGGTGGATCTCTCTTGACTCTGGTATAACAGCCAGAATGATTGTTTGGGAGGGCGGGCCATTCTACATAGGTCACTAAAATGTAGAGAGAGATGCCAGAGTCAATATAACCTGCTGCCCGTTCCCTGTGGGGGAAATCCTAGGTCAGTTTTGCACATTTGTTAAATGGGTGTGAGATGGGTGGAGGTTAGGGGGGATTTGTTGTGTCACACAAGCATCCACATGGAGAAGAGGTTTGCCAAGTTCCAGCAGAGGCCAAGGTGACCAGGAAACAGGCTTCAGGAGTGACGTAGAGGAAACTTGGTGGAGTTGCTTAATTAGATTACTCAGCAAAGAACAGCAAATTAATGGCAAATGGACTTGGCAGAAATATTTTGTTGTTGTTTGTTAGGAAGCAAAAGGACAACAACATGCATTAGTTAGTAGTTAGCAGCTTTTGCCACTACTTTTTTCTGTCAAATTAATAAAATTGTATTGCTAGGTTTATGCTCTTTTATCCTGTGCTAGGAAACAATGTCTATTCCTATTTCCTTTCTCTTTCCTCTAAGATCTTGGCAGCCAAGGACCTGAAGGAGGGAGTTCCTTTGCTGCCACTGTGTGTGTGTGTGTGTGTGTGTAGGCTGTCAGGATTTTATTTTTAATTTTACATCTTCAGTGAAGATGACAGGGACGCTATAGCAACCTAACATCAATAGTAAAACCAGATAGCCTTGTACTATCAGCTAGACTGTGAGACATAGTCACAGCACTGCACGGGAGTGGTGTGTCTCTGTGCTTTCCTCGGCAGAAACTCTGAGAAGCACTGAGCAGGGGGAAACACGCTACTCTTGGTGTGGAGGCAGCATCCACTCCCTTTCGCTTTGGTGCCTGGCTTGCAGTGGGGACTAGAGCTGGGGTAAAAATAAGACATTTTCACACCGATTGAGTTGAAATTTTGGTGAAAAATTGCACTGGCATTTCAAATTTTGTTTAGTGTCTCAGCCAGCTCTGGTGCTGGTCCAACATTTTGAAATTTTCTCAAACTTTTTTTGTGAATATTTTCATTTATTTTTTTAAATGTTATTGAGTATTCAGCTATGGGTTGTTTTATTCCAAAGTTTGCTAGCTCTTTCCCAATCTCTTGAGGCTCTTGTGGCTTATAAAATACATGAAGGTCCATCAAGAAGTTGAAACTAAGGGCTAGTCTACACTTAAAACTTTCAGTGGTACAGCTGCATTGGTACAAATGTGCTGCATTAGGTCGGCAGGAGAGACCTCACCACCGAGTGGTGGTAGATATGTCTACACAAGCGCTTATGCTGGCAAAGCTTATGTTGCTCAGAAGTGGGTTTTTTTCACCCCCCTGAGCAACAAAAGTTTTGCCAGCATAAGTCCTAGTATAGACAAGGCCTAATACAGGTCAACAAAGAAGTATACTTTTGGAACTGATGGTCCAGGGTTCTAGTATCTGTTCTGCAGGCATGTGTGATTTCTTACAGAGACATGACAGACTCTTCATAGTTAGACTGCATCTGGGATCCTGTTATAACCCTAATATCTTGGCTACAGGCTTCGACTGGCATAGCTACTTTGGTCAGCAGTGTGATCCCTGACAGATATAGCCGTGCCAGCAGTGTGTAGTGTAGTGCACTTTTACTGGTACAGCTTGTTTTGCTTCAGGGTGCGGCATCCATGTTAGGAGTGTTTTGCTGGCATAATATACTTGTATTCCATAAAGTGCTCCCAGCGGAGACATAGTATTATATTGATCTTGCTTGTAACTCCCACCTTTCCCGCCCCCAAAAAGGAAGAGGAGTCTTGTGCTTTCAGATTTTTAGAGTTATATCTAGAATGGATTGTTAAAAAAAAAAAAAAAAAAAAGATGGACTAAAGTGAGTCTGTACTTTTAGAGGTTGACTTTCAGCTGACTTTTTGAATTGTTTGCCAAGGGTTCCTTTTGTGTGTGTGGTGAAATCTGCATTCCTTAATCTCTGTGAAGGATAACATCCATTTCACGAGCCCTTTAAGGGAGATGTCCATGATCATTCTTGTTCTTGTTTTCAAGAGCTTGGGTTTTGGAAATGATGTGAGAGGTAAGTATGTTGCCATCAGTCAGCAAGCTTTACTAGTTTGTCAAAGAAATGTTTTCGATATTGGAATTTCACAGGGAGCAGATCTTCTGAGCCAGAAAATGTTATTTTTACATATTACTTTTTCAGGCTACACCTGCATCTCCAAGCAAAAGAGGGAATTTCCCTTCTCCTTTTTACCTTTCCCATTAAAATTTTTCTTCTCTTCCCTTCCTTTTGTTTCTTGATTTTGTGTGTTAGATTTGTCTTAAATAGCCCTATTGCCATGGAAACCAATGTAGCTGTGTTACAAGAATCAGAATACCAAAGTTACCCCCTACTGTGTCATATCTGGTTTATTTTTGTCAAAGCATGAAGGAGGGTGGACTGTGTCTAATGATTGGATCCTTGCAGTGCAGTCACATAACTGTGTCTTCAGCTTTGCCAACACTAAAAAGAAAGCAGTAAATGTGATTTGCATGACATCCTATGCCAAGTAATCTAGGCGCTCACTTGAGGGGAAAATTGTAAAAAGGAAGCAGATTGGTGGATTCTTGTGAATTCTAGTAGTTCATTTGCTTTAAATGAGGCAGCTTTAGTCAAAGATTCATAGAGTTTAAGGCCAGATGACAGGTGATAGATCATCTATTCTGCTCTCTTGTATATGTCAGGCCATTACATTTTGCTCAGTTACCACTGCATTAAGCCCAATAACTTGTGTTTGAGTAAAACATATTTCATGTTTGGTTAAAGCGTATCTTCTGGAAAGGCATCTAACCATGATTTTAAGACGTCAGGAGATGGAAAACCCATCACTTTCCATAACAGTAGTTTGTTCAGATGGTTAAACATCTTCATTGTTAAAAATTTGTGCCATATTTCTAATTTGAATTTGTCTGGCTTCAGCTTCATGCCATTGGTTCTTGTTCTGTCTTTCTCAGCTAGATTAATAAAAACCCTTTTGGTACCCAATATTTTATCTCTTTGAACTTACTTATGCAATCAAGTTCTCTCTCATTCTTCCTTTTGATAAGCTAAATAGATTGAACTCTTTAAGGGCTTCTCTACACAAGGAGCCATTTAGGAACAGCTATTCCTCTGTGGAAACTCTTATTCTGGAATAAGGGTGTCTTGTTCCTGTTTAACTCAATCCACTTGGAAAGTCGCTCACTGCAAGATATTTTCTCTAGCCTTGGAATTGTATATTTGGCTCTTCCTTGCACTCTCTCCTGTTCTTCAACATCCTTTTAAAAATGTGGACACCAGAGCAGGAAACAGTATTTTAGTGTCGATCTCACCGTAGGAAGCACCGTATGAGCTGTTGAATTCTTCCTTATCTTTAATTTGCTTTCTCTGTACTTTCAGTGAATTTATTTTCCTCTCTCTTTCACTATCCTATTTTTTTTTGCCTCCTTTCCTGGTTTGAGGGAAGAGGTCCTGCATAGAAAGCACAAACGGGGGGGGGGGGGGGGGGGGGAGCAAAGGTAGTTTTAAGTCACTTATTTTGCCATTGAGACTGAGCTGCTCTGTTGCAACCAAAAAAATTGTCAGTTTAAAAAAAAAATCCATGTTTGAAACACAAACTTTTTAGTTTTTTGGGTTTCCTTTAAAAATTGTAACATTTCTGTGCAAAATTAAAAAACAAAGCACCACGTCTGTTTCTTCTGAAAAATGTCACAGACAATGCTTACTATTCTCTACGCAGCTCTACATGGGATATTTACTCTAGGAGAGTACATGCTATAAGGTTGTAGTCAGTCTGACAAATCCCAGTGAAGGCTGCAATCAGTCTGATGCTGCTCAAGATGCTGGGAAGCAAGTTGTTCATGATGTGAGTGAAAGGTCTTCTTTTTAAAGGCCTGGTGGGGAAAAGGCTTATTTAAACTTGTCCATTGCTAAGTGACCACATGGACATAAGATGTCATTGGCAATGCAGTCATGTGCCAGCTCATCAAATAGAGGTGAGTGTTCAGACCCACCACATTTTTTTGTTGGCAACAAACTGCTGCGTGGAGCATTATAAAATTGCCTTTTCTTCACAACTCACTGCGACACATGAGAGCACCTGGCACTGCTGGTGAGAGATGGATGTGGAGAAGTATATCTTTCATGTCAAACCCACAGCTGTGTGTGTTCAAAGCTCAGCTGCTGGCGAGTCTTTTGAAGTGTCTTGAGCTTTTTAGCCAAGTGTCACAATGGTCCTTGCTATGGTCGCTTCAAAGTACAATTGTACGATAATGTGAAATGTTTGTTTCCTTTTTTTATGCATTTTATGTCCATGGCAACACTGATATCAAAGCTGGAGGGTAGCACCTTGCCAGATTTTCAGCATTGGCCTTTGCTGAAGCAAGAGATCCTGGGCTTGATGAATTAAGAGCAGCCTGTCTGAGGGATAAAGAATACTAATAGATCTAATGCAAGGAACTAGTGCTGCCAAATCCCCATTACCACAGATATGAAGCAAGCATCAGTTCATAAACACAGCAAGCATTTCAGCCTTTGCTAGAAAACATGCTTCACTCAGGAAAGGCAAGAGAAGCATCTGCTTACCAAGAAATTCAGAGTATGCAGGCTACCTCTCTTCTTTAAAATTATCCAGAGTTTGTGTGACTGATGCAAATGCAAGTTTCACAATTAAACTCACCATGATGTGTGCTGGGGATATTTTAAGGCTTAGCTGCTAGCCATGAGGGACTGAGATCAAAGGACAAAATAACTAGTAGTGATCAGTGCATCCTCAGGAGTCCCTGTCTGTAGGACTTTGTGTTTGAATTACAGGCAAGGCTAATAGCACCACTTATTATTAAGGTTACCTGACACTTTCCATTATAACACCATCTTTTCACTTTGCTTATAATTTTGCCAAAGTTTCACTGTTTGGGCTGAAATTTTCCATGCCAACTGTTTTTCTCCAGCTGAATATTTCTGGAAAAATTCTGACAAAATGGTTCAGTGATTTCAGAGAACAAGGCTGAGAGAAAATGTTTTACCTGTGTTAAAAAAAATTCTGGTGACCCTTTATTAAAAAAAAAAAAATCCCGGTACCCCCAAGCTTTGGATCATGGAGTTGAAATTTGGCAGGGGGTGGTCTTTGTATCAGGCATGTGTCTTTTGCTGTGTCACCCAGTCCACCCAAATTTGGCCAAGTTACAAGCCTTTGAAAAATCACACTTTGCACATGCTCAGCAGAGACTTAGAGTGTAGCTAAATTCCCTGAAGATTCTGTCTACACTGAGCATGCTCCAACCTAGAGCATGGACTTCCCCTGCTGTTGCAGCTCTGGGTTACTGAGGGCTATGCTAGGAGCCTGTCTCTCTTGTGCTTTCAATGACCCCCGGTTCTGCAAGGCCCAGGCTGCCTGGAGGAGGGAGCTGCCTGATTCAAGTATAGAGGGGACAAGAGATGGACCTGTGAGTGAGGTGGCCTGAGTGTGGGGAGAGTAGATTGGAGCAGGGAGATGGGGACTGAAGGCTGGCATTAGGGGAAAGGGAAACTGGGAATGGAAGTGGGGGCAGAGACTGGTACTGGCTGGGCAAAGGGATGGGGACTGGCAGCCAGTAGATGGGGGGACTCTGAGATCTGACGAGGTGACTGCATGGTCTGAAAGACACTATACATCTTGGGGTAAGTGGCTCTATGCTACCAAAGATTTCTCCTCTGTCAATGAGAATCTTTTTCTGCCCTCCTGGGGCAGCTTTCTGTCTGTCTTGTGCGGCTGAGCAGACAGACCTGGAGCCAAAGATCTGACTCATTATTTAAAATTATTTTACAAACCTTTGCAAGTCACAGAGTAAATGCCATTCATGAAATCTGAACTCTTAAATCCTGTCGGTGTTCATTAGCTATGATTGGTTACAAGCCACATGGGATTCTTTCTGCTCCCTGACTGGATGCATATAACTCCTTAATAACCAGGTTTCTGGTGTGAATAATATGGTTATACCACATTCTGGCCCCAGGCATTCAAAGGTATCAGGCTGCACGTGTTTGAATATTGAATCTGTAGCTCCACTGTCAGTACTGCGTTCCGGGTCTGTACACAAATCAACATTTTAAAGTACAGTTGAGAGCAAAGCTAAGGGGGTTGAGTCTGCTCTCCTCTATGCCATTGTACATCTGGAGGAATTCTTGATTGAGGACAACAGAATTATACTTAATACAAAGTAATTGTAATGAGAGCAAAACCGTGCCCAATATATCCTGCATTATGGAAAGTTTAAGAAAGCAAAAGCATGGTAAAAATGATTATTGCTTGTTAATACAGTGTGCACTTTTTCTGGCCTTTTATGTCCTTTTAAAACAAACTGCTCATGGGGTTACTTTGGGGCTTTGTAACCCTGTGAAACCCTCATTAATCCCAGTGATTACTGTGCAGGTATTTGATATTATTCCGGATTTAAAGATAACCAAGTCTTCTGCAGTTTAATCCCATTCCTAATAAAACACAGCAGAGCTGCATGCTGCATAAAGATGACTCGTCAGTGTCTCATTGAAACAGGGTTTAATGGCACATATATAATCATGGATGAGATTACATAAGGGACACAATAAAGACTGGAAAAACAAAGATTTTTTTAAAATGGAAAAATAGGCATAATTTGCATTAGCATGACTAGAGAAAAGCCCAAGTATACAGGGTCCACTATAACAGCTGGTAGATTTACTCTCCTTTTCCCTCTGGGGTGTCTTGGGGATACTGCCTTGTGCATGTTTGCCTGCATTCCATGTTGCCCATTGTTTCCTTGAGCTGTTGTCTTTTCTAGTCTCAGAAATTTCCATTTTAAACTTCCAACTAAATGAAAATGTAAAGTGCCGGTAGTCAATGGTGACAATTCCCTTAATAGCAGCTCTGCACAGTTAGTGAAATATCTAGATGTCTATAGGGAGACTTTGAGAAGGAAGATGAATTCCCAACTGTCATTGGCAGTCATTGGGAGTTGGGCACTGTGATTTGGGGAATCTTTCTGTACGATTTATGAATTTTGGTTGATATTACGGAATGGTTACTGTGAAAATTGCTGTATCATTAAATGCTTCTATATAATGTAGAATCCACCATTGATGATGGGGCTATAAGCATGTCTTTGCCAGACTGGGGACAGTAGTTGGTCGTTAGGCCTGAAATGGTTCCCTATCAGGTGGAAACAGCTTCTCCCAGCCTCAGTCCACCCCTTGTCATTCAGGTATTTCCTCCGACTTGTCTGTAGGGAGGGGGAAGTGAAGAGTGTGGAAAATCTCCAAAGAGACAGAGCTGGCAAAGGACTCATGGGGGAAGGCTCTGGAGAGAGAGACAGGATGTTTGGGCAAGAGAAGGAGAATCAGGCATGCTTTCGTAGCACGGGGTGGCTGGTTTAGCTGTGGGACCAAACAAAGGCAGAGGGAACAAGCTGACCTAGGAGGAGAGAGGCATCATGGTTCACCCCTAGAGGGCCCGGCCCCAAGTCCAAAGAATGCTACAGAGTGGTGAGCAAACTGACGCAGAGAGATGTGTGTAGGGTTTATTATTTTTGTATCGATCTGTGTGTCTTGTGCTAATAATAAGTAAAGAGCAATGGTGTTTTTTAGAATGTTGTGCAAAGTGTGTGTGCATTGTGTTACACCTATCGTGTGCCTTTGGAGAGGGAACCTAGGAAGCAAGCGCATCCACATGGCTGGAGTTCTGGGTGGGGGTGTGGGGACGATGAGGTCTCAAATCTCAGGCGTGGGTGGTATAGGAACTGCACCCTGAGAGTGTGACTAAAGGCAGTGCATGGACTCTGTTCAGATTCCAGAGTCTTAAAGCACATAGGCATTCAGCATTTGGATCCCCTCCCAGCACTCTGGTGTGAGTGTTCAACTAAATCTGTGACAGGCATCTCACTCCCATCTGTGTCTTTGAAAGTCTCCCCCGGTCAACAATCCCAAAATATGATCTAATAAGAACTACATATTTTTATTCTGTACACAAAGGGCCTGATCCTACACTCCTTACTCAGGCAAAATGCCCATTGGCTTCCAATGTGGTGTTGCTTGAGTGGGGGGTTCAGAATGGCACCTGCATTTTGGAAAGTGTATCAGATCCTTTAAGATAAAGTGGCTGGATGGTCAGAATAACGGGCTCGGTTCCTGCAAGTACAAATGCCCTCCACTCCCCTTGAAGCTAGCACTTTGAAGAAGGCACTCAGCACTTCTTCAGAGGACAAACCCTTGCAGCATCAGGTCTGATGTGGGTGGCGAGGAGTGTCACTGTTTGATGTGCAGTAGGAGAGCTGATTCCTGAGACTTGTGGCAGCCAGGTACCTACACCCAGAGGTACTAAGGCCAGGTCTACACTACAGACCTATGTCTATATAACTACATTGCTCAGGAGTGTGAAAAATCTACACCCTTGAGCGACCTACTATGTAGACCAGGCTATGTCAAGGGGAGAGCTTCTCCCGCCGACATAGCTACCGCTTCTTGGGGAGATGGATTAACTCTGCCGATGGGAGAAGTTCTTCCATCAGTGTAGTAGCATCTTTGCTAAGGCACTGCAGGGTCACAGCTGCACTAGCACAACTGTTCTGCTGTAGTACGGTACATGAAGATGAGCCCTAAGAGAGAGAAAGAAAAAGCAACTGTAGCAACTACTCAGACCAGCACTCAAAGACCCCAATCTGGGACTGATATAAGACCTTGTGATAGGCTCATGGGGCCAATGTTAAGAGTCTTTAAAGGAAGAAGAGTTTTTGTTGTGAACAGGTGGTTTATTGGTGCAGCATGGGGACACACACACGTGCACGCCCACCCAATATTTCTGGATGCCGATCTGGATCGTGGGATTTGTTAATAGCACGTTATATCTGTCGATGGCACAGTGCTTCACAAAGATGGGTAAACTTTACTCTCTCTCCCTTTACAGATGGACAGCTGAGGCACAGAGCTGCTAAGGACTTGCCCAATGTCCCATAGTGAGTCAGAGTCCGGTGCTCTGTTCTGTGTAGCATGCTGCCTCCTACACCTTTTTGGTCACTTTTCATACCACGCTTAAAACCTCTCTGAAATGGAGTTTGGTTACCAGGATCAGGCCCTCAGTCCCAGTTGCTCTTTCCCTATGCCCAAGATCCTCACTTCCCCCGCAACGTGTGCCCTTTTTCCCTGACCAGCCCCTACAGACCTGCAAAATGGCCAGCTGCCTTACAGGCAGCCATTCAATGATGGCTCCACCTTGGAATGCTCCTGCTCTCTCTACCGTATTCTGTGCAGTAACCCAGCAGTCAAAGGCTTCCCTCTGATGGCCCTGGGGCCATCCCATACACCCTGTATTTTCTGAACAGACAGGTCTGCATTCCACACTGATAGGTTTTAATGCCACCAAGACGATAATTTCCTACTACCTATTCCCTATTTGATGAGGCATAATTCCACCACAGACCCCATACAAGAGAAAACCTTTTTTTTTTCATGCATTTAAAAATTTAAATGTGGTGTAAAGTACAGAATGGATGCATGTGCAACAGTGTATTAGTGAGATGCAGCCAACGAAGTGGGTTTCTGCCCACGAAAGCTTATGCCAAAATAAATTTGTTAGTCTTTAGGGTACCACAGGGCTCTCGCTGTTTTGCTAAAAACAGACTAACACTGCTACCCCCTGAAACTCATACAGTATATTAATATAGTTTCTATAATCAAATAAAAGAATTTAAATGTATGTATTATGACATCCCAGTATATAGGATTTCATTAGGATATTGATATGTCATGCTTTCACTCCTACTTTGGTTCACCAGGCATTTTGAACCCACTGGAATGTCTGCCCTTCCCCACTTCCAACCTTAGCTTGGTCCTGGTTGTGCTGGACATGTGAACAGTTAAAATGATCTTTCGAGAGCTTCTTTCAAGCACTCATATTGAAATGACACATTCGCAATTATGCAAGTATAGAGTGCTGCTGAATTGGACACATGGTTCACATTGTCATTTTTTAATTTATATTTTATTGGTTTGGGGTTTTTTCCTCCAAAATGAGGGGAGAAGAAAAAGACGCAAAGAACAAAAAAGTACAGGAATGGGAAGGGGGGAGGGAGGACAAAGGACAGTGATATCTTGGTTTATATCTGCTAGGAATTAATCAAAGCTTTTTCTGAGGTCCCTCTTCTCTGAAACGTTGCCTGCTCTTTAGCTGCCAGGTCAGCCACGTCACTGTGCCAAACTTCTATCCCTGGAGGCAGTTTGCTCTTTCATCTAAGCAATATGAGTTGTTTGGCTACAAGCGCTGCTCCAGAGTATCAAGCTTTCCGTGAGCAGGAGAGTTCCCAAGATGATGGGATATACCCCAAAGCGTTTCTGGGAAATAACTTTTAAGGAGGCATCCATTATCATATTAATCCTCCTGCCTACTTCTAGCCAAAAAGATTGTATCCTGGGACAGTCCTAAAATACATGAGCTAATATGGCTCCAGGAGATCTACGTCTCTAGCAGCATTTGGTTTGCTTATAGACTGAAACGAAAAGCGAATCAAAATAAAACTGCTGCTATTTTGCAGAGGAATAACATACTATCATTAAAAACTCATGATATAATTTCATGACATGGAATGTGTAGGCCAAGTCTGAAGAAGAAAAATATCATATAAGCTGCCTATTGCTGGCTAAAATTTGACACAGAACCAGTCTGTGGATGGTATCGGATGTGATGATGATGGAAAGGCATGAGAAATAAACATGACTTGCACATATCAGATGGATATGAAGTAATGTAAACATGTGGTTCAGGCACATTCCTTTCTTGGAATGTGGTCATCTGCTATGCAATGTAGTACAAATGGGCATGCTGTCATTCTGTACAGCTGTCCTGATGGTACTGTACATTCAATTGCTTGCCAGAAAGCTTTACAGAACATGTGACTGCCTCCGCTATGTGGCATGAGATCTGTTGTGGAGGTGTTTCTGGGAACTCCCAGGCACCTGTGTCTGTTCCCTGTGCTTATCTTTAATTTGATCCTATGAAGGCTATATTATTATATCAGCATGCTAATTAAATATGTTAGATTAACATGCACAACAGGAACAAAAAGTGAAATATAAAGTTGGGAACAAATTCTCCTCCCTGCCGCTCTTTTAGCACATAAGCCCTAAAACACAACAAAAACAGTGCAGTTCCGCTGTGGGAGAGAGCTGAGGTGAAAAGGTGCAGAAAGCTCTGAGGGAGAAATCAGCACCTCGAGCTGTATGCAGCCGAGGGGGCACCATTCAAGCTTTAATAGAGCGGTGTTTTGGGGTGATGTGGGCTGTGCTAGTGGGTTGTGCTTTGGCTATTGGATCCACTAACCATATATCCACAAGCCAAACTCTCCTAGTGGGCAGGGAGGGCAATATTGCAGAAGAGACAATAGGAACCTTAACTGAGTTCACAGAGTGGCTCCACTCTTGCTCCAAGTTTTGAGAAGACAGATTCAGTTTTCTCCCACTCCTCATCCCCAACAGCTGCTGAACGTTAGTGCCTAACCTGCTTATGCAGGCTTGCATTAAAGGAATCATTTACCCTTAGACTTGGTAGCTAATTGGTACTAAAGGAATTTCCTAACATTCTGGATCAACACCTAGTCTGTGATCAAATTCATTGGGGGGAATGATCATAAAGGATACAGTCCTTCTCTGTCCATCCTCTGTAATATATTGCATGATTTGTATTTTGTCCTTCAGAATCACAGTGAGCCTTGTGTCATACCTACTTCGTCACACAGAGTGGAGTAGTAGAGAGAGAGGAATCCCTGCATCCTTGGGACCTGAGATGCCTGGCACTAGCATTCAGGGATCAGAGAGGGCTTCATCTGCACGGCCTGGGAAGGGTAAGTGTGACACTTTAATGATTAAAGTGCATTGCTCTCCTGCTTAATCTTTTTAATATTTGAAATGTAAACTTTGCCTGGTTGCCAGTTTGCCTGGTGGCCAGGGCCGATTTGTGCTATTCCTGCTATTATGTAACATGGCAAGCTCTGTCTCTGCAAACCATACAAAGAGCTTCCTTCACTCTGAGGTCCCTGTGGGCCCAGTGAAGGGCCCCCAACAGCTGAAATTTTGCTCAGAACTGAGGGGGCTGTGAGATAGCACCAACTCTCACTCCACATAGTGACTTGAAGCTGGCTGGCAGAGTCCCCCAAACTGGGTGGTGCTGGCCAGAGTAGGTTTAATGCCCAGGTACCCAAATGATGCAGTGATTCCACACAGCCCACAGAAAATATACACCAGCAGGGGATCATGTGACACCTTGATTGCAACTTAAAACTGCCATCCCCTGAGGGCCAAATGTTGGCTGCCTTCCAACGGGGGAGAATTTCTCCTAAAACTCAGCAGCCTCATTTGGCACATACTGGACTATACACATTCACCCTGCATCAGCACACCTGATGGTACCAATCAGAATGTTACCTGTAAAGGCAGATGGGCAGGAGAAATGAATTGTGTACAATTTTACTGCCTGCACTGGGAGCTCTGCCTGAGTGAGGGGTGCAAGGCCAGGTCCCGTAGCAGTGCTGTACTGACAAGCCTGCTATGTGATTTGATGTTACACATATTAAAGGGACCATGTTCAACATAATTATGATTATTTATTTGTATTTTGGTAGTGCCGAGAGGCCATAATCAGAGTTTAGGAACTCCTTGTGCAAGGTCCTGTCCTGTCTAGGCATCCACTGAAAACACAGTCCCTTTAAAGTGACTAATCCAAACACTTTTTGAAAATCCAGTTTCTGAAAGAGAAGCTCCTAAATAGCATGTCCTGAATTTTTTAAGAGAATCCTTTAAAAAACATAAAGATTTTTTTGTCCCTCAATAAGGGCCTCTTCAGCAAGGGAGAAACTGAGTATCTATGCCACAGAACAGTGAAAATGATTATACACAACGTGTTGTCAAATGTAGAAAATAGAGGGAAAAAATGATACCTTCAAGCTGTGTACTGCAGTGATAAGACCTTACTGGCATATGCACACATAAGAGCCAAATGTATCTTTCCAGGTTAACCACAGTTGTTTCTCTCTCATTTCCAAGATACTACTTATCTCCATTTAGAAAGAAAAAGCCCCACACTTGAATTCTAATTAGCTTCTCCTTATGCAGTTTTATATATGTGTAATAGGACGGAGGCTATTCAGGCAGGATTGAATGTCAACCTTCATTCCATGCTGAACAATTTATTTTGATAGCTGCAAACCTTGCACAGTAGAACAAAGTAAGCGTTCAATTGTGGGTGTTCCTCAGTGACTGCAGATTAGTAGCCGTGCTGATTGGTGGTTAGTCCATATACTTCCTCTACAAATAGAAACTGGGAAATCATCCAACACGTCCCATTTTCCTCAGAGGAAGCTAGTCATAGAAACAGGAAGGCTGTGTGAATAAAAAGTTACAGCTAAGCATTTCATGATTGTTTTCAGACCATAAATATTATGCAGTGACCATAAAAAAAATGTATATTTTAAACAATTGTGACTTGTTGACACTCCCTAGCGGAAAAAGAAAAAGCAAGTTTATTGACCTTTCAGCAAAGCCCCCTGTAAAACGATGAGAAGTGACAGGTCTGTAATATTTTACCCCTCATTTACACTGTTGCGCATCCACTCAGGCAAAAATTCCACTTGGGATGTAGGATATTTGGCTTCTGTTAGATAGTGTGCAGGGCAGACTCAAGCATCAAAATCACACTAAATCTCTGGACATGGTTGGCCTATATAGCTCTTAAACATTCAGTGGCTGGCAGTCTGGGAAAGGCCAGTTGCTCTTTAAGTAGCTCACACATTGTGAAGTCTATTGCATGCAGTCTTGCTACTATTCATTCTGTATTAAAACCATTCAAGCACAGAGTCTAAGGAAATTATCTGAAACACTACAAAATGGATCCAGTTTACTTACAATTTTGTTTTTTACTTTAGGGTGTCAACTTGACTTTGAGAAGTGGCTTTTGTCTGTTTTTGTGAGTACAAACAAATGGAGGTGCACACACATGATTTCATTCACACACTTAATTACCTGGCTATGCTGGTATATCAGGCCATTAGTGCACGGACATGGCATTAGTTGCATCCTAAATGCTTGTTCCCTCAAAACTGCACCTGCATTTATGTGCACCTGCAAACTTGTGGGTACAAAATGGGAGGCTGGATTTAGGCCCTTGTCAAAATCATCACATTTGTATGCAGAGTTTGGAACCATATTTTTCAGCTGAAGGCCATAACTGCACAGCTATTCCTCTGGCAAACTGCCATAATTCTGGAAAATTGCTCTTCAGAGTAATTGCATCCAGAGTGGTGTGGAGGGAGTGAAGGTTACTCTGGTTCTCTAGTTTTTTGAAGGCTCTTGTGCTGAAGAAATAAGTTAGCAAACATTAGCTAATCAAGTACACGTTGGGAAGTCTGCATCTTACAGCATCATAACTTAGGGCACCAGAGAACCCATACAATGTAAGAAAATGGAGATGGTTGACTTAAAATAAATAAATAAATCCTGATCAAGTTTTCTATTTATTAATTCAGCAAACTTTCCATTCAAAACCAAAGCAGTCACATCCATTCCTTTTTCATCCCTTATCCGCTGCTTCGTGAAACGTAGAAAAAAACCAAACATGATTTTATGTGGAAAGTTATAAATACTGCATTGATGGATGGCAGTAGAAAACACTAAAATAGATAGGATAGATTCTCAAATATACCATGTCATAAATCTTAGATCCTTACTAAAGGTTAACACATCTGGCTGATTATGACAGAATGGCTTTTCCTCCCTTAAAAATCTTTCACTGAAGATTAATGATTCAAGTGTAAATGGCTCCATTACTGTTATGCAAACGGGGACACAACGGGGTTAAGCTGAGATTCCATCACAGCATCAGAACAATCCAGGTAAGCAGGCCACGTAGTGTGCCGTGGTGCTTGAGCTTCCTGACTGTGGCTGTGATGTTTAGCTGTTACATGTTTTAAAAGCATATTTGGTTCCAGTGATCAGTGCAGAGCTCTCAATCTTCTAAAGTCTAAGTGTGGAACTCGGAGGCCATATTTCTTTTTTTAAGTCTCATTCTGCAGTTAATCTGATTTTTACAGTGGAACTAGATGGTTGGTTTATTTCCACACCCATAAGCCAGGACTTTGAAAATTCACCCTGATGAATTTGGCTATTTTACGATCTGAATAAACTGGCAAAAAATATCCCAAAATCAAAGATCTGTGGAGAAAAGGCATCTTTTTTCATCTCTGAGGTCATGCTAGAGGAAAAGATGAATGCTGTGCTCTAACAGAGTGGAACTAGTAGGCTAGTATTTCAAATCTATTCAAATTTCCAGGTATCGTCCAGCTTGTGCAAGAGGAGACTGTTTTACATTCATGGGTGCTGGGGGTGCCACTGCACCCCCTGGCTTGAAGTGGATTCCATTATATACAGGGTTTACGGTTTGGTTCAATGGCTCTTGGCACCCTCCCATTATAAAAATTGTACATTATCATTTTAAGTTCATAAAATTTGAGGCAGCCTCCACAAAGGTTTATACAATCATTTTCTCTTCTAGGGGCTTCTGACATTACTGCCATTTTACATAGCAAGCAATATTGTTCTCAACTGAATTCAAGTTTTTCTGCTGCGATGGAAAAACCACAGCTCTCAGAGTATTGGCCATCAAGAGTCATGTGACATCCTCCTCCATCATGCAGCTAGCAGGTTGTCTGTCAGGGCCAGTGGCCCTCTCCCACCAGATTCCAGAGACATAAAGGCCCCAACCCTTTCGGTTCTGTCTGACCTAAAGATACAGTGACCTGGAAGCACGCTCAGTAATCTTGTTGAGTTTCCTTAATTTATTTTCCAATTTTCTCTGCCCTTTTGTGTGCCATTTCAGCTATAAGTCTACCTAAAATTAGTCCTGTTTTCATTAATTATCCCCAAACTCCTTAGTCCCAGCCCTCTTGGACTGTTGATGAACGTCCAGTTATGACATTGAGGCCCCTTGGCAAAGGGTCCCGTTCTATGAGAACAACTCTAGTCTCAGACCTGACAAACTCATTACACCAAACATGTCTCGCAAGATATTTATCCACAAGGGATATCATGTAAGGTATCTGCAGAAAGTTCATAACTTATCAAGACACATACTCATTGTGAGATATATGTATGAGTAATATTTTAAGGGATGATGTAACTATATTGAAAGTATGCTCGAAGGTCTTGGAGGAAAAGTGTGTCAGCAGGGGATAATATGTCTCAGTGATGGCCCATTCAAACAGGAAGGAGTTGTCACTCCCCTTCCCTGTGGAGCTGGTGATGTAATGCAAGGCTCAGTTATCTAGCCTGACTCCATCCTAAGACTATCAATGGAAAACGATCAGAGTCCATGGCAAACAATCAAAACCACTTGCAGATAATAAGGAAGATTACAACGAGAAAGGGGTTCAACCTGTCTATGAATATAGATAAACGTTTCAGTATAACACAGAATGGGGAAAGGCACTCTGTAGTCACTCTGTAGAGACATTTCGGGGAGTGGGGATGTTCTTGTGAAAAAACTAGGTCGTAGTTCCTGTGAAGCCAGCCAGTTCTGTGACAGACTGAACTTGGGGAGGGGGAAACATACGTTCTTAGATAGGAGTGGTAACCATTAAGTGTGGACCCAGATTTGATGAATTTGTACTGTAACCATTTGTTTCCATCACTCTCGGCTCTAGTTGACTCTCTGTTCTTTCTTAAATAAACCTACTTTTGTTTTATTAGACGTGTTCACGAGTCTGTGTGACTTCACAGGACTGGTGAGTTAGAGTAAAATTGGTAAACTGGGGTACACTGCTCCTTTGGGGGAAGAAGATTTGGGATTTCTGTGAATAGCCAGTGTCAGGGGCTGGACATCACAGGGGAATGATTCGAAGGGTCTCGGGGGCTGGGGTCCATCTATTATTAACCTACAATACAAAAGTAGGGCTGGTATAGCCCAGAGGAGAGTTCCTGAGTGGCTGACACACAGCCACCAGGGCAAAGCTACCTCTTTCTATAGGCTGGGGGTAACAAGGTGTCTCTCAATCCTGAGTATCCCGAGAACCATCGCACTTATTAAGGCTGATACTAATGGAAGGGGAAGAAGCCCACAAGGGCTGGGTTCCAGACAGTGCCCATTTTCTTTTCTTAAAAGGATCCACAGGTTGAGCACTAACTCTTCCTAGACCCCGTGAAGTCAATGGCAATTTTGCTGTTGACTTCAGCAGGTTCGGGGTTCTACCAGGATACAAAGAACAAAGTCTGAAATCAGCTGCAAAGGTATAAATCTAGGTAGGTCCATGTTCATACATTAGCTGTCCAGAAAGCCATACATTCCTATTTATTATAGGACTAGGCCTATCTACAATTGTTTCAGATAATTTTTGTACCATAAATGGAGGTAGGTAGGAAATGTGTGTTACTAACCTGTTAAAATAAAATCTTACAGAAATCTTCCCAAGTAGCGGAACATATCATTCTATCTTTTATTCCTGGAGCAGTAATTGGTATGCAATACTATGTTTTATTGACATTCTCAATACTGGCACTGAATGTATAGAATATGGTTTGAACCACTTCCTGTGATAATTTTTCTGTCTCTTAAGACTATAATACAAAAGGTTGTTTTTTTTTGTTTTTTTTTTTTAATTTAATTATTTGGATAAACAAATGCAGAATTTCTTACGACAGAAAAATAAAGCCAGTCCATATTACTATTAAAAAGCATGTGATTTTTATTGTTTAGAAAGCAAGTCATTATCAGGTGACAATGACCTGTAGGAGGTGTGCTTTTTTGTTTTTTGATTTTTTTAAACAGTTTTGTTACTTTGCTTAAGAGAGCAAAATATCAATCTTAAACACTTCCCTTTTGATTAACGTTCACCGGTATTTTGCCAAGTTATCATGTATGTTAATCACAGCTCTTGAGAAACAAGGAAAAATATTGTTTGATTACAAGAATAGGAGGTAAACAAATGCATTATAAACTACACAATATTATAAGGCCAAAAATTTTCTTCTCTAATACTCTCTGGATGGGGGGAGGCTGTAGATACAAATCAAACAACAGTACAAAATAGCCTTTCAGCTTTTTGTGGAAAATATCTTTCAAATGGGATTGAATAGAATGACGTAGAAAAGTCATCTCCAATTCATTTTACTGCCAAGAACCCAGATTCAAACTGTAGGCTATAACTTGATCTGTCTAGTTTCAATGGAACACTTCTGCAGTTGGAAAAAATACAAACGTACGGATGTAACATTGTCTAAGAAGTATTCTTTTGTACATGGGGGAATGTCAGACAATCTAATTTAATAGGTTCCACAATTTGAGCACTAACTCTTCAGTGTCTAAGAGGCAAGGTCTTTACTCTTTTATGAAGGGGATAAAGAGGGGTGGTAGCACAGTGCTGAGATTGGCAGAATTTCCAGATGGCCCCATCTGCTGCTTTCACGTTTTCCAGGCTCTATGAATTACCCACCAAACTAAACAGGACACCTGAGCCACTTCTTGAGCATGCGAAAGGCTCTTTACCAGATTACTCACAGAGAAGCCTGATTGTCGTCGTGCTTTGTTGGGAGCTGGAGACTGACTGCAGAAAGCCTGTCTCCTGTAAATGACAGGGTGTATCCTGGAAAATCACTGCAGGTGCATAAGGGTTTGCGAAAGGGCTTTTTGAAGCAGCCACCCTGCCTATATTGCACTGTGCTGTGTTCAGTGAGTCTTGGCAGGCCTGAGTTCCTTAGAATAAAGGAGTCATAATAGGATCCCGCATACTTGGCCAACACAACCGTGAAGATCTACTTGGCATTGCAGAAAACCAGCATGTCTGGGGACTAAGTGGATCTCCTGTTTTTGTAGGCTGCATTAAGATACCTCGGAACCCTTGCCTCAACTAAACATAAGGCAAGTGGAAACTGTGCCATTGCATGGACTATGTAAGTGTTTATTGCTACACACTCAGCACTGCTGCTTGTTCCTCAGGCCCTTTCCCCTCAACAACTGCCTTTTTTGAACTCTAGTGAGTGTCCAGCAGGCAAGGGAGTTCTAATGGCAGCTCACTTCCTTCTGTACCTCTCAGTTTATGCCTGCTTGGACCCCCCAATAATTGGCATGCATCTAAGTTAGCCTGTACAGCTCCGTGCAATTCTGGATGCAGCTGTAGACACGTATCTCAATGACACATCTTTGGAAATTTCCATATGTATGTGGGTCCTACTTGTGCCCTGAATTAAGCACCCATGTAGAATCTTAGGACTTAAAGGGACCATGAGAGGTCATCTAGTCCAGTCCCCTGCACTTATGGCAGGACCAAGCATTATCTAGACCATCCCTGACAGGTGTTTCTGTAACCTGCTCTTAAAAGTCTCCAATGACGGAAATTCCACAACCTCCCTAGGCAATTTATTCCAGTGCTTAACTTCCCTCACAGTTAGGAAGTTTTCCCTAATGTCTAACCTACACCACCTTTGCTGCAATTTAAGACCATTGCTTCTTGTCCTACCCTCAGAGATTAAGGAGAACAATTTTTCTCCCTCCTCTTTGTAACAACCTTTTATGTACTTGAAAGCTGTTATCATGTCCGCTCTCAATCGTCTCTTCTACAGACTAAACAAACAGTTTTTTCAATCTTCCTTCATAGGTCATGTTTTCTAGACCTTGAATAATTTTTGTTGCTCTTCTCTGGACTTTCTCCAATTTGTCCACATCTTTCCTGAAACGTGGCACCCAGAACAGGACACAGAACTTCAGTTGAGGCTTAATCAGTGCAGAATAGGGTAGAAGAATTACTTCTCGTGTCTTGCTTATAAAACTCCTGCAAATACATCCCAAAACGACGTTCGCTTTTTTTTGCAACAGTGTTACACTGTTGACTCATATTTAATTTGTGATCCACTATGACCGCCAGATCTCTTTCTGCCATGCTGTTTCCTAGGGAGTCATTTCCCATTTTGTATGTGTGCCACTGGTTGTTTCTTCCTAAGTGGAGTACTATGCATTTGTCCTTCTTGAATTTCATCCTGTTTACTTCAGGCCATTTCTCTAGTTTTTCCAGATCATTTTGAATTTTAATCCTATCCTTCAAAGCACTTGCAACCCCTCACAGTTTGGTATCATTCACAGACTTTATAAGTGTACTTTCTATGCCATTTTCTAAATCATTGATAAAGATATTGAAGAGAACTGACCCATAACCGAGCCCTGTGGGACCCCACTTGATATGCCTTTCCAACCTGACTATGAACCACTGATAACTACTCTCTGGAAATGGTTTTCCATCCAGTTATATAGTCACGCCATCGAGGTTGTATTTCCCTAGTTTGTTTATAAGAAGGTCATGCGAGACAGTATCAAAAGCCTTAGATATACCACATCTACTGCGTCCCCCCATCCACACGGCTTGTTACCTTGTCAAAGAAAGCTATCAGGTTGGTTTGACACAATTTGTTCTTGACAAATCCATACTGATTGAAGATTCTTCTGGCTGTTTGCTTCAGAAAAGTTGTCCTATATTTCTCTGAGCCTGAATCCCTGCCATCAGTAAAATGGATATAATAAAACCCATCTCCATAAAGTGTCCTGATTTGTATTATGGTAGCACCTAGGAATCCAGTCAAGATCCAAGACCCCATTGTGTTAGGTACTATAAAAATACAGAACAAAAAGACAGTCTCTGCCCCAAAGACTTTGCAATCTCAATCTGATAACATACAACATAATTACAATTTTAGGATGAGAGATGCTATCTAAGTGCAAAGTATGATTATTATGCTGATGTCATTGAATTAACAGCAATGAACGTGCCTGTGAGTCAGAGGTTAAATTGTCTATAATGTGTGATTGCCCTCCAAATGAAGAACAGTTGAAAGACATATGCATTGTATTTTGTTTACAAGTCAACCGATACCTTTTCTTTCTCGTCAAAGATAAGCATGTTTTGACACTTGTAATGACAAAAAAATTATGTTGATGGAAACAATTATTCATTTGTTTTTTGGCACTTATTGTGAGTGTACATGTCAATGTACGGCATGTCTGATATTAGTAGGAAGTAGAGAATCAGAATCATGCAAAAAGGGAATAAATTGTGCAGTTTTTATAATGATTATTTTTGTTGGATCATTCTGTTATTTTGGTTCTTTTTTGTCATAGTTATTTACATTATTTTTCCATTTATGATTTCCTTGCAAGATCATAGCTGTTTAGTGTATCATGACACATAAAAATATCCTTCAGAGTTCAGCTTTTAAGGTATTTACACATGTTTTGGCTTTTTCAATACTCAATTTTTATTTATTTATTTATTTTTGGACAGCCATAACAATTCTCAGAGAGCATTTTGTTCCGCTTTGAAATAAATTGATAAGAGAAATTGTAGAATAACCTAGCTGGGAAAAGAATTTTGTATAATGTACACTAAATATCTATGATTTTACTTGATATCACAACACCCTGATATAATTCTTGAATTATTCCAGAGAAATATAATTGTGTAATGTTTTATAAACAGATTAATTGTCAATGGAAGGCACCAGTAGCAGGAGGAGGAGACGGGCAAGCGCCATGGCTGTTTGCTACATAGCATCAGCAGAGCAGCAGCCACTCCACAATGCTCGGCTCTGGCTTCCCACCTCTGACCTGGGGTGGGGGGAGAGGAGAAGGTGGAGGATGTGTGTGGAGCTGTCCCCAGACTGCCCCTCTCTGGTTAAGGCAGTGCATTTTCAGGGGACAATGCCTCCTGTGTCCCCTTCCAACTCCACCCATGTTTGGGGCTTCTGCCCCACAGGGCATCAGGGCTCATGCACCCTCTGAAACTGGCTCACGGCCCCCCAAGAAGCCATGGACCCTCAATTGAGAAGCACTGCTACAGAAAACAGAATCCCAGTGTAACAATGAGATTTTATAAACCTGGTTTTTTTACAGATTGCATCCCAAGTTTCAAAGTTCCTGACTCAACCATGGTTCCCAGAGAAGGGAGCCTGGAAACCCTGAGATTCCCAGCTGGAGTGGGGTCCTACTGTGGGGCCATAGAGATGGAAGGAATAAAGTCATTTGGAGGCCGTGAGAGGTCTGTTAGAGGTGGCAGAGATTAGGTGGAAGGGAGGGGGCTTCTTGGGGCTGGAAAGGTGTTTTGATGGGGGAAGGGAAGCTTGTACAAACTGGATCTAGCATTAAAAAGACAGTTCATTCTTTAACAAACTTAATCAAATTGGCAATCGCAAGGTTTTTTGATAGTGTTTTCTATATGAGGCTTTAGAGAGCAATTAACCTGACATTTATGGACAACTGGGTAGACATGAGCATTATACATAAACAGCTTTAGTTTATCTTTTAATTCAGCACCTGGTGCTCCCCTTCTCGCTTCCTCATTCCCCAAAATGTGGTATACCCACACCTCGCAGACTGTGTGCAGTTCTAGTCACCTCATCTAAAAAAAAGACATATAAGAATTGAAAAAGATACAGAGAAAGGCTATGAAAAGGATTAAGGATATGGAACAGCTTCTGTCCGAGGAGAGTTTAGAAAAACTGGGACTTTTCAGCTTGGCAAAGAAATGACTACAGGTACGTCTACACTAAAAACTTAAGTCGACCTATATTACGTTGACTTACAGCCACTGTAGTAATTACTGCGGTGGTCCATGTCGACACTAGCTTCCTTGGGTCGGTGGTGTGCAAGCTCACCAGGAGCGCTTCCACCGACCTAAGAGGGGCAGTGTGGGGAGTTGAGAGCCCGGCCTCTCAGCTGCACTGGCAGCTCCCTGCCAGGAACCTGGCTGCCCCAAAGGCTCCCGGTGAGCTGCCCTCCCTCCTCAGTTCCCCATTCCTCATCAGCTGCCTGGGTTTCTCGCCCCAGCTGCCCAGATCTCCAGGAGAGCTGGGGGGCAGCGGGGCTGTAGCTGCCCAGCTTTCAATTTACAGCCGATGTAACTTACACGGTGTCTATATAGATACTACGTCACACTAAGTACACCGACATAAGCCTTATGCCTCTCGTGGAGGGGGAGTTATATGACACTTACATTGATGGGACAAGACTGAAGACTAGACAATTGACATAATTAGGGCGACGTAAGCTGCCTTACATGGACCTAACTGTGTAGTGTAGACCACGCCTACAAAATTATATGATAGAGGTCTATAAAATTGTCACTGGTGTGGAGAAAGTGAATTAGGAAATGTTATTTACCCCTCACATAACACAAGAACCAGAGGTCACCCAATGAAATTAATAGGCAGCAGATTTAAAACAAACAGAAGGAACTACTTCTTCACATAATGCATAGTTAACCTGTGGAACCCATTGCCAGGGTATGTTGTGAAGGCCAGAACTATAGTGGGGTTATAGTGGCCACTGTCAGAAGAAAGGCTACTGGGCTAGATGGACCTTTGGTCCAATCCAGTGTGGCTCTTCTTATGTTCTTAAAGCCTCTAGCCCCTTGACAATGAAAGAGCAGGGGAGGTATCATGTATTCTGCTAATGGAATCTAACTGTGTAATGCAAAGTCTACCCAATAAGTAGTCTACTCCTCTACCTGCAGGGATTATCAATAATTTATAAAGCTACTCACCACAAATGATGACCTTTTATTTAGTCTGTGTGTGTATATTTCCAGCATGGCCTATCTATAATTCAGACTGCTCTCTTCCAGTGGGAGAGCCTGAGTTCTGATAATTGGTGAATTTACTTAAATTTGAACCTCATGAGCAGTATAGAACTTGCTTATCCAGAAATGGCTAGATCAGAATGTTTCTAGTATGAGATGTTTCAGGAAAGTATCTGATGAGCTAATATTGTAGAGCTGAGCTCAGAGCTACACAGGGTTGAATATTTCAATATTTGTTTTCTCAGCTAAGATGTAATGTGTGTTTTTAACTGTGCTTTAGGTGGAACTAGGTAATCTGGTAAAAGTTAATTTCATAGCCTCTGTCTCAAACACTTATTTTATAAAAGATTATACCATAACTGTATAATGCGGTATTGATATTATTACTCTTAATAAAACTCAGGCTTGATCACATGTACTTGATTTCTAAAGTGACACTGGCACTGAGAACTGATGGTATCAAGCCAGCCTCCACTTAAGCATAAGTTGTGTTGAATATATTATTTTTTTCAAAATTTGCTCATAGAATTGATGGAATTTTGTGGCTTCAGGGTGACTTAACTCCTGTCGAAGATAAAGATTGGAAGAAAGCTAATGTTGTGCCAATATTTAAAAAGGGAAAGTGGTATGATCTGGGTAATTATAGGCCTGTCAGTTTGATATCGCTCCCAGATAAAATAAGGGAATGGCTGATAAAACACTCAATTAATAAAGAATTAAAGGAGGGTAATATAATTAATGCCAATCAACATGGGTTTATGGAGATAGGTCCTGTCAAATTAACTTGATATTTCTTGATGAGATTACAAGGTTTGGTTGATAAAAGTAATGGTGTTTATGTAATATACTTAGACTTCTGTAAGGCATTTGATTTGCTACTGCACACCATTTTGATTAAAAAATTAGAATGATACAAAAATAATATGACATAATTTAGATCAACTAAAAACTGGCTAACTGATAGGTCTGAAAATGTAATTCTAAACAGAGAATCATCATTGAGCAGTTTGTTTCTAGTAGTTTCTCACAATGAGTAGTTTTTGGTCATCTGCTATTTAACATTTTTATTAATGAACTGAAAGAGAACGTAAAATGAGGAATGATAAATAATGAAGAGGACAGGTCACTGATATGGTGTGATCTGGATCACTTGGTAAGGTGGGTGCAAGCAAACACTATGTGTTGTAATATGGCTAAATGTAATTGTATACATCTAGGAACAAAGAATGTAGGCCATGCTGACAGGATGGGGCACTCTAACTTGAAAAGCAGTGGCTCTGAAAAAGGTCTGGAGGTTCTTGGTGGATAATCAGCTGAACATGAGCCAACTGTGTCATCAAAAGGGCTAATGTGATCCTTAGATGCATAAACAGAGGAATCTCAAGTAGGAGTACAGAGGTTATTTTACATCTGTATTTGGCTCTGGTGCAACTACTGCTGGAATTCTGCGTCCAGTTCTGGTGTCCCCAATTCAGAAAGAAGGTTGACAAATTGGAGAGGGTTCAGAAAATAACCATGAGAATGATTAAAGATTAGAACACATACCTTATGATGATTGAGCTCTTTGAGTCTATCTATTTAGCTTAAAAAAGACAAGATTAAAGGGTGACTTGATTACCTATGTGGGGAATAAATGCTTGATAATGGGCTCTTCAATCTAGCCACCAAAGATATAACAAGATCCAGCGTATGAAATTGAAGTTAGATAAATTCAGACTAGAAATAAGGAGTAAATTTTAACAGTGAGGGTAGTTAACCATAGGACCAATTTAACAAGGATCATGGTGGATTCTCTGTGACTGACAATTTTAAATCTGGGTTGGATTTTTTTAAGGGATGCACCCTAGTTCAGAAGGAATTATTTCAGGGGACGTTCTATGGCCTGTATTATACTGGTGATCAGACTAGATGATCACAGTGGTCCCTTCTGGCCTTGGAATCATGAAAAGACCTTGGGTGAAATCCTGGCCCTATTGAAGTAAATTAAAGTCAATGGCAAAACTCCACTGGGGAGTGGGCTAATCCAAAGCCCACTGACATCATTAGAAAAAATTCCATTGAATTCAGTGGGCTTTAAATCTGGCTGTGGGGTGGGGATGGGGGACAACAAAAAGTTCATGTTTGCGTTGTACTGACCACAACCATTCATTCAACTCAAACTCCTCCTTCTGCCTATGTTCCAGGGTGCTCCTAGAGCACAGTTCTCTTCTCTGCTGACTGCTTCTGCATGTGGCAGGCCCAGTGACTCCAGGTTCCCAGCCCCAGGGTTGGTCTTGGATCCCCATACAGAATTGCTCAAGTCACTCCTTTAGATCGAAAGAAGCTGATTGAACTGAATTCTATTCCCTAGCCCGCAGGTACTCTTTGCCATGCTCTAGTAACAAAGCAAGGCTACGTTTAGAAAGTAAAAAATGGAGACTTAGGCCCAACATCTTTTCTCCATTACACCTCTGCAGCCCCACTGATTTTAGTAAGAGCCTGACCCAAATTGGAGGGTTATGCTACTCTGACTGAGGGCAGGATTTTTTCCTTAGTATTTGAAGCAAACCTATGGGTGCATTTCTAAAGTTTTGAGGATGGGTTTAGCTCAGCTACTTGTACTGATCTCAGTGAGTTATGCACCCTTTTGCAAATGTGCCTTGTGTGTGAAGAACAAGAATTATTCAAGGCTTTGCTGCGGAGGTGTCTTTTTTCCAACAATCTAGTTAATCTAAAGAACAGACGCAGATGGCTAAGGTTTTTGTATTCTTGTGCAGTGGAGACAGTCGCAGCAGTAGCTGTTGCAGTTTCCTGTCATACCACTGTCTGGATAGCAAAACTTCCTCCTTCCCATGCAGGGCTCCCACCACCATAGAAATCAGAGCCGCATCAGATTCATGCCAGCCATTCTGCTCTTGAGGATGTCAATTTTTGCTCTTCTCCCCGTTAAATATTGGGTCAACCTCTTTCACATCCTCCAGCCTGTGATGCCCAGCCCATCCAGCTGCTGTAATCCATCATTCTTCTGACATTTCCTTCTGCCTACTGCCATTTTGCAAACTGCTGATGCCCGTTTCTTCAATTTACTGTTGTCACCATGTTTCACTCAATTCATCTACAGCTAAAATTCCTATTGTTGCTCTATGCACGTAATTCTAGATATGAGGGTAGTTCAGCTCTGTTTATCTGGATGGGGAAAATGTCCAATTTGGATGCTCTAGCTGGGAAGGTCCCTTTTCATGCAAAATCAGAGACTAATTCTTAGCAATGGGTTCATCTTCCCTATTTCCCCCTTAATTTTCAATCTTCTGATTTATGCTTTTGGTCTGATAAAGGGACACTATCAGGAAGCTTAGATGAAATCTATATAGGTTATAGAATTTAAAAAGACGTATACAAATTTAATATTAATAGAATATTTACATGATGAGAACCCAGTTAATACTTAAGAACACCGAATTGAGGTTAAGATATTTTAAGCATAGGCCTAACTTTCAGCAAGTGAGCAGTTTGACTTCAGTAGCACTACTTCTGCTTCAAGTTAGGCTCATGCTTAAATACCTTGCTGAACTGTTGCCTTAGAGTGTAAATAAAGTTTTGGCAAGAGAAGAAATTATCCACCTTAAAAAAATCCCATAATCTTTTATGTGGCAACAGAACATCTAACCATCACCTTAAACACAGAAAAATCCTGCCCCCATCTCTTGTTACAATTGATTTTTTAATCATAGCTGAGCATTTCAAGCTACATGTTAGCACTGAATAATGCAATTCCTGGGTGAACTACTTAATTTATCCCCTTAATGCACTGTGCATGAAGCATCACTCCTGCACGGTCAGTTGTGTCTTAGTATACAGCAGAGGAAAGTCCAGGCTGCAGACTTAAGATTAGGTTTCTAAACTTTCCTATAATGTGAAGGCAATTGGATACACTGTTCTGGTTTGTCTACGTCTCTATTTTACTGCTTAAATTTGTGTAAATCTGCATATTTTACGAATGCACTCCAACATTTCGACTCAGTTTCTGCTTTAGTGTGATGAGGATTCATTGACATGAATTGAGGCATGAGGAACTGTGGTTCATCTGAGAGCATTGTCTTGATGCTACCATGGCGAAATGCAGATTATTTTGTATTTTTGTTTTTTGTTTTTCACTTTAGCCTTTTTTTAATTAAAAGTAAATTAAAACCAAACCAACATGGAATTAATGTTGTAAACTAAAAGCTACCGAACTAAGGAGATTCCTAGTTGAGGCTTTCACTTGGCTCTTAACTTATTTTTCCTAAAATGGCCTAAGCAGAAAGATGGAGTGAGAGTTTTGAGTCTTTTTTTGTTTATCATAAGGACCGTTATTTTAAGAGGAAGATTTTGTTAAGTCTTTCAGTGCACGTATCTATTCTGATATCATATTTGTTAAGTAAGGCTTTGACCTTGTTAACAGTTATGCATGTTCTTAACTTTACACGTGTAAGTAGTTGAATGAAATTGCTCACATGAGTAAATTTAAGCATATGCATGTTTGTATGATCAGACCTAGGTCAGCACTCAACATCTCCAGAAGAATACCTTTCCTGGATCCTTGGTGGGCAGCATTAAAGAGGCTCAGACCATAATTTTCTCTGTGCCATCTATTCTGGACTGAACAATTCCTTCTGTGTATTGTTTCTTCTAAGGCCAATCTGTGGTTTTTGATCACATTGTTCTCAGTCCCATGTGCTGGATTTCCTATGAGCCCCTCTGTTGTGTGCCAGTTGACATAATCTGTAAATCCAAGATGTCAGCTTCTTTCCTTTTTCCTTACAGTGCCTTCTTTGCAAGAACTTGCCTTAGGATTGCAGGGTACGGCCACCAAAAGGGTTTCAGTGTGTGACCCAAATATGGAGATGCTCAGGCATTTAGGAAGCAAGTCCACATCTTAAACTTTGTATTTGGTTTGTATTCTCTGAATCTAAGTTTAAATTTGCAGGGGAGAGATTCAGAGACTAATATATGGAGGAAGAAAATGGATCAAATCTCTGGTGCATATTGATGCTTGCAGCTTTCAAATCCCATAGATCTAAAGAGCTGGACCCTGCAGCTTCCATTTGCAGGTTTTGGTAATTTCATGGGGAGATTGGAGTTCTTTCTCACAGGCTATTTGCTTGCTAGAGTTACTCATTCATAAAAATGTTCCCATACCATACACCTATCAATATTTGGGTGGAGATATTCAGGGATGGTTTTAGATTCACTGGGGCCCAGATCAGAAACGTGGGAGCCCAAGACCCCTGCCGCACTATGTGGGAGCCCAATCATGTAACTTTGCTTCGCGGGGCCCCTTATGGTGTGGGGTCCCAGGCAATTGCTCTGCTTGCTACCCCCTAATGCCTGCCCTGGAAATAGACTTGCTCTTCTTAATATTGTTGCACTGCTCCACACATTTCAAATGACCAAAATTCTAATGGGCTAGGACTTGATTGATCCTACGAATATAGGGGTTGTTAATGCAACTACTGCTAGTGGTGTTCTTTCAGAAACATATATTTATCATAGTTATCTCTTGTCTTCAGTTATGTTCAGCAGTAGCCATCAGCTTGAAATTTGTAGCTCCAATTTGTTGTGCCTGAATTTTCCCCATCAGTAGCTCTACTATCTCCCAAGACAGATATGTCTTCACGCTCATGTGGTGAGGCTCTGTGCCCAAGTCTCAGTGTAACTTAAACAACACTGGAGGATTTCCTAAGTTACAGCAGCTTTTCTCTGGCTGTCTATGGGTGGACTGTGGCTCAACCCCTTCCTGCTCCAGATACACCCCTCCCATCCCAACCCTAGCCCTGACATGCCCCCTATGCTAGGGCTTGCAAGGCGGTCCTCAGAAGACAGCTTGTGGCTTCCTCCTTAGCTCCTGTGCTGGGGAATATCTCCCCTGGATGAATGCTGTGATTTTAGAGCCCCTTTACATTGTTCTGACCCCTGTATCTGGCATATAGAGATCAGGCCTGAGAGAAGATCTCAGCCATTATCAACACTAGTTGTTAGAAAATGGTGACAATTGTTTCACTGAATTCTGCAAAAAGTATCCATGAGTTCATAGAATCATAGAATATTAGAGTTGGAAGGGACCTCAGGAGGTCATCTAGTCCAACCCCCTGCTCAAAGCAGGACTAACCTCAGCTATATCATCCCAACCAGGGCTTTGTCAAGCCTCAGCTTAAAAACCTCTAAGGATGGAGATTCCACCACCTCCCTAGGTAACCTATTCCAGTGCTTCACCACCCTCCTAGTAAAAAACGTTTTCCTAATGTCCAACCTAGACCTCCCGCCCTGCAACTTGAGACCGTTGCTCCTTGTTCTGTCATCTGCCACCACCGAGAACAGCCTAGCCCCATCCTCCCTGGAACCCCCTTTCAGGTAGTTAAAGGCCGCTATCAAATCCCCCTCACTCTTCTCTTTTGCAGACTAAACAAGCCCAGTTCCCTCAGCCTCTCCTCATAAGTCCTGTGCTCCAGCCCCCTAATCATTTTTGTTGCCCTCCGCTGCACTCTCTCCAACTTGTCCACATCCTTTTTTTCACAGCCCTTTTTTTCACAGCCCAAGCATGTCACACTTTTTTTACGTTTTCACAATTGCACTATTAAGGCAAGGCAAAAACAAAATCTTTATGCAGTATTTGAGGTGAAAATTCACAAGGTCCTGTTTTTAAAGAAACTCCCTGCACAATTTCACAATGTAAAATCAAATCATTTACAGGAGTTCAAAACACAATGCAAAATCTAATTCAGGATTTTCAAATTTCTTTGCAGATATTTTGCATGTCCCTAATGACTGCTGAAATAGAAAGTGCAGTTAGATACCACTATAGGTGCTGGAAATAACGAGGAGAGAAATCTATCCCTCCTTCTCTTGCCTTGTAAAAGAATGAAAAACACAGAGAATGAATTAGTCTGTTATTTTTCCCTCATTGCCCTTGTATTCAGGGTTTTCCTTCTCTCTCCTCACCTACTTATCAGCATGTGTGTCTAAGACGTGATAAAGGACAAAAAAGGAAGTTTCCTTGGGCAATAGATCTATATAGTGTAATGCACAGTACTTGCCATCTGCCTTTCTGTTATTGTTATGTAGCAGTGTAATATCTATTCTGAGAGGAAGGATTTGCCTGCTGTTTAGGGCACTATCCTGGAATTTGGGAGACCCATTTTCAATTCCCTTCTCTGCCACAGACTTCATGTGTGACTTTAGGCTATCACTTAGCCTCAGTGGCGTACTGAGGGCGGGGGGGGAGGGAGGGAGGGAAGGTGCCATACCCCCAGGTGCCAGCCTGGGGGGGAGGGGTGCTAGTTGGGCCCTCCTCGGAGAAACCATCCCACACTGACATCCCCGGTGGCTGCACTGATCCCAGCTCAGACCTGCTGGCGGCCAAGGGCTCCCTTTGTGGGGGGAGCAATCATGCTTTTGACCCCTTCGCCCCCACGCTGGATGCAACGAGGGAGCCGTGGGGACCTCTGCTGTGCAGGAGCTAGGAACCCCTCACCCCCCCACCACCAGGCAGCCTGGGGGCATCTGCCCCTGTCACTCCCACTCTCCGGTGACCTCCACACCCGGGTGTGGAGTGGGAAGCCAACCCACAGACCCCCCGATGGGGCGCTGCTGCTGCTGCCGATGTGCGGGGTGCAAATACAAGTATTGGCCCCTGGGCGCTGGAGACCCATGGTACACCACTGCTTAGCCTCTCTGTTAATTGGTTTTCCATGTGTAAGGAGGGAATAATGGTACTTCCCTACCTTACAGGGATGTAGTAATTAAAGATTGTGAGGTGATCAGATACTACTGTGATTGGGGCCGTATAAGCACCTTAGATAGATAGATGCAAGGCACTTTATATAAAGGTATATAGACAACAACCTACCTGGAAGACAGGCTTTCTCCCTGAGTCATGCTGCTACTGCAGTGATTGGCAGAGGCCCTTACACTAGTTCACCCTCATGATAAAAGAACTTCTGGCAGAGCATGCCCTATGAGTCCCTCTTCTTTGGAACGTTTTGCCCTCTAAGGTCCAAAATAGGTTGAATTTGCTGATCTTCCAATTATTTTGCTAAGTCTGTCTATTGAAATGTTGGCATTTGTGGAAGGCTGAATGTGGGGGTCCCATGTAAAAGTGTTGTGGGGGTTTTAAGGTGTATGGGCCCTATGACTTGTGACCAAATGGTGTGAAATAGGAATAAGTGCTGCTGCTGCTTTGATTGATTTTTGTCCTTCATTTGTCTCCTAAGTTCTTGTTTTTGTAATTGTATGTCAAGGCTGTGCAGAGCTTTGGGTTGGAGCGATTTGGTGGGGAGTTTATATCAGACCAAGAACTAAAACAGAGTCTTTGACCCTAAAAACTTATAGCTTGATTGCTAGTAGAACATCAGTCTTTCCTGTCTGCTTCTAAAGTTTAACTTGGCATCCTCAGTATCATTATTTTTTAAATCTGTTCTTTAATCACTAAAATAATCTGATGAAAACAACTCTGCTTTGTTTTTGCACAAGGGAGCTGGAAATCTGTGGTATAAAATGGGATTCAAAATGACAGTTTCCACATGTAAGGAAAAGGAAATGAAATCTGACAAGAAGTCCAAATATGACAATGGGTTTTTTCTTCTCTTGGCCTAAATAAAGCCTTTGTTGTTTCTCGTATACTTCCTCCTGCATGTCCAACCCAGAACTAAAGAAGGAAAACTCTCTCTGGGCTTCCAACCAGCATTACAATATCAGCATAATATTTCATTTCTTTTGTCTCAGTCATCTAACAAATGTGGGAGATATAATTCATTATAACCATTTCACCGAAGATCACTCTGAGCATTTGCAGTCAAATGACAGCAGCCAATATGCACTCATGATGCAACCTGAAGTGTAATGATTTCAACAGTTGTACAGTTTAGAACCACAGAGAAACACACTGTCTAGAAACTGATAACCAGAGTAAACATGAAGCTTGGAGGACGAAGATTAGGGTCAGACAGGTTTTAGGACTGTTGATCACATAATATGAGTCTGGATGTAATTTATCTAGTACTGGCTCACCATCTAGTACTGATAACATTTAAAAAAACCCTCTTCACTTGAAATAATCACTTTAAAAATACAATAAACTTGGCAGGGACTGAGCCCATCACATTACTGCAGTTCCTGCTATGGAGTTTGTGAGGCCTTTATACGCCTCAGCTTAGGCACATGCTTAAGTATTTTGCTAACTTTAAGCATGGGGATAATCCCCTTGACTTCAATAAGATTACCTATCTGTTTAAAGTTTAAGCACATATTTTAGTATCTTGCAGATTTAGGGCTCTGTCTTAGTGCCAGTATTAAGCAGTGAAGGTATCATAGGAGTACCCCCCAAATATTGGATACCAGTTACTTGTGTAGCAAATCACATACTCGTGGGCAATTGTTTCACTTGTGGGCATTGTGGGTGCCCCAAGTGCTTCCTTCTTTTGAAAATGTAGCTGTTAGGAGGCAGGAGACAGAAAGAGATCTGAAGAGTGGAGAAGAAAAGCAAAGATTTCTTGTAACGGTAAGCAAAGCTGTGCAAATCACTCATACAAAAGATTTTACAGTTGGGTTGCGGCAAGTCTGGTTTCACATCAGATTCTGGGTTGGCCTACGATACCATCTAGTTTGACATGACACATAGTGTAGTCCGACGTAATTTAGCTCAGGCTAGAATTAGGTGGGTGTTGATCAGAATTGTGGCCTAAACGCTGCAGGCCTACTTCACCACCCTGTTACTCCAGTTGTATGTCATGGTAACTCAGTGGAATTACCCTAGTTGAGAACTGGAGTATCTTCACTGAGTTACACTGGTGTAAAGCTGGAGTGGGCAATCAGATGCTGGAAACATAAAGCACCAACTTTAGAAAGCAATTTTCTATATTCACTAAAGACAAATGTTACTGCCCTTGCCAATATGGGTTATGTGGAGGAAGAAGGGGGCTTTCTGGGCCTGGCCCTCTTAGCACCTACTACTCAAGGGACTCTACAGAGCACATTAACTGAGCCACCAGCCTGGTGCTCAGGGAAACACTATGCCTGTAATCTTCTGTGTTCCTGCAGTTCCGTTGAGGAGGAGAAGGCTTCTGGTGCTCTCTCCCACCAGACAAGGCCGAATTTCTGGATAAGGGTTTTGATCACTGTCAAACTGTGGATCAGCAAAAAGGATTATAAGCAGAACAGAACCAGGCATTTGTGTGGTGTGCAAAAGTTACGAGTATCTGAGAACTTGATTAGTGCCTTACCATAAAAACATGGCAAAAACAATGAGAGTTCTGTAGCACTTTAAAGACTAAAATTTATTTTCTGCAGGCATAAGCTTTCGTGGGCTGCAGCCCACTTCATCTCTCTGCTAAAACTAATTAAATACAAAAATATTTTAATGCCATGCTGTAGCTTTCAGGATTTTTTTTTTAGATTCTAGGTTTTGGAACCTTAAAATACACACACACACACTTCATGTATTTACAAGAAAAGTCTTGGGGGATCACTTTTATAATATTACTTCCTGACTCTCCAACCTGAATGTCAAGGTTTGTGATTTTGAGATGGAGGTATAAATAAAATGAGGATAATTAAAACATTTCAATTTACGGCTGTATTCTTACCTCCATTTACAGTGCCTTACCCATGCAACTGCCTTTAATATCATGATGATGACAGCAATATATTTGAATACTATATCTTTCCTCTCAAAAGGTTAAAATTGTGTTCTTTCAGAGACTGAAACAATCATTAAAGCAGGTGAAGAGACTAAATGGAAGTAATTATACTTTCTGGAGTGACAAGCACAGATCTGTCTGTATACCAACAAATAACCCCAAAGGACTATAGTTAACAAAAAATATATAATCGCCATGGCAATTTGAAAATATTAAGCGTAGTCTATTTACAATTTTTCGGACATGAACTGTCGTTTTGTCTTTATACAGTGCCCAGCACAATTGAGTCCTGGTCCATGTGTGAGGCTCTCAGGTTCCACTATAATACAAATACTTAAAGATACTATGATGTTTCCTCCTTACATCTTCCTCATTTCTCTTTTTAAAAAGGCACATGTTGAACTTTCAAATAAAAAAAACAACCTCTCTAAGCTTGCTTTGTTGGCAAATGGCAATCCCAAGTGATATTTAACTGATTCTAATCCCACTTTATCCTTGAGACCCTGCCTTTCATCGCTTGCATTAAAAATCCAGTAATATAAAATCAGTCCAGTTGTGCAGTAAAGTGCTTCTGGTGTGAGCTAGTCCGCACTGGAAAGTGAAGAACAAATTAGTAACATCGAGTGAAGCAGTACCAGTGTCCAAAATGATTTTAATGCTAGCGCAGACCAGACAAAACCACTTCAGAAAGTGTGTTTGAGATCTGCTGGAAGCAAGCCTTCTGCAAAGGTATTGAAAACTGTTTTGTCTCTTCTATACTTGCTCTTAAAACTGTTAGCCATAGTGTAGCTACGTTAACAATGTGTAGGAGGCTTTTGCTTTTGAGTGCCGGCTAAGTACAATGTTGCAAGACCACTGATTACAGTGCACTTTCCTTCCTATATAAAGACCCAGGAGTCTGAAACTGCTGTACAGTTTTCCCTTTGGAAACATTCTTCAACAAGATATAGCATTCTGTTCTTGCTGCTGGTATTGCTTGAAATGCAGGAGAAGAGAGTAGCTGACTGCAGCAGTCTTATGGGACTGAATCAGCAGATCCAATTCATTACATACCATGAAGAGAAATGTGATTTCAAGTGACTGCCTAATCTCCCTGAAATATCACATGTCACACAGAAAGGCCTTTCAAGTCTCCTGGGAGAAATCTGCCCAGCCTCCTTACTAAAACCAAACATAGTAAACACAGATCCACCAAAAATACCCCCAACAAACAAACAAAAAATTCCTTTTTACACCAAAGAGCAGATTTTTTTTAATCCCAATATAATTCCAGTTATTCAAATGGCCTGGTGGACACCTGAAACTTTTGGATAACCAGGCTTTTGGATAAACAGAAGTGCTATTAACCAATATAAGGCTACATGGAGGACAAACTATGGATTCAGATAACTAGGATTTTCAGATAAAGGGAATTCAGATACCTGGAATTATACGGTTTTAAACTGATGCTGTGTAACCAGGTGCTTGCTAAACTGCCCTTAAAATTGACTCCTCTTCTTCTGTACTTCAGACAGTGTCAAATTGGACAGCTGTGAGTATGGTGACCTCTGGATCCTAAGCAGTATGCTCAGACAGAATTTTTCCAAGAGTTCCAACATATTAGTCAACAAGACCAGAATCAGCCAGGAGGCATCTAACAGAGAAGGAGAGAGCACTCAATGTATCCCAAGGGGTGCAAACCTGAGATTTGTTCTCGGCAGTAGATTGCATAGATCAGCAGTTTCTTTATGGTGGGATAAGAAAATGATGGAAACCTTGATCTCTAAAAGATTGAGTCCTCATTAAACAGCTTTATGCCGTTAGTATCTATCGGTGCTGTTGGTACGTAGCAGAAACGGGTGGAGGGAACATTGCATTGTTAGATCCTCAATCTGGCAAACATCTTTGTAGCTACACTATCCTCACTGAAATCACTACACACCAAGTGTTTTGCCCAAGTGATGCAGCTGGCAATTTACCACCACACAGAGAATGAAAATTTGCCCCAAATGATACAGGAATTTAAAATTTCCTACCCCAAACCCCATAAACCCCCAAGTTTATGAGGCAAGGAACATTTCAAGCAATTTTCCTGCTTTCATCAAAGAAACTCCAGAAATTCTACATAGCTCTGTTGGGAGAACGGTAAACTTAAACTTGTAAATTTAAAGACCTAATAACTATAATTTATTAGTGATTATTTGTACTGCAGAAAAAACCTAGAGGCTTCAGTTGGGGTTTAGGGTTTGCGCTAAACACGGTAAACACATAACAAAAAACGAAAGAAGTCCCTGCGCCAAAGAGCATGGCATCTTCTCTGCAGAGAAGAGCAAAAACAACCACGTTCCTTTGCCTCCATCTTTTAGGGTTTTTTCTTCCCATGCTTCACTGCTTGAAAATGGAGGAAAAGAGTGAGAGCTTTGTGCCCGTCTTAGAATCCATATATCTCCTGCCTAAACACAATGTGAGGTTTAAGGATTAGGGCCCATCTGATAAATAGTAGGGCCCAGAACTCCTCTCCAGAATTGTACTAAGCAGTGGGGAAGTGCAGCAGGACAGAGCCAGGGTGGCACAGTTTACAAAAAGCAGAGGTGGCAGGGCAGGCCGGGACTGAGAGGGGAAACAGCCTGTGTAATACCTGTCTAGCAGCCCTTGGAATAGGCTGCCTTCAATTTTTCAGAATCCTGTGTATCCATATAAATCCAGCCAAACATTGTTTCTAAGTACTGTGGCACCAGATGTTTGTAACTTGGTAACATCTGCCTCCCTGTTTTTATTCTCTTCAGCCTTTTCTTTTCCTTCACTCCAGCTTTCCATTTCCCCTTCTACCGAGACATATCTGTGCATCTCCCGCTCCTTTGGTTAGTGGTCTTTCTTTCAGTCTGATTTCTCAGTAGTGTTAACACTGGATTGATTTCGGTCCTCCTTGCCTTCCAGCCCCTTCTCTCTTCCCACTAATCCCCATGGTCTCAGGTCCTCCCCACTTCTTCGCCCATGTCCTCTATCCCTCCCCCACCTTTTTTTTGTTTTGCTAAATATTTCCTTTGGCTTTTTCACTCTTTCCACTCTGTTATCTCTCCTCCTCAGTGTCTCCTTCCTTCCCTCCACTCCCCTCGTACTCTCTCCTGCATGGACACGCACTCTGTCATTCCCTTCCACCCACACACCCAAGCACCCACTCTGCCACATTCTCTTCTCCACAGCCACTGTTTCTTTCTGCCATGTTCTCACCTGCATGCACGTGTAGAGGTTTTTGCCAGGCGCTCAGCCCTTCACACAAACACTGGTGTACTTGCACCCTCGCCTGCAGAAACTCTGCCATACTTTAGCTTCCCCGTGTCAAGCTCTCATGAAGCCATACATACTTTTCTACCCATTCTCCCTTCTATTCCCACCACCATGCGCCCACACACTCTTCCCCATGTGCAGACAGTGTGACTGGGGGTCAGGAGTTGCCGATTCCAGTCTTGGCTCTGCCATAGAGTTACTGTGCAACTTTAGGCAGCTCGTTTAACCTGTGGGTGCCTCAGTTTCCCTTTTTTTTGAAAAAATTGCGATAACTCCTGTGAGGTAGGGAAGTATTATGTGAAGCCTTTTCTGACTAATGGTTGTTTAAAAAAAGAACAACTTGGAATGGAAAGTACTGAAGGCCAATGAGGTGCTATGTTTATCACCATATTACTCAGAATTACATGTTCACTTCCAGCTGAGGTAGACTGCTGGAAAGGTCATTGGCTGCAGTGTGGGAGACTCCTAGAGTTAAAATTGCTGCCTGCATCAGCTTTCCCTCCCAAGGAGATTTTTTTAAAATGTGTTTGCTCCACTTTTTTATGTGTCTGTTTCTTGTAGCATTTTTGCCTTCTTAAATGTGCTGAATATAAAGGAGGCAGCAAATTAATTCAGCCACTGTTATAATAATGTTCCACTTGTGCAATTTGTTTTTGTGCGTATTTTAATGTGGCTGCTTTTCAAATAAGTGTAGAGAAAAAAGCATGTTTAATTCATCCAACCAGCAGTGTGAAGTTCAGGACTATGACAGAGAGGAGGAAAAATAAACATTATAATTTAAATGTTTGAGTATGCCTTTATTCAGTACTATAGGATGTAATGTATGGAAATCTGCAATCATTTGCATTGCAAATTACATTTGCAAATTACTTGTGTTTACACTGTCAAAGGGAGTGTCACCTGCTGACATTTTGTAATGGTTCTTGAGTTCTGGAAACATTGGAAAACTCACGATTGACCTTGTGACTTTGGACTCCAGTATGGAACTCTATGGAGAACCTGTGGCATTGAATATACAGAGAGATTGTCTCTCCTCTCTTTCTTAGAATCATAGAAGAATCATAGAAGATTAGGGATGGAAGGGACCTCTGGAGGTCATCTAGTCCAACCCCCTCCTCAAAGCAGGACCAACCCCAACTAAATCATCCCAGCCAGGGCTTTGTCAAGCTGGGCTTTAAAAACCTCAAAGGTTGGAGATTCCACCACCTCCCTAGGTAACCCATTCCAGTGCTTCACCACCCTCCTAGTGAAAAAGATTTTCCTAATATCCAATCTAGACCACCCGCACTGCAACTTGAGACCATTGCTCCTTGTTCTGTCATCTGCCATCCTCCCTGGAACCCCCGCTTCAGGTAGTTGAAGGCCACAATCAAATCCCCCCTTATTCTTCTCTTCACTCTGCTGCTCTCTGCCCTCCCCTGTCCACGCAGCCCAGGTGGGGAAAGTGACCTGTGCAGGGAGCCCTGGCATTGCTCCTCATCCCCACCCCTATTACAGCCCCCTAGGAGTGTGTGGAGGAGCAGGATTCAAGGTGGGAGAAAGCAGCAATACCAGTCGCTCTGTGCATGTAGGTCAGTTTCCACAGGTGGGCTCAGGAGGGGGTGTGCAAGAGTTAAGGGTAAAGGGGGAGTGGGGAGCCCATGGTGGTCAGGGGCGAAAGGGGGGGGCACCAACGCACTCAGAGACTTGTGGTGTGAAAGGGGTCACCAATACAAAAAGTTTGAGAACTACTGATAGACACATGTATCCTCAAATGGTGAGATTCTTCCGAACTTTAATTCTGTATGGCTCAACCGACTGCACTATGATAATTTATTTATGGTAGCTTGTTTCCTTCAGCATCTCTTCTAAAACCACCTGCTGCTACTATATTTCTTACGAGCACAGCAATGTCATCTGTATGGACATATTATTATACTAAAGAATGTAGCTTTGTTTTTGTTTCCCCTTAATCTGAAAGCTCATCCTTGCACACGCACTTATTACTATGTAGTTCAAAGAGGAATGGGAATGTTTGATTTAATGCCATTTTAATTAGTTACAAGTGCAACATTTAATTGTACTCTATTACAAACATACCACCCACTACTAGAATGTTCAGTGTAAAAGCTTGGACCCACTATTCCTAAATGCAGGTTTATAATTGCATACAAAGAATATCAAATACATATTGTACATGCTTTTTTTCCCTCGTATATGTCTTAGTAAGCTTTGAATCCCAAAGAAAAATCCTGGGATGCACAGTATCCTATTTAATGTGACTAGGGCAGAGTTAAACCTTTAAATGCTCTAGGTCCCAGAAATGTTTTGCTCTATTGCAGTGTCTTCATTTAATAGATGGGTGTTTTCCAGGTGCCATATACTCAGCAAATATTTGTGAGTGATGCAGTAGCAATTTTATTGTACTTATTGTACTTTTCAGGCTGTTGAGTGACTATTTCAGACACACCATTGTGAATTATGATCCTGTTGATAAATGAAGACTTACATACATGGATAGAATTGGTATTAACAGGAATTATACATACAAGCCCCCAACCTCCACCCCATACTTCCCATGGGACATACATTGATAGAAGACATGATCTTCAAAGGGAAACCTGTAACATTCAGGACTTCAATTACTACATCAAATTACAGAGAGTACATCATTAAAAATTATTTTTAAAGTGTATTTCTAAATAATAAAAGTGAACTCATAGCAATTATACAGAATGCTACCATCTTGAAAATCTGAAGTATAATTCTGAGACTGCTTCTGGGTGCAAGTATAATATAAATATTTAATAATAATAATAATAATAATAATAATTAATAATGGAAATGCAGCTCTCATTGAATTCAGTAGAGCTTGATCAGGTCACAAGGTCTTTGTAAATCTTATTGCAAGACTTGGGTCTTGCTTTCAAGCATGAGCTCTCTCTGTTGATGTATTAGTAGTAACAATTTCCACTGAGAGAGTATAAACACAAATTTCAATTATGGAGGCAGTGAAACAGTGATAGGTAGTTCTAAAAAACTCTGAAAATGAATTCTAATTATACGTGACTGTCAGAGAAAGAGAGACGGAACAGAAACAAAACCAAGATACAATCTTTCCCTTCCAAAATTGTCAAGATTCAGAACTGTACTTCACAGACTCGGTCCATTTCTAATCTAAGATATTGTAACCAACCACAGCATTTTCTGATTATTAATATACTCTAACATATATAATTATTGCAGCCTTGGAATGTTTAATTATTAGAACCGTATAACAAATTAAAGGTGGATGGAAGTAACTCTCTCTCTCACACTATGAGCCAGATTCAAAGGTGTCATAAATTGGTTTAACTCCACTGATTTTGATGGAGCTATACCAATATTCTCTTTGAAATGGCCCCTCTAACTACCCGGGTTTTTCTGTAAGGAAGCAAAAAGTATATAAACTCCTCGCAAATTTCTTGTAGGCACTTGCCTAAAAGAAAAGGTTTCCATAGAATCAGAAAAAATAGAAATGGAGAAAACCTACTAGATCATCCTGATCTCTCTGTCAATGCAAGATTTCTCCTTTCCTCTCCTTACCCAAAAAATATATGCTTGGGAGCTTTGTCCAGTTCTTTAATACATTGTCCAAATGACTCAATATTTAAAATGACTCAAATAATGAGTCTTCCAAGAGCCCAAAGTTCTGTATATTACTAATATGACAAACTTCTTTCATTTTCTACATTACCACTCTATCATATCAGTTGACTATAATATAGTGCCAATAAAACAGGACTAAGAGCTATATTGTTCATGATAAGGTTTTTATTAGGCTAATATGATGCAATGCTAGTAAAATGTAATGGAAAATTGCAACGATGGTACCCTACTCATTCCTGTTCTTAAGATAAAATCCCTGCAGTATATTTTTTCAAAAATGAAGCTGTTAGAAAATGTCCAGGAACAATATTTTTTTATAATAACATTGCCATGTAGTCTGCAGGGATAAAATGAGATCAGTGAAGCAAGTGTATAGAATTACATTAATAAGGAAATCATGAATATGATAAGTGAATTTTCCTTTTGCATCTGACTTTTTTGTCTTGTTAGCATTTACAAAGCTAAAGCTCAGTGCAGTAACTACAGTTTTTAAGGATCAACTGATAGATTTAATTAATTCAAAGTACCTGGTTCTTTGCATCTAATTCAACCAATTATTGTCAAATTATTAAACAGAGTATAAGCATTTTTTCCCACTGAAATTAAATGAAAATAAACTCAGTCAATTAAGGATAAGCTCTTTTTTCAAATATTAAATTTTAAATATACTTTTTTCAAATATTAAAATCCGTCTTACCTGTTTACTGTGCTTCAAAAACCAAAGAATGGTGATGGAAATGGTAAACAAAGAACACTCCTGGAAGAAATTTTAAAACAATTCATAGATTACATATGGAAATCTTGCAATCCATTTTCCCCACTGTATGGATCCTTTGATAGTGTGAGATGAACATCCCAAAGTCTTCAGGGCTGGCCTAAAGTAAGTGGCAAATTAGGTACCTTATATCACATGCAAGCTTTGCACAGGCTAACCCCTATCTTTCTTCCCACCAGTAGGACTACAGGGGTATAATAATAATAGCTATAATATTTTGCATTTATGTGGCCATTTCCATCTGGAAATCTCAAAGGACTTTAGCAACATTAATCTGTTGAGCTTCACAATCCCATTAGGAGCATTATACTCATTTTACAGATGGTCAGGCACAAGCAAAGAAAGTTAAGTGACTTGTCCATGGTCAGACAGGGAGCCACAATAATACCAGGAACAGAACCCAAATCCTGTGCTTTAAATATGGTGACCAGATGTCCCAATTTTATAGGGACAGTGCCAATATTCAGGGCTTTGTCTTATATAGGCACCTGTTATCCCCAACCCCAACCCGATTTTTCACATTTGCTGTCTGGTCACCCTAGCTTTAAAGAACAGAAAATGCTCTCTCTTATGACAACATTTATATTGCTGTGTTGTCAAAGATGCGGTGTAGATGACCTAATAGAAATATTCCATCTCTAGACTCAGTGGTTCCACAATTAGTCACAGTTAGTTTGTTGACATTCTCATTAGCAACAGATGACTGTTGAGTTGTAGGTGTGGTCATGATAAGCACCTAAAATTAGAGGTGGAAAAGGCCTATAAGATCATACAGTCCATACCCCTCTCAATGCAGGATTGCTCACACAGTACATTTTCTAGTATTTTGGCCAATCTAGTTTCTAATGTCCCAAACGATAGAGATTCCATCACTTCCTTTGTGAGAGCCTAATGCACTGTCATTAAATCTTTCTGGATATTTGACCTAAACTTTCTCTTTTTGTATTTTTATTCCACCACTCCTAGTTATACACTCTGTGTGTCACCGTCATTTCTCTCTTTCCTGGGTGTTTACGTTTCAGCTAGACTGGTGCCATATTCCCTCCTTTTACTTGTCTCTTGGGCCTGGTGTACACTGCCACTGGCGGTCGAAGGAAGATACGCAAGCTACAGTATGTAGCTCCCATCGACTTACTTACATTGCCGTACCGTGGTGTCTTCATAGCACTGTGTTGACAGGAGATGCCCTCTGGTTGACGCAGCCTTGCTCCTTTCAGGGAGGTGGATTAATCGCGTTGACCAGACAGCACTTCCGGGATCGATTGAGTGGGTCTTCACAGCCCGCTTAATCGATCCTGCTGCATCGATTCCCACGGATCTGGCACTGTAGACATATCCTTAGCCAATCTATATGGGTGAAATTCTGACCCCACTGAAGTCAGTGGGAACTTTGCCATTGAATTCAGTGGGGGAAGAATTTTGCCCTACCTGTTTAGCTCTCCTCTAGTAGCCTTATTCTTGTTGCAAAGAAGTAACAGAATGGATCCCTGTGTTCTGTACACCTGAGAACTCCTTGCATCAATAGGAAGCTACCCAACAATACCCTCTAAGACCTCAGAAATGGAGCCACCTGTCCTACCTAATTGTGCCAAATTCTGCAGGCTTATCAGCAATATAATGTGGTCAACTGATTCAAAGGTTGTCATAAGTCTAATACATTCAGCTTGGATCTTTGTCCTTCATCTAAAGAAGATGATTTACCAATATACCAATGCTGTCTCCATACTACGCAGAGAGATCTAAAAGCAGATTAATAGGGAATGCTGAATGTCAGAGCAATCCAGGGAATTGTATCCAACCTTCTCATTATCCTTCCCAACCAGGGAATAAATTTATGTCTCCATATCACGTAGCCAAAAAACTGTGTACTGTTTTCTTCTGTTCTTGGGACAATTAGTTTATTTTTGGTACATGACCATTCTTCATTAATTTCAGTTGTTCAGCTGAGACTAGAAACAGGAAATGCTTCCTTTGTAAGTGTAGGTAAAGAAAATACGGAAATGTAATTTCTCCAAGAAGGGAGGTCTTTCTCTTTGGATATTGTTTTTTAAAAAAAATTATTCCCCCCTAACTTCTAAAATCCACAGTTTTCTCTGAATTTTAACTTCTGTGTTTTTTCGTGACACTTTTCAGTTGACAAGTTCTGTTAGGCTGTAGCATTCATGTGGCACTTTAGACTGTATGCCAGGACTATTGCAGTGTGTCCATGTAATCATGGATACACTGGGATGGCAGGAGTCCCTGTAGACCATAGCTGTGTGGCACACAGGACATCTCTATATCTTGTCTTGTCTGCTGTGCAGTAGAACCACAGTGCACCCATGGGGGGTGAAGGACGCATGCCTTTCTATATGAAATTGCTGGCTCTGATTAATTCTCGCAAGAGTCTGGTAGTTAATACTTGACTTATAACAAAATTCTTTCTTTTCTGACACATCTCTAGGAAAGGTATTAGCAAAACTTTTGAAATCACTTGGATGATATTTTCAAAGGTGAGTGTCTAAGTTTTATTTGTGAATCCTGCATTAGTGTCCAATGTGCAAAAATATGCCAAGTTACCCACATGGCATGTTCAAAAGCCTGTTTTGCTTGTCTGCCTTTGAAAAATTGTACCTCAAGGGCTTCATGCAGTATCTGAATGTTTCAGATTAGGTCATTTATCCTCTGGAAACCAAAACATAAGCACTCTAACACTGTTTGTATGTGCTGGAATTAGATTTAAGATAGAAAAGCAGCATGGGTTAATCAAATGGTTCCAAACCTACAAAACTGCTGTATCTGGAAAATGTGTTGTCACTCACTTCACTTCCAGTTCACAATAGTGAAGTCTGCATCAGAATTTTGTAATGATAGCTGCTGCTGAAAGTAAACAGCTACCATACAGATCAAAGTTTCCTTCTGGTTTTAGGCTGAGTAGCCGAGATTGGGCTGCCAACAATGGCCCCTGGCAAAGCGAATGCTCTGCATATCTGATCATTTGATATGATTAGGCACGTTCCAGTTTCATTCCAGTTACGCTGATACTTACCCCTTGCATTTAATTTTTCAGAAAACAGAAACTACCAGCAACTTCAAGTTTTGGAAACTCATTTTTTTTTTTTAACAATATTTAAATTCTTTTCTCTCTGTGATTCAAGGAAATATTGGTTTTGTGCCTCACATTGCATACCAATGGGTGTAGCAATATTCCTAGCTGGTAGTGGCAAGCAAATATCCTGTTTACCAGATTTCAACCATTTTTTGGATTGAAGCAAGTGTTTTAGAAATTCCTACTTTATTTAAAAAGAAAGAAAGCTAGCTTTATTTTCATTGTATACAGTTGCCTGGTTTTTAATGAAATAATAAAAGATATGGTATCACAAACATTCCCTTCTTATAACTGAGATTAGAAACATGTACAACACTGTAACCTTGTAAACATCACCATAAACTGAGAATTGGAAAAATTAATCATCAGGAGAAATGCTCCTGAGTCATTTGGCACTTCTCCTTCTCATTCAATTCAAAACAAGACATACTTCTAAATTCACACACACTCAGGGATATGTGCACGCTTACTTTCTCATATAAATACACATATATAAATAATATATATAAATTTATACATATTTCCCCAGTATAGGACATAATAATATCCAGTGTTTAACTTTGCAATATGGACCAATCTCTAACATACACGAAATACACAAACTGTCTCTCAAGGCTCAGAGTTAATTTGTTAGGATGTACAATTAATTCTGTTTGTTTCACAGCATAAAACTTGATGTCTTATTCAGATGCACTCTGTACCAACATTTAGGTGGGAATCCAGAACACATAGAAATAAAACGCAGCCAGAGGCAATTGATTTCAAATTCAAAATTCAGATTTACAGTATCAAATAAGCATGAGGTTTTCATTGCTGCTGGGATCACAGAGCATTTAATTGATTCCTGAATTGTGAATGAGCCTCAGATAAACATGAGAATGGCTTATAAAATTACCTCTCTGAGTTAGTGCATTGTGATTATTTTATAAATTGACTTAAACACTCATTTTCCTTCCATTTTCCCCTATCCATATTGGAGCTCCATTGTTGTACATTTGCTTTCTTTGAGGGATGAGCTTCTAGTCAAACTAAGAGCTGTTTGTTTGGGTTATTTTTTCCTGCAGAAATATGCAAGTTGGGAAGCTGTGAAAGAGAGAGAGAAACTGCACAATCTTCAGATGGACCAGATTATAGCCAGACTGGTTCTCATATCTCTCCTGCTAATCTTGTACACTTTTCAGTTTAGTTATACAAACTGTTTCTGCTTTGGTTTAGCACATATTTTGACTCTTGTCTTGCTAAAGCTCATCCTGGCTTCTCTTAGCTCAGAGGTTCTGGGCTTTTTCCTTATCATATTCCATCTTACAACAACAAAAAGTTTTGGACTCCCCCTCCATCTAACCGTAATGAGAGGGTGGTCACAACCTCACTGGAACTGTTCCCTTCATGGAATCTGTGGCTCCAGACTGGAAACCCATGTTCTAGCCCTAATAGAGCATGTACCTTAAGTTAAAGGGGCACACTTTATTTTTATTTTATTATGGAACCCAATACACAGAAATCCACATTCAAACTTAATGAATCATTGCAGGCAATTTCCATCCTTGTGGCATATAACTTTCTTGGCATGATTGTTCAGTACAGCAGGGTCAAAAACTCAGGAGTGGGAGAATGAGAGAAAATATGGGTTAGGCCATCTGACTTTGCTTGGAGAAGAGGGTGATATAGTCTTAAAGTGACAGCATAAAATGGCAATTAAACATCCAGGATTATACTGTCTATTGAGTCCTCTGTCCCTGAGCAGGGCAAGACTCCCATTGATGTGAAAAGAGGGTGTGCATGTAGACTGAGGGCATGATATGGCCTTACGTGTTTGATTGCAGGGCTCAAGCCCCCCATGTCCCAAACACATTCCTATCAAGTAGAAAACTGTATATTGATGGAATCTGTTGAAAGGCTCTTTCTGCTAATTCTGCTGAAGTCTGAATTATTAATGTACAACCCCTAATGCTTTACTCTAAAAAGTGACTCTAAAATGGCCATCAGGAGTTTGTTGTTTATCATCTCTCCCTGATTTCCATCTCTAATGTCTCAGCTGATGGGAAGACGTGCTCATTGACTACCAGCCTTGCAAAGCCATCCTGGGTTCTGCACACTCAGTTAGTTCTTTAATTGCACATATCAAACCCCATTGTCTTTCAATGGTGTCCTCAGTGGCACCTGTGGTGATTGCCCTGTGAAGTCTGGCTACTCCAGATACACACTACTCAGTTCGGCAGGAAGCCTGAAGCTGGGGAGATTGTCATGGAGTTTGGCATGGCAATACATAGATGCACAACATGCCAGAGAACAATGAGGGAATTAAATAATTGGGGTTCCTATTCTGTGCAAAATTCTCTTTATCTTGCTGGTCTTCTGTGCCCATTCTGTCTCCTCCCCCTAAACCCACATAACAAGAGGTGCTGCTTGGTGTTAGTGTTGATCTTAGTGGATCATTGTGGCTGATTCCAGGATGTGTGCACAGCGGCCAAGTAAAACGTATGATGAAAGAGCTTTAAAAAATTCTAGGTTTTTCAAGAGTGGACAAAGGACGACTCTCTCTCTACTGACTAGAATTGACATTAAGGGTGTTCCTACCCCACTGCATTTCTAGGTCCATACCCACTTTTACCATAATTAATAAAATCAAACCCTAATTACAGAAACTTGACAGACACTGAGGATATGTCTACATTGCAGTTGGACACCCAGGGCTTGGGCTGCAGGGCTGTTTAATTGCAGCATAGACTTCTGGGCCCAGGGAGCAGCCTGTGCTCTGGGACTCTTCCACCTTGCAGGTCCTACAGCCTGGGCTCTGGCCTGAGCCCGGAAGTCAACCCCACAATTAATCAGACCCACAGCCTGAGCCAGCTGGCACAGGCCAGCCGTGGGTTTTTAATTGCAGTGTAGACATAGCCGGATTCAGCTATACACTTAGCAATTGCAGGATGGTGGTGGAGTGTGCTTTTGAAAACTAGATGTTAATAGTGGTGTCCCTTAGGGGTCTGTACTGGGACCAGGTTTGTTCAATGTATTCATAAACGATCTGGAAAAAGGAGTAAATAGTGAAGTGGCAAAATTTGTAGATGATACAAAACTACTCCAGATAGTTAAGTTCAAAGCAAACTGCGAAGAGCTACAAAGGGATCTCACAAAACTGGGTGACTGGCCAATAAAATGGCAGATGAAATTCAATGTTGCAAATGCAATGTTGTAAAACATAATCCCAGCTACACATATAAAATGATGGGGTCTAAGTTAGCTGTTACCACCCAAGAAACAGATCTTGGAGTCATTATGGATAGTTCTCTGAAAACATCCACTCAATGTGCAGCAGCAGTCAAAAAAGCTAACAATGTTGGGAATCATTAGGAAAGGGATAGGTAATAAGACAGAATATATCATATTGCCTCTTTATAAATCCATGGTACACCCACATCTTGAATACTGAGTGCAGATCTGATCACTCCATCTCAAACAGGATATATGGGAATTGGAAAAGGGCAACAAAAATTATTAGGGTTTTGGAACAGCTTTCATGTGAGGAGAGATTAATAGTCTGGGACTTTTCAGCTTGGAAAAGAGATGACTAAGGGGGTATAAGATAGAGGTCTATAAAATCATAACTGGTGTTGAGAAAGTGAATAAAAAAGTACTTTTTACCCCTTCACATAACACAAGAATTAAGGGTCACCAAATGAAATGAATAGGCACCAAGTTTAAAACAAACGAAAGGAAGTATTTCAACACACAACGCACAGTCAACCTATGGAACTCTGGGCCAGAGGATATTGTGAAGGCCAAGACTATAACAGGGTTAAAAAAAGAACTAGATAAGTTCTTGGAGGATAGGTCCATTCATGGCTATTAGCCGGGATGGGCAGGGATGCAAAACCGTGCTCTGGAGTGTCCCTAACCTCTGTTTGCCAGAAGCTGGGAATGGGCCACAGGGGATGGATCACTTGATGATTACCTGTTCTGTTCATTCCATCTGAAGCACCTGGCATTGGCCACTGCTGGAAGATACTGGGCTAGATGGACCATTGGTCTGACCTAGTATGGCCATTCTTATGATGTTGACCTGCAATGACTGTTTAGTGCCTAATGCAATGATTATAATACTTGCCTGCTCTATTTTGCATAACATATGTGAAATCAGGGGCAATGGTTTCAATGAACAGAGAAGCAAATAGGCAATGGGACTTGCTGCAAGACATCCACATCTGGACAGAATCAGACTTGTGCTGATTGTGCTGCACTTCAGCACCTGGAGCTGCAGAAAAAAAATCCAGTGAACTATCTGAAACCTCCAAAATTAGTCAGTTCAAAAGTGGTGAGGAGATTTTGGTTGATTCCCATTTTATCTGAACTGGTCCTAGCATCAATGCAGGGACTTTTGTTCCAAAGAAAGTGGCAGACTTGGATCTGATACATACTATTTGGATATGTGCTAATTATGGCTAGCTTACTTTTCAGATTTTGTGAAAGCAAAGCTTTCAAAGCATTTCCTCTTGAATATTTTAAAAGGTTTAGGGAAAATACCACTAATGCAGCAGAGATTAAGCTAATTATTTTTCTTGGAAATGTTTGAAAAGATCAATTGTGGCTCTCATTTTTTCTTTCCATGAGCTTCTACAGCTCCGTACTTCAAAAGATGAGTGCTCAGAAGGACACAAAGCACCAGCTAGTTAGACTTTACACTGAATAACAATTTCTCTTTCCTCTCTGAAGCTATTGGAATGAAAACTACTTAGCTCAGTATAACCTGATGGGTGAGGTACCTTCAAAGGGAAGGTAAAGGTTACTGATTACAAACAGTCATATCTGTATGTTACTGGAATTCTGGGCTATGACCCTAATATTTAAATCCATCCAGATTTCAGCTAGAAATGCTAGGGGATAATCTAGCTACTCAGCAATGTTTTGTCAAAGATAACATCTGCCTTAATAATAGCAAAAGAAAATACATAATTTGATTACCAATTTTCATCATCTTCTCTGTGATTGTAACACCAAATCTGGTGCTGATACCTTGTGGCTTGGGTTTCCTAAGGGAGTTAGTTGTCTAAATCCTAATGAATAGAATGGGAGGTGGGCACCTAATTGCTTCAGGCTCTTTTGAAAATCCCAATCTAGATCTTTTCTTTCTCAGTTTGCTGTCACTGTGTGATTTAGTATTACCTTTGTATATATAACACAGTGCTCATATGGCTCAGCCTCCCAAACAGTTAGGTGCGTTGCTGAATCAGTCCTGGGGAAGCGGGTGGCTGCAGAACTCTAAATGGAAAAATGAGTGTTGTTCCCCAAGGCCACAATCAGCTTGGAGATTCTCAGACTTCACCCTAACCAGAAAGGCAACTGGAATGCCCTCTTCCTTTCAGTTTCTTTTCTGAGCCAAGTGTAAAAACTTGAATAAAGAAAGATACCTGCTTATGTTTTGCTTTTTCTCCCATTACTTCCATTTCTTCATTTCTTTCTCTCCATCCTGTTTTCACTCATTGTTTCCCTCTGTTTCTGTTCTAGTTTACTGCTTTGTATGTATTCTCTACTCCCTTGTAGTCCTTTATTCTTCATAAAAGTAACTCTTCTCCTTCTGACATTCATGCTTCCCTGATTTCATCACCCTCCAGTTCTCTCTTGGCCTTCCTCTTTTCTCCATTGCTTTGTTCCTTGTTCTATGATCTGATTCTAATTTTTCCTCCCATTTTTGGCTAGATCTTTCTTTCCTGGAGATCATGGCCACCCCATCTTTTACTGCTTCAGTCACCCCTCTCCCCTTTACTCTATCCAAAACTCCTGGTTTCTTTGCCTATCTCAAGGACGCCACAATCTAATCTCTACTTTCACAAACAGCCCCCATCTCTTGGCCCTTCCTTCTCCATTTCTGTCTTCTTTCTCCTTAATACCTGAAAGCCCTTCATGTAGAGGAACTGTTCTCTAGATGCCTCTGTTAGCTTATGTAGACACTGGCTCACGTGCAGGAGGACTAAAAGCCCTTCCACCAGCCTAAAGGGAGGTGCTACTGAGCCTGGGACTCAACTGATTAACGGGGGACAATGAATGAAAAAACAGGAATGGGCATGAAGGTCAAAGGGCTAAACGAAGGGAACCTGAAGGAGACACTGAGCAGAGAACCCCAGACAGCACCCACTGTTCCTCAAAAGTGGCTAAGGAGTCAACGGACGCAGCCCAGAGGAACTCTGCTCGGAAACGTGATCAGATGGAGGAACGGAAATAGGCCCCACAGTCGCAGAGGAGCTCCTCAGCCAACATCCTCTCCCTAGTGTTGTACATGGTGTTGGTCTAGGCGAGGATGAGGTTGGCGAGGAGGTCCCGCAACTTTGTGGGGTCATGGATGGATGTGCGTAAATCAGAAGGTGTAGGGAGAAGTGCAGGCAGAACCTCGGTAGGAGGTTCTGAAGGAGCCAAAATAGGGGCTGCAACCTGGAGCACTCAAGATATACGTGCGCTAGAGTCTCCCTCACACCGCAAAAGGGACAAGTATCGGGATGAGAGGTGAACCATGCCAGGTACATCCCGTGCTCATGGCTCCATGAAGGAGCCGCCAGCTAATATCCCTGGTGGGCCATGGAACTAAGGTGGAGTACAGACTGGCCCACCGGGGTTCCTCACCCTTGACAGTGGAAAATGGTCCCACTACTTGGTGTCAGGGTGGGACACGAGGGCGAGGAAATGAAGAGTGTGGGGCATGAGCGTGTGGGGCATGTAGCATGTTTCGGAAGCGAGGTCTGCAGACATGGTAGCCGGGAGGCTCATGGGGCAGGGTCCCGATGAAAAGGGTCCCGATGAAAAGGTCCAGAGAGCTTGGGGTGGGCGGGGAGCACCCTCTCGCAGGACCCATTTGAGGTAGGCCTGAGCAGCAGGTGGTAAGGCTGCCCTCACCTCCTGGAGTATGTGCCGGGAGGTTTGAGGGGTGAAGAGCCCCATGCACCGACCCAGCACTTGAGGATCCACCCAGTCCATCTGGTCGTAGTTCAGGAGGTCTCTGACCTTGGTGACTCCTGCCAGGACCAGCCTCTGGAGCACCACGTGCAGGAGGAGGTGAGCAACTATGTGAGTTGACAGAAAACATTTGTAGCTGCCCACACACCATCCTGGGGAAGCTTGCTCCTAGCATGGAGCTATCTAGAATGGATCACCATGTGTAGCCTGTGCAGTGGGAGGAGAGACAAACCTCAGTGGCAATAAGGGTGTGCTACTAGAAAGTACGGGTAGGCCATACTGATACATACAGTCCAGTGCTGCCCCACCTAGAAGGCTAATGAAATGGAGTTACAGTTTCAGTTATAATTGCAAGTGCTCTGCATAACTGCAGATGGGCCCATGCTGCAATTCCAGATCTATATCCAGATTCAAACTTCCCCACAGTTCAGATTGTGATGGGGCTGATTCAGGACTGTCTCTAGGAACACAGAAGTAGTTTGCTGAAGTGCCAAGACAAGAATTTTTTTGGTTTAGTTGTTACCAGGAGTGAAATTTGACCATGTGCAGAGGGAAGGCAAAAAACCTATGCATCACTTAAGGCCCACTTAAATCTTGAGGTACTTAACTAGGACTTATATGGTGCAGAGGGTTTGTACTGGCTTTCTGCACAGAGATGAGTTTCACGCAGGGTGAATGTGGCTCACAAATGTAGCATCTAACAACGTCTCTCCAGTGAAGATCAAAACCCGCACATTCCTTGTTTTACAATCCTAGTAGGATATCATCTGAGTGTCGATGATAGGAGTGCATACTGTGAAGCGCTTGGTAATTGGGTCAGAGGTTGATATAAAATAGAATATTCTACATGTAGACTAGAATTTTTTGTGTTCTGTATTCTCTGTCATTCCTCACTGTGAATGTTATACATTTATATTAAAGCTTGAATGATCTAGTGAGCTTCAGCTCATGCACTCCATCTTTGGCAATGTAATTCCAGCACTTTGTTTAGTGCCGGTGCTAGCCCATTGGGGGCCCTAAGCAGGAATATTTTTGGGCATCCCCTCTACACACCATTACTCATAATTAATAAGAGGCCCTCTTGAGTTGCTCAGGGCCCTAAGCAATTGCTTAGTTTGCTTATGCCTTGCGCCGAGTCTGAGCTTGTTCAGAGTATACTTCTTGGTGAGAAAGCAACTTGGTTCACTTGGAGTAACTGACTCTACATTCTCGATATAATCTTATTTTACATATGCCTTAGATTCATAGATTCCAAGGCTAAAAGGAACCATTGTGATCATCTAGTTAGAGCTCATGTATAACACCTGTCATAGAATTTCCCTAAAATAATTCCTAGAGTGTATTTTTTAGAAAAACAACTGATTTTGATTTAAAAATTGTCAGTGATGGAGAATCCACCACAACCCTTGGTAAATTATTTCAATAGCTAATTACTCTCACTGTTAAAAATGTCTGCCTTATTTCCAGTTTGAATTTATCTAGCTTCAACTTCTAGCCACTGGATCTTGTTATATCTTTCTCCATTTGACTGAAGAGCCTATTATCAAGTATTTGTTCCCCATGTAGGTACTTTTAGACTTTAATCAAGTCACCCCTTGACCTTCCCTTTGATAAGCTAAATAGATTGAGCTCCTTGCCTTTGTCATTATAAGGCATGTTTTCTAATCCTTTAATTATTCTTGTGACTCTTTTCTGGAATCCTCTCCAATTTATCAACATCCTACTTGAATTGTGGACACAAGAACTGGACACAGTATTCCAGCAGCAGTTGTACCAGTGCCAAATACAGATGTAAAATAACCTCTCTACTCCAATTGAGATTTCCCTGTTTATGTGTCCAAGAATCATATTAGTCTTTTTGGCCACAGTATCGCACTGGGAGCTTATGTTTAGCTAATTATCCTTCCCACCACCACCCCTAAAACTTTTTCGGAGTCAGAATCATAGAACATTAGGGTTGGAAGGGACCTCAGGAGGTCGTCTAGTCCAACCCCCTGCTCAAAGCAGGACCAACCCCAACTAAATCATCCTGTCACTGCTTCCAGGGTAGAGCCCTCTATCCTGTAAGTATGGCCTACATTCTTTGTTTGCAGACGTATACACTTACAGTTAGCCATATTAAAATGTGTATTGGTTGTTTGCGGTCAGTTTACTAAGATATCTAATTCGCTCTGAAGCAGTGACCTGTCATCTTTCTTATTTACCACTCCCCCAATTTTTGTGTCATCTGCAAGCTTTATCAATGATCATTTCTAAGTCATGGATAAAAATGTTAAACAGCATAGGACAAAGAACCGATCCCTGCAGGACTCCACTGGAAACACACCAGCTCAGAGATCCCTCAATCACAGTTGCATTTTGAGTTCAATCAGTTAGCCATCTTTTAATCCATTTAACGTCTGCCGTGTTAGTTTTATATCGTTCTAGTGTTTTTAATCAAAATGTTATGTGGTACCAAATCATACGTCTTACAGAAGTCCAAGTATATTACATCAAGTCTATTACTTTTATCAGCCAAACTTGTAAACTCCTAAAAAAACCAAAAAACAAGTTATTTTGATATGTTCTATTTTCTATAAACCCATGCTGATTGGCATTAAGTATACTGCTTTCATTTAATTATTTATTAGTCAAGTCCTGTATCAGCTGCTCCATTATATTGCTTGGGATCTATGTCAGACTGATAGGCCTATAATTACCTGTTTCCCCTTTTTAAACATTGGCACAACGTTAGCTTTCTTCCAGAGTTCTACAACTTCCCCAGTGTCCCAAGACTTATTGAAAATCATCATTAATGGTCCAGTGAGCTTGTCAGCCAGCTCTTGTTAAACTCTTAAAACTTATCCTTAGTTCAGTTCCTCCTTCCATCTCCACTGTTGATCCCCTTCTATCTGGCTTTTGCCACTCTCCAGTACACTCACCAAGGTAACAACCTGCTCCTCCTAGTTCCGCCTCCCTTCCCTTTCCATGACTTTGTGCTGTTTTAGTTCACCAAACTTGCCAATTGTTCCTTTGATCCTGTGGCTTTTGATTAATTTATTTTTACCTCCTTTTGTGTGGTATTCCTTATGGAATCCTTGCTGGCAAGTCTTTTGATACAGCATTTAGTAATGGGCACTATATAAAACCTAAAGATTAATGATAGAATTGGTTACCTTGTAAGGGATTTTCTGCTTAAAAGATAAAACTGATCATTTGTTTTCATCACATGAATTTTATGAGCCCTGCTTCTCACCCTATAGACCGTTTGCAGTGTTATGTTCTCTTATTATTAGAGTGCTGTCATTCACCTCTTAGTTCTTGTATTTTTCCATTCTATTTATATATAAATGAAACAACAACAATAAAAGAAGAAAACTGACTGAACAAACTGAAAAGCACCAGTGTGCCTTGGAGGTAGTTTACTTGCATACAACAGACGTTCAGAATTATGGTTTTTAATTAGGCAAAGAATACAGTTATAGATGTTTGTAAAAGACATAGGTAATGTTATATTTTCAATAAGAGCATGTATACCTTGATAGATCAAGGATGAACTCTGTTAAATGGAAATCATGGAAAGATATTTCCACAAACATAAATCGAAGTTGAATTGGTGCCAAATGAACAGCATTACATTTAGAGATTAGTATAGTTCTTTATACTACAGAACAATACAGTATTCCTGTGGGGCCCAATTTAGTACAGTTAAAATTAAAAACAAAAAACAGTCTCAATATGCACCATCTCCTTTAAAGAAATTGATCTTGTAGCCACTACATATGAAAATGTTTTCTTCTTGTGCACTTATCTGCATGCTACTTCTTATTTCTAAGATGACTATTTTAGGAAGGAAAGGTGATAACCTTAACATAGTTAACAAAGGCTGCCATTTTCAAAGACGCGTGAGTCAGAACCCCAGCCCCATTATGACTCTTGGGCTCTTTTGGAAATCCCAGTCTAAAGAACCAACCCTGCAAGCACTTACTAGTTGCCACTTACTGCTTCTCACTAGGGGTAATCCAGTTGCATTAAAGACAGCTTCACTTGTAGGAAACATTGTTATTGGTCAGAATTGCTTGCAGAGTTGGGTCTTAATACAAGGTTGATAATAATTTTAATTTAAAAACAAACCAACCAAACTCTTCTGCCCCCTCCACTCTAAAATATAACTTATAGAATTAATTTATGGAATGATTTTTTTTCTCTCCAGAAAATCCACCATCTGAGCTTTCTGGGGAACAAACATCATTCACTAAATGAATTACATTTGTAGTTTAATCAGACATTAATTTCCTGTCAAGACTGGTTGCAACTTATTTCGTAGGCCCTATTCACTTCAGTGTCCCCTTCATGAACAGGACTTTGGGATGTTGGCAGGACTAATCTTTCACCTACGTAAATCTGAGTTTATATTTCAGCTCTTGCCCCATGTGAAGGAGTGCAAAACTTTTGTTATATGTGCAACCATACAGAATGTGCCCAGTTTTGTTACCAAATCAAATCATACTCCAGGTTTGTTTGACAGTTTGTGGTAGATCCTCAATCTCTCAGAAGTAATAATCTAGAATGTGGGCCCAGGTTGAAGTTAGCATTACTTACAGTGTTTCAGATGGAATTCAACTATGCTCTAACCCAGGGGTGTCAAACATACGGCCCGCAGGCCGGATGTGGCCCGTGAACCATTTTTGTGCGGCCCGCAGCCCCTGGATCCACCACCAAAGAGGGGAGGACGCGGCGAGTTTTGACAGCGGCAGCTCTGATTCCGCGACCTGCCACCGAGAAGAGTCGCCGCCTCCTCCCCCTTTCTGCGGCAGCTCACGGCGTCATAACTGCCGCCAAAAATGGGAGGAGGTGGGGAGTTTTTTCGGTGGCGAGGATAGCACCGGGAATTGCCGCCGAAAAGGGGCTGCTGCTGCGCCACCGAAAAAGAGAAGATGCCCCGAAATATTCGGCGACAGGCATTGCTCCTAGGTATGGCCCAGCTCAGGTACAATTTATTAAAATGTGGCCCGCCATCATCAGCGAGTTTGACACCCCTGCTAACCTCTGTATCTCCTTCCTGGGGTGTGTCCTGGTATGGGGAAGATTATAAGGAAACAAACATTTCTCTTCTCTTCTCACTGAGCTCATGTGGATCATATGCCCTGAGTTTGTTTCTGGATGTGTACACATGCCCCTGCCTGCTTTGAAGTACTATTCTTATAACCAATGAAAGCAGACACCGTGTTCCTTCTACAGAACAGAGAGGGCCCCCACATGGGGAGGGAAAAGGGTACACCTTACCAAGGCCCAGAGGCCATGGGGGGCCTGCCCAGGCAGCAATCCCCATGGGTATGTGTGTGGGAGGAGACCCGTGTTACAAGTCTGTACTGGGCCCGAAAAATTATGCTTGGTCCCTGACCAGAGCACTGGCGTGAAAAACAGAGAATCCTTTGGGATCAAAGGCAAATGGAACATAGTACTTTTCAGTTCTCTTTCTTCTGGTATGTGGAGACTTGTTTCTTAAGGATGATTTGGAGAGAGTGCCATTAAAGAGTATGTCTGAAACTGACTTGATTCAAATATGCCAGATGGTCTCAGAACGTCAGAAATGCAATAGTTATTTTCTTCACAAACTTATTATCAGATACATGGGACTTGTCTCTGAAGGTTTGTGATACATTCATATAATTCACCTTTTGTAGGAGATATTTGCTTTAGAATAGATAATAACTGATTATCCATGCTGCATTCTTTCTGTTATTCAAGAAAGGAAAATAAAACTGCTTTATGAGCTCAATAAACTCTTGTGATGGCAAGGGCAACTTCTTATACTTTTTTTTTTAAGGATTTCATAGTTCACTCATAAGAGGTTGAACTGGATTGCAATTTGGTACAAAATATGTTTGAAAACGACTCCATTTTGGCCATTAAGTAGTAAAAGATATTACAAATTTAACAGTTTCAAATTCCTTTTTTGCCTTTCTAATTAGAGGCATCCTCTTATAGCAGATATGTGCTCATATAAGAAGGCAGGAATTCATGTACAAGAAATGAGACTATGACCTTTAACTCTGAGTCAAAAGTGATAAAGAATTTACTATAAAATGTTTATCTGCAATAGTACTACTTCTCAGCTATATAGCACTCTTAATCTTCAAAGGGCTTTACATCTATTAAAGATAAACCATAATTCTAGAATCTAATTTTGAAGTGAAACAAAGTTCCTAACCTGTTACTGGCATAGTACCTTCGATTACTGATTTTAAAAAGAATGTTGCAAGGAAGTAATTTACTTTTCACTATTGATGCTGTTTGTTTACTTTTTGCATTTCACCCAGCTTGGGTAATGAAGACTGGATCTTGAGCTGCAAGCAAGGAATGCTTGTGCAACATGGTGTGGGGGAGGATTTCAGAGATTGGCTTTAGCCACCTTTGTGTTCCCCCAATCCTAGGGCTATCATGGTTCTGGGCCATCCCAGACATAAATTAGAACTGCCTGAAGGGTGCTTTAATCTGCACCAGCTGCTCATGGCTTCCAAACATTAGGGGCATGCACAGATATTTAAATATAACTGCTTTTGGACAGGCACTTTAACACAAGCCCATCCCCAGCCAGTGCCCCCCTCGCCCTGCTGCCTCCCCTACCCACCAGGTCCCTGCTGCCTCCCCAAGTTTCCAGGGTTCCAAATGCTTACTGGAGGCTGCAGGCGAGGAAGGGACGGGATTTAGCAGGCTTCTCCGTGCCGCCTCTGTCTCACAGAGCCCAGATTCCCTGCTCCAGGTGCCATCTAGCGAGTGCACAAGCTGCAGTGCCTTTCCCAGGCCTGTCCCTTCAGCTGTGCTCAGCCAGACTCCCACCCTACCAGAAAGGTGGGAGGATGGGCTTGGGAGAGGAAATCCCGGGGTGAGTGGGTGGCCAGAGTAGAAGCTGGGGGCAGTGGTGGAGATAATTATTGGGGGGGTGGCTGTGCCGCTGCTTGTCTTCCCCGCTTGTGCACATCCCTGCCAAATATCATTACCTTTCTCTGGTGGTCAGTGGGCTCTTTGCCACTGGAGGATTCCCATGCACAAAGGGAGCTGGCTAAACTGGCTTTAGATCAGATTTGCTCTTTCCATTCCTGGGAAATATCTGGCCTTTACTCTACTTTTCATACACTAGTCCAGTGATCATCAAACTCTAGGGTGTCCTCTATATTAATAGAAAGATCTGGCTTGTGCGCACCTTCCATTTCACAATCACCTAATATCCCTCTGCAAACCACAGATATTGCTGACATGGAAAAATATCATTAGGAAAGTATTTATATTTTTAGCTTCTTTTCATACAGTTTAGCAGAGGAAACAAGGGGGAAGAACCAGCAGCAGTCAACCACCCAGCTCTTTGTGAACCCACAAGTGAACTGAAGCCTATGTATGGGTTGAAGGCCACAATTTGAGAGCTGCTCTACTAGCACAATGCTGATTGTGTCCGAGGTTGCAAATGCTGCAGGAGGAATGTTTAAATCTAAATATGAAGCTTTAAAAATGTATTTCTGAAAATATTTATATAGAGGTTAGGCTTTGTAATCTTAGTGTTTAAATGTTAATACCAAATGTAAATGTCCCTTTTAATCAATCCTCAGAACAACGCCATGAATTAGTTAAGCACCAGAAAACACATACTGTATATTTTCTTTTCTTTTAAGGAGACTTCTCTTCTGCCAATTCAATGAGCACCTTCAAACCAAGGATGGTCACCCCACAATCACTGGAGTGCAGCCTAACCTTACTCTACACACAGCAGGGAGGCACTGACCAGAAGCACCATGAGCTGTACATTTTCAAATGGCTTCCTTGTACTTATTATTGCACAGCAGTCAGAGCCAGTGAAGTTGAGCAGCCAGTCGGATATTACCTTGCCTGGGACAAATTCCAGGGAAGGAGCAGGAGAAGCAAAATTTGTCCCAGTGAGCTTGCACGTGATATAAGTCATGCAGTATCAGTTCCAGCCCGAGATGTAATCTCGTTAGCAGCAGAAAAGAGACAGCGAAAGCAAGCCAAGCATCAGTGTTCCCTCAAAACAAACAGCTTTTACCAGGTGTGACGCCCATAGAGGTGAGATCCCAGAGCTCCTCCTGGACTCTTAGTGCTAGATTCAAGTCCTACTTTCTCCCCGCTGTTGGAGATTCAGTTGCAGTTAGCATGCTTCCAGGAGATATTTGTTGGAGAAATTAGCCCCTTTCTTTCTCCACCGTGGAATGGCAGATCATCTGCATTTCATCATGCTAATTCTTCTGCAAAATACTTGCATGCCACCTGTCTCTTTCCCTTTGTCCACCCTGAATTCTTAGTTGGAAATTTGTTTTAAATATAATTGACTCGTTTTGCATTTGGTTCTCTTTGAATTTCCCCCTTATTGTTTGTCATCGATTGTTGATAGTTGGGGTTGGTCCTGCTCTGAGCAGGGAGTTCTCATAGACTCGTAGTCTCTAAGGTCAGACGGGACCAATATGACCATCTAGTCTGACTTCCTGCACAACGCAGGCCACAGAACCTCACCTATCCACTCCTGTAATAGATGCCTGACCTATGACTGAGTTATTAAAGTCCTCAAATCGTGGTTTAAAGACTTTAAGGTACAGAGAATCCACCAGCAAGTGAGCCATGCCCCATGCTACAGAGGAAGGTGAAAAATTGGACTACATGATCTCCTGAGGTCCCTTCCGTCCCTAATCTTCTATGATTCTTCTATGATTAAATGTAGGAGACTCTAACGACGCAATTTATCAGTGAATTTAACAGTGCAATTTATTTAACTGTGAATATGTCACAAACCAAAGATAAAAAGTCTCACAGAAATAACAATATTGCAGCAGTAGATGCAGCAACAGTTCCATCTCTACCAGTCATCCCACAGCACGGTTATTAACTGCTCTGAAACCCCTACAAAACCAAAACAGCATGTGACATATTAACCCTTTTACTGTTAGCTCCTGGTGCAGTGAAAAGTGGCCTCAGTCTTTGAAGTGGGAAGTTGCCAATTCAAAAGTGATGTGCCATGGTATATGGGGCAAGACTGGACGTACATTTTGCTACCAGGTACATGAAGCAACACATAGTAGCTAGTGATGATGCTCATCAACCTATAATTTAACAAAGATTTTTGTTGTGGTTCACTTAATTGATAGAAATTAGGCTTTGAAATGCTTTATGAAATAATTGATGTTACTGGTCTTATAGTCAAATAAAAGCTAGAAAATGAAACATATTAAAATATAGTAGCCTCATGAGTCATGGTAAGTGTGGAGGTGCGAAGGGACTTTCTCCTTTATCCCATTTGCCTGCAGACTATTTATTTCCTTACTACAACCATGGAAATCTAAATGAGATCTAAATAATGTGCCTAATTTCCATGGGTGCTTGACAAGATAATACATGTTGCAGTGCATAGATGGGAGCAGAATAGAACCTTTCACCTAGAACACTTTTTTTTCAAATTCATGGGTTCTAGAATTGAAAGCTAGGAAGATTGTTTCAAAGTATTGTTATAGTTTGGTGGGGAAAACTTTTTATAGTAATTAAGGTTGAGAAGAGGTTTCCATTCTAAAGCTTCAGTACTGGGGGATGCATATGGGAGCAAGAATCTTCCTGTGTTTATCCAAGTGCAGGATCTAAAGAGCTTTTTTAAGTTGCCTAGACCTTTCCTGACAAACAAAACAATCAGCACTGAAACAGTTCTTGATTTTTGTATACTGTATAGCTCTCCATATATGAAATATAAGTTTCTGCAGTGGTGTCCCAATCATTCCTTCTTGTCCCCAATTACCAAATACTTATACTAAGCATTGTGCTAGTATCCTTCTCTATCAGGATATATCGAGAATTCTAGGCATTTCTCCCACTATTGGTTTAGCACCAGCACAGCTCTACCAGAGTTGCAAACGGTCACACTTTTTTTTTATTTTTAATTATGTTTTCTAAGTCGTGATAGGCCATATCTACTGACAGCTTCAACCCATTTTCCATCTGCCTTCCATCTTCTAGTCACAGCTGACCTGAGTTCAATATGGGTCAGGGGTTTAGAAGTGAAAGGCTCCAGATCCCATTTCCAAGCCAGTCATTCAGGTACTCCTTCCCACTTGGAAAACTTAAATCTCCTTTCCAACCAAAACAGCTTAATTAGGCTCCTGTCTTTCTGCCCTCATTGCCCGTCCAAAAAAACAGTCAGCATGAAAAAGTGGATTGCATGGTAGCTTAATACATCTGAGGAGGCCTCAGACCAAATCATGCTTCAGACAAATGTCAAGAGTCTAATCTCATGCTGGTGTCTGTTTGACAAGCAGTCAGATTGCAAAACCACCGCACAATTTTGAAGTTTCTGTTCAAAGGACAGCCGGGATCAGAATAACATGGGTGTGGTAGACTAGGAATTAGCTGCATTGTTAGAACTGTGTTGAGCAATTTGCATAGTACGTGCCTAGGCCATGCCTCATTACAGCCAGTGCTCTGTAGACTGTCTGCAGTGATCGGAAGATTCACCCACATAATCAAAAGGAAAGCAAAGAAAGAAAAAGAAAGAAACAAGACTCCAAGTAAATATACCAGTTTAGTCGTATTTATCTGTCCTCCATCAAAAGCTGCCACAAACAGGTTAGTTTAATGCTGGTCTAGACAAGATTTTTGCATGTTACTAACTGCAATAATAGCTGCCTGAGAATAATTAAGTAGAAAACACTAAACATTTATCTCATATGAATCCATTGTCCTATTTATAAATAACTGTGTAGTTAGCTCATTCAGGAAGAGCCATTTGGTTTCATCCGACATGAAGCTTAGGGTTTGTTAGTTCCCATGCATTACACATGCTGAAATTGCTGTGCATGCATCTACAAGGAACATTCCTTCCTCTCTGTTCAGATATGTAAATAATAACTGTGCAGCCAGAGCCAGGAAATTGTGTTCCTCCTGATACTAATTAGAACCATTAACCAGGAACTCTGCATCACATAAACACAAAGGACAACAATTTGTAAAAAGATGACAATAATTTGCATCCAGGTAAATAATACAGCTATTCTTGCTGTCCTTCTGCTATTGATTTTTAAAAACCTCTCAGAGATACAGCATTATAATTTTTAGTTCAAGAAAGAAAGCAAGTATATGGTATAACTTCGTGGTCTGCTGTCATTTTCTTCCTCTTCCTGTTACTCATTACCTTCTCCCTTCCTTTCTTCCCCATTTATAACTTTAGATTTAGAGGAGTGGGACAGTTGATTAGAAGCCCAGTCCTTCCTACTTCTCTCTTACTACTTTGAAGATCTGATCCTGCAAGGAGCTGAGATCCTCAGTTCCCAATTCTGGGAATTGGAGGTGCTCAGTGACTTGCAGGAGGCATATAGTTCTTGAGATAATCCATGCCTAATTCAGTACCCCCAAAAGCAGCAGCTCCTATCAGTCATGCAACATTAGTGGTTCAGAGTCAACATGTCCATAACAGTGGGTGTAGAGGAAGATGGTGGCACAGGAAAGACAGACAACAAATTGCTGTTTAAAAAAAAAAAAAGGCTATTCTCAGACAAAAACTATCCTTCAGTAAAGTGTAGGTGGCTGTGACATGCAAACACACACAGAGACAAACTGACAAAAGGTCAAAGTTCATTAGTTCAGACAGACAGACTTTCCCTAACTCAGGCCCCTGATGTTTACAGACTAATTTGTAGCCTTTGAGTTTCCTGGCTTTTGTCAGCTTTTATTGTGTTACAGTGATCATACCATTGTCTAAACATTGTCTTTGAGCAACACATAAAACATATAGACTCATATAAGTAAGGTAAATATTTAAAAATCCCTGCATGCATATTTCAGCATTCTTAAAGGCTGAAACACCCCCCAGTTAAGAGGGCAAAAATCAAGGCCAGTGCACAATTCAAGTCTCACTTGAGATCCGTTTTGAGGACTTAAGTGGTGCATAGCCTTGTGTAATGCACTGCCCAGGGATGAATAGCAGCCAGTTTTCACACATTACAGTGTGTGCATTTTGGTGCTGAGTTTCTATTTATTTGATACATTGGAATAATTTTGCTCCCTTGGGTAAGAATCTATTTTGGTAAATGTCCTCATGTTAAAAGCAAAAACAAAAACCCCACCTTGCATTATTTACTCAGACTAATAAATCTGAAAGGTAATTAGTAAGGAACTTTCTAGAAAAATGTCAGTAACCTTGGAGATCATCAAATGTCTGCTTAGGGGGGCTTAATTTCTCTCATCACCACCACCTCTCAGAATTAATATGGTGCTTTAGCTTTTCATTCAAACCTTTATTATGCATTTTGGTAAATCTCTCTTCTTCACTTGATTATTGATAAATCAAAAATCACATCTTCTGTGTGTCACACACAAATCCATATGCTAAAACTCTGGATGGCATTTTAGCTGAAACTGCCCACCCAAATTATAGCATTCCCATTTAAAAAATAAAGGGAATTACCCTGGAAACACTGCCAACAGCCTTTCATGTCATCATTAGAGCTTTCATAATAAATTATGCTGGTTGGCAGAGGAAACCGTGCTGGTTACTGGAAGGAGCTGTGTCTGCAACGTATTAGTTTTATCTTTACACTTTTCAGATATGGTGCCAAATGTTAACAGGCTCTGAGCACCTGCATTCCTCATTTGTTTTGCAATGTGGAGGCTCTACAGTACCAGACTGATTGCTGTGCCAGGATTCTCAGGTAGCAGCAGTGTCTTGAACTGACTTTTTTCATCTACAGTTGGTGAAGAGAATGCAGCCTTTCCTTCCTGGTGCAGATCTCGCCATATTTATCCCACCTTGGTGACATATTGTATTGTCTCCATTTATAAACAGTTTTTATAAAGGGCTAATAAATGGGTAATAAATGTTTTAAATAAACAGGTATTCAATCATTATAGAGTCCCACAGGTCAAGAGTTTGTTTATAAGCATAGCTTATAACCATCTATAACACCTTTTCCTGATGTATTTTAACCATTTCCAGCACATACTTATGTCTGTAAAATCCTTATAATATCTTTGGGTCATTTATTAACCCTTTATGCACCATTTATGAAGGGTACCTTAATAGGAACCTCTGTTAGGCTGATTTCAAAGTTAAACTAGCTTCAGTTCACCAAAAAAAGAGTATGTTCCAGTTGCAAACCAGTCAGTGAGCTGGGAAGAAGATCCATTAATTCTCCCAACTCTATGCTTCAAATGGATCAGTGGTTTTCAGCATGTGGTCCACAGATGCCTGGGGATCTGCAAACTGTGTCTAAGGGGTCTGTGAAAGGTTGTCATTACCATAGAACAGTGGTCTTCAACCTGTGGTCTGCACATGCCTGAGGGCCTGCACGTTATGTCTAAAGATTTCCAAAGGAGTCTCTACCTTCATTTGAAATTTTTTAGGAGTTTGCAATGCAAAAAAGGTTGAAAACCACTGAAATAGATAATACCTTTGCAGCAGCAGCCAAGATCCTCAAGAATCAGCATAGCAAATTACACCCCCTTGTAAATCTTTCAGCATTCCCAAGATGGCTTAGTATTTTGTTTTTATGTTGTACGAGTGCCACCTGAGCTGAGTGCACATTAGTGCCAAAGGCAAGCAACCAGCATTTCCAGTGTGCTATCACCTGGTCCCAGGCGCCTTTTAAACTCTTACACAGGCTAGGAGACTTCCATTATTAAGAAATAATAAAATAAGAAACTTGCTTAGCTCATAATGAATCATGGGTCAGTATTGAAAAGCCATTTTTATACTTTAATTATTATTATTATACACAAGTGTAATTACTCTGGTATTTGATTCTAGGGTGGGGTTCTAGAAGTTAGCACTGCAGTTTTCCCAGAGGTACGGCTGCAGGTAGGAATATGGTCAGGGAGATTTTGAAAGAGCACCACCCCACTCCTTTGAAAATATCATTGGAATTACTTCAGTAGCAACTCCTTGGTGTTGCAACCATGAAAATAGTTAGGTCAAAGACATTAACATTCCTTTGGCTATGTTGTTTCTGCTGTATGACTAGACAACTGAGTCCATTAAAGTAATCCAGGGCTGGTGGTTTTCCCAGTTTTACTGAACATGAGGTATATTCCCATAAAACCATAAATAAAGTGCAACAAGACAGTTTTTAGTAACTATTTGATTGCGGCAATCACCATAAAAGTCCACATATACCAAGATACTGAAGCACTGATGCTTATCTTTGAGCATGTGACTAATCCTACTGATCAGTGCTTAAATACCTAGCCTTGATTGATGTAAACTTATTCCACAGATTTCCCATGAAACCCAGAATGGAAACATTTATCTCAACCAAATCATCATCCATTGTCTGGGGGTCTAGATAAAATGGGTTCTGGATTCAAAATACCCTTTCCAAAACAAAACCTGACCAATAGAGTTTTGTAAAAACAAAGTCACCCCCAGCTTTGCCATCTCTATTTTAAATCCAGTGACACTTAATGGCAATAATTGCTGCCTGTTGGAGACAGTAATTATGCTTAATTGTGATGATGCCTTCAGGTGATTTTGTGATCTTAGGTCTTCATTTCTCAGTCTCTTCCTTGTTCTGTATGCTTGTAGGACAACACTTTTCAGTTCTTCCATATCTTGTATACCTGAAGAAAACATATGTAAGTGATGGAATACTTTGCTATTGCTTGTCAGTTTGCTCCTTCCGTGTAACGTACTCATGTTAGATGGCTGTTCTGGATGTCTCACAGCTGACCCAGTTGCCTCCCTTAAGCAGCAGGCTGCATCCTTATCCAAGAGCAGATACAATCTAAATGATGTGACAGGAACTCTGCAGCTCCCCAGCATTGCTATAAAAATAGTTGCATCTTCTGCTAAATCAGAAGTTCTACTTAATTGGGATAAAAGACCATCCAAAAAGACAGCATGCTTTAGCAGATACTCTGCACCTTGGGCTAAATACTTGGCTGAATGAAGTTTATGCCAGCAGAGAATTTGGCCCCTACAACAATGTATAAATCTAAAATAATTCTGGATTTGTAGTAAGTTTACTCCAATGCATTAAGGAAAGTTTCTTAAAATACTGTATTAAAAATATTCATCAATAGTTCTAATATGGCAAAATCTCAGCTACCACAGTGTGATCATCTTTGGTAATAATAATAATTAGTAATACTTATCTCTTATACAGCATTTTTCATCAGTAGGTCACAAAGTGCTGTACAAAGGAGGTCAGTATCATTTATCCCAGTTTACAGATGGGGAAACTGAGTCACTAAGTGAGGTGATTAGAGAGTGGCTATTTAATGGCAACCAGTGTACACTGAATATATTCCAGACAATTTTAGGGCATGTCTACATGGTAGGGTAATGTGCACTATGGGGGTGTGATTTCTAAAGTACCCTAACATGTTGCACTTCAATTGGTCTATGTAGACCCCTCTAGTCTACACTTAGAGTTTGTTAGTGCAGTTTAAAGTAGTACTATGCACAACAGTAAAGTGCACCAGGGAACTTTTACTTTGCACCAGCAATGAATGTGCAGCACACATCAGTGCATTTTGAAAATCACACCCCCGTAGTATGCCTTACCCCAACAAGTAGATAAATCCGAAGATTATAAACTCTTTGGGGAAGGGACTGTCACTTATTGTGTGTTTGTATAGCACCTAGCACAATGGGGCCCAACCTGGTTGTGGCCTGTAGGCACTACCACAATATAAATGTTAAATAATAACCACTACAGTTTCTGTGGGTACAAATTCTGCTAGGATCAAATATAATATTCTAAAAGCACTGTTAAACATTCCAAGCAATTATAAATATTCTAAATTGTAACATTACATTTTTTTATTGTTTTACAATATAGGGAGTTTTCCCCTAAAACATCTTAGTATAGTAGATTTATATCTGCCTGAGACTGAGATCCTAGATAATTATTTGAGATGTTCAGTTCTTGGTCACAGGGTTTGGGACTGGAAAAGGCTATCTATAATAATACAGCAAGAGTCCTGCATCCCCTTAAAGACTAACACATGTATTTGGGCATAAGCTTTTGTGGGCAGAAACCCACTTCATCATCCGATGAACTGGGTTTCCGCCCATGAAAGCTTATGCCCAAATAAATGTGTTAGTCTTTAAGGTGCCGCAGGACTCTCGCTGTTTTGCTAAAAACAGATTAACACGGCTACCCCTCTAGAACTCTATAATAATAGTTATTATATCCTACCTGGTTTCTTTTAAAGTTATCTGTCATTGAAAGAGTGACTTAATAAGGGATGTTGTGGTCATGTTGGTCCCAAGATACTAGAGAGAGAAGGTGGGTGAGGTAATATCCAGTTAAAGATATTTCATCTAGACACATCCATCTTGTCTCACTTTGTAAGGGAGGCAGTGTTGCCTAGAGGATAGAGCACTGAACTAGGACTTAGGAGTCTTGGGTTCTTCCTAGCTCTGCCATTGGCCTGCTGGGTGACCTTGGCAACTCACTTCACCGCTCTGTGCCTCAGTTTCCCCATCTGTAAAATGGGGGTAAAGATACTGACCTTTTTTGTAAAGCCCTTTGAGCTCTATTGATGAAAAGTGCTATATAAGAGCTAGGTATTGTTCTTATTATTACTGATAGATCAAAAATATTTCTTTATCCAGCTGTGTGGGTTGAGGTTTGAAAGGGGGGTTGTCTAGTGCTTAGAGCAGAAGCTGGGGAGTCAGTACTCTTAACGTTAAATCCCACAATTGCCAGTGGCTCCCAGTGTGACACTTAACCTCTCTCTGCCTCGGTTTATCACCTTGTAATATGGGCTATATCATAACACCACGTATCTACCACACAAGTGTTCTATAAGTCTTAATTAAATAATTTTTTAAAGCATTATGAGATCCTGGAATGAAAAATACTGTGTGAATATTACAGACATGATTCATAATAATATTAATATTTGCATTCTCTCCAGGTCCTGGTCTGTACTAAGCCTACCAGACCTGGGCCTGATATGTGTTGGCCTGCTGAAAATAATTGCCTTGTTGTTTCACCTAAAATACAAAGCCATGGTGAGAATTAATATGCATTGTTCTCTTCTCTGTTTGCACCAGCAGTTCCATCTGCTGTGGTTCCAATCATTTTATCACACAGACACCATCCCCCAAGCCTTTCACAACTTGTTTTCCCACAAGGAGATCATCCCTTTTCTTCCATCTTCTGAGTGCAGCTAAGATGTTTCTGTGAATGAAGTGTTACTGTAGCCATGTTGGTCCCAAGGTATTAGAGAGACAAGGTGGATGAGGTAATACCTTTTACTGGACCAGCTTCTGTGGTGAGAGAGACAAGCTTTTGAGCTTGTCTTCAGGTGACCTCCTGAGCATAGGGTCAGCTCCCTTTTAGTACCCCTGGCGTATTAGCCACCCCAAAGAGAGCTGAGAGGAATAGGGGACATGGGGCCTACCTCTGCTTGCACTGGCCCTGGAGGGACTTGGCAATGACATGATCCCCTCATACTGTGGAACTTCAGGAGGTGTCAGCCATGAGGCACAAAGCCTCCTGGTACTTCATTTGGGGAGGTGCAGATCTTCAGTGGCTAAAAGGAGGCCTGGTTTAAAAAAAAAAAAAAAAAAAAAAGAATTACCATTGAAATTTTTGTGTCTGAAAATTGGGTTTCTAGCTAACCAAATGTTTTCCTGGAAAGTTTCACTTTTTTTTTTAAATTCTGGAGGCCTGATAACTGGAGGGGGGGAAAAAAATCAGTGTTCACCAAAAATTAAAATATTTTGATTCTGACATGCTCCACAGTGCCTCATGGATATTTGTAGTTCAGGTGTCTCATGCTCCCCTGTTCTCCTTTATGGGCTGGATCCCTCATTTTCCATGATGCACTGTGGCCATGTGACTGCCAAGACACGAGACCCTGGTACGTCATGAGAGATGTAGTCTGATTAGGAATGCAGCCTAGAGAGGAGAATGGAAGTATAAGGCATCTTAACAACAACTTCCATAAAATGCCGCAGTGACATTTCAGAATTATGATATTTCTGTTTTTAGCTGAAATATATCAATTTTTGATTTTTTGCTGGAAACTTGAAATTTTCCATGCCGCAGATCCCCATTTTCTGATCAGCTCTAGCTAAAAGCCAGAAGCAAGTCCCAAATTAGTGGGAGTAAAAAGTTACCTGTGCACCATATAATTATATCTTCTGAGGATGGAACTGAAAATACAATAGTGAGGGCTATTGCCAATCTAGTTATGCTCTCACAGTGCAGTGTCCTACACATAGCTAGGGGGTCGAGATGGCTCTTTAGTTTCTTCTCCTAATCACTGGTCTAAGACAAAAGGTTGGAAAAGTGTGCTGGTCCATTTATACTCTTCCATCACAACTTGGCTAAGTCCTGGTAGCTGACAAGCTATCAAACCATAAAGTCACAATATTTTCTTTATTATCTTGTTTTTCCACAGTGCAGTTGTAACATGATTTTAACAGCTGATGTCTTACCAGCTGCTAGAGTCAGAGGTTAATGCTGGATAGGTGGGGCTTTGAAGAGGCTTTCAGATGTTACACAGTGTTGGTTTTATTTCAAGACATTTTTGAGAAAGCAGCTGTTAAAATCAAGTCTGAATTGAAGTAAGGAAAGGAAAAAAGAGAAAGATGTTAATCCGAATCTAATGATCATTGTAAGGGTCTGGTATCTCATGATCTGCCATGGTTTTGCAGCTATCATATTGTATATAGCATCTGTTTCTAAAACAGGTGGTTCAAAAGATATTGTACCTTAAAGTTGTGACTGGTGTTTTGGTCAGCCAGTGCATTTTTGGCATTGGGTCAGGAATGAATGTAACATGCCCCAGATTTGGATCAATGTAATGTCGATCAGCCCCCACTTTCCTTCTTAGAACTCTAAATGGTTTATTGGAAATGGAAAGGCATAATATTGCTTCTGTTTTACAACTGCAGCAGTTCTATGGTGGGCTTTATAGTTTCCTCTGAAGCAGCTGGTATTGGTCACAGTGAACAATAGAATATTAGATTAGATGGACCACTGGTTGGATCAAGTATGGCATTTCCTATGTCTCTATTGTCATTTGTATGTCAGATCTTGAATTACAATGTATGGGAAAGGAAAACTTGGAGAAAATAGTTAACCAATGTGTATAAAGAGTGTTTCTGACTTGAGCCAAAATTTCTAGAGCCAAATTTTCAGATAGAAAGGGCTGAGATCAATAAACAAAAAGATGTACACTCAGTTACTGAGACTGTGAGTGCAATCATATCAACTGTGCATGCAAATATAGGCATCCAGTTGCACGTGATCCTTTAGTGTATCTTTCTGGAAATTTGACCATAACATTCAAAAATTTAAGGGAAAGTTCCTGATAAATTTTAAATTTATTTTGACTTCTTTTACTGACAACCTCTGATAAGTCATTATCAGAATGAGGATACAAGATGGAGGTCAAAACCTCCCATCATTGAAATACAAGTAAGCAGCCTGTGAGGAAGAACTGATAACATCACCTCTGCTAAACAAACTAAGTCAGAGGGCCCGGGATTTCCTTTAAATCAGGCCAAAATGGGAATATAGACAAAAGTAAGCTTCTGACATATCAAAGGAAAAGCTGGAACTTGCTTATACACACTCCGAAACAGGGAATGACTTGTGGCAGTTAGAAAACAGCATCAGTTATAAGCAGTTTTGTGCATGAACAACACAGCAAGGTATTGTTAGTAAAAGGATGAACAGAGATATGAATGCCCGAGAAATTATCTAGAGCGGATGTGAGAAGAAGGAAGTGTTCTAGATAACATGCAAGCATTATCTCCTCTCATTGGCCTTATGGAAAATGACATCATAAGCAAATTCCTCCAATGATTCATCAGCTATTGTAGGTCAGATCCTTGGTCCTGCCTAAATCCCATTTGCACCACTCCAGCAGCACAGAGGGGACTTAAAGCTGCCTCAAACAGGTCGCTGACATGTCCCTAGTGTGTGGGGATCCTTAGCTGGTATAAAACCAGTCTAGCTGCAAGAAGCTTTATAACAACTGCTCCTCCAGTTCAGGCATAGGAGCAGGGCTGGAGCAGACAGCTCTGGCAATAAAAAAGGCATAGAAGAAGTTAGATTTAGTAAACTGAGAATTCCCTTGGTATAGAGGGAGCTCTCAGCTGGGACAGGTGTACCTGGCTCATGTAATACCCCTACCTGTCCCTGATAGAGGCTGCATGTCTGAGGTGTGGAGGAGACACTTTCCATTTCAAATGCAAAGCTACACTTGTTCGACTACTGAATAGCTCGTGTATCATGTGGTGGTCACTCATACTACAAACAAGCAAGCAAACAAAAACTCCACATGACTTTTCTCCCTGGAATGGAGAAGAATCACCACTTGACATATGTTATTTAGATATCTGGGAAGTGCTACGGTAGCATGGTGATGGGCCCAGTACTATAGACTAACTAGACAATAATAGGATGTTGGTGGTATTATGATTATAGTGTTGGCAGGTTTATGCAATGAGGCCCTGATTCAGCAAAACACTGAATCAAGATCAGGGCCTGAGACTCTGACTTCCCCCACGTCTGCCCATCATGCTGGCTCCTTGGGAACAGTTGGAGGGTTACAACATTTCCCAAGAGAGGATGAATGAGATTCAAGGACTGCAATTGAGACATCAGGAGTCAGCATTGTGCACAGCTGAATGTTCCCAGCACAGCACCAGGAAGGAGGAAACGTACACTGAGTCCATGTTCCAATATGATATGAGGACATGGGGGAAGGGGGAAAGATGGGTTAGGCAGCACCTGGGAATTATGTGACTCTATCTCAGCTAATATGTGCAACACACGATGCCAGCTGTCTAGAAGACCAGGCCTATTATAGCATTAACCTATTCTCAGATTTCTGTTTCTATCAGCAGAATCCTCTCTGCCCCGCGATGCTACTCTGATGAAAGCTGTGCTAGATATTATCAGAGACATGCCAGCAACTCTTGCCTCCAATCAATTAAACAGAGGGCCTGAACATAACAAACTGATCTCGAATTAAACAGATAAAGGTGAGGGAGATTTTCAAAGGCATAGATGGCAATTGGCTATTGATGTCACGTAGGAATTAGGGCTTCAACTTCAATTTGAAAATCCCCTTCACAATGAATTAACTTTATTTTAATGAATCATTTACCTAATTTTAACTACTCCCTCCATCACCATCACCAGACACATACAAAAACTGGAGGTTACTACACCTAACACTGAAAGATGTTAATAGATTTAAAAAGCCCAAATCCCATGACACTAATGTTTCTTGACCCACGGGGAACATTTTTTGAAGGTGTACTTTTCTGATTCATATACTTAGATTTTTCATAAGCCTTTTGCTCTTCTTCCCGCATTCCCTTCCATCTTCCTAACCCCTGCCTAATACTCCTCTATATGCCTTTTACTTTATTTGAAAAGTTTTCCCTAGAAATGTTTTGTTTTTAAATAATTTTGAGCTTCAGTATATCATTAGGTATGTTACAAAAATATCATGCATCACCAAAAGAGCTAAATTCTCAAAACTATCAAATTCAAAGGTTTATGTTTGGGGGGGTTTTTTAATAAAAGATTTAATTTAAAATTGGCTTTCAAAGTTCTGCCTTTATGAATGAGTACATCTTTAGTGTGCACCTAAAATATCCACACTAATACCAGGTGTATGCTTGCAAAATGGATATCTGAACACACATGGCAACATAAGGGTCTAACTAGTTATGTGTGCTAACTAGCACTTAATTTAGGTGAGTACAAAGGTGTAAGTGCAATTTATGCTGGCCTGATTGAAATCAGGACCCAAGTCTTAAATTGTTGTGGGGGGTGTCGGGGGTGGGCAGAAGGGTTTTTTGTTTTTTAAAAGAAACCTTAAATAGCCTAAATGGCAGTTTTACCCATTTGGTCCAGTATGGGGGGTGGGGGTTGCCACAGTAACTGCAACAAATAAAAGTTCATCAGTATTTTGGAAAGATGACAGGTTAGGAACAGTGTAATCTGTTTTATTTTTAAACATTGTGCTTGCTTAACTAGTTGCATTGAACTGCCATTCAATGGGTGCTGTCAATTCATTGATATGAGCAGGAAGGGCAAAACTTCCATTTTTGACATCCAATTTTTGGACTATAGATTTTGTTTAATTAGATTCTACTAAGTTTTCTTTACAGAAATTTAAGTTTTATATGTGCGGAAATGCCCACCCTACCTAACTGTTCACAAGTACTTAACAAATCATAACTGATCTATTTATAGCAAGTGGAATACATCATCCAGTATTTCACTTTTACTTCTAGGAGCACCAGCTCTGCAGCACAAACCCTAGTGGTGTTATTTCAGTGGAGGGTGTTGAATCACTGCACATAGACAAAGCATGACTATATAAACAGCTGCATATTTTAGCACTGTTCACTCATTCCAACTCCTGCACATGTGTGGAACATTTCTTCCAAAGAAATAACGCCATCTACCCTTTATAGGCTGCTATAGCAGCACTGAAAAATCCAAGGGCATTTTCACTAAAAAAAGAAACCTTGAACCTGTCTCAATATATTTAAATCCCAGTTCAGACTGCCAGCACTTTGCCAATCAGATAAAAAATACAATAACATTGAACAGCACAAAGGGTCAACTGTCCCTTCTTCCACTTAATGAACTGTGAATTAGCCACAAAGAACTAGCAAGAACTAAAGAACTCAATTCAGGTGTTAGAGGTGGTAGTTTGGTGCATTAAAATTAGATGCCTTGTATAATTTATGTCTATGTAATTTTGTCTCAGACATTATGCCAGAATTAATCTATCTCTCATCAATGTGCAGGGAATTTACATGAGGTAACGCCCATTCCTTTGAAGTAGATACGGGTATTGTATAAGACATGGCTGCTGTTTATATTAGAGTTCTTTTTATTATGTCTGCTGAGAAAGGGAGAGAAGGGCTGTGAAATGACATCATCCTACTCTGTACTGGGAACCATTAATGTAATATAAAACACTGAAGCATGCTGAATGGATAGATGAGACTTAATTTAAAGTAATACAGCTTAAAGGGAATGTTGTGGAGTGATAAGGGGCTAAACCAGATAAATGGTGTAGTGCAAGTAAGTAGATTGCAATGAAGAGATACAGTAAGAGTGACTGGCGACACTGAATATGCCTGATGGTCAGAGCTTCAGAATGAAATGTTAAGAGCAGGTTTCTAAAACATGTGGGCTTTGTTTTCTTTTATTTGTGTTTAAGGAAATTGAATAAAACTGAAGGAACTTACCTGGGCCAGCTTTTTATTCTGTGCAACAAAAAAAAACTTGCAAGGATTCTCTAAGCCTGAAGAAGACTCCCTGGAAAGTAGAATCTGCTTGTGAAATGTGGTCTTAGGAGAACATGTTTTAAGAAAAGGGGCTCAGATCAGTGTGAATTTGCTGATATTACGCAGGTCACATTAACATGAACCACAGTAAGAAAGTTAGAGCCACGATGGAAGCTCAATGAAAAATAGGAACCTGCTGTAATGTGGTGCTAGAAATGGTACAGTCAATCAAATTGCAAGCCAGTGAATCAGAGGACAAAGGAAGTGACTGAGATTTTAGAAAGATTAAGTGAATAACGTGCAAGATGTATATTGAGAAAGTATAATGGAAGAGGGACTAGAATGGTCACTCCAACCGAAGGAGACCCAGGGTAGGCGGTGGCTACAGAAAGGGAGGAGCTAGAGATGCTCAGGTTGCTTACCTTAGGCTGGCCAAAGTGTGAGTGTACACTGTACATTTGGTCTGGGTGTAGCACTGTCATTAACCAGCCACCTTTCCCATCACACCAGGCTGGGTAACCAATTATCAAGGCTAAAAGCATTCTCTCAGTTTGCATGTCAAAATGTTTTGGCATGCATTGACCACATTGGCACAAATGTACTCAGTTTGCCTACACAAAAACTATTTCCATGTAGCAAGGGCAAGTGGAGAGTGCAGGTTGAGGCCCCACTGAACATTTGATTCTCAAACTAAAATAAGAAACCACACTGATTAACTCACAACTTCTGGATTTTTGTTGTTGTTGATTTTTAATTAGTGAAGAGAAAAGATCAAAAGATTTTGGAAAAAAAACCACAATACTGGTGAATGTTTTAATGAAACTGTTAATTTATTCCAACTGTGTAGATAGCAGGGTAAAATCCCTGTCTCTCATTGGCAGTTTTGAATATAGACACTGTAAATTAATAGACTGGATTGAATACACTGGTATATTTGCAGTCTTTTTAAATAAAAGTGACTACAAGTGTTGCTGGTCAGCTGGGTATGCATTTAATTATGCAATAGAGTAACAAATGTTGCTGCCTTCTATGTACAATTCTTCAAGTAAGCTGCAGACCACCTCACTGAGTCACAACTAAAGCTAATACCTCTGAGTTTTGGGAGAAGTAATTTATAGCTGACTAAAGATAAGGCCTTAGAGAAGTAGGCAAACATTGCTTCAGTAATATGAGCCTCAACCATTGCTACAGAAATCTCATCTTTTGTGACTTTAGCAGATCTGTACTAATGGTGAGTAAGATTGAACTTTCCATCTGCTGAAGTCAGAAGGTGGAGGGGGTCTAAACATTTCAGAACTCAGTGAATATTCAAAATCTCAACTATTTTTCTCAAAATGGAAACATTAGAGCTGCAGTACTTCTATATGGATTCAAAATCCACTTCATTTCCTCTTTACAGTGGTGGACTACTCAGGCATATTTTCAAATGGATGGAAAATCTTTAAAAAGCCACTAACTGATGTTTTTAAGTTAACAAATGGTGGAACAGCCAGCTTAACGAACTTCAACTCTAAATGATTTTCCCCAGCACTTTTATTCAGAGATATGAAAGGCAATGAATTATTCATTTCCCCACCTGTAGCTGGCCAAAACTGAAAACATGAAGAGTCTGTATTAAAAGATAGACATGAGACTTTACTAATTGCAGAGATGGAAGCCACAGTGTTCCATAGAGAAGTAAAACTGAAATTTGGAAGTAGGTTATTTAAAATTCTTTGCAATGGGGCTTGAATTAGGGCTAAAATGGCCAGTGGCCAGTCAGCATGGATAGATGGACTGAGGGAAGTGAAATGAATGAAGCAATGGGAAAAGATGGAGTTTAAACTTCTTGTGTGATAATCATTAGAAAAATCCTGTTGTCTTGCTGCCAAATTGTGCATGTCCCAAAATGTACATAATACTATGACATGAGCTAAACAAACATTGGAGGCTTATAGCTCTTTGGAGGTGAAAAGTTTTTACTATTACCAAAATCTGCTCTCTCTTGTCTCTGCCACTTGCTTGAAAAAGACAATTAATTGAGGCTATGTCGTACACACACACACAAAAGGAATTTTCTGTTACAACAGCATTATTCAGATGCCAATACAGTGAAAATCTGATGTAAAACACTAGTTCATTGTTCTTGCATTATAAGGTATACTAATTTCCTATTGACAACCATATTTACTGTGTTTTCAAAGCAGGCAAAACTGTCATGGTGACCTGTGTGCTACACAAAGTTATAGGAAAATGGAATAAATAGGGGGCAATTAAGCACATTTTTAGTCCAACTGAAAAAATGTCATACATCAAAACACAGGAACGCTTGCATCCGTTTAGACTCAGGATGGTATGGAAATGCATTGCCAAGCTGTGTGCAAATGACCTCCATGTATTCTGTTCATTAGATAAGCCACTGTCCCGCTGGAGGTACGTTTCTCCAGATGCACTGTTCAACAGCTGTGGGACAGATTCCCTGCTTCCTTGATGAAAAGCAGCCACATCTTCCTGCCTGAGGATTCCCTGGTGTAGAAAAGTTCTTAATGGACACAGAGCCAACTTAACTAGCTCCTATGCCTACCTCTTTATCCCCAGTATAGGAAAGTTTAGAACTGTCCTCCTCCCTCAAGCTGTTCTAATGTACAGTACCAGCCCTAGGATCTAGGAGCTGCAACTAACTCCATTTCCCTCCCCCATCCCAAAGAATCTGGACCATTATCTCCTGCTTAAAAGGATTCATTCTGAGCATTCTCCTTGGTTACATAATGGCATATTCAGAGCATCAGTGGCAATCACCTGTTTGATAATAATTTGGCAGTCAAATAACCCAACAGTTTCAGCTTCCACAAAACCATCTGTTCAGTGTGACACAAACTTCCCTTAATTGTTTCTCTTCTCTTGTCACAACCCAAATCATAGTCGGCCAGGGACCATGGATATCCTCAAGTTACTTACAAATAACACTATCACTCTAGTTTTTTAGAGGACAAGAGAGGTTGAATACATAATAAATAAGAAATGCATTGGGGAGAGGGCAGGGAGAATGTAAATCACAGACAGAGCGAGAGAGTGGGAGAGCAGAGATGGGAAAGAGAAAAATTCTAGTGGAAAAATAAGAGCTGGAGTCTCTGCTTCACTAAATCCACTTTGTGCGCCCAAACAAATGTTTATATGTCTGCAAAATGGACATAAACCGGCTTGTGGACAATTCTCCTGACCAAGGGGAGGTCTCCACGGCTGGAAAGATGGCAGAGGCATTCAGGCCTTTTCCTCCATCAACCCCCACACTATTATGCAGAGACGACCAGTGCCTGCCGATAGTGGGGGGCAAGTGAGGGCAGTCGGCTTCAACAGTGTTCCTGAGCATGCTCAGCTCGTGTGAGCATGCTCAGTACAAGCCAACCAGCAAATCTGGGATGGAAGCACATGACCCTGCATGCCCCCCACATGCATCGCCTAAGTCACTATGGGATGTGCTGGGGAGGGGGTGGGGTGAGAGGGGACCTGTGGGAAGGGAGGGGCATGACTCTGCATTAGTCTGCAGAAGAGAAGAATGAGGGGGAAGTTTGATAGTAGCCTGTAACTACCTGAAACGGGGTTCCTGGGAGGATAGAGCTAGGCTGTTCTCAATGGTAGTAGATGACAGAACAAGGAGCAATGGTCTCAAGTTGTAGTGGGGGAGGTCTAGGTTGGATATTAGGAAAATCTTTTTTCACTAGGAGGGTGGTGAAGCACTGGAATGGGTTACCTAGGAAGGTGGTGGAATCTCCAACCTGTGAGGTTTTTAAAGCCCAGCTTGACAAAGCCCTGGCTGAGATGGTTTAGTTGGGGTTGGTCCTGCTCTGAGCAGAGGGTTGGACTAGATGACCTCTGAGGTCCCTTCCAACTCTAATCTTCTATGATTCTATGACTCCTTAGCATCTGTAACCTATGTTAGTGATGGGCAGCACGGAATCAGTAGCTTCTTGATGCTCCATTTACATTGTGTGAGAAGTGCTTAGGTGCAGCCAAAAATAGTAGATATCTTATATGGGGTTTGTGGATAGGTGTGCTTCTATACCTATTGCAGAGCCTATGAAAACACTCGCAAAAATAATTGACTCTCCCTTTGTAAAAAAAAAAACAAAACCTCAGGGGTTTAATTACAGGAAAAAGATTTTCAAACTGAAATTATTGTGTGAAGTTTGCAGATTCTGAAACCTCTTGAGACATACCAATCTCTAGAATGAATGAATGAATGCTTTATCTGCTCCTTGATGGGGAGCCATTAAGGGGTTGGAAATTATACTTCCCCATAATGCTTCTCTCTCAAGTATCTCTTTTTTTAGCCTATGCTTCTTGGTATCCCTAATTTCAAAATCTGCTTAGCCACAAAGCACCTAATTCCACTGCAGTGGTGGCAGAACTAGCCTCCAGGGTTCTTTATCACAATTATTTATCCTTTCCAGACACTTATTTCCACTTCACTATCTCTTTGCTCCCAGACGCCCTTTTGTCAGCTCCCCAGTTCTGGTTTCACAAATAAAGTTATCTGATGTACTAATACCCATCAGTCAACAAGAGATTAGTTCCACATTTCAGGTTTCCCTTAGCATCCTGAGTAGCCCTGTTCTGTGATGGATGACTGTGTGAGCTTGGCCTGGCAAATTAAAATAATTTGACTGGTGTGATGAACTGGCTTTTTCTGGGCTTCTTATTAAGTCAGTCATCCCCTCCTTGAAGCTGAAATTATCCATATCACCAAGTACGATCACCTAATGTATCAGTAGTCCTTGTCCTTACTTTGCATTATTAACCCACCAGGTGTAAGGTTTCTTTCATGCATATCAGAGAGTGGTGTAAATGTTGAAAGCTCAAAAGAAATCTTCATAAAACTCTAGCATGTCCTATCTGTGGGATTTGTTTTAGATTTTGGCAATCTGTAACGTAATCCATTGGGACATAGTGTAGTTAGATGTCTTTCCAAAGCTCAGCATGATGCTGCCTAAACATTTTATTCCGGGCTGCAGGATCACTCAAGCCCAAGCCTTTTCCCATTTATTTTTCATGCATCAACTTTTCTTGGGGGTATGTGACCTTGATGTATTGTTAACACCCTGAGATTTATTCAGCAGCTTCCTTTGATGAGGCAGGCTGCCTCATTAAGTCAATCCCCATGCATCTGCAACTCTAGCCCTAGCTGAGAGACATATTTCAATTTAACAGTTTATCTCCCAAATTGATCCTTAATGTTACACTAATAATTTCTTCTATTCCATTTGAACGAGGCTGAAGAGCAAAGATGTAACATTAAGAGACTTAGGGCCAGATCCAAATCCAACTGCAATCAATAAAAGGTCTTTGCTCAGGTACATACTGACCTCAGCTTTGTTGCAGCCATGTAGTTATATTCCTGCGTAATATGTGCAGTCCCTTTCTTAGCTTCCTGGTCTGTGAAGTGGTTTAGTCCACTCAGCAGCCAGTTCTGTGGACTGCTATGAATGGGAGTGGGTGGCAGAAGCCAGGGCCGTGGCTCCACGTCCTCCTTGGCATGACATGCCCTCAGGTACATGAAGGGAGCAGATTGCATCTTCACCTGAATGCAGGGACTGCCAGTGTCCCCGGCTTCTGCAGTGTTGTGGGGAGTATGTGGGGGGTATCCAGGCTTAGTGCAATCACCCCATTTGATGTACACACACAAATTCAGGGATAGCCTCCCTGTCAGCTGCCAAGTGCAGAAAGTGTCTCTCTGTCAAACAATGGCTGACGCTTGCTGCCAGTTTGAAGACACTTCTATGGACATCTTTGTCCCTTCACTTTGAAAACTGGAAAGAAGTTCTTGCAATTTTCAGCTTAGTCTGCTCCACCAGTGTAAAAGGTAAAGGAGCTCTGCACTGCTCATCGCAAATCACTTTGGTTTTGTAATTTAACTCCATTTGGTATGGAGCTGGGTGAGAATCTAACTAGAGCCAGGTCTACCCTAGGAGTCCTGTGCTAGTATAGCTATACCTGTACAATATACCAACAAAGCACTCCAAGTGGAGATGCAGCTTATACTGGCAACTCTGCTGGCATAGTTTATTTCAGATCCCTGAGTGAAAGAAGCTGTACTAATAAAAGCACAATTTTGCTGTTACAACTGAGAGTATGGGGGATTTTGCCAACCCAGCTATACTGGTCAGAGATCACACCTCATCACACCCCTGACTGACAGCTCAGCCGGCGAAAGTTTGTAGTGTATACCTAGCCTGTACCTACGATACGCTACAAGAATGTCTCAGCCCTGACATTAGAAAATGCCCTTTTTATTTCTCTTTAAAGGCAGGTAAATGGGGGAGAAAGCAATCTCCTCCCCAGCTTTAAATTGACAGGAACGGTTAGCCTGTTAGCTTAGCTTTGTTGACCTTTAAGGACTCTGATTGCAGAAAAAGTGCCTCCAATTTGACTCATTCTTTTCCCCTCAGATACTGTCTCAGTTTGTCATTAAGGAATGTTACAAAAGCAGCTCTTGACAAAACATGCTGGTTTTTTTCAGTTATAGTGGGAAGTATAATTACAGGATAAGATGTGATGAATTTAAGCCAACACACTCAACTCATGTCACGTGTCAGAGGGAGTGAATTAGCACAATGGTAGCACTAAATCTTCACGTGTTCTGCATTCTTGAACTATGCATTTGAATGGTGTGTATATGTATCTAAAGAGAGAGACTTATTCTGCCCAGAAACACCTAAACCAAACCAATCTCTTCTGCTCTATATGGAACCTGATCAGATTGCTGGTTCGTCTAGTCCAGAATAACTGAGATTGTTTGTTTGTTTGTTTTTGTTTTTGTGAGCAAAAGTCTAACAATACCTAATAATTTTAATCAGGAACAGGGTGGTCTCAAGGTTTATTAAAAATTTGTGTTTCAACTGGCAATCTTCATCTTTTGAGGTGGAAAAGAAAATGGGACCAATGTGGCAAGAGAGTTAGTTTGCTTACTTGTGACTAGTGTGCTAGCCCTTTGGGTCCGTAGCCAACTGGTGTATCCAGCAAGGCTACACCGGGGCCAGTGTAGAAATGACCCCAGGAAGAGAGAATCCCCTCTTAGCTGCCCTACACATAGCAAACAATAGGTGCAGCTGAGGATTCAGCTTAATAGAACTTCATATAGCAGTAAGGAACTTGGCTAGATATGGAATGGGAAAATATTACTTATAAGTACGCAGGTTCCTTTTCAATATTGTATCCTAATGTGCTCTCTCCTTCTACCCCCCTTCTCTGCTCTCCCCGTCTCATTTATTTTACAGTGGTTTAAATATGTTTTAGATTCTCCCCTTATAATTGGGCTTTATTTTGGGGGGGCAATTTTATAATCATGCATCTGATTTCAGTCTGATCAACTCTGTTCTGTCTCTCACTTCTTAAAATAAATAACTGAAGAAAAGGGAGGAAAGGCAAAGTGAGAAATAAATCAAAGCGAGACACAGACAGACACTATTAAATCCTGAAAGGGAACAAGATTAAATTGTGAAACCTGGGCAACTTCTGCAGTATCTCCCTTCTGCATTATTGTCACAGTACCTCTGCCAGGAGCTGGATTAACAGAGCTGATTTGCAGCTTCTACCTGTTTTAAAACATGATAAGCCTTCAAAATTTGAAAGGTTTCTTATGAAGCCAGGAAGCTGACTGAATTTGCCAACCTGGTTGATTAGGTAACCTAATTTACAAAAGCCAACAGGGAAACATACAACTGTTGCTTTTCCCCTTAAGATCTGTGCATACATTGCTGAAGGCCTGAGTTTTCAAAGGAGTTGAGTATGGAATTTTATTATCCATTTTTGCAAAACCCAGCCAAATTAACTGCACTATGAGTGTAGCCACTCATTTCAGCACTAGGAGAAATAATTTACTGTATATGCCTGAAATATATTACATAGGGTCTTCAAATCTGCATACAACTCTTAATTTTATGAATACCTGGTTACAACAATATATTTTTCTTTTCCCTTCTAAAGCATAAAATTATTCCTCTACTTTCAAACTCCCTTCAACTTTATCATATTCATATGCTTATAAAAGCCCCTGAAAACTTAAAGCTACCGATGTTTTTACTGTGACTATCTAAACAATTCCTACAGGATGAAATTTTGTCAAAACTCTCTTTTGTCTTTCAAGCTCTTACAATGGGTGGAACATCTGTACTTTTTCTGGTATGTTTATTGGAATACAAAACAGCAACAATATATCCACAGTACAAAAGGCACTCTTTAATAGTCATCCAACCCACGTCTACTAGACAAGAGGGCTTTAGGAAACAGTTTGCAAACAAACTTCAAAAGAACATGTTACATTGGGAGTTAGAAGTCAACATTGCAGGGAGAGACGCTCAGAACTGTGGAGTTTGGGAAAATTTTATTTAGCAAATTCTTAGAAAAAAATAATTCTATACAAGATGTAATCAGGAAAGTCACGAGGCAAGCAACTAAACTTCTCCCCAGATAGAAAGTAGGTGTCTCAGCTGCTTAGTGCGCCAGTCCTTTTCTTTTGAAGAACTAAGCCAAACTGTGCTTCAGGTCACAAATTAAAATGGGTTTGGTGATCCTGTTCATGGGCCTGGTCCAAAACCCATGGAAGTCATTGGAAAAACTCTAATGGCTCCAAGTATCTATTGGGCATTTGCTGGCATCACAAAATTATCACATCATTTGGCATGACTAGCAAACTTTGCTCAAGAGGTGCCCAGGCCTGGATCAGCAGTTGTGTTGGAGGGTAAGTCTGAGGTGGTTTGGCAGAGGTAGGGGAACAAAGATTCACCAAAGCTTTAGTCAATGCTGCTAGTTCCTTGCTTTCCTGAGCCCTTTCATTCACAAACATTTTTCAAACAAATTCCTAAAAATGGTGCAAGACAGAAAGAAAAAGAAGTCATTTGTAAAATGCATTCTAGGATGCTCTTGGAAAAATCTGTGATGGCTGCCTGAGACACCCCAGGATCTGCTTATCTCAAACTCACTTTAATAATAGTGGCGGAACAGGCAATTCCTGATGCCTCACAACCTCTGATTTTTTTGAAAGTGCCTCACTAGTAAAATTAGTTGAGTGAAGGGATACAATGAATGGTTTAAATCTTTTAATTTAAATGTCTGCTTCCTGATTTCATCTCAGTTTGATTAAGTTAAACAGTACAGTGTGTGCTTATGCCGGAGTTATCTGGGCCCCAAAATGGCACTTTCCAGGTCCATTGTATTCAGGGGAATTTGGAGCAAATTGGGACAGGAGTATCTGTGTATGAGTGAGGGCTGAGAATGGAAATGGGTCAAACTAGTTTGAATAAAATAAAAACCCAAATCCAAATCAGCCCTCAAATCTCAAACAGAGTCAGAACTTGGTCCAAAAAAGTTGTCTAATTTTTATTTAAAAGGTGTCCACACTTGGACACTGTCTAATTTTGGGTAGAAGCAGAACTATCAAAATATCCCAAGAAAGATTACCATAGGACCAAATTCTCAAAATCCCTACCCAGGCAGAAATCCCTTTGTCTATGGAGATCTCTTTGCGGTTAGCAATGGTGCCATGGAGATGGCTAACTCCCCTTCCCACCAAGCAGGGCAAAGGGGATCGGTATGGAGGGACTTATCACTAACAGGATTTTGAACTTTGTCCAAAATGTCCTTAGCAAATGTGTTATTTCATACATTAAACCCACCTTGTAATCAGGAAACAGCATTATGTTAAAGGCAACTGATGCTGGAGGAAATAGACAAATTGTACATTGTTTAGCAGCTGTTTTCTTTACACTCTTGGATAGAGTGAACACAATCTGCAGGGTCCCCATCAATAAAATGTACAACATTAGGGTCCAATCCTGACATACTCACACACACAAAACTACCACTGAAATCCCTGAAGGATCAAGCCTAATGTCCTTGTCAAAAGATATAGCAATTCACAAAAGTGTATGTGGAGGAGTAACAACAAGGAATAGGAAGAGATGATGCATGAATAGTGATCGATCCCACAGATATTTACATGTGTGTCCCTTTGGGACTAGTTACATGAGAAATGTTACTCATGTGTAAGTATTTGCAAGATTGGACCTTTAGATGCAATGTCTAGTGTTCACAATGGAAAGTACAGTAGTAACATATGCAACATTAAATAATTGAAATCACTGTTGGAAGTGTATGACATATCAGTATAACAGGAATAACATTTATGTGGCTGCCTGGTATTGAAAGGTGATACAAAGTTTAGGGCAGTTCCTAGGGGCTTGTGCTTTTTGTTAGTCTGGATAAGACTTTACCTTGAATTGGTATTGTACTACATTCATATAGATAAAAGAAAGTAAAATAAACCAGCAGACCTGCTTGCAAAGTGAGGTGAAAATACAAGACAAAAGCAACATTTTTTGTAAAGAAACAATGAAACTAATAATTTTTCATCTTCTTCGAGTGCTGCTCCCTACATGTATTCCATACATGGGTATACATGCGCTCGAGTCTGGAAAGTCTTAGCAATCAGTGTCCATTAGCCTGCACATGTGCAGTGGTTCTCCTTGACCTCCAGAATGAAGGTAAGAGGCACTGCAAGCTGACGCCTCTCTAGTTCCTTATCTCCACACAGCGTGAGTTGGAATCCTGCATGTCCACAGATTTCTCCAGCTTCTTTTTATAATATCTAAATATATATTGTAAATAGTTTTTATATTAGCATAGTTAGTTCATATAGCTTGTTTTCCCCCTTACTTGGGAGTCCTCCCTGTGGTCTGGGGCTATACTGGAGTACAAGAATTTAATCCCTTGCACTTGCTCCTTCTCTGTGAGTGATGACCACTAATGCTGCCTCTATTGTGTGGATAAGATACATCTCTGAAAAATACAGCATCTGCTGCTTGTTTCCCTTGTCAACACATGAAGACTGTGAGCTACAGTGAGGAAACACCTTATGGAGAAGGTTATGAGTCCTCATTCTGATCTGGGCCAAGGAGAGCCCCATCACGAAGCAGTGCTCGGAGTGCGAGCTTAGAGATGGATCCTAGAGCTGCTAAAAACCCAAGAACCTGTCATCCCCAGTCCTTCACATGAGAGTAAAGGGATTCACATGGTTACAAGGGTAGATCCCCATCCAGGTCCTAAGAGAAGAGATCCCTTCCTGATCCTATTGAGGTCAGGTGAGCTTACATTCTTGAATCCTAAGGGTTGAGGACCGCTTAAGATCCCCAGGCAGGAGGATAAAGTGTGGAAGAAAAAGGATCCATTGGTTCCATTGATGGCTCCGACTCCTAAACATAAAGACCAGCATCCACTGGTGCCATCCAAGAGTGTTGAACCTGCCCTTTTAAGGACTGGCCACCCACAATGTCTTGTGGCACATTGGACCCATCAGTCCCAACCGCCAGAAAGCCCCAAACACATGTGGACATTCATGCCTCACTGGAGGATATCTTCCTCCCTTATCCTCAGTCACCTCTTCCCTCGAGCCCAGTTCTCCTGAGGGACTTTGCCACACCAGAGGACAAATTTACTTTAATAACACAGGAACCTCTCTGCTCCAACCCTCAGGTATGAGTGTTCACCTGGTACCAATGTATTAATAAAGGTTTTCTCTGTAGTGGAAGCCCAAATAAGACATTACATCATGGCTACCCGATCTTCCCATCTTTGAATGAATAACTCTGATTGGGTCTCTCCAACTATGAGGTCAGGTCAGCAACCTTGTTCCTCCTCCATCTTCTAGCAGCACTAGATGTCTGTATGAACAAAGCAAAGTCCATTTGACCCCCCCATGTGATGATAAACTTTATCAGGGTGACACTGGACTCAATTTCAGCAAGTGTTTTCTTCCATACAGAAAGATTTCAGTCAATCAACAATCTGATATTACAAGTTATGTGCAAACCAAAAAACTATGGTCAAAGTATGCCTTTCGCTAATAGGCCGCATGTGCTTCTGTGACACCATCCGCCAAACTTCATCTGTGCTGCATACAAGCCTGGCTCCAGTCCATCTACTCACCAGACAACAACCACACAAACATTAGTGTGACCAAGGTCCTGCCAGGGTCATCAGCTTTCTTATCTCAGGGTTGAAACTGGAACAAGTGCAAGGACCCCCTCTACACTCCAACACTCAGTGCCACCACTATAACAAAAACATGTTTTCTGGATTGAGGCAGTCACCTGAACGACCGCACCATAAGACCCTGGGACTTCAGATTGCACATCAACCTGCTGGAATTGTAAGCCATTTGCCTGGCCTGGAGGGCCTTTCTCCCTCTCAGACATTTACTCTGTATCCAAATAAATGTTGGACAATATTACCATGATCTTCGATGTAAACAACAGAGTGCAGCAAGATCCCTTCCCCTCTGCCTGTAAGCAGTCAGATTCCGAATTGGTGTATCAGAAATCACATTGCTGTCCGAGTCACAGACCTACCAGGTGTTCAGAATTCTTTAGTGGACCACCTAAATGAAGAGGAAACTTTCCCTGTAATGCTCCAGAAGAGCTATAGGCCATGACTCCCAGGGCAAGACACTCCTGCTGTCACAGACAGACCAATTCTGATATGCCTTTCCACCCATTCCTCTGCTATTTGATAAAGATCCATCATGATAGGGCCAGAGTCATTCTCATAGCACCCAACTGGTCCAGATAGCTTTGGTTCTTGGAACTTCTGAGAACGTCAACCCATCCTCCTTTCACGATCTGTCCCTTCCTGGATCTTCTGACGCAGGAAGATGGCAAAATCAGACATCCCAGTCCAGACCTACTTCACCTCACAGCCTGGTTTTTGGAGAGGCATTAGATCTAAAATGCTCATGTGCAGAAGCCGTCCAAGCCATTCTTAATCAGAGTAAGAAAGATTGACTAGGAACTGCTATCTAGCTATGTTTATCTATCTGGGTATAGTCGATTTTCAGTGGAAATCAATTTTCCTCAGGCTCTGTAGATATCCCAGTCATCTCCTGTCATTGAAGAGCTCAGTGCAAGTGCATCTTGCATCAATTAGTGCCTTCCTTCCTCCAGTAGATGGGCATTCTCTTTTTACACACAACAACAGTTAGATTCATGAAGGGCCTAATCAGGACCCTTCTGCCAGTGGTCTAGTCTGTACCTCAATGGGACCTTGATCTCATCCTGTCAATACCCACCAGACTACCACTTGGCCACATCTGTGTGTCCCACATTTCCATGAAGGTTGCATTTTTGGTTGCTATTACTTCAGCCAGAAGTGTGAGCAAGATGGGAGTACTCAATGGTGATCCACTGTATACCATTTTTCACATTTTTCTCTCTTCTCCTTCATCTTTGGGAAGAATTTAAGGTAATTTCTGAATTCCATGCCAACCAATCTGTCCACTTACCTGTTTTCTTCCCAAAACCCTGTGCTTCCACTGAAAATACTTTATTCCCTGGATGACAGATGTGCCCTGGCATTCTGCCTGCAAAGGGTGAAACCACTCAGAAAATCACCGAGACTATTTCTCATTATAGCAGAAAAGTCACAAGTACAAGAAATATCTTTTCAGGGAATTTCTAAATGGATGTCTGGTTGCATCATCACGTAGTACCAATTAGCACCTATCCCTCCACCGAGTGGGGTAAGGGCACACTCCACTATAGCACAATCTGCTTCTGCAGCATCTCTATAGAAAGTACCGAAACTGGACATATGCAGAGCGGCTACCTGGAGTTCCATTCACATGTTCACAAAACATTATCCAGATGCAACGGTAGGGACTGCAGTTCTTCAAGCATCTTTACTGCCAGCATCCTTGCACCCCCCTCTGGTCTGAATACTTCTTGTCAGTCACCCATGTGCAGAATGTGCAGAATACACAACGGGACCGGCACTCGAAGAAGAGATGGAGGTCACTTACCTGTAATTGGAAGTTCTTCTAGGTGTGTGGTCCTCATATGTACTGCACTACCTGCATCTGTCCCCACTGCTTTGGATCCTTTTGGATTCGTGGTAAGAAGAGGCACTGGAGAGGCATCGGCCCACTATGCCTCTTATACCCTCAGTCTGGAGCACAAGGAGAGCAAGTGCACATGTGTGGGCCAACCGCTTGTTAAGAATCTCTGGACTTGAGTGTATGGCGTGCATGTATACCCACATGTGGAATACAGATAGACACCACACATCTCAAAGAAATTCCAGTTACAGGTAAGTATCCTCCATCTATAACTGCTCGAATTCTATTGTAGGTAATTATCAGAATTAATAGGTCAGCATCTGGTTCTATACTTGGGCCCATTGCTAATACCTTAATAATGCCCAGCCTATTATATGGTACTTCTTCACACACAAAAAAACAGTAAAAAAATATTTTGATTTCACTTCCACTGGTATAAATCCGGAGTAATTTAATTGACTTCTGCAATTGGCCAGATGTAATTTAGAGCTGAATTCTGCAAGGTGCTGAGCATTCTGGCCCTGATTTAGCAGAACATGTAAGCATGTATTTAACATTAAGGACGTGAGTAGTTTTATTGATGTCAATGAAACTAATCACATGCCTAACTACATGCTTAAGCACTTTACTGAACATGGACCAAAGTGTCCCGCAGCACCTTGAAGAATCGAGCCCTTAATGTACTTTTATACCTAAAGGAGGTTTACACGGTGTATGGAACATTGTTTTATAGGAAACCCAATTCTGCACAAGCCAATAGCTTCTCAATACACTTTTCAAATTTAATGGCTTCTGGGCTGTAAGTAATACTCATAGAAGGCATGAAAATTCATTATAAATGAAATTTTCATTCATTACACCCTGAAAATAATCTTCTGGATTGAATAGAATGTTTCATTTGGGAAATCTGTTTCTGTCTGTTCTACATAACCTTCAGTGATGCAACCTTCAGGCCCATTATAAGCAGAATGCACGGAATTAGCAGCACTCGGGGGAGATAAGAAAACCGTTCTTTTCCATCTCTATAACTTATTTCCCTATTGAGGTTGGGAGTTCCATTTTCAAAGGTATGTGAGAATTATGTCCACAAACCTTAATACTGGTTAATATTATCCCTGTAAATCCAGGGGCTTTCCATTTTCTTTTTTCAAAAGGAGGTGACAAAATATTTGGAAGTGATCTTCTAGGGTTAAGTAGCTACTGACACGTAAAATGCTTTTGTACTGGTATTTACATTAGAACAAGGAAGACATAAATTGCAAAAATGCTGATTGAAAGGGAAGAAATGTTATCTTATGGTTAAAGTCAGGGGAATGTGAATTAGAATGCCTTGGTTTTATTGTTATCTGATACTAACTTGTTTGATCTTTAGTGAGTCTGTGATCCACAGTTTACCCATCTCTAAACTGAGTATTATAATATCACAGCAATATTCTATGTAAAACTTATTTAATAAATAAATAATAAAATAAGTCACATTTTAAGTACTCTAAGTACCATGAGTGCCCACAGTTGTTATAAATGTTACAATTGGGATTCATTACACTATTGATCACCAATCATTTTATGCAAGTCCCAATAAAAAATTTTGTGGTTGACAGAACAATATGTTTCTTCTAAAAGTTTTTCAATATGAAATTGTAAAATAAAATCCAGAAAGAAGATTTCTTGCCTCACCTTACATTTCCCAAACGTGATATGAGCTGCTAATATTTCATATTGGGTACTTTGACTTTTGCCTATTTTCTCTTTTCCATATATTTTTACACTAGGGCATTGATGTCCCCACACTATCAAAGTAGGTTTATGAAGTGTCAAAGTGAACAATCAGAATTATGTCCTCATGTCAAAATTCACACCTGTCCACTACCTCAAGTCTATATAGATCCAGGTGCAGGTGTAAAGGGTGTCTGCTACACTATTTGTCATCTCATTAAAAGCAGGGACAATTGGTGACTTGTCATAGGGAGAGAGCCCCACTCTGGCTGACCTGGACAAAATAGGTTATTTATTTTAAAAACCATCCAAGTTAATCATTACCCTATTTCTACTGTTCTGCTGTAAAACTGAATGTCTTTACTGAGTCATATCTCTGGTATGTGCTGCCTCAGTTCCGCAGCATAAAGAAAAGTATTTTCACAGTGCTGACATCTATATTTAGATGACTGAATGGAGAATGCAAAAGTGAATTATGCTGAAATCAAGGGCCTGATGCTGTGAGATGCCAACTGTTTATTGTGTGTGAGCACTCTCAACTCCCAGGCAGCACCTAAGCTCTAGAGGATTTTTGATACTTTAGTGCTGAAAGAAGCACCTGGAATGCTAGGAAGAGAGCTGTATCAAGGAGCACTCAGTGCAGCTTGGGTGGGTAGCTAAAGTGGAGGAGACATCAGTCAGTGGCTAGTGGGCCAGGGACTGGACACTGCAAGTGGTTGCTTGGAGGACTCGGGGGTTGCTGTGTGCCTATCACTAACCTGCTGGGCAGCAGCAGAGCCTACACAGGCTGAGAGAGAAGTGCTTGTGCTGACTGTGGTTGGTGGTGGCAGGGAAATGACTGACAGACAAAGCTTCCTCACACTAAAGGCAGGTGGTGGCGAGGTGCCTCACAATCCAGGGTGCCCCCAGGAAGTGTCACTCATACACATGCCATTATGTTCATAAGGAATATCTGAATGTCGCTGTGTGGCAGCCCCACAGTCGCATCTCCCAGGCTCCTGAGATCAGAAGAAGATAACACCAAAAAGGCACAGCACTGAAAGCATACAAAGACACACAACTAGGGAGAGTTGGTATGGCAACAGACAGGATCAGATGGAGTAACCTGAAGGGATGTCCTCCCTCTGGACCCCGGGCTTCTCCATTTAACTGCTGCAACATTTAACTTTGCAGTGGTTCAGCTCTTAAGAGTAGATGGGGTTCAAGTTTCAAACATTAAAACCACATTATTTAAAAAGCATGTGTGTTGGGGCAGGGCTGGGAGGACGTGGCATAATGCAATACAGCATGTGTAGACAGCTCACCTTTTCATATGCAAAACACAGTGGGTACAGAATGGTTATGAATTACACTTGGTCAGAGCTGAGGTTGAGTTACCAAAAGGCTTCCCTTGTGTCAGACCTCCTTTCATTTTTGTTGCCGTGTGGAATTGCTCTAGAATTGAAACAGAAGAAAGGATGTGATTCTGAATAAAGTCTCAACCAGTCAGATTTATTCAGACCAGTACAATAATTGTGGACCTGTAAATGAGTGACCTGCTACCACACAGTAGGAGACATTATTCCAAACAAAGTATGTCAGAATAAGGCCAATTAGTTTGCAGAGTAAAGACGTCTGAGGTGCTCTGTCAATAGGAATAACATTTTCTTCAGTCAGATGTTGCGATGCAGAGGGCAACAAAAATGATTAGGGGGCTGGAGCACAGGACTTATGAGGAGAGGCTGAGGGAACTGGGCTTGTTTAGTCTGCAAAAGAGAAGAGTGAGGGGGGATTTGATAGCGGCCTTTAACTACCTGAAAGGGGGTTCTAGGGAGGATGGGGCTAGGCTGTTCTCGGTGGTGGCAGATGACAGAACAAGGAGCAACAGTCTCAAGTTGCAGGGAGGGAGGTCTAGGTTGGACATTAGGAAAAAGTTTTTTACTAGGAGGGTGGTGAAGCACTGGAATGGGTTACCTAGGGAGGTGGTGGAATCTCCATCCTTAGAGGTTTTTAAGCTGCGGCTTGACAAAGCCCTGGTTGGGATGATATAGCAGAGGTTAGTCCTGCTTTGAGCAGGGGGTTGGACTAGATGACCTCCTGAGGTCCCTTCCAACTCTAATATTCTATGATTCTATGATTCTATGATTGATGTCATGGCTAATCGTTGTATACATGATTGAGTTCTTTCTCCTAAAACATATGTTGCTGCATTAATGTAAGCTGAGCCACCTCCATGCTGATAAACTTAAAAGGATGTTCCAGGGGGCAGCAATGGGCAGGGTAGTCCAATGAATCTGTACTTCGAGGAAGCAGGGGAGAACAGGAGACCTTGTGCTTCTGATAGACCTCCAAGATTCTCTTAGATCATGGGGAAAGTATGGTGTTTTATGGGCCAAATCCCTGTCTGTTATGGCAAGTGGATAATATCCTTGTTTCATAGAATATTTTTGGGAAAATGCATTGAGGGAAGTGTTGTGGAGTTTTCCTTCTCCCAAGACCAACTCCTTCTGCCACAGGTGTGACCCGTACTGAGATCTACTAGGTTATGGGATAATCTCCCAAGTGAGAGCCCCATTGGCTGAGATGTTGGAAACTAGATTGCACAAAACAGTAGAATACATAACCTAAGCAACAATCCTCCACGGTTAGGGAGATGACTAGAATGACCTTGCCACCGTTAATTGCTATGATTGTATGAAAGAGTGTTACTCACTTTATACAACTGCCTTACTTAGAATTGACATTAAAGGAAAGGCCACTGGTGCCAGAGGAAAAATTAAAGATAAAAGGCTTATATTCTGTGCTTTATCTTCAATATGATGTATTGTGTGTGACATTGCAAGTCACTATATTCATAATCTAAAATCAAGTTCTCATTTACACGAAAGCCCCTTTACACCACTCTAGTTCTCAATGATGTAAATCATAACTTAAAACATGTGCATAAGTGGTATAAAGGGGCCTTAGTGTAAATGAGAATCGGTTTCATACAGTGTTAAATGATGGTTTTACATCAGATTGAATAATTAGTTCATTGTGATGTACAAGACCAGCTGTTACATCTGTAGATAATCCTAAAAGATACCACAGTGACATGACCATTAAAACCTAATATCTCCTCATGGAAACACAGATTCTGCCGGCGGCACCCTCGTTATACCAGACTGACTCTACTGAAGCCATCAGTACACATGATGACTTACACATATTGAATCTGGTCCTCAGTCCATATTTACACTTTTGGAATCTGATTCTCAGTTTACATGCTGCACACTTTGCAATATACAATCAAGCTGTGCATGAATGATTTTTTAAAAGTCTGATGAGATTAATGAAACTACAAGAACTATGACTCCTTAGATACCATTTGTACTGAATTTTGATAACCCGAGTCATTAGTATAAAAATGATTCCTACAGCAACTTAAAGTCAGGTTGAGGAGCTGGAGTTGTCAACTGGCATGCAGTGTGAGTAGCTCATTAGCCTGCTTCCATCTCTATAGTAACGTAACTGTCACTTTACCTCGATAACACAGTGTTGAGATTTATTTTTTTATTTCTTGTTCTCCCTCCTAGCACTTTGTATTTATGTCATTATGTTTAATAAAAAATATAGCTTCTGCACCAAGAGAGGCACAGGGAAAGCACGCATTGTTCACCTCAACTGAGTATAGGCCTTTCAGACCAAAAATTGTACATGTGTCTTTCTTTTGTGTTCTGTGTGTTTTTCATTTTGAAAAATGCATAGAATTGAATTATATTTGAAATTGCATAAAATATTGCACACACAAAAATCCATTAAAACATTAAGGTTCCAGTCCATTTGTTTTCTAGTATCTAATTTTAGATGGCACTGCAATATCTTATTCTTCCCTGTACATTTTTTGCCATAGGGATAGAGAATATTAATGATAAAAGCATGTTATCCCTTTCATTGGTCATCTACAAAGGAAAACAGGTGTGATTCTTCCATCTGCTTGGTATTGTTAACTGGGTACTGTACACAGAATCAACTCAACACCTCAATTAATAATCATAGATTTACACTATACACATTTGAGGATTATTAAAACAAGTTTTAGCCAGAATATGCCCAAAAAAATGCAACCACACTGAAGCACAGCAGATGAATGTGCTAGGGAAATGATTCACACCAGACCTAAATCAAATGCATGAATTTTTCATAACCTCTTGCACATTCTTTTAGTGAATTCATTAAAATTACAATTATGAAGCTATTAAAAGAAATCTCTCCTAATTGAAGAGATGGGATTATTCCCAGAGCCTTCTAAAAATATTTTTAGTTCCACTAATATTAATTTTCTTTGCAAATGATCTCACTTCATTCCTTATTCATATTTCCCTAATGTTCAGATAGACAAAGAAAATAAAGGAACTATTTCAAATGTGAGTTCAGTCATACATTCTTTTAAAACAAATGGCCATTTAAAAACTTGATCAGAAATCACAAATTCCAAATTCTGAGAAGTTTTCTGTATCGTATACTGACATATGCTACACACAGAGATTCCATACATTAATGCTGTCGTCGCTGTGGGCTCCTATCCTGCAGTTTGATCCATGTGGACAACACATGCACGCACAGAGAGTCCTGCTGACTTCATTGCGATGCTTCTTAAAGTATGGGGAAAGAGGTTTTCCCACTGGTAGGCTGGACTCAGGTCATTTAGGGCTTTCTAGGTTGTAACCAACACCTTAAACTCCACCCACAGACCAACAGGCAGCTCTGAATACAGATCCCAGAGCACGGGTGTCAGATGTTCCCAAACAGATGCCCTGCTCAGAAAGTGAGTTGCTACAATCTGTTCTACCTTCAAACTCCTAGTGGTTTTAAGATATAGCTCCATGTAGAGTATAATAGTCTAGTCTTGAGAAAACAACAGCATATATAACAGTGACAAGCTCTGCATCTGAAAAGAAAGGATTATGAAATACATGATTAAAAATGAGTTCCAGAGGGGTAGCCGTGTTAGTCTGCTTTTAGCAAAACATCCGATAAACAAACCCAATAAAACAACCCATAAATCATGGGTTTCTGCCCATGAAGCTTATGCCCAAATAAATTTGTTAGTCTTTAAGGTGCCACAGGACTCTCGCTGTTATGATTAGAAATGTATTTTCATGGTGTTGACAGTACAATAGTCTTATGTATTAAAGTTTATAATTGCTCTGTAACAGGTTACTCCCAGACACCTCCCGTTAAGTATTTTAAAATCATCTGCACCTGTTGACTTAACTAAAAACGTTACTCTGGTAACACAGTGCTAATCTAGCATTAATCGTCCTTTTTAGATAAATGAGACATATGTTAGGTGACAATGGAACTCAGGGAAGCTATATCAATTTCCATTTGTTCTGACAAAGCTGCTCTGTGTTTTTAAAGTTAGCTGCTGTTTTCTGGTTTTCTACCAGTGCCTGGTTAGTAATTCATTAGTGTCTGTACTGAACTTGGAATCTGAAAAGCACTATTGGGTGAATTTCTGGCCCCACTGAAGTCAATGGAAAAACTCCCATTGCTACTAAGTACTGATTATTATTTATTGTTAGCATTATTTTTATTCTGAGGTGAGCAGGCACCATAACATTTTTTAATGTCTTGAAAGTTTGGGAACTGCATAACTCCTGGAGAAACAATGACCTTCCAACACTCCGTGAACAGGTCACGTAGTCATAAAATGAACACCTGCACACATCCTTAATACACACATTCTTTGAAAGGACACTACATCTGTGGTAGCAGTGCTGAAGTCAGCATAAATCAACACAGTGGTTCTGCATCCCTCGTTGACTGACTGTCAAATTTATGGATGAAAAATGTGACATTAGAGAAAAGAGGCAGTGCTCTTATCCATCTGAAGATGACCACTGCTGCAACATGCATCCGGTGCCCTTCTGAATGTCCCTTCCCCAGTGATGTTTCTATTGCTGCATGTATGTAATTGATTCACAATCAAAGAGGCCACGTGGTCATTTTAAAAACTTCAGATTCCCAATAACTCACCAATGCTCAAGTAAGACCGAAGTGACAAAGACAGTAAATCCAGAGTAGCTCAAATGCAGATTGCTGGTGCAAAGCAGCCCCTGGAGTGCAATCATGTGGCTGTGCTCATCTTTAATACAGAGGTGAGAGAGTCAAAGACTAATGGTGCCAGCATGAGAGACTTAATCTTTTTATATTGAGATGAAGTATTGCATGGTAGGGTCTGTAGTTTCTGCAGGCTGCTCCTCCATATGATTATTGTTATTATTAGTTATTTATTTAATTTTACTATTTGCATCATCATAGCATGTAGGAGCCCCAGTCATGGACCAGGGCTCCATTGTGTTAGGTGCTGTACAAACATAAAATGAAAAGACAGTCCTTGCAGAGACATGATGCAGACTGCAATCTGATCCACATCATGAGCCGCATCTTGCAAAATTTAAGACAAATGGGAGCTTCTCCATTTACTCAACAGGCTCAGGATCAAGTCCTATTTAAATACAGTGCCCCAGTTTGCTGGCAATTTGGGAAGAGTTTGGATGCACCTGCTTTAAGGGCCTGCATTTTCAGAGTGCTGTGTGGGATTGCAGCCACCTGCTTCCTTTTATATATATTTTATTTGTTTATTATTTCTTTAGATTTAGTGCACTACAAAGGACACCTATCCATATGCTTTTTAGGCACACTAGACAGGATTTAAAAACACTGCATCAAAAATATAATATATTAGCATAACTGAAGTATAGCTGTGCCATTCAACATAAGCCATAACTAGCAAAGCATGCAAATAATAAGCTAAAACTACCCTCCCACTCCAGCAATTAAGCTGCTGCACAGCCCTCCCCCATTTAAAATGGGGGTCAGGGGATAGTGGAACACACTCAAGCTGTGTCTACACTGCTGGCGGCACCACCAGCACTGCAGGATCAATTTTGCGGGTTTGATTGAGCAGCAGTGAAGACTCACTCAATCAAACCCGGACGTCAACTTGGTAAATCCACCCCGACAAGTAGCGTAGCACTGCGTCGACGGGAGGGCATTTCCTATCGGCGCAGCGCAGTGGAGATGTGACAGTGAGTAGACGTTAGGAAGTCAATGGGAGATACGCAAGTTACTGTACATAACGTGCGTATCTCCCGTCGAGTGCCACCAAAATCCATGGCCTGTATAGACCAGGCCTCAGTTATAGTCACATGGCTAAAATTCCATTTAACCCTTTGAAAATGATCCCCTATAGATCTTTGTCTTCCTGCATATTTGTGTTGCAGGTGAGAAGCATGTGTTGTTGTAGAGTTGTCCACAAACATTTGGCACATACTGCAAAGCTGTTGCAATTGCCATTTACAAGAAAAGCTGGCACAGATCATATTTCACATGGGACTGTTCATGTCATGCCAATTAGGCCAAAAGAAAAATAATATTTTGTTAACTTAATAATAGGCTTATATTTCCCAAAACCATATGGGTTGCAATGGATACGGAACGGAGTTAAAGATCTCAGAAGAAACACATACCAGTGCGTCACTGGAGCTTGATCTGATAGTTACCCAATACCCTTAAGTTCTTATTGTGGCAAACCTACAAAACACCTACTGAAACCAATGGCAGTTTTGCCAGAGTAAGTAGTGAGTAAGTACTTCAGGACTGGACCCAGTGCAATCATCAGAGGAGTGAGAAGTCACACAAGTACTTAATTAAGGCCCCGATTCAGCAATGCACTTAAGCATGGGCTTAAGTTCTGTTGAACTCAAGATAAAAAATGTACTTTAGTGTTTTTGTTGGTATGGGTTAAACGTGTTACAAATCGATAAACACTGTGTATCTTTGCTTATGACAGAATTATAGAATCATATAAATGTAGGACTGGGAGAGGTCATCAAGTCCAGCTCCCTGCACTGGGGCAGGACCGAGTAAACCTAGGCCATCCCTGACAGGTGTTTATCCTACCTGGTCTTAAAAACCTTCAGTGATGAAGATTCCCCAATGTCCCTTGGAAACTTATTCCAGAGCTTAACTATCCTTATAGTAAGAAAGTCTTTCCTAATAGCTAACCTAAATCTTCCTTACTGCAGATTAAGCCAATTACTTCTTGTCTTACTTTCAGTGGACATGGAGAAAAATTGATCCCCCATCCTCTTTATAACAGCCCTTAACATGTGTGAAGACCATCAGGTCCCTCCCATCCCCCCATCTTCTTTTCTCAAGATTAAACATGCCCAGTTTTTAAACGTTTCCGCATTGGTCAGGTTTTTTTAAACCTTTTATCATTTTTGTTGCTCTCCTCTGGACTCTCTGCAATTTGTCCACATCTGTCCTAAAGTGTGGTGCCCAGAACTGGACACAGTACTCCAGCTGAGGCCTCACCAGTGCTGAGTAGAGTGGGACAATTACCTCCCATGTTTTACGTATGATGCTCTTGTTAATACACCTCAGACTGATATTAGCTTTTTTCGCAACTGTATAACATGATTGACTCATATTCAGTTTGTGATCTACTATAACCCCAGATCCTCTTTAGCAGTACTACCTCTCTACCACCAGTTTTTCCCCATTTTGTAGTTGTGCATTTAATTTTTCCTTCCTCAGTGTAGTACTTTGCATTTGTCTTTATTGAATATCATCTTGTTGATTTCAGACCAACTCTGCAATTTGTCAAGGTCATTTTGAATTCTAATCCTGTCCTCCAAAGTACTTGTAACCCCTCCCATCTTGGTGTCATCTGCAAATTTTATTAACATGCTCTCCACTCCATTATCCATATCATTACTGAAAATGCTAAATAGTATTAGGCCCAGGACTGACCCCTGTGGGATGCCACCAGAGACCCCTCCCTGTTTGACCATGAACCATTGATAACTACTCGTGGCGTACTGTCTTTCAATCAGTTGTGCACCCACTTTATAGTAATTTAATCGGGGTTCATTTCCCTAGTTTGGTTATAAGAGTGTCATGTGGGACTGTATCAAAAGCCTTACTAAAATCAATGTGAGTTTTTTTAACTAGTAAATTGGGTCGATTAGATTTCTGCTTATTATGAAGAATAGTTCTCTACGTTCCCCAGTCTCCACTTTATGATTCTGAAAGTATGTTGTCCCCATCCACAAAAAAAATCAAATCTTTTGCAGGAAATGCTCTTTTTTACCTCTAGGTAAATGCTGAGATGAGTCTCCAGATTTGCAAGTTTTACTTTCCAAGGGAAACTTTGTGACAGCTTTGGAGATCAGTAATGTGAGGGCTTTGTCTACAAGCTCCACCTGTCAGTTCAATTTTGCTGAACTTCACTGGATTAAATGGACCTCTGCAAAACTTTTAAAAAGCTGTAATTTAAACACCACTGAATAGAGGTTACTTTTTTATAGTAATATTCTTTTTCCCTAGAGGTGTCCTGGAGTCATTCCAAAAATGTATTTATTTCCTTATCTGACACTCTGGCATTTATTCTTCTTGATAGTGGAAAGCTAACTGTGAACTTGTGAAGCATCGAACTCACAGGATAGGTAACAGCCTGAACTATACCTCATATTTAAAAAGCATAACGTATATGGTTCACCTTGCACAGCAGGTGCCAACCCAGATTTGTTTTGTGGTTGCTGCTGGTTTTGTTATTTTGCAACAGCATCAAAGTAAAGGGCAAAACTCTTTCTTGTGTTAGGGTGGCTGTGCAGCATTTTCCCAGGGCAAAATTGCCTGGAAGCTAGTGTAGCTGGTCACGGGAGGATTGTCCCAGTTCGGGGAGATTATTAGGTTGTGTAAAATGGCCATAGCAGGTCCTTGCCAACCTCTCTCCTTCGTCATGCACTTGCAGTCGTAGTGCAAAGGAAGGAGGCATGGCCAGGACATCCATAATAGTTCCCTGGGGCCATTGGTAGCTGGCACAAGGTAGAGCAACTTTCATGATGCTGTTTGGGGTAACTGGCTTGGGACAGAGGAGCTCAAGGATAGGGCACAAAGGAAACTTAAAGCCATCTCTGCATCACCTCCTGCCCATGTTCAGTTGCACCAAGCACTCCACAGCAGGTGCTGAGGATTGGATCAAAAAAGGTTTTATGGTATTAATTACTAAAGCTTCCCTTGTTGATGACAAATGATGGAAGAAGGTGCAATGGGCATATGCACAGAGGAGCACTGCATGTGCAGGCTGGTAGCCAATCTCCCAGCTGGCACACAGATGTGTGTTTTTGCAGGCACAGCAAAGCAGAGTGCATTATTTCAGGCACACACTTTGCACCTTGCTTTGAAATAGAGCTCTTGGTATTAATCAGGAATGTGCTGGTGAGTAATGGCGCTTTTACAGTTCATCTCTGACATTGAGTCACGCTGCTAAACACACACTTGGTTTTGGTTTCTTCTGGGAATCTTAAAACAGACATGAAACAGTATCATCAAAAGCTTGTAAAACTCTATAATTGAATAGCCACCCAGCAGTCTGGGCTCAGGGTTGCTCTGGGTGGGATGCTATGGGAAAGGGGAAGCAACACAATTTGTCATACATGCAAAAATCTGGAAATTTTAGAAGGGTTTGAGCATGGAATAAACTTTCTGAATATGAAAAAAAAAAAAAAAAAAAAAGGCTTTAGGGGATTATGTTTCCAGAAAATCCCATAGGCCTTTCAACGTGATGACATCGGTGCAATTATAGGTCCTGAGTTTAAAGAGACAAGGGAGGTTATTGTAGAACATGGTTACAAACATTTGCCATTATCCAGACACTTCCCAAACCCCAACCCATATTGTTGAAATACATGAGATTTATAATTGTGGCTTTGTGTTTGTGCTTGATAATGGGAGGTGATCATCGCCGAAGTTGTGTTTTTTGGAGCTTGGAGACAGATGTAGCACTGAAATGCGTCTGATCCTGAGTAGTGTCAATAAATAATCAAAAATTCAATTTTGTTTGTAACAGCCGCAGAGCTTTAATTCTTCCCCAACAAATGCTGCCTTTTGCATTCTTATGTGTCTCATCTCACCACATCCTGGGTGAAGTATTTGAATAAGAATGTAAGAAATATTTGTGGTTCTGGTGCACTAAGAGGAAGTACTTTGATGAATAAAAGAACATACCAGGTACACCTATATGTGGGCAAAATGGAACAGGAGGAACTGAGTTATTAACAATATTGAGCACTGTGTGGACAGTTCAAAAATGTGATCCAGAGAGAATTTATGGGTATATCATTCTGGTCTGAACAATTTTGGTGGATATTTGTTTATGGCTTCCATGTCTTTTGAGATGTTAAATCCTTTTGTGTCACTCCTTTATCAAATATATGTCTAGGATTTCAGATTTAAACAAAACTATCTCAGTAGAATTGCTTCCAAAGAACATTGTAATTTGAAGACAGTTAAACCACAGTAATGCAAGCTTTCCATTTAGCTGATCTAATATTGCAGATACTTTGTAATTCACTAAGCTTTGAAGTTTGGTATTTACTTTATAGAGAGGCCCACTAACACTGCTGCAAAATTAGAAGACTGTCATCTTTTTCCATTACGAAAGTTTGTTCTAGCTGAAATCTGCTGAAAGGGGAAAAATAAAGAAAAGATCCAGGCAGGCTTTTTCAAAGCTAACCTCTTTTCTCTACAGCATTGGCTCTGGTTCCAACGTCCTCCACATATTGCCCCCTTATGTCCCTGCCCTCCAGTCGGATACTGAATATCCCTCCTATTAAGTCTAATTGTCTGCTACCTTATTCCAGCTCTTCCAAAGTCTGAGTCTACTGTGTGTTTATTTTTTACTACCTTATCAGCTGGAAACAAATGATAGACTCCTAAGATTATCTGTTTTATGAATTTATGTGATCCCTATTGCTGTGATATCTGAGCATCTCTCAATGCTTAAAATATTTCGTCTCATAGCACCCCTTTGGCATAGGGAAGTGCTCATCTCATTTTGTAGATAGGAACCGAAGCATTCAGTGATTTGCCGCAGGTCACACAGCAAGCCTGTGGCAGGGCAGGAACCGAGCCCTGAGTTCTCAAGAGGTAGGCTAACATCTCCAGCCATCCTTCCTCCTCTACTGTTGGTGTCATTTAGTGGACACAGGAGGTGGGTGGGAGAGGGATTTTGTGACTTTTGAATGGTTAATCATTTTTTGTTAAATACGTTCTTGTAAGGATTTATAACCCATAAATTACTGATATGAACTGTTCACCTTAACTTTATCTTAATTTCTGTCTGTGATTCAATATAAAATACATAATTTATCAACAGATGATAACTGAAAAGGTACCTTCCCTGCATGGCACTGCCTTTTATTATGCTTGTCATGATTGTTTCGCTGCTACTTTGTCCTCCCCGCATTTGTTTTCTCTTGCCAGATGCCAAGATAAGTCCCAGAGCTTGGGGTGGTGGGGGGAAGCTTCTCTACTCCCCCCGTAGGAGAAAGGAAAAGAAGGTAGCTCTGTCAGCCTTAATTTACATACAGTACAGGTGCATGCACAGGAATAAAAATTTGGCTGCTTTTGGAGGGGCCCTTTCTCTGCACCCCATGAATGTAAGAGCTGGCTCCTTCTTCTCTCCCCATGGCCAGTGGAGCTTGTTCTCCCTGGCGGCTGGAGGAGATGGCTCTTTCCCCACAGTTTTGGGCCCAAAAGAGCTATCATCTCCTGCCCCAGGCCGGGGCAGAAGGAGCTTGCTCTCCCCACCAGGCCCTGGAGAAGTTCTGTGCCCTCGCTGATTGGGGGGGCCCGGGCCCCTGTTTGCCCCCCTTGCTCATGGCCCATATACATTATAATTCTGCCCCGGTGCATTTTTGGACAGTGTTTTATTGTATTATTAGGATTTTAGTTGCAGTCTGTTTCCATAATTTATATTATTTAAGAGAAGTGGAAGAGATCTAGCCTTGGAAAAGTGGATCGCCCCGAGTTGACAGGCAGTGGACTCCGGTTGGGTATGGAATTCGACTTCAACAAGAGGACCTGAGGAGTTCTGTTCAAAAGTGATGGGGTTCTGTTTTGCTGTCTAGAGATGCTGACTTTGTGGGATTGGACTGATGGCAGCAGAGCTAATTTTGCAAGACCAGACTGGGAAGCAGCTCGACTGGTGGCGCTGATTTTGTGGTGCTGTATCAGGTAGCTGTAGCTCAGAGCAGGGCCTTGTAGTGCAGGTAGATAGGTGGAGGAGAGCTATCCCCGATACCCATTTGTCCACAGACGTCTGTTTGCACTTGTGTGGGCGGGGTGGGGATTGCCTTTTTTATAGGTGTTCTGGGCCTGAACAATCAGCTCAATTAATAAATAGGCTCGTGGCCAAACCTCTCAGATACTGTTTAATGTTTTGCTCTTTTTTTTTTTTTTGGTTAATTGTATTTTTCGCAAGGAAATTTTCTTGAGGAGCCCCGGGTGCTTGTAAGTGGGGAAGGAACACCTGGAAAGGTGGACAGGGTAGTTAGAGTTTTAAGTTCCTAAAACACAGGAGTGGATGAGGTGGGGGGTTGTCCCACACATTTTCTTTATGTTAGCAAGTGTCCCCAAGGCATAGTATTAAACCCACTCCTGATTACTTCTACTACAACCTGGCAGAAGGGTTATAGCTAGGTGTCCATACTGCAGAATCTTATGCACATGCTTAACTTTACTGCCATACCTAGTCCCATTGACTTCAATGGGGCTATTCATCATAGTAAAATTACGCACATGTATGAGTATTTTCAGGATAGGGGTTTCAGACTGTAAGTGCCGTGGGGCAGGGACTGTCTCTTTATTATAAGAGTACAGCACTCAGCACAGCTGGGCCCTGATCCCTGACGGAGGCTCTACCACTAGTGCAATACAAATTGATAATAATAATAGCTCTCTTCACCTCCACCACAATCACCCTCCTTTGTTCTCAGTAATTAGATGTGCATTACCTTGTGCTCTGAAGGTTAACGTACTTGTGTTCTGTCAGACCAGTGGTGGACGGAGCATGCTCAGCCTGAAGACAAATCTAAAAACTGTAAGCAAGACCACCTCAGCTGGTCTTAATTGTTACAGCTGAACATAAGGGGAGTGGCAATCTCTGAGACAGATTGGTGACTTTGTTGTCTCTTTAAGGTATTTCTCTGCGTTTCTTGTACCAGAGCAGTATGTTTTAGCGCAGTTTATTATATATGGAATACTGGAGCATATTTTTTCTTAAGGGATGTCTTTTCTTTCTCATTTTTGTGGCTTTCGGTCACACGGTGTTTAGTTTGCAAATGTTTGGTAGGAGTGTCGGGTGTAGCTTGTTTTCTTTCCCTGACAATCAGTCTGTCCATTCTTGGTTTCTTAGGTGTGTGCTGTGGTTCTGCAAACTCGCTTACCTGGGAAAATAGTTTCTGCTCTTCAAACCTGCCATATATGTCTCACTTTGGCCATGCAATTTCCCCCTCAGAGTTTATATTGAAAGAGTATCCCCATTGCATTAGAGAATATGTCTATATATACACTGCATTTAGTATATTTTAGCTTCTCATTAACCCCCACTAACTTTCCCATTACATATGATTCAATTGTCCCTTTACTGCAAATAGTCTGCAGAATATCTTACCTTTATCATTTCTGATTGTCTTATTTATTTATTTCTTCCATTCCATCTCTGTTCCTTAGTTCCCCCTTCTGCCTGTTTGAGAGTTACTATACCTAACTGTGGAAGATGTTCTCTTCTTATTTTCCCTTACTGCAGTGAAGCTAATAGAAGGGTGTTGCCCACATACTAGGGCACCCCACCTTTACCCCAATCCATAGGGATCAAGGCATAACCCAGTTAGGTGCCCCCACCCTTTCCCAATCCGTAGGGCTCTGGGGGAAAGGCACCTACCCTTACCCAATTCACACTCTAGGGCTCAAGATCACCCATTCCCAGGCAGTAGGGCTCAAGGGGGTAACCTGGTTAATTTAAGTACCCATCCTTTCCTAATTCTTAGGGCTCCGGGCCTAATCTTCTGCAGGTTTGCAGGACCTTTTACCAGTGAGAGACCTTACACAGTGATATCTTTAACCTCTATTTATTAACAATTACCAAAAGAAGAATACACACACTAAGCATATAATGCTCACCAATCCCAATAAGGCAGACAAACTTCTCCTGAAGGCCAGTCAGGATTAGATCATCTGGGGACTCCAGCTTCTGTAAATACAGTTGGCAGGGTGTTGGAGTCTGACAGCCATGATCTTGGGCTGTGTCCCAGAGTTAGGTTCCAAAAATCTTCCTTTTGGACCTCACTTTATGTAGTTAAAACTTGGGTGCTGCTTAGCTATACCTTAACCAATCATTTTAAACTAAAGTACTACAAAACACCAATCATAGCCCATTACAAAACAGTTCTTTAATCAATCATACACCACCACCTTAGTTGATTTAAATATTGCACAATTAATTAGGCACAGACAGAAACAATTGAAGAACCAAACAAAAATCATTCAGATAAACAATAGAAAAGTGGAACCATAAGACAAAACAATACGAAGTGTAGATTTTACAACCACAACTGTTGATAAGTGATTCCTTGCCAGACAGAATGATATCAAACAAAGTTTTCTTTAAACATCTTGAGATCTATTTCTTTATCTGGTGGTGGTAGGTAATATAAAGACAATAGCACCTTCTTAACAGCTCAGTATTCCATTGTTTTGCTGTAATTTCAGGAATGTGTAGATGTGACTACATGCTTCTTAGCTTATGATGGCTCTCTCTCCTAATATGGCTGCTACCGCTTATCCAAAAAAACAAGACCTTACAGTCCTCTCCTTTAACTAAACTGTCATTACTATTATAGCATACCAATTGCAGAAGGCAACCACCCTAAGAGTGTTTCCCGCAGAGTGTTGTCCTGTGTCTGCAATAGTTTTCAACACTTGAGTGATTTCTGTATTATCATGTTGTACTTCAATACGTATTTGTTCTCCTGTCTGTGCAATATATTGTAACTGTGGCTGTAACATAGGATGGACCAACAATTTTCTTATCATGATCATATTCATGCCTAAGGTTAGAGGTGTTACATTGTAATATAACTATGGATTAAACTTTGGTAATTTACAAGGTAAAAGGTATTTAAAATCACAACTTTTAATCCTTGCAATATTGTAAAAACATTATTAACTAAATAAATCATAAAATACAATTTATTATTGTCTGCTACTGCCATTGGAAAATGACTCCTAACACAAACATATTCCCTTCCTGCATACACAACAGCTGATTTTTGTTCAGTATACAAGTAAATTATATTGGGTTGTAAGTCAACTGTCTGCACGACAGTTTACCCGAGTGAACTGGCAAAAGACACTGAGCTCTGAGCCAAGAAGTGTAATTTACACCGCATGATACACCTGTTCAACTGTCCCATTCCGAGGATTCATCCTCCAGGTGCTGCTGCCTATCCTTCTTAGCAATCCCAGTATGAGATGGATGGCCCACTAAAGGGACACACTGAATTGGCCACACAGCAGAAGAAAGGCTACAGCTGCTTTCTGTCTTTGTAATTTCCTCCGCTCATGGACTTTCCTCTGATGTGGACCCTGGGGTGACTTTAGCCCTCTGCACAACTGGATGCACTTATTGTAATTACGATGGATTCTACTGAACAAGATTTGATGCAGAAAGTTCACGGGGAAAAGTGACACTGTATTTGGAATCTAAGCTCAAGGTGGTACTAAGTAATTATCTGTAGCTTTAATTTTTGTCTTGACTCCCCTTTGTTTGTAATGTCAATTTAGAAACTTGACCATAATATTTCCCCAAATCCCCTATTGGGCAAATATTGACATTTTCTTCTTTAACCTGTGGATCCTAAAAGAAGTAACTGACCTGGCTGTCAGAAGTAGCCTGATCTAGTGGAGAGTGCACTGACCTGACCTGGAAGTCAGCAGTCCTGGCTGTGTCACTGACTTGCTGTGTGAACTCTACCCTATTTTCACTCCCATCGTTTGTCTGCCTTGTCTATTTAGGCTGTAAATTTTCCAGGGCAGACATTGTCTATGCACCTAATGCAACAGGACCACAGTCTTGCTTGAGGTCTCTAGTTGCTACTGTAATCCAAACAACAATAATGATTATTATGGGAGCTGGCTGGAAGACAAACATCCTGTCCACAGCAAATTTCAAGTTTCTAAATATGTTTGCATTCTCCACCAGAACAAAACCCAAACCTTGTAAATGTTTTTGCAAATGACAATTGTGTTGAAACATCCATTCTGAGATCAAAATGGTCCAGTTTTTAATTTGAGTCTCTCTCTCTGGTACCTCTCAGAAGTCTTTCCACCAAAATGTTATTGAAATCACGATATCTCCGTGAAACAGCTCAGCTTTGACAAAATGGCATATCTCAACGAAAATACCTATAGCTGGTTGGAACGTTAGTTAGACCTCCAGTTATTAGTTCTATGTGGCTGAACATCCAAAGTTTTGTTTCACTGGAGGAATTATGTTAACTTGGATGTCTAAGAAATAGCTTTGTTCTGAAACTGATCAGTCCAGGTGAGGGAAGCAGCATTTTGGTCTTTGAATCTCACAGCTATGTTCAAAATGGGTAGTTGATAGAGAAGGGGAATAGTAAAGGGGGTAAACAGACAGGCAAAGCCAAGACTCGAAAGTATTGCTGCAAGCTTTTTATTCGCAGCATTATTAAATCTGCTGGTCTGTAAATATTTGTGCTAGTTGAAGATGTGTATGGGGGGGGGGAGGGTGTTCTCTGTGGTGTTTGATGATTTCCACCCATAGATTTCTCTTATATTCCCAGAGGAAGTTGTGGGATTTAAGGAAGTTATTTAACAAAACAATTTTTACTAAGGACTGTGATCTTATATGTTGATAAAGAAGCAACAATAATCCAGATAATCCAGGACTAATGAAGCCTGAAAACAAAGGAAAATGGCCTCTTTTCAATGAGGATTCAGGAGTGCAGAAAATATTGCTGTTGGCCTTCGATCTACATTTCTCCTGTGAGTAAAATAGATTATCTATTTTCTTTAAGTCACACCTTCATTAATTTGTTACTGGCTTTATCAGAGTGATAATGAAAGCATTGATGCTAATGACTTGGAGAATGACCATGAAAGTAATTACCCTGGCCCTGTTTAATGCATCAGCCTTTGTTTCATCATTGCAACGCTACTCACTTGGAGAAATTTATTCAATTAAAAGTATAAATAACACAATGCTACATGGGGGAAGAGAACCATGGCAACAGTACCAACAGTTTTTACTGAAAATTGTAATCACTACATACATTTTACCTTGAGGTGGGTGGTGAGCCGGGCTTTAAAACTGTGCAGTTAAATCATAGAAACATGTACTGACGTTTAGGAATATACCAGATGTATCTTATACACTTCTGATGTTTTCAAGGCTTCTATCTAGGACCAGAACCTTCCATTCCATTCAGTGCCTATTTGGAATATTTTAGGTACCACTGGTTAGATGGCTAACAATTCATTGTGGGTCAAATCCATAGACAACTCTCTCTGCCGTCACTTCATTGGCAAGTAAATACACCCTGGGAAAGGACTTCAGAGTTTGACCCTGTATATTTTTATATATACAAATCATCATGGCTTAATTTGACTGCATTGTGACATGTAACAAAAAGGTCCTTCAAGAATTTATGTATTGCCTTTTCTCATAAGGAGTAGTTCCATCCTGAAATTGCTCATTTATATTGTCATGGATAATCAGAGCAGCTAGTCCCTGCCATGACCTATGCAATAAAATGCTGTTTATTTCTCCTCTACATGACAAAATCCAAGAAAGCTATCACTGTGGCAAGTAAGTTTTGGATGAACTAGGAATGTTCCCTCTTCTCTTTGAGAGTCTTGCACTGCTGCCTTTCACTGTAATATATGAGAACTTTCCTACATATGCTAGATTGGCAATAGGAAAATCCATAATGAACTTCTCTGAATCTCTGAATCTTGTCTCCTATGAGATCATAGATGGTTGCATGTCACGTTATGGGTGTGGGGTATGTTTTGTTAGTCAGTTTGTTTATCTCTTTCTTGTTGCAATATCTTGTGTTTTGGAGAGGATAGCTCAGGAGGATGGTTGATGATATGGATGTATTTCTGCTTATAATACAAAATAGTTTTTTTATCATTTCCTAACTGTGGTCAGATTTTGGTTCTTCTAATCTCCTCTGGAAGATTGTTCCACAGACAGATCCTCTCAAATGAAAATGCTTTGATCCTGGCTCTCATGCTCTGTTCTGGCTTTGTGACCTGTATTTTCCCAAAGAATACAACTGTCTTGGTGATCCTTAGATTAAGATATGTCATGTAACTCTTGCCTGAGCCACTAATTGCTTTGAAAATTAGGGCCAAAATCTTTAACGGGCAGTAGAAGCTGACTGGGATCCAGTGGAGGCACTGGAGCATTGGTTTGATATATTCACCATGGCCTGAACACTGGAGGAAGTGGGCAACTGCTTTTTTGTACTTGCTGGTCCTTTGTATTGTGTTTACATTCATTCTAACGGCTAATGACTGGAATTCTGAAAGGGACTTAAAAGAGGTAGGCACCAAAATTCCATTGAAAGTCAATGGGATCTGAGCACCTTACTCCTTAGACACCTTTGAAAATCCCAGCCAATATCCACAGGGAACTATAGCCCAGCTCCTCAAAGGTACTTAGGCATTGTCTGCTCAATGTTGCAGCGCCTGATCCCTTGGTGCCCTGCTGCCGAGTGGAATCCTCTGCCTGAGTTAGGCACCCAGTGCATGGAGAGAGGTAAATGCCTAAGAAGTCAACAAGCTGAGCAGGGAATTGCCTAAACAAGCCAGGAGGGTGTGAAAAACTGAGGAGAGGGGTGGGAAGAGGAGCAAGCCTCAGACACCTAAGTGGCTGACCTGGTGTGCCTGGCTGATAGGCCAGAGAGAGCTGCCTCCCTCTGCTCAGGATCAAGTCAAACATGTAGGTAGGCCATGCCCTAGCAGCTGAAACTGTCTGCCTTTCTCCTGCACATGCTTGATAAACCTTTCACACTTTCCCTATGTTTTCCTCTGCCCTTGGCTGCCATTTTTGCGGGTGCTGTGCCTCCACCTATTGTCTATGGGACAGGCATTTCCCCACTGACTTTGAGAATCCCACTTTGGTTCCTTGGAGGCTTTGGCTTGAGCTAGGCCTCTGAACTACTCGTGGGGCAGCATAAGGGCTTAGGTGGCTTTGCAATTGCTGACTGTTGGAAACTTAGATGCCTTGCTGACTTAGGCACCTACCAGGTGAGGCAGCAGCTGAGCAGGAATTTTGAAAATGTCAGTGGTGTCTAAATGGCAGGAACTTAGGCAGGCAGCTAAAGAGGCACCTAAATACCTTTGAGGATCTGGACTTATGTGCTCCACTAGCAGAGGTATGCACAAGGGGGAGGTAAGCAAGGGCACTGTCCTCCCAATAATTGGTGGGGTGGGCACAGAGCTCCTCTGCTCCTCCAGGGCCTGAGCAGGGAGGGTGTGATCTCCTCTGCTCCTCTGGGACATTGGAGGGGAGGACACACATAGAGCTCCTCCGGGGTCCTGGTGGGGAGGGCACACACAGAGCTCCTCCAGGGCTGGTGGGGAGGGCCCGTGTTCCTTCCTGGGGGTACAGAATGTACCCCTCCAAAACTGCTGAAATTTAAATTCCTGCACAGGCCCCGGTCCACTAGGGACTCTAGAGAAGCTATCAAGAGTGAATAATGAGGATATTATGAAGTTAGCACAACCCCCAAATGTAGAGGAAAACTTTGCTATGGAGTATTGCTTTTCTGGTGTTTCATTCAAGAAGCACATACCGGAATTATGTTAGTAGTAGAACAGCATCCAAGAGTCTAAGGTCTAGCTTGGAATTCACTTTTTCCTCATTAAGCCATTTCAGTTCAGAGAGCAGCACAAAGTGAGCGCCAGGAATCGTTTAGGGGTAATGATGGCAGTCACTTTTCTCCACAAAAAAGGAAGGGAAAGCCTGACTGGGGAGCTATATTCTCCAGTGCTCTCCAATTTGCAGGCAGGTTCTTGAAGGATGTTTGAAAGTGTGGCCTTCCAATTCCTGAACTCCGCCCTTGAGGGCTCGTGTGAAAAGAGGAAGTGCTCACACAGTTTGCCGGGCTCGTGTGAAAAGAGGGCGGGCTCACACAGTTTGCCAGGCTCGTGTGAAAAGAGGGCGGGCTCACACAGTTTGCCATCACGGTTCAGAAATCAGAATCAATTTTTTTTTCCTAGCAGCGAATCAGATCAATCCTCCCCTTGCCTCAGAGAGTGCAGGAGAAACAATACCAGGAAAGCCTGACACAGGCTTGCTGGCTAGGACTGGGAAGTAAGAGAAAGTAAAGAAGGAACACAGTTGTTCTGGCACAGATACCTCCAAACTGGAGCTGGGTGGAGAAAGATAATACTCTTTCCTAGAGGATTTTAATATTTCGTTCTCAATGTAGCCCCAGCTCTAGGGCAGTCTCCCTTGCGGGCTGCCCCAGAACGGCAGACCCTGCAAGCCCTGTAAACCAAGGCTGCCCCTGAGCCATGAGCCTGGGAACCAGGACTCTCGGGGGTTCTCATCTCCTCATCACCCCCCCAAGCACGCTGCCGAGGAGCCGGGCAGGCAAGTTGGCAGGAAACCTCGTAGGGTTCTGTCAGAACATGGTCGAAAGCTAACTGAAATCTAACTCTCCGGAATGTTTCAATTCTGATGAATTGGCAAATTCGGACAAAATTGTTTCGTCAGAACTTTTCCAGCCAGTTCGATTCCTGGCACAATTCCAACCCCTTCAGCAGCACTTCCCATAACCACTACTTGACGGTTGAGGAGTTGGAACTCCTGTCGGAGATGATTATGTCATCAGTGAATGGTGGAATAAGACTCCAAATGGAAAAAGGGAGGGAGGAGTGGACACTTCTCAAAGCAGCCTGGATTGTTCAGTCACACCTTGGCTTACTGGGAACTCTCTTAGCGTGGAAGCCTGGGAAGCATCAGGGTAAGGCAGAGCATGAAAGGGGCTGTTAGATGCTTGGAAGGCCTTATCCACATGCAAAAAAGGAAAAACGTCTTGACAAAATGTATTTTTCAAGAAAGCCACAAGTAGAGAAACCATTGGCAAAGTGATGAGGAACAGTTAACATTCCAATGAGCCGCATATACTGCAGGGGCTTGTGTACTCATTTAGTACAGGCTATTTGTTTAAATCATCTCAATTTCCATTTATTTTGAACAAACACTCTGGACAATGCAGAGAAAATGGGATCAATTTAACACAGAAAAAACTGGAACTCAGTATGTAAGCTGCTAATCCCTTGGGTAAATTTGCCATTCCAAATATAGTCTTAAGAATAACTATATATTCATCTTTTTAATGATTAAAAGTTCAACTACTGCATGTAAAGAAAACAAATGTAAGTTATGCAAGAGATCTTGCAAGGTGGATTGAGTTACATTCCTTTGGCATTCTCAAACTTCACTGTCTAATGCACAATCTTTCTTCATTAAAGTGGCTAGTATTAAACAAAAAATTTACTTTTCCATTAGTCATGTGTATGGTGCAGTGCTGCTCACAAAAGGGAATATCAGAGTAATTGATGTGATCAGTAAGCATAGGCATTATTAGAATCCTCCTTTCCCATGAACTAGCTCTCTTCCTTAACAAAAGAGTGGTGTTTGTTTATTAACTAGCGCAGGGAAAACAATTCCTGTTAAATTATTTATCTGATTTATCTTTTTTTCAGATGACAAATTTCTCAAACCTATTGTTCAAAATCATTCTCAAAGTCTGTCAGGGAATAATTTTTGGTCTGCAGATTATTTGCAAATATTGAATACTTGCAATTCTCACTGGGTTAGTTAGCTAAATCACAGGATATTTTTTTCTGATCATTAGCCTGGTTTCTGAAATGAGCCTACACGATGCAAAATGTGAGTTTTACCCTCAAATATACCATTCAGAATTTGCCTTCACTGAATTCTTGAGCATTTGAATACAAAATATATGTAGGGGTATTTGTTCAAGTAAAGCTCAAATGCTCACAATAGCAAACAAAAAAAGGTTGTGAATATGGTTGAATTCAACACAAAATTTCTGTTGAAAGGACTATTCATAAATAATTTTTCCACTCGTTGCCCAGCTGTAATACTAACAGAATACATCATGGAAGAATGTGGCTCAGTAACATCGTGTAGGGAAAGTATAGTTTAAAAAAGAAGCTTATGGAAATTTTAACCTTTTAATATTGATTGCCTCAAAAACTAAAGATCTCAAAGCATATTGATAAAGTGTTGAGAACCGCCTGGCTCCTTTTAAATGTGATAGACATTGAGAGCACTTAGCAGCTAATACGTCAGGTCCAAATCCCAATAAATTCAACTGAGAGGATGGCCAAATAATAAAATCTAGAGAAACTGACATCTTGAGGGTAATCTTTATTCTAGCACCCCAGCAGTAGTATTTGAAAGTCCCCTGAAAGTTTCATTGGTTGGGTTAATTTTGGCTCAGTGCCTATCCAAAGCTATCTAGACTCTTGTTAGGCTGAAGATCACAGAAGGACACCATTTCTCATTAAATTTCTCCTGGTAGCTCCTTATGCTTCATTGTACTGGAAATGATGCCAGAGCAGGCTCGCTCACAATTATCAATCCCACCTCTGGGCCTGACTGGGAAGAGTAGAGGCCAGGAAAATGAAAATTAATGGAGATAAAATTAATCTATTGGACTTTTTCTGATGCTCAGAAATGGTTCATTTTGAGTTTGGCTTCAGTTTTGGACAAAGGTTCTTGTTGGTTCTTATTTTCTTTGCCATGGGTCTCCCATCCCTAGTTAAAATTTAAAAACAATAAACACAGACCATGGGATGACAATGAATTCTGATGAATAGAACCAGAAAAGTAATGGGTTTTAGGTGTCTTTGAATTTATGGTGATGCATCACAGTTTTCCTCCCAAAGGAAAATTTTTATGATACTCTGAACGATGTCTGAATACTAAATTCAGATTCTGGATGCTGTCATGAGTAATCCTTGCTTTAATGAGTGTATTTATAGATACATTACAAGCACTTCATCTTTTCAGAAATCAATGAAGCAACTTACAAAAGGAAGTTGGAGTAATTTGTTGCTGCCCATTGCTCTATTATATTTTTAGCAATAAAAAGAAAGATAAGTTTTCCATTAAGGACAATAGGACCTTGTATCGTATAAGGGAATATCTTGATTTCATGATGTAAATGGAAGAGATTATGGAATGAATTACAGTCAAGGTTTAAAAATAGGTTTAGGTTTCAAAGTGGTGAAAGGCCGGCTGTTGTGTTACCACATTTGACACTCTTGCCGTGGTTTGATGAGAGGTAATTTGATAATCTGAGCTCATGTCCCCTACCCCTGTGTAGGTGTGCTGGGGAGGTGGAGCCAGAGAAAAATCTGAGCATCCCCACTCTTTGCACACTAGCTGCTCTCAGTGGCAGCACCTACGCTCCGCAGTGCCTACAGCAGGACTAGCAGAGAAGGTTAAGTGGATTGGAAAGGCGGTGGGGTTATGACTGAGTTGACTCTGTGTGAGGGAGAAACCATGTGCCCCTGCACTCCTGGGGGGCAGTGTGTCTCATGGAGAATCTGCTGGGACAGTGCACCATCAGTTGGGGCTCAATGCCACAATAGAGCCCACAGTGTTTAAACAAATGTGTGTGATGGAGGGGCCTTTTTTTAGATAAACGTTATGGCCAATGTTTTCAGAAGTGTCTCCTATATAGATGTCTCAGCTTTGGGGTGCCCAACTTGGGACCCCCAAAGGCCCACTTTTCAGAGTGCCCAAGAGCCCCTAGCTCCCACTGAAGCCACAGGACCCAGGTGCACTTTCTGCAGCACAACTTAGGCATCTGGAAAATTTGTCCCACAATTAGATACACCTCATAAGTTCATTGACCTATTTCAGTACCAGATCCATCAAGCCAGTCTGAGCAATTTATGTTCACAATATTTAGTTCAGATCCAATTGGAAAAAGCTTTAAACTAGCAGAAAGAGCTGAAAATGACTTTCCCATACAGCTAAATTACGAGTTAATAAAACCTTAATGCTGTCTGTAGATCAGTTTATATTTTAATTTGCTCTAAAAGGCCTGATTCATTGAGTTGGTACTGTGGATGTGGGAGCCAGTTTATCTGTTAAGGGACAGCTGATATCTCTACCTCACCCACATGGCTACCATTGTTAATCACGTTAGAAACCCTCACTATGTCCGTAGCACAAGGGAGTGAGAAAGGTGTTTCTTGTTTCCTGTAACATTCATCATTGCACACCCTCTGCCTTAAACCACATTATAATGCTGCTCTCAGTTCTGCCTTATGCTGCAGTGGGAACTGGTAGGTGTACAGTGTTTTATCTGAATGGGTTATGAAACAGCACCCCCTGGGTAAAGCTGATTTCCTCCTCTTCATTCTTAAGGTCTATTTTTGAGGATTCATTGTCTTACTTTGAATTAGATTGTTTCACAATTGTTTCTTTTTTCCTGGGGACTGAATTAGTGTGTGTGTGTATGTGTGTGCGTGTGTGCGTGTGTGTCAGGGAATGGGAGGGAGAAGAGAAAAGGTGCTTTGTTTTTCATGTTCAGTGCAGATATAGATAAGACAGAAAGCCTTGTAGATATTTTAGAAGAGAATAGTCTGGGGGTTGTGCTACATTCGGAGGCCACAGAGGATTTGTCTTGCCCCAAGTACAGATCCATACTTCCTCTCATTTCTCCCTTTGAAAACAGAGATCACAGGGCTTTTCACTGGTGTAATTCAGATCAGAACCTGGCCTATAGAGGGGAAGGGTAGTTCAGTGATTAGGGCACTAGCCTAGACTTTGGGAGCTTTAAATTCAAGTTCTCTTTGGGCCTTAGTTCCCCATCTGTACAATAGGTATAATAGTGGGTGTGGTCAAGATATGTATTTTAAATATTGTGAGGGGCTCAAATACTGTGGCAAGGGGGCCATTTAAGCACTTCAGCTAGATAGTATACAGTAGTGTGTGTGTATATGAGAGAGAGCAATTGTATTCTATTCCTCCTTCCTTTCTCCTCACAAGCTAACACGGCTAAATCATGTTTTTATGGTACCGCTGTGTGAAATTTCAAATACACAAAGTTTGGAAGATGCAGAATTTTGAGCCAATAGTGGATTTTTCAAAACTATGGGTCTTCAACATTTTTAAGCAGCAACATTTCAATTATTTAATGTTTCATGAAACACATTGGCAAAAATTGTTGCATAGAATTGTGTGAAAAATATTAAATTTGATATCAGAAGAATAATTGTATTGCAAATCCAAGAAGAGCAAAATGGTTTGCTCTCTCAAGAAATCCTCCCTTACCTCTTTTTGTCAGGGGAGAAAAAGGAACTTGAGGAGAGAATACATACTGCTAAGAATGACTTACTGATGTGATATGGAAACTCTTCATGGGAGATAAACAGATTAGCTCAAATTCTTCCCTGGTGCAATACTATTGTTCTCATGTGTCTTCATCTGCATCCAGAGCATTAGTCAGAGGCTAACACAGTAAGACCTCAAAGCAACACTTTACTTCATACAGATATGATTTTGTTACTGCAACAATTGATGCAGATGGCGTAAAGGATGACTGGGTGCCTGAAGCATTTGTTTTACTAATGCACATGGTGCACATGATGCTAAGGACATGTTACCTTTATTGGTCATTTCTAATGTCTGGATATAATGGATGTAATTGAACAATATTATTTTTTTCAGTCTTGAAGTACAGTTGATATGATCTGTGTCCTTAATACCTCAGCAAAGTCACATTTTAAACGGAAAACACATTTATCCTATGAAGATTAGATGAAGTCAGCATTTATTAAGATACATTCCTCAATACCAGATGAGGCTGGTATGGGAGAAATACAGAATCCAAAAGTCGTTTGGAAAATGAGATACAACTTTAAAGAAATAGAACTTGTCAACAGTTTAGAACCAAAATTCAATGTATGTAAAAACTATTAACATCTAGAGTGGAATATCCTCCAGATGCATATATATAAATCTACCAATCCATTGCCAAGAATTAAAATGCTGTTTGTAAACTGTAAGACTTCAGCAAAAAACATTGTTTGGTGCTCTGCTAAAGCAAAGTTGACTAAATGAATGCCAATGAACTAATTGTCGCAGTGCAGGGCAACTACACACCTCTCTTGAGTGGAAATGTGTCTTTCTGTCCCTCGTGACTGGGGTTTTCCCAGGCTGCACAGTTGCCTGCCTACACTGTGAATTCCCCAGCATCATTGCTCACAGTTAAAAGATACTATACAGCTTTTCTAAGCAAGCACATTTATTCTTAAAGTGAAAGCAATACAGAGAAAATATATTAAAAGAACCTACACACATGCTAATGCTTATCAGAGATGATCACTGTCAACTCCAACAAGGGCTCTGGTAGGAGAAAGTCCTTCAAATCCCACAAAGGGGTTTTTCTGTGGTTACAACTTCATGATACCTTTTGCTCAGAACAAGAACAACCATGTGTCTTTTACCCTTTCCTTTATACAGCTTGGGTGTTTGATCTTCAGAGACCGTGAATAGGTAATCAACCAGACAATGGTTCCTCCTCAGGATGTAGCTTCAGAAGGTTGGGTCCAGAGGTAAGAATTTGCATTCTCCTCCCTTGGGTATCTCCTAGGAAACCCACTTCACTTTGTTTGTCACAAAAGTGACTTCTTGTCTGGCAGATTGTTTAGAATAGTTCTTTGATGCTCGTAACACTCCCCATTTACATTGGTTTACATTGGCCAAGTCTCCCATCTAGAGAAGTTACATACACTACGTACACTTTGCATTTATAGCACAACGGACTCCAAAGCTATTTCAACTCAATTCAATAAAATCAGCCAAAGATATTGCAGGAAATGGCCATATTTGTGACACTAACCAACCCTACTCCCAAGCACTGTTGATGCCAGTTTAAACTTGAAGAATAATTTTTAGAATCAGTTCAGTTTGTAACACAGAGTGGGGGCAATCAACATCTGCCAAATAATGGACAAAAGTGGCGGAGGGAGAAGATTTAATTTATTTTGTGCTTCTAAGAAGGCATTACAAACAATGGAAATTATGAAAAAAGATACTTAAATAAAATAGCTAGCAAATGCCCTTTTCTTTCCTCTAGAGCAAACTAAAGTTACTTCATTCCTTGGATACCCAGATCATAAAGGAGCAATGAACACTGGAACATTTAGCATTTATTGGCTATATTAAAGTCAAAACTGAGCATAACAAGGCCCCACTGGAGAACTATAGACTGCATGTAGCAACCCCAGAGTACACTATATTCAAACCCAAGTTGCCTGTATGTATTTATGTAAGCTTTCCCATCAAATCTCTGGTGTCAGACAGCAACTCATATGGTCTAATGACATTCTGAACCAGTAGTTCAATTTTTCTGGGCACTGAAATATATTTCTCTTTCCTTACCTTAGCTACAATGATTCAAGGAGACTATTCCTCGTACCAGGGCAACGACAATGGAGGATGATTATTGCATGTCCTGAGTGATATTACACGGCCCAAGACTGAATGGCTTTAACTATCTGAGAAGTATGTCCATCATCTCCCTAATAATCACAGTGCAAATAGAAAATGAGTTTTATTCATAAAACTAAGGAAAGTAATCAGACCAGTGTCTGTGGTGAGTATTACAGGAATTAAGTATAAATCAATGACAGCCAGTCCAAAGGCTCTGACTGTGTTCTGAGTAGTTCTAAAGCCATTTTATAAATAAAATGCATTACAAGCAACAATGATTTCAAGGGCTTTCATTCCATCTCAAGGTCTGGTTACATCATAAATCACAACAGCACTGGTTTATGTAATCAACAAAACCCTGGCATGAACTTGTAGCTCAGTAATTTAATATTGGCCTGTTTTTAATTACATATAGCTCTCTGATATGCTCTGACTTTCTCTGCAGCCATCCATGCTCTGATCACTATCCTTGCCACCTCCATGCTAACAAGGCTCCAAGGATGCCTCCAAGGTTATTCCTCTCCGGTTTGAAGTTCCCAAGCACCTTCGGCTTCCTTTCCTTCTCTGTGATGCTTTCCCTCCACAGTATGAGCGTCTCTTACTATCCTCTCTCTCCAGCTCAGATGCAGTGGTGACCCCTGTTTTCTGCCTGCATCTAGTGCATCATGTCCCTTCATGGCCTAAACTCCCAGAGCTGAAGCTCAAAGGGGTGAGCTCTTCAGTGGGAGGTGAAGGGGGTTGTGCCATTCACCAGTGAACAGTGATGACACATGCTTGAGTGCAGCTGTTGGATCTTCCTTCTTCGATTTGCAAGTCGATTGTCACAACTAATGACTCACACTAGCTTTTATAAAATGTTGGTGACAGAAAGAGATGGAATGGCAGGTGCAAGCAGCACAGACAATCTGTTTGGCCTGGCCCATAAATCCTACCATAAACATTCTCAGTCTACAAGAAACAACTGTATATATTTATACACAAAAACACACACATATAAATATCCTCTGGGAAATGGGTTGGAGTCACCACTGCTCCCATTCCATAGAAACATAAGTACATGAACTTTTACCTGACAGGAAGTCACATGCATAGGTGGGTTACCTGCAACTAGAAATTAATGGGTCACTAGTCTTCCTCAGATAATTACCAATTCATAAAGTCAAGGTCATCTGTTTTTATTACAATAATGGTTAGTAGGACATTTCCCTTTATTAGCTCACAGCTGAGCTAAATTAGACCTATAAAAGCCCCTTAGACTAATATCAAATATTTTCAAACACAGCTGCATAGTAAATTTTATTTCTGTGTCAAATGGTGAGGCATGAAATCTTTTGCAGACCTCACACAAAAGCTGTTTTGTGTCTCTTTGAATTGAGAGTGGCTGCATGTACACTTTGAAGCTTTCTCATAGAAAAATAATTCACAGCTAACATGGGTTCTGCCTCATCAAGGTTTCCTCATCCTGATCTCACAGTTAGCTTTGTAAACTTCACATTCATAAATAGCTTGAGAGTTTTCAAGCATCTGAGGTCATTGAGCTTCACACAATTGTTCTTTGTTGTGCTACGTGAAGTAGATTGCATGAGGGCAAGCTTGGAGTTCCTGGATATTATATTTCTCAGCATTGAAGGTCTATCTCTTTGACTACAAAAGAAGTAAGGCTATCTCGAGTGACCTTGGCAATTGTTCTACATGCTTTATGGCATTATACATGATTTCATAAGTTGAAGTCCTAGAAAATCATAGTCACCTTCAGAACAGATATCTATCAGAACTAATCCAATATTATTGGATAACTAGTATATTGATTGAATGTGCACTTTATTTGTCAAAAGTATTTAATCAATATTTCCTTGCATTATTTGGCCCGGTTTACACTTTACTACACTAGTCTATACTAAGCAGTTGTGCAACACCCCAATGTTAATCCCACTAGGCAAATAGAAATTAAAAACATATAATGGAAATAAGATGCTACTCACCTGGCCTAATACTAATCAATAACTTGGTCTAAAAAAATAAACTACCAGCCGTCTGCATTCTGTACTAAAGAGGCTCCCATTTTTATTAAAGACACTAATCCATGTTTGTGCAATAATAAATGATATAACCCATGCATTGCATCCCTATAATATACAAATGTCCCAAATTAATTTTCTTTTTGAATGCTCTTCGCCCTAAACTAGTGGTCTCAGCCCAGAGTGTATACGTGCCATTGATTTAGAAACTAGTGAAAACTTGATTTAGTGCCCTATCCTACCGTCTGTTTCTGCATGTGAAAAGGAGCCAAAATGCATGGATTAGGGCCACGAAAGGCTCATAAGAGGAAGAGCACATAAGAGCATTATGTACACGTAAGGGGAAATGCCATTATTATTAGTGAGCTCCACAGTGATCTGGATCCATAACTTTTACTGAAATGGGAGGGATCTGAGTTGGGGATTGGTTACTCTCAGCAGCATGGTCCTAATTTGAATGGTCAAGGTAAAAACCTCACCAGTTCCAGCAGAAGTCTGCATTAAGCTGTGTGGATTTCCCCACTGTGCTGAGTACCTAACTCCACAGGTAATGGTCAAGGGCGCTCAAAGAACTCAGGGTTCCAGATGACAGTGCCTCTGCATGGCTGTCCTTTGCTTCCCACGGGGATTCTGAGATCTGTGGCATTATGGGGCTGAACCCCTGAAAGATCCACCCCCAGAGGAATGTGGAGGAAACCCAGTTACATGTAGCTCATGGATTTCCTAGTCCACTGGGCAGAAATAAACTCAACAAGGTGTTATTTAAATATGTATGGAGGAGTCAAAGGAACTCCCATACACACACCCTAAGCAACTGTACCTGTTCCATGCCTCTAAATATTTAATTGTTATCCCAATAAAGGATGTATTTTTTCCTTCTTTTTTTGTCTGTTTCTCTGAAGTTAGCATTATAATTTGCTAACTAAATGATCACAGCTTGAAAACTTTACCTGTCACCTACCAGACCAAGGCCTAAACCTATTAAGCAGCGTGAAAAATATCTCTGCTGCACCCTACCCCAACTGTACTGCCTCCAAGATCCCCACCGCAGTTTAAAACAGCTGTGTACTTCATTTAATTATAGAATATTGGCAATCAGTTTTCTATTTCAGGAAAACTAAAGTCTGGCTGAATAGCAAAAAAAAATTTCTGAATATAGTTCACAAATATACACAGTATTCATGTAATAATATACTTGCTGCATAATATTTGACCAGCTCTTTGTTCAGAGCATTCTTTTTACTGGCTCTGGAACCAATACAGAATTGTTCACTTTTCCAAGCTGCTGAGCTGTTCATAAAAGGTTGTAAGAATTGTCTTATATATTTTTTACTCTTCTTGTAAATAAAGACCATTGAAACATTTTTTGCTCTAACTTATAACAAAGGCATGTTTGGTGCAGAAACCAAACATGAAAAATTTGATCTTGAAAGTGGAAAATATCAAAAGGTCTGAGTGTCTGAACAAGGGACTAGGACAGAAATCCCCATGCAACATTCACTATTGCATTCACCACCACTCCTTCTGTAGGCCCCAGTTCAGCAAAGTATTTAAGCATCTGAGCAGTTCCAGTAACATCAGTGGGACTATTCACACATTTAAGATTCGGTAAGCATTTCAGTACCTTGCTGATTTCAAACCATAAGGAAGAGGCAGCAGATGTTCCATAATATACTTTGTTCATTGTTTTTAAAAAACATTTCTTTATTGAATCTACAAGGCATATCAGACATGGTGGGATTCACAAAGCAAAATCGAAGTTCTGCTAGATGTAGGGTAGGATTCACGAAGGTACTTAGGTGTCCAACTCCCATTGATGTTCCTGGGAGCTAGGTGCCTAAACACTTTTGTGAATCCACCCAACATCTAGCAGGACTTTAATTTTTACTAACAGCCTGCAGTCCTTCAGGAAGATGCATTTGCACAGACCCCTGCACACTTGCACAGTCCCGCTGATTTTCATATAGCTGCATAAGTCCATGCTAGTGCATCAACTCATAGTATTGGGGTCACAGGAAGTACAATGAAAGCAAGAGTGTATTTATAACATTGTATCTAGCCATCATTTTTCCAGTAGTTCTTATTATTGCAAAACATTTCCATAATCACAGTAAATTGTACACCCTGCTAATCCAAACAAGGAAAAACCCAGAACTTGTTTTTCACCTGGGAACATTAGCACAATCAAAATATGTTTTAAATGAAGAAGGGAATGATAATGTACATCTATGAAGCAGGGGTGGAAAAGTTAACCTTCAGTTAACAGGATTCTCAGTGGACTGTTCAAATGATGATCTTTACTGCATCTTCAACTATTATCTGAAATCAGTGTGAACAGAGCACCTAACAAATGATCCAGGGATAAATGCCACTTATAAAAATGCTGGTTAAATTTTGACTAAAACTTAGAGAGGTGTTTAATGGGTTCAGAAAAGGTAACTGTGACCGGTCCGTGCCCAAGGCAGCCACCTGAAAATGCCAAGATCAGGGCAGGCTGTAAAAGGAGAGCAGATTCTCCCAGCACTGGTGGGTGGCAATGAAGCCAGACTTCCCAACCAGCCACAAACTGCACTTCTGAATCCCCACAGAAGCCAGTACACAAATGCACACAACCCCCTTTACTGCATTTCAGCTCCAGGCTCCCAGATCAGCACTAGGTCCAGTAAAGAGCCCAGTTATTTAAACTCTATGTTCTTTACTAAAAAGGTTTTCTCTGACCCTAAGGGGTCAGCCACAGTACCAGTTCAATATAAGTTTGGATCTTACCTAAAATACCATGCTGCCAGCTGATCCTTTAGTAACTAAAACTAAAGGTTTATTGTAAAAAGAAAGAAATAAACCATAAGAGAAATGTTAAAGGGTGAAAGCAAATCAGATACATACAAAGGATTCAAAGTCCATATACATCAGGTTTCTAGAAGAAATGTGGAGTTTGCAGGCTTGTATAGTCCCCTCTGGTATACATCCAGTACCTGGATGGGCCTCAGTCCTTTGTTACACAGCTTCAGTTGCAGATGTCTTGATCCAGAGGTAGGTAGGTGGCTGAAGCTCAGGATAGAAGGCCAAATGGTTTCCGGAGCTAAAATGGAGTCCAGAGTCACATGGGCCTATCCTGGTAACTCTTCAGGTATGCCTTTAGTTTCTTCCTGGGCCCTTGCTTCTGTAAAGGTTTTGATGGGCCATTAAGCAGGCTATTGTCCTGCCGCCTCTCTGTCTGGGGTGTGTCCCAGCCAGCACAATGTGAAACACAGATGTATCAACTATATTCATAAACTTCTACTGCACACATAACACATGAATATAAACATCATCATCTTACTTAGCACTTTATAGCCATTCTAACAGTACCTGACATAGCATACCTCCCATGAATTATTATGATTGTGACGTATTAATGTTAATCAATATGACAAATGCGCTCCCCCCCATCTACCCAGCATGACAGTAACATGCCTCACACTAATTTGATACCTACTTGCTACAGATGCACCTCATATGTGCGGATTCTGGGGGGAAGAATTGAACATAGCAAGACATCTGTAAAACCTTCCCATTCATCAAGAAGCAAGTTCTATTGTAAAGTATTTTTTTCTAGGATTTTCCAGCTCTTACAACAACCACTTTGATTTCCCTTTTTGATCAAAGACAACATCCTGCCAAACATCAAAGAGAAAGAGAAGCACGGACCTACACACGTACAATCTCTTCCCCTCGCCCAAAAAAGAACTATTAGAAACTTACTGACATGGCTTTTTTTTTTTAAATTACAGCTGGTGATATCACCTGTACCCATCATGTGTCAGCCAATACATAACGCTATTGTATATCATCTCAGCTGAGAAGAGCACAGAAGGAAAAGCTGATACTGACAGAGTTAGGAAGTGGGTCTGGATGGAGCTGGTGTGTGTGTGTATAAAGCTTCATATGCATGTATCAGTGCTGGACCATGTACAGAAGCACTCACTCCATTTTGGTTAGTGAGTGATACGTATGGGGGGGAAATCTTGACAACAGTAATTCTACTTCCCTTTTTCCTGACAACACAGTAGTCTTGTTTTATTTTATTTCCTCATATTTTTCTCCTGATATTTTGCTTCACCCTGCTTCATCCTGCTGTGGTACGTACTGCATACCCAGGAGCAGCATTAGGTGGGATTCCTGGCACTGATCTGGGGGCTGATGTTTTGAAATTGAATACTTCAGCAGCTACCAGTCTGAGAGGATTTCAGTGGACCAAAAGGACTCTTTTCCAGACCACTTGGTTGCCTTGGTGTGACTGAAACTCAGCTAAAAATTAGCATGGGATGACTAAACACCTCAAAATGGTTCTAAAAATCACACATCACACCTTTTCCAGATCTCTCTAACCTGGAAACACTGTCATGCTTTGATCGGCCACCAGGACTTAACGAGGACATGTCTGACTAATGAGGTTTCACTAATGTTTTCTTAGCGGCTTTAGATCCTCTATCTCTTAATAATCCCTTAGAAAAATAGGACCCATGTCCTTAGTAATATAATAAAAAGTCATATTATTCATTATGATTCTCCATCAGTCATAATTTTAAAATCAAGATTGGGTGTTTTTCTAAAATATATCCTCTAGTAATTATTTTTGGGGGGCATTCTGTGACCTGTGTTTATATAGGAGGTCAGACTGAATGATCCCAGTGGTCATTTCTGGTCTTTGAATCTATGAATTGGTGAATTAACAGAAGCAATAGCAGTTAAGTAGTATTAGTGTGTCTAGCATTGCACAAAACATAGAAGCTATAGTTACTGTCCCAAGGAGTTTACATGCAGATGATCAGTAGTATTTTATGTAACGGATACCAGACTATGTGATCAGGTGAAATTCATTCGGCAGTAGCTGGTTATTTCCCACCACCCTTATCTCACAATAAATAGCAAACATCATCACATTGCATTGGAAACAACAACTGAAAGAAATCCTGGAGAAAAGACTGTCAGCAGTCCTGAAGAGAATAGATGGCCTGTTTTTCCAGCAACATTGAGCCTCTGGTTGCTCTGCATTGCAGAAATCAATGCTCCCCAGATAAAGTTTATGTTGGCCAAACAAACCATTTTGTCATGGGGAAGGGAGAACTTTTCTGTCACCAGGAAACTATGCCTGGCAGGTGCTGAGCACCACAATTTACATCAGCTGTGAAGGCACTCAGCACTACAAGGATCATTGAATCAGGACAACTTTAGAGATCAGAATGACAGAATAAGCCATATAAAAAAATGAAACACAAATTCTGAAATATCTGCAGCTTAATTCAAGCAAACTCAGCAAAAAACAAGACATTAGCCTGGTTGTAAATACTTTGGCTGTGCTGCTTCTCTGCTGGCCTAGTTTCTGCTCAGGTACTTGGTTTTTAAACTCTCATTGGATATCTAGTAAAAAAATATGTGTTTTTATCTCATATGTGGCTATTTGTATATGGGCGACGACACAAATAAAACACCATCAAATGGTGTTGTTGACACTGTCATCAGTAGATAGATAGATATATTGACGAAAAACACCCCATTTTAAATAGCCCTCCATTGATTAAAAAGAAGTATTTTGAATCTGTGGGTAATGTTTGTAATCCATGTTGTTGCACATGTTTGGCATCTCGTGGTAATGATTGTCTACAGAACTCAATGGCCAGATAACATGACCCACATCTTTCTATGGTCATATAACATTTGTAACAAGATGGAACTGGGCAGCTTTTGCTGTCACGGCTACTTGGGCACCCTATGATACGAAGGAGTCCAAAAGGCACCCAAGGTGGTGAACTGACTTGACAATCTGAAGACAGAGGGGGATTTTGGAGCAGGGACATATCTTTGAAGCACTTAACTTTTTCTAATAGCATATCATTCTTGCCTGGGTTTGGGTTTAGTTGGTTGCGATTCATCCAGGTGCTGATTTTGGCTAAGCAAGGAGGAAGATGGTGCTGTTTAGGTTTGATGTAAATAAGATGTAGAGGGGGGCATCAGCTGCATAATACTGACACTTCAGTCTGCATTGTCTCACCAGCTCTTTCAACAGCTGTATTTACAGAAGATATTGAATCACATGGGAGCGAGGACTAGATGTTCTGGGGATCCTTAGTAGAGTACATTGGAGATGGAGACCCTGTGGGGCTAGTATGAAAGGAAGTACCCTAGCACCTAGGATGTAAATTTCCAACTTAGCGTTTGATTAGATTCCTTAGTGAACAATCTTCTTTCAAAAAGTGTCTGGTTTTTTTAAAGACCACGTAGTCATCAGGACTTCATCTTTTTGCCTTAGCCAAAAACAATACATTATCCCCTAACCCTGTACTAAGGCATTTGTTTGGTCCTGATTCAGAGAAAAGGATGCCATTCATGAGTCACCACCACCACTTCCTGCAGTACCTGGGTTATCCTTGGAAGCCTCCCATCCAAGTACTGACCTGGATGAACCATACCCAGCTTTTAACATTGGCTGAAATCATAGTTTGAGGATGTATGATTTCAGTGCATCTGATTTCTGCAGATAACTAGATTGTGAATTAGTATGATGAATGACTGTTCTTTCAGTATATTTTCAGTTCAGTCACAGAAGGAACTGCTATTATCTATAAAAAAAAGGTAATGTAATGTTGAAAACATTTGACAATGAATTGACTTCTAGATATGTGATTAAGAATAAAAGGCAGATCCTCAGCTGGTATAGATCAGCATAGCAACATTGAGTCAACGATACTATGCTGGTTTATACCAGCTGAGGTGCTGGCCCACAGTTCACAAACCGTTGTCTATGTACGCATGAAAGGTCTGTTTCTTGCACTGAGATAAAATAGTCTTGCCAGGACTAAGTAGTGTGTGGGAGCTTGTATTCTGAGAACCGCATTGCCTACTGCGGATCTTCACACCTCAGGCTTCTTGTCTGTCTTCAGGAGAACATCTCTAGTCAGTTATTTTTTGCTCTTCTGACTCTTTCAGCAATTATGCTGTTCTCTTTGTTCCTCACTTTATTCAAGTAATGTATTTTTGGCACATTCTGAAAAAGCATTTAATTCTCTAAAAATGTGACTACAGTTACAGTGTTTCCTGATGCAACAGCTCACTCCATGCCCCTCAATCCCAATTGCCCAGTTTACTTAAATACAGGATACATTTTCAGAAGGATGCATGAAGAATTGCAGCACAGTTTCTGTTATGCATGTGCAATGCACAGTTCTCAGTGCATGGGTCAAGAAGCAAAGTAAATGATCCTATAGAACTATTACATATGTAAATATCTCCTGGTGTCTAAAGTTGGGTAACCAGAAACTGAGGCTATTTTTGAAAAGTTAGGCTTATGTCATTATCACCTGCTATCATATGGTGGCTTATGAGAAATCAGTTGATAATCTGAGTTCAGTGTCTAGAGGGCAAGCCTGTACACCATAATAACAACCCTCGTAATTGTAATTAATTGTACTCATGTTAGTAACCTCATCAGAGGGGCCAAACATGAAATGGACATGTAAAGTAAAGCTGGTCAGAACATTTTTGACAAAATATGCTGTTTTCTCAAAGCAGAAACATTTCACAGTGGCACATCAGTTTGGACAAAGTTTTAATCAGGAAGGTTTTTTGAGAAAAAGCAACAGTTTCTTATAGCCTAGTAGCTAAGTCTGTGGGTTTGAATGTGGGAAACCCAGGGTCAAGTTTCTCCTCTGTCTGATTCAAAAGAAGTTTGGATGAAAATTTCTGCTTTGAATCAGGAAGAGCAGGGACTTGAATCTGGGCCTTCCAGGGGCGGTAGCCTAGTTACCAGATTGCACACATGTCTCCAATAAAAAATCCCTCAGATTTTTATCTGAAAACCAACATTTCAACAATTCCATTTCTGGAAAATTTTGGAAAGGTTTTGGTTTCATTCCAATGTGGAACTAAAACAAATTTCAATAGCTCAAAAAGTACTTGTGCAATGGAATTGCCATCCTCTGGTCAGCTCTAATGTTAAGTGAACAAACTACTCACCATTAGTTGTCATCCCACCAGGACAGGTGCACTGAAGTAGTTTCTGTGTTGCAGCATGTACTGCAGATACTCTATGGATCAACAGAAGCCTTTGGTTATCAGGGCTGTAAATCTGAAACCTTTTACAGGCACTCAAAAATGTAAAAGGGAAAAATCCTAAATTCAATCTCATATAACCTTCAACTGGGTGTTCTCATGATTCCCCCCCCCCCCCTCCATTAACCCAAGCTAATTTCTGCAAGCCATCCAAATAAATGGTGCAAACAAACATAAGTGACAGAAAAGATTTGGTTTGGTAGAGGAATTATTAGAGCTGGTTATAAAAATTCCAATGAAACAACTTTTTATCAGTATTTGCTGATTCTGCAAAAATCAAAACATGTCCCAGGGACATCCTGATTTGGCCGAAATTCTGATAGAACCCTATCTGTCTGGTGTCTAACCAGCTTGCCCACATGGTTGATTGGCAGCCTGGGCTTACAGGCTGTGGAGCAGCCAGCCATGCTGATTGCCCTGAACCAGGGACCACTGGACTTTCATGATCCTAATAGAAATTAAACCAGATTTTGAAATAACAAAATCCTCTGTGAAATGGAAATACCTTTTTCTGCACATTTTAAAAAATAATCCCTTTAGACCAGTGCTAGGCCTAAAGGGGCTAATTCTTCAAACACCCCCTCACATAAGTAGTCTGTAGTCCAATGGGAAGTCTCTCACTGACATGAGGAAGAATTTGCTGCAGTGGACCCAATGTCGCTTGGAATGGTGAGGTGATGTTTTTGTATCAGCAATCAAACTTAACCACAAATTAACTGATGCAACCAAGTAACATTTGAGTTATTTCTCAAAGATGGCATCAATATTTTAATAAGAGAAGACATTACTTTAATCATTTGGATTGACAAATCTTGGAACTGGATTACATGGGGGATTAGCAGTCAATAGTTACAAGTCAGGAAGTTGATTAGACAATTTATCTTTCAGCTATCTTGCTGTTACATTATTAAAACTTGACACTTGCAGCCATGCATACTAATGGAGAAGAATGTCTCAGCTTCAGTGTAATTGCTGTTGTCAGTTTGGTTTGGAGTACAAGGTGCTACTGTTTCAACGTGAATTCACATATGGATGAGTCTGGATGGTGACAACTAACCAGTGATCTGCTGCCAATATTGTAACAGAAAAATTTTCCTCTTTAGCATGAGATAAATGCTGTGTCCCAGGGCACGTGCTTCCAGAGGCAGGGGTTACAGTGGGTCCTAACCTGTGTTGTGAGGGCCAAAAGTGGCCTGCCGGGGCTCTCAAAGTGGCCTGCTGTTTCCCTCCTACTAGCTGCAGAAGGGAGCCACTGCCTAAGGAGCCAGGTGGAGTGTATTTCCACAGGACTAACAGACCAATTCAGGCTCCTTCCTGTGGCCAAGGGGATGGGAGATCAGCGCTCCCCGCCCCCTGGCTGTAGCAGGGAGCATGGCCAAGCACTCTGCCTGGGTCCATAAGCGCAGAACTCCCTCTGTCTCGCTGCGGGGGGGGGGCCCTGCTGGTGGAGACTGGTGGCCCTTCAGGGTTGTAAAAATATCTGTGACCCTTGAGCCAAAAAGGTTGGGAACCACTAGGTTAGAGGTATAACAACCTATACAGAATAAAATATAGCTGGGGATTGTGTCGATAGCAAAACCAAAGCAACGTTTTTGTCATAGAAGGCTTGGATTCTGTGTGTTTTAAAGAAAATGTCTAGGGCTTTTGACATTTTGAGATGTTTGCATATGAGTAGGTGGATGTGAAGATGAATCATACATTGAACCACAACACAAATCCTGGGCTTCATGGGAGATAAAGGAACACCAGGGAAGCCTCGTAATTAGGGGCTGTGGCTTGCAATAGTGGTGAAGAAAGGGAGTCAGAGATTACATTCTTTCTCTGTGGTTTGAATGAAAACAAGCAACAGAATTAGGCCCCGATTCTGCAGTTGATGGTGTGTGGGTGGACTGCTGCAATCACATGAAACGTCCATTGCACAGCCCTCTGCCTGGACACTGCCAGTTGCAGGATTGGGGCCTCAGTCTAAGAGGTATCTGTCATGGTGTGGCTATGTCTGCTGCCTTGGCAGAGTTTGAAAAAGGGAAGTGAATGCAGCACAGGCTCTCTCCCCTCACCTGCATTGCTGTCACTGTGGGGCTGACTAGCATTTTTAATAGTTCTAAGCGGCTACATAATGTTAGTTAATGGTTTTGGATTGTGAACTCTTTAGGACTTAGGCTTGGCCTTTGTACAATGCCTAGCAGAATGGGACTAAGGCGGCTTCTATAATCTAATTATTAAATAACAATATTGCAAAATAAAGAACATTAAACTATGGTGACCTGGAACCATGGTGCAATAAAATTGTTACTTATGCAATTCTCTCTCTCTCTCTCTCTCTCTCTCTCTGTTTCTCTCATTATTGAGATATTTGGGTACAATTTCTTATGACGAGTTACTGGTCCCAGTCATAATGGTGGAAGAAGGTGACAGCGCTTTGCAGATAAGCATATTAAATATACGTGCTGGAAGTGTTTACGCATGGAATGTAGTAATAGCATTGTATTCAGGCCGTGGAATCTGAAGGCGACAGAGAAACTGCAAGCATTGGGTGACTTTCTGGTCCCACTGAATTCAATGGCAAGATTTCCATGGATTTCAGTGGGATCAGATTTTCACACATTGTAGGTAAGATACCAGGGTATGCTTCCCTGGCAACATTATTTTAATCTGCGTGTCACTTGGTGCTCTTCAGAAGCATTTTTAATGGGTCCCTAAGACAAAAGTCTTTTGTAGCAGACGGAGCTTGGTGAAACTAGTGAAACATTCTTCATGTTGAATTGATCCCCAATTTGTTCTGTGTGATGTCACACAATATCCCCACTTCCAAATTTAGATTTTTTTGTGAAATTTGGAGGTCTGAACACAGTTTTTCATTGACACATGTAAAAAATGTGAAAAATCCCTTTCCCACAACTCACTTAGGTACTTATGTGGCACCAGTGATTGTAGTATTGGTGCATCACATAATCCTTAATGTATTTATCCTCACAACTCCCAGGTGAGATAGAGAAACATCATTACCCCCATTTTACAGATGAGAAGTGGAGGCACAAAAGGCGATGTTTTTAAAGATATTTAAGTACGTAACGATGCAGATACCTAGTGGCATTTTCAAAAGGACCTAGGGAGTTAGGCACATAGATGCTTCTATTTACAGCTTTAGGCACCCAAGTGCCTTTAAAAATCTGTCTCAGAGAGTATCAAGATTTGTGATAGTATTTAGGTGCTGCATTGCTCAGCATTCCGATATCTAACTGATGTAAAAGCCTAAATCTCATTTTCAATAGGGATTTAGGCACTCGGGAGCCTAGACCATTGCATATGGGTGTTAATGCTAGCAGCCTGAGTGGCACATGGTTTCGCTCAGGGTAAGCTCGAGGAGCTCCTCTGTTCTAATCCCACCTCTGCTACTTGCTGATCTTAATAACAGTTTGTGTTTATGCAACCTCTCACAAAGGTTGTTTGATACACAGTAGCCATGTGGGGTAGGTAAATATGACTGTGCCAGTTTTACAGAAGGGACTTGCAGGATCAAAGGAATTAAGTGACATGGACTTCCAATCCCATGCCTAGTCTACTGCCAACAGGGCTGTCCAGCCAAACTGCAGAAGTTTTTTTTGACATTGCGTACATCACAACAGCTGAAACTATTTCTACTAAATGGCATTGCAAGCTATTACATATATGAATTGTAAGTTTATTTTTGTTTGCAAAAGTGCTTCAGCTCCAAGGAAATTTGGTGAATTTGAAAATAGTGTTTACTTGGGCAAAATTCTCATTGACGTTAGTGGGCATTTTGCATGAGTAAGTACTAAAGGATTTAGTTTCAAATCATTTGAAATATAGGCTCTGTCGCAACTCTGTCCTTGGCAGCACCCCCTTTAAGGAGCTATTTGGGGCGCACAAGCACACATCCAATTGCCTCCACTGAGCTCTGGGGTACATCAGTCTAGTGGAGCCAGTCGCCTTACCCTCTGGCTGAGGCATTCTGACTGTTTCTTCCCCTCTCAGGGGAAAACAGAGGAAAAGAAAGAAAAGTTATAGGCAGCGTTAGTCAAGATATTGGCCTCTCTTACTTCAGAGGGTCTTGGAACTATCACAGTCCCTCCCAGAATTCACTGGGTCTCAGTCTCTTGCCCCATCTTAGCTCAGTGGTTCTCTGTGTTCTCCTTTCTGCAAAGGCAGAGACTCTGTTGGCTGACACACCTCTCCCTGGGATCTCAGCAGCCTCTGAGTGGAGTCTCCCTCTGAGTGGAGTTCCCGCCTTTTAACTCCTCCTCCAGTCCTGGCATGATTTACAGATGTGGCTAGGTGAGGGCCACTCTAGCCAAGAGCAGCTCCCTTAACCCCTTCCATGCTGGTGCAGGGGTTGCATGCCCCGTCAGGGTCACTTTAATTTATTCATTAATATATTCAAACCTACGTGACTAAATATTATTCTTTTGATTTTTCTTCCTATGATGAATCATATCCTGAAGTCTATTGTTAACAATTGGATGCATGCCACATTCACAGCTGAACATATTGCAGAAATCTAAAAACATTTTCTGAAATAGCTAAGTGACAAAACTATTAAAAGCCTTTGATAGTGTGCAGTGTATTTGGGGCTCATGCGTGGGATAATTTGTTGCATGCTAGCTATTGTTGAGAAATGAGGTTTTATGCACCATTTTGCTTGCTGCTGAAGGGAAGGCTTAAGGCCATTTGTGTTATATGTGCCTTTGCAGTCTTAAAGTTGCTAAGTAGCTAATTCACTGGCCCTGACATGGAAACAGAGGAGCAATGAGCGTGGCTGTCAATCTAATAAGAAATAGGTGTTAATAATAGTCATTTGTATCCTTTTGTAAATGCACATGACATTTTACAACCATCTGTCCTCCTCAATCTCTGTCTTTGAATCCCTCCACAGATTCCCCCCTCCCCTTTACTGTAACAAGCTTAAATTCCTCATCTTCACATCTGCCCTATGTTTAAGCTTTCATTCCTCCTCATGTGTCTCTTGCCTCATGACAGTTAAAGAAGACTGAAAAAGGAGGGCAAGTTTTCATCACTATAGCCAAGGAGTTAGGGAATAGCTGTGGGGAACACAGCTTCCCCCAAACATCAAGAGAAGAGAGCTCCCCTCTGCTTTTAGCCACTAGCCCACCAGTAATGCCTGGCTTACTGAACTCTCCCATTTCCTTTTCCCATTCCTATCTGTTTACTTCCAATTCATTAAAACAATCTGCTCCCTCCCCCACCCCCTGCACCTTCTCCACAGTTATGGCCTTCAGAAGACTCATTTCTTCAGGAACCTCACAAACACTGACTCACAGCAGTCAAATGCCTTCTCCACCCCCACTTAATATGAGACAGAGTATGTAGCTGTAAATATCTCTCTCTCTTAGGCTCTTATACTGCCACCAATCACCATGGTATCTAAGGGCCAGATTTGTAAAAGTATTTAGGTGCCTAACTTTCATTGAGTACTTTCCATATAAAATCAGTAGCAATGGCAAAGATCCTAGTGGAGTTCATGGAGTCTCTGGCACATCTCGCTTTTGGGAGTAAACCCAAAATGCTTAGCTTAACATTTGGTTTTGATTTTTTTTTTTTTTAAAGATTTCATTAACTTCCTTTTTCCTGTTGTTACAGTAGGGTTTATGGAGTAGAAGAGGGTGTCCATGCTGTGTCATTCTTAGGGTGGAAAGGCCTTTTCAAAGAGGAAGATTTTGCAGCATTTCCTAAAGATGCTCAGATTCTGGATTTGCCTGTTCTCCTCTGGAAGTTCATTCCATAGCCAGATTTGGCCAGATGCCTTGGACAGAGAATGCTTTGTCCCCAGACCTCACATTCCTTGTCCTGGGCTTTGAAATCTGCAATGTGGCAGAGGAGCACAGATGGCTCAGCAATTCATAGATTGAATATCAGTCTTTATTGAAGCTGGGGCTTGATCCATTTTGCTTTGAAAGTTGGGACCAAAGCCTTAAGTTGGCATCAGACGTTGACTGGGAGTCAGTGGAGGGACTTGATCATTGGCCTGTTATGCCTACAGTGGTCTAAGCCATGGAGAAGGCAGGCAGCCACAGTCTGTATCAGTTGGCATCTGTGCATCATCAATAAATCAGTACTGCCTTTGCGTGTTTCAATGTGTCTTGTTTTATCTCTCTGTCTTTTAGACTGTGAACCCCCAGGCAGGGATTCTTTTTTCATTTGCATTTTGTTTAATCTCACTAAATGCCAGATTCTGAACCACTTACCCCCACTGGTGAGCGGCTTTTACACACAAGTAACTACACTGAGTCTCTGGGAGTAGCTGCTGCACCGTGTAAGGGGGTTATCATCTGTTTCTAAGTATGCCTGCTTCTCCCCAGTCTGTGAGTCAGCTTCTGCTATTAATTTCTAATTTATTTACTTATTTATGATGTCTGGCCTGTCCTCATCCCTTGTTATTGAGGAAAGGCTCATGCAGAAAGGGGGCTCATCATACTCTTAAAAGAGCGAGGCTACTTCCATAAATATAGGGTAAGCAATTTGCCATGACCCAAAGAGCCCACCACCTAAGACAGACAAAGTAAACAAACAGAAGACAAAGTACGAGATAAGAATTCATGGAAGTCAGAATGGGGGGGGGTTGGGGGGGAAGAGATCTAAAGGTGTTACCTGGTGTCCCTACAATGAGGCGGCGGAGAAAAAAACACAAAAGGCCCAGTCTGTGGGGATACATGCAGTGAAAGAATTATTCAGATTCCTAGGGCCTCCAGTGTATCCCCCTAACACCTGTTAGTTTCCCGAATCCCCAAAACACGCACCTTATATTCAAGACAAGAACATGCAATTAAAATCTATTAGGCTGTAGAACAGTCTCCCATGGGGAGCAGTTGAAACCCCACATTTAAATCTAGCAGCTGAAAAGCTGTGCTGTCACATGGGTGTGGCAGTTAGGTCTAGTAATCCACCATCTAGGCAGACTCCCGCATTCAACTAATGAAACGGTGGCATGCCAATTAGATGCAGAGTAAGGGTGATGATTGGTTGAAGTTAGACAGGCCTACTGTAGCTGTACACTGCACAGGGGTAATTTGTAAAGCCAGAATGGCTGAGAACATAAAAATTAGACGGTAACAGGCTGTGAATCTCAGGGAGATTGACCCTGGTGATATTCTGAACACAAACAGTGCACAACTGTGCTTGTAGCTGTTTCCATCACTTCACACTGACTCAACTGACATTCTAGGTTTCACAGTGATACGCAGAAAATTGACATTACTGGAATCTTACTATAGATTGAACTGGACAAAACACCTGGGATCTGATTCTGTCACCTGAACTGATATTCTGCAAGACATGAAAAGGAAATGTACTGCATTCTATTTTATGCATTGTTGGCTGGAAACATGCTTTCAGATTCCAAAACAATGTAGGTTGCATTTTTGTTCAGGTGACGTTCTAATGCCAAGGGACATTGTTAAATTGTAGTAATGATTTAAAAAGCGGGTTTTATGCCAGAATTAATCTGAACCTGAGTCAGTACATGCAGATTTTAAGAAGTTGTTTTTTCAAGATGTATTTTTGTGTTAGTGTGAATCTAGTACCATACAGTTTATGCAAATCTGTCTATTTTTAGCTTTGTGTGATCTTTGAAATACGCAAATTTGCATTGAGCTCAGTAAGCTTCCATTAAATATTTACAGGTCTTATCTAACATATTAACTGCAATGTGGACTAAAGAGGTGGGGGAGGGAAGAAAAATATCTATGGGAACTCTACAATCTTTGCAGTAAACAAAATAGCCACTCATACAAAAATACCTATACCAAGTATGCCTGCCTGCTTTTCAGGCAAGGGAAGTAGAAAAGGTGTTCTAAGAGAGAAACACAGCAACAGTTTTTGATAGGAATGCACAGTCTGTTGAACAGGACTCTAACAACTTTAGTCCTGACCTTGGTCCCATTGAACTCAAAAGTAGTTTTGCCACTGACTTTTATGGGAGCTGATCTATCCCTTTGTTATCCTACAACCCAGTGGATGTTAGTGAAGCCCAGATTAAAAGAGTGAGGAGCTATGTTTCTTCATAGCGACTGTCTCACATAAGAAGTTAATGAGTCTGCTTCAACTGCCAATTACGGGAGTTAGTCTTTTAGCTCAAGTGGTAGTGGCTCATGTTTTTAGTTCCAACGTTTACAGGTCTTAACCCAGCTGTTTGCCCAAGCAGGATTGCTTATGCTAGCACTACACAAAATGCTCCAGTTTTGCTATCCAGATGTCTGTGTGAATGTTTTCTCACATCTCAGTCCACATAAGTTTGCTCTTCTTAAGGATTGCCTTTGACCCTAGGGTTCAACAAACTCAAAATCTCAAAGGAAAACAGTAAAAAATGCTGAGTTTCTTCTGGTTTTACAATGAAATCAGGCAAGACTGCAAGTTTCACAGAGTTTCAGTGCAAAGTCGAAATGCAAGATTCGCACAATTTCAGATTCCATTGCAAAAGTTTTGCACAAATGTATCAGAGACCCTCCCTATATGCACACACACAGCCCATTATTTGATTAATTTAGTAGCTACCAAGTAAGTGTATTGAAATCCATGGCTGTTGTGAGTACACACCACTTTTGAAAACTGTTTTCTACATTTCTCAAATTAGACATCCTAGGCCTATGTGACTTACTCATGCCCACATAGAAAGCCTGGGGCAAAGTCAGGGATAAACCTCAGATCTCCTTAATCAGGGTCCTTCATTCTACCTTATATTATCTTTTGTGATTTTATTGAAATGCATATTGTATATTTTAATTATTGCCAGTTTATAACCTAAGTTAAATATATGCTTAGAAATCATTGAAGCAGAAAGTGTGTTTGCCCTCATGTTTTCTTTTATTGGGCAATAATTGAAATAGGGATTTGAACAGGTTCCTACTGTATTCAAACTCAGTGAGTTAGTTGCATTATCCAGGGTAAAAACATCAATATAATGGGTACAGTTACAGAACATTAGAACAAAATTATCTCAGAAATGGTGCCTCTGTATTGCTTTCCCTTTTTCTGTTTTTTTTTTTTTTTTCCCCTTCATTGTATTATGTTTTCTGCAGCATATTAAACTACCTGTTTTATTGGTCAGAAAAGGGTTATGAAAACAGACATTGAAGAAACATGAGCAGGTTATTGAAAATTGTATGCAGGCTATTTGAGGATAGCAGATGTATTGTACCTAACGTCACAATCTTGTGCTAAAATATTTGCATCTGGAACTTTAAAAAAAAGTGATTGTGATGATTGTATAACAGTAGGATGGCTAAAAGAGGGACATGACCAGCTGGAAAATTAAATGGCTTTGCTGGGATTTTGTACATGTCAACAGATAATGAAAAAAGAAAAGTGTATGCTTTTATGGATCACAGGAAGTTTTACTTATAAATAGAGCACCCTTTACCTCGGGATTCTGCAGAAACCAACTCTAGTTGCAGAATTATGCTACCGAGTAAAACCAGAGTAAGCAACACTGGACAAGTCATGGTATGCACCAGAGCATTTACACTATGGGTTTGCAGGAGAACACTTACACCAGTGGCTAAAAACCCCAATATAAACAAGGCAATCACTTTCAGTAACAAAAAATGTTTCTAGCACTTATTTTTGTGGAGAAAAACTTCCAAATGATCAAACTAACTGATACAGTGACGTCTTCCTTAGTCTGTAGACAGCCTGAAACAATCACTCTGAGATTTATGAAATGGTCCAGTTATAACAATGAGCTGTTAACTCAAACTGAATCATGAGTTAACTATTTCGCTGTTGATAATTTTTTAGCAGAAGCCTCCAGATAACATGCTTATCCATGTTTATCTTTCCATTCCTTCCGGGATGCCAAAATCGCTAGCTTTCCCTTGACTCCTACAAAGAAGTTATTTGTTGTCAATAGAAAAATGTGTGCAACACTTAAAAGGGAAGAGTAAAATAAATAGAATGTAATATCAACAATGCATGGAATATTGGGCTGTTTGTAGTATCCAATTTCATATATAATTGAGTGAAAACAACTTTTTAAAAAATCCTGAAGAAGTTGCAGAATTTCTAGTCTGATGCAGAATCCAGGGGACTTTGCCATACAATTTAGATTCAACTTGCCAAAGACCAGTGAGGACCTTGCTTATAAATGGAAGACAAATGGGAAACTGGAGGAATGAATTAAACCAGTACTATAGTGTGTGTTCTTCAGATCAATTTCCCAGAGGTTTTCCTTGACAAGATTCCTTCTCTAATTTTTTTGAGTGGTTCATATCGGAGAGGTTGTCTGCTATTGGCAAATATTCATTACATCTTCCAGTTTACTGATAAACCCTGTCCTGGATCCAGCAAGAAAGGGCAAAAGGATGAAGAGAAATCTCCTGCACAAGTAATCCCATTGATGTAGGACAGAGATCTGTGGGCTGGGTTTCTGCATGTTTTAGGGGTATATTTTGCAGCTACTGTGAGCAAAAACAAAGAACACATTGACCTGCTGTTAATGAGGATGGCGGAAATATAAGTACAACCTGGTTGGGGACTAGATGTGACTCTTTTATAGACAACTGTGCCATTGTAAGGACATGACATATAGCCCAGTGATTAGCTTGTGATGCTTTCTGGTGCATGAATGTCTCTCAAGGAGATATTCTGCCTGCCTGGCTAATTACTTTGAAAGAAGAAGCCTGTCCATAAGGGTGTTTTGTATCTGGCTCTCAAGATTAATAAACATGAACATCAGCTCTGACCGGCTGCCAAGGGGAAGGAAAGATTCACAGTGAGGTCCTTCACCAAGATATCATACTTCCAATTACCCAAAGTGTGCAGGTAGTAACTGTCAGCAAAAATATCTAGACTCAACCACCACAAAGGCAAGCCCTAAAAGAGGTCTCAAAGGTAGAACCAATACGTTGAAGAGCACCCAGCATTTTGTCTACCACGTTCTGTGCTGGCTGAAGCTTCCAACTGGACTTCATAGGTAGCCCCAGTTAAGTCATTTCATTGATTGACCTTAGAAGAAGTAATAAAGATATGAATGAATTTGGCATAACTTCCAGTCAAGAAAAGGCTGCAGTGTCTTAGCTGACCACAGACAAAAATAACCTCTACCAATGGCTATTGCTTCCTCAGAATCCAAGAGCAATCCAGGATCCAGAATATCTCAGTATTGAGATCTTTTCTGGCAAGAATTGAATAAATGGTGCGAAGGGATAGAGCAGTAAAAACATTTTTCAGTTCCCCATGTTGTGTCCCCTTGCCAATCATCAACTGTATTTTCTGCAGATTGAATCGCAGACAGTTCAGCTCATGCTCATAAATCCTTACCATAGCCAGGCACCAAACTAGCATGGAAAGAGTACAGTCCACATCTGATAGAAAGAAGTCAGGGCTGAATGTCATCAGCAAACAAAGCAATCCAGATCAAAAGTACTTCACAGGCATTACAAATTAAGGTGTTGCCAAAAAGTCAGAGACAGACTCTTGTCTCTCTCTGTTAGAGATAGACAGGCTAGATCAAGCATCTGTCTCGAATAAGACTTTATGGTGTATGTTGTTGTTTAATTTTCCATATCCACTTGTCATTCATTTCTCAATAGGTGGAAGGGTATATGTAGCATGATGCTAGCTCTGTCATCCTGTTCCTTTCATCAAAACTTAAATGTATCCATGAAATGTTTTGGCTTTGATGAAAATATTTTGCTGAACCTGCTCCACACAGCTCTGTCTTGGACAGTGGAATAAGAAAAGAAGAACAGGCTCTCTGTTTCAGGCTCTTCTCCCTCATGTTGGATCCATGGTTGTTCCTGTCAGGGTTTCCACTGTGTTTTGTAGCTTCCAGCATGGGAATACTGTTACATCAAGTGGAGTGTTATCAGATTTTTGCTTTTGGTCTTTTAGTGCTTTGTGTCTACAACCATCATGGAAGGAGTTCTGCTATATGCATATCATCTGCTTAAAACAGAACTGCAAATGCAGGCTTTTTATTGTAATTTTCACCCATTCAATGAAGTTCGGAGTTTTAGTTGTGGGCCCAGATTTTGATCACACATAGCAAATAGATTGAATAATATTACTAAATGGTTTTAGCAGTAATCTGGTCAGGGGAATGGAGATAGCCAGGTCATTTAAAAAAAAAAAATTTCCATAGAAAGCCCTGTCTTCCTCTCTTTTCATGTTTGAAAGTGCCCATTTGCATGTGAGCTGTTTTTAATCTTACAATTACTAGCTTAGTTCATTAGTAGTTGTAAGCTCCTTGGACGGAAGGTGATCATAATTTCTCATTAATATATATTAAATGTATGAATATTGTATTAGAAAATTAACTCAAAGTCATACTTTAACCCAGCCAGCAAAAACCACCACAGGTACCTTTCAGTGGCTACATATCTTTAACCACCAGTCACAGAGTAAAGTGAAACTAAGGCAACTAATTAGATTATTTATCATTTGTAGAGCACCAATAGCATGCTTGGTGCACACTTCAGTGACATTTTTTATGTGGATTGTAAAAGCAATAGAGCTACAAGGCCGTTAACATGTGTGTGGGGGGGGGGGGTTGTTTTTGTTTTTTTAAAGTATATTTATCAACAATCTAAACACAATGTACATTTCTCAGCAAAACAGAGTTCTGGGTAGACCCTGAATTTCAAACTATGATTTTCAAAAAAAAAAAAAAAAAAAGCCCATTTGCAATAGGGTAAAACAACCTTGTCCAACCTAATTATAACCCAAGGTGACATGGTCTAGAAGACACTGTGCCAGAAAAAGATCATTCTGATGCCTTACCAAGCTCTCCAAGGAATGGATCAGCAGCTGACCATGCCTTCTCATCACAGCTGTATTCCACTGGACCAATGAAAATGTCCAACAGTAGGGGAGACTCTTGAAAGAGGGAGACAGAACTCTCAGCAGAGCTGGATGTAGACTATGGACCTCATGCCCACACAAGCAACACTATGGCCCTCACCATGTTCAGAACGAACTGTAAATCTTTGACTTAACTTTCCCTCAATAAGCTCTTCACACATGCAAACACAAAACCCCCTAATTACATAAATATAAACACAACCACTAAATAAACTAATCAAGCTCGTTCTCCTACAGGTGGGAACAGGGACTGCGTAAAGGAGGGACGGGAGAGAATTCATGTTTAATTTCATGTCATTTGATTTTTTTCTTGCCTCCTGTTCTTCTAAACACTTTTCAGCATTCTGCTTATTTTTGTCTAATTCCATGCTTCTCAATCTAACCTCATGTGCTGACAAAGGTAGACGGAAAATGAATCTGCTAACATCACTGAGGCCTGGTCTATACTTACAGGGAAATTTGGCGGCAGTCAACGGGAGTGACACAAGCTATACAGAGCAGCTTGTGTAACTTAAGTCGACTTCCTTAATCCTCTTGTGCATGCCGTCTTCATTACGCTGCGCTGATGGGAACTGCATACCAGGTGACACAGCACTACACCTTTTGGGGAGGTGGTTTAATTGAATTGACTTGTTGTTTGGGTCTTCACTGCCACTCAATCGATCCGGATAGATCGATCTGACAGCAGCAAATTTGCCGCCGTCAGTGAAAACATACCCTGAAATAAAAAATCTGTCCTATATTAGGAACTGCGTCCATGCCCAGCCTGTCTGTTAAAGATACTTGGGTGAGGTATAATGCTGACATATTTGCTGCCACATTAAAACCTTGTCCCATTGAAGTCAGTGGCAAAAGTCCTATAGACTTCAACAGGATCAGGATTTTACTTGTTATGCAAAAGTAGCCGTTCCTTTCCAACATAGAAGATTATATTTATTATGATTTATTTACTTTTATTTAACTAGTAGAAAAGATGCCTATACCAGGCTCGAGGTGCCCTAACACTCAATCAATTCAACAACACCACCATAAATGGCTTATTTTGTTTGGCTGGGTTCCCAGATAGGCTGGCATGTAGCTACATTTGAGTGTCAGTGCTAACATAAAAGTATTTTACTGTGTGTTTGTGGTAAGGTTAAAAACGATTGGCAAAGGAAAAATAATTGGACATATGTCCTCTTTTGCTTCCTTATGATATATGAAAAGGCCTAGAGACCTTTTTGTTTAAAGGTTGTTTTTTTTTTTTGCTTGATTTTTTACATTAGAAATTCAGGTCTTTATCTAGTCTAGAACCTATTATGACTGGATTGTGTTATCAAATGGTGCTTGATATTTTTCAAATCTGGTAAAATATTAACTTGAAATAATAGCTGATCACCTTGTGATTCTTGGTCAGATGTAATGTTTAAAGTTTTTATAACTAACTCATTACACAGCTATGGGCTGATGGAGCATATCATCTGGGTTGATCCAAATCAAAATATTTTCATTTGTTGAACTGAATAAAAATGTTTTGTTTCAGGGTAATTTGATGTTAATTTGTTTTCACCTTAGCTGTTGAGATGATAATTGGGAGTTGTAGTCTGTGTGCCTCACACCCCTCTTCTCCTCAATGAGCAGTGCTCCTTACCTGGACTATGTCACCGATGGTGCAATCTGTTTTTCACTCTGGGTGACCAGCCACAATGCATCATGGGAGTCCCTGACTTGGTACTTCTTGAAAGATGTAGTCTAGCCAGGAAGCCCTGCCAATAGAGGGAAATTGGGGAACCCACTCTACAACTCCTATGGGGCACAGTGACACAGACTAATATTGAATCAAACCAAAACTAAACATTTTGATCCAGAAAAGTCTAAAGGTTTTGTTTTGATTGAAAATGTTGAAACAAAAGGTTTCAGTCTTTCTGAATTCAATTTTTTTTTTAACATACCATTTGGGAGGAAAAAACTGGTATTTCAATTTTTCATCCTGATTTGGGATGAGAACAAATGTCAAAATATCAGAATTTCAAATAAGACAAAAATTCTGCTTAACAGCCAGATCTAGGTAAAATTTACTTCCTGAAAAGGAAAATGGCTACCATAGAAGAAGTTTTGGGTTTTTTAAGTCAGTTTTTATCACCCTGAGAAGCAAGTAGTGTCAGTCTCATCCATTCTCTATATTTGTGTGCTGTTTGGTTTTGATTAGCGACTGTTCCAACATTGTCTAGCTCAAAGACTGTCTTGTTATTTGATATTTCTTTCTTACATTTTAATATATGCCATCTCTTAGTGAAGTTCTTGGAAACCTGCTGCTGACTATAACAGAACTGCTTCCTGAATGCTAGCCTTAAGCTGTGTCCTCCTGTTGATTACAGTAATTGTGAGATGATATGAAGAATGTAAAGTAGCTGCATTTCCTTTAGGAAATATACAAGGCTGTCACTTTAACTCAGCAAGGAGGCGTAGGTACAGTATGCTTCCTTTTCTGTGCTTTATTTCTGATTTATTAAAGCCTGCAAATTGAATCTGTAAATGAAATTGGACTATACTATACTTTGTGAAAAAAATCAATTATTGAGTAAATAATGAAACATTGCAGTAATACTGCTGCCCTTTCTTTGGAGGAAAATGAATGGCCACAGAATTGGTGTGGAGACTCCTATAGAAAGCTCGTTGCTTTTTTGGTCCTGTTTAGAGCGAGGACTGTGCAGCTCCCAAGAGCTGGATGGTTTTCTCCTAGCAACAGTTTCACTACTTTGGGATGTCCAGAGGGCAGTGTGCTCTGAAAACACTCCCTCATTCCTCATAGCATGTCCCTGAAGCCCATATCCCTGTTGATGGGACAGTGTGGGTATCAGGAGACACACACGTTTCCTATCCTCAGCGGTCTTGTTAAGGTAGCTTTCCAGCCAGAGTGGTGGCTGGGATCTGTCCCTGACAGCACTGCATATTGCATATGTAACAAACTTTCCAAATAAGAAGTCCATTGTTAGTGATCATTTTGTCCATTGACACACAATTTTAATTTGTATGTGTTCCATGGTGACACTGGTTTTCTCTCACTTTGCATCTACAAAAAAAGTAGATCTACAAAACAGGGCTCTTGAAATACATCTGAGGTAACTGATAACAGTATAGGTTCCATTCTGTTCTTGCCTCTGAGGTGGAAACAGGGTTTGTTTCTTAATGTAATACCAAAGTCCTTCTTGGGAAATATTGGAATTTTAAGGGAAGGTGTATGGAAAAAACAGGCTGGAGAAAATGAAAACTCGGCAGAGTGTGCAAATAACTCATGTTCTCACATCTATCCAAGTTACCCCAGTTGATGCACCTGAGTTAGCAAGTTCTTCTCAAAATGCAGAACGGAGCTTTTTACAGCATTTGTCGTCTACAGACTATAGAGATGTCATTATGACAGGGGCCTGATTTAACTCACATTGTTGCCAATGGGAAGCTGGATCAGGCCCTTTATTAGTAACCCAGCCTCTCTGCGGCTGGCATCCGCTCCAGCCTCTTTGTGATGGCTTCTGTACTGAGTGAGCCACAGTGGCATCATTTCCATGCCAATATTCCATTGATGTTTGTAGATCAGTCAAACTGTACCAGGTAAATGAGGCAGCATTGGGGGATGGGGTGTTTTGGCCACTATACCTCGTACATTAGGCCTCTCTGATGCAGTTCATTACCTGAGAATTTTTCCATTGAAGGTCCAAGCTATTGCTTAAATATAGTCATTCCTCTCTTTTTAAATTGAGGCTTTATTTAAATCATACAGGGAAGCACCCATTTAAAATATACAACTTGATTTAAACTACAGTCAAGTAGGTAAAAAGGTCCGTAAATGTTCTCCATTGGCAAATTAGGATTATTGGGTATGGACACATTCATACTCTTTACTCAATCACACACACACACACAACTCCATATAAAATTGATCAAACCTGTGGAGTACAATGACCTATTTATGGGCAAACTTTGAGGAGCAGAACAGACTTTCTTTGTGTATAAACTGAAGGATGAAATTTCATACTTTAGTATATACACTATTACATTCAAAATGAGCCTGGAAGTTCTAAGTGACCATTAGCTGGTGAAATGATGAACAAAATCAAATATGTGGTATGAAAACATGCTATAAAGCTTTAATAATTAAAACTTCTAGGGTACCAGAATGAGGAATAGTTTAATACTCTAATGTCCCCAGCCACAAATTCAGTTTGTGGTGGCTGATTTATTAGCTTATTTACATCTCCATATATTCATTCCATCACTCAGGCTCCTACATTTGGTTGTCTTTACATTTTTTCAAAACCTAAATGTGAACCTGCTCTACACTGGGGTTAATTTTCCATCCAGGCTTCTCCCTGGCCTCCATATGTGCATGTGCCAATTTCACAAGCAGGCTACTGCACCTAGCAGAAAAATCTGCTCACATTGCTAACACCTACACTATTTAAAGGGCATGAACACACAGGCTGTCTGCATCTGCAGGGAGTGAGCACAGGCACGTGTGCACACAAAAACAAAGGCTGCCCTGTGAAAGTTTTCTCCTAGATGCCTGTGGAGATGGAGTGAGGCTGAACAAAACCTGAATAACAGAACAGGAAAAACATGTAGGGTCAGATCTTCAGCTGTGGCAGAGTTCTACTGGGTGCAGTTTGGTGGGCAAAGGTGGCTTGGACCATTCTTCTCCCTCCCCTGATTCCAGGGTCAGCACCAGTACCCCCGTAACAATTACCCTACCTAGGCATCACAAGAGAGCAGCATGCTCTGACACTCTGTACCACTCCTCTAGGAATCCTCCAGTGCCCATTCTTGGTGTTAATAAGGTGGCAGATGTCAAGATACACACACATCCTACCCTCAGCTGTTTTGTTAGAGGAACTTGCCAGCCAGAGTGGGAGCCAGGATCTGTGCAGGGAATTTACTCAGGGATGAGAACTGAGTTGCAGCCTCTGAAGCCTGGTAGCAGGAGCTCACGATGCAATCTGTTCTGTGAACAACCTTTTCTATGTTATTTCTGGCTGCTTTTGCAATGTGTCATTGAATGCTATTCATATGATGAAGCACAATGATTGCATTGCCTCATTTCTTTGAAGCTCACTCTGGCTGTTGATTAAGCAGTCAATGAGCTACTATTAGTTCTAGCATGTAAGTGCAAAATCCATTTCCTATCAGTGGCCGGGAACCGCAGAAGCAGAAAGATGCACTTTGTCCCCCTCCCCCAAAAAGCTGTAGTATTACTTTTAGGACCCCATTAAAGTAACAGTCATAGACTACAATTCGTATATTTTCCTCTCCGCCTCACACCTGAACCCAGCTTATCTTTTACACTGCTACACTCAAAGATGAGCACCACTGAAAATCCCAAATAAATAAGACTCATTAATTTTAACTTACTACTGCAACACAACCTTGTGACTATATTAATTACAAAATGCAGTGACATGCAGGGATGGATTCAATGCATGGGTTCAATCTTTTGGCTTTTTATAGACCATGGCACAAAACACAGCAACAATTTTTACCACTTCCAAACTCAGGGTAAATTAGAAATTATGGGCTATATATTTGTATAACAGCAACAACTACTCAGCTGAAACTGCCAAATGTTCCTGACCTTTGGTCAAAACCAATGAGATTTATATGATTACCACCCCCAAAATTATAAATTGGCCCAACTTAGCACCTGGTGGCAATTTAACAACCTCCACCTTCCCCTCAAAGAATCAGGCATCTGTTTTCATTTTTTTCAAGGAAAATTCCACACACTTTTCACTACAAACCTAATTCAGATGTTCCCCCTGCTGCTATACAAAGATGAGGTTAGCAAAGGGAAAAGAAAACAGGCACAAAAGGCTCCAATATTGTAGATGTAGAGGAATGGTAGGTTTGCAATATGCTCCTCCTGGACCTTCCCATGAGTCGCTGGTAGCTACACAAAGGGAGTGTCATGTGGTTGGTGATCTGCAGGTTTTGGTATGTATCAGCCAGAGCGAGGGGGGCAACCCCTCATTTTAAATCTACAAAGGAGCTAATTAGTATTGAAAGACCTTTGTATTTTTTTGTATTAAAACAATTCTAAAATATTGATCTTCATTCACTACAATAAACATGTTCATTTGCCACTTATTTAGCTTAGAATGATCATCTGGGATCTTTTTTTTACAATATGTAATTTAAAAATACATTGTTCATATAGCTGCAATAAGAAGATATGCTGGTTTTAGGAAATATAGTATCAAGAATAGTTTCATGTTTATTACATTTCAATTTAAAATATATTGCTACTCTGCATTATGAATTATATTTATAGGGTGAAATAGTGGCTTCATTTAAATCACTGATAAAACTCTTAGTTGCTACAGTGGAGCCATGATATCACTCAGAACATTTAAACACACCCTTTTCCACACATTCTTCATTCCAGGGCCCAGGATGACACCCACTGCTGACAAACTCCACTGCAGGACTAAAGTGGCACAGAGCTGATCTCAGCTTTCAGCTGGCACCTGGGGCTGAATTATCTAGAGCTCTTTCCTCTTGATTCCCTCCCACCACACACACACTCTAAAGTCCTTGTTTAAGCCCTGTTGTTTCCCACAATCACCCATTAACAAACTTTTACATTTTCAAGTGATTGCAACCTCCTCATTGATGCACTTAAATACTTTATTGCTACATGTTTGTTCATTATGTGAAGGATAAAAAACACTCACTGGTTGACTAATAGGTTGAAACATGTTGGAAATGCTGTTGAAGATAATATGCTTACAGATTGTTTTCGGAGTTTAGAAACTTCTATTTTCTTTCTAATTACTTTGTCTTCACTTAGTGAAAAACTTATTTTAACATTTCAAAATAAAAGTGGCTTTCTGGATTGTTCCCTTTGAAGCAACAAACCTTGATTATTGTAGGTGGTTCTGGTGGGTATACCCAAAATCATCCTTAGACTTACTTTACTTTACAAACTCCTTTATTATAGTTATTTGTATTATTTGTATTATTATTACATATAAATAATATATAATATATATAATAATAAATATATTATATATTATAATTAGATATATAATATACATTATTATTATTTGTATTATTTTATTACCATAGCATCTAAGAGCCTTATTCAGAGACAAGGACCCCATTGTGCTAGGCACTGCACAAACGCAGAACAAAAAGTTAGTCCCTGTCCCAGAGACCTTACAAACTATAAGAGAACAGATGGATACAGAAAGGGGCTGACTGTTGAGGAGGATGAGGATAGAGTACTGGTTCTGAGATTTGGCTAGGAGGTCATTAGAGACTTTACTGAGAACTGTTTCAGTGGAGCACAGAGGGCAGAAGCTGGATTGAAGAGAGTCTAGGATGGAATTGGAGGAGAAGAACTCCAGTGACTGCAGACTGCATGTTTAATGAATCGAAAGAAAGAAAGAAAAGAAAGAAAGAAAGAAGGGACTGTAGTTGGAGAGGAAAGGAGGGAGGGATGTCAAGAGCAGATGTTTTTTAAAATGGGAGACACTAAAACAAGCTTAGGTTGTGAGGGGAAAGTTATACATCTAGGAACAAGGAATTCAGGCCATACCTACAGAATGGGGGACTGTATCCTGGAAAGCAGAGACTCTGAAAAGGCTTTAGGGGTCATGGTAGATAAGCAACTCAACATGAGCTCCTAGTGAGCTGCTGAGGTAAAAAGGATCAATATGATCCTTGGATGTATGACAAGGCGTAGTGAGTAGGAAGTTGATTTTACCTCAGTATATGGCATTGATGAGATCAATACTATAGTACTGCATATAGTTCAGAGATCCATATTTTAAAAGGGATGTTGAAAAATTGGAGAAGCTGCAGAAGAGAGCAGCAAAAACGGTTCATGGGCTGGAGAAAATGCCTTAAAGTTAGCAACTTAGAGAGCTCAGTCTGTTTAGCTTATCAAAAAGAAGATTGAAAAGTGACTTGATACCAGTATGAAGTGCCTTCATGAGGAGAAAATACAGGGTACTAAAGGGCCCTTCAGCTAATAGAGAAAGACATAGCTTCCAGCAGTTGGCTCTTTTTAACGCCAATTACATTTAAATTAGAAATCAGGCATTGGTTATTAACAGTGAGGGCAATTAACTTCTGGCACAAAGTCCCAAAGGAAGTGGTCGATTCTCCATCTCTTGGAGGCATCATATCAGTACTGGATGCCTTTCTGGAAGACACGTAGCCAAACACAAGTTATGCTTTAGTCAAATGCAAGTTTTTGAGATCAACACAGGGGTAACTGGGTGAAATGTAAGGGTTTGTGATATACGGAAGGTCAGGCTAGATGATCTAATGGCCCCTTCTGGCCTTAACCTCTGTGAATTACCACAAGTGTATGCCCAGTCACAGTAATTGTATGCACAAGTGACTAGTTGAACATCTAACCTAGCCATTTGCTTGCCCAATTCTGAATATCTGGACCCATGTTGTACAGAACCATGGAAGGAACAAACATGAAATTTACAGCAGTCCCTTTAATCTCTGAGGGAGATTTTCAAAGGCCCAAAGGACTCGTAGGTGCCTCAATCCCACTGAAAAGCAACAAGAACTAGGCAACTAACTCTTCTTTGTGCCTTTGAAAATCTCTCCTAAATAACAAATTCATCCTGGTGCAGTAAACTAAGTAGTATTTATAGAGTTTCAAATGCCTTCTCTTCTCTAAAGAAGGTCCTTCCAGACCAATGCAGTGCTGAGGCACATTGATAGGGCAGTATGGAGAATCCGGACTTCCATGCCCTTTGCTTTGCCAGGTTTTAACATGACTTCCGAGTTTGTAAAATATGTCAGTGAATAAGTGGATGTCACTTCCCTCTGATGATCATCTGGCACCTTTCACAATGACTGAAGTTTAAAAACAAAAACAAAAAAAACCCTCGGATCCTAAGTGATTCTCTGTAGCATTCCACACTGAATCACAACTTTGCATAAATCAGAAGAGCTAAGGAATTCTTAATAAAATTGGTACGATGGTGGCAACTATAATGCTGCTGCTAAAGCACATTCTCCCCTTAACTGTTTTTCTTTTGATTTTGCATATTTAGACCATAATGGAACAAAATCTACCTGACAGCATCACCAGTTTTCAAAGGGTAACTTTGAGTTCCAAAGAGTAAATGAAATGTCAATATCACAATTTTTAAAAAAGCATCTTCTCTCTACACTGACAGCAAGAACTCCGCAAGAGTTTGTGCATAACACAGCACACATGAAAAACTGATTTATCAATGGCATAAAACAAGGTTACTGCGGTTCACTTTAATTTTGCTATAAATGAAAACAACTGTCCTCAGCCAAAAATTGATTTTCACATAGCAAAAGAGAAAATAATAACGAGCCAGATTTTCAGCCACTGTCAATTGATTTAGTTCTTTCTTAATCACTCAATGGAGTTCTACTAATTTATACCAGCTCAGCATCAGGGCCTAGTGTTTCCAATACTGAACAGAGCCTGCTTTATGTCTCATCAGATTCTGAAATCAGTTGCAGAAGCTGCATGGTAACGATCATCCGTAGCTCAACTTTTATAGCTCTGCAGTAGGTTTATCAACCTTATTAATGGGCCATATGCCACCAGAGATTGGCAATGCACCAGGCGCCTTGTTAAGTATGCTGCCTTCATCTGATATTCTGCCATATTTCTTAAACTAGCTCTTCACCACCCCTCCTTTCAACTCCATGAGTAGGAGGCATGGAAAGGTATGGCAGGGGGGCATAGAGCCTCAATTGCCTTCTCTTCCCTAAAGAAGGTCCTTCCAGACCAGTGCAATGATGAGGCACATTGGAGGTGAGCAAGAGGTGGCAAGAGTGCTGCTGAGCTCTGGCTGTCCCCAGGTGGTGTAACAACCCCTGGGGCTGCTCTAACCTGTGCCAGGAGCCAATCAGCTCTAGACAGCCAGGGCATTGAGGAAGTACAAAAGAGGTGTAACATTCAGCTGGATCCAGGATCAGGGCCTGTATCATGATATAGATATGGGATATATATACTAGGGACACAGCAAAGGTTGCACATGCAACTTTATGACTCATATTTTCTTGGATTTTCTTTTTAATGGAACATATTTATATAGTGCATGAAGGTCCTTTCTGTACATGGTATTTCCCAGTATTTTCAATTCCTAGCCTTCATTAATCCTTCAGAGACAATAGCTTTATAGCTACACATTCAGAGAAAAATATGGAACAGTTCTCCCAAAAGTAGTTGCTATGGTCTCTCTCCTTCTATGGCACTGGGGAAGGGGTAACGGTTTAAGCAATGCATGGGAAAATATGCACATAAATCTCATTAATGAATAGAAGGATTCACAATCTTATCGCCCACATACTCTCTTCCAAATATGTGCTGAAGCATAGCAGGGCCTTGTACCTTTACATGTGGGTGAGGGAAAAAGAAGGATCCCATAAGGGATCAGAATTTCCAACAGAGAGTCAAATTCATATCCTAATGGTTAACTGTATTGTGCAGCAGAAAGCATCAGAGGCAGAAGCCAATAACCTGAGCAGCACGGAATATTTGATCATCACACTCTTGCTTTTTTACAGAGCAAGGGCAAGGTGAAATAGACACTGAATGGCAGAAGCCTGCTTTCAGGCAGATGATGATAACCACAGACAGTAAGCCATTTCACTAATTAGCAGAGGGATCTCTCTGGTGGTTACACAATAAATGCAGAGTTCACAAAAATTGCTGTTACAAGGACAGCATGTTCTTATGAACTTTGCAAATCCTTATTATCTGAGCATGTGCTTCCATTAATACATGCCACTGTACCAAGCTGTGATATAAATTCTGCAAAGTGATTGTTCTGCAAATAGCGCAGTAGCCAAAATCTACATGGGATGAGGGGACAAAAAAGCTTTTAATACAGCATGTGGACCACATTTGCCAGTGACTAGAATTCAAAACATTTCTAGCCACTTTTACATTTCAGCTAGGGTTAAGGCACAATCAGTGCGTAGGTATGACACAGTAATACATCCTTCGAGGGAACAGTACACATTCATAACCTTGCAGCACTGCAACTTTCACTCCCAGTTCTAGCACCTGCCAAATAAATCTTGCAGAAATGTCAGGTCTATACTTCCTGTTTCCAGCTAAGCAAAGCCCTATGGCCCTTGCGTCAGTGGTCTCTATCCCCTGGACCAGTGTGACTCTGTTTGCTGTTTTGCATTCTCTGTGAGTGAAGTCAAGAGTCATTCCCTGGGAAGGGCTTGGACTAAACCCCAACTGGGAAGGAAATGCTGGGCAGCATCTTTTGTCAGATAAGACTGAACAGGGTCCAGAGGATGTGTGATTAAAGGAAGTTTGCAGGAAACTGCCATCATGTGATCCTTATGATTAGTTTAAAAGCCTGTGTAAAAATAGTGTAAGGAAAGTTAAAGAGTAGAATCTGAAAATGCATGAGTCCTAAGCGTACCTGTCAGTGATGGTCTAGATTCTCATAATTGAAGGCATGCACATGTTTCACCCACAGATGACACTAAGTGTTTGCATACATCATTATCACATTTGCACATGAAATCATAAAAACTGCATAGACAAATTATGCACATGTGAAATTTTGAAGATGTGAACCAATAGTTTAAAACTTATAGTGGCCTCTCTTTGTTTAAAGCGTCATGCCGGCATATATGTTCATTGTGGGGCAAACAAGGATATGTTTTCATCTGTTTGGAGACAGGTTTCACTGTTGAAAATATACAAATGATCTTCGCTGTTCAGTCTTAAGCATTCATTTCCAAAGTCAGTCTAATTGGTCCCCTGATATGAAACAATTTAGAAATTTTCTATTACTGTATTGTCTTTGTGTGTTCAAAGGAGTGCAAATCAAATGACTTTTTTTCACATTTTAGTCTTATTCAAAATATTTGGGCTATAACTATCTAGTCAATAAATTAACATAGTTAATGAACAGAAGAGGGGAAAGAAACATAAAAAATACAGAGCAAACTTATTTTAAACTGTTTTCCTTGTAGTACTGGCAATTGTAAATACTTGCATGGCAAAGTTTAATTTCATGACTGAAATTGACCCTCTGTTGCTAGATAAAACAATGTATATTTGAACAAGAACATTAAAGTGAGAAAAAAATTCAGTGGCTGACAAGGAAATGACTTTCCCAGAGGGAAAGTTTACTAAGTTCATTTCACGAGGAATATATTAACCAACAGTGAGACAATATGGTTTTAGGAAATTTAAATTTGAGTATCTTGCTTAGATATAATGTGAAAATTAGAAATAAATACTGAATACAGAATTGTAGACCAGCCAAAGTCTTTATTCTAGCCTCACATTATAATATATGGCTTATATTAATTTAAATAGGCAAATTTTTGTCACATATTTAGCATGATTAAGCACATACATACTTGAAGATTTCAGAAATGCATGGACTCCTTAGGGATTCTGGCTTTTGGAGCAGTAACAACTGTGCTTGCTTAAATCCATTAGGCATGAGTTTAGCTCCAGGTTAATTTTATTACAGAATCAAAGGATAGTCAAGGGAAATATCTACTAGCACTGGGTGAATGGCCCAATAATTATACCCAGGGGTCCTACATTTTGGATACCATTCAGATGCCTAAAGAGGGAATATATTATATAACTACAATATTTGTCTAGCTGCCATTTTCTATTTGTCCACTTTAGCTAAATCATCAACAATATTGTTTGAACATAAAAGTAGAGGCAGGTGAAACTCATTGGAGGTAATTAATGTGATTAAATAAATGCAGTGAATAAGAACTCTTCAAAATAACCCTCTATGTACCAAGCTTTGCTCGGTGCTGGACTGAAGAGAAACTGAAGATTACTTGAAGCCATCTTTACAGTTACCTGTTCTTAAGGTCATGGGCTACTCTGTTTACTCTCAGCTGCCCACTTTGGATACAATGGTAGATGTGGTGTGTTCCAGCCATAAGCCTTTTTCTCCAATCACACTGCCTATGCTAGAGGCTGGGGATAGGGGGAACAGGGGTATGTGTATGAGCTGCTACGGTGGCCCTATACCAGTGGAGAATTTCCCCATGTAAGGGGAATGCTCTTCTGCCTCAATACTTCAGATTTGTGGTAATTTTCCCTAGCAAATGACTACAAAGTAGTCACAGAATGACCTGGAATCCAGGTCACAAGTTCTAGTAAAAATAAGTCCTTGTCTAAGATATTAGATTCAAATGACTGACTTTCTCCACTGATAGCCAGGATAATTGGATGGCTAATGCTGGGAATATACTGGCTAGAAGGAGAGGACTATTCCTTTTAGTTTATTTAGAATAGTTAATTTACTTAGCCTATCTCATCAGATGGCAAAATAATTAGCTATGAAAGTTCCCAAACTTGCAGTGGGGTTCCACTTCTCAGCTTACTGTCCCAACAATATTTGTATTGTTGGTGAATACAGTATACTGAATATACTTTCAAATATGCACTTCAACCAATACTGAGAAATATATTGAGCAAAATTAGATAATCACATTGATGTCAATAGCAGGATCAATAATGAAGGTCAACATGCCTTAAAAATGCCTAAGAAATTTACCACCATCTAACATCCAGAAGAAAAGTAGCCACATGATCAACTGTGTAATTCATAAAACAATAATGTTTCTCTGGACCGCTAAAGTTCTAACAACAGTTTCTTAAAGTTTGCAGATTGTCTTGCTGAGATACAGGAACAGAACTACTTAAGTTCCCTGAATTACCTACAGATCTGATCACACAGATTAGTCACTCAGACAGTATTTAGTGCAAAGCTGCCTAACATGTCACAAAATTTGTCTTATCATACATTCATCTATGAAAAATAGAATTGTTCTTGTCTCTCAATTTTAATTTATATTGCTTACTCCACTGTTCTGTTATTCAATATTCACAGGACTAATTCTTGGCAAGGACTGTAATTCATGTTGGGTTTTTTTAGCTTTTTTTCCCCCCTTCAGCAGCTCTTTATATTTCTGCAGAGCTACACTTCACAGTGCTTCCCAGAGTTGATAATATCTTGAAAAAGGGCACATCTCAATACAGTCTATCTTTGAAAAGTTGCATCAGATACAATTTGAGGATAATCTTATTAGATTTTTAAGAGCTTGGCTCCCTTTCACTTTCCTTATCTAAATATTTTTGTAGTTGAAGATCTTCTAATTATTATCATAAAGTTTTTAATAGGCAATTCCAGAGAACATTATTCAGGCCACATGCCAGGTCAAAGGAAACTCACAAGATTCACATTCCAAGTGTTGTTTGTGAAGAGGAGCCAGGAAGGCATAGGAGGAGACCTAGCCTGGTGTGGAAGTGAAGTCCTAGGCTTCTCTGAGGCTCCATCCTCCCAGGTGAACCCAACCCACAAAATACTTAAGTCATATGCCTAAGGACATGAGTGATCCCATTAGTCAGTGCACTACTTATATGCTTAAAAATTAAGCATGTGCTTAAGTGCTGCACTGGATTGAAGTTGGCATTATCTGAATCTTACAGGCTGGAGGCCCTGCCGAGAGGACGGAATGAGAGAATGTTTAAATTAAGAGGTAAAATTATCCCTCCTAGGCTATGACTACATGTCCTTTTTCTCCCAGTTTCCCACATTTGCTTTCATTGGATCAGCTCCAACAGTTTAGCAGTGGTGGGATTGCTAATGTGAGCAAGGTTCTGGATTGTTGTTGCAATTTTTAACCACTAGGGGTATGTCAAGTATGCAGATGGCAACGCGCTTTCTAGTGCAGATAGATAAAAAACATACTAACTCTGCTCCAGCTAGTATGCTTAAAATAGCGGCGCAGCTGGGAGTAGCACAGACTTCTGGGTGCATACTCAGGCAGCAAGCCCGAACTGCTACCCATGTTATGCCTAGCTGCACTGCTCCTTTTAACACACTAGCTCGAGCACAGCTAACGCATGTCTGTCTACCCTAGGTGGGAAACACGATCCCAGCTGTTATGTAGATGTACTCTTTGGGTGAAATCAGAACCCTATTGAAATCAATGGGAGTTTTGCCACTGATTTCAGAGGGGTCAGGATTCCACCCTATGTTGTCAAAATCTGCTCAGAGTCTAGTGTGGACAAGGCCCAAGGGACTGAATAGCAGGTGAGGTTATGGGTTTGACATTTGAAGTGACAAAAAGATCTCCAGTGTTCAAGATAGATAATGAGCTTTCATTCGGATTGTAAGAACATAAAAACAGACATACTGGTCAGATCAATGGCCTTTGCCAGGATGCTTGTGGAAATTTACAGGAATAAGATGGAGCCCAGGGTCACATGAGTGACTGGTGACTCATCAGGTATATCCCTGGCTTCTCCCCCGGCCCATCATACCTGTGAGTTTCCTTAATGGGCCATTAAGCAGGTGCTTGTGCTGCAGCCATCCTGTCTGGGGTGTCGCCTAGACACAGCACAATTTGAAATACAGATATATCAAACATATCCATAACTTCCATTACACATATAACACATGAACATAAACATCATCATCTTACTTAGCACATTATAGCCTTTCTAACGGTACTGGACATGGCATATCTCACATGAATTATGATTCTGATGTATTGATGTCAAAAATATAATAAATTCCCTCCCCCCCAATTCAGCCAGTGTGACAGTCAGAGGTGCTTCAGAGGGAATGAACAGAACAGGTAATCATCAAATGATTCATCCCCTGTTGCCCATTCCCAGCTTCTGGCAAACAGAGGTTAGGGACACTTCATAGTATGGTTTTGCATCCCTGCCCATCCTGGTTAATAGCCACTGATGGACCTATCCTCCATGAACTTATCTAGTTCTTTTGTGAACCCTGTTATAGTCTTGGCCTTCACAACATCTTCTGGCAAAGAGTTCCACAGATTGACTGTGCACTGTGTGAAGAAATACTTCCTTTTGTTCATTTTAAACCTCTGACCTATTAATCTCATTTGGTGACCCTTAGTTCTTGTGTTATGAGAATGAGTAAATAACATTTCCTTCCTTGCTTTCTACACATCAGTCATGATTGTAGAGAAGGATGTGGTTATAACTGCATTTTAACATAAGAATATACAGGAATACTGTGTTACAATTCAGTGTTGATTCTTAGTGTAATTTAATTTACCTTTTTAAAAGCAAAATTCTTAATCCTTCCAGGGTTCAGTTTTCCTCTTCTATTTCTATATATTTGGATTCTTAAATAAATGTTATCTTTTTACCTTGTTTTCTCCCACGTGACATTGACTGCTTTATTTAAAAGCTGGGAAACACAGAAATGCAATGTTTAATTTGTGCCAGGGTTTACTAGGGCTGGGCCTCAGCATCTCTAGGCTTGGCAGCTCATAGTCCCAGTACCTCAGAGCTTGCTGCATCAGTTAAGAATGTAAAATATTTGCTTGAGCCCCAGCACCTAATTGCTTGAGCCCTGTCACCTCTTCCATTAAAAATTAAGCACTGCAGAAATGTATATAATTCCCTTTCAGTACTCTACTTTCTATATATACAGATGATCCAGGGAGATGACCTGTAGCCTTGGAAAATATAAACATTTAAATTGAGGGTAAGTTTCAAGGAGCAGAAACTTATTTTAATTGATCCTTTGTTGAGAAGATCCAATGAGCTACATTGTGGAGCCAGCTGAACTGTTAGGAGTTGGAAGTTGTCACTGTTTTGTTTGCTTGTTTCCATATACACATTTCCTCCTATTTTGCTAATTCCTATTTGTTATAATAATAATGCAAGAATGAATGTCTTGGCCTTGGTCAATCCTTGGCCTTCATATGAAGTGAACACACTTATATTTCGCTTGTCTCAACAGTTCATGCTTTCTCTTTTAGAATGCACAATTTCCAAGGAGAATATAAGGAGAAATTCTAGTTTTCATAACTGATGCCTCCTCTCTCACCGCCCACCCCTCTAACTTGAAGGTAACACAGTTTTAAGTGTTCTGCCAATCAGTAGCTTGGTTTGAATTTCAAGCAAATTTCTGTTTGGATGAATTTTGATTTAAATAGAACAGCTCCCTTTCCAGCTACTGAATTAATATTGCAAGTGCTTTGGGCTTGATGAGTCATCCTCATGCTGGCACTGGAAATTGGCTTTTTAAATTAAGGATGCAGAAAACATGAACGTGCCTTGGTCTCTCTCCTCTCCAGTTATGCTGGGAAAGAAATGCCTCTGAAAATGTTGAAAGGCAATGAGCAACTTATGAGAGTACATTAATATTAACCTCCTCTGAAACCATACTGAGGACTCGCTTCATCAAGGCTTGTTTGCACTTATGTCTTCACTTTCATAATAGTTGTCTGCGTGAATGGACAGGGTTGTAGTCTGGCTAGTATTTATCACCACATCTAATCATAAGTCTTCTCCCCCAATTGTGGCCCCCATGCAGAAAAGTATGTAAGCATGTGCCTAACTTTACACAGTGGAACTATTCACATGCTTCAGTAACTTGCTGAATCAGGGCCTAAGTTCTTCTCAACTCCTCTTCCCTGGGAAAGTCCTGCTTCATCTCCAATAAAGGCACCATACCCAATGGGTCTCTGCAATCTCATAAATTATGTTAGAATCATAGCATCTAGAAACTAAAAATGGAAAAGGTCATTCAGTCTAAACCCTACCAATTCAAAATTGTTTTCTACAGCATATGCCCTTTTAAGAATTTAGCAGCCATTAAGATCAAAACTTGAAGTGAAGAGAGCTGGAGATTCCTATCCTCTGAAGCACATTGTTATTGAATAAGCAAACTAAATGAGTAAGGCAATGTGTACCATAAGTTTGTATTGAAGAAGACATTTACACATTAATAAATAACGTTCCTTGACATTTACATCATACTTTTTGCTAAAGATCTTAAAATGCTTTATAGACATTAATTACATCCAAGTGCTAAAAATAAAAGCTACCCATTCTGCCATCCTTAGAGGCTGGGACTGCAGGTATTCCTGTCCCCAATTTACATATAGGGTGACTGAGACATGGACAGTTTAAGTGACTATCAGGATCAAACAGCAATAAGTTACCTCAGGAATAAATATGTGAACTCCAAAAACCCAGCTCTGAACATTAAGCCCTGGACCATATTCCCTTGTAATGCAGCGGAGCAGTGTTTAACGGTCTGAACATTTAGAACCATAGAAACCTAGAATTGGAAGGGCCTCCAGAGGTCATCTAGGCTTGGTCTACACTTACCCCAGCAATTCAGCGGCAGTCGATGGGAGTTACGCAAACTACACAGAAAACTTGCATAACTCCCGTCAACTGCTGTGCCTCTCTTTTGCACGCCATCTTCACTGCACTGTGCCGACAGGAATCGCGTTCCCATCAACGCAGCGCTACATCACGTGCAGGGGTGGATTAATATCGTCGACTTCTGGATCAACTGAGCGGGTCTTCACTGACCGTTCAGTTGATCCAGATAAGTCGATCTGAAGGCAGCGACTTTGCCGCTATCAGTGTACACATAGCCTTAGTCCAGTCTCCTGCACTTATGACAGGAATAAGTATTATCTAGACCATCCCTAACAGGTGTTTGTCTAACCTGCACTTAAAAATCTCCAATGATGAAGATTCCATAACCTCCCTATGCAATTTATTCCAGTGCTTAACTATCCTTACAGTTAGGACATTTTTCCTAATGTCCAACCTATATCACCCTTCCTGCAATTTAACACCATTACTTCTTGTCCTATCTTCAAAGGTTAAGGAGAACAATTTTTCTCCCTCCTCCTTTTAACCTTTTATGTATGTGAAAACTGTTATTGTGTCATGGAATCACAGAAGATTAGGGTTGGAAGGGATGTCAGGAGATCATCTAGTCCAACCCCCTGCTTGAAGCAGGACCAACCCCAACTAAATCATCCCAGCCAGGGCTTTCTCAAGCCTCATTTTAAAAACCTCTAAGGATGGAGATTCTACCACCTCCCTAGGTAACCCATTCAAGTGCTCCACCACCCTCCTAGTGAAAAAGTTTTTCCCAATATCCAACCTCCACCACTGCAACTTGAGACCATTGCTCCTAGTTCTGTCAACTACTACCATTGAGAACAGCCTAATTCTATCCTTCCTGGAAACCCCTCATTCCTGCCTCCTTCTTCTCATAACCGCTCATAACTATCCCTCAGCTAGTTAAAGGCTGCTATCGAATCCCCCCTTATTCTTCTCTTCTGCAGACTAAACAAGCCTCGCTCCCTCAGTCTCTCCTCATAAGACATGTGCTCCAGGCCCCTAATCATTTTCGCTGGGACTCTTTCCAATTTGTCGACATCCTTTCTGTAGTGGGGGGCCCAAAACTGGAGACAGTACTCCATATGAGGCCTCACCAGTGCCGAATAGAGGGAAATAATCACTTCCCTCGATCTGCTGGCAATGCTCCTACTAATGCAGCCCAATATACTGTTAGCCTTCTTGGCAATAAAGGCACACTGTTGACTCATATACAGCTTCTTATCCATTGTAATCTCTAGGTCCTTTTCTGCAGAACTGCTGCCTAGCCCATTGGTCCCCAGTCTGTAGCAGTGCATGGGTTTCTTCCATCCTAAGTGCAGGACTCTGCACTTGTCCTTGTTGAACCTCATCAGATTTCTTTTGGTCCAATCCTTCAATTTGTCTAGGTCACTCTGTATCCTATCCCTGACCTCCAGTGTATCTACTACTCCTCCCAGCTTAGTGTCATCTGCAAACTTGCTGAGGGTGCAATCCATCCCATCTTCCAGATCATTAATGAAGATGTTGAACAAAACATCCCCTCTCAATCTTCTCTTCTCCAGATTAAATAAATCCAATGTTTTCAATCTTCTCTCTAGGTCATGTTTTCTAGACCTTGAATCATTTTTCTTGCTCTTCTCTGGACTTTCTCCAATTTTTCCACATCTTTCCTGAAATGTAGGCCCAGAACTGGACACAATACTCCAGCTGAGATCATATCAGGACAGAGCAGAGAGGAAGAATTACTTCTTGTGTCTTGTTTACAACACTCCTGCTAATACATCCCAGAATGATGTTTGCTTTTTTTTGCAACAGTGTTACACCGTTGACTCATATTTAGCTTGTGCTCCACTATGACCGCTAGATCCCTTTCTGCAGTAGTCTTTCCTAGGCAGTCATTTCCCATTTTATATGTGTGCCACTGATTGTTCCTTCTTAAGTGGAATACTTTGCATTTGTCCTTATTGAATTTCATCCTATGTACTTCAGACCATTTCTCCAATGTATGCAGATCATTTTGAATTTGAATCCTGTCCTAAAAAGTGCTTGCAACCCCTTCCACCTTGGTATCATCCGCAAACTTTATAAGTATATTTTCTGTGCCATTATCTAAATCATCAATGAAGATATTGAACAGAACCGGACCCAGAATTGATTCCTGCAAAACCCCACTCGATATGCCCTTCCAGCTTGACTGTAAACCACTGATAACTACGCTCTGGGAACGGTTTTCCAACCAGTTATGCACCCACCTTATAGTAGCTCCATATAGGTAGTTTTTCCCTAGTTGGTTTTATATGTGCCGAGAACTTGTTAATGAAAAAGGAATAAAGAAATTACGATTACAACTCTAAAAACAAATGGACAGACAACTGATGACTTGGGTCAGTACATGTAATTTGCATGGTAGAAAGAAAAGCACAGATACAATGTTGTACTGATTTATAAACTTTGTGTTTGTTGTAGCTTTAAATCCACCTCTATTCTGTTTCAATCATGATCATCAACACTGTTAATTTTCAGCTGTTCCCAAATTAATATTGAAAACAAAGAGGAAGTTGGCAAAACACTTACTACAACATCCTCAGTTTTCCACATTAGCTGAACTTGACCAGTACAGATTTCCTGACTTCTGTCCCAGAGTGGGTGTAAAGATACTGTCTGTGCTTGGGTGGGTTGGTGTTTTGCAGTAGAACATGTGCAATTGTGCTAAAATGTGTCATAACTAACACCTGTTTCCTTCCTCTGCATCAGCACCAGATGTACTGTGGGTATGACTCTGAGTAAATGCAATTTTTCTTCTCATTAATCTCCTGAACTTCAAATCAGTATTTTCCTCAGTGAGCAAAAGTTCAGTAACTCAAAAGAGCAATAGAAGGAAGGGATCTTAATCAGATCTGATTAACCACTTGATACTAAGTGTAGAATCACAGATAACTGGGTAAAAGGGACCTCTTGGATCTTCAATAGGAATGCCTCATACTTCAAGCACAAAGAAGGTCTTTATCTTACTCTTTCTATACTACCTTTCCTAATGATTGTGCCATGGCTATGGCAAAAAGAAACTGTTTTTTGTCTGATTGATCTTGTCCTAAAAATTTTTCTCTAATATCTAAAATAAATATTTTCTTTCAACTTTAATCCATTACTTGTTTTAAATAAATATGAAATACTCTTATTTATAAGTCAAAGGATTGACAGCCAGGAGATCCAGTTGAACAAATAAGAGGCCTCACAATACCTCTAGTACAGTTTTTACTGAAGTACTTTATCTTGGCTAGTGCTATGCCATAGCTTTTGTTCTGTCAGAAATTATTCCTCTTATGAAACTCATGAAACACTGTGGGGTCTAATCTCAAAGATATAGTTCACATAAAGAGGCCGTCGAAGAAATCTGCCATTGTTGATGCTACAGACCTTTCTTGTTTAAGAGAGGTAGGTGATGCAGGTTGATTTTTCCCCCTTACATCAAAGAACAAAAATCCTTTGTTAGTTTTAGGACACACATTCTTGGACTCATTACAACTGATGAGTAGAGCTGGTTGGAAATTTTCTGGCTAAACAGTTTTTCATAGGAAAGCTGTCAATTCATCAAAACTGTTCACACAAAAAAGGTTGGTTTCAATTAACCTCCGGATCTGAAAACTTTTGAAAAAAAGATGTTTCAAACATGTTTCGATTGGCCCAATCCATTTTAAAAAATATATTATTGGTTCATGAAAATTTTCAAGATATTTTTGGGAAAAAGTTAAAATCTCAAAATCTGTCAGATGAGAAAGCCATCCCCCACCCAGCTGTACTGCAGAATCAAAGGAAATCCCTACACAGCTGTGAGAAATCCTGCTTTGACCCTTTGTCTTCTAGGACAGTGGTACCCAACCTTTTTGGCTCAAGGGCCACAGATATCATTTTTACAACCCTGAAGAGCCACCAGTCTTCACCAGCAGGCCTCCCCCCACAACTGTATTTCATGAGAGGGTTTCATAATACTTTGGAAACATGAACATGTGTGTGTTGTACCTGATGAGAGCAACCAGGACCAAGGTCAGAGCAGGGCCAAACCTGAGGCTAAGAGTAGCAGAAGAGTTTGTAGTCAAGTTCCAGGACAGGGTCAATATTAAGGATCAGAATCAAGTCAGGTTTTAGAGTCTAGGTCAGGAGGCAAGGTCCAAATCGAGACAGGTCAAAGCCAGGAGTTCAAGAGCAGGGTGCAGGAATGGCCATGGCAGCTACAAGAAATCCACACTGTTGCCTGGGCACTCTTTCTGGAATGCCCCTTGGGCTTATGTAGGGCTGGGAGCGAATCAGGAGCCAGGAGGCTACAGCCTGTCAGATCTCTTGAGGCAGGACTTCCTGTGGTCTGTGTCCACAGTGGGTCATGGGTAGTAGAGCACAAGCCCCTTTTAGCCGTGGATGGGTTTCAGTGTGGAGGTGTCCACTACCTGGCAGCTTTGTAGGTCAGGTTCAAGACCCACTACGGGCCTTGCATTACTCTTCACAGGTGTGTCTGCCACAAGGTCAGTGGAATGGACTTTGGACACTGGCTCCCAGGATTGCTCTTCTGGGGAAAAGCTCTCCCAGTCAACAACGTACCAGAGAAAGCTGCATTTGATTTTTCTCATGGCCCTCATACTCATCATGTCCTTGGATCTGCTCTGCAGGGGCAATGGTTGAGCCCGGCGCGCAAAGGGGCTGTTGATGCAGGGTTTTAGTAAGCATACATGAAACACTGAGTGTGTTTTGAGGGATCTGGGTAACTTGCAGTCACTGGGTTGATTATCTGGCTGATAGAATGCCCAATGTGTCAATAAGTCCAGTTTCTGACATGACTTGTTGGTGAAGAGGTTTTGGTTGAGAGCCACACTTTTTGCCCAATGGTGAATGCCGGAACTTCCAGGTGCTCATTGTCAGCATACCACTTGTAATCTTCCTTGGCCTTCTCCAGATGTGCCTTGAGTTCTTCTTGGATCTCATGAATTTGGCACTTTCAGTCGCCAGCCACAGGGCCGGTGGAATTGACAGGTATGGCTGAGTAGAGATGGGGGGTGGAAGGCACAGTTTGCATAGAACAGACTCTGCCCAGTGAAGACATGGTCAGCATTGTTGAAGCAAACTCTGCTTGTGGTAAGAGTTTTTACCAGTTGTCCCGGTGGAAATTTTTGAAGCAGCACAAGTACTATTCTAACACTTGATTCATTTATTCGGACAGACCATCAGTTTGTGGATGATAGGCAGTGGATGTGTAAGGACAGACCCCAAGCACTTGTGGTATTTTGTGCCAAAACCATGACACAAACTGCAGACCCCAATTAGTTTTGACTAACTCCAGGAGTCTATGGAGACGGAGGACATGAGACACCAGAAACTGAGCTGTTTCTTCTGCGGAGGGCAGGTGTTCAGTGGGCATGAAGTGGGTCATTTTTGTCAATTGGTTGACCCTGGTGAGGACTACAGTGTGCCCGTTAGAAATGGGAAGCTTGACTATGGAGTCCAGGATAATGGGTGCTCAAGGTCTGGGCAGGGTCTTCGAAGGCATTAGGGTACTAAGGGATTTTGAAAGTGGCACTTTGGTGTGGGTGCATGTCCCACAGGAATCAATATTTGAGTGGACTGTCATACACTTTCAGGGCCACCAGAAGGAACAGGCAGCAAAACAGATGGCCTGCTAATGGTGAGTCATGACAGAGCCATAGTACCTTTGATACAGTCTCCCACAGTATTCTTATCAGTAAGTTAAAGAAGTGTGGGTTGGATGAATGGACTATAAAATGGATAGAGAGCTGGCTAGATCATTGGGCTTAACAGGTAGTGATCGATGACTCCATGTCTAGCTGGCAGCTGGTCACAAGCGGAGTGCCCCAGGGCTCGGTCCGGGGGCTGGTTTTGTTCAACATCTTCATTAATGATCTGGAGGATGGGGTAGATTGCACCCTCAGCAAGTTTGCAGATGACACTAAGCTGGGAGGAGTAGTAGATACACTGGAGGGCAGAGATAGGATACAGACTGACCTAGACAAATTGGAGGATTGGGCCAAAAGAAATCTGATGAAGTTCAACAAGGACAAGTGCAGAGTCCTGCACTTAGGATGGAAGAATCCCATGCACAGCTACAGATTGGGGACTGACGAGCTAGGCAGCGTTTCTGCAGAAAAGGACCTAGAGATTACAATGGATAAGAAGATTGAGGGAAGTGATTATTACCCTCTATTCGGCATTGGTGAGGCTACATTTGGAGTATTGTGTCCAGTTTTGGGCCCCCCAATACAAAAAGGATGTGGACAAGTTGGAGAGAGTCCAGCGGAGGGCAACAAAAATGATTAGGGGGCTGGAGCACAAGACTTATGAGGAGAGACTGAGGGAGCGAGGCTTGTTCAGTCTGCAGAAGAGAAGAATGAGGGGGATTTGATAGCAGCCTTTAACTACCTAAAAGGGGGTTCCAGGGAGGATGGAGCTAGGCTAGGCTAGGCTAGACTGTTCTCAATGGTAGTAGATGACAGAACAAGGAGCAAGGGTCTCAAGTTGCAGTGGGGGAGGTCTAGGTTGGATATTAAAAAAAATGTTTTTCACTAGAAGAGTGGTGAAGCACTGGAATGGGTAGTGGTGGAATTTCCATCTTTAGAGGTTTTTAAGCTGCACCTTGACAAAGCCCTGACTGGGATGATTTAGCTGAGGTTAGTCTTGCTTTGAGAAGGGGGTTGGACTAGATGACCTCCTGAGGTCCCTTCCAACTCTAATATTCTATGATTCTACCTCTAACTGAGGGAATCCTGACAGACCATACAAGTGGCCTAGAGATAGAGCAAGCCATCCTAGACCTGGTGTTGCTCCTGGCTTGCTACCTCAACTTCCTTGGGAGGGAGATCCTTCCCTGTAGTGAGATCAATGACATGAGGTCTTGGGGGATTATGGCGTTCAGGAAGTTCTGGGGCTTAAGAATGCATTGGGACTTAGCGTGGGGAGTGTAGAGAAATGTTTGTAGAAGATTATAACTTAGAGATGCTCCCCTATAAGGGACAGTATTATGAACATAGGAATTTGGCATGTGTGTGCGCAAACACACACTAAACACACACACACATTATACATTTCTGCATACAAAATGAATACTTACATACAAAAGCAAATGTATAGTTACTAACATGCATACAAATGTGTGTTTTGCACTTGCCTAAATATGAGCAATGGTTTCAATACTTCAGTCTTTACTCATCTGAATATTGATTGGCAGAGTATATACAAATGTCACAGGGCCAGGCATAAGGCAATAAAGAATTATTTTGTGGGTACCTTTGAAAACATAGTCCTTGGAAATCTATCAAATAGTTGGATGATGTTGCTTGATTTCTGGATGTTTAGTCATTTGAATGGGGTTATAGGCTTGCCAATTGATCTGATCAGAAGATAATGAGGTTCTTGTTCCAGAATCAGGCTCTAGAAGAATTTTATAGGGACCCCTGAGGTTCGTGACAGGAATGCTCACACTGATTGCCAAATTTGTATACATTTATAACCTTTTATTAAAATAACATAAAATGATAGATAAATGATTGATTAAAAGAAAATGAATAATCAAATAGATAATGGATAGGATTACAGTCTTATTCTAAAGACACATGCAATATATATACATATATTTAAACAGTATGCTCTGGATTAATATACTCACACCCTTCTCTGATGACCTGGTTGAGAGAGATGTCCAGTTCCTCAACTCTTGAGTAGAGGGGTGGAGAGCTAGTCAGTGCTTTGAGAGCTGAGAGCTATAAGGCTAAGACTAACTCTACAAATAATAGTAAGTATAAATGAAGAACAAAAGATCTTAACACACTAACTAAAGAAGTTTCAAGAAGGATGGTTTGCTCCTTCTTATACCCTGAGCAATAGAGCGCCTCCTTCTAAATCCAAACTTGGATTCTTCATCCCCAAATTATTAGGGTACACTTATTCTATAGGCTGGCAGGTTCGTGCATATTAATGACATATCCATATCCTTTCCAGATGGTTTCAGACGGTTCGCTTATCTCACCTTTGTTATTTCTGGCCCTTTTGTGGGTTTTGTGGTGTATCTGTGAGGTTTACTTGGGGCATAACCTGAGACAATCCCCCCTGTCTTGATGCCTCCTGACTTACCTAGGGCAAAGGTTATAACCATATATGTCTTATCCTTTAATTCATCATTATCTGGGCCAAAGGTCCCGAACATATGTATGCTGCCTTACTTTCATACAGGACGTGGCCTGTAAGGTATCTTGCATTACCCCTATAATACTTTAATATGAATCTATGACTTTATTATAATAAAACAACAATATTTAAATTTATAGGGAAAACAAGCAAGCAGGCTAGTCCTATAGGCTACAGATGGCTATTCCTAACTTTTCTTTTCTGATCGTTGGTAGGCACCTCCTAGATTAAATAATTAAAAGCTACGGGCCCTGGACCGTTCTATGTATGCGCTGAGTAACAAACAAGGTAATATAAGAAAACACATTCATGCAAAATAATTTTAGCTAATCATATACAATTATTTCAAATGAGCAGATGGAATGTAAATATGGTTAAAAAAAAATCTAATCCACACCGATTAGTCCTTGAATCGCTGGAATGTTAGCTATTCAGTAAATAACTTTCACACCTGGTTTGGAGATCATACTCTTCCATTTTTTGTGAAGAAGATTAACACACAACTAGAGCATAGTGTATATCTCAAGCCTATTTCCATGGATATTCATACCAGTGAAAAACTGAATTCACTTTGGCTATATTTGCTTTCTGTAACTTACCATTATATGAGTTTTTGACAGAAATATTTGCAAAAGCCAGTGATTTAAGTGGATATTAGAGATTATTTGTGGAAGGAAAATATTGAACTCCTAAGTGCACTTGCCCTGGAAACCCAGTACAGAGGGTATTGCTATACTATCACAGGGTGTGATTACAGTTTGAGTAGTCGTCCCCAAGCTAGCTTTGGTCTAGCTAGCTTGGAGCCCAGATCAGTGAAGCCATGACTGCATGGTTTTCAGCCCAGGCTAGCTTCCTGAGTGATTACCTAGGGTTCTAGGTGAGTTTGTACAGCCTGCACTGCCACAGCACTACTGCTCCAGTACTGCTATACCCTGAGAGTGCACTCATCCACTGAGGAGACAGAAAACATACTTATATAGTCCCAAGCAAATCTAACCAAGAAAGCTCAGCCCTTTAATATAAGAACGTAAGAACAGCCATACTGGGGCAGACCAATGGTCCATCTAGCCCAATATCCTGTCTTCCGACAGTGGCCAATATCAGGTGCTTCAGAGGGAATGAACAGAACATCCCTCGATAAAATATAATTCACGTGTTGCAAACTGCTCATGAACATTCACAGTAGTTAGTCAGTAAACAATTTCAAATCTCAGAATAATCACAAGATGCTCTCAGTTGATTTGTGAAGAGAAATTGAGTCAAAATTCAATTAATACAATTATTTGCTATGTATTCCATGCTCAAACTTACTACCAAGTACTTCCCAAGGAAAATTATCTAGTTATGAGTCACTGAGGAAGGTTTTGTATAATGGCATTACATTTATTTTATTAATTGGCAAAGCTGCTTGTTACATCCTTAAGATCTTGTCACTAAATGGTTTTTAAAAAAAAAAAAAAAAAAAAGAGTGGGCACTGGCACAAAGAAATACATTGGGGGGCGCCTATGGTTTATAATGGCTGGAGCAAAAAGCAGAAACAGGTCCTCTCTGTGGTTGTATTTCTTCCCCCTCAGAGACAGTAGCACCTCATCCACCCTTTCACTGCTGTTCCTTCTGCTCCATTGGTCTCACTTCCTCTCCTGGGTGAAATCCTGGTCCAGCTGATGGGAATTTTGCCATTGACTTCAGTGTAGCCAGAATTTAGCCCCTTTGTGTTTTTCGTTCCCCTGTCTCCTCCTTCTCACTGCCTCCCTTCCCCACTTCACGCCTCCACCCACCCTTTTTTTTTTCACGCCTCTTCTCTCTCTGGCCCTTCATCCATTTTAGAAGAGGTCTACACTGCAAGCAAAGGTATGACTGCAGCATGGGCAGGCATACCCATGTTAATCTAGTTTGTGGGGGTAATAATAGTGTAGACATGGAAGTCTGGGCTAGCAACCAGAAGATGTCCCCAGGGTCCTTGGTGAGCTAGTACTCTGGTAGTACTGACACCCCCACATCAACACTACTATTGTTACCTCTGCTAGCTAGATTAAAACTAGCACAGGTGTTCATTCAGACCTTCACTTGCGGTGCAGACATACCCTTTCTCTCCAGAGACCTTCTCACTTTTTATGTCGTTTCTCCTTAGGACCCAGTCTTCCCTTTGGGACCCTCTCCTCATTCTTCCCTTCTCCCCCATTAACAGAAGGGGTTACTCTTGATTTCTCATGCTGAGAGTTCAGGTAGGAGCTGTGTGTGACTAAATCGTGTAGTGTTTCCACTGGCACACACCCTCTACAGGATCCCTATATCAGTAGCACTGGCAAAACTCACTTTTGACAGGCATGGGCTCACACAGATGGGCCAGGCCTATAGACTGATGAGCTCATCCTATATAGTGCATAGTCCCAAGACATTGAACAGTCAGGAAATGTCAGATATTGAAACAAATTTTGCACTGGCTCTTAATCTTTGGCCATGCACTATGGTACTGCCAGTAAAAAACAGTGAAAAAAAAATAAAGTTTTCATAGTTTGTGTGGGACATGAAAAAAACTGAACATCTTACCTCTTCCCTTTTAATTTGGGGCAAAACCAAAAAATTCATATTTTTTTTCTAGTAAGAAAATTTTTTTTCCCCAGAAATCAGAGGTGAATGTTGCCCTGTTAGGCCTCCTGGATAGACTGAAGAAATTACACCATTTGTTCTGAAAGAACGTGTCCACTGAGTAGTGATTTGTTTACTTGCAGTGTATTATTTGGTCACTAGGAGTTGCTTGCTGCAGAGTCCCAGAAGGGGGTGTATGGTCTCTAAGGGTATGTCTACACTGCAGAGAGAAGTCAATTTATTTAAAGTTGACTTTCACCTGATGCTTTTTAAAAGTTGCTGGATTGTGTCCACAGCATGCTCCTTGCGCCGGGCTTGTGCGTCCACATTCGCCACGCGTGTGTCAGCAGTCAAAGCAGTGCACTGTGGGACAAGTTTCATCATCCCATGATGCAATGCTCCTTCCCCCCCACCTTCTAACTCCAAACAAACGAGAAACTGATTTTCATGCCGTTTGTTTATGCCTTGCGCTCACTATTGCTGTGGAGACATGGAGCCAGCTCAACTCTGCACTATTATTATGAGCATCACAAATACATTGCAGCTTATCACTAAGTATTTTCGAAGTAGGGCGAGAACGCGAAACATAGGCAACTGCGATGCTACTGAGGCTGCCCTGCTACAGGCCATCGAGCAGAACAATTCCTGATTGCTGCAAGCCATAATGCAACATCTGCAGTACATGGAGCACCAGTTCTGGTCCCAGGAAACAAGCATAGACTGGTGGGACCTCATTGTTATGCAGCTGTGAGATGATGACCAGTGGCTGCTAAACTTTCATATGCAAAAGGCCACTTTCCTTGAACTTTGCTGAAGCGCATGAAAACTCACTTGAGACAAGCTAAAACGGTGGAGAAGTGAGTGGCCATCGCTCTGTGGAAGCTGGCAACCCCGACTGTTACCGCTCAGTTGGGAATCAGTTCGGAGTCGGTAATGGGAGCTGCTGTGATTCAAGTGTGCAGGGCCATCAATAGACTTCTGCTACGAAGACTAGTGACTTTGGGAAACGTGTAGGACATAGTGGACGGGTTTGCTGCGATGGGGTTCCTAAACTGCGGGGAGGGGGAGGAGGTGGTATAGGGCACCTTGACAGCGACAAGGAGCATTTTAATAACAGGCTAAGCACTTGCAGAATAGTTGTGGAATGTGCATTTGGACGTTTAAAGGCCAGATGGAGAAGTCTTCTTACTAGGCTGGACATGAGTGAAAAAGAACATCCCCTCAGTGATATCTGTGTGCTGTGTTCTTCATAACGTGTGTGAAGCAAAGGGGGAAAGGTTCCCCCAGGGTTGTGCTGTGGAGACAGAAAGACTGGCTGCCAATTATGAGCAGCCAGATGCCAGCAATACACTGAGAGCTAACCGTGGAGCGCTTTGCATTAGAGAAGCATTGAAAACCAGGCTCTGCAATGAGATGCAGTACTGATTTCTGTTCCTGTATGCTATGTGCCTTTGCTTAACATCCCCCCCTATCATCGATATCAGTACCCTCCAAAGCCCTCCCAAACAAAATATGATTTAATAAAGAAACATGTATTGAAATGATGCAAACTTTTATTCTGGGAAAAAGTCAGCCATCACACTTGGAGCTCTTTCTCTGTGGCTGCGGAGACGTTCATGAACTCGCCAAACATATCATCTCTTGATTTTTTTTCCCCTCTTTCTAATCTGCGATAGTCTTTCCACAGCATTTACAGAGGGTGGTGCCAAGGCCAAGGTGTCTACAGAACGAAAAGAAATACAGAACGTTGCCATTGTTAGCAGACCCAGGAAAATGAAACAACTGCAACAATGTATAAAATACTCCCCTTACTGTGCACAAGGCTCATTCCATTCCGAGCATCTCAGAATGGTCGGCTCGCTGTGCCATTACAGAGATGGTAAGCCAGAGGCACTTTACTCTGTTATAGAGAGGATTAATGATCTCTAAAAACATTTCAAATGCCATATATGAGAGAGGTGCCTGGGCGCCACGGTATAATTAAGATGACCATTTTGTCCCGAGGTGGCCACAGAGGATCTGAGGACAGCCCCGGGGGGTTAATAGTCTCATCAGAAATCCAAGCAAAATAATTAACGTAACTCCATAGGACAAAATAATGGGGAACAGAGAGGTATAGGGTATTGGTTGTATAGCTTGGGTATTTTAAACATGCGCCGTCTTCCCTAGGTGACCATGAGCGATATCAGTCTCCTGAGGGTAACGCACAAGGAAAGGGAAGATTTGCTGCATGCAGCGGGGTACCGGCCTGGCCCTTATGCCTCTATGCTGTGATCTGCCATGATTCAGGCTCACTTGATTGCAGCGTAGTGTGGCAAAGTATCCTACTGAAGAAGAAGGAACAAGGCTGCCCTCCCCCAAAACCTTGTGCAAAGGATAACAGATTACCTACATGAAAGTTTCCTTGAGATATCAACGGATGATTCTCAGAGCATACCTCTGCACATAAATAATCTGTTCCGTGAGTAACCACCCAGTAAAGTCCGCTAAACCTCTGAAATACCCTTCCCCCACCTTTTAAAAGGACAGAACTGCTAAGAAGAAAAATAAAACTCACCAAATGTGCCTTCCCCAGCATCATTAATGCTGTCCTGTGTACTCCTGGACTGCTCTGGGGTCAGGAATAGGTCCTGACTGTCTGGGAGAAGGGACACTCCACTTTCCTGCACCCTGCTCTCCTCATCCTCCTCCTCGTCCATGGAATCTTCATCATTGTCCCTGGAGTGGGATGGAGCGGAGGTATCGATGCTGCACAGTGGCACCGTGGTGGGGTCCCCGCCAAGAATTGCATTCAGCTCGTCATAGAAACGGCATGTTTTGGGCGAGGATCCAGAACAGCTGTTAGCTTCCCTGGCTTTTTGATATGCCTGCTGTAGCTCCTTGATCTTCACACAGCACTGCTGCACATCTCAGTTGTGCTCCTTCTCCAACATGCTCTGCAAAATCTTCCTGTAAATGTCAAAATTTCTTTTGCTGGCTCTGAGCTGAGCCATAATGGGCTCCTCGCCCCAAAGACTGATCAGATCTAAGACCTCTGGTCGCCTCCATACTGGAGTGCATTTGGGCCTTGCAGTAGCCAGGACATTCAGCTACAAGCTCCCTCCACGCTGGCTGCACAGGAAATGAAAATTCAAATTTTCCCAGGGCATGAGGGGAGGGGCCATTTCCGATTGGCGTGACTATGTAACAGCAGAGCACGAATGTCCAGAGCGGTCACAACGGGGCATTGTGGGATACCTCCCAGAGGCCATTAATGTTGAATTACGTTACGCTCCGTCTACACTGATGCAAAATTGACCCCCTCCTCCCTCCGATTTTTCACACTTGCTATCTAGTTACCCTATTCCCATTAGACTGCTAGCTGGAAAGTGCCAATAAAAGATCTTGCAACAAATCTCCTTGGAGAACACAATGACTATAAAAACTAATGAGTCCCCACTATATTACACTTTAAAAGTTTGCTCAGTGTGGTAATGATGTTCTAAAGGCATTTTAGTTCACAAAGCCACAGACATGCAGTTCAGCCAGAAATCTAATCTTTAATGCACTCTATTATTGGTATTGCAGGGGGTCTCCAAAGAGTGGCAATATCTCAAATACCATATGCGCTGCAACATGCAAACAAGCTGAATTAGAGAAGGGGATGTAACCCCAATTTTGAATTATATAGTTATCCTGCATTTTATATCCCAGACACTGCCTTCACTTTTTTTAAACGTTATTTTTGTGGTGTTTAAATACAAAGTTGAAAAATGATTTATTGCAAGGCAAAGAAGTTGTAATTTAGAGGCCTCAGTCACTGCCCTATCAGAGAGCTTGGTATTGGGCAAATTCATTTACATACATTCCAGATCCATTCATTTTATAAAAGCTAAAAATGAGTCTAGAAAGACAAGTGTCCTCTGCATAATAAAGGGCAGACTGATGAAAATCCTCTCAGAGCCCCTCTGTTCCTCCCCCCTGGGACACTATTAAAAGAGGTCAGTCATGACTTTACTATGAAATCAAGAATGTTGCTCCGTGGATGTTACCCAATTTGTTTAGCCAAAGGTCAGATGATATTGCCAGCTCTGCTGAATGACTTCTATTTTTGATACTCAACCAGCTTATTACAAAGGATCCTTCTTCCTAGATTGCTTTTTCTACTGACCGACCATTGAGGGCTCTTTTGCAACGTTATTTTCCATGTCGTTCAGAGACCAGGTTTGTATGCTAAGGATGTGAAAAGGTGTGGATCGTTGAGCTTTTGGTATATACTCTTCCTTTCATCTAGGAATGTGTTCAATCTGTAGAGTTTGGATCTGAATCTACACTACTCTTAACATCAGGATTGGGTTGTGAGCTGAGGTTTTGGTTCTGGACAATCTCTACTTTGAAAGGACCTGTTCAGATTTTGCAGATTCATCTCTCTTGATGTGTTACTTCTACTGTGTTGGTTGGGTCTATCATCAAGGTTAAAGAAACTTGCTGGCCCCTTGACAGACCATTTTCTTCTCTGCATTGTGTCTGTCTGTAAGTGGATCATCCTCATGTTTATTCCCCTGTTCTTTCATCTTTGCTTTCTTCCCAATAATAGTTCAAGAGGGGAGCTATAGTGCTCGGAACACAGCTCGGAAACGTTCCACTCCCCCACATGTTGCTGCACCCTACTCCAGCTGCTTTTTTCTTCCTCTCGCCCCTGACAAAAACACACCCAAACCCACAAACTGAATGACAGTTCAGTCATTGTTTCTCGTCACTTAGAGAAACACTCCATTATGTTTGCTGGCAGGAATTTCTTGTCACTGCAGCAATCAGGATGCTATGTTCTCCTGCTAGTCAATATGATTATAGATGGTTGGTGGAGGGAGGGGAAGAGAATGCGTGCTCAAGCAACCTTCTGCCACTGTATTGAGTTGTGGCAGGTCTGGGTCTGTTTCCCCAACTGCTTCCTTTTCTGCTTCATTCACTGAATAGTGACTTCTGGCGGCTGGAGATCAATTCATTTTTTTTGAGGATTTTTATAAAATACACTTGGTTGGGAATATTCATAACTGATAGAGCTGGTTGAAATTGTTTGGATGGAACGTTTTGATGTTTCCAAGTTTACATTTCTCAAAATTTCCATTGTGAGAAATTTCAACCTTTTCTTCTGATTCAGAGTAAACAGAAATTTCAAAATGTCAGTTTCCTGCCAAATGGAAAATGGAATTAAATTTGAAAAAAGAACCATCCTAAGCAAAATGTTCATTTGGCCCAAAGTCTGCTATTACTGTTGATGTTTCTGAGTCTGATGCTAACCTCATGAGAAAAGGAGATGGCTTAGGCCAGGGGATGAGTGGGAAGATAGAAGTGGGACACCAAAAGTGTGAGGGGAAAAAAAACAGATGTCTATGGTCTGCAGTATCTGAGTGTCTCACATTATTTAAGTTCCATTACTCATTCATTTTCAGCCTCTATTTCCTCACAATTTTTCCTGCTAAAAAAAGCCTACAGTTCTTTGCATTCTGACATGTTATTGATGAAATGAGAAGTTTCTCTTTAAATTTGTGAAAAAAGGGAAAAGGTGTTCAGTATGTGAAATTTAGCAAAAATCTCAGGTAGCTAATAGCTGTCAAATCTTACCCAGAAAACAATGCAAATAATTCCAGTTCTTTTAGCATGGAAATCAGGGAGTGAACAGAGGATAAAAGGATGGCTGTGTGACACACCTCCCTTGTGTAAAACATGCTGAGTATTCTGTGCCAAAGGAGAAGCCAGAGACAGAAAACATGGAGTGAGTAAATGATAGAATTAAAGAGCTTTCATTTACATTTTACTAGAGATCATATCTTATCTCTTAAACCTCCCTCTTTTACCTCCTTCTGTTGGAGAGTAATTTAATTCAGGAGTCTTTATTAAATGGTAAGTATGGCAGCAGCTACAGTATTAAATAAGACTGCTTTGTTTTAAGTTATCGACTAGTTCCAGGAGTAATGTTAGCTCCATTTATTGTAAGAATTCTGGGCAATGAACTGAAGAGATCTCACTTGTAGAAAAAATAACTTCACCCAAAGAAACCAATTGACTTTGCTGTTCAATAGGAAGCATTTATCTTCCTTGTATAGCATCCAACCTTGTGCATCTTCTATCAAGATGTTGCACTTTTAGTCTTTCTCCAGGAGAAAGATAAATTGAAGAAGCAAAAGCTGTGTGATGGATGTGCCAGTAAGACGTTTAGGTTCATTTACACTCAGCAGCGTACTCAGAAGGAAGTGGCATTACACAAAATATCACACTTTGTCCTACTCCAAGTGAAATTGGGTTTAGTGTGAAAGAAAATCTACTGTAAGTAGAATTCATTTACATCCATCACGCAGTGTAGAGATAAGCTATGTTATCATGTGGATCTGTTATAAGCCTTTGAGGTAGCAGCTTGACTTTATTCAGTAACTGTGCCATCTACATTTCAGTTTTGGTCAGCTCCAAGACAAGAAGAATAAAGGTCATTTATATGAAGGGCAGACAGCTAACAAAATACCTGTATATATTTACTTTTGTATCTATTTTCAATGTCTGCCAAGTGTGTGAAAGAAGATATCTAAAATTTAGTAAAACAGATGTCTGCAAGCCAAAATCCTTGTTCTGCAAACCCACGAATACCGAGGAAATCTAGATCAGAATCTAGGTTTGCAAGCTGGATACATGGCAAATACAAGCGACCCCTCACACTGATTGCACAGTTGGTCAGGCTTAGTATGGATTTCCCTTCTCCAAAGCATCCGGTACTGGCTACTTATAGAAGCAAGATAACGGATTAGATGAAGCAGTGATCTAATCTAATATAGCAATTCCTATAGTTTTATGATTCTTCACATATGTTGAAACAAATTTTTACCAGAATTTTTTATGTGAGAGGTGATTTAAACAGTGGAGATTTTTTCATTTGCCTTTTCTTTTTTGCCATCATATTACCACCATATTAGTCAGCATTCTTTTATATGAAATGTGACACTCAGATGGAAGAGCATGGGGATTTACCCAAGCCCCAGAAGAGCCAGGAATGGCATTAAAAATGGGGTGTTTTCCCAGAGAAAGGAAAGGCATGAACATTATTCATTTTGAAAACCTGAAAGTGTTTTCTACGGGATATACATAAATTAGAGATTTAGCTTATGCACTAAGCAAGGTCTCCCATTTCCCACTTTTCACTCATTCCCTCAGCATGCACATACTGTGATTTATACAGCACGGTTACTGGGGGAAATAAAGGTAGTTTTCAAGATCATATTCTAAGTGAGATAAAGGACATTCATCTCATTTTCTAACTGGGGCCTGATTCAGCTCTCAATCGAATTCTACTTATTTCAAGTGAGTTAATTCTGATTTATACCAAGTATCAACAGTACAATCAGGGCCAAATAATCTACAATAACCATTAGTTAAGTTAACAAAGGACTCTGGTTAAAGGTAATGGTTAAAGATTGCATTTTCAAAGACAAAGGGATCTGATTCAGTCTATCAGCTCTTAACAGAAAACACACCTACCGAGAACATGGTATGAATGTTGTATGTGCCTCCTCAGTTTACGTGATTGATATTCTGCCTGTCAGAGGAGGTTGCTGGGCAAAAACAAACAGGAAATGAAATAGTGACAGAGATAAGATGCCTCCAGAAAGAATATCAAGCATCCTTAAGGGAACAATGGGGGAGCTATTAGTTGGGAAATGCCCACCTGCCTGGCTCCAGCCAGGCTAGTAAGAGGATTTTTTCCAGGCCCGAGTCTAGAATCAAAGGGACATTAAAAATCCTTGCCTAGAGAAGGAAGGCGGAGTGGTAGCAGCAGCTCAAGAGAGTCTCTGAGACACTGAGGCCTGGTCTACACTAGAAAATTCAGCCGTGTTAACTACGTCACTCAGGGCTGTGAAAAATCCACACATCCCCATCAATTCTTCCATTGACCTACCGCCTCTTGGGGAGGTGGATCACCACTATTGGCAAAGGTAGTGCCAACACTGCAGTGTTGCAGGTGTGCCACTGTAGCATTTCATGTGTAGACAAACCCTGAGAGGATGCTGCAGGGACTTGCTGTCTCTCCCAACCCAAAGCTGAAGACTGCATGGGCGAAGCATGGGCTAACTCTCAAGGACAGAAGTTCAGGTGAGATTCATGCGTGTAGGCCTTCTGTGTCATTTTAACCCATTTCTCAGACCACTGTGTTTCTGCTGACAACAAACTATCAGTCTGCAGTGAAAAGGCAGAACTGTGTCAAATGTTTTTTTCACTATAAAGCTCCCATGAGAGAAGACTACTGCAGGAGCAAAGACAAAATTGCCCTGCTAAAAGACACACAGTGAGAAACAGGGGAGCTCAGGGAAACAGCCTTTCGTAAACCTAACTACAACCAGGTGTGGAGGTGGATTATCTACACCAACGGAAAAAACCCTTCTGTTGCTGTAGAAAAGGTGTCTACCTTCTAGCTATGGCACCATAGCTGTGCTGCTGTATGCCTGTTGTGTAGGCATGGTTTAGAAAGGGTGCATTCATGAGAGACTGCAGAGGGATGCATGGCACAGCGCAGCCTGAGCTGTGACCACAGCACATATGGATATCAATAGTTATCACTTTCCAGTGAAAAGCAGCATATGTGCAGTCACTATGGCACCCTCTGAAGTCTCAAATTCAAAGTTTGTTCAAGGAAAAGGAAGACTGAGGAATAATGAGTTAAACCAGTGTGTTTAATAAAACGCCTTCTGAACATTCATTTGATGAGATTATGATAAGAGATGATAATATCCTGTGACACACACACACATAAATAAGGATGACACAAATGAAAAACTATGTTAACACAATATTAGGGTTGCACAGTTTTAAAAAAATCCCTATAAAAATGACTGGAGGGATTTTGCCTAAGCTTTCCAAGCCACTTCACTCGGGGGCAGAGACGGAAAAAGGAATATTTTAACCCAAATCTGACAATTATGATCCAGAGATTATGGAAACCCTTTTGCAAATCTAACTATACAATAAACACATAGACACTGGCTGAGATTTTCAGAATCTCCTGTGTGACTAAGGAGCACAAGTCTTACTGATTTTTGTGGGACTTGTGCTCCTAAGTGATTTAGGAGCTTTGGAAAAATCCAAGCTACCTACTTTAATAAAGAACTACAAATGAAGACCAAATGCATTACAATATTACAGCACATGCAGAAAGTTCTTATTTTAACAACAGATACTTATTTATTCCTCTAGAAACAAGTTCCACAGAGTCACATTCACCTGAAGAGTGTACTGCCACAATTCCTGTTTTCAATGAGCTGCATCCACAGACTTTGGTGGTGAATTTAGTCCATACTATAATTTACTTACACTGGAACCTTTAAAAAAAAAAAACAAAAAACAAAAAAAAACGATAAACTGTGTGTCAAATTTCCTGTTTTAAAGAAATAAATCTACTGGGTAGATTTCAGTTCCTGTTCTATACTGACTTCTGATCTACTATATCATGCAACTCTCTCTGGCTCAGCTTAATCCCATGACCTAAGTGAAATGGCACTGGTGAAACTAAACAGAATTTGCCTCGCTATTGTCTTCTTAAATATATTTGTTCTCTCTTTCTCCTTTTCTTTTCTTTCACTCTGCTTTTCCTTTTCTGTATAACTTAGAGTGCTTTTGCCTTTTTCAGGATCTGTTTTAGTTGAACAGGACCAGATTGTTAGCAGTTACTCACACAAGTATTTCCATTGACTTCCATTGCTCATCAGTGTGCTTACGGGTTCACCATCTGCCTATATGTTTTATCATTGATTACTCCACATCCTCCCTAGAAAGCCACTGATCATCTTTCTGGAGCCCACTTTATTCTTCCGCTTCTTGTTTTCCCTCTTTCTATTTTTCCTTGAGTATTTTCTCTTTCACTCCTACCTACATCAAAACCTGAAAAGTTTCTTCACCTAGCCCATACCTGAAAATCTCTAGTGATTATGAATCACTCATCTCCCTTTTAGCAGCATGTTTCATTGATTAATTTTTCATATAAAGTTTTCCTTAAAATTGAAATAAAATATTCCACTGCGATAACTACATAACTTATTGGTCTGTCCTGATTGAAGAAGTGTAGTTGCTCCTCACATCTTCTTTATAGAGGGTCCCCACACTTTCGCACAGAAACCACAGACATTCTATAAAATCATTTCACACATTTAATTAGGGTCACAATAGCATACAAAGAGGGATCAGGTAACCAGCTTAATGCTCACAGAATAAGTCAGAAGTAAAAGTTTCCCTGTGTCTCATTTGCCAAAGAAGAGCAAAGTATTAACAAACAACAACAAAAAATGATGTACAAACTACACGTGTATCTTATGGATACAGCAGCTCAGTGATATTTCTAGAGCTTCCATTTACACAGACCTACTATCTTAGACCTCTGATCTGATCTCTTACAAACAAGAAAGTAGGTCAAAGACAGCCTTAAATATATTATTAAAATTTGCTGGAAAGTAGGGTCCCCCACACACTGGAAAATGTAGACTGTTCAGCCCTTAATGGAAAAGCAAAATATTTCAGCCAAAAATGCAATATTTTGATTCACAAATACTGCCATGGCCTGATGGAAATAGTAGTTCAGCTGCTTCATTCCCCCCTTTCTCCTCTATAGCCTGAGCTCCCTAGTCAGATTATAATCTTCCATTATGCACCATGGTCTTCCCTCTTGCTAATGTGAGGTGATATATCATGGGAGTCCAATGGCTGCAGTGCATCATGGAAGATGAAACCTGGCTGGGGAACCCAGGCCATAGAGAAGAATGGGGACATGCACCACAATGATATGACTGAAACATTTCACTTGGGGGAATTTGTTTTTTCAGTGGAAAAAAATCATAATTTTCCACTTTTCGTGGAAACAAAATTGCTCAGTCAAAAACCTAATTTTCCAGTAAAAACAGTTTTGATGGGAAATTTTCAGCCAGCCCTACCTGTTATGTTCTGTGTGCCCTTTACCTGCTAAGCATGGACAGGAACTTTCAAAGGGGTGGCATGAGGGATCACACAGGTGTGGAGTGTAGGAACTGAAAGTGACACCACAGAATAGGGAGCCTGTGATACTAGTAACATTAGGATCCATTACATCCAGTAATTGGCCATTACATCCGGTACATGACTACAGATTCATCCAATACATGACTCCTTTGTTTTTCCATGCCATCAGTCAGAAACATGCTGAAACCTACCCCCACTCAACTTCTGTTGGTGATTTTGATCTAAATTGATGACTTACTTAAATGTGCTCTACTAATTTGATTGAAAAATAATTACAGTATAAACTTGATAGATGCTGAAGGAGATGGTGGGTAGTGGAGCTGGCTGAATAAAATTTGTCAAAGTTATTCAGTGAGTTTCTATGTTTGTCACTGACATGATCTGATAAATAATCAGAATCAGTCAGCTCTACCTGCTTCTTACGTGTTATTCACCAAATAATTGATTCCCTGGATTTTGTGTCAATTGTCAAATAATATTTGCACAGAATTTTCTGGCCAATTATATGGCCGGTGCTAGTGGAGAGCATCACCTCTGAGGAGGTATTTATAGGACCAGAGTTAAAGACCATTGAAGTCAATGGGAGTCATTCTACTGACTGCAATGAACTTTGAATCTGGCCCACATGATCCACTTGCACACCCTCACTCTCCTAGGGAGCAATATAATGAGGCCATACAAATGAGTGTTTGAAAGATCTGGAAGATCAGAACAAAGTTGAAATGATATCAGTGCTAGAAGGGCACTGTAGTTTGCCCACAGAAAAGTCTTCCAGGTAATTGCCAGGCAACCTTTCCAGGACCCTCAGAAAGATTTCCACATACTAGCAGAGGAATTTCATCAGGAGAAAGGGGAGCAAGAAGCAGAAACAGCAACAGTATAAGGAACTTCTCAAAAAGCAAAAAAGAGAGAGAAAAATTAGACATCTTGTGAGAAATGGCTGATTGTTAAGCAAGCCTTGGAGGATAATTAGAACAGATATTTTTATTCTAGTTATCTACTGTATGCTTTTGTATCTTCCCAGTTTTATCTGTTAATTTTGCTAATAAAAAATACCAGCAGCATTGCAGAAGCAGTGTAACTATGGAAGAACCAACTGTATTCCTTGTTACCTCACGCATCATTAATCAAGTTAGCCAAGTTATGAACCCCCCCCAAAGTCTTGAATCCCACCGATTTCAGGCAAGAACAAATCCTTCCGTCATCCCATGTCCCCACACATTCAGAATGACATGAAGAAAATCTAAATATTTATCTCATGCTTGATCCTGCTGCCATTATAGTCAATGGGATTTTTTCCATAGACATTAATTAAATCAGGATCAGAACCTTTTAAAACAACAACAAATAAGAAATGCAAATCCTTGATTCTCTCCTTATCACTAACATGCATCAAGGCTTTTTTTGGTTTGGGGTAAAATAGAATAGTTATTCTGGGAAAGCTAAGTTGAAGAGATGAGCCTTCCGGTTCCATAAGTGCATTAGTTGCCATCGGAGATGATATAACTATATGTTGCATATGTATTCTAACTGGAGGGTTAATTTACCAAATCCAGGTTCTGATAGTCTTACTCTGCTAATAATCCCACTGATATCAATGGAACCAGTCTTGGAGTAAGGTATTGTTCAATGTGACCATGGGTATCAGAAATTAGAATTCCTCAGCAGACATTTAACACTCCCCTATTCAGCAGTCTCCCTCGTTATGGTTATCAGTAGGTAATGCATTTATAGTATGTTGGAAGTTTTTATTTTTCCACATTCCACATTGTAAAATTTCATTGCTATTTACTAAATTCAGTTTCCCTCTCATTTAAGAAGGGAAATAAAGTATTTGAAATACTGTATAAATTCTTGGTTACCCTTGTACAAGGTGATCATTTCTGTCTTTGTCTTTACTATTTGCATACGTGTTTCTTGTGACATGGAAATGTTTAGTGACTATTTTTATACAACTAATCACTTAGTTGTCAGCAATCAGTAATCACTTAGTGATGATACCAGCATCACTCCTCTGCCGACTGGTAGCAGATGTCTGGGGCCTTGCAGATTGGCATCTCAGTGGAGGAGAAAGCAGAAATATCTGGGTATGTTCAAAGTGTTACTTGTTTTATTTGCATAAGTGCACCAGACCTGGAACACAGATGGTCACAAAGAACAGGCAGAGCAATTGCTTCTTTCAAGAATCACAGTCCAACACCAATGGCCAGTTCCCATAGAGCCACTCTGCCTCCAATTGATTCAAATCAGAGATCAAGGCAGAGAGCAAACTCTCCTGCTGCTCACACAGCTCCTTCTCCATGGACCATTGCCTCTGCCCAGAACCTTGCATGACCAAAACTAAATACAGCATGTCTGAATCTTTGCTTGCAAGCTAAAGAAAAAGATACATGTTTCATATGAATTTAATGCTGGTGAAATATGTAGGATTGACGGACAAACCATTGAAGTTTTCTGTTTCTCCACAAAACACAGGACACAAGTAATTGCCATGAATGTTTCCACAGAGTACCCCAATAATGTCTCAGAGTCGCTTAGATGGGTTACTACTAGGAGTTGTTCATTGTCCAGGCTTGGTCATTCCCTGCCTTATCTACCAAGATTACCAAGAAGGTACTAGTTAGTGCCCATTGTCACAGTATGCTCTGCAATGAAATACCTCTCTGCAGGAATGGGGTTGAGATAGTGTAACTCATTTCACATAGACCGATGACACCACTTTTCTTTATCCCCATTGGAAACCAATTTTATGGTGTTTTCTTCCTTTTCAGAAAACTGTTTTTATTCTCTCCCAGATGGAAATTAACATTAAGATGACATATAATGTAAACTTGCATTAGTCATTCTACATTCAGCTCATATTCTCTTGCCAATCCTCCTCCCCCTAACAATGAACTCAAAAATGAAAAAGATGAGAAGTGAATCGGTGAAATTACTCACTCTGCAGAAGTACTGCTAAAAAAAACCCACCTCATTCCTGGCAGGTTTACCTACCGTATGAATCAATGATTGCTTCTGTTGAACTCTAATTCAATACTGTGAAATGAATGAGATCTTGGATAACAAAGGAAAGAGGAGGGAATGGAATAAAGTTTGAGACCAAGAGAAACAGCCTAGAAGTGTATTTATAATCTTTAGTATGGTCCCAGTTCATTCTTCTCCAAGAATATTTATTCTCATTTTTCTCTCATAACCATATACCTCCCCACAGTTGTCATTGTGCCATCCAGAATCTCAAAGCCCCCCTTTAACATAGGGTCCTAGCACTGCCTTCTTCAACTCCAGAATTACATTTGGAAATTACAGACACACATCCTGTTTTTCCTGACCAGAAAAGTCACCCTACTCACTGTTATTTATTTTTAACACCTTTTGGCTTCTTAGCAATGCACTTGATTGCAGTTGGAGATAAACATATGAGTAACATTTTGTTTCATATTAAACTCTGGGGTTGGGGGGGGGGGGGTTATTTGCTGCCCCAGATGTAAAGATGCTCCTAACCCTAGTGTTCTGAACTAGAAAGGATCCAGCTTCCAAATGATCCAAATTCAGCAGCTGGGGTCCGCCTCTATGTAAATGATTTCCTAATATTTTAGAAGATAACACAAGCAAAAGTGAAATGAGACAGACATAGCAAAAGAGATTCTTAAAGCTTTAGCATACAGTAACACAATATAAATGTAGAGCAATTTAAAATAAAGCTATGTTGAAACATAGGAAGAAAAGGATTGCTAAGTATGTGCTTTGCACAATATTTTAATCCAGAAAGAAAGGGGTTAATCACCTTTGACTTAATTAATTAGAATACTTGCTGTGTTCCTACTGGTTAGTCCCTCTGGAATTCTCCACAACCCTCCAGAGTTAGTTTTTAAATTAAATTAAATATAAATAAATAAAACAAACAAAAAACAAAGGGTCATCATCAAATCTCATCAATTTGTTGTCATCTCCCTGCCAAAAGGTAGCAGCAGATGTGTGGGCCTTACAGGTTGGCTTCCCAGTGAAAAAGTAATCAGTGACACGGAGTCTGGGTATATTCTAAGTGCAACATACTTTATTTACACACATACACCAGTCCTGGAGCAGAGACAGTCACAAATAGCACTTTGACAACCCTCCCTCCCTCCCCCTTCCAGTAGTCTCAGTCCCAACCAATACCTACTCCCCAGGAAGCTGCTCTGGGAGCTGCAAGAATAACTTCCAAATATAGAGAATATAGCAGAGAACAAACTGTTTACTGCATAAACAAACAATAGTTCATTTCCCCAAAGACTAAAAATCTGCTTGTGCGCTAAGAAAAATAATGTATTAGTCTGTGTGTAAAAGCTCCATCTGGTGACCCCTCACCCTCACCTCTGTAGCACCTTCCAGTCATCAATTTCAAAGCACTTTACATCATTAATAAATGAAGGATCACAACACACAACTGAGATAGGAAAGTATTTTCTACCTGGGAAAACAGAGGTGCCCCAATTCAACTGAGATGGTCACTTGTGTGATCTTGGACAAGTCATTTTGACCCTGATGTTGCAAAGATTTATGCACATGCTTAACCTCATACACTGAGTACTCCCACTGTCTCTAGAAGGGATTTGTGCAGTTGCAGGGGTCTGCTAGATCTTGGGTTACATTTATATTAGCTAATAATCTGATTAGGACTTAATCTAGAACTTTTTAAAAATCCAAGTATTTTATATCTATCTACTGGGTCACCTATGTACTATTGTACTTGCTCGATTGATTATAAATGAGCCAAAATACTAAAAGGAATGCAAACTCACTGAACAGCAAACATCTGGGACTCTTGTTTCCAGCCCAATACTGCAACTAGCACTGTATGTAAGACATAGTGCCATGAACAATCCCACTCAAAATAACACAATCATTCTCGTGGTAGTATATGCTGTAGACCTAATCTCCTAATCATCTTTTCAAGGGCGAAACCTAGTGCCATTGGACTGCACATGAAGCACAGGGGTGCAAGCATCCATGTGGGTGGATCTGATTGTAGAGTTGAAGCCTATGCTCAAAAGGCCGTTTTAGGCTCCTTAGGTAGGATACATATCCTTAGGTAGGATAGCTTCCTTTGCCTGTCACTAAAGATGACCAGATGATGGCAATTCCATTTCATGATAACTTTACAGGTTTCAAAATTTGTTTTTGTTCTGCATTGAACAAAACTAAAACCTTTTTAACATTTTCGAGAATTGGATTTGTACCAAAAGGTCCATTTTCTACTTCTGTCCCCAGAAATGACTAAATAGCTCTGGACCTCAGAAACCTCTGGACATAAATTTAATCAAAACCAATAGATCTCCACAAAATGTTCTGGCTTTGACAAAACAGCATATTTGGTGGAGGGAGGGGGGAAAGCCCAAACATTTAACCAAAAGTGTTCTTACCAGCTCTGTTTGTTACAAAAGTTTGTCTTTATACTTTCCAGAAACTAGTAAACTCCAGCCTAACATCCACCACGATGAGTTTCAACTTTTCAGCATTTTCAGTATTATTTAGCACATATCTTTTTAAAGAAAAATGTTATTCCACATGGTGGTTCTGCAGTATCCATGTATCCTGGTGTTATTGCACGGACATTAATATGTCCCCAGACTATATGTACTGCAACTTTATAGTGTATTATTTTATCAAAGCCTTTCTAAAGATAAATCACCTCCTCTGCAACATGTAGGGTTAGATTCAATAAAAAGTCCATCCAACTTCTGGGCTTCCAAGCATCTATCTTCAGAATTAGAGAGCTACAAATCTAATAGGCAGAACATAATAAAATAGGCAAATGTTTACCCCAGCTCAATTAATGTTATGTTGCAAACCAAAAGTTTAGATATTTTGCAAAATTTCCCAGGGGGGAGGGGAAAAAGGGCAGGAGTTTATTGGAAAAGCCTAGTAATGGGGCAACCTTTCTATAACCTATCAGAAGTAGAATTCACCCAGGGTTAGAAATCTGAGGATCCTGAATTTTGTTCCCAACTCTGCACTGGCTGGCATTAATAAATGCTTTGCTCTTGTATACTTCCCAACCATTATTTAAGTTAGATCACACACATTTCCCTGTGGAGTAGGGAAATATATTTCAAGACACAAAACGGCAGAACAGGAAGCTTCTGGCAAAAAACTACTTGTTTTAGATTAAGAAAAACAACAGAAAGAAAGCATTAAAGTAAAGGCTTCATAACTGACAACACAGTATATGTATGTTTCCTCAGCTTTATGTTAAAAACAACTCTGTGCACAGGGAGATTTCTTAGAAACTTAAAGGTGAATTACACAGAAAACAAAAACTCCTCACACTTACATACCTATATATGGCATAATAAATATAACTACCTCTACTTAAAATTGGAAGAATTAAGGTTACATCTACACTACCACTTATGTCAGTATAATTTATGTTGCTCAAGGGCGTGAATAAGCCACCCCTTGGGCAATATAAGTTACACTGTCCTAAGTGCCTGCATGGACAGAAAGAAGCTACCGCCACTTGTTGCGGGTGGATTAATTAAGTCAACGGTAGAGCTCTCTTCCATTTCTTTAAAGTGGCTACCCTAGAGAGCTGACAGCTGTGCCACTATCAGCTCTCTAGTGTAACCATAGTCTGAATATTACCGTGTTAAGCATGGCTGTGTTATTGCCCCACCACTTTTCTCCATATATCTTGCCACAATCTTGATTCTTATTTGTGACCCCCTTTCCTCTGGAATTGGGATTGAGTATCACATGGATGGCCACCTTTTCAATCTGCAACATCTTCATTCTAAAACTAAGATGACCAGGACTGTTATTACCAACCTTCATTATGTGAATGACAATGCTATCCTCGTGCACACTGAGACTGACTTGCAATCCACTCTAGAACTTTTCTCAGGTACCTATCATAGCTTAAGACTCTCCCTCAACACTGGAAAGACTAAAGTGCTCCACCAGCCGGCCCCAGTGCACGTTGCTGCCCTTTTACCACAGATTGTCATCATTGGTGAACCCCTGGAAAACACTGAGCATTTCCCTTACCTTGGTAGCCACCTCTTCCAGACAGCCAACCTTGATGTGGAGATTGAACATAGGATCCGTTGTGCCACCGTATCCTTCGGAAAGTTGCTCCATCCTGTCTTATTGACAGAGATATGCAGATGGAAACTAAGATCCTGGTCTACAATGCAGTAGTCATCCCCTCTCTTCTTTATGGGTGCGAGATATGGGTGACATATCAAAGCCAGCTTAAGCACCTGGAGTGGTACCAACAGTGCTGCTTTAGGAAGATTTTCATATCGGATGGGAAGCCCATTGCACCAAAGCCAGTGTTCTCACTGCAGCTAACATCATCAGTGTTGAGGCGAAGATTATGAAACCTCAACTTCACTGGGCTGGTCATTTTGTGTGGAGGCTGATACTCATCTTCCAAAGCACATCCTCTTTTCTCAACTTAGTCGTGGTAAGAGGACCCATGGGGGACAGAGAAAATGCCACAAGTTCACCCTGAAAATATATCTTAAGAAGGGAGGCATTGACTCAATGAATTGGGAAGAGCTGCAATGGCATCATATCAGACATCAAGCCTCAACCTGTTTTGAAAATTTGAAGAGAAGAGAATCGCCTTGCTCAAGAAGCTGAGAAACAGCAGCAGAGGAAGGAAAGTGTACACAGCATCCCGGCCAGAGGTTGTTCTCTCTCCAAGCAATCACCTGTCACATGTGGAAAAATCTGTAGGGCACAAATTGGACTCCTCAGCCATCTTATGTCTCATCAATGAATTCCCCCCTGAAAGACATCATCTTCATATTGAGGGATAGCCGACAATAGTAAAGTATTTTCTGCATCTGATAATTTTGTAATTTAAATGTTTAAAATAAACCACAGTAGAAACTTACAATATCTGGGGGTTGGGAGTCTTTCTTGTTTTTAAACATTTTTGTTTGCTTTGTTTTATGCTGTGACCCACTAGCTGAAAAGTCCTCATCAAGCTTAGTTGGTGTTTCAAGATGCTTCAGTTTCTGTCAATGACTGGCAGCAGGCACTACCAAATCACCAGAACAGGGGACTGTCACATGACTAGAACTGCAGCAGAAACTACCATGGGAAGTCTGAGTATGAACATGTAAGCATTTTCACCACAATTTCTGTAAAACATGGAGATACTAAAATACTACTGCTGCTAAAAGTATCTGAAAAATTTGCACTGCCAGTGAAACTTTTAATGGTGATGGTGGGGGAAATGATTCCATTAGGTTTGTATCACATGCGCACACACACACACACACACACACACACACACACACACATTTCTTGCCTCCAATGTTTTCCAAACATGCTGTACCATTCACAGGCAGAATGTTTGTTTTCACATGCCAATACTTGTGATCTGCATAGTGGTTGCTGTTTATAATTCTGCTAAGGTTGCAAGTTCCAAAGCTGTGCTTACACCACCAGTTGCCTCAAGGGTCATCGGTGCCCTTGATTTGTGTTTGCAACTCCTATAGACTTGAAGAGTGTCATAAAGCCAGAAAATGCATACAGGAGGACAAAACAACTTCTTTCAACATAACTACACAAGCAAATACCAATGATCTACATTTCACTTTGGAGGACAGGGTTAGAATTCAAAACAACTTTGACTAACTGGAGAATTTGTCTGAAATCAACAAGATGAAATTCAGTAAAAGCAAGTACAAAATATTACACTTAGGAAGAAACAATCAAATACAGAAATACAAAACGGAGAATAATTGATTAGGCAGCAATACTGCCAAATAGGATCTGGGGGTTATAGTCACTCACAAATTAATATGAACCAACAATATGATGTAGTTGTTAAAAAAAAAAAAAAAAAAAAAAAAAAAAAGGGGTGGGGGGGAGAGAACTATAATTCTGGGTTGTATTAACAGAAGTGTCATATGTAACACATGGGAGGTACTTGTCCTGCTCTACTCTGCACTGGTGAGGCCTCAGGTAGTGTGTCCAGTTTTGGGTACACACTTTAAGAAAGGTGGGAAACTGCGGAAAGTCCAGAGGAGAACAATGAAAATTATAAACGGTCTAGAAAATCTGCCTTTGAGGAAAGTTTAAAGAAACTGGACATGTTTAATCTTGATGAAAGATGACTGAGAGGGGACCTGAAAACAATATTCAAATATGGAAAGGGCTGTTATAAAGAAGATGGTGTTCAGTTGTGCTCCATGTGCACAGATAGGGCAAGCGATAATGGGCTTAATTTCCAGCGAGGGAGATTTAGGTTAGATATTAGGAAACACTTTCTAACTAAAAGGATAGTTAAGCACAGGAATAGGCTTCCACAGAAGGTTGTGGGATTTACATCATTAGTGGTTTTTAAGAACAGGTTAGACAAAGCCTATCCGGGATGGTATAGGTATGCTTGTTCCTACCTCAGCACTGGGGACTGGACTAGATGACCTCTCAAGGTCTCTTCCAACCCTACATTTCTATGATTCTATTATCTAAGCATGAAATAACCAATGCAGGTCTAAAATAATTAAAAAAACTGCACTGCTCATTTATATGCATGAGCTCTGTGTTGCTCTTGAAAATAGTTATGTAGTCATAACTTTAAGATTTAAGAATTACATAAAGGATATTGACAAGTTATTATCAAGAACTATCATTTACTTCTCAGTTTCAGCTTCAGTACCATGGCAGAAAATGAAGGATTTTTTAAAAAATAAAATAATATTTTTAGAAATCAAGCATAAAATATAAAGCTATTCTGATATCACTAGCAAAATGTCATTCCCAAAGAACTAATGGGGAACTAGTGATCTGTGTTTATTCGTTGAAAGGGTTTAGTATTTTTCCATGGCAAATGCATTTTCAGGATGCTGAAGGGTCATGCTGAGTTCACATGATCTTTAAAGAGTGCAGGAAATTAATAAGCATTTGGAAAAATACAAGCAATTTTTTTAATAGTGAGCCAGGTTTAGCTTTCAACATATATATGCACTTTTTTTCTTCCCCCACCTCATTTCTGCCAGGATATTTTTGAAGAATATGGCAAATGTAAAGAACATGTTTGCAAGATGTTTGAAGTCTATTTCCTCTAATAGACACACCAAATGTCATTATTTTATCTGCATGTATAGTCCAGTAAGGATGAATACGATACGATCTGCAAATCAAACAGATTTATATGGGAGGCTGCAATTCTGGTGCTCAGAAGTACTATGTTAAATAAAACAAGATGTCCATTTCTTTCAGATAACTTGGCATATGTCACACCTGGAAAAAAACAAAGATCTACTTACAGCAGTACAGAAGGGTACTGGGCTAGTGTGCTAGCCTATTTCTCTGAAATGTTCAGTTAAACCTTGCAACAGGCAAATTGGCTGGTTCACTTTAATCCCTATTTACCATGTCAGAAAACCAGCACAAGTGGCAAGTTCCAGCTCAGGGAATGTGTAAACAAGTGGTTCCCAATCTTTTTGGCTCAAGGATCAAATACGATTTTTACCACCAGTCATCTCTGTCAACAGCCCCCCGCCCCTCCCCACTGCAGTCGGAGGGAAGGAGTTCAGCGAGGAGGATCTCCCATACCCCTGGTTGCAGCAGGGAAACCGTGTGCTCCACCTGAGTCCCTAGGCAGTGGCTCCCTTCTGCAGCCAGGGGAGGGGAGATCAGTCCTCTCCTCCCTCTGACTCCAGCAGGGACTCAGCACCTAGGGACCCAGGCAAAGCACTTTGCTGTGCTCCCTGCTACAGCCAGGGGGAGGGGAGCACTGATCTCCCATCCCTTTGGCTGCAGCATGCCTGCACCAGCTACGCGCTCCATGTGGGTCCTTAGGCAGCGGGTCCCTTCTGCAGCCAGCGGGAAGGGAACCACGGGCCTCTCTGAAAGACCCCACGGCCACTTTTGTCTTGTGATGGCATGGGACCAATAAGAACATTGGAATGTTGTGGCTAAGCAACCACAAACTTATTAAACCTTTCATGTCAAACAGATAATTTCTAGACACAATCTGTCGTGGCTGAAGTGAAAAGGGTATGAATGTAAACCATTCCCCTGAGCAGTCACCAGCCATTCCTCCATTTGATGCATAAAACCAGAATATCCTAATAGCTCCTGGGCTTCACTGTTCCCTTACACAAAAGTCCCTACTGTGTCCATATTATTCCTTGCCAAACCCAGGCTCACAGTCCCATCAGGCTACTGCCTGACATGAGGCAACTGCCCAGTTTGCCATGAGAACTCAGGCATCCCTATGAATGGAATCCCTTTCCACACTGAAGGCATGCTGATGCCTAATTCACAAGATGGTGGCAATAAACCAACTTCCACTTTCTGCACCGTAGGTACAACCATTCATTACAAAGTAGAAACTAACTCCTGCTGCTACCAGCTTTGTGCTTTACTTGCACACCCACCCAGCACACCAGGCAACGAGCTTGAAATCCATATCCATGTTAAACATATGGGCGCCCATGTCTGAGAGGTATACATTGTCTGGACAAGAGAGTTTGCAGCTGTGATAAGTAAGGCTTCATTGTTTGATCCCTTGCTAATATCCTTTTATGCCCAGTCAACTGCCACTGTTGGCAAGTATCTCTTCAAAACCTACAGTGCAGCAGCATGGACCATTCTAGCCTGGTCTACAGAAACAGCTTTTTCAAGGTACCTTGTCCTGCTTTCCTGGAATGAGTATGCTGGTGCCCTTTTCCACCCAAAACAGCTACTCAAAGATGGAAAACGATGATATTATCAGGGACTGCTGATGCTGTAGTTCAGAGATCCAGGGGATTGGCTGGTCCCATTGAATCCCCCAATGTTTCCACCATCAAAGCTACATTTGGTGCCATGAATAATCAATTTGGGATCTGTGGTGGTGAGACAATGTCCATTTGTGAGCCCACCGCACAATGCCATGGACCAAAATCCAGATCAAGATGGCAGTCTGCTGCTCTCAACTGAACACTCCCACATGAAAAGCTACTAGAGATGAGAAGTGGGGTATAATAAATTGTGGAAGAAGGGGATGCAGAAAGAAGACAGGTGGGAACAAGGTGAGGCCATGTTGACTGTGGAGCTGATTTGATACAAGGAATGGACATGAGGGGGGGGAAGTTATTCCTGGCTGGACTTCAGTCCAAAAGCATGTGAACACTTCCTGTCAAGTGCCTGCACCTTGAAATCTGGAAGCCTGACCATAGCGGTGGACAGGGCCAGTCCTAGACCAAACAGAGCCTCCCACCTCCATTCATTAAACTTTTGAATACCTTATTTTTATTGCATTTTTAGCCCATTTCATGATTTTGATGCATGATTTATCCCTGTCATATAACATGATAAATTTGCACACTTAAGTCAGTGAATCTGTATTTATTCATGCCATATATATATAAGCAAATAAAAAATCATTTCCTCTAACCTTATAGAAACTTTTTCATTTTAAGAATAATTGAAATGTACTAACATCAAGAAACTGAACTGTGCACCAACACTGAGTGGGCCAGTATTAAATAGTGTTATAGTAAGTGATGGCCTTAGAATGTTAACCCTAGTCCTTTAGTCAAAAGATTATTTTTCTTGCCTTTGCCCTCGCAAACTGGAGCACATGGCCAATGGCATTTTCAAGTGTAACACAGAAGTTTCATTTACTGGAAACATCATATCCTCAATTTTGCCCGAACCATTCAAAATTGTACAATCAATATCGGCAGAGTTTTGGATCACCGGCCATAAGGCAGGATCTGATGTATCGATTTGTGGTGTGCAATTTCTCTCACTGCTATTTCTGCCATCATGTGAGGCTGATTCCTCTTTATCATTTCTCTCCTTTTCATGCAAACCATGTTTTTCTTTGTCATTACTCTCCTTTTCATGTGAGCTACATTTTTCTTTATCATCACTCTCCTTTATGCCACCAGGAAAACTGGATGATTCTCCATCATATTCCTCATATTTCCATTCCTTATCTTCAGGTAAATCTGCTAATTCCTTAGTAATAGGACTTCCATCATTTACGCTTCAGTCTTCAATTTCTTCTGCACTAGGACAATAACTAGTGCCTAAAGCCACCTGGTCTACGTTGTTCTGTTTCGGATATTTTCCCATAAAATTTGCTCCTGGCTGCAAACTAGATTGCAATTTATCTTTTCACTTCCTATACAGAGCTCCTCAAGGCTTCTTCAAGGGCATCTTTTATTTTCTACAGGGGAAAACAGACAATATTAGGGACAGAAAAAGTCAAACATTGTGTGTTAAGCATGGTTAAATCCTTCACCTGGGGCCAAGAAAGGGAGATAAGTTAATGTGGTTCCTCAGGCATCTGTAGGTGGGACACCACCAAAACAGAGTAAAAGCTTAAAACCCTCTTGCATAATAAACAGATTGCCGACTCACCCCTGCCCCACTGCCTTTTCACATACTGGGACTTTCCAACCTGAAATGAGCACACAAACATTGGAGGACCAAAGGAATTCTTTTAGAAAGTCAGGATGCCACTCAAAAAACTATACATTCTATTCTTTTTTTTAAAAAAGTCAGAGTTTTTTTGGTGGGGTTGGATTTATATTTTTAAATTCTTGGGGTAGACAGTGCTCAAAATAGTGGACTAGCATCTAAAGTGGTGAAAGATCCTTAGAACACCACCACCCCACTCCACCCTTCTGAGAGAAAATACCTTTATTGGAATTAAAGTGTTACATTGTTAGGCCACATAACTGCATAGTACTGAATCTCTCCACTGCTCCTTCCCATCTAGTGTGTGTTGCTCTCATTTATTGAATTTTTTTAACTTAGATTAAGCTCTTTGGGGCTTAATCTAGGTTAAAAGTGCCTAGCTTGATTCTGATCAGGGCCTCTAGGCACTATCATAATACAAAACAAATAATGGCAAGTGATGGATGAAATAACTCAAATTAAGAACTCACAAAACCCACCTACCAGAAAAAGATCTTCTCCCAAAATAAGAATCAAATTCAAACCTTTTTTTGTGTGTTTTGAAAAAGTTTTGATTAACTTCCCCACTCCCCATTACAAAATGTTGGTGTACCTCTACATTTACGACATGCAGCCAGGACCAGAAAGGACAGAGAATCACACAAAGAAAACTGTTCTTGTGAGAATTCCAGGCCAGTAATAAAGATCCAAGAGGTACAGCTAGACATCCAAAATGAATCCAAATGCTGAACTTATTTTAGCTTTATCCATTGCCACAGTTCTTAGGACCCCAGGCAGGCCAGCCTTAGGTCAAAGACAGGTATAGCCACAGGGGACTTACAATCAGAAGCTGGTAGGGAAACCATGACAAAATATGTAAACCCTGAATCCTTTCTTGCCATGTGTGTCTTTTAGTAGTGAAATCAATTGTGAATCAGGCCCAGAACAGATAGAGATGGGATTTTCAAAATCCCTCAGCACTGAGCCTACCCCAGTGGAAGCAGAGCGAGCATTTTTTTAAACTGTTGACTTCAATGGCAGCAATGTTGTGTCAGCCCTGAGCACTTTTGTCACCACAGACCGACACAGGTCCCACCACAGCCTATGCCAAGAGAGGTCTTTCACAGCCATCCATCAGAAACGCTAGCCCACTTACACTGATGCTCCTGCCCTTTGTTACTATCTGTCATCTTCTCCGTTTACTTTTATTTCACTGTTATTGCCAATTTATCTCTAGAGTGGTTTTCACCTAGCTGCAATGCAATCACATTGCTCCCCATAACATTAATCTAGTTCAGATAGGGGAACAAGTCCTCTATTTATTACTGGCATCCGTACATTGTAGTCACTTGTGGTACATTCTGCAACCAAGGAAACATTTGCTAACAGAAAACTAATTCTTTTCTCTATATTTAATTTTAGTACTTGTTTTCTCTTATTTGAGGCTTTTTTGGAACTATTCTGTAAGAGACAATGCAAATGTTTTTTAAAAATCCATTTGTAAACACACACAATGCTGCTTGTTCATCTCAGTAGTTTTATGTGCTATAAGATTCCAGCAAAATAGTCTCAAATTGCCATCCTCTCTTCACTTCTGTTGTTGAATGAATTGGCTCATTTGCATCAACCCCCTCTTTGCATTCCTCTCTGAACCCTGGTTTTATTATTCAACTGTGAAACACACACAGTGATGTCTAAATTACTCTGTGTCAGAAAGAAATCGTTTTCTGCCCACTCACATGTGTGGATGTGAAAATGGACAGAAACATTTCCAAAGAACAGCAAGAACGTTTGTTGAACCATTTTGCCTGAATCATTGCAATTATCTAAGATGGCATATAAGAGCTTTTTCCACCCTTCTGATTTAATAAGAACACAATGCCTATCCCATGTGAATAATATGTTTGTTTAAAATATTAATCTAGAACTCTGAAATATACTTTCAGTGTGTCTCTCAAAATTTGCTGTTACAAACTGTTTCAAACAGTATGACACAGAATACAGGAGACAAGGAGACAGTGAGTAAAAGTAAAGACCCCCACACAAAGCGTGATGGGGAAAAACAAAACAAAACGAGTATTCTAAATTACTCCCAAACTAAAGATTGCTCAAAATGGTAGCTGGGCCACCTATGTCATGATGCTGATAAATATTTGTGTCTCACTAAAATGCACATGGCATGACAATACATGATCATGTTATCATACATTGTGCCGAAATCTCACCCTCTTTCTAGTCACCGGTTTCCAAGTGAATGCTTGGTGAAGGAAACCCCATCAAAAGACTTCTGTAATCAATTTTAATGTCAAACACATTCTTCCTGATTCATGCTTATGAAACCCACTGCTGTGGTACGTGGCCTCCTCATGCCCAGAGTACAAAGGGTCTTGGTTTGTCATTGATATTATCTTGAGCACTTGGATTTTTAGCTCAGGCTGTAATAACTCGTTTTTAGCTCTGCAGCTCTCTGGTTCAGTTACTGATGTGTCAGCCAAGATAGAAGCCACCATATTAATATAATGCAAAGCAAATGAATTAAATTATGGCTATTCTTGTAATGTGTTAGCCACTTTTCTCTTAAACCAAGCTCACCTTATCCTTTGGAAAGGTAGTTCAGGACAAACATGTTTATGATTTATAACTTCTGTGCACTAAATCTTTATTTTTTAAATGTTTTTCCTACTCTTTGGGTGACATCCTATCCCCTACATCCAGGCTTGACATGGAAGGCTTTCAACTACAGTTGTTCAAAATTTGGAATGTCTGCCCCACAGGAAGTTCTGATATTTCAACATTTGTTTTCATACCAAATCAGGGCAAAAAGTTGAAACTTCTAAATTTTTCACAGAATGGAAATTCTGGAAGTTTGGGGTTAGGAAATGTCCAAATGAACATTTTTGATTAAATGAAACATTCTGACATTCTCAAATTTTTCATTTTGGTTTATTGAACCGTCCTGAAATGCTTCATTTCAGGTCTGTTCAGTATTATACAGCATTTTCCCAAAGTGGCACATTGCCTTATGGGAGCTGTAGCTTGAGAGCCTGATGCTCTAATTAACCCCTATCAGCTAGGTTCCCTGGCTGGACTACATCTCTCATAAGGCAACCAGAGTTATGTGACTCCCATGATGCAATATGCATCTTGGATCTACATTGCATTGTGGAAGATGTAATCCTTCAAATATTCCAGTCTATAGGAGAGATTGGGGATCCTATCAACAGCTTTCATGAGGCAATGTGCCATAAATTCATAGATTCTAAGGCCAGAAGGGATGATTGTGATCATCTAGTCTGACCTCCTGTATAACATAGTCCGTACAATTTCTCCAAAATAATTACTAGAGGGAAAAGCAATTAAATCTCTTATTGAACTGTTTCAAAACGAAACATTTCAGATTAGTTTACACCACCCAAAATGAAATATTTCATGTTGATTTTCCTGATGGCAAAAAAAACCCCAAAATTTCTGCAAAAATCAAGATTTTCCCCTTGAAAAAAACTCTGATTTTGCAGAAATTATTTTTTGTCAGAAAATTTCTGGCCACCTCTACTTCAAACAAGGGTTGAAGCCATGCTACAGCAGATCATTCCAAAGCTGCTACTATTGTTCTGTACTATTGAGGCTGTCACTATCACTCTTGCACTCCTCCTATAAGTGAAGCAATGGCTGTACAGAGATAAATGCAGCAGTACCGCCCTAGCTCCAAAAGCTTCCATATTCAGCTGCATGAGGATATACAGTGAATGCTCTCTGAGCTGGGATCTAGGCTATCCTTGATTTTAAGGGTAGCTCATCATATCCTGGCCAGCTTATTCGGAGTTGTGTCAGTCCCATGGCATCTATCACTCAGTCTTGCAAAATATTACAAACATTCACCTTCTCCAAATGGCTGTAAAATCCTGCTCTTACTATGGTGAGAGCATAAGGCAGCTCTAGTAACTACACGTTTGACTGATGGTTAAAATATTATCTAGCTTTATTTTAAGCTAGAATTTAGAACCATATAAAAGTCATCTTATCAGCCGTTTTCAAAGGTGACCCTGGCATACTAGCTCATTAAATAGGTTTCCTTCCAGCAGCCCCATTTATTGGCAAGCTCAATATTATCACTGATAACATGAGACAAGGAGCAAAACAGTACTGAGGGTGGATTTCTAGTGACAAGGGCTCTAACACTCACAGGGCTTACAAAGTCCCTGGTTTACCATTAAACAAAAAAATCATAAACCCATGATCTTGCTCCTTAATAATGGGAAAATACAAGACATGCTTTAGTTCCATGGCACCTCAGGGAGGGATGAAGAGATGACATGTGATGTGCTCCTCTCCAGTCGCAGTTTCTGGAATTGTAATTAAATAAATTACTACTGTAAATTGGAACAACAACAACTTTGCACTTCATCACCTTTCATTAGAATCTCTGAAGTAGTTAATACCTGTGAAGAGATTTCTCTCTCAAAATGTTAGGCAGAAGTAGGTAAAAGTATTAGTATTCTGATTTACAATTAAAAAAAACTGAAGCACAGAGAGGTTTAGCAACTTACCTGAGCTAGAAATAGAATCAAGGAGTCTTGAACAGAAGGTAAGTATATTATGTAAATAACATTTGAAGTACTGAGTAAAAGAGTCAGAGTGATTACCATTTAAAGTCAACATTAAGTGCCTTTTCCCTCACAGTGGCAGCTGATATTGAACAGGGAATTACTTTCATATTCAAGACCTTCTTGTATGGTCTCAGTTGAAAAATACTTCTTAATGGCAACTGCTGTACACCAGAGTTATGTAGTTGAAATCCCTTTTAAAAGCAGAATTATGTTTTTGTTATAAACAGAAGATGCATTGTAATGATCGAAGGGTTGTAAAATGTTCACTTGTGGTATCAAAAGATTAAGATTATATATGCTATCCAAAGTTATTTTAGTCTGTAGATTCTACCAATTGTGCACAGAATGTTCTCAAATAATAGTGATTAAGACTCAATTAATTATAGCAGTTCTGCAACCCATGAAAAAGAAAATTACTTAATATGGCAAATGTTTCAGCATGGCTAAGCTCACAGATCTTTATAACGTTTTAAGTCTTTATAATATGTGCACTTTTTGAAAGTAATATCTTAGTTAAAGTAGTGTAAAACAGTAGTAAGTACACTAAACTTAAGAGTCACTCTAGATTTACAGTGGTGTAACAGAGATCTGGCTCTATATAATCTATGCACCACTGTACATCTAGAAAGAAGGCTTTGCATAGACATTAAAATCTAAGCTGAAAAGACTTTGACTTGCCAAAAGTTGTACTCAAAGTTCTAATGTTTCTCCTGCATCACTAAGGAATGTTCCTTGTAGTGGTTTAGAAGGTGGTTATAAACAGTGTTATTTGTAATTTTTAATCTTTACATGTATTTGGTTTCTGATATGGGAGCTTAATGTGCAAGTCAGCCTGAAAGATAGTTCTTTAAAAATGGCACCTTGTGACTAAACAGATCTGCTTCCTACGTGTATTCATCAGCTAGCTTCAGTAAGAAAAAATAAGCTTTACTCTCAGAGCACTGCACTGCCAAGGAGAGTTCAGGGAGAGTGAACTGAACCCTCTTCTCCCTCATGTATCCTGTGCACTAGTGATAGTTAACAACTGGTGATCCAGATTCTCATCACAAAATCTCTGTTACGGATTGCAGTGAGTCAAAAACGGCTCAGCTTCAATTTCAGAGCTGACATTTGCAGGGCTATCATTTAGAAAAAACATCTCTTTATTTACAAACTGAGCAAATGTAATGTAGAAGCCAGTGAGGCCATCTTTCAGAACCTTATTGCCCAGTGTAGCTACCTTTCAAAATATTTGTTAAAGCTTCTGATTCATCTTTGAGGCATATTGCTGGCATAGTGCTAACCACAAGAGTGAAAAAAACCCTTGGGATCTGTTTATAATTTTATTCACAGATTCCCCTTGTAATTCTACATATTTGAGGGGCAATATAAGATAAGAAAAGCATCGTTTTATTAATTCATGTAAAAATACTCCTTTGCCTCCCTGCTTATTTTTGTGAGCCTCTAAAAGAATCAAAGGGAAAAAGGAGATCTCCTTGGAGATGTTTATTAAAATTATAGTTTGCTTTCAAGAACTTTGCAAATAATAGGATGAGAAATAGGACTGGAGAATCAGCACTAATTCAGCTAGTTCTACAACGGAGGTTAGGTTATCATCACGCTGTCATGGAGCCTTCATATCCCACCCATCCTGAGTTCCTACAGGATGAACTCCAATATAAAAGCCACTGAGTTCCCATATAAATGACACTCTTTTCCTGCAGAACAGGGGACTTAAGATGCCAGGATAATACTCTAAGCCTAATGGTTAAAGTAAGTGAAAGCTGTCTATAAAATAGGAAGGCAATTATAATTTCTGATCTTTATTTTTAAATCCATAATAAAAGGCAGAGAAGGGACAGGAATTCATTTTGTGACAGATCCATTAAAGGGAAAGACAGGAAATGGATTATGAAATGCAAATAGAGAATGAACAGAAAATGAGTTCATTTTGAACCTGATTCCAGTGTCATGTACACCAGTTTTAAAACATCTTATTTTTATGGACTAACAGATTTACTCTGGATTTAGACCTGTAATACTGAGAACAGAAGCTGGCCGCAGTTTTGAGGTCAGGTTCAATTATTCGGTACCCAGCCTCAGCTCTACTAGTCTGAAACTTCTAATTATCTATATCTGATCTGGCTTCGTAAGGTCACAATGACCATTCATCTTACCTTGACAGGCTCTTGATTTTCATCAATGAAAATTCTTAAAAAGCAACACACTCATGTCAAAGTGTATTCTTAAAAAGGAATAGCAAAGATACAGTATTATACAGAGTCTGATGACTGAAGTAGATCAGGCTATTGTTCACATTATCTAACATTATAGACCTGTCAAATGGTCTCTTACCATTGGCACTCCATGAAAAGAAGTGTATGACACAGGAAAACCTATAGTATTATTAGCCTTTGGGCCCAAATTTTCAACAGTACTAGCTGGCAAAATTTGTGCATACATGCATTGTAGACACAGTCTCTTCACTCTATGCCTTTGTTGTGATCGAGTTGGGCACATCAGAATACCAGAAAACTAAAGAGAATTAAAACTGATCAAGGACCAGAGGGTCTGACTTATGATGAAAGATTAGAGGTCAATATTATGGCTTGATTAAATAGTGACTGCCAAGACTGAGGGTGTTGGGGAGATAAAAACCTTGCAAATATTTGAAGGGTGCAAGCAAAAGACAGGAGTCATTTAGGCAGAGATTTTCAAATAAACGTAAGGAAGCTGAATTTACATGGGATCTGAGATCTAATTCCTTCAAGGAGACTGTAGAATTCCAGCCTTCAGGTTTCACGTGTCATAACTAAAAGTAATTAGATAAAATTAACAGATGGAAAATTTAGACTGAATATCAGAAAAAACATTCCTACCACTATTATGATGTGGAATAGTCTTCCACGGGAAGTGGTAGAAACCCCATTACTTGAGACTTTTAATCCTGTACTGGATCAAAGCATTAAATGCCTTGGAACAATCCTGACAATCAAATAAACTGGATGATAAATCGTCTTTAACTTCTGTGATTCTGTGCTAATAAATCTGTCTCTGCTATGTGAACAGGAGTCACCCATCTCATACAAAATTAATCCAATTTCTCAAATGTGTTTGCTTATTAAAACCCAAAAAAGAAAGGCACTGCATTTTGGTTTTCCATGAAAGACATGTAGCCAGTAACCACACTGGAAGCAATGACAGATTTAAAGTATAAATGCCCAGCAGTCAAATGAACTGTGGGAAGCAATAGTAATGATCTTGCTGAAAATTACCATGATGTGCTTCACCAGATGAGGGGCTCAACACAAAGAGACCACTTAAACTTGATCTTGGCTGAAAATGCCTAGAAGGAGATTAGCTGTAGAACTTGCATGTACTAAAGACTGAATAGGTGAAGGGAACCCACTGAGTGCTGAAAAAAGATTCATGAATGATTAACAGAAAGTCTGGAAGTTTGGGCTCTTTGCCTTTATGTTGCCTTTGACAGCTGCAGACCACCATATACCATCAGCAATCGAAGCCCTGCTCAGCATGTATAAAACCAAATCATTTTTCTCTTTTGAGATCTTCTTCCTAGAGATCCACTGAAATCAGAATAGAAGATGCTTTCCCAGGATTAATATCACAAACTGTTGTTCAGCATAATTATTGGGGATATATAATGTGAACTGAATAAAATATTCATTCTAAAGCTGAAAATAACCTTTTGAGGTTTGGACAAATCTAAACTGTTTCAAATTATTGTTCATTTCCATGTGCCTTAGCACTTTCTACTCCCAGACCAACTTGAAACAGGAAATATCAGAAAGCTCATAAGAAAGATGTTCTTGGGTATTCCCCAGCCCAATACTGGAGCTCCAGATACTCTCTAAGTGATCATTCGAATTTTTGAACATCTGAAATTTTGAGGTTTGCGCATTGCTAAGTGTTAAAGATTATTTAAATTCAATAGGGCAGCACAGAGTGTATACACCCTGTTCATAGTTCAGTAAGTCAGTGTGAATCAGGGCTGAAAAATGGTCTGAGGTTCTGCTGCTTTACATAAGAATCTGCTAGAATTTGCTATTCTCAGAAAGAAAGACTCCCTACACAAAAGATAATGGCAAGTTCTACCTCTGTGTGTGCTGCACAAGGGATGGAAGTGAATTACTCTTCAGAAGACATGCTTCCCTGTGGGCAGTGCAGATCTGTCTTTCAGAACCATATTTGCAAAGAACTCATTTTGATGAGTACAACTTGTCTTATTTTTGCACCACTTATGCGGTTGCATTTCACACTGTGAATATGAAGGGTCCCCAGAACTTCAAACAACTTCTCTAGGTGACTCATTAAAAGTGCTGGTCTATTAGTGTTCAATTACAAGTCACACAGCATGTGTGTGACAGGATCACAGCATTGGATACTCTAGTATGTAGCATTAAAAAGTCTATTAAACATTACACTGCCCTTTGGGGAAACCTTTCTTGACAGTGAAAAATTGAGAAATAGATTGTTGTGTAAGATTTATATGATTGAATAATGACTTTAGGTTCTGAAACAGATTACTCTTTTAAAAGTTATATAAATTTATGTGTAATAGACTAGCTACTTTGGATATAAAGTAAAAAATAATGGATTTGTTTTACCCTATGACTTTAAAAGAAGCACAAACTTAAGCATTAGCATACTCCTGCATTTCGCATTTTAAAGGGAAACAGCACAACATTCAGGTAGTGAAATGAAGAGGCAGCAGCCACAAGCATAAAAATGAGAAAATAATATCAAGGAAAAGAAATGTGCCAACATCCTAATTCTCAGCATCACCAGAACTGTTCATTTACAGTCAGACTCTAATACACTTGCTCACAATGTTCCTTAACTCTATGGTCCAGTGAAGTCAATAGAACCATTCTTGAAATAATATGCTACCCAACATGAGTAAGGTTATCAGAATTTGGCCCTTAACTGGTGCACCTGACCCATCTAGGAGGTGACAGCTGATCTCCAGGGTCCCAGGACTGATGGTGTACACTTGCTGGAGCAGTGAGTTCCATTGCAACAGAAACTGCATTTCGATTAACATCTTGACATCCAGAGCTGAACACTGAGGGTACTTGCAATGAACAGCTAATAAAGATTTCAGTGAACCTCTAATATATTAATTTAGAGGTACTACTGCCTTCAACAAATTGACCCTAATCCAGAGGAGATACCTCAAGTCTCCCCCTTCACATGCAACAAGTATATTGAACTTTCTGCATGAGGATCGCGTCCTGCCACTAATATTATGGATCTTTTCAATCTCAGTCTTGATCTGTCACCAACCCAGTTTCTTCCATGAAACCAAGATCCTTCAGGTATCCTCATAACAGGATCCAATAAGTGATAAAGGGGATAGTTGGATACCTAAATTGGTTGGATCACTTCAGAAATCTCCCCCTCACTTCCGTGGAGGGAATACCACTCTGATTTTACTTCCCCAGCAGTCTGTGAATGTGTTGTTCTTTAGGGAATAGTGCAAGGTTGAGCTCTGTTCTCTGGCTTTTGTAATTTTCTTTTGTATGGATGATGGGGAATCTTTTGGACTCTTTCTTTAAATTTTAACCTTTTTAGGTTAAATATTGTATATGAATCAAGGAGCTACAATCCCAGTCACTTTTTATAAATATTAACATAATATTAATGAAACAAAGCAGTTTTACAATGTCTTGCTGTGTTTTCCTCTAGCCCTCCTATATATCAGTGTTAAACTAATAAAACAAGTAGCAGTTTACATATCTACATCATTGCCAGGCACTGTTGTGCTGTTTTTCTAACAGTGTGATTCCCATTTACTTGTTAGTGAAGTTGATGACTTCCTGTTGGGTGAAGCTTTTTGAATTTTCCTTAGCCACTTCAGGTCTCTTCCTTTAGCTGCCTGAGAGCGCATGTTGTTGTTCTTTTATTTTCTCTTTTCATGCCCATTTATACCAGCTTTGCACTTTTCGTACAGTCTCGCACACTAGCATGAGAGCTGGTCTTTCCAATTCCTGTTGCAACTATTTGAAAATCACATTCCACTCAGAGGACCTATATTTTTTGAGTAATTGATAATTGAATGTCGGCTCAAAGATTTCCATTTTAATGACCCAACCACACACCTATTGAAGTAAATGTAAAAAAACCCTTACCTTCTCAGTATTGGGCCAAATTTCCAGGGGCATCACAGCAGTGTTTGGCCTAGATTGCATTATGGACCCTGGGCCCACACATACTTGGTGTGTTTGAAAATGTGGCTAGCTCATGAAGGATTATGGCTTGTACAGCATACAGGCTGCTGGTTTTCCTAAGCCATTCTAAAGGGATGGAGTTTTAAATATAGGTATATATTTGAAATGATGTAAACACCCTTTTGTGTATACAGGGCCATGAGAACATCATAACCTGTGTTTTATGTGCCGTGTGTTTAAGCATTCTTTGCAGGTCACCTCTCTCACCAAAACAAAAGCAGTTTCATTGGGCTGTCTGCCAAAGTGCCTGAGTGGGTAGGACTTCCTGCCCCAGTGTGTGAACTGCTGGCAGTGTGTGCAGCTCTTAGGCTAAGATGAAGGGTTTTGATTTTCTAATGTAAATATCCCTTTTCCTATTATTATCACTGACTGGATCACTGAGTGCAATCTCAACTGCAGATTTCAAAATAACTCAAAGAAAACGTTTGGAGGATTATATGTGATTAATACACGAGGAAACATGTGGAAGCAACATTAAAGGTATGGCTTAGACTGACCAAAGTGAAGAAACAGCTTGCTCTTCATTTTAACCCATTATAAACACATTATTATATATATTGATATAGCACATTTGTTATGTAAGATCCCACACAGTTATGGAACTCTCAGGATTCTCAGGCATAACAGCAGGAATCAAGGATGGAGAGACAAGTTGAATTCTGAATGTTCCTGCATTTACCTGCTTCTGCTACAGGAGATTTGTGTGTGTGTGTGTCAATTTCCTTAATCTATTTTTCACGGGCGTTTGTATTTTTTTGGTATTATATGCATCTGTCTACGCACACAGTCACCCACACTTTGTATAATGTTACAAGTTGGAGGTGAATTCAGCAACATTTTCACACTCCTGGGAAGAACTGAGAGTACAAGCTAGAACCATTCCTACTACAAGCATTATGAAAAGCTTTCAATACACTAATACCAAAGCATCTCAACTGTGCCTAGGCATAACTCTGATTTTAGTACGAGTGGTCTCTTTTTTTTTGTAAAGCAAAGACTGCCTTGATTCATGTTTTTAGTGTGTATATCTCCTGAGGACTAGATTAAAGCCACTGAATTAATTTAGCTTGCAATTTAAATTAACCCACTTAGCTACTGATTTTCTTTGTGGTTATTTGGCTGATATCTAAGTCTCAGTGTGAGATTGTAACGGATCCTGAGGAAATAAAATTGTGTACGCCGGGGTGTGTGCAGGAATTTAAACTTTAACATGCCCCTCCAAAAATGTTCAACACACACAGAAAAGAAAGGTTCATGTGAATCGCCAGATTTCTCGGGAAGCCTCTGGCAGAGACACTCAGCAGCGAGGAAGTAGTGGCTCTCCCTGGCAGTGGCACTTTGTGTCCCTGCAGCCCAGGGAGGGAAGAAGCAGCAGGGTGGCAAGCTGAGCTCCTCCTCCCCTCCCACTCTTACTGCTGCTTCTCTTTCTCTACTGCTGGAGTCCCATCATTGCTGCCTGCTTTGCAGACCGCCCACTGAGGTGAGTCAGAGGTAGAGGCAGAGACAAGGCATAGGACTCCAGCAGCAGGCTGCAGCTGTAGTCATGCAGGGAGGAGGAGCTCAGCCGGCAGTCACCTGTCCCGCTGCTTCCTCCCTCTCTGGGCTACAGCGACACATGGAAACTTTTTTTTTTTTTTGGAAGGGGGGGGGGGAGCGCTAGTGCCTCTGCTTGCCTCCCCCTTGTGCACGCCCCTGTGTGTGCGGGATACTGTGAAAACCCCTACTGCAAGATGACAGCATTTAGACTCTGTGCTCAGACCATCAACAAAGGCTCTTGTGGGAGTACCAAGTATAGTAGTGGTGGATTCAACAGCAACACTAGACAAAGTCTGAAACCCCCAACTCATTTCACATACCTTGGGCAACAAACAGCTGTTAGATGGGAATTACTTTCAGGTATTCCTAACCGGGGTCAGATTTAACCAAGGATTCGGAGGTAAATGTTCCCATATACCTCTGCTAATCTCCTGAACACTCAATATCCCTTAGATATAACAGACAGTTTAGAAGCCAAGAGCCCACCTTCCCTTTTGGCCAAAAGGTAATGAAATATTTGAGCTGAAACCAAATAAAGCCAGGTTTTTCAGATGTGCTCACCACCTACAATTCCAATTACTCAGCTCCTCTGAAAAACAGTTCTAAAGGGGTAGCCCTGTTCATCTGTATACAGCAAAAATAAGAGTCCTGGAGCACCTTAAAGACTAACAAATTTCTACAGACCTAAGCTTTCATGGGCTGCATCTGACAAAGTGGGGTGTAGTATCAAGCCCTAATTGAGCAAATTGATTCCATAAATTATTTTCAATGTGGCTCAGAAGAGAAAGATAGCTGTCTACATACTGTACTGGAAATAAGGCAAGTCTATATCAACAATGAAATAAGTCACCTACAGTTATCTCTGAATTTCCCTGTGTATCCTGTATTCTCTATAGCCTAATCCTGCAAACACATATGCAGATGCTTAATTTTACAGCTAGGATTAGTCCCATTGAACTCAATGGAACAGCATCCACACATCAAGGTAAGCAGGTGTATGAGTGTCTGCAGAATCAGGGCCTATGTCTCTCTTTTATACCAGATGCACTGTTGTTATAACCATGTTGGGCCCAGGATATTAGAGAGAGACAAAGTGGGTGAGGTAATATCTTTTACTGGACCAACTTCTGTTGGTGACAGACTTGCTTCTGAGTTTACACAGAGCTCTCTCAAAAAGAGCTCTGTGTAAGTTCGAAAGCTTGTCTCTCTCATCGACAGAAGTTGATCCTGTAAAAGGTTTTACCTCATCCATTTGGGGTTCCCCCCCCCCCTTTTTTTTTTTTTAAAAGCATCATAAACACTTTGGGATAGAGGGCTGACTTTATTATGCCTTGTTCATCACTGAACATACAGTTGACACTAAATAAATAGCAATGGGATGGTAATAAAAATGCATATTCTTTTTATCTGGACTAATACTGAACATTATTTTAGAGAGGTGACACTTCCTATAGTATAGATATGAAATTGTACCAATGTCCTTTTTTCAAGATAAATATTAGCTGTAGGCAGATGAATTTACAGTTTCCAGAAATATATTGAATATATGCTGTTTTGCCTAGACTTGCTTGATTTAACAATTATATTATATACTGACAAACAGCTGGTTTTATATCAGTAGGAATATATCTATAAATAAATGTTTTCACTTCGTGTACCTTTTAAATAAGGACCAACTGCAACTTCAGGAATAAAGTTGTGAGAATGAACCTGCCACACCACCACCACATTGCTAACTTTAGAAGACTTGTACTGTATTTCAAGTATTGTGTAGCCAAATGGCTATTACATGTCTAAAGTAAGGATTGCTCAAGATAACTGCCACCATGCTTCATTACTGCATTGTATATTTTTAAAGGCAATGCTAATGGATAATGAATTGTTGAGAGTGGCTTGAATACAGTTTCAATCAGATGAGCTTCACATCAGGAAAAACTATTTCAAATTATCAAAATATTTGACATATGTAACTTAAGCTTAGGAGATGATTAACTTGAAAAAGACAGAAAAGAAACTCCTACTATAAACTGACAGCTGTTCCAGTTATTTAGTGGTCTTGTCTTTGGAATCAAAGCAAGCAGTGCTTTAATTTTTTGGCTAAACTAGAAGTCCAGTCCTTAGTTCAAGAAGGTAAATTTGCTATATAGAAAATGCATTTTAATTTCCTGCAGTTTCTGAAAAGTAAACAAGGTTATATCACATTTTTTTTATTATGCCTCTTAAATGAAAGATGGCTGCACACACAAACTTTGACCTGTTCAGTAAGGGAAGCCGTCTTTCAAGTTCTCCACGTGCACCTTATAAATACTTTAGATGTACATTATTTTATATCACTCCTGCCATCTGTATGCCATCGCTTCAAGGCATAAAAATTCCTTCCTCCTAAGTTTCTCACAAACACACCTGCTTGGATAAGCCTCAATTTGTTTGAGAAAAATGTTCACAGAATCATTTTCCTTTGACTTGAAACTCCACCTTTCCCCCGGGGCCACTGGCAAAGCCATATCCTCTTTAGCTACCAGAGTAACGCCCAGTAATCATAATTACAAAGCAAATAGTTATGTGATCTGGTGGAGAGCTCTAGTGGAAAGCCAGCAGAAACACAAGTTCATCTCTGATCCACACAAGATACAGTCTTTTTGAGAAAGAAAGCAAACCCTCTCACCACAAATATAGTGAACAAGGACAGCTAACAGGAGTATTTTGTTAAACAATTCTCTCCGTAAGCAACCTGTGTTGAAGACCTCTTTTTCTGGGCAAAGTCAGTCATATCATGCAAACCCTATCCAGGGCATGGCTGGAAAGGAGAAAAAAATCCATTGTCTTTTTACTTCTGGCAGTTGGTGTTCAAAGATTCTAGGGCTTATTCAAAGACTAAGAGAAGGATAACTTGTGATATGCAGCCTTAAGTTGCAATGCATTTCTCTCCAGTAGTTATCTTCCTTGATACAAAACGGCCTTTCTACCTGGAAATTATGAGTTATATTATTCACATGAAAAATATGCCAAGAAGAGCAAGCAGCATAAATTTGTAAATTGCCATAAGCTTTTCAACTCCAGTACCTTTCTTCATGGGAAATTGTGCAGAAGCAGTACAATGGTAAGAATTATTTCCTGCATGCACCAGGTATAGATATTCATAGATATAAATAAATCATTGCCAATAGTAGTGGTCCCAATCCTGTTGTTACTCTGCATGCTGAACTCCCATTGACATCTGTATGCAGAACATGTGCTGCATGATCAATATATTAAATATCTTCACTGGTGGATATATTTAGAACATGAGCCAATAGGCATGCTGATGAATTTCAGAAGCTCTAACTTCCATTGACCTATTTGTAGCCTGGGATACAGATCCTGGATCAGGTTTAACAGCCTGCTGAATGAAATGGCCAAAGTGGCTGCCGAAATGCAAAAAATTTGGCTTAGTCCAAGCTTCACAATGTGATAGCAGGGCAGCGATGCAGACGGTCAAACGCATGGTGGAGCACACAATGAGAAGATGGGAGGGTGGATGGCAATAATGTAGCAGATAGATGGCTGAACAATCTTGGTTCTGACTTGTGATGCACCCATGAAAGACAACGAAGACTGGTACACAAGGAATATTAAATAACTGCCATTTTCTAGGAAAACAACAATTTGCAATCCCATATTTTACTTTAGAAGTCCACTTCAAAAGAGAAAAACTCACTAAAATTCCTACACTGTCTTGGCAAACTTCAGAAATTCTGAAGTGATAGGGGCATGATGTACGCTTTGCTTCCATGTTGAGGGTATTCAAGGCAACATTTTAGCTGCCCTCACAGTATGCCACTGCATGCTCTTGCTCAGGAAAAGAGAGAAAAAAAAAAAAAGCATTATGGAAACGAAATTACTCCTTTGTTGTAGGAAGTAGCCTTAAGTGTAAACACAGGAGTTGCTAAGATCTGATTTCTCACTTTGACGATTATTAAACTAAGGTAAATACAATATCTTGTTTGTCAGTGTGCTGTTCTGATAACTATCACATTATTTAACAATAAGTCAAAAGGGAAAGGAACATCACAGTGTAGTTACCAAATATATGGGTTGCGTCAATGGTGGATCTACTTTCTTCTGTCAATAAGGAGATCTGGTTGATGACTTGCCTTTAGATTCCCACTCACAGGGTGCCAGGTACTGAGAAAAAGCATTAATTACTATCTTCAGATTAAATACTTTGTTCAGACAGAGCTCACATCATAAATAGCTATCAATTGCTTAAAAAACAAAACCCCACCCTTCAAGAAATTTTTGCTTTGTCAAAAAAAACAAACATTAAAAAACCTGGACATTCAAAATTAACATTACATTTAAAAACAACCAAAAACCCAGCAACATTAGAATGCATGGCAGTACACATTTAAGGTAACCTAGCAACCTATGTTTTTGCTGACCTTCCATTTCACCTACTTATATGGAAGATGGAGACATTTTGTTGAAAGACTGCTGTTGAAAAAAAAGGTTTGATAAGGAAGTTTATAGCCTGCAGCTTGGGATATTTTCAGTCTGTTAAATCCACTTATTTTCTCCATAGTTAGCCTGAGGAATTAAGGAACTTGGAAGTACATGGCTTTATTTTTGTATATTCATGTCAATTGTGTGTGTGAGAGATTACCCCAATGCCCTGTGCAATGTAAATTACTTGATGAGTCTAGGCCTTCTGAGGCCCATAGTACCAGTGTGCGAAATCTCAGACTGTGAAGACACTTCTATACAGTCTACTGCCAGTGTCTTACAAACAAGCAATAAGGCAGACTCAGGTGCACAGTGTAGTATCTCCAAAACAAGGCGAGGAGCAGTTCTGATTACACCTTTAAGAAAGATGTAGTATATGCTTCCCCAAGAGCTGCTTTGCTCACACATTGGGGGAGGGGGAGCATGCCTTTTCCCTCAATCCATTTATATACACCCCTCAAAAGTGGCTAGTTCTTCTAGTAGAAGCAGCCAGCTCCTTTTGCTCCCCAGTGCCAAAATTAAATCTGCCTTTTAGATAATGGAGCTCCCTGTGCCCTCTTCTTTTCTAGTGCACACACATGCAGAGGTGAATATAGTAAGTAACTCCCGAGCATGTTTAAGCAATGTGATTTTTCTTGCATCTTTTGTCTGATGAAATCAAAACTTTGATCTTATATTTCACATAGAGGTCACAGAAAGTGGTTAGTCTCTACCGTATGAAAGACAGGCCAAGCAATGGAAACAGATTTGGAACTCCTTGTGAAATGTTAGATAGGTGGTCACAGGTATTATTTAGGTGGCTTAGAAAAATTGCATCAGAAACCTTAAGTGGGGGGGGGGGGGGGAGGGAGAAGAGAGACGTGTTTGTCTGGGCTTTCTAGAAAAATGCCAGTGACCTGGGCCCTGGGGCTATGCCAATGTACACCAGCTGAGTGTCTTTTCCTACACTGATTTCAGTGGAACTCTGCTAATTTACACCAGCTGAGGATTTGGCCCCAGAAACTTGCAAACAAAGGAATGTGTTTTGCAGTTTATGTTGTAACTCTGAGCTTCTACAGAAAAGGGAGTGAGCAGTATCTGCTAGTAATACTTGTCCAGACGGTAAATGCACCAGATATTAACATCATGTGAACTAATCAGGATTTTATTCAGTAGATCTTAAAAATTGGCCAGTTGAGTAATTCCTTAATCTGAGGTAACATGATGCTCTGTTGAAACATAGAACTGAATGGGCATGCACAGAACAAAAAGAGCAAAACACCAGACATGTCTTTACCATCATTAGAAGTGAGCCCTTGTGGGTGAATGAGGTAGAGGTAAAGAGAGAGATTAAGGAGATCCATATGCTTGCTCACCCTGTGTCCTGCAGAGAAACACAACTTCAGCTCAGATTCAAACAGGGTGTAACTGCATGCAGCTCTGCTGAAGTCAAATGACTGATGCCCACTTCAGTGGGTACTGAAATTCCCTGTTATTATACAGGCAACCAGATTAAATGATAATGGTCCCTTCTGGTTTTAAAATCTATGAATTTTATTTGCATGTATGTGTGTGTGTGTATATATATATATGTGTGTGTATATATATATGTATGTGTGTGTGTGTATGTATATAATCTAAAGAGCCTTGGAATGAAAGGCACTATCAAAATTAATAGTGAAGAGAATTTTGGTTAAAAGTCTTAATTTTTTCAAGGGCTGAGGAATTAAAATCCATGTGACATTTGTAATTTGGTACTTTTTTTTTTTTAATCCAGAGACCCTAGCTTCCTCTCATAGGTAGTTCAGGTCTTCTATCACTGAAAGATTTCATCTATACCACATATCTACACTTTTTAACTGGAGAACACTTGTTTTGTATGCATGTGTTTTTTCCAGATTCCCAGGAAGCTTTAAATTCTGTCATCACCATCATTTTGAAACTCAAGACAAAAACATCAGTGAGAACTTGTCAAGACATCTTCTGAGGTTTTATTAGAGAAGCCTTCAGGGTAAGGAAATTGGGAATGACCTTTGTACAAAGCCATACTTGCAAGTAGGTTTATCAAGAGAAGAAAAGGTTCATGAAAAGGTCTCAGTTTGTATTCCGATTTAAGTCAGAACCAAATACAGATCAAAATCAGCAACATCATTTCACTAAAAGAGCAAAGCTGCACTGAAGGAGGCCAGGATTTAAACTGAGTAAACAGTAAACACTATTGTGAATATATTATTGCAAACGATATTCCTGGAAATCTGTACAGAATCAATGTTTTGACATGCTCCATATGTGACAAACTCCAGTTATAATATACCTTCATCTCAAAAAGGAAAATGTAGACCTAGATATCAAGAAAGTCTTCCTGAAAATGAGACCTTGTAGACTGTGGTATGGTCCCACCACAAAGAAAGTTGTAGAATCTCCATCCCTTGAATTTTTAAATACAGTGGACAAAGCACTAGCCAGTACAACGTAGGGAGCAATCCACCAGTAGATGAATTAGATAACCTCATAATTTTGGTCTTTTCCATCTCTAATTTTTATTAGCCTATGATAGCCTATATAAAGCAAAAAAATCAGAATTAATATTTCCCACAGTCAGAATTGTAACATTAAGAATTTGAAAGCAAGAGCAACATCCATCCAAATGAAACGGTATTCATTGTTACCTTCAAACCACATATTAGACTTCTCCATTTCATTAATTGAACTTCAACCTGAATTTTTTTCTTCATTTCATCCATGCACCAATACTTTTATCCACATCTTAACTAGATCAAGTTGTTCTAAAGAAGGATGTGAGGCATATCCAAACTGGGATTTGACAGACTCCAAGGTCAGAAGGGACCTTTGTAATTATCTAGACTGACCTCCTGTATAGAACACAAGCCATAGAGCTTCCCCAAAATAATTTCTAGAGCCTATCTTTTAGAACAACATATAATCTTGATTTCAAAATTGCTAGAGATGGAGAATCCACCAAGGATCTTGGTAAATTGTTCCAATGGTTCATCGCCCTCACTCTTAAAAATTTAGCCATATTTCCAATCAGATTTTGACCTGCTTCAACTTCCAGCCACTAGAGCATCTTAAACCTCTCTTTACTAGATTGAAGAGCACATAATCAAATATTGGCTTCCTCCTGAGACACTTTCAGGCTAATCAAGTCACCCCTTAATCTTCTCTTTGTTAAACTGAATAGATTGAGTGCCTTGAATCAATCACTGTAAGGCATGTTTTCTAATCCTTTAATCATGGCTCTTCTCTGAACCCTCTCCGATTTATCAACATCGTTCTTGAATTGTGGACACCAGAACTGGACACAAAATTCCATTAGTGGTCACATCAATTCCAAATACAGAGGTAAGCAACTCTACACCTACTCAAAATAACCCTGTTTATGCCTCCAAAGTATCAAGTCAAACACCTTAGAGAACTCTAAGTATATTACACCAACATTATTACCTTTATCAACCAAATTTGTAATCTCAAAAATATATACATCAGGTTAGTTTGACTGAATCTATTTTCTATAAATCCATGTTGATTGGCATTAATTATATTACTCTCCTTTAATTATTTATTAATTAAATCCCCTTTCAACCGCTCCATTATCTTGCCAGGGATTGATGTCAGACTGACAGGGCTATAATTATGCAGGTCATTCCATTTATCCTTTTTAAATATTAGCACAACATTTGCTTTCTTCTAGTCTTCTGCAACTTCTCCGGTGTCCCAAGACTTATTGAAATCAACACTAATGGTCCAGTAAACTCCTCTGCCAGATCTTTTAAAAATCTTGGATGCAAGTTACCTGGACCTCCTGATTTTAAAATGTCTGGCTTTCATAGTTGCTGTTTAACATCCTCCTGAGAAACTAGTGGAATGAAAAGAGTGTTACCATATATGACTACATCATCTGTTTTGTTTTTTTTTTCCCTCAAATACAGAACAGAAATATTTATTGAACATTTCTGCCTTGTTTGCATTATTGATAATTCTACCATTTCCATCTGGTAATGGATCATTGTCAGGATTCTTTTTGTTCCTAGTCTACTCTAAAAACTTCTTATTTTCCTTAACTTGGCTGGCCATAAATTTCCCCTTGTGTTCTCATGCCCTCCTTATTAGTTTTCTAAAATTACTAGCTTCCAATTTATATTAATTACTATCAATTTCCCCTTTCTTCCATTTGAATATATTTCTTCCATTTATATTTATTTATTTCATAGCTGTTTTCAGGTCCTCTGTAAACCTCACAATTAGATCATAATTGTTTTCAGCATTGTGCAATTGGCCCTTTTAAAGCACCAAAGTCTATATATATATTGCTGGTCTGGACTTTATTTATAAATATGATCAAGTCATTATTGCAAGTACCTAAGCTACAATTAATTTTTAGTTCTGTGATCAGTTCCTCTTTAAGATAGTCTAATACAGAATTCCCTCATATTGGATGAAATACTTTGAGTTAGGAACTTGTCATTTATTATATTTAGAAATTCCAAAGATATTTTAGTACTAGCTGCGTGAGACCTCCATTATGTGTCACTCAAACTGATGTGCCCTTTGATCACACAGCTTTCATTTCTACCCATTATAGATAAATGAGTAAGGAGACAATCATCTTGAGCCCTACTGTGATTTGGTGGTCTGTAGCAGACACCAACTAATACCCCATCTTGTGGATTATCTGTTAGGACATTGATCCATAAGCATTCAATCTCATTTTCTTCTGAGTTATCAGTGACTCAGAAACAGGTAATGCCATTTTTGACAGAGTGCCACTCCCCCTACCCTTTTGTCCACTCAGTCCTTCCTAAATACATTATAACCATTGCTTTTAATATTCCAGCTTTCAGGAATACCAACTAATGTTAATAATTGAACAATTCCAATTCCTCTTGTTTGGTACCCTGGCTCCTAGAATTGGTGTATAGATAGTTAAATAATGTCTTCTCTTCATGTCTTTTGGGGCCTTGATCAATTTTATTTTCAGCATCAAAATTATTTGCTAAATGAGTGCTCATATCTTCCCTCATTTTACCTTCCCCTTTTGTTATTAGTTGAAACCCCTCCTGACTACTCTAGCCAGCCTGTCCCCAAGGAGATTTGCTCCCCTTCTACTAATATGGAGTCCATTCAACTGTATAGCCCCTCTTCCCTGTAGAAAATGGACCAACATTCCACAAAACAAAACCTACACTACTTACCTAGCCAGTAGCTCACTTCTAGTATCTTCTGCCTTCCTTTGCTTGTGAGACAGGAAGGATCTCCGAGAATATTACTTGGACATCCTTTTTCAGCATGTGTCCAAGTTCCCTGAAGTCATCTATTATCCATGAAGTATCCCATGATATTTAGCCAGCAATTTTATTCATGGGAACATAGTTTTAAGTATTTCAATTATTCTTCAAATGGCTATCACATGGCAGTAGCCCTTAAGTATGCTGCAGCCTCCCTCCCAGTACCTAAGCTAGTTCCACACATCCTTGTATATACAATTTCCTACCACCCATCCAAAGGCTAGAAACCAGTCCTACCTGCTGTGAAGATCTACCTCCCATCCTGCTTCCAGAGGCCACATATAACCATTTCCTTTAGCTGTGGTTTTTCCCCCCCACCACTCTGATAACACCATAGAATTTGGATTGCCCAAATATCAAAGGCAAAGTAGTTGGTATTCACCTAATCTAGAAAAAGTGGGGGTTCCCCTCTGTACATTCAAGTTGAAAAAAAGTGTTATGATAATAATAAATTGGCCTTCTAAAATACACTGCAAACCAATTGTCATGGTTTCCATGTAAAACCATATGTTTAACTCAAAATGACCTAAATTCACATAAACGTTTGTGGACCTTGGACAGATTAATTAGGGTAAAATTTTCAAAAGCACCTAAGTGATTTAGGAACCTAAGTCTCACTGACTTAGTTATGGTGGGCACACGGCCCCTTGCATAAAAAGAATGGGGGACCCTGGCATGCGGGGAAGGTGGAAACTGGGGGGGGGGGGTACATGGAGCCCATGTCATAGGGGCAGGTTATACAGAGACCCTGGCATGAGGGAAATGTGGGGGTTAGAGCCTCTGAAAGAGAGGGGGATGGGATGGTAGCACAGATTGCTTCTGGAGGAATGCAAGACGCCCCAAACGTGTGTAATAAGCTTGGCCTTCAGAAGCAACAAAGTGCATGGCCCCTTAGTACTTATCCCACAAAAGAACTGGGATGCCTACTTCATTAATATTTATAAGCCATTGTCACCAGCTAGCTGGTCCTTTGAGGCAAGCTGGACACAGACTGATGTAATAGATGGGAACTCAGGAGAGGAGGGAAGATCCTGGAAAGAGGAACAAGGGTCATTTCCTCTTAGAGTCTGAGGAAATCAGGCTGGGACACCTGCAGGGGACAGGGTAGGTTCATGTGGCAGTGATCTTTGAGTTAGGGCCTGCAACAGGAGAAAGACCCACAGGGAGCAGAATGGGGAAGCCCTGAGATAAACCCTAGTAGGTGAAGGGAGATCTTTGGAGGTAAACTCCTGAAGTCCCTGCTGAAGGGAAGCTGGGGGAAAACCTGCTAGGGAAGAAGTGGTTCAAAAGAATTTAAGTCTTCAGTGCACTAATAGGAAGCTCTTTATTTTGTAAATGTCAAGACAAGTGGAGGAATGGATTGGTGGCATTATCGACTTTAGTGTAAAGAATGAAAATATGTTGTTTATCACTTTCACGGTAGTTTAAGAGCACTTAGTGTAAGTGGAAAAGGGGAAGGACAACTTCTGTCATATAACCAATGTTCAATATAACCAATGTTCATTTCACTTAGAGAAATAGGGGACAGAAATTAGATGCTTAGGTGTTGAGGTTGGGAAGGCATAAATAAAATATAGTGTACATCTAAAAAAAAAAAAAAAAAAAAAGACATTAAATAGTGCCCATTGGTACAAAGTTCTGACAGACTGTCCCAACTTTTGTGGTATGTATTCTCCCCAACATTGTCACATCAGCTTTTTCTTTCATCCTCTGTGCACCAAATACACCAATGCTTTCAATTCCATACTCCCCAGCAGTAGGGTGACGACCATTTTTAGAAGTTGGTAAATGGCAGTTTTCCAGAGCCATGTGTGACCCGCTGGAAATTCCTACTTTGAGTGATTCTCAGGAGATCTGGATAAATATTCAAAAGTCTAGATACCAAACTAAACTCTGATGTTCTTGAGACTGCAAAATTGAGCTAAAATCTAATCAAAACAAGTTTTTCCATGATATCTCCAATAGAGTACTTCCTGCTTCTGGCAGGGCAAGAAATGTCAAAAAAAAATCTCTCAGATTGTAAAATTTCCAACTCCAGTACTGGCCAGAATTTGAATAGGCTGGTTAAATGGACAGCTGACATGAAGATGGTTTCTGGTGATGCATCTAGGAATATTCCCAAAATGAAAGGAAAACTCAGTGGATTTGAGTCAGATGTGTTGGAGGTAGAAAGACTTGGGTGTGAGGAAGAGCAATTCCATGATGGTAGGTTAACAGCAGAAGCTACAGCTACGTAACCCATCACAAGGCTAGGCTATAGTAAGTGAAGGAATGTTTCAAATCAAAATTAACAGTGCTGTGTTATCTAACAGCAACTCTAGGTATCATCAAGGAAGGCTACACCTGTAATACAGTGTGCAGTTTTTAGTTGACTAGCTTGAAAATGCTATTCAGGTTTAAAATAAAAATAGAGGTAGAAACTAGGATGATGAATCACACGAGAGGGAATGCTAAATATTTTTTTTTTTTTTGGAGGCGGGGGGGGGGGGGGGGGGGAAGAGACCCAAATGATCTCTAATTTTTCAATACTTAAGTGAGACAAAAGGATTCAAGATTAAATTCTTCCTACCAGAAAGGGAAAAAGCTCCATCACAGTTGAAAGCTGCAGAAGGATAAGTTTATGAAAGGATTCTTCTTACAGAGTTTTGGGTCTTTCCAGTCACAAAATACATAAAGCCAGATTTGGTCCTTCAATACACATATGTAACCTCTATTAACGTCACTGATAATTGTGTCCATATATCCAAGGACAGAATTTGGCCTTGTGTACCTGTAATTTGACTCTAACCTCTTTTAGATGAAATTCTTCTTACATTTTCTTATAGATTCTAGTCAGAAATATAGCCATTCATTCATTCCACTTTTGAATGCCAGAGTGTTTTGAATAATGTATGGAGGAAACTGCATGAACAGTGTGCGTGTCTTCAGTGGCACATAAAAAGTAATCTTATGCTTATCTGTGTGTAAATCTACATTGTTTCATTGTGTATGTTCTATAGGCTGGCTGACTCACATAATTCCATCCTGGGAAAATTGAAAATTTCTCTATGTGATAAGCAGAATACATAGGCTCCATTGTTTATGGTAATAAAATGCTATTTAGCCTGTTCATTGTATAGATTTAGTGTAATACTATTCTAGGGAAATCAGACATTTTCAGATACGTTATTAAATGCTGGAGAGACTTCATAGAAACCTTGTGAGAGAAGGAGGTCTTGAGAAAGGGATAAGGAGATCTGGCAGTGATCCTCTGCTCCCCACTGTCTCTGGGAGGGCTGGGAAGGGCAGTCACTCCTTCTCATTTCTCCAGGGAAGAGGAGGAACTGCCTGAGTAATACCTCTAATACTCACACACTGGAAAACACTGAGTCAATGGCACTTTGTCCAACAGTCACCTCTCCTCTGGTGACCTATTGACTGAACGTCTGAGATGCTCACCACCAGCAGTAAGGGGGCGTTCCTATCAAGCGCTGGTTGGGAATTTTCTGAATGAAAAAAAGTGTTTAATCAGAAAACGTTGATTTATTAAAACCAAACGTTTTTGTGGGAAAAGGCTGCTTTTGACAAATCTCCAGATTAAAATGAAAAGCTGTGCAATTGTCACAATGTCTCACTTCAACAAATCTGAAACAAAGTTATTTTTGGTTCAAAATTACTTTTCAAATTTTTAGTTACCATATGCTTAAAAAAGTTCCATTTAAAGTCTGAAATCAACTGATCTGAAATTTTTTGGGAGAGCTAGGGGCTTTTTTGCTCATGAAAATTCAGGATTGACTTTTCATTGCAAATCAGGACAGGAAATATTTTGAAATATCAAAATCTCACTGGGTGGGTAAACTGTTTCCCACCCACTTCTACTTCTGTGGACCAAGTTCATACATGCATGAGCCGATCTGTCCTCATGTAAACAAGTTCCTTGCTTCAGTGTTTGGGTTGAAACCACCCAAGGGAATGTTATAATTAAAGCTAGTTGGACACTGTTGAAATGCTTCTTTGGATGAAACACTGGTTTTCTCAAAATTAAAATTTTCAAAAAATGTGTCAATTTCCATGGAAAGGAGATTTTGAAACAAACCCATTTTGGAAAATTTTAAAAAAATTTATTGTATGAGTTCTCATTATTATACTACCTTCACAGTATTTCATGATGTAGTAGTAGTGCATAATGGGCTACTACTGACATAGTATAACTTATTTTGTAATTTTTTTTCAAAGAATTGAAGACTGCTACTATTTAGTACTAATTGAAACATCTGAAGTAGCACTGCCCTTAATTTAAATATATATATATATATATATATATATATATATATATATATATATATATATATATATATATATATATAACGTTTCAACTATTATGTCACTAAAAATATAAAAATAAGACTGAAAACCCATAAAATAAAATTGGAAATGAAACTTCAAAATTCCAAAGCAAATATTTTTTTTTAAAATCAAAAATACCCCAGAAATGTTGATTGGCAGGAAGTTTGTTTTCTATTCAAATCAGAATGAAAACAAATTCCAAAATGTCAATTGCCTACAAACTGGGAATTCTGAATTTTGACCAGCTCAGGTTAAAATATTTAACCTACAAACTGTCTTCACTGAAATGAAGTAAAAAAAACTTTAGAAACACAGCTATTAATATCAGGCTTGTGAATAGGCAACGTCCCCATTCCACTCAACTCAACACAAACACATTCATACCAAGTGAACCCCTTTCTGGGGTTTTGTTTATTTTGAATTTAACTAGCTGAGCCAACTATAGCCTGAGCTTCACTCCAGAACTGGCAGTTTGGAGGGGGCTCCCCTGCCTGACCTCTTGTCTCACGCGCTGCTCCTTTTCTCCAGGGAGGAAAATGGCAATCCTTTCATATTATGGACTGCAGCTAATGACACTGGCCTGGTCTGCCTTTAACCATGAATCAGCAGAACAGTCTCTCTGCTTTATAAATTACCTCCTCTTTTTTCAGAAATCCACAGGAAATAGTCATTCCAATACAACTAACAGAGGCTGTGTAGTTAAACCTTGCAACTCTAAAAGTTTAAAGGTTAGGTGATGAGTTTTCCCTGCCAGGTTTGAGCAACTCATTATGTGAGGTCAGTTCCCAGCTGTGAAAGTTACTGTAAGCAGGCAGTTATACTAGTCTCATCATGCTGGTTCACCAACATTTTTCAGTGAGGTAAATGGCTATGTGAATTATGGAAGATGCACCAGCTGAAAATAGGTATAATTTGCATTTTTGACAAGTTCTCACTGTTGCATTATTTCAGCAGTGTTTCTGATTGTTACGCTATGTACTGGTGCAATATGCCAGAATGATGAAATGCTTGCTCCCAGACAATAGATAAAGCAGTATACACCCAGTATTGGCTGCGCATAAGGCGACTCTCCCAACTCATAAAGGGCTTGGAATTCACAAAGCACCAGCAAAAAACTAAAATATCAAAGGGTATAGACTTCATCCTATCATGTGTATAGCAAATATAGATAGTGACAGAGGGTCTGTTTTTATTGTCCAGAGCCAGCATTTTGTACAGCCACCTGGGGCTCCAAGTTTGAGTCATCAGCTCCATTCATCATTCTCTAAGGAGCTGATAGCACCACAGCCCCGTGACAGGAGAGGAAATTGTGTTTTCAGAAGTGAGGAGGAAAGCCTTAGATATCCTCTCTTTGCATATTATCCTCTCAAATCCAAGGTTCTAACAAGGGTGGGGATGTTTCTCCTTCTGCAGAAAAGTCCCCATAACTATTGTATCCTAGGGGATCAGCTAAAGACACAAAACGTGGTATGCCTCCACACTTGCTTGTTTTTTCACAGCCCTGAGTGACAAAGTTTTGCTGGCATAAGTGCTAGTGTAGACAAGGCCTAGCATGAAGTGTGAATAACTTAGGAGGCAGGGAGAGCAGCCCCCAAAGAGTTAGCTTCATTGTTTTTTCACACCACTTATACAACAGCTATGGTGAACCAGATTCTAGAAGGACTTTTACAAATCATCAGCCCAACTATTTCGACTATGAAACTGACCCAAAAATTGTAATCATATCTGTATATATAATGATCTTTAACCACAGTAACTTTGTTTTCTTTTTTTAAATAAATCTTATATTAGTTAGTAAGAATTGGCTGTAAGCATGTATTAGGGTCAGAGCTGAAATATTCATTGACCTGGTGGGTAACGTGTCCGATCTCTTGAAATTGTAGAACTTTATATATGATGAATAAGATTTTAAGCAATCCTCACTATATAGACTTGGCTGTCTGGGTGGGAGTCAAAGGCTAGATTGCTTACAGGGAACTGTATTTTAGCTTCTTGGGAACCAGTAAGTATTACAGAAGCTGTTTTGTTACTGGCTTGGTGAATCTAATTATAAGAATAAACCACCAGTTTTGGGGATCATCTGCCCTATTCTTTGCAGTTTGCTCTGACTGAGCATTCTCAGTATAGCCCCACCAGCAACGATGGTCACAGTGACCCTTAGCATATATAGAACACATTACATCTTCAAACTAGCCAATTTCACACCACCACATCAAGGAAATGAGACAATGACTTTTGTATCAGAGCTGTGGGAATCTCTCTTTTACTGCTAGAAGCATATAACACTTTAGTTTAAAAAATGTTGTGATCCATTTGTTGCAAGGATTCTTACAGTCACAATAGGATGGGATGAAAGTCTACATATTTTAAAAATCACATATCTACCAAGCCATTTAGACCTCTTGCTACAACTATTCCAGTACTTGTTTCTGAATGAATAATTCAGTCCCAGCCATCTCTTCCTGTCCAACCTGACTTACTACATTCATCTGGTGCCATTATATTCCTTCAGTGGACTGCCTCTACATCCACATCACTTCTACATCCACTCTGCTTCCAAACACAATTTTCCACATGTACACACATTCTTCATCTAAAGCAAGAGGGTATTATTTCCATTCTTGAGGAAAATATACACTGTTTAGCACATCATTGACATCTCCTTTGTCACTCATCCATGCCTTTGTGTAAGGAAGGGGGGGGGGGGGTTAAATTCTCTAGAATTGCCTTCCATTTTTATTCCTCAGCTCAAAGGCCTCCGACTCAGCCTTCCAGCCTAGAAGGTTTCTCTGAGATGAAGGCAGAGCAAACTCTCTTCTCTAAGGGTGCAGATTTGCCAAAGGGTGTATAGTACTTAAGCTATGGTGGTAGTGCGCTTGACAGTAATCTCTGCAGTTTGAATTATTTTCCAAGTCATTTCAGTAAATGAGAATCACAAAAGTTTCTTAAAACTACCAATTGGCAAACAGTGAATGAAACAAATGTATACATTTAAAGAGGACTGTTGCCCTATAATTTGCAAGCATTTGGCCACAGCTCCACCTGGTCCTCCAGTAGATATTAGCAACCCAACAAATTTTTAATAAAAGAAAGTTTTTAAAAGTAAGCAAGCATTAGCCCAAGGCCACCAAGAACAAGAAACAAGTGCTGCATTGGTGGCAGTAGTTCATTAAAACATGTACACTTTCAACTTCGGAAACTAAACGGTGTGAAGTTTTCTGTCTATAGTGCTTATCACACTGTGCTTAGAATAATAGAATTCTAAAAGATTAGGGTTGGAAGGGACCTCAGGAGGTCATCTAGTCCAACCCCCTGCTCAAAGCAGGACCAACCACAACTAAATCAACCTAGCCAGGGCTTTGTCAAGCCACACCTTTAAAACCTCTAAGGATGGAGATTCCACCACCTCCCTAGGTAACCAATTCCAGTGCTTATCAATAAATATAACTGGGAACCATTAGTTAAGCAGTCCTTCTGAGTGATTTACTGCCCGCTGATCCAAAAATCAGTACAGATATTTGGATACTCACTCTGCTAGTGCTTCAGGCAGTACTGAAGTATCATTTCCCAAAGCCCCATTCCAAATGAGGTAGGCCCTTGATTGCTGACGGCGCCATGTAAATGGCCAGGGGACACTTTAGCAATAAGATTCACGTGTAAATGGGAGTATAAAAGTGCCTCACCTCTGGAAAAATGCAAGGATCATCAATGAGACAAGGTGGGTGAGGCAATCTCTTTTGTTGGACCATATTCTATTGGTGAAAGATAAGCTTTTATGCTACAGAGAGCTCTTCTTCAGGTGCATGATGCTTGAAAGCTTGTCTCTTTCACCAACAGACTATGGTCCTACAAAAGATATTACCAATATCCTGGGACCAACATCAGTGAAATTATGGGGGGTTGTTGCCAGCAAAAATTTAAAATTGGTTACCAGAAATAAAGCTGGTAGAAGGAAGTCTTATGCATAGCATTCTGCTAGGGGAAAGCTTATGGATTCTAAGAGCTGTAGATTCCTGAAGCTGTTGCTCTTTCAAGCGTTTAAAATTTCCCTGCTCCCTCAGAAGCCCTTCAAACTCACTTATTTGTCAAATATAAAGCATGACAGGTAGCTTGTTTCCAGGGGTTTAAGGCATACTCTTGGTGTATATAGGAGAAAAGGCCTCAAAGGGGGAGTTTCTTACTGTGCCAACAAATTAGGCCAGCTGGGAACTGTTTCAGATGTAAAGCCTGCTTGCCTTGTATAGGTCTATTTGCATGACGGACTGCTCACCAGCCCAGACCAAGAGGTAGTCAGTGCATTGGGATATTGCCAAGGAAATACTGATAACAGGTGAAAGGGCTGTTGACTATTTTCTGCTTGCTGCATTTTATTTTATTTATTGCTCCAAGAATAAAATTCTTGCTTTTTTGTTAGTCCTACTGTTGAGCCTCAGATATTGTGCTTTGCAGCCCCCTCAATATTAAAAAACTAGATCAAGCTGGTAACCTTTTATAAACCAGGAATTCCACTTAACGTGAACTGTCCTTACTGGGAGTTTTACTTGAAAAGCAGCTTTTCCTTGCTTTCTTAATCCATTATTACTGCACGGCTGTGCTGTTCATACATTCTGATGAGAAAAACATGACTGAAGACAACTAAAATATCAAGTTCTGTGGTATATTCTTATATCCTAGAAAGGGGATTCATCTGCATAAATGTCATTGATGTATAGCTACTATTTATTAATAAAAGCAATTTAAATTGGCAGCCCAGACAAATCGAGTAGGGTACCTGGAACCTGGGGAAACCCTAATCATTAAGTATGAGACTAAGTGAGCCATTGGTGCCTACTACATCTAAAATAGAAGACGAGGCAGAAAATCATTACACAGCTGAACAGGAGTTAGCTAAAGCTAAGATGTTGGGTATATACATGTTATCCTTAATACAGAGATTGCTTGCATGCTAGCTTCATCTAAAGCAAGAATCTTGGCCATTTCATAGATGAGCAAGAGGAGAAGATTGCAATGAAGGAGGATCCTTGTGTCCCAGCACAGCAGCCAGGAACAAAATTAGTTCTTGCACACTCCTGAGCAAAATGAGGGGCAGCAGCTCACAGTGGTGCTAGCCAAAGATGCAGCAGAGGCAGGGCAATGGCAGCAGGCAGAATGAGCAGCACATTCTGACGGGGAAGTGCAGGGCCATTCTTGTCCAGAGCTCCTAAAGAAATTGGGCCTGCACAAGGCACATGACCTCCTGGAGCTGCCACTGTCTGGGACTGTAAAGACACTGCCAAGACCAGGAGCACGCACAAGGGAGTGCAAGCGGGAGCCCAGGCCCCCCAATAATTGTCAGGGGCACAGAACTCTCCAGGCTTGGGGTCGTGGTGAGGGGCAGGAGACAACGAGCTCCTGCCAGGGCCGGGGTGGGGCCGGGAGAGGGAGAAGGAAAGGAAAGAGCAAGCTCCTGCTGGGGCTGAGGGGGGAGGGGCACGGAGTGGGGGGTAGAAGAGCAAACTTCGGCCGGGGCAGGACACAGAACGTACTGCTTCAAAAGGGGTCAAATTTAAACTCCTGTGCACACCCCCGGCCAAGACAAGTGGTTTGTTGTTTGTGCAGGTGTCTTTCTTGCTTCATCTGCTTTGGGACAGACCAGCTATTGCAGCCAATATGAAAAGTATTGGCAAATCTTATCTTCATCATGCTTTGTTATAAATATGATTATTACTATTATATATGGAGTCACTTAAAACTTTGCAGAACCTCTAATCGTTTAAATTGCCTTTAAAATATATTCACTCTTTTCTTTTTTAAATGGCAATGAGAAGGCACGCATAATCTTGTCAGTGCATAGATGTAGCCTATTGAGGCAGATATACTGAATTCTGTGATTCTGTCCAAAGTTGTTGGCCTCTGCTTTGCACACCTGTGGTTTCATGAAGGTTTTAGGATTTGAAATGCCTCCATAGATCACCTAGGCCAATGTGTCTTTTCCCTAATTATATATAATTGTGATGGTGAGGATTCTCTGGAAAGAGAATGTTATTTCTCAGGCAGGAGGTAATATAGATACATATGATCAATACAGGCTGCGGAAGTCAGGAGATGGCTCATGGGAGACAAGAGCTATCCTGCAGCAATCAAAACATGCTGAGGAAATGAGATACTGACAAAACAAGGCAAGTGGCTTTCTGCGAAGGTAAAGTATCAGACATGGGCAGATAGGGAACATACTAAAGTAAATGGAGAGAGATGAGAAAAAATTAGAGGAATGAAGATGTGCTGTACCAGATTACTAAACTCTGGGGAAATGAACAGACAAGACATTCCAGACAGATATGGAAGTAGCTAGGGAAATTCAGAGATATGCTTTGGAAGACAAAAAGTACACCAGAGAATCCAAGAGAATCACTAGGGGACATAGAAACTGGTGAACATAGCCAAAGACTTTCTGAGGAGGATAAAAATGGGCTGGAGAGGCAGAGATAAGCACCAGTAAGAGGAACAGAAGTAACCAAAATACAATGCCACACCTTTGAAACAGGGAATAGAAGCCAACGCAGTTACCAGGGGTCCAAAGAAACAAGCACAAAGCCTCCAGGAGAGGATTAACAGATCAAGGTTGTTGAAAGCTGGGCTTCAGTTACCTTGGAAGGTGAGCAGATTTTTCTGGTGGCATACCAAGTGTAAGCCTCCTCACGGAGGATCTTCATAGGGAAAAAATGGAAGTCTGCGAAGCTCTGTTTTCAAAGGGGGCAGGGGAATATACAGGCTGCCAACAAGATGCTGTAAAGAGCATGTTAATTATTATTTGATAACTTCTGTCAGTGTGATTGGTGCTGTTTGAAACAGTCCCTGCTCCAAGATTATTAGGTTCAAATTGATGAAACAATTCAGATACCTCATTTTCAAAGCACAATTTTCTATGTCTAGTGCATCTTCCTGGGAATTATACTAAGGATGTGCAAATCCAGTGGACTAAATTCAGCCCTGCTCATATAGGTAGGCAGAAGCTGGCCTGGTGCCGTCTCCCCTGGGATTTACCAAAGGGAATCACAATTTGTTCTCTTTCAGTGGCTGTCTAGAAGGCACCGTGTTCTCTCCATAACAGCCCCAAGAGTAGAGGTTGCCAAAGGGATATATTGAATCAGTGTATTCCCTAGCAATGACCATTCCGTGGACACTTTTTGAGCTGTGATAGCCAACTGTGGGTGCTGACGGATGTGAGGTTGCAGGCACCTTTTGCCACCAGAACTCTCCTCTTCTCAATGCATTTCTGCTGACCAAGATGCTCCTCCAGAATCAATCCAAGTTTCTCCCAGTGCAGATTCTGAGCCTGATTCCCCATTGCCCTGTACCTTGTGAAGTGATCTACACAAATGCAAAGAGTGTAAAAATGCTACCAAATCAGAACAGTAACAACTTTGCACTGCTGTAAATGACTACACAAGATGCAGGGGACAGAAAAAAAAAAAAAAAAAATCAGATTTATCCAGGGAAACTGGTCCATTATTCAGGATTCTGTATTTAGCTGCAAGTGTGACTGACCTTGAACATTACCTGATGCTGATGTTACGTATCATGTCACGAAGCTGGTACACTAGAGCCCATGCTCCAGAAATGAACTGCAGGTAACTGGAGACTATCAACCATGTGAGTGATGTTCACACTCTTCGTATTTCAGAAGTAGCCTGTAGAGCATAGATGTTTATGGCTTCCCCATGGGGAAATTCCTGTACTGTCACTCCTGAAACCCATCACCAAGTAAGCATGTCTGGCATGACATCAAGACATGGATTCTCAAACTTTACAATGAATTGGTGGTGCTTATCTTTAGTGGGGCAAATTAAAACAGGGGTGGTTTGAGAGAATCTATATTCTTGTCTCCCTTCTCCCCCCCAAAATTTCAGGCCTTAAATTTTCAGCATCTGGTATAAATTATCAGGCAAAGAAAGCCCTACCATCCTTCGACATTAATATCTTCTTCCTCATGCATTTGAATTTAGAATAGCTGTCACTTTTCATTGCGCCAATGAAGCTCCACAAAGATAGAGAGAAGAGACTCTTCTCTCTATCTTTGTAGCAGTATTTTCCCCTCTTATTTATGTATCTGTATGGCTTTTTCCTACTTTGGGGCAGGGACTATTGTTTTATAAACACAAACCAAAACACTTAGCACAATGAGGTCCTGGGCCATGACTAGGGCTCCTAGTTCCTACAAAACTACTACTACAACTATTGTCTCTTTGCCACTATTTACCATTTTCTATAGCCACTCATTCACAGTAACAGGATTAAGGTCACTTCATTAATTTACATATTTCATATGACTAATTTCATAACCTTGTATTGTGTAGATTTATGTACAAACTGGATATCATTAGCTATTCAGTCAGTTCCTTTGAGCACATGGAGAGCTACAGTCATTAAAAATATGACTTTCTAGCATTCTGATTAAGATGAAAATATTTGTTTAGAAACCCTTATGACTTGCTGGAATGATGATCCCACTAAGTAAAAATGAGTCATAGGGCTGGAGTACTGACAGAATAAAACCTCCTTGATGGTTTTTCCCACCATTTTAAAAACTACATTTTAAAAGTACTTAAATACATTTACCTGCACACCAAGGTCTACCTCCTCAGGCTATGAAGTTCAAGTTCCTTTTGCAGTGGTAAAAACCAATAAAAAACGTAGGGAATAAAAGTAGCCGCTCACTCAAGGATAAGTTAAAGCTGAATCAGATATGCTAAGCATGTTAGCCACACCAGACATCAAAGCAGTAATGATTAAATATTATAGGTCATCTCCTTCCCACTGATTCACCAAGCAAATCATGCAATATCTCAGTGCACCACCACCGAACTGTGAGCTAAAAATGTCCAGAAGCAAAGCACTGAAATCCTAATTATCGCTGCCTTTGCTACCTCAGAGCATGTCACAAATATTCAGAGGTCCCAAATGGAGATTAAATGACATTCAAAGTGTCACCCGAAGCAATGTAATCACCTCAGTATTGCTGAATGAATCCAGTTTTTATTTCCTCTCAACATTAAAGGACACTTTAAATATATTTTTCATCTGTATTTAAAATTCTTTCAACCTTCTTGCACAACATATTATAGGATTGTGCAAGAGCATGGGACTAAAGGCATTTTTTTTTTTAAATAAAGAGCAATTTAACATTTGGAAAAGAGTCTAGGTTGGATAGAAATTGTATTTGGTGTAATTAACACAAGTTTTTCTGCAATCCTAGGTACTTGTATTTCAGGAAACAGGTGGCCATGAAATTAAACACTGTCATAATATACATGTGCAAGGGGGCAGATTTATGTTATATGCTCAACTTTAACTTCTGTATTTGTTACAATTGCAGAATTAAGCACCCAAAAGGTAACATTGCATATGACTACCTTCTAATTTAGAACAATTAGTTAATTTAAGAAGGGCTACACTTGTCCCCAAGAAGGAGCTAATAAAGACAAAATAACCTTACCATTCCTCCAGACCCCTCACTTCCATGCCTGATTCACAAATACAAAGGAGGCACAGCGATGCACTCCGCTGCTCCTCCCGCAATTATCTGACTTAGCCACCTAAATGTAAAATTATAGTTGTTGCTCTACATCTACATCAGCCATATGATAAAGATGATCTTCATGCACTGATCTAACTCTTCTGCACAATGACTAGACAAAGTGCAAGTTCCTGGGGACAAGAACTCTTATGTGTTTATAGAACACCTATCACAGTAGGTCCTCTAGGCACAGCTGCAGTACAAATCACCACCATGTCCAATAAGGGCTGGCTGCACTAGACAGTTGCCTTCACCTCCCCATGAACCTACGGACAATACTTCCATTTGAGGCTAACTTGTCCAGTGATGTAGCCATGTCCTCACTTCCACATTTCTCAGTTCCTTACATTGTGCAAAGACACAAGGGCACCAAGAAGCATGTGCATCAATCCATTCCTATTTAGAAAACTAATTGAGACTTAAGCATACACTTAAGTGCATTGTTGAATCAGAGGCTAAAACAAGAATCCTACTGAGGGCTAGCTTTACCTGGCAGACATCCACAACCCCATTCATAGATACGCAATAGGACAAACACCCCATTTGGAGCTGGCTGCATCAAAGAATGAGCCGTCATTTCAATGCCCATCACCTTCATGTGTAAGGACAAACACCCGACTCAGGAACAGGCCTATAGGACCAGACTATACCATTGACTAACAGCTGTACCAGATACACAAAAATAAGACTGCTAGAACAGCTGAATGTTTTACGTGTTGGTTGGAAGCCGTGAAATTTGCCATTTTGCATAGGGTTGCAAAAACCGAGTTGGCACGGTAGTCCAATGTGTACAAGCAAACTCAACTTTTAATGAGTTAAAATAACACTTGCCATGCAAACTTTGTACATCATGGATGGGAATCTCCTTTGAGCGTGATATATTTCATGAATCTTCACACAAAAGAACCACACATGCTAACGAAAAACACGGGGACTCTGATGTTCTAAAATATAAGATCAAGAGACTGTTTATATTACATTTGTTTAAAAAAAATAACTTTCTGGGACCTACATTGAGTACATTATACAGCAGAGCTATGTCCAACTACTACTATACAGTGGCTCCCATCCTCTCTCTGAACAGCTGCAATGTGCTGGAGACAACAGTACGAGAAGCTTCCAGGAAAAAAAATTAGCACTTGCAAACTGCTTCTAATATGAAAATCACACCATCATGCCACTGAGTCAAGTTTTCAGCTCAGGCTACATTGCCTCACAGCGGTGGTTCAAAACAGTCAAAAAAAAAAGCCAATAGAGTTAGCCTTCGGAGGATTATCCTTGTATAAAATGACTGGCAAAGAGCTAACCGTCAGAGTGAGTCCCGACAATATTTGGCTTATATAGTTCTTGAGCTAATAAAAGTGCAGATAAAATGTTACCTAAAAAAACGAATGACCTATCGTTTTCATCTAGTATTAAAGTTTATTGCATATAATGTGTTTTAATGTATTTCCTGAACATGAATACCTAGTGAACATATAATGTAGGATCAAGTGAAAGCAAATAGAATCTTCCAGAGTTGAACGCCAGAAGCAAATATTTCTATCTAAATGGATTAGACTGGAAACCGGCTGACTGGCTGGCCATCTGAAAACACCAGAGGTAAGTGAGCCAATTGACTATTGCAGAGCTAGGACATCCACACACAGATTGCTAGGCATTCTCACAATGGCCTTGATTCAGGACAGCATCTCTCTTCAGTAAAACATTTAAGCATGCGCTTAATCCTATGGACTGATTTCAATGGGATTAAGTATGTACTTGAAGTTAAGCAGGTAAACTAGTGTTTAGCTAAATAGGGATGGATTTAAGCACTTAAATGTTTTCCTGAATCAAGGCCCAGGCAATCTACAACCAGAAATAAAAATTGTGAATGGGGGATTCAGGGATGGCGTTGGGTTGACATTAGACCTTCAGTATCTCCCTCAAGGAGAGGGCTGGAGATGGGGACCGTTAAACTCTTGAACCTCATAATATAGCTCAGTTTGAATATGAATGGGCAACAGGTCAGGCATCCTTACTTGTACTGAACTGGTTTGCCTAGGCTTACAAAGATAGTTGCTGTCAGTACTTCATAATTTATTCATGGCACAAAATGCCCCTGACCTTTTGAACTTTCAGACTGATGATCTAAGCAATACCACATTGCCCTGGAAAACAGAACACACAGTGTTATCGATAAATCCAGTTATCAATTAGCCCTCCTCCTATCCATTCTCCTACCACTGACAATTCCTGTACAGGTTTATTATTATTATTATTATTAACAACTCAGCCTTTAGAAATATTGCTTAGTGGTGACCCATGGGGCGGAGGTGGAATTAGATTGAGCAGCATTTATACCATCATCTGTTTGGTATGTTTCTTCCTTTCACTTTAATGTTTGGGAAGATCACACCCATCCCTCACATTCCTCTTGAACAAGTTGTGTCAAAGAAAGGGAAGAAAGGAAGCTGCCCTATGTACTGCTGGAAATCAAAAAGGAAGGTCTTAATTAAATTGTGGGAGAACCATTTCTGCAGAAAATAGCCCTTCCTTTTCTCAGTTCAAGTCCCACTGTTTTAGCCATTTTACTAGCATGCTCTTGAGTGAGGGTTCATGGATAATAGTTTATATTCTGGGGTTATTTAATGCTTTTGGCTTGAACCTAAAATGGACACCAGATTTGTTAATCACAGCAACCCTTATAAATTCCTTAGAATAAAAGGATATTAGTCTACTGGAAGCAAACTAATCGTGTTTATTCTGGCTGACATTTCAGGCTGAGGTGAATGGATTAGGGCAGATATATCAGAATGTGCTAGTTAACATGTTTAGTGACTAACAATAGTAACTGGTTCTTTACTAGTCTGAAAGTAAAAACTCAACTTTTCCTGTGCTTTTCTTCATCAGATTGATTGATTGATTATAAAGCCTTTAGCTCTGTATATTCTCTAGTTTTCAGCAATAGCAAGAGCTATAAATAACTATAAGCCTATGAAAACTAAGGTAAGAACATGACAAATGTAATCATGTGCTTGCAATATTTTTGCCTATCATTTTTTAAGACATTGAAAATACTGTTATGGAATTTTTAAGAGATTCCTATGCACAGTAAAAATTCATTTGCATGGTTCAAATACAAAAATTTAAGGATAATTTATTCAGATTACATAAGAACACAACGACACATTGTAACTCCATTACTGTTGCACTTGATTCTAATAGTTTTAGTTATGTTAAATTAACAGAATTTCACTCCAGAAAAAAAAATAAGTTAAAACCTTACTGCATCATCAGAGTTATTAAACAACCTTTAAAAACATCACTTTTTCCTTATTTGCTGAATAGGGGATTATCAGACTTGATACTGGCCGGTAAGAAACACATTCAGCAGCTCCAGAGTACCATCATCAGTTCCTGGGGGAAAAACAGGTTTATGGATACTTTACATAATATTTGAACATTTCATAGTCCAATAGGCTTCATTTTATTTTTGAATGTTCAGATGAGATGCCAAACCTGGCAAACACTGAGCTCCATGGGAGCAGGATTGAGTCTTAAAATTGTAGTAGCAGAAACCTAAAGTTTCTGATAACAAACACTGCAAAGCCCTCCTCTCAGATGTTACATTTTGCATGCCAATCACCAGTAACAGAATGGGACCAGTGAGTTTGGGAAATTCCAGTTCTCATAAAGCTACACAAATGTCACACAAATAAATATGAAGAGTGTTACTACAGGGACACCTTTTAGTAACTGCTTTCAGAGATAATTGAGGGATATATTCATGTCACAGACCTTCACTAACTCTTGCACATGAAGAATATTTATTTTATAAAGCCCTCGGTCACTGTGTTAGATGCTACCCTTCTTCATCCCTTGCCACAGACAGCATACAGGATATCTCGCTTTCTCACTTCCCATCAGACTCATGTGCTACCGGATCCTAAGCACGCTGCCAGCATTTTTGTTTGTTTGAGATGGTTTAGTACAAAAGGCCTAATTCTGATTTACAGTTAAATCAGTTTAAGGCCTCTTACAGGACTAGAACAGCATAAAGTGTATGTAAATAATATTCTCCCTTTTTAAGGACCCTGTTACACTGCCACAGTGGTGTAAAGTGGCCGTACTGTACATGAGACTCAGGCACTAAGAGTACAGCACAGTGGCAGTTTGAAATCTGGGCCTCATTGTAAAATCAACGGCAAAACTCCTTTTGACTTAAACAGGGACAGGATTTTACTCAGTGTGGTTAACAAGTTATTCAACCTGCCAGTTCAACTATATTCCTTTGCAGGCTTTGCACTGTAAGTGCAATTGTTATTCATCGTTTGCATCTCTTCATTCATTCTTTGAGCCAAGCTAGGTAATAAATGAGTTAGAGTGAGAAATGTACTTCAGACATTGTGGCCATGTGGGTTTTCTAAATCCCTTATACATCTCCTCAGAGATACCTTCCACTATATATCCCATACAGAAAAAGAAGAGTATCACTCACAGAAAGAAAATCTCGATAATTAGCTCTAGTCCCTCAGATTCTGACTCAATATGTAGCAAGGATGTTAAGCAATCTGTAAACAGGGGTGGAGACAAGAACAGAAAGGATGCTTGCGTTTTGTGAGAGAAATAAAACCTGGCACACTAATTAGTCACTGCAAATGCATGAATATCGTGCAAGTTATTGTACAGCTCCCTAGGTTGCCAGCAAAACTAATGTATAGGATTATTAGCTTCTTTAAATAGTAGAATTATTGCTAAAAGTCAAACATAGTTGACATGCACTAACACACTTTCATAGCTGTGGCTCTCACGTGTAACTGAAAAACGTGCATGTGCACACATGCTCATACATTTTTTCATCTGTAGTTTGAGTTTTCAAACCTGGCCTTTAAATATAGTATAGGCAAAGTTACATAGCTCATTTAGTAATGTACTGATGTTTGGTCACAAATCAAAGAGTTAATTCCTAATGTGTGCATAATTATAGTCCAGGACAAATTTCAATAGATTCATTTCAGATAAATATAGAGATGTTTGAAGGCTTATCTGAACTCTATGATCTACTTATTCACTAATTCATTATTTTCCCTCCCTTCTTCCTATCTCAACCGGCCTGATCCAAAACCCAGGCTCTGAATGCAGGCCGTGGATTTCAGTTCACATCTCAAAACTCTAACAAGCAGAATTAGAAACTCAGACTTCTAAATTTTAGAAAGGTTTCAGGTTCTGCCATATTTCACAGCCTCCAGTACAGGAATGATGCATTAAGATTTCCTAGTAGTAGGTGCAATAGAAGAACCTAAATAGAATGGAATAAGTTCTCAGTTCTATGGTTTTTATTTCAGCCCATATTAAGCTACTGCTAGAACCTCTCCCTGATTTCCCCACAGGTTTTCCCCTCCCTATATACAAAAAACCCCACAATTATATAAGTCTGGTTCTGATACTGATACTCAATCTGCACCACTCTATCTAGCACTCTCATCACAAGAGAGTAGCAAGCCTAGATTTCCAGCCCTTCTGAAATCTCATTCACTTCTGCATGAGAAGCAGGCTCATTTACAGCCAGAAATTGGGAAAGGAACGTTTTTTTCCCCAACCTACAAAGAAAGATTTGGGATCAAGATTTGAGTTAAGGACCCATCTACTCCTCACTTCTGAGCTGGGCCCCCTCCCCCATCACTAATCACAAAATTAGTGCACAACTTAAAAAAAAAATCAGCTTGATTTGCTTCCTTTATGCAAAACGGGATGGGTCAAACAAAATACCATTTAAATCAATGACAATTGTATCTTCTCTCAAAGGCTGTCTTCACTGCAAAGGACTCCCTCCCCCCCCCACTGAGATTGCTACTTTGATGTAAAATCCTTTGGAGACAATCCACTGTAGTTTTTACCTCAAAGAAGCTAGTCAATGTAAACCTCAGATGTTGGGAACATAAAGCTGACCTCAAATAACTAAAATCTATCCATGCCTTGCCTCCAGTAGGATTTTACATCAGGGTATCTATCTTGAGTTAGCTATCTCAGTGTAAAAACAGCCAGAAGTTTAGCAACTTTGCAGCTGCACTCTTCTGATTTTGTGTAACTGGATATCCGCCCTATCAGTAGCAAAATAGAACAATAGGTTGGAATTAGATTCAGGATGTGGTGGGTATCCCCTTCCTGCGAAGTGGAACTATGCAAACTGCTCTGTTGATAGCCAGGAGAACACAGAAAGAAAGAAAAAGGTTAAAAGCAAAGCTAGAGAGCAGACTGTACAAACCAAGATAGAGAAAACTGACCAGACACTCACTGGAGTCTAGACTGTAACCCTACCCCTGCTATGAGGGGCACTACACTTCCCCAGGAGTAGGACATGAATCAGACTGAGACTCAGAGTCTCAATCTACAGCTCCCTCTCTATAGGGAAATGGCTCAGGTCTTATGTCCAGGAGGGATTTGACATCCAAGAGATACTCCTGCCAATTCATGGCAGAGACAGGAGCAAAAAGGAGAATGAAGGTCCGCAACAGCAGTGGAAGTGTCAGTGGTGGTGGGGAGCAGAACAGACTTTGTACAGTCCTCCCTAACCAAGAGCGCTGAGAGACCCAGACACTGAGGTTCTGCATGTTTTGCAAGACGAACAGCTATGCCACATGCACTTCTTCCCTCCAAGCTGAGTGGAAATACTACTGTAAAAGCTAGCTGTGTGGTGAGACCAATAGTAGCTTCCCCTGGGACCTTCTACCATGCATGGAAGGGGCACGGACACGGTGTCAAAGCCATTTTGCCATACTGGGGAGGACGGCCCCAGAAGCAGTGCAACAGACTGGTTCTCCTCTTGGAAGATTCCTATGCTTGGAATCTATCTATACATAAAAAAAAAGTTGCAAAAGAAAGCGAAAGAAAAGTTTCAAAACTCTTCTCTTTCCCATAAACATGTTCAATAAGAAAGGTTTATGACACCTCAGCTTCGGAGCCTCACAGCACTGGCCTGTGCTCCAACCCCATCATAGTGAGTATGGCCCACCCAGGGCAAGGTGGGGGAAAAGCTGTTTTCTTGCATGAAACTATAAAATCTTGGTCTCTGTTCCAGGGATACAAGTATAGGGCAGATACACTGGCACTATTAACTGCTACTGGCATCCTGTAGTCACACAGGCCCCCATGAGACCAGCTTGTATACTTGGCAATGGGTTTGGCAGGGCCATTGGAGTGGTGTGGGAAAGTGTCCGACCACAGGGGAAGAACAAAGGCAGCCATCCCGAGAACCTTTGGGAGAGGATCGCAGAGTATCTCTTGGGGGATAAAAGGGACATCGCAATGCACATAAAGAAAGTGCTTCGCATGCCCTCTCTAGCTCAACAGGAAAATGAAAAGCAGATGCCAACACCATCTGTACTATTTGTACCTTCTCTTCTCACATAAGTAACACAAAGGTCGACTTGTTAACTTGTGGCTGGGTGCCATCTTACAATTTAAAGATTATACGGAAAAATACATGTGCACATTTACCTGAGTTCCCTTCCCCTTCATCAGGCTCATCTGCACTACCTGACAGGACTGGTGAGATTGTGGAGGAGTTTAACAAGCCTGCTTTGTGGCATGGCTGGAGTATCCCTCCGTGTCTCCTCCCATTCTTACTCCTCACTGTTCATGGCAGAGTTTCAGGCTCCTCCAGGGTATCAACAGTGGCTTGCAGGGTGCTGGTTGGGTCTCTGCCAAAAATGGCATAGCAGCTCATTGTAAACATGTCAGGTCTGCCGGGTACCACCAGATCTATCATTGGCCATCCTGGCCCTGTGATGTTCTTGGTGAAGTTCCTTTGCTTTCATAGAGCGTTGCTTCCGATCCCCATGCAATCTGTTCATAGATGACCACATTTCTACAGCTCGTCTGTGCCCTTGCCTGCACAACCCCTTCTCCCCACAGGCTCAACACATCCAATACCTCCTGTCTGCTCCAGGCAGGAGCACCTCAAGTGGAGCCAGCATGGTCAGTCAGACAGTTCCAGACAACAAGGGCGAGCTACTAGGTGAGCTCACCAAGGTGGGCAATCAAGAAAAGGCAGTTCAAAAGCACACAGGGGTGGAGGGAAGCTTCCAGCTTCTGTGACCCCTAGGCAGTGGAATTTACAATTGTGACCACAAGAGTCATCATCATCACCACGGGGAATGGGACTGAAGGACCATTATTGTTGACAGAGGTCTTGCAACATCTATTCTTGCACTGTGTCAGCGTCAGTAGGTTAGCCATGGCTCCACATCATTTGGGGAAGTGGTTTTATTTCATTGCTGTAACTGGGTGCTTACGTTGGATGCAGACAAATCTGAGTGTAGACTCATGCACAAATTGGTTGACACAAGACCACTTATGTCGATCCAATTTTGTAGTGTAGACTAGGCCTGAGACTGATTTTGAGTTCACTTACACCAGTTTTCCCCCTAGTCTAACTTCTTGTATACAATAATGAGAATCAGAATCAGGCCTATAGTCTTCAACAAACAAACGCCAATCCATATACCTAGTATGCCACAATAATCACCAGCCAAATGAATTCAAAAAAGCTCCAGCATCTACTGGAGCACATATTGACAAATGCCATAGGGGATACACATTGTCTTGGACTGTCCAGAAACACAAACCTTTCGGTCACACATATAGCAAAGTTTACAGAAAGCCTTTGACATACACTTGATTTAACAACAAAAAATTCACAGTCTGTGTGTACGTCTGTTCTGGGAGGTTCTCCCCTGCACCCAACCCCAAGGATATTTATTCAGATTCTTAGCAGCAGCAAGGAAATGCATTATGACTCTCAAGAGAAAACCCTAGAATTGCAATGCAGTTCAATAAAATATGAGACAGATTAAACAGACAGCAGCTTGCATCAGACTGTCCAACCACAGCATGCAAAGCACTGGGATGTAGTCCGAGAGTTCCTTGTAACATGCAAATTATCAAAGACTAACAACATCAAATTAATGTCACTTCTAAACATATCTACAAAGCCGTCCTCTTGTTATCTGTTCAGGATGGGCCTGATACCGCAAGGTGCTGAGTGCTTTCTGAGCAGGGTCAGAGAACCCTCAGTTCGCAACAGGATATGCAAAACATCTTGTAAGACTGGACACTGCATGAGTAACTACATATTTCCCTGCACCTAATACTCAGGAACCTACTCACACAATACAACTCCACACCAACCTCTGTGGACTTTTCCATGGACAACAGCACTACAGCAAATACTATTCTCTATACAGCAAAAAAAAACAGGTAATACCATAACCTATAATCCAAATGCTCATCTATGCATTTTGTGTGTATTTTACTCATGCACTTACCTAGAAATAACCTTACAAAGCACATTTTAAAGAACACTCAACTTTTATTTTTAAACTATGTAGACTTAAAGAGCTGAGGTTTTATATATCATTTTATATTAAATGTGTCTATGTAAAAATTTCCATGGTGTCTGGCCATCGCAAAATTAAGAACTCAGTATTACTACAATGCAAATTGTTAAGTTAAATAATCAGTAATCTGAGTTTAGTGGCTACAATCATCTGTCCTTTGAGGATGTACAGTGCACATTGAAATTTTGCAATATAAACAAAGTGATGAAAAGAAAGCTAATTGCTGGGACATTAACCTGTAAGGCACAATTTAAAGAAAGGATAAGATCCAACGCAGTCAGCACTTTAAAACTGCATTTAAAAAATCAGCACGAATAATGAGTTTTTCTATAGTGTTCTAATATTTAACGAGGACAGTTTAGCAAAGCCCAGCAGATTTGCTGATTGAAGATAATCAGTCCTGTGTTGGAGGAACTCTCAGGAAGAAGCAAGGAAGAGGGTAGTTCCTGACAGGTCAGCCATAAGTCAGCATTTAAACACTGGGAAAATTTCAGCAAAGGAATTCCTATCTGCAAAGCTCAAAGTGCAGCAGGAACAATGCTATGAAAGGCTGGCTGGCAACACCCAGGTCAATGGGGAAAGACAATAATTCAGCATCAATGGTATCCCACAGCACATCCCGGATTTTCAACATTTACATTCATGGTTGCGAGCTATGGAGCTCTATTTTATTGCACAACGTTAGGACTGTAAAGGGGAAATCTATTATGGAGATAAATTAGCATAAAAGTGAAAATAATAAATTAACGGAAAATTCCAATGGAACCATTCCTCCCAAATTGATATTTACACAGGACTTGTCTGAACCCTTTTAGCCGCATTAATCTTTCCCATTGAGAGTTTTGTGTATGCCGAGATCAGTATATTGTGCTCACTGGTTTTTCTCATCTCTTCGGAATCTCTTGCATGGCATTACAAGATACAAGTGTGCTGTGAGCAGTTAAATAGGTAAAGGTCATCCTGATCTTTCTAAACCAGACAAGTCCTTGATGACCATGAATTCTACCTTCACAGCATGCTGACTTATGGAGGGAAGGGGACCCAGAAAACCAACCCTGCACCTAAGTCACCTAATGCTGCAGTGGTGAGTTGAAGAGATCGTACAAATGAGTTTGCCTTTTCCCATGCTGCACTATTCCTGAATTTAGGGGTAGTCCAGATGCCCATCCCCAACACTGCAGTTATTCTGCACCATTGGGCGGAACATGGTTTCAGACCTGTTCACTAGATTAAATCTGATTGTTATATTTTAAAAAGTTATATGGGAGCCTTTGGGGCTAGGAGATCCTCTCCTCTTTTCATTGTTCTCTAAGGGTTAGTGGTGCATTACTGCTCCCTGGTTCCTGGAGTGTTGGCATGGGGAGGAAGCTCTTCGGATCAATTTTGTTTAGAGAAGGACATTAACTTTCTAGCCACATGACACTAGCTTTGCTTGTGCTTTCACTGTTTAGCTTCTCTGGCAGAGAATAGCTCAATCTGTATGGCTTCTTTAAACATTCTCTGGCTGACTGCATGCAGAAAAAGTGAATTAATTCTGGTTTTATTTATTTGTTCCTTGGTTGCAAAATTAATTCAAAATCTTATTCACTTTGCACATACTTCCTTTCACTCACAACTTATACATGTACAATACTTCCAAATCTTCTCTTGCCCTTATCTGTATCTTAAACCCTTATGCATTAGTGACCTCTAGAGGCTTGAGTTTAAGTTTGGACTACATATTCAGATAAAATACAAAGAACAAAAGAGGTACTATCATTACTCGAGTTCTGCCCATCCTTAAGAAGAACAGGACCACATTTCAGAAGGGGCAACAGATATATGCGCAAAACTGGTGCCAAAAAAATGCAAAAACTGCATTGGCACATGCAAATGAGTAACATGCTACAGTTTGGATAAATGAAAATGAAAGGTTCAGATCACTTGGTATGAGGAGACAGCAACTGGTGATCATGTTACTTGGCACAAGGTATCCTTGAAACATTAGGGGTGCATGCCTCACCTTAGCACTAGCCCTTTTATACCAGATAAAGAGAGCTGGAGCTGTGTAAAAGAGCCCTAGAAGACCCCCATCCTCTCAGGCTAATTCACCCAATGCAGGAATTGGGGAAGACAGACATATGGCTGCCTTCTGAGAACCCCCACACAAACCCTGGCCCTGGCGGCGTAGCAGGGAGTGGAAGGGTAAGATCCCAACCTATGCAGAGACTCTAGACAGCACAGCAGCCCACAGGCAGCTGGGGATGGGCTATTGTAAATTAGAGCGGTCCCCAATGATGTCTAAAAATGCACTGGTAGCCACACAAAAGCCCAGATTGGGAGGGCACAGGGCCACCTCACCTCCCTCCCACTGGCCTGATTATTTGGTGCTGCTCCTCCTAGAGGTGCAGCCCAGAAACTTATCCTATCATTTTACTTGTAGAAACCAAATTATACAGCAAAGATGCCCCTATGGGTATGTCCACATCGAGAGCGGCAGTGAGCCTCAGAGCTTGGCTCGACTGATTTGGGCTCATGCCACGGTGCTAAAAATAGCTGTGTAGCTACTGGGGCTCAGGGTTGAGCTCAGCGCTGAGGTCTAGGGCAAGGGGTGGGCTTTGCAGCCCGAGTGCCAGCCTAAGCCGCATTGTCTACAGAGTTATTATTTAGCGCCGTACCACGAGCCGGAGGACTCGGGTTCTGAGACTTGCTGCCACTCGGTGGGTAGACATACCCTACGTGGCCTCTCTCCCAAAGGCCGGCCTTTGGGAATTGCCCCGGCCTACTGCCACCTTCACTACCATCAGCATTAAAGCAGGGCTAGTTCCATGCAGATTGGGGGAATATTATTGCTAGCTTCGAAGGGAAAATGGCTGGGGACTGACACAGAAATCCCACAGTAATTCTTAGGAGTCCACAAAACAGTGCAGCCCTCGCATAGCTCTCAGCACTGCATACCTGGGAACGTTTTTCTGTCACTAGTGCGAGACTCATCGTAAGGCAGTTGTAGTGCCAGGTGCTTAACACAAATAAGAACATGTGGAAGTAAGACCACATGGGCCACAATATAACCCCATAGTTCTTTTTAAGTGATTATTATGAGTTGTTAAGGGCCAAGGAAAAAGGCCAGGGAGAAAAACAAAGAGCAGGAGGAGGAGGACATGTACATGGGGGAAGGGAGAGTCCCATGATCTCCAAAATTGTTACGATGTCCCCAGCTGAGAGCAGGGCACTCAGATGCCATGATAATGGGTGTGGTAGTATAATATCTAGCTCTTTTATATTGCTTTGCAATCATACCACTTAACCTAGGGCTGAATGGATAGACAGAGATGGCACTACATAATACATGCACAAGTGATGAGGTTATTATACTCATCTCCTGAAGCAAATTCAGCCTTGCTAGAGGACTTGTGAGGGAATCCCTTTCTCCTTCAACATGTGATCATTAGCACTGAGGGCAATTGCTAGCTTGCCCCTCCTTTGCCTCTAAGCCTAGCTAGTTTCATCACAACACAAGTCCCTTCGTAAAAACCCTGTCTGAACTGCCACTACCACTCATTATCATTTTCACTTACCAGGCACAGTGCACATGGGGCATGTTGGCTAAATCTGGAGGTGATTTGGCTTGTATTTCATTCCCCACCCAGCTGTGGTATTTGATCATTTGGCTTTCCCTGATTTTCAGTCCATTAAAGGAAAGAGCAAAGTCGAGCTTGCAGATGAATTCACACATTGATCTTCATGCTCATCGCGGAGATCCTGCTTTGTTCCTCTCCTGCTGACTCTGTTAGAGTTTGATCTACGGATAAACATTAGTTTGGAAGCACATCCAATAGCCTTGCTGTCTGGGTTTATGACTGCTGCCCTAAAGCTTAGCAACAAGGGCAGGAGTCCAGGGTCTATTACTACAAACAGTTCTCATTCTCACAGCTTTTCTGGATCAAACTAAGAATAACTAATTTTAGCTTCGGAATCCTAAAAATATTGCTTATTACACACTTCCCTCTGGAAAATTGTGGCATCTACCTCATCTGTTATAAACCATATATAACAAACATAAAACACCACATAGTAAATCCCTTACTCATTCAAAAATATTTTCACCCTGCACTTAACTGGACTCTCAATTGTACTTTGCACAATCAATTTTAAAAGGATGAAGTCAGACAAAGCTCTCAAGCACAATACTATAGTACCAGATGTCAATAAAATAATATGCCAGGAAAATGTTATGTCAGGTTCCATTGTTTAATAAGCAAGAGAACCCTGTCTATAAAGGGTGGGTAAACAAATCACTCTGACAATTGCAAGAAGTTGTAAGTAACTATGGCATCCCTCTATCACACCATGTAACTACTGTACATATAAACATACCTAATCATCATCAGCCTTTATATTAGTTTTATACAAAAGTGCCTTATAGTGGCAGTATTTTTTCCATGTTTTACTGCTCATTTTCTGTGTTTTTACATACTCCCAACCATAAAAATCCTGAATCTTCTCTTTATCCACATAATTATGTAATCTGGTATAATTTGCAAAATTAGAGATTTTTAATATATGTGAAAACCACAAGATATTATTTATATTTGTAATTCTTTTTGGCTACCTGCCCCAGTTCAGTCAAATAATGGGAAACCCATTCATTCATTAACTTGTTCAGGTATCTTCTCACCCCTAGAGTCGCCCCTAAGGGTCAGAATGGAAGCACGCCAGTCAGGAAGTTTGCACTGCCATTGCACTTCTATGGCAAGAGGACCTCATTCTTTGAGAACGTCAATTTTGGCACTTCTCAGGATCACTAAGAACACACAGAAAATTAATAAGAAAAGGCATTGTTACAATAGCATATCCATTAATAAGTCTTGCTCTAGTACTGGCATGAGAGCTGCATGGGGAGATTATGTCATGTGCACAGCTATTAGATGTCAAGGATTTTTAGCCACAAATGAGCAAAAGATTAAACATTTTTTTCTTTTTCTAGTTTCCAAACCAGCACACAAATTGAACACTGCCAGGAAATAGTTTATGGGAAGCTGCTATTCAGTCCAGTTTCTTCTTTCATCATGAACTGAAGAAAACAGTAGAACTGATGGAAGCTGTGACAATGTCTGTTGATTTTTAATCACTTACTTCCATCATTCACCCAGTACCAGTTTATACACAGTGAAGTTTAGGCAGAATCTGCCTCCAAGAATAGGAATAATAGTTGCTGCTATGCTTCCTCTATTCTTCAAGCAAATATACACTTGGGCCCTAATCCTCAAAAAGTATTTAGATGCCTAAAATCTAGACACCTTTGAGGATCCGGGCTAACATTAAATTCAAGGTGCTTCTATTGCTACATTCCAGGTTTTTATAGGAAATTTTTCTCTATTTTCAGGAATAAGAAAAAATTCCCAAACCCTGTGATATATGCAAGGCTCAAAAGACAACTTGTCAGAATAAGCTCTGGGATCATCTGCTCCTTCGCTATGAATCAGAGAGATTTATTTGACTAAACAGTAATTTTATATGACTTTCTGCATGGAAGTTAGTGTGCAGAAAGAGGGAGGGAGGAAGATATCAGAAATAATTTTAGTTGAGACCTAGATTTATGGAGAAGACACCTTAACTGTGAATCAACAATATAAATAAAAACCCACAGAGAAGTAAGAAAGACTGAGTACAAGGGGGAGAAATCAAAGCCATGATACAACAGGTTAATAGAAAAAAATTCTTTCCTTTTAAAGGTCCTTCCACAAAACAGATTCAAAACTAGTCAGGGTTTGACTAGCACAAAGGAGTCCTGCCCCTGCCTGGGGCTTCTAGATGCTACAGTAATACAAATAATAAGTAATAATTCGTGTTTTCATGATGAGATGCTATCATCTCATGCTACTGAGTTGATATCACAATGCAGATGTATTTGTTTTGTATATACTGGGTCATCATGAGGAAAAGGGGCACATCTGCGTGCACGCAAACAAAGGTTTATTTAGTTCAGATTTCTTTATCCACAACCTAAATGCAAACATTAAGATTTTCCCTCAGTTTTTCCAAGATTTAAGCTGTTGATAACGGTGTGGAGGGGAACATGATGGTACAGCATAGATGCCAAGAGGCTGCTATTCCGGTGTGTGTGTAGGGTTTCCACCTTTGAAATACAAAAAAACCCCAGCACCCCTCTTCCCCCTAGGCAAGCCCACCACAACATCAACCCTCAATCACGAGGCCAACTCTGCAAACCCCCACTTTAACAACAAGTTATAGTATCTAGAGAGATAACGCACAGATAAGATTGATAACATCACATCTCCTCACTTTTGTGTGCCTCAAACCCTCTCTCACACGCACGCGCGCACCCCATGGACAGACAACAATGATTTTGTTCCGTTATCAGTTAAACTGTGGAAGTGGGAACACTGCAGCATCTTTAGCTGGACACAGGAACTTTTAACGTTAGATAGCCCAGTGTATTGTCATAATAATGCAAATATTTAGACCCATGTAAAAAAAAACAAACAAAAAAAACCCCGAGATTAAATTATTTTTTCTGCCAAACCCATTAAAAAACTAGCCAGGCCGGTCAAATACTGGTGGTAATCCTAGGTGTATGTCATTTGTTTTATTTTACCAGCAAGATAGTCATGCACAAAATCAGCTCATTAGTCTGAGCTGTATATTCAGGGCTAAAGCCTGCACTGCACTAATACACAAGGAGGCTGGGAGGGTCTATTGAGCCATTTCCTCCCCCACGCAAGCAGCAGGGTAGGATTTCTGTACAAAGCTCATGAAAACACAAGCACCCGGTTAGATAATGTACTCACCACCCATAGTGCCCCCTTGTGTCTGGGTGTGATGCTGCAAGGGGTTCTCATCTCCAGCACCTGCTGCCTCTTGTGGGTCTTCAATGGCTCAGCCCTCTAGCCAAGTCACAGAAAGTTCAGTCCCCTTCCGGGATAACAAGGCTCCAGATGAAAGTCCAAGCTAAAAACCTAAATAACTCTTCTGCCCCTCTTGGGCTCCACTGACGTGTTCCTACTGGCTCTTCCTCACAGGAGCCTCACCTGCTCCTGCAGTTGGGCTTGCATGCCCCTCTCTCAAAGGCTGGAACTCAGGTCCACTGTCTGCTCTGGGTTCTGGCCTTGGGACCCTGCGTTAAACGGCTAGGTCTGCTTCTTCAGACATGCTGCCTCTGGCTGTTCCCTTCTCTGCTGGGCTAACAACCCTTCTGCCCCTCACAGGTGCCACTGACAAGCTTTTACTGACCCTACCTCAGGTGCTTCCCTAGGGGAGCCTAACATGCTGCTGCAGAGTTATTCCTCTGCTGCTTCTTATCTTAGTAAGTTTTCCCTCACTGTTCCCCTTCCCCTGGGACTCAGGCAGCTTCTGCTAGGGCTCTTCCTGCTCCTAGTTAGCCCTATCTTAGTTCTCCCTCCAAGAGCAGCCTGATGTTGCTCCCTGTGGGGTATCCTACTTGCAGAAAAGTCCTACCTCTGCCAGGCCCTTCCCAGGAAGAGGGAACTCACCTACCTCCTTTTTCCTAAGGCTTCTCTACAGTTTCTCCCTCTAGACTGAATTCCCAGCTCTATTGAAGTAGTCCTTCTGATTCCCTGCAGCTGGGGAACTAATCATCATTAAGCTGCCATAACATTATCAGCTGAGGGCTAGTGGGTCTGTCACTGGCAAGGCTGAGCCTGGCTTGCCCTAAAGAGTCAGCCAATCAGTGACAGGCCCTAATTCAGGAAAGCACTTAAGCACATGCTTAACTTTAAACCCAGGCTTAAGTCCCACTGAAATCAGTAGGACTCAGGAACATCCTTAACTTTAAGTATGTGTTTGAATGCTTTATGGATTAGAGGTGCACGTTGGGTTACACTCAGCATAAAGTACATGCTTAAGGGCTTTGCTGAACTGGGGGCTGGAAGAGATAGCTAGACAACGGACCAACCTACTCACCACATACCTAAGGAGTTGTGTCAGAGAGCAATGGTTATGGGGGTATTTCCAACCCACTCCCTCCCCATGGATAGACTGTGCTGGGATGCAGGGACTGCACTGTGGGGAGGCCTTTTGCACACTTCCTCTCCCTCATCCCAAAATCCTCCTCACAGGGAGACAATTCTGATCTACCAGTTGTTTAAAGTCAATACAACTCTTCCAAAACAACGTATACAATATTAAGAGAAAACTCTAACACAACAGTCAATTCATTACCAACCCATTACGTTTGCTTTCAGAAGCAGTAAAAGCTTTTGCTAAAAACATCTCATTTTCTTTCTTGATCATTTGGATTTTTTGTTTTCTCATTCTCATTCTGCATCTGAATAATATATAATGAAGAATAATTTTCACTTCAGCTCTGCCTCTCCCTCTCTTCTGATTGTTTGGTTTGTATCCATTCATACTACTGCACTGGCTGTTCTTTGGGATTGGTTCATGACTGGATAACCTTACTCGCACTGAGCAGTACCTTACTCCAGCAATATCCCTATAAGCTTCAGTCAGAGCTGGTTGAAAGATAGGAGTTGTTTCCCTGCTGAGAAATTAAACTTTTCATTGAACTTTTCACTTTCCATGAAAAAGTTTTGTTTCTCAAACTCCAATTTTCCATCAGAAAACAGTTTTGATAGAAAAATTTCAACCTTTTCTAACCTAAGTCCGGCCCAAAGTGATTGTAAAGCACTATCCAAGCCTACTGTATGATACTCTGCAATACAGATTGGGTTAGTGGTGGGAATGTAGCCATTCCTACAAGGACTGAAATACAGATATTTAGAGATTTTCATTTATTTTACTGAAAACAAATCTCCACATGACCTTCCATAATAACCTTTGAAATTGAATATCCCTGGATGGAAGTCGGTGAGTGTGGCTGATTTTTTTCTGCATGACTTCTCTAGGATACAACCTTTCTTATCCCTCCAGCTCTCATCCAAGCTTTCATCATCTCTCATCTCAATCACGGCAACATCCTTCTGTCTGTCACTGACAAATGCAATATTGCCCTGTGTGTATTCAATCCGAATGCTGCTGCAAAAATCATTTTCTCAGCCTGTTGCTTTGAATCACTCCCCTGGCTCCCCTTTCTTTATAGCATTACACAAAAGCTGCTTGTATTTACTTTTGAAATCCTTCACCATCAATCCCCATCCTACTTATCTCTCATTTGCTATCAAGCTGTAGAGGCTTGCCTCCAACTGGCCCATGATGCTTTCAGTACCCACTTGTTAAATTTTCAAACAAGCACTTTTGTGCTTTCTCCCATGCTGCTACTCATGCTTGAGAGGAGCTCCCCGTAAACATCCTCCAAGCCACCTCATTGTCTGCTTTCAAATTCCTCCTCAAAACTCTCCTTTGCCATGATGCCCACAAAATCTTGACAACGGTTAGGCTGCCGGTATGCTGATTCCTCTGCCTATGATCCTGACCAATACTGTCTCACTGTTTCCTTGTATTCCCCAGTCTGTTTGTATCTATCTATTGTCTAGTGTCTGATACTTATATTGGAAGTTTTGGGAAGCAGGACCTATCTTTCGTTCTGTGTTCATTCAGCACAGAATCATAAGGTTAGAAGGGACTGCAAGGGTTATCTAGTCTAATCCCCTGCCAAGATGCAGGATTTGTTGTGTCTAACCCATCCAAGACAGTTGGCTATCCAGTCTCTTTTTTAAAACCTCCAATGTGGTCATGGTCCATAACCAGGGCTCCTAAATGCTACAGTAATACAAATAAATAACTAATGGAATGATCTCTGTGTCCCTAATGTTTTGAAGGCAGGAGGAATGAAGGAGCTGAAAAGCTGTGGATGATCTGTCTCCCAACACATCCTTATCCTGCAGCCAAACATCCCCAATGTTATCACAGAGCTGGACTCTCCCTCATGCAAGGGTGTTCACTCCCTCTTAAATCAGGCCCCCTTTGCACGGTGGATCCACAGCAGTTCCACTTCTGGGGGACCCAGCTCACTCAGAGGCAGAGGTAGGCTACATGAGCTTTATCAACTTGAGTTCTGTAGCACCTACAGAACTCAAGTTGTTTTTGCTGTATACAGACTAACACGGCTAACCCTCTGGAACTCTTCTACAAGAGCTTTATGAGCATGTGATTAAGACAGTGAACTAGGAAATCAGAGATCTGGGTTTCATTCCTATCTCTGCCACAGACTTTGGTTGTCTGCTCTATTTAGAGTGCGACTTCTGTGATGCAGAGATTATCTCTCATTATGTGTATGTACAGCACCCAGCACAATGAGGCCCTAGTTCCAGCTGATGGTGCCTTTAGGTTCCACTATCACATGAATAATAAAAATGTACACCCCATTAACAACTATAGGAATTTGCAGATGTTGAATTAGCCACCGGAGGGAGATTTTATAGGTTCATAAATGCAATGAAGCATGTTGCAAATTACAAGGAATCTATGTGTAAGACTATTGTATACAAGGCTTACCCAAGTTCAGAAAAAAGCTCAGTACGTCTGAATCTGTTTATTGTGGGTTTTGCTTCTTCAGCAAAAAAGAAATGTGAAAAAGAACACAGATTATCTATGTTCTAACTAGCAATTCTATTAAAAGGATTTTATATAAGACTTAGGACTTCCACCCAGTGATCACCAAAATGCTGTTATAAACATTGTCTTCTAACCCTTCCATCGGATAGATAGTTGCTGTAATACCTTCTACTGACAAGTAAACTGAAATGCAGGGGGCCAAATTCTCCACTGAAAATCTCCCTGGAACCCAATGAAATCAGTGTAGCTGTACAAATCATAGGATAGCACATAATTTAGACCAAAGATAATCATTGATTTTCCATGGTCCCACACACAGTTAGTAGCAGATTTGGGAATTAAATTAAAGATGGGTCAAATCAGGGGTAGTTTTGCAAAACCTTGTTGGCCTCATTTTATAAAACCAGATTCAGGGCTTGCTTTGGATGCAGGTACCATTTTACAATTCACCCTGTCAAGGTCCAAAGGCAGAACACAATGGATGACAAAGACCCCAAAATGAGGAACACAAAAATACTTTTGCAGAAAATGTAAAATCATGAGAGATTAATTCTTTAATGTAAATCACTCTTCCTATTATCACAATGGTCCCTTCTGCCCTTGGAATCTGTGAATTTGTTTCATGAGTCTTTATTTCTGATGCAAATAACTTTCAATCATAAAAGTGAGGGGTCAATAACTTTTTATGAAAAAGAGGTTATTTGGGGGGCTAAAATCAGTGACATACCTCAAAATGAACAACATTTGAGAGGATGGGATGGTTCAGCGAAATCTTTCCTGTTTTGACCCATCAAGAGTCCGTAGTGCACCCTCCTGCTCTTATCATGAGAAAAGCCTTCCTTCCTTCCTCTCTCTGCTTATGAGGTCAAAGTGAGATGGTCTGTTTGAAAAACAAACAAAACACAGAAAAAAGATCCAGTACTTTCCATCAGCAACAAACTAGATTCCCCATCAGATTTAACCTTGTATACCTAGTAATTATAATGCTCTTTTTCTGAGCCTGCTTGACTGTGACTATACTGATTTCCCCTTTGTGTTGCACTTCCAAGTTACAATCTACTTTTTCCATGACCTGCACAATACTGTAGGGTGGGTGGGTGAGCTGAGGTAAGCTTTTAAAATAAAAGTAGTAATTGGTTCAAGCCCCCACCTAAAGCCTTACCTACCCCCTAGATTTAGGAACTCCCTGGTCATCTCTACCGGTGCTGCTTTTCCGCTCAATCATGCAGGGGCACAGGAAACCACGAATACATATTTACTTTGTTTTCCCAAATAAAAAATAATTGCATAAAAATTAAATTAGCAAAACCCAACAATGTTGGGTCCACAATCCTAATTACTAACTGCTTGGCTAGTTAAGGACCAGAACTCTTATTCACAGAATAATCCCCATCCACAAATTCAGTTAGTCTCAAAGGTGATAAAGGGGGGTCCAAGAAGTGACTCACCTCAGCCTGTACACTCCAGTCCTGTGATATTTGCATCACCAGGACCCACTCCAATCTGCTGCTGTTGGAAAGTCCTGGTTCAGTGATGTCAGCTCCACAAGCCCTGCTCATGCCTGAAACGGTTCTAAGTGTCAGCTCCACCAGTCCAGCTCCATTGTGACCAGGTCCACTCCTGTGAAGTCAGTTCCATTGACATCAGCTCAGGTCACATGAAGTCAGCTCACATAGGGTCCAGAATTTCTGGGTGGGAAACCCAACACAAAGCCTGAAAAGAATTGCAAGTCTCTGACAGACTCTCCAGTCATTTTGTTTAACTGGACTCACTATCCAGTCCAAGTTCACTGCCTTAGCTCAGGGTGACCCACTTTTCCTAAGCTATACCTTTCATGGTTTCTCCACCCCCACCTTCCAAAAATGCATTTATATCCAGAAACATAAGAAACTTTTAACAACGCACATCATAAACCGCTGTGTGAAAATGCAACATCAGAATTTATGTCAATTCAGCCTGCCACAGTTTTTCCACCTCACTCCTAAAGGGGGAGCAGAATGTTTCCTTTTCCATTGCAACCTTCTAACTCAGAGGCTTACAAAGAGAAATCTTATTTCTAAGACTTTTCAGTTGTGTTGGCTTTTGAATCAAGTGGGGCATCCTGGGGTCGTTAGAGGCTCCTTGGTATATGGAGTAAATCAGATTTTAATTGTATTATCCTTCTCTCTCAATTTAATTGACTCTACTTGTCTAATCAAAGTGGATCTTTCTACACTGCACCTACCGTGATTCATGTCTGTTCTAAGTACTTCTGTCATCCAGTGTTTCTGGACATTTGTGTTCTTGGTAACCCTATTTAAAAAATTACCTAATTTCATCAGTAAGCTTTATGCACCCACTCTTTTTTATTTAATTATACTTTGAACCAATAAAAGTCAAGGACACATAATTCTAGTCTTATTAGTCCCACTCAGCTCTGAAAAATGACCTTTAGTTAGCATGGAAATTGTTTTTCTGATAAGAATATAATAAGCACATAGAATAATGTTCCTACAGACTTACTAAAAGGAAAGCCATTCAATTCATACATGTCCCACAAACTCCTGCAAGAATGTCTTAGGACACCCATTTCTTTCATTCAGTGAAAGGAACAGGATACCACAAACATAATTAACAATAAGTATTTGATTTTGCTTCTGCAGCAGGCTGAAACAGCTAATTCATACAAAGCAAACAAGAGATGCTAGGAAACTTTCTAAAAGAGTACCTGTGTGTCAGTACACCAGGAGAAGGGGCCATACCAAAGTAAAATAAAGCTCACCCTGAAGAAAATCATTTGGCTGGGAGGAATGGATCTGAGAACATCTAGAGTAGTGAAGTTTTAGAATTTTGAAACAGTCCATAGTGCAGTTTCAGCAACTTCTTGACCTTTTATTTTCCAGCTAGTACATTAAACACTGTTAAAGAGATGGAGCATTTCAGAATGCCCCTCTCAATGTCAGGGATTTATTTTAATTGAAATACACTGATTGTTGTTCTCATAGTGACACAAATAAAGGGGTAATTTGTGATAATTTTAAGAAGAGCTCAAGTAAAACTGGTAAGTTGAACTGAGAAATAGCAAAGTTTTTCAGAGGAAACTGTTTTTCACTGAAAAATGCAGATTAGGATTCTCCAAAACATTTCATAAATGTGTGTTGAATTTGCCAAATTATTTGGGTAAAAAAAATGAAAATAAAAAATGGCAATGTTTTGACATTTTTAAATGAAACGTTTTACCTTTTTGATTCACACAATTACGTTTAGAATTTTACTTCAATGTTATTAAAAAAGTAAAAGGAACCTTGAAAAAAATGTTTTTGTTGGGGGTCAAACAAACTGTTTCTTTTGACCTAAAATGATTTTTTTTTGTTTGGTTTTTTTAACAGTTTTTTTGGGTTCACCAGAAATTTGGAAAATTTTTATTTCAGATGAGCCCAAACATTTTGATTTTGTTTTATTTTTCAGTTTTGCCACCAAATAAAAAAATTGGTTATTTACACAGTTCTACTGAGAAAGTCTTACAGGTTTATAGCTAGAAGCCTGTTGAACTCAACCATCTATATTTTACACCACCAGGGTTAGGCTCTCTCTACTAAATAACATCTGTTTCTCCCTCCCTCTACTGCAGCCATAGAAGAATACAGGCATCCACTTCACCAAATATTGCCAATTAAACATTTGAGGTGTCTGGGGAGGTGGATATATTTGAGGCAGGCAGCAATGCCATTGTCATGGGGAATGTCGGTGTATAAGGAGCTGACATCCATAACAGCAAGGATGGTGATCTGAAGGAGATTGTTACTGTTGCAGAGTTTCTGGAGGAAGTTGGTTGTGTCCTGGAGGAAGTTGTCCTTTTGTGTGGTGAGTGGTTTGAGGATGGTTTCTATGCGTTCTGATATTCCGTCAGTGTGAGTGCCAGGGCCAGATATGATGGCATTGCCTGGGTTCCCTTGTTGACAAGGGACAACAGTCAGATATCCATTCCAAACGCATTGCCAAACTGATTCATTTCATCCTCAGCCATAACAATTCTTTCATAACAAATTCATAACAAATACTTTGTCCAAACCTTAGGAACAGCCATGGGTACTAGGATGGCTTCGCCATATGCCAAGTTCTTCATGGGCCACCTTGAGAAAGAATTTCTGGACAAATGCACCATAAAATGATATACCTGAGATACAATTATATTTTCATCCTCTGGACAGACAACCTAACTCCCTCATAGATTTCCACCAGAACTTCAACATCCACCCATCAAACCATCTCTAGAACACTCCCATACCAACATCAACTTCCTGGACATCACTATCAGCTTCAACAATGGAACCCAACATATAACTATATACAAGAAACCCACAGATCACACACTTATTTTCACAGATCCAGTAACCATCTCAAACACACCAAGACATCTGTTATCTGCACTCAGACCCTCAGATACCATTGAATATGCTCCGAGGAAACAGTCCAGGATATACACCTTACCACACTTAAACTTGCCTTCACCAAACAAGAACCAACTCAACTCAAAGCAGCACCAGACACTGCCATAACAACAGATGCAAAACCTGCAGTCATATCTTCACTGCTATAATGATCAATATCCCCCACAATACACCGTGCAACATCCATGGGTCTACACAACACTAAACGCCCCCATTAACAACTAAAACTTGTGTTTAAAGTTAAGTACATGCTTAAGTGCTTTCCTGAATTAGGGCCTGTCACTGGTTGGCTGCCTCTTAGGGCAAGCCAGGCTCAGCATTGCCGGTGACTGACCAGCTAGCCCAAAGCTGATAAAAGGCAAAAACACCATATCACACATAGGCGAATGCCTTTCACAAAATGATCACTCTATATCTGACCTATCAGTCCTCATCCTCAAAGGAAACCTGCACAACACCTTCAAAAGTCAAGCTTGGGATCGTAAATGCATAACTCTGTTAGACACTAAAAATCATGATCTCAATAAAAACACTGGATTTATAGAATCATAGCATTGGAAGGGACCTCAAGAGGTCATCTAGTCCAGTCCTGTGCACTTATGGCAGATGTGAGTATTATTTAGACTATCCCTGACAGATGTTTGTTTAACCTGCTCTTAAAAGTCTCCAATTATGGAAATTCCACAATCTCCCTAGACAGTTTATTCCAGTGCTTAACTACCCTAACAGTTAGACTGCTTTTCCTAATGTCCAAACTAAACCACCCTTGCTGCAATTTAAGTCCATTGCTTCTTGTCTGATCCTCAGAGATCAACGAGAACAATTTTTCTCTCTCCTCCTTTTAACAACCTTTTAGGTACTTGACAACTGTTATCATGCCCCACCCCCAGACGTCTCTTTTACAAACTAAACAAACCCATTTTTTCCAGTCTTCCCTCATTGGTCATGTTATCCTTTAATCCTTTATGTTGCTCTTCTCTGGACTTTCTCTTAGTGGCTGATTCTCCTAGTGGCTGATTGGGAGCCAGAGACTGAAATGTAGTAAAAGGGGCTGTGTATATTTTTGTTTTAGCTTCTTGATAAAGTGTGGGGAATCAGAAGCACTGTTTATCTGTGGCTGGTTGGGAAGTCTGATTTCAGTGTCACCCACCACTTCTGGGAGAATCTGCTCTCCTTTTGCAGCCTGCCCAGACCTTGGCATTTTCAGGTGGGCTACTCTAGGCATAGACAGGTCACAAAGGGATCGAAGGGAGTGCTGGGCAGTGTGGCGTGGTGCAGGCCCACCTCTGAGGGGAAGGGGTGTGCTGGCAGAGCAGGGCTGGGCAGGCGAGTGTGTTTCTGGTGGTCTGCCGGTTTGTAAACAGTTCCCTTGCACTGGGCAGAGCAGGGCTGGCCTTGCCATGCCATTCCCCTTGCCCCCAGCGGCCCTCACTCCAGAGACCAACTCTGCTCACCCCACCCCTCCATGCCTCATTGCCCCCCTGGGGGCCCACAAATATGTTTGGCACCAGGCTCACAAAAGTTTAATCCAGTCCCGGTGACTTGAAGACATGTAACTTGTCTAAGTAATTTCTAACTTGTTCTCTCCCTATTTCAGCCTTTCATCCTGCTGCAAACAAGCCAGTGTCTGCACTTTGTTTTCTCTTAGAGGGCTATGAACAGCTGTAATTGCCTGCAGTCACAAGTCACACACAGCTCCTTATAAGCAAGCACATTTATTCTTACGGTGAAAGCATTACAGAGAAAAGCATATAAAACAATGACAGTTCCAGTACACATACTAAAAGCTTACCAGGTCACCATCAGTCTTATGGGGTCTCAGTAAGCCAAAGTCCTTCCAAGCCTTCCCAGAAAGGATTGTGGCTCCTCTTGGATAGAAGGTCCTATCCATTTGATGGATCAGAAGGAAGACCTTGGGTCAGTTTAAACTCAGGCTATTTATCCAAAAGTCCTTTTTTTTGTCTGATGACCTCTGGAGAATCTTGTCTGAACTAGTATGAACTAGGTCATGGTACTTCTCTGGAGGTGTTACAACCTGAGAGAATTTGCCTAATCAACCCCCAATTTTCTTATTTCCTGGAGGAGCTGTGGTCACCTTCCCTACTGGAATTACATGCAATCCCTGGGCCCACAATAATACAGTAAGATATTGCAGGAAATTGCCATAGCTGTCACAAAGATGTGTTCCTCTTTTCGTGTCTTGCTTAAAAACTCAGTTTCTCAAACCTGTATATTTGCATGGCAACAATAAATCTTTGCTAAAAGATGTGGATAATCTCACTGTCAGTGAGGACCCCTGCTACAAATGATACAAGTCACGGAGTCAGGCGGCTTTTATGCACCAGGTACTGCATTGCAGTATCTCGCTGGTTCCAGGGATTGAAGCAGTAGCTTCCCTATCTGCATCCAAACAGCTGGCAAAGGACTTAAAAAAAAATAAAAGAAGAATGCATTTTTTGTAACGGAAACACAGATATTTAATTCTTTTTGTCCGTTAAGCCATAAAGCCTGCGCAGAGAGGCTCTGCAGCAGCGGCAGTGGCACCCAGGAGAATGATAGCTTACTCAGCTGGGATTCTTTAGGGGATGGGCAGGAGAGGGACACTTCAGCAGCTACCTTTAAATTGGTGCAATGCATGCAAGTATGCTGGCTCAGCTGGTGTGGAAGGTGGTTCTAGACCATGTAAAGCCTCCCATTTTTCAGGATTCTGACACCAACAGTGCTAGATTCTCCCAGTCCTTGCAACCAGGGAGGTACAAGGGGGTAAGGTGCTATCTGTCCTCTGCCCCTGCTCGCATATGTACACAGGGTCAGCCACAATCTGGCTCATATTGTTGGAGAGTGAGCTGTGAAAACTGTGCTTATTACCTGCCTATTTGCAGACTTGTTTTTAAATGCCTTTTTTGCCCAACTTTTGTTTGACATCATGACTGTGCTTTCTCACTCTCTGCGTAATATAATGTCAACAACATCATTCCAGAGCCCTCTTGAAATGCAAAGGGATCTTTCAAAGATTTCCCTTCTGAAAAATACATAACATCCTGAAGGCAAATACATCCTGTGAACCATTCAAAGTGAACGACCTCACACAGATTTGGTGCTACAAAGACACACGTGGCCACCTGGGGCTATAGAAGTGCCAACAAGCAGAGATGCATAACTTAAGACTTCCATATCTCCCCTTTTAGGTTAAAGCATCCCTAGAGCCAGGGCTTTTACACTTGGTTTCCCAACATCCCCCTTCTCTGTAAAACAAGTTCTGATGTCCAAGACTCTTTGTGAACTACACTATGCTTCCTGGCTGAGAACAACAAAACAGCCACCTGGCCCCCACACTGTTTCTTTCAAGTAGAATAATCAAGATAATTTAAATATGCTCCTAGTAAAAATGCAACCTCTAATTTACATGCTTTAAATAGAAAATTATTGCTTTGTGCATTGTTGGGAGTGAAAAGGTCTTCAACTTTTGAAGAGCCAATGCTTGATCCAACTAGTGAAAGTAGGTATAATCCCACTGATTTAGTGGAGTTATGGAGATCTACACTAGAACTTTGCCTCCAGTTTCCTGCAGTCAGTTCAAATGTGCAGATTAGCTTAGAAAGAAACAAACTAATTTTAAGACGGAGCTTGATACATTTATGAACAGGATTATATGACAAGGTTGCCCGTGATACCAGGGACTGGACTTGATGACCCAGGAGGTCCCTTCCAGTCCTACATCCTGTAGTCCTAACCACAAAAAAGAATTTAGTGTAGGATAGTACACTGAGCACTACAAGTTCTAAGTGCTGCTTTAAAACATAAATTGGTAACCTTTGCATTTGAAGAGAAACAGGAACTTATTTCGAATTAAACTGAATGAAAGCCTTAGAAAAATGGAGAGCATCTGTTCAGTCTTTGGTCTTTATTTGGGGGGGGGGGAGGGGGGGGGTTAAGGGAGAGCTTTAAAGTGAGATTTAGAATAAGTTGATGAGTAAAGGCTTAGACCTACAATTTTTTGTTTGTTTTGTTTTTTTACAGTGTTCTCCTCATCAGCTTGCAAATCTCCATAAAATAAACTATTTCATCTCCCTACAGGCGCCTCTTTTTTGTTTTTTTTAAACCATACTCAGAACTGGTATAAATAGTGTAAATCAGTCACTTCTTTTGTATCCAAAGTGCAAAGTGGAATTTGTAAATCAAAATTTGATTAAGGTTTTATTGGTGTGATTTATGGGGGGATATACAGTAGACAATTACCTAACAACAAACCCAAAGCAGCAAATACAGAAAAAAACACAAACAGCCCTACATCAGCTCATCAGTAATCAGAGCGATATTTTATTAAGAAAGTAATGCTGAGGTGGAGTCACCAGATGACACTGTTAGACATAGTCTTATCAATATTTATTCTTAGCATCTGAGCACTGTTCAGTCTTTGAAGAAATGTGTTATTGTTGTTAGCTTTGTGATTAACAACTTTTTGGGGAGCAGGAGCAAGCAGCAAGGAAATTTGTTCTCTGCCTTAATCTCTCAAACTAGAGACAATTTTTGAGGCAGAGTTCTTTCTTGGAACCTGGGCATTGTTTTTTGGGTTGAGATTCCTGAAGGTGGGGATTACCTAAATGCCACCTATAACCATCTCTGCTCAATGAATGGTGTGTGGAATATAAACAAGTTGCACTACAACTATATGCAAATCCATGTCATTGATGTTTCCTCCCCCAGGAAACCAACCTGCAACACCCTGACATCTGCTCTCGGTTAGGAGAAGGGGAGCAATAATGTGGTTTTATTCTGTAGTACACATTGCTGAAATAATATCATTTTTATTCTTTCCTAACATTTATTATGTAGGCCCCAATCCTGCAAACACTTATGTTTATGTGTAATTTTATGCATGTGAGCAGGTCGATAGAATTCAATGGGACTATGTATGTGCTGCCATGGTTTGCAGTTCATTTGGATACATAAACAAAATCTAATTCATGGCACACCATAAAGCCTTGTAGTTATCCTCAAGACCAAGCTCTGTTTTATTCAGCATATTTCTGTCTTCATGCAATCCTTTATTGAAAAATCACCTTCAAATACATTACTAGGGAAAGACAGTTGCTTACCCTTCCTAATGCTCGAACCTTCATCTATATATCGCTCACCAGTTGGCTTTGATTATTCTAATGCTCTTCATGCAAACCATTCGGCAAGTGCTTGGCTTCCAGTTTCTTAGGGGTAGGATCTTTGAAAGTGGTCAATATTGACTGAACTTTGCTGCCACTGAAGTCAGTGGGAGTTTTACCCTTGACTTTCAATAGGAATGAAATTAGGCAAATGCTGAGTTCTTTTGAAAATCCCATCCTGAATCCGTATTCCATACTCTCAGTTCTAGCAAAGGCCTGATCTAAATTTAAAATTTATCCTGATATAGTTATGGCACTCTGGGTGTGAAAAATCCACACCCATGAGTGCTGTGTCAATGTCAGCTTACCACACAGTATAGACAGTTAGGTCAATGGAAAAATGCTACCATCTTTCAGGAAGGTGGAGTTCCTACAGTGACAGAAAACCCCTTCCATTGTTGTATTCTGTGTCGATACTATGGGCTAATAGTGGCATAGAATAGACATGGTGTAAAATCATATCGTCATGTTATTAAAATAATAGAATCATAAACCATAGGGTTCGAAGGGACCACAAGGGACAGCTAGTCTAACCCTCTGCCAAGAGACAGGATTTGTTGTGTCTAAACCATCCAAGACACATGGCTATCCAGCCTCCTTTTGACAACCTCCAATGAAAGAGCTTCCACAACCTCCCTAGGCATCTGTTCCATTGTCCTACTGTTCTTACAGTTAGGAAGTTTTTCCTGGGATTTAATCTAAATCCTGAGGTTTAATCTAAATCTGCCGTAGTTGGAACCCATTGCTTCTTGTCCTGCCCTCTGTGGTAAGAGAGAACAATTTTTCTCCATCTTTTTTATGGCAGCCTTTCAAGTATTTGAAGACTGCTATCAAGTCTCCCCTTAATCTCCTCTTTTCCAAATTAAACATACCCAATTCCTTCAGCTTTTGCTCATATGGCTTGCAGTCCATCCCTTTGATCATCTTTGTCGCTTTCCTCTGGATACTTTCTAGTTTTTCTACATCCTTTCCATATATTGGTGACCAAAACTGGACACAGTACTCCATCTAAGGCATAACCAATGGGGCGGTACTATCACCTCCTGTGACTTGCATGCCATGCCTCTGTTAACGCAGCCTAAAATTGCATTTGCTTTTTTTTGCAACAGCATTGGATTGCTGACTCATGTTGAGGTTGTGATCACTACAGTTTCCAGATCCTTCTCGGCAGTGCTGCTTCCAAGCCAGTTATCCTGCATTCTGTATTTGTGCGTTTGGTTTTTCTTCCCTAAGTATAGCACCTTACATTTGTCTTTGTTGAATTTCATTTTATTGTCTATAGCCCAGCTCTCCAATTTATCAAGATCCCTCTGAATTTTAGCTCTGTCCTCCAAAGTGTTTGCAACCTCACCCCAGCTTTCTGTCATCTGAAAATTTGATCAATATGCTCTCTATTCATACATCCAGCTAATTAATAAAGATGTTAAATTACACCAGATCCAGAACAAATCCCTGTGGAACCCCACTCATGACTTTCTTCCAATCTGACATCATTCCAATAAGAGATACTCCTTGTTTCTGGTTGTTTAACCAATTATGTATGTTCTTCCTGGGCTTTAGTCTGTACACTGACTCCCAAAGCATGACTGCATCAATGTTGATCCTTATCAGCAACAGTGTGTTATAATTTTACCCCACATTTTCTCTCTGATGTCTTCTATCCCTTTTATTTCTCCAGGTAAGGCAGGCTAACAGCTTTACATTCTCGCTGTTCTAAAGTCCACATTTTGTTCTGCTAGAATTTACCTGCCAATGCACTCAGCCTGTCCTGGTTACTTCCCCCATCCCTCCCAATTTTTCAGGCTCTTCTAGCCACTACAGATATTCCCTCCAACACCCCACTCCTCCCCGCACCCCATCCCCCACACACACACAACAGAAGAGAGATGGTAGACATCTTGCTCTACTAAAATCTCCTTCCCAAAGGACTTTCTATTGCTTGGAACCTTGTGCAGCAGAAGCCAGAGCACATCAGGAGTGAGTTTAGTTCTGCAGTGCAAAAATTATGTAAATGTCACAGAGTGGCATTGATACTATAGCTGATCAAATGGGCTGGAGAACGGATAGCATGATAGAGGCCAGAGCATTTTCAGAATCATCAATAGACTAATGCACTGTTTGAACAGTCACAGTGAGTGCCACTAATGTTTTGTTCAGGATGTGGAGGTGACTATGTTGTACATCAAAATCTTTCCACAAACCTACAAGTCCACAGCATGTATCAATTACACCTACACCCACCAACTAACTGTCCACCAGCATTCCCAAAGTTCAGTACATTCACTCATCAAGAAGTTCTGGACACCCTAAAGGAGCCTCAGTCCAAAACGTGCAAATCTGACCCATGCCCTTCCTGGCCTGTGAAGGACAGTCATGAACAACCAGTGCCACTCCTGACTCAAATGGCCAATACCTAATTCAAAGAAGGAATTTCCCTTTTTCCTTCAAACACTGAAGAAACCCACCCTTGATATTTAGGTCATAGCCAACTACCATCCACTGTCTAATCTCCCATTCCTGAATAAACTCATAAAGAAGCTAGCAAAAGGCCAAATAGAAATGCACCTAAGTGAAGCTAACATTCTAGGGCTGGCACAATCTGAATTCAGGCCAGGACATGGAACCAAAATCACCATAATGGCACTGATGGATGATCTCCTCCTGTTAGTAGACAGAGGACAGACATCCATTTTCATTCTCCTGGAACCTCTCTACAGCATTCGTCAAGGTTGAGAATGAGATTCTGTGGTCTCGCCTGAGAGAAGTGGTCCAGTGTAATGCATTAGAATAGTCTGAGTCCTTTCTGGAGGGAAGCACTCAACAAGTAGGGATGGGAAACTGCACCTCCACCACTAGACCCTTCACTTGTGGAATTCCACCGGGATAACTTCATTCCCACAGATGACTCGGGTTTGCAGAACTCAGGCTCCAGGGCTGCATTATTGCTGTGTAGATGTTCAGGTTCAGGCTACAGCCTGAGCTCTTGGACTCTGCAACATCAAAACAGCAAATATTAGCCCTGCAGCCTGAGTCCTGCAAGCCGGAGTCAGCTGCCACAGGTCTTTTAACACTCTGTAGATGTACACTAGGAGCACTATTGGATCCCTTGTTGATGCTGACCTATCACATTGCAGCATTTGTGATTAACACTTTCTATCATCTCTGGCTGGCTAGGAAACATTGTCCCACCCTGGTGGATGAAGACCTGGCCTCAGTCATTTGTGCCTTTGTCACTTCTTGGCTGGATTACAGAAATGCAACATACCAAGGCATGAAGCCTTCAGCATTTAGCAAACGCCAACTAATACAAAATGCTGCAGCATTACTCAGCAACACAAGCTACCACAAACATATTAAACCTATCTTCTGCTCCCTACACTGGCTTTCCATAGAATTTGTAATCAAGTTTGAGGTCTCAGTCCTTATATTCAAAGTGCTGCGTGACCAGGGCTCAGGATATCTAAATGATCATCTAAAGCTCAGGGACAAAGACTATGCATGAGAACTATGCTTTTCTGACACAATGGAATTCTCAATAATAAGAGTAAAGATCGTCTGTGTGGGAGACAGAACCTTCTTGAGGAATGGGGCAAGACTGGGGAAAAAAAACTCCCCCAAGAATTAAGGACCATCACAAACCTCACCACCTTCTGCTCCAAGTGCAAGGCCCATTTCTTTGACCTAAAAACATAAACACGTAGCAACAGGTATATTTATATCTATAAAAACAAAACACACAAAAATACATCACTGTACACTACCAAAACAAGACACACCACTGCCTGAACTTCATCCACTAAGGAGAGGATAAGAGAACAAATAACATGTGAGAGTTTTGTAGTCACATTGCTTAATGCACTATTGGATGGTGCTCAGAGGGTGCTCATTTTTACACAGAGTATCTGCTTCAACCTCTAGCAGAGAGTCTAGTGATGCAGTTGTGAATGAAAAAATGAGAGTGCAAGAACGGTGCTCACATATATGACAAGACTTAGAGTATGACTTCACTTGTCAAAGAAAGAAGAAAGGCCACAATGCCTTCTACGTCACACAGTGTTATCTAGTAAAAGCATGAAGCCTAATAAGCTTAAACAGCACTTGGAAACCCTTCACAAGGATCAGACAGGAAAACCAAGGGCATTTTTCCAGCAATGGAAATAAGAACTTTTGTCAGCAAGTGCAATTCAAGAGATTCATGTCAGTCTCTGACCAACTCAAAGGGCATCAATTGAGATGAGTTACTGTATCACACAGGCCAGGAGGCCTACACAACTGGAGAGACTTTGATTTTGCTATTTGCAATTGCCATAGTGAAGATAATGTGTGGGGAAACCGAGCAAGCAAACTCAAGCCATACCACCTTCCAACAACACAGTGAAGTGAAGGATCGAGGCAATAGCAGCACATCAGGAAACACACTGGTGAAGCATCTGAAAAACATGGATGCTTTTGCTCTTCAAGCTGATTTGAGCACTGAGGGTTATGATGTGTATTTCTTGGCTTTTGTGAAATGCACATGGAGAGTGCAGTTCTCAAAAATATTATCTTCTGTCTCCGTCCTCCTGGACATAAGACAACACAAGGAATGTTTGATGTGCTACATGGATACATACATGACAAAAATATCCCATGTGATCAAATGGTGGGCTTTCGCACAGATGGAGTTATGTCTATGTCCACAAATCAGGTCTGCATGCCTTGGTAAAGCAAGTTGCTCAGTCTGGTGTTGGATTCACTGCATGATTCACACAGAACAAAGCTCTGAGTCATAGGTAGGTGAAGTTTTGCAGTTTTGTGAAATATGTCAAGACTCAGCCTCTTCATGCACATCAGTTTGCAAAACTGTGTGAAGACATGGGGTCTGATCATTATGAGTTGTTGTTCCATGCTGAAGCTCATTGGCTCTTGACAGGAAAAGTACTAGGATGATTTTTTGAAGTGAGAGACGAGCTTCATGCCTATGCAATAGACTGCAAAAAGAGTGCATTCAGTGATTTTCTATATGACCAAAGGAAGTTGTGCCTTCTTGCCTATGTCACAGACACATTTGGGAAACTGAATGAACTGAATACAGGTCTGCCAGAAAAGAACAGCTACATTCTTCCACTGAGTGACTGAATCACAAGATTAATTAAGAAAATTGTTTTCTGGAAGAATAATCTATTGAAGACAAAGTATGAATCTTTCCTGTAGCTTTATAAGCTCCTGGCTGACAATAAAATTATTCAGCCTCCCACACAGGAGATAGCTGAGCATCTCAGCCAGATGGAGGAACAGTTTACATCCTTTGTCTCTGACTTGGACATGACAAACTATGACTGGGTGCAAAACCCCTTTCAAGGCAAGCTTGTTGCCATGGATTTGCCAATCAGCTGAAATCAAACAGCTCATTGAAATTTCCTGAGATCGGTTCTTGTGAGGAACATTTGCCCAGATTTCTCTTCTGGAGTTCTGGTTCACTGTCATGAATGAATATCTTGCACCCTCAACACATGCCTTGAAACTGATGATGCTGTGCACAAGCATGTATTTGTGTGAAGCAGGATTCAGCGCACTTGTGTCCATCGAGTCTCTGTATTGATCTGTTCCTGATGTCACATCAGAGATTAGATGGGCAATTTCTACCATGTCCCAGATTTCAAGAAGCTGGTTTGCAACACACAAGCCCATGTGTTATATTAGAAAGCATTAAATAATATACTTAATATGTAAATTCCTTGGATTCCTTGGTCGCTATGTTGCTAGCTGAGGTCACAGGAAACAGTAAGTCTCAAAATGGGGTCATGCAGACAAAAAGTTGGGAACTCCTGCTCTGTACTGTAGCCAACACCATCCATATCCAATAAATAGCTCTCTCAGTAGCTTCTGGGAGCATTAGTACTGAACATGTGACTTCAGCCTCAGGCTAGCCTTCAATCACTATCACTTCCTTGCCTGGAAGTATGGAATGAAGAGAAACATCACACTTAGTGTGGTCACCTGAAATGTAACATACTGTGCAGTCACAAGTGCCAAATAAGACTTTCCCATGAGCTCCTCCTTTATTTGGTGACTTTCTTCGACTGTTTTTTAAAACTACACATTTAATTGTACTTTAAAATCAATGTTCAAAAGCAGGTCCTGAATGTAAGTAAGCTTTCCCAGTTAATTTTGTAAAATGAGATAGGATTTTTGCCATATGCAGGCAAGGAACGCCATATGGCTAGAGCCTGAATGTAGTTGCTGTTAGCAGTCAACAAGATTGTGTTTGTTGTTTTCTCTTGAATTATATGCGCTGTACGTGTTTGTCAGTAACTAATTATGAAAACCCAGTTACTTGATGACTTTAAAAGAGTAAATAATTTAACATGCTCATACGTCATAGCAAAAATAACCTTGTCATTTGAAACTACACATATGGTTATGCAGTGAGTTATATTTTATATAATTCTGTATATTGTTTTATACATTTCAACAGAAGACCCAGCAGGCTGGGTGAATTTGTCCCCAGATCTCTAATCTCTCAGACACAATCTACCCGTATTAAAAATAAATTATTGAAAAAGGAAGTGATTTACATGAAATATGTTGGAATAAGAGCCATGAGAAACCCAGAATCCTTTCACCCATATGGAGCACATTAACAAATGCAAATTGAATCAACAACTTTAAAGAAAGAGTTGGGTGAATCTAGAAGAATGGTACTGTAGGCTCTGTTGCAGAATACATAAATCAGTAACAAAATACTTCAGCCTGGCCATAGATAAACTGTGAGGAGAATAAAAAGGTCTCCAATAAAAACACAACGCAAAACTATTGTAATTTTTCTACAAATTTTGAAAAAGACAAACCTACATTACCCATCAAACTAAAAAGATTCAGATTTGTAAGGATTTTTGATTTTCCTTCAAAGTTTCTCTTTGTGTCATAGAATTGAAACAAGTCATGGAAATGTAGGGTTAGGAGGGACTTCGAAAGGTCATGTAGTCCATCCCACCTCCTGCCCCTTAGCACTGAGGCAAGATTAGGTTTACCAAGACTATCCCTGACAGGTGTTTGTCTCTCCCCTTACCTGATAGTTTTCATCTTTGAGGACATATTTTAAAATCGACATATTAAAATGCCAGATTTTAATTGGATTTTCTGTTAAAATGCAAGTGTAAAATATACAACCTTCTAAAGGTTTGTTTAACCATTTCCCCCAGAAAGTTCATTTACTTACAGGCTTTAATAAGGTCTCATCTCTGTCTTTGCTGAGCAAACAAACATTAATGAACTTAACCTTATCATACCCTGCCAGGTAGGGACGCATTATTTTACAAATGGGGAAATGAGGCAGAGAGAGAGAAAATTTTCACCCAGAATTCCCATTGAAATCACTGAGACATGAGGGTTCCCATCACCTCTGAAAATTAGCCTGATGTGATTTGCCCACCAGGACACAGGCAGTCTGTGGCAAAGGGTGGAACACAACCCAGATCATCTGAGCTCCATTCCAGTCTTTTTACACAACCTTCTCCTTATGTTTAATTTCCTGTCCTTCTACTCATTATTTTCATATATGCCATCTTGATTTCTATGTCAGGGTTGAGAGCTATAACGGAAAGTGCCCTCTACGATAAGATCTGTGAATCAGGAACAGATTAGGCAATGGATGAGGTAAGGAGAAAGGAAAAGAGAGCTACTGATATCAGTGGATGATCCAATCCACTGATTGCACTGGTTTAACTGAGAGCAGAATTTGACTTCCTTCTTATACTCTGAGATACTGAATGATACAGAGAGAAACAATCCAAATGATATCAGCCTCAACTAATATTTTCACTATAATTTGTGAACATGAAGCAACAAGATTCAATGCAATCAAGGAGGACTAGATTCTAGCAAATGGTAATGCATTAGGAGTTGAAAGTCTTTTTAAAAAGAAACTTCTAAGCCTGATAAATATTAGTTCTGAGATAACAGTGTATTGATTCAAAAACCATTGAAATCAACAAGAATTTTTCCACTGATTTTATAGAATCACAGAGACCTCGAGAGGTTTAGTCCTTCCCCCTGTACTGAGGCAGGACTAAATATATCTAGACAATTCGTTTGTTGGTCTAACCTGGTCTTAAAAACATCCAATGACGGGGATTCCATAACCTCCCTTGGAAGCCTCATTCAGAATTTAACTATCCTTATAGTTAGAAAGTTTTTCCTGATATCCAACCTAAATCTCCCTTGCTCCAAATTAATCCCATTACTTCTTGTCACTTTCTGTAACACTATTTAATACTGGCCCACCCAATGTTGGTGCACGGTTCAATTTCTTGATGTTAGTGCATTTCTGTTATTCTTAAAATTAAGAAGTTTCTATAAGCTTAGAGGAAATTAATTATTTTATTTGCTTATACATGGCATGAATAAATACAGATTTATAGATCCTAGCATGCAATTTTATCATCTTATATGACGGGGATAAATCATGCATGCAAATCGTGCATCAAAGTCATGAAATGGTCTGCAAATGCAATGAAAAATAAGGGATTCAAAAGTTTAACAAATAGAAGGGGGGGCATCATTTGGTCTAGGGCTGGCCCTAAACATGGGCATAGTAGCTTCAGGCAGGCATGGAGTGGTGGTAGCAGGGGCGGTGTGGAGTGGTGGGGTTGATCAAACTTATCTGTTCCCCTGCCATGAAGTTCAGCCCCTGACAGCAATGCCAGCCTCTTCCCAGACCTCAGCCGCCCACCTCACCATGGGGTCCCACATCCCTGCTCATCCCCATCCCCCCCTCCCCCCTCCGAGACCCTGCCCCCTAGCCAGGCCGAAAGCCAGAGCCAGGCCATGGTAAGAGCTGCCCAGGGAGGCTGGGCCACTGTGGGAGCCCTGGACCCTCCATCAGATGTGCAGCAGTCACATCTGCATCTCTGGATCTCTGCAAAGAGTAAACAACTGTTTCCCCCCACCTAGTTAGCCATGCATAGGGGAAACTGAGGCACACAGAGTAGTCCATACAAAACATTATGAAAAATTCCCACTTCATCACACCAATAAGTCAAGGAGTTGAGTAGCCCACTGACCCAGCCACCCAAGGAACTGGGGAATCAGCCAGCTGGGAAGCCCTGACTCCCCAACAGTTCACCAGGCAGGTTGCCACAGACCCAGGGATTTGGAAGCCCAAACTTCTCAGCACTCCTCCAGGTGGGCTGCCAAGGAGCCAGGAAGTTTTTCTCATTTTGATTTTCCCCCAACAAAAAAATAAAGTTTTCCACCAAAATTAAAATTTTCCCATGGAAAACTTAGATTTTGTGGAAACTGCATTTTCAACCAGAAAACCATTCTGATGGAAAATTCCCCACCAGCTCCCTTAAGAAGTTACGTTGAAGTAATGGGTAATCTCTGCACAGATGTATGAGGCTTTAAAAAGAAAGTGTGAAGATATCAGGATGTTTAGCTGTTTTAAGACCCTTTAACTTCCAGTATTACCAAGCCTTCCATCCTATTTAGGTCGTGCAGCAGAGCCCAAACCTGTGAAGAGTGCAGAACTACAGACATCACAAACCGCAAACTAATATGCACGGGTTTTGATTAAACTGTACAATGAAGGACAGATTCCGATTTCAATTGTATCTGTAACTTCAGCAAAGTCAATGGAGTTATGAAGATGGAAAACTAGTGTTAGTGGGTTCAGAATCAGGCCCAAGAAATCCTGATTCCTCACAACCACACATCTCCTCATGTTCTGGTGCCTAGATACCATTTCTGGGAGGTGGCCTATAAATAAAATGAGAGATTAATTTGACACGTCTGTCATGACATCAGTGCTCTTCAGTGCGACATTCGGAGAGACCCCTGGATTCAAAATTAGGACCTTGCTTCTCCTGCCAAGGGAATTGGTGCAGATGGATGCTTCCGGTACGTCTACACTGCAGCTGCGAGTGAGCCTCCCAGATCAGGTCAACAGACTCGCACTAGCAGGGCTTGAGCTAGCGTACTATAAATAGCACTGTGGATGTTGTAGCTCAGGCTGTAGATCAAGCTCTTAAGCCCAAGGGGCTAGGTGGACCTGAGAGCCTGAGCTCAAAATGTCCACATTGGTGTTTTTAGCATGCTAGCTTGAGCCCCACCAAGGAGAGTCTGTCAACCCTGCAGTGCAGACATCCCTTATGATCACACAGAAACCCATGGACCTCAGTGAGACTCTGCACAGGTGTAAGAGTCCACTTGCATGGATCTCTTTGCATGATACAGTCCTAGATTTCACCCAGAGGATAACTTTCAATCTGGGTACCCAACACAGTTGAATAAAGGGCCATATACAGCAACAGATACATTTTTCAAACATATGTTGTAGGTTGCTAATCACTGATTATGGAACAGTTCTGAAGTTGGTCTCACTAAGTAGGAAACCTCTCTGATTATAGTTATTCTCACCAGCTTCCAAGCTGAGTCTACGCAGTACACAAATTACATTGGTGGTCTGTAGTGCATCAAGGTTATGGGCCTGATTCTGCATTTTTTGCACAGCCATGACTCTCACTGAAGTCAATAAGATTATTTGGGTGTGCAAAGAATGCAGCTTTAGACCCAATGTCTATTTGACAGCGTATTGTTTTCCCCCTTCATTACTCAAGGAAGAGAAAGATGTTAATACAAACGTGAAAAATACTGGACAAGCAGGCTAAATTCAGTAACAAAATGCCCCCAATGTTTTGTATAGTATATCAGAAAGAAGACATTATAAGAAGTTATGGGATTACATTAGTAGAAATCAATGGAGACTTAAATGCTTCAGTCAGGGACTGCCTCTTTGTTACATGTTTGTGCGGGACCTAACATAATTGAGTTGATAATAAAAAATAATACAAAATAGCAATAATAATATTTCCAAGGTTTATCTAGACCTCTGTATCCCCAGACCATCTTGCTATGTTTTTTATCTTACATTGCATTGAAACTTGTGTATTTGAGTATAATGGTTTCTTTTTAAAGCTTGAAAGATAAATGTTGGTAATCAGTTATTAGGGATCAAAACAAAACCTAGAAGAGAAGCCTACTAATTATTTAACTTTGCTTAACTAAGTCTATTTCATTAACAGGAAGAAAGTTCATTCATAAAAGTTCTGCTGGTTTACAGAATAAATGTTCCTAGTCAGAAAATCATTAAACAGTCCATAGTTGTGTGGGTTGTTTTTTTTTTTTTTTTTTTAAATCAGTTTTTTTCTTCATTTATGATAACAACGTCTGCAAACAGCTCGCACCAGCAGTCAAGAATGCCTTGCAAACTATTCTCTATCACTTTGTGTGTCATGCTGTATCGTGGCCATTCAGATGCAGTTTGGAGAGTTTCAGTTCACTGATTCCCTATGTAATCAAACTGGTTTTCCTTTCAGTATGTGCAAAGAATATTCAATGTCTAGACAGCACACTGTTATTCTTGCAAAGTGCTTTGCTGTGGGTAGTTTGCTCAGTGATGTGCTGCCAATAATTTAACAAGGGACTCTAACAAATCCCAGCCTTCCCCCACTTGCCTGTGATAAATCTTGTCTATCTGGGCTGCATATGTTTTCAGACAATAGCAGGGAGAGACTGGAGAACCTGTTTACATGTTGTCCAGTTTAAACAACAACAACAAAACCTCTGTCATGACAAGGCAAAACAAATTATATTAGCTGGCTTTTTGCTAGGAAGGCTTCAACATTGTTCTTGAAAATCACGCTGGGGTTTTCAAAGGAGCCATGGGAGTTAGGTGATCAAATCCTAATGAAATTCAGTGGGAGAGTGAGGCACCTAATTCCCTTTACATTCCTTTCAAACTTTTAGCCCCTCTTACTAAAATGGGGCCAGATCCAAATTCACTAAAGTCAACTGAGAGACTTCTATTGACTTGAGTGGATTTGGATAAGGCACGTAACATAGTTTTTGTCTTGTACAATTTAAATGGTGCTAGAGAAGACCTTGCATGGGGAATCCTCCACCAGACCATTTGGTGCATTTTGATCCACTCCAAGAAGAAATGAAATTGCCTTTTGAAAGCATTTTTATGAGCCCCATGGATAAGCAATCTCTGAGCAGAGAGGATTTAGCTTTACCCAGAAATGAGTGAATCCATTAAGAGCAGTGAAATCATTCCAACCTTGCCTTAAATTTGGTAGTATGATTTTAACAAGGTTTCCATGAGCCCTCCACCCCCAAAACATACTTCCAATACATCCGTGGATTGGCTAAAAAGGCAGCTCATGAGACAATCACATAATTACATAACAATTCGCAGTTATACACTTAAAAACAGCTTTGCTGGAAAGAGAGCCAGTAAATTGGAAAGGACAGAAATACACAAGGCTGAAAAAGACATACGTAGCATTTACCTTGGAATGAAGACTAAAATAAATTCTAAATGAGAGTTGTTTTTAGTCTGGCTTTATTGTTCCAAATCGTCTCTATTCTGTTTTGCTTCATGCAGTTCAGTTTTCAAAGCTGTTGTGCTAGATATGTTGATTATGGGAACACACAGGGTACACACATGGCTTAACTATAGAATTTGTTTTTTCAGCCAAAGGAAAAATACCTTGTATCACAAAACAGACCAGTGGAGTAGAAGGAGGAACAAGCTGTGATATAAACAACAACAACATTCTGAACTTGAATTACTCATGTTCTCACAGCCTGAGTCACCAGCGAAAACCACCAGCTCTTCTTGGCTGTAGGTTTTTCCATTTGAATTTGTGATGTAGTTTAAGAAAAGGTCAAAGACGTTTGTTTCCTTGACTCATTGGCCCTTTGAAGCACTCTAAGAACATCCCTGTCAGTGTTAAGCTTGCCCTATGTATCTTAGGGTTTTGTGTAGAACCTAACCATTCATCGGTTTAAGTCAACATGCTGCAGTAAAAGAACACATACAATATGGCCCAAAAGATGGAATATATATAACAAAAAAATGTAAACTAAACTAACATCAATTTTTTTTTTATTTCTGTGCATGAAGTGACATGTTGCAGCAAATTCTTCCATGGTCTACACCAGGGATACATTTGGGACACTGAGACAAATTCTGTATTTCCAGCCTACAAAATCTCAGTTCATTCAAGAAGACTGTGCAAGTTACAGGAGTACAAATTGCTCCTTTTTTTTACATTCTTATTAATGGTGTAACGGTAGCACCAACAGTCCCCAGCATCTGTATGTTTACGTAGTGAGATCCAGCCCTTGTCCTATGAACTTACATTTTAAATAGACAAGATAGATAAAGGATGGGACAAAGAAGAGGAGGTATCATTGTCCCTTGCCTACAGAGGAGATCTAACTCCAACAAGATAGAGGGCATGTCTAAATTTGAGATGGTAGTTGCGATTCCCTGCTCATATAGACGTACCCTGGCTAATGCCTAAAAATAGCAGTGTCTTCATGCCGGCATGGGCAGCAGCACAGGTTAGCTGTCCAAGTACGTACCCAATGGGTCAAATGGGAATATAGTTAGGTCAGCTAGCGCAAACTGCCATAGACATACAGCTAATTTTAGGCACTACCTGAACAGAGCTAGCGTAGGTATGTCTATACAAGCTCAAAATCATACCTCCCAGCTCAAATGTAGACATACCCTAAGTGACATCTCCAAGTTTACACAGGATACCTGGTGTATCTTAACCACACCACCCTTCTCCTCAGTCATTGCACCCAGCAGTGTGCTGCAGCTGCAGAAGAACAGGACCTGTCCTTCCTCCTTCCTTACACTCTTGTCAACATTCTAAACCAGATGCCGGTGTCCATTGCCGGCTGCTCTTCTCTGGAACTGGTATGTTTTACTGTAGTTGTGTGGTTCTGAACGTGCAAGAAAGGGGAGTGAATCTCCAACTGGGGAAACATGATCCACTTAACTTCTGGCTCTGCTATGTGAAAGAGAGCAGAGAATTCTTTATGTCTCGAGAAGTGGTACTTACACATGGTGATCACCCAAGAACTTCTTCCTTTGTGGCTGTTCCTTCATAGACCCAAAAACGTAATCAAGCCACAAACTCTTTCTAAAAGAAGAAGAGTGATAATTATTAGAAACATTCAACTGAGAGAATGCTGCTACTGAAAATGTAGGGAATGTATTTTTGTACATGTTTGGACCAGGCACACCCAAGGGAACCTACATCCTGCATCAAATCACTCAGCAGTTCTGCTATATTGAATAAATACAATCATTAAGAACATTAGAACAAAAGGATACCAATGATCCATCTACCCCATATCCTGTCTGCCAACAGTGGCCAAAACCAGTTGCTTCAGAGGTAGTGAACAGAACAGGGCAATTATTGAGTGATCCATCACCTGTCATCAAATCCCAGCTTCTGACAGTCAGAGGCTCAGGGACACCCAGAACATGGGGTTGCATCCCTGACTGTCTTGGCTAATAGCCATTGATGGACCTATCCTCCATAAATTTATCTAATTCTTTTTGAACAACATTACAGTTTCGGCCTTCACAATATCCTCCAGCAAGCAGTTCCACATGTTAACTGTGCGTTGTGTGAAGAAGTATTTCCTTATGTTTGTTTTAAACATGCTGCCTATTAATTTCATTTGGTGACCCCTGGTTTTTGTGTTATGTGAAGGGGTAAATAATAGTTACCTATTCACTTTCTTTACACCATTCATGATTTTATAGAACTCTATCATAGCCCGTCCTTAGTTTTCTCTTTTGTAAACTGAACAGATCCCAGTCTTTTTAATCTCTCCTCATATGGAAGCTGTTTCATACCCCAATCATTTCTGTTGCCCTTCTCTGTACCTTTTCCAACTCTAATATATTTCTGAAGTGAGACAACCAATATTGCACACAGTATTCAGGGTGTGGGCATACTATAGATTTATATAGCTGCATTATGAAATTTTCTATCTTATTATCTATCCCTTTCCTAATGGCTCCTAACATTATTAGCTGTTTTGATGCACTGCACACTGAGCAGATGTTTTCAGAGAATCATCCACAATGACTCCAAGATTTCTTTCTTGAGTGGTAACTACTAATTGAGACCCCATCATTTTATATGTAAAGTTGTGATTATGTTTTCCAAGGTGCATTACTTTGCATATGCAACATTGAATTTCCTCTGCCATTTTGTTGCCCAGTCACCCAGTGTTTTGAGATCCTTTTGTAACTCTTCACAGTCAGCTTTGGATTAACTGTCTTGAGTAATTTAATACTCTCTGCATCTTTGGCATCTCACTGTTCACCCCCTTTCCCAGCTCACTTATGAATAAGTTGAATAGCACAGGTTCTAGTACAGATCCTTGGGGGTCCCTGCTGTTTACCTCTCTCCACCCTGAAAACTGACCATTTATTCCTATCTTTTGTTTCCTGTCTTTTAACCAGTTACTGATCCATGAGAGGACCTTCCTTCTTATACCATAACTGCTTACTTTGCTTAAAAGCCTTCGATGTGGGACCTTGTCAAAGGCTTTCAGTAAATCCAAGCACATTATACTGACTTGATCACCCTTGTCCACATGCTTGATAATACCCTCAAAGAATTCTAATAGATTGGTAGAGGCATGATTTCCCTTTGCAAAAGCTGTGTTGACTCTTCTCCAAAATATCGTGTTCATTTATGGGTCTAATAATTCTGTTCCCTACTATAGTTTCAACCAATTGCCTGCTACTGAAGTCAGGTTTACTGGCCTCTAATTGCCAAGATTGCCTCAACCTTTTTAAAAAATTGTTGTTACATTAGCTATCCTCCAGTCATCTGGTACAGAATCTGATTTAAGTGATAGGTTACACCATTATTCACATCAAACACTGTAATTCCCAGTGGAACTGAAAAGGCAGCTCACTGTGTTCAAGATGGTAAAAGATTAGTCCCTGGCAACAAAAGGGAAAAGAATTCAGACTGGGAGACTGGGAGAAGAGGTTTCTGCTGCCAGAGTCCTTGATTTAGTAAAGCAGTTAGCACATGCTAAGCATGTGCTCAAGTCCCATTGACTTCAAATGGTGCTTTCCTGAATGGGGAAAGAGGTAACGGTAGCCTCTTACCATTCTTATTCCATTGGAAGAGTAAGTTGACATGGGCCTTTGCCCTGTAGATCCTTGTATCATGAGGAGGAAAGTGCTACCAATGTCTCCCCCCTTATTCTGACAGAGCAGAGTCTGATGACATAAGCCAGCTGCTTTTTACCTTAGGAAATGCTATAGAATAAAAACTTGGAGCCTATAGCCCTGGAGTAGCTGACAGCTGCGGTTTTCATGGGGTTGTGCACAACCCCAATGGAACAGCACTAGCAGGTGCTATTTTAATTAAAGTGAAATTATGCTAACATTGCTTGATAATGATTAAACAGGGCATGGTGTGATTGAGTAGGAGGAAGTCACTTTTATGTTTATACATGATTATGCTAAAAGGTTCATTAGTTGGGTTAAAAGACTAAGTTTGGTACTTTCCATCTAACTATATTCTCTATATTATATTGCCAAATGCACTATTGACTGCTAACAAGCTTTTGAAGGATGAGAAGTTGTTCTTGCTTTTGCAGTAGTTGCAGTAGTAGATTTTACAGAAAGTTCTTGTTCAAACAAACAGGAAAATCCTGCAGACTCTGACACACCATTGACAGGTTGGAAACAGTGAAATGACTATCATTTTGGCCAGGTTAAGTCATAAATTAAATTAAGTTACATTCAGGTCAACCAGCTCCTCTCAAGCTTATTTCCGTTTCTTGCTGTTGCTCCTTTTATGTGCCATGGGGTATCAACTTTGATTGTGATTTTGCTTTACTCCAGCTGTTGGTGGTGTTGGAGACAAAACAAGAAGGAACAAAACATCAGAAAGGTAAGACAGCTGACTGAGTAGCCATGTGCAGCATAGCACCACTACCTTTTGTTCTGAAGCATGTAGTAGACCAAGGGATCGATACGTAATTTATTTTAACAAAAAGTTTAAAATCACATATTGAAGGAGGTGATCCCAGATGAATTTGAATGATTTTCCAGTCAACAAACAAATCCCTGTCAAAGTCACATGAAAAAGTAATTTTATTTAAGAGTTTTCAGTAGCGGGTGTGATGTTGCAGAGGATGTTACAGCAAGAGAGATAATGTTGCAGGGGGCGTTGGAGGGAAGTGAGAGTTTGTAGGGGGTTACTGAACTCATTCCAATTTCCACATAATTACATTGACATTAGGGAAGAAAATTACACAAAGAATCAAGAGACTTCACTGTATTTAAATCATTTAAGCCTGTGCCTTTTAGAAAGAGATGCAATTTGGGAACACAGGGTTTGGTGGTGAAGATTTTGTTTTCCATCTCTCTGAGCCAACATATGAAGTGTTCTTGGCTGGAATATAATTGGGACTCAATAATTGATAAACCCTTTGACAGATAAGTCCAGCAGGTGAATATGACATAGCAATGACTTACAACAAGGTGTGTACCAAAAGACTGCAAAGGTCTTCAAACCCCTAAGAAGAGCACCAATATCTTAGTGTTTTGGTTTATTGTTATGAGACAACAGCTCCTTCATTATAAATTTCATTTTCCAAAATCATGTTGTTGCAGGGTGACTGGCCCCTTTCAGAGGGCGTGCGAGGTCTAGTACACCCGTGACCAATTATGTTTTTCCTTTTTTTCTGATTATCTGCTGCCCCGGTTGTATTTAAGATAAGGAGTCTGGGCCTCATAAAGAGGGAGACAGCAGCAGACTGTAGCAGCAGAGTTAGAAGGCTGCTGCAGGCTACAGAAGAATCTGAGATTTCAGGGACCAAAAGACTCCAGTCAGGCAGGGCTAGGAGTGGCCTGTGAAAAGCAAAGGAAGACTCCAAAGAGGAATATTCTGTTCAGCAAGAAGCCCCAGGATTGAGTATTGTGTGAATTGTGTCTAAATTAATTAGATGCAGAAGGGAAACATTTTAAGGACTCTAGACTGGTGAAGATTATTTTAAAAACCCTGCAAGGGTGTGGGGAGGAGACAGACTGTGGCAAGGTGCTGCAAAGCCACCGCTGGCCAGCAGGGGGTGCTACTGGGCAGCATCTTAAAGTCACTTCTATTTGTGTGTGGGGCTGAAGGCATGCATTATAGGGAAAGTGCTTTGTAGTGATACTAATGGAAAGATTAAATGAAGCACAGCAATAGGGAAAAGGTTATAAGCATAATTACTCTAAGATTTTCTAAAAGAAGTCTACATTTCATCTTTTATATTGCCAGGTTCCTGATTTGGTCGTATGCCTTGTTTCTCCAGAAGTCAGTCTGTCCTTTAAAAACACCTCATCTTCAGTCTTCTCAACTGCCATGGAACCTGCCTCTCCTGACTGCCCTATTGCCCTCCAGTCACAGAATCATAGAAATGTAGGGCTGGAAGGGACCTCCAGAGGTCATCTAGGCCAGCCCCCTGCATTGAGGCAAGACCAGATAAACCTAGACCATCCTTGACAGGTGATTGTTCAACCTGTTCTTAAAAACCTCCAGTGTTGAGGATTCCACCACCACTCTTGGAAGCCTGTTCCAGAGCTTAACTACCCTTATAGTTAGAATTTTTTTCCTAATATCTAACCTAAATCTCCCTTGCTGCAGATTAAGCCCATTATTTCTTGTCCTATGTTCAGTGGATATGGAGAATAATTGATCACCATCCCCTTTATAGCAGCTTCTTAACATATTATCAGGTCTCCCTCAGTCTTCTTTTCTCAAGAAAAAACATTCCCAGTTTTTTAACTTTTCCTCACAGGCCAGGTTTTCTAAACCTTTTACTATTTTTGTTGCTCTCCTCTGGACTCTCTCCACTTCATCCACGTCTTCTGTAAAGTGTGGTGCCCAGAACTGAACACAGTACTCCAGCTGAGGCCTCAGCAGTGCCAAGTACCTCTCATGTCTTACATATGACACTCCTACTAATACATCCCAGAATGATAGTATGTATTTTTTGCAACCGCATCACATGGTTGACTCCACTATAACCCCTAGTTTCTTTTCAGTAGCACTACCACATAGCCAGTTATTCCCCATTTTGTAGTTGTGCATTTGATTTTTCCTTCTTAAGTGTAGAATATTGCACTTGTCTTTACTGAATATCATTTTGCTGATTTCAGACCAATTCTCCAGTTTTTCAATGTCTTTTTTAATTCTATCCCTGTTCTCCAAAGTGCTTGCAACCCCTCCCAACTTGGACAGTAGAATGGAAAGTATGCTTATAAAATTTGTGAATGGCTCCAAGTCATTAATGGAGATATTGACTAGTACCAGACACAAGACTGACCCCTACAGAATTCCATTAGATATGCCCTCCCAATTGCAAACCATTGATAACCACTTTGAATATGAGTTGTACACTCACTTTGTAGTAATTTAATCTAAACCACATTTCCCTAGTTTGCTTATGAGAATGTCCTGTGGGATTGTGTCAAAAGCCCTACTAAAATCAAGTTATATCACATCTATTGTTTCCCTCCAATCCCCTAGGGAAATAATCCTGTCACAGAAGGAAATGAAGTTGATTTGGAATGATTTGTTCTTGACAAATCCACACTGGCAATTCCTTATAATCCTATTAACCTCTAGGTTCTTACACACTGATTGTTTAATCGTTTGTTCCAATATTTTTCCAAGTATACAAGTTAGGCTTACTGGTCTATAATTCCCTAGGTCATTTTTGTTCCCCTTTTCAAAAATGGGCAAACACAGTACCTTTTTCTAGTCCTGCTGTCAAATCTTACTTTACTGTAGAAAGATGATTTTCTACCTAGTTCAGAGCCAGACTGTACTTGTCTGCTGTGTGGAGACCTAAATCAACTCCCTCTTCTTTGTGCCCCGTATATGTGAACTGGCTACAATCATTGTCCGGGACCAGACCAATGACACAAGCACTGCTAGCCACCCTGAAAGACTGTATTAGTATATAGTATATTAGTATATTAGTATATACAGTCTGCTAGAGTGTACAAAAACTCATTCCTCAAGTGAAATGCTCTATACTCAAATAATTTTCACTGGTCATTTGAAAACTGTTACAGTGGATGGCTTTCTATTATTTATTTGTATTCCTAGGGAGTGCTCTACTGGTTGTGTTGAGATCTGATGGCGAGAATTAAATGGAAATCAGAAAATAGGAAAGGAGAGAGAGATGGATTAGTTTTCTTATAAAAAACAGTGAAAAGTTGTGGACTATAATTAAACATACTCAATGAAAGACACGTATTTTTCCCACTAAACAACCTCACAGTAACAATCCCCTTTGCCACCGTTTGCCCTAACAGCCTCCACAAAAAGAGCTGCAGATTTAAGATTAAGAGGAAATTGCCTTGTGGCATTCAGCAATGTAAAAAAAGATAAACATCCTTAGGATAAAATTGTAGCACACACTCTACCAGCAAAAGAGAATTTAAAGCAACAGACAAGTTTTTAGTCTCATGCGTACCACTAGTGATGACAACATTCTTTGGCCTTCTAGAGAACCTTCATCCATGCTTATGTGTGGTAGGGAATCATTAGCACTGCAGTTTTAAATAAGGGGAAACAGAGATATAGAAAGTTATATGACCTAGCCAGAGTGACAACAGGTCTGTGGAACAGCAAAAAACAGAATCCAGCATTCCTGATTCTTGGCCCCATGCCTCCCACCAGGCCCTATTCAGAAAATTCACAGAATTCTCAGAGTAAGAGCACCAATCATCCCTTCCACCTCACTGCCCCAAGAGATATCCCGATTGCAATGCATGTGCCCCTGAGTGTACTTGGGTATCTGGTATAAAAATAGATTGATTTATTTTCATGGGTATTTGAGCAGGTGAACATCTCCTCTTAGAGGAACATTTCTAAGATAGGGGATGGGAAGAGCAATGGCAACAGAATCATTTTTCATAAGGAAAAATATGTAGTTGTGTCCCCTGGTAAATGTTTTGTGTTTTCTCCCTCTCTCTCTCAATCTCCCTCCCTCTCCACTCCACCCCCAGCCTCCCAGCTGGTCATCCTCACTCTGTTGTTATAATGAAACTACAGGGAAAGTGGTATGGGGAACTACTGACAATTTTAAAGCATTAAAGTGACCAAACAGGCGTTTCATTCTCTGCAATGAAACAATCACATTTTATTTAATGCAAATATGATAAGTTACAATATTATAGCAGTGCCTTTGGGTTCATTTTTAACTGCTTCACTGCTGGCTAACTTACCAGGTACATTAAGACATGATAAATCTCACCTCTAGGTCTAGGGCTCCTAAGTGTACCAGGTATGTCCTGGTGTCTCACTGGGATCTCCAGTGAAACAGCAAAGGAACATGGCAGCAGCACAGAAGTTGGAGCAAAGAAGCCACTAAATAAAAGCAGTGGAGTAACATGGTAGATATGTCTAGAAATAAATCCCTCCCCAGAACACAATTCTGTTGCGAGCTGTCCTTTGGCACATGGGAGGCATGGGGGGAGGCGAGGAGGGTTGGTGTGTAAGGATTCTTGTGCATCCCACGATCTTGGTCACACCAGGCCGGTATGCAATCTGCCGTATAGCATGCCTCTCTGTCTTTGCATGTTCAGCTTAATGACATAATATTCCTGGAGAACAACAAAAACCAAAAGCCCTGACATTTGTAAATGTAGCAAGCTTGGTGTAAAATACACATCTGTGGTGATCTAACTTCCTCCTAATGTCTGTAAACTAAGCACGGGCAGTAAGAGGTCAGCCAGGTTTCAGCTTGGCCCTGTGGATCTGATCTACAGCTCTCTGTGCTAATGAAGAAAATTGCTAGAGAAAGTCAGAATAATTTCCTAATCAGGAATGCCGAGCATAAATGCCACCAGAATTAGTTGAATAACAGGGTTAACAGAGATCTGTAAACAGGATACATCCCAAAATACATTCTGCCAAGGGCTTCATTGGCTAAATGTGAATTATTTCATGGGGACGGTGCGTCCATTGTGGCAGTTACATTGTCACTTGCACAGGCCATTATATCTTATGGGCTCAAAAGTGCAACCCTTATTCATATTGAAGTCAAATTCACTCCCAGGGCAGAGGGACAGCATAAGGATCCCTGAACCATTTAAGATCTGAATAGTCCCTCACGCTTCAGTACTGGTCTCCATGCCAGCCTTTATGGGACTAGTAGAAAAGGTGAGTTTGAGGTGGGACAGACAGTGTGCAGATTCGCGTCTAGGCATGTTCAGTGACACACACACACACACAGCTCCTGGGGGCACTGTGAAGCAGCCCCACACCAAGATGCCACATTGCAGGGTTGAATGTAACCTACCCTGTCTGCCTTCCAGCCTGAATGCTCTGGCTTTATGCAGAGGACATTTCACTCATGGATGAGCATTTCCACACACAAATAGTCTTATTGAAGTCATGGGGACTATTTGCATAAATGAAAATAAGGGGTGCACAATAAAGGCATGCATCTCTCTGACATTGTCTGTTTGAACAGCCTGGCTGTGATATTCAACGTATACATACACAGCAGGCATAGCTAGAAGGCAGCCCAGAGGCAGCTGACAGACTGCAAGTCTTAGCTTGAAATTATCCATCTTGATCCAGCTGGTCTCTACTCACAGGAGGGCATGAGACCCAGAGAACTTAAATGTGGAGGATGCAACATACAAAGATTACATAGATATCATTTCCATAAAAGTTGAAGCTGGCCAGGACAATAAGCCTGAGTGGCTTCAGGCCAAAACTCAGTCAGCTTGACCAGGGTCCCTATGAAGTATGAGTGCTTCCTATACATCAGCAAAATTTCTCAATTAAACACCTTATTCTGGGATTCATGCCCTCAAAAAAAAAAAACTCTTTGGACTGGGATATGTCAAGCACTGGATGCCCAGTGCCAAGAGAAGAACTACTCACCATGACCCAAGCCTTCCCTAGACTGCCTGAGTGCCACCTACTGGTAAGATCAGGGGATTGGGTATCAGGAACCCTGGCTTCTATTCCCACTCTGCTCCTTGTGACCACGACAAGTCACATTTCTGTGCCCCAGATCCCCTATTTGCAAAAAAGGAATAATAATTAATGATGTTGGTAATATCTCCATCCCCGTAGATCACTCCAACAGCCTGCATCTCCCACAGGCTTGTACTGCTGTATCATTTGACTGTGTCACTCCTTCTCCCCCCACATCCAAGCTGTTGCTAAATATTTTTCAACAGCTATAAATCCCATCTTTTCCACTCCAGACTCACCACTAAAGCCCCTGTCAATGCCCCAGTCCTTTCTGGGATTACTGAAGCCTTCTACTCTCTGGGCCATTCCTTTCCCTCTCCTACCACTCTGACTTTGTGACTCCCCCTGCTTTGACTCCCTCTGCTGGAATTCTTTCAGCTTTGCTTATGGGCTTGAAAAGTGTTCACAGCCTCTCCATGCCAGCTGCACTGGATAATGGGGCCTCTGGATCCATGTAACTGTGGATCTGTGGCCCCCAGTGCACCACAGACCCTTCCAGGCCTGTCCCCCAAAAGTCCATCCATGCCAGACTATGCCAAGCCAGTGCAGAAACCACTTCCATGGTTTTCAGGGAGGTGGCAGGCATTCCAGTGCAACCACTCATTGGGCAAATGCCTGGGCAGCCCCTATCCTGGGCTTCATTGGAGCAAAGGGATTGGCAAGGAAGAGACAGAATATGTGGGCAACAGGATTCTTCCAAGCACTTTGGAGCAATGTAGTCACTGAGAAAGGGAATGGAACTTTCCAAAGGAGAAAAAATCAGCAAAATATAACCAAAAACAAAATAAACTTCAAACACTGTTTCTTTTAAACATAATTAGTTGAATGTTACCTTAGAGCATCCATCCTCACTAGCATTTCCTTGCTTATATGTATTACGTTAATCAGTTGTATTAGAGGTATATCCTTATGGAAGAGTGCTAAAGAATGTCACTGGGATGAAGGAAGGGTGCATAAAAATGTAGTATGATTTGAGAGAAGTTACTCTAACATCTTAAAGAAACTAATGGAGAACGACTTTTATGTGTGTTTTGAACAATCCTATAGAATTCAGTGACCAGGAATCCAGTTCTTTATAACATTTTATAAAATAATTGTTAAAATGTCTCTGGCATTTTTCTCTAAGGGTAGGGCATGTTGTGCTATGTATTGTCCTTCTAAATAATATCTTTACTCTAAATACATTTTTGGGGTAGAAGTGGAGCGCTGTCTGAGAATTCTGGTTCCTCTGGGGTTTGCAATCATGCAAGGCCACATTGTCAAATGCTGGTGCTTACGTTGCACCTGCAACAAATGTACATGTATCCATTACACAAGCCAAACTTATCTTTATGCACACAAATGTCTATCTATGTATTCGGAGGTAGTTGTGCACACTGTTATCCTATATGCATGCTTTGTGTGTGAGGCTTTCACACAAATGTTTGTAGCCACCATTTAGAAACTGTAGCATTTGAAAATGTGGCCAGCATTGTCTGTGAAATATAGTGAAGAGCACAGCTCAGTGGGGATTAGAAAGCACCATTATCTACATTCCATTTGTGCACTGGGCAGACATTTCTCCTTTCATCTAACAACATGCTGCTTGATTCCACAGAGTGCCAAAATATCTACAGCGCAGTTAAAGAACAGATCCTGATAGCACAATGCAGACTTTTTCCACATGCTATAAAGGTCAAATTACCCACATTCCCACAGATATTTTGGTGCTATCCATAAGTGTGTCAAGTAATCCGGGCCCAGAATTTTTAGCAAATACAAAGGCAACACCATCTCTGCCAGTGTATTGAATAAAGGCCAAACAGGCACATAATTAGGTGCATGCTCATTCTTGCCATAGAAAAAATAATTCTTGCCCTGAGTCCTAAGGAATTATTTAAAAGTTGTGCACATTGGACAGCCCATGAATGGCGAGCCTGACTAATAGCTGGTGAAGAATTAGGACTCTGCAAACCAGGGCGGGGGGGGGGGGGGGGGATGCTAGCAAACAGAGTAATGTGATGGCAAAACTAGGAATTTAGGGAGTTTATTTTGGTTTGTTTTTATGGATCAAATTTCTAAAAACCTGCTTTTAAACTAGCATGGATAATTCTGCATACAAATCATCTGAATGTGGACTATTAGGCCCACAATTTGCCTCTGAAAAAGGACAAAAGAAAATTCAGCCCTGCTGCAAATGGACATAACTGTAGAATTATGGCTGTTTATATCAGATATGAATTTGGCTCCCACTTAACTCTCACTAGCATTAAGAGGAATTCCATGTGTGCATCAAGGCTGGGGCAGCTTTTAAACACAACCAACACAAGTGACTACTTGGGGCCAGCACTTTTTGGGCCCCATGCAGACTTCTTTGCTTATGGGTCAGCCTCATTCCCCACTCCAGGAGCAGGCCCAGAAGTAAGCAGTTCACACCTAATTAGAGCTGAAGGAACAAATGGAAAAGCTATCTGATTCAATTTGAACTGAAACCACATTTCCCCCTCCAAAATTTTTCCTCAAATTGAAAAAAAAAAAAATTCATTTAAAAGCAACCTATTCAAAAGAAGGCTTTTTTGGTTTTATTTTGTTCTTAAATGTTTCAGTCAACTCAAAACTAATTTGTGTGTGTATGTGTTTTTCACTTTGATTTGGCTGGTTTTGGGTGTTTATCACCTTTTTTTGGTATTTGACCAAAATTTGAATTCAAAGCAAGAACATCAAAACAAAACATTTTGAAACAAAATACTTGAAGTGAAACATGTCATAACAAAATATTTACACTTCAAGTCCCACCAGTTTTTTCTACAACTATTTTTTCTAAAACATCAAATCAAAAATTCATTAAATTTGACCGAATTCACAAATAGTTTCACAGTCCAGAAAAAATGAAAGTTTTGATGAAAAAAATCTGTTTGCTGAAAAAAATTCATCAAGTTCTTTGATCTCCAACTTAGGCAGACAAACCAAAGTCATAGACAAACTTTGCCCACCAGTAGGCTGGGTCCCCCCTCTTGCTCAGCTCCCCATAAATTCCCAAGGTGCCCCTGCAATGAAGGAAGAAAAGAAAACCATGGATTTCTTTGAGCACAATGCTTCCCTCTTACTAAGTACAACTTGGAAGTCTTTCTTTTTAGCCAATACCATCCTGTTTCTGTTCAAAGCTGTGTTACTCAAACTAAAAAAAGGTCTGGCTGGGCTGCCAAAAGGGGACTTTCACAACGGATAACATACAGGCAGCAATTAAACATCTCTGCAGGTTCAGCACCTGGCAAGATTACAGCACTGAATGTATTGCTTTGCAGCCTGTACTTTCCCTACCAGATGTTAGTAAGCGTAGTCTAGTGAAACTATAACTGGGGCAGATCATTCATTCCTAAACATACATAGACCTTCAGAAAAGAAATAGACCACTGCTCTGGAAATCTGTCAACATTTTCAAGATAGAAACATTAGCCTTTGGAAGTTGTTTAGCTTCATGAGTTTGGGTATTAAGAGAAGAGCTGCCAAAGGAGATAAAACATTACTTTAGTCGTAGGCATCTGTTTGGCATGAAATCTGCTGTGAAATGTGATTCCATGGCAAGAAATTGTCTGTAATAGATTGCCTGGAATAACGTCAGCCTCATGGAGAACATTCGATTCTCTTTCATTAAAGAAGATTCAGAAATGACAATAGAAAAACGTTATACAAGGAAATCAGCCATGAAGAAGAATGTACGTTATCTTCCATATGGTATTTTCAAAAGCTGAAAAAAAAAATTCAACATAGAACTTGTAAGAATGAAATTAACAATAAATTATTACACTGGAGCTGTTTTTAATGAGAACTGTGCACAGTGTAAAAATCTCATCTGCATGTTAAATAAACATGGGCCCCAATACTGCAGAGAGATTAATTCAGGCTGATCCCTGCATCCACATAGATCCCTGTTGACCTTAAAGGGGGTCAGCCGGCATGATTCTCTTTGCAGATTCGGGACATGTTTTTCCCTAGTTTTTCAATACCATGGGCCAGATCCTGATCTCAATTACAACAGTGTAAATGTGGTGTCACTTCAGTGTGACTGAGGCCCACTTATCCATGTAAGCAACTTTATGAAGGTGAACAGTCCCACTGAATTTAATAAGACAAAGCATGTAGGCAGAGTTACCCGCTTCATGTAAATATTTGCAGGATTGAGGTCTGGGATCTGGCTCATAGAATCTGGCTCCTAGAGTGTCTAGCAATTAACCACATTAATATATCATCCTCCATCTCATGGGCCAGCTTTTATACAATGCGTCTTAAAACGTAAGGATGATCTCAGTTATGTGAGAGGAAGCAAAGTGAATGTAAGGTGTCAGTCTGAGTTTCCTACATACAAAGCAGTTCAAAACCATGGGGGAGAAAATATTCTCCATCCTCTTTAAAGGAAACTCTGAAATGCTACATAAAATAAAATAAAAGTTATCCAGTTGTCACAGGCATCTTTAAATATATTAAAATATTTTAATAAAAAATTATTTTCTTCAGCTATGCAGCAGCTGTAAACCTTTTAAATATTAAAAACAATTCTATTCAAAAAGCGTTCTTTACTTGCCTCTCCACCCCAAATGCAGGACTTCATTGACACCAGCCAACTCTTATTTTATCAGCTGGTTCATATTCAAGCAGGATGCACAGGAAGCCAAGATCAGTGTTCTTAGTGTAATGGTAGCAACATCATTTCTGTCTATCACTGAGCTTGTTTATGCACAAAAATAATTACTCTACAATCCTGACAGTGGTTTGGCAGATACACCGTTGGTTTATGGTAATGTACTGCATGAAAGGCTGAAAAGGAGGGAGTTTAACATAGAACTGAGATAGACCAGCATTAGAAACGTTAAGATGACATTGATTTTCCTCATATGTGAGTTATTAGATTTTATATAGGGATAAGGCAATCTGCTGTGTGCACTGAACTAGAGACACACAAAACTGAACAAGAAAGACCTTCACACAGCCATAAGTTCTATGGGAAACAGGCAGGATTCCTGCCCTCCAACCCTTTGTTATCTCACACGTGCAAACAGATTAAGGCAAAAACCAACATCTACCTACATGCATATGCCCACAAGAGATGGTGGGTTTCCTACACCATACGAGAATTCAAATAATAAAAAAATAAATAAATAATAGGTGGGACATACATCTTAGTTTAGAGAGGTGACAATAAACAATAGGTGATCTATGAGAGGAATATGCTATAAAATAGTAAGTGGTATAGAGACTGTCAGGGAGATGCTCCCATTTACTTTCTCTCCTAATATAAGAATAGGGGGACACCCGATGATATTAGAAGACAGTACCTTTATAACTAATAAAAAATGCTTTAAACAAAGCATAATTGAGCTAGAGTGATTATTTACAACATATTATGGTGGAAAGAGTTAAGCTGGACTTTTAAAAAGAGTTATATATGTGAATAACATTAATATAATTCACAGATACAATACCTATGAGAAATATTTATAAAGGATATCAATCCATGTTCTTTAGATACAAGCTGACCACTAACTACCTGGAGCTGAGAAAAAACTATTCATTTGTTATTATACAGCATGTTGGGCTTTTAAGACTGCCTCTGAAAAATCCAGTACTGGCCTCTGGTTGGAGGCAGACTACCTAATTAGATTGGCCATTGGTTTGATCTTGTATGTCAGTTCCTATGCTTCTCAGTCTCATTTGTCCTTGGATAAGATATTAAGAGGGTCCTTTTTTCACCCCTTTCACTAGCCGTACATAATTATTCATGTTCACTCTTCCTGAAGAGTATATTTGAGAGCAGTGGTCTGAGCAGAGCCAACGAGCAATTTTAGCAGTGCAGTTGCCATAGAAAAAAATCATCTTTCTTCTACTATTTGGGGGAGGGGGGAGCGGGTGATTACAAAGAGACTGAGGCAGGACGCTAGAGTTAAAGCCAGAAAGCAGATGCACCAGTTACGCGGTGTCCCCAGGACTTCTAAGAGCAGGTCAGCAAACAATTAAGTTTCATTTGTCCAGGCCAAAATGTTGCAGTCCTGAGCTGCCAGAGAAATAGGATTTTGCCTCAGTTGGGAAGAGAATTCATTCTTGCACATATGGTGGAAGTGCTTACTGATCTGGAAGAACACAACAGGTGGGTAGCCATTTACCAGCAGCTAGCTGTCATTGGTGCTTTTTTTTTAAAGAGAGCTACATATCACGCACCCAAACCAACGATAGATGGGAAAAATCTGCCCAGAAAAAGAGACAGAGCAATTATATAAGAAGGTACACATTAGGCCACTATAAAGATAACAGAATAACTTTCCTGAACACTGCAGAAAAGAAAGCGGGGGGGAGCAAGAAAAAACTAGCTTCCTTTGCATTTTTCAATTATAATTAACCTGGATTTACAATTGGAGATTTGTCCTAGCCTGGAACAATAATTTCTACAGTCATTCTTAAGGTGAGCTAGAGGTTTTGTCTTCAGTGACAACAAAGTGGATTTTTTTATAGTGAGATAACTAATGAGTGATAGTTCCCACTGTAAAATCTTAAATGGAGACAAGGTACCTGTAGTTTTTACCACAAGGTAACTAAGTGAGGATAAGTTCCAGAGGGGTAGCCGTGTTAGTCTGTATACAACAAAAACAACGAGAGTTCCTTAGCATTTTAAAGACTAACAAATTTAATTCTGCAGGCGTAAGCTTTCATGGACTGTAACCCACTTCATCAGATGTAAGGAATAGAAATCAGATTGGGGGTAAATATATACATCTAAGGTTAAGGAACAACAATGGGGAAGTTAGGTATAAGCAAAGTCCATTCAGTTAGAGTAGTTGAGGCCTATTCACAACCATTGATTAGGAAGTGGGAATCTGTGAACAGTGACAATTACTTCTTGAAATGAGATAACCATTCCAAGTCCCTATTTAGACCCAGTTTGATTGTGTCAAGTTTGCAGATGAGTTCCAATTCTGTAGTTTCTCACTGAAGTCTGTTTTTGAAGTTTTTTTGTAGAAGTATAGCAACTTTCAAATCAGCTATAGAGTGTCCTGGGAGACTGAAGTGCTCTCCAACTGGTTTATGGATGTTACCATTTTTATGTCTGATTTGTGTCCATTTATTCTTTTGCGCAGTGACAGTCTGGTTTGGCCAATGTACGTGGCAGAGGGGCATTGCTGGCACATGACGGCATATATAACATTAGTAGATGTGCAGGTGATGAGTTTCTTATGGTGTGGCTAATGTGGTTAGGACCTGTGATGGTGTCACTAGAGTCAATGTGTGGGCAGAGCTGGCAACGACTTTGTTGCAGGGTATGTTCTTGTTCACACATTCTCACCTCCTAATCAATGGTAGTAAATAGGCCTCAACAACTCTAACTGAATGGACTTTGCTTATACCTAACTTCCCCATTGTTGTTCCTTAACCTTAGACGTATATATATACACCCCCAATCTGATTTCTATTTCTTACATCTGATGAAGTGGGTTACAGCCCATGAAAGCTTATGCCTGCAGAAATTAAATTTGTTAGTCTTTAAAGTGCTACGGAACTCTCGTTTTTTTTAAAGAGAGGACAGTAGCACTAATCCTCTTGCCTGTGGTTGCCTTTGCTTAGTTTATCTCATGGTAAAACTACAGTGCCTTGTCTCCACCACATTTTAGAGTGGGATTGCTAATGTGCATTAGTTATCCCCCACAGTTAAAAGAACCCCACCTTTAATTGGTGAAGACAAAAGGTATGTCTACACTACAGCTGCTACAGCAACACAGCTATGCCACTGTCACATAGATGCTTCCTAGACTGATGAAAGGCTTTTTTCAGTTAATGTAGTTAATCCAGCTCTCTGAGGGGTGGTTGCTAGGTCAATGGAAATATCCTTTGTCAACCTAGCCACATCTGCACCAGGGTTAGGGTGACCTAAGTATGGTGCTCAGGGTGCAAAACTTTTCACAGACCTGAACAATGCAGGCAGGTCAACCTAAGTTGCAGGTGTAGACCATGCCAAAGCCTTAGGGTAAGAAGTGATGGGAAAGACAGGTCTAAGGAATTGAGAAACCAGATAAACAACATAGGTCCACATCAAAGGGATGAATATGCCATTTGTTCATTATGTAAATGACACTGTCTGAAATTAAAAAATGTCAAGATCAAAGCAAAAATGTGAACCGAAGAGGAAAAGATGCTTGCTCTGCAAATGATTAATTATGAATCTTCCTAAAGTCTGGTGATGTGACCCATGTGCTGACCCAAGTGATTAAATCAAGTTTTTCCTGACTAGAAGAGAAACTAATAAAACTTATTGTTTCAGCCACAAAATATGTTGCTACATCACAGGGAGAAGTGGATTAAAACCCTGAGCTTCTAGCTTCAACTAGGATGAAATTCACCCCAGTGCAGAGGTTCTCTCCAGCAATAAGACCCCTCACAAGTTTCATTTTAAGGACATGTGTGGGGCTGATGGCTTAGCATAGGCCTGCAAAATTAGGATGAATTTCACCCACACAGTGAGACATCAAGGGGTGACAATAGGAAGCTGTATTTTTCAATCATTTCCCACCCAGTGTGAATGAAGAGACATTGTCCGGAGAGAAGGAGTGTGCTGATGGAGGGATGTATTTGAATAACTTTATCATTCAGATTCTGGTTTCTCAGCTATCTAACAATAGTCATTCTTTAAAGAGGAGACCTCCATATGGAGGGAAACACACACAAGTAAGCAATCAAACCTGTCTGTTTTCACTGGTTTTCTGTTGTGTGGTATTTAAAATATTAAATACACGAGAAAAAGCAGGGCACACAACTGACTGAGCAGTCACAAGACAAAGTAGCGCATTTTCTTCTCAGAAGTCAATACCTAGGCATATAGCAACATTAACAAATCAGAGTGTATGTGCAACGACCTTCAGCTGAGTGCAAGATCCTCACCCTTCCAGCTCTGCACAGCATTGTCCCAACCTCCACTGCTGCTCACTTCCTCATGCCTGATGCTCCATTCAGTTATAAATTCCACTTTTGTATCTGTCACTCACTCTCAAATGAATTAATCATTCTCCTCACACACGTCTTCTCCAAGGCCCACCATGTTTGGGGAATGTTTCCTATTCCCATGAGTCAAATTACCCCTCTTCTTTCTTTCTCCAGGTGCCACCAAACCCCCCACCTCCATTACCAATGTTATCCTCAATCCACCCCAACCTCGGGAAACATACAAAGTTAAAATCAATCAGATACAGTAAACTGTCTAAATAGTTTAACCAATAAACAGGAAGACTTCCCACCCTATACACACTCCTCCGTCACCTACCAATGAGTAACCTCAACTGTTACTAAAATGCCAGGCTGAACAGCTGCATCTTACATCATGTAATAAAGGTCATCAAAGCCCAGCTGTAATGAATCATCAGAGGGAACTACTTCCAAAGTCTAAGGCTTTCTTCTGAGGATGGTGACAGACCACCCCGAGGAATTCATCACTGGGGACAGTCTGCAGCAGCCTTCCAGAAGGCTACAACCGATGCAGTCACCGAGCCTGATTCTCCACTGTCCCACATCTTGTGTAGCCTGCAGAGCAAGTGTACATAAGCAAGGCCCACAGTCTGTCTGTCTCTCTCTCTGATATATTCCACATGGAGGGCTCCAATAGGGTAAAAAGAAACCACTTTTGGACATCATCAACATACACTTCTTTACTCATAGGCCCATCAAGGCAGAGTACTGTCCTTTAGATTAATTTCCCCCTTAGTCAAACATGACCTACAACTATAACATTTAAGACCATGCTAATGACCAATTAAACTTAAACGTAGTTAGTTATGACATGGATTTGCCTTTAAGCTGTAAATTCCAAATGGCATCTTTTGTCAAGGCTGGTTTAGCTATATATTCGTTAGAGTGGTTGAAAAGCCATTTTTTTCCATGGTCAAAATTCTCCATGAAAAATGTTGACTGTTGGAAAGAAAAAAAATGTCTTTTGTTTTGGACAACATTTTTAATTTTTTCCTTTTTTTGCTTTGTTTTTCATTCTATTAAAGGTCTTTCGTTATCCAAAGAAAACTTAATTTTCCACGGAAACCAGACACTTTTCATGAAAATTTGTGTTTAATCTAAAACCCAGTTTTCTGCTGAAAACTAGTTTTGATGGAATTTTTAATCAGTCCCAATACTGGGGAGCTGGCATGACAATGTTTTTGCCCCCTTCCTTATTCCCGCACTACAAAAAAAATCCTCCTGTTCACTAAATATCACACCATCCTGCACAGTGGCAGCCCAGAGGATTTCAGCAAGCCAGCAAGACGATTCCTTAAGGTACTCCAACGTTAAACTGACTGCAAAATAGGTGGTGAGGGATCTTCATATTGTGCCCAGGCACCTGCTGCTGATGCGGAGTCAAGCTGCTAGTGTTGGAGACCATGCATAGTCATCAATATTGAGTAAACTTTGACAAGGAAGAAACCCCCCCCAAAAAACCTGGGGTCTGGGGACCAAGAGGACCACCAGAAAACTGTATGTGCATTCTGCTGAACGTTAGCACTCCTGTTCTATAATAGAATTTATAAGCATTAAGCAATTCTCACCTAACTTCTTGTGAGGTTGGTATTATTCCCCCATTTGACAGATATGGATCCTGAGATATAGAGGTTAAGGAACTCGAATAAAACCAGTATCAGAGCTGGATCAGAACGAGTCCCATGAACTCATTCTTCTATTTAGCTTACTAGACTAGGCTGCCACAGAAGCTGAAGGAATATTTGTGCACACTTTGTGCAGTAGTAGCTTGTAATTTACACTTGGAGCAGGGCAAAGCTAGAGAAAAAGCACCAGGTGGATACAGGGGTGCTGGAACAATTCTTATAGTGGGGGTGCTGAGAGCCATTGAACCAAACTGTAAACCCTGTATATAATGGAAACCACTTCAAGCCAGGGGTTTCAGCACCTATGGCTCGATAGAGACAGAAAGAAAGAAATGAGGAAAGAGTAAACACGGCTGAACAAAAGTAAACATCAGTGAGAAAGCTTTACATTGTAATAACTCCAGAATAGACACAGAAAGACCCAGTCCTTAGAATTCACTGCCAAAAACTTGTATTAATGGTCATGAATTGCAATGCACAGAGATAATCAGGAAATTCAAAGTTCTGGTTCCCTCAGCAATGAAAGTTATGAAGTCATGAAGTCCCCCTGTATTGTTGTACATATGATGCTATATTTCACACTGTATCCACACATCTTGCCTTAAAAGTGCACTATGGCTGAGTTATGATTGCTACAAATTCTCCTCCTTCACATTGCAGTCATGTCATTCCCCCTCCCCACCAAAGTTTTCTATTAAACCAGAAAATGAAGCTATCTGGTCAAACCATCCATGAATGTTCAGGCATTAAAAGAATCATACTGAGCCAAATGCATCGCTAACAAAATCAATAAAGTTACACCAGTGATATAATGTGGCCCATATGCATAAATGCACTTTGTATTCTTTGTATTCCAATCCATGTTCTCCTGAAATATTTGCCCTACAAAGTTAAGGCATTGAAAGGTTGGCTCAGCACTGCAGGGACGTAGTTGATTTAAATTCAGGAGGAGAAGGCTCCCCTTTCTGTGTCTGTCTGCCCTCCTTTCCTTCCCTTCCCCTCAACCAAACACCCCCTATGTCTGTGCTCTGGATTTCTTTCCTGAATTAGCTCCTAGTCCTCATCATGTCTTTTGAATTTTCGATCTCTTAACTTTAACACAGCATTTAATTTCCATGGTGAAATTTAAGGAGAGCAGTGGGGGATCTGGAGGTAATCAGCCTGTGCAGCTGGTACTCAGCATACAGACCCAGCAAGCAGAGGGTCATGGAAATTTTGAGGTATCTGAGAAACCTCTTCAATAGGACAGGATGCATTTCAGTGAAATATGACTAAACACTTTATAACAGGGAAAGAGAGGCTGGCCCCTTTTGTTTTCACAAAACAGTCGGAGGAGACAATCCAGGAGGTGAGGGAAGTTATGGAGAGGAAGCAGAAACTGATGGCCTGCAAAATAACTGGAGAGTGAACTTTATATGTGGGAGGTTGGCAGTGCAGATGGGGGAAAAAACCTTTCAGTTCTTGCAGCGCTATGTGCAGAACAGCTCCCTGGGAAGAGAAGGTGAAATGTGAGACAGTGTTAAAGACTGAAGGTCACCTCCATTCTCAAACAACTCACTGCTCAAGTTGAAAACTGCTCTTATTTATTTATTTTTTTTAAATCACTGCTTGGACTTGGTAAATCCTACTTCTATTTCCCACCCCCTCATGTTGAAATAACCACAGCTCCATCCCTCCACACAATCCTGTCTGATGTGAGAGCCTTCTCTTCTTCATCTCCTGTGATCTTGCATCTCTCAAATCATTGCCACTCCAGGCCCTTTCACATCTCAGCTAAAAAAATGTACCTTTTCTCCTTCATCTACACTTCCTAATTTTCATCCCTTCTGCTATATCTTTAGCTGTTTTATTGTTCAGATATAGTTTGTATGAAACTGCACAAAAAATATTACATCCTATCTTTGCACAAAAAAAGAGTTGGGCTCATACTATCTGTAAAATGGACCCATCTGCTCTCAGTTATGCAAATAATACTGCAACCAGATACTAGTGTAATCTAGTCCAATTTCAACTCCTGACAATGCCAGTGTTAGAAGCAGATGCATCTATTTAGAATCAGCATGACCCTAGCAATTCAATGCCACTAAAAAGGAAGTTAATACAAACAGATAAATTCATTAGGGAAATGGATCAATCACCAGTTCTAATGAACAGTTATTAATTCTGCCTATAGAAGCACCCTTCCCAACTTAATATCCAGGACCTCAACGGGTCCTCTCAATAGTATTGCTAAAGTGTGCCCCGTCTTGTCTGTCCCAAATGGCAAACCATGGTTTATGCCTTGGTCCTCTCTCTCCTTGATTACTGTAATCTCCTCCCTGACCTCATAATCTCCCATTACTTTCTTCCTTTCCCCTACATCTACACAAAGGTAAAATATGCCATAGTCACAGCTCCAAACACGTCTTTCTCATACACATATCCCTCTGTACCCTTAAATCCCATCAGCCTCTTTCTCACTTTCCACATCACTTCAAGCTCCTTGCTCTTGCATTCAAAGCTTGTGCACAGCTCTGCTCCAGCCTACATCTCAGTCATTGTTTCCATCTATTCACTCTTCTCAGGCTCCAAGCTCTGTCAAGTCCCCTTTTCCCTGAGATTCGCCACCAATTCCAAATAACAATTTATTTTTATTCACACTGGTGCCTACGTTTGTAACAGCTTCCATCTGTCTTTATACCAGACATTTTCCCTGTCCTCCAAATTGGTCTTAAAACCACTTCTTGTTTCACCCTCCATCATTGATTTACTGTGTTCATATCTCTTTCCACACTTGTATCCCATTCTTTTGACTGTTTGTTTTGCGCCTATCCAATTTAGATCGAAAGATCATTCAGGCACAGCCCTGTCTAAGCCCTCTCTCTGGGTTTGGTTTTAATGGCTGAGGGGAGAGGGGATGTATAATTTATTGGATTTATTTTGAAAGATTACTTTATGTTTGCAAAATATTACATAACTTGACATAAAAAACAACAACTTGTTTTAAATTATTAAATACCAAGACAGGCCCAAGCATAGTATCTCCAAATACAACAAAAATAGGAATATAGTTGTGTGACCAAACTACCAACAATTATAGAGATTGCATGTGCAAATTAGATAACAGCATGCACAAGTGGCTAGCAAGGGTCATTTATACAACATATATATACAGTCATGGTAATTATGCACCTAACATTTTCCCCATGTCATATCAAGACCAGAACTGCTTCTTGAAAGACATTTAAGATCTAAAATGAAAAAACGTTTATTAGATATACAATAGAAGGCAAATTCTGCACTCCATTAGACTGGTTTAAATCTGGAGTAACTCCATTGATTTCAGTGGAATTACTCCAGGCTTACATGTACTTTAGAGCAGAGTTTAGCCCTGTGTTTTTTGGGTTGTTTTTTTTTTTGTAAATCTAATTATTTTCTGCTGGAGCACTATATGTCTCATTCCAATGTTTAAATAAAACTGTCAAAACACATTTTTTTCACATTTCCAAATACAGCACAGTGGTGTCATTTGCCTTACGCTTAGATCAGTGTTTCCATTATTAAAACTAGTTTTTAAATAGGGTTAGATTAGAACCTTGGCTAAAAAAATTGTCACAGACCTAAAACTTAATGTAAGAGGACATAAGAAGCAATAGACTTTTAAGAAAATGTGAAAATACATATACCTTGCTCATTAGTAAAATTACAGGAGTGCAACGTTATTTTCACATGTGGCTTTAGTTATCAAATGGAAATTTTGCAGGCTGTTAGGCTACAACATGAGACCCTGTAATGTCTAAAAGCAACTACAGCAAAATTCAAACCTATTAACAAGAGATACTGGGAAGATCAGCAGGCCCTAAGTTTGACCAACATTTTCTCTATATTCCTGCTTGCAAAGTCTGTGCAATTCTTCAAGTACTAAATACATCCCAGCACCCTCCTGCACAAAGACTATGTTCACAGCCTTCCTATGGGGAATTATGCTGGGGTTGAGGGTATAGAAGCATGACAAAAGGATGGCTGCTATCCCTGCCCTTGGGATAGTAAAGAGACCAGTGGCGTACAGTGGGTCTCCGGCACCCAGGGGCCATATTTACATTGGTGCCCCCCTCTCCAGCAGTGCGCGGTGGAGGTGTCCTGCAGGCCCGTGTCCTGCTCTCCCTGTCTACCCCTCCCCCCCCAGTGGTGGTAGCAGCAGCATCGGCAGCGTCCTGGGGGGGGGGGAGGTCTGCAGGCCCATTTCCCGCTCTCCCCCAACTGTGGGGGTGGTGGGGGCTGCCCAGCGGCAGGAGGGGGGGCCGTGATGGGCTCTGGTCCCCACCACACCCTCCTTGCACCCAGTGCAGGGGCAGAGGAACCGGGAGGATGCCCTGGCTGCCTACCACAGGGGGTGGGGCGACTCCTCCTCCGAGGGCCTGACCAGCGCCCCTCCTCAGACTGGCACCCGGGGGCATGGACCCCCCGTTCCTCCCCTTGGTACACCACTGAAAGACCATGAGCCCTGCACACACCCCCTCCATGAAATCCCTCTTCACATTATCTCCATGACTACCAGTTGCCCATGCAGCAGAACAGCAGTGGATCAGATATATTAGGGCCTTCTGCAGCCCCTGCGGTCATCCTGTCCATGTTAGAAATAGAACAAGTGTTTCAATGCACTGCTCTATAATGAGAAAAGAAAAATCAGTGCCATTAGGCACTTGCACATTGTGGTAATGAGAACCATGAATCTGGTCCAATGCTTACCAAGTCCATACAAGCACCAAGCTATAGATAGGACAGGCCAGCTCTCACAGGCACTTCTACAGTGATGGTTTGCTCAGGCCATACATGTAAAAAGGTAATGTGATGTATTTCAGATTCAAAAGGGTGATCAGAAATAAAAATACTTTAAATGATTATTTTTAAAAAACTCCCAACATACCAGGGAAGTAACTTGGTAATTTCACACAGCTTGACAAGAGCTGGCTTCCCTACCTGAAACTCCCCTAAATGCAACACACACCAGCCTGTGGAAAAGTTTCAAAATCATCAGCAAAAGAAGAATAAGCATCCCCCCCTTAAAATTCTCTGCAAAGCACAAGAGTTCACATTGCCTCTTGTTGACTATTTTATTTTGAGAAAGTATTCAATATCTCAGTGGTAACTCATGGGCCATGTGGTATGACAGGTGTTGCTATGCAACTCAGGTTTTTATTAACAGGACAGTAAGTAGTTATGCAAGGCCTATTTAACTACTTAGTGTAGTTTAAAGATCCCTGGGATATCTAACAGGTCTCTTTTCCTCCACCAATCAACATCTATTATTTTCCTTTGGGAACACCTTCACCCTTAGGAAAACCATTATTCAGCCACATCAAGGCCAAATCAGAGATTGTCTTTCTGAAGTGTGCAAAACCCAGAAGACTACACAAAGTTGTGGCATAGCAGACTGACCTATTCAGGAGACAAGATGTCTCACTGAGGAAGAGAAGCCTCCTCTTTAAGACATGCCTCTTGTCGGAAAACTTCATCTTGATTTGTCTGAAGAAAAGCCCAGCCAAAGCAATCCAGAAAGGCCCTGTGTGAGATAAATTTCTAAAAACAGTGCTTTGCAAAACAGACAGGTTAATATCCCATCTAAAATCCTGCTTCTGTTGTGACCTTTTTTATCTTAACATACCAAAATGAACACACGTTGAATGGAAGGCTACTGGTTAGTCACTCTTTCATTAGCATGTCTTTGCCAAATAAAACACAGTATAGTACCCAATAATTATTCATAAATTGTTACTACGGTGTCATAGGGGTGTGTTGATGCGTACAAACAAGTTACTGTAAATATGATTAATGGGGATGCCAAAATTATCATTTGAACAGTCCCTATGAAGTTGCTATCAGCTATATACGGTGGGTGGATGTTGGCAGGGCCAAGATTTGCTATGCAGAGTGAGGGGGAGGGGAAAGTGAGACATTTCTGTGTTATAGTACACCCACACACAAACCCACAGTATCAAATAATATGGCTGAATATTTGATTCATACTAAGTTGTAACATTCTATTCTAGTGTCACTCAATGCACTTCACAACACTCCAAGTAGCTACAGATATGATTCAAATTATGGCATGCCTTGATGTAACAGAGTGTATTTCAGCTCCTTAATTACAGCAGTGTAAGCCTAATGCAGATTTATTCCATTGACTTCAGTCATGTTATTCCACTTTTCACAATGCTTTACTTGAGAGCAGAATCTAACCCAGGATTAAAAATCACACTGGGGCCAATTATCCTGCCCCACAGTGGATACACAAGGTTGGTGAGAAGGGACAGTTTGCCCATCCCTGCCGTAAATCACCATCCAGTTCCTCACAGAGACTAAATAAAACTATATGTGTGAAAAACCTATTTTTCTATTAGAGTAAAAGAAAGAGAATGCCTGGCTCTATAAATCCTGTTAGACACATAAACTCTTCTAATCTCCTCTTTGGCTCCAGTGCCATGGCAGCATTTTCACTAATATGGACTCTGCAAAAAAGCCTACTTCTCATCCTTCCCCTGCAGCCACATTAATGCCGGTAAAATGGCCAACTATAGGTATAAAGTACAGGCCCTGCTCCTTGCTTACACCCAATGGCTGCTAGTTGCTTGAAAAAAGCTGTGACTATACTACGGAAACTATACTGGCATAGCTATGCCAACATAGTCCCCTGGCATAGACTCAGCCTACACAAACAGGAATATTTCCATCAGGGTAGGATCACCACCACCCTGAACAGTGCTAGCTATGTTGAGAGAAGCACCCTTCCATCAACATAGCTGCTGCTACACTGGGGGTTTTGTCAGCTTAGCTATGTTGGCAGGGGTGTGGTTTTTTTCACATCCCTGACCAATGTAGTTATGCTGATATAAAACTTTTCAGCATAGACCAAGCCAAAGAATAGGGTGGGTCCTGGTCCACCCCTCCCGCCTTCGGACTGGTTTAAGTTTTACTGGTTTAACTATTTCAGTTACGTGATTTTTAACCAAATAGTTCTACTAGTGGTACTAGATGTCCTGATTTTATCTGGATAGTCCTGATATTTGGGGCTTTGTCTTATATAGGCACCTATTATCCTCCACCCTGTCCTGATTTTTCACACTTGCTATCTGGTCACCCTAAGTTCTACCTGTGAAAGTCTTATATGGAAGCAGTAATACCACTAAAAAGTGTCTTATACCAACATAGTTAGCCCAGGTCTACACTAAAAACTTTAGCTGCGTCAGTCAGGGGTGTGATGAGGGATGATTTGTGACCGATATAGCTGTGTTGTGTTATTCTGGCAAAACAACGGTGTAAAGGACCTATATATCTATATAAGCGTATCTATATTAAGGGAGTTATAGCACTTTAAGCATAACTATATAAAAGCAGTACAACTTTCTCGTGCAGGCAGGGCCGGAGATGGCCAGGCATGAAAGGTGGTACCTGCACACACATTTTCTTTCCTGTGATAAGTGTTTACACAAAGGAGCATTTTTAGCACCTTAATGGGTAGTTGTAAGCAAGCCAGCACAAATATCTGTGAAGTAATTAGGCACCTCCCTGAATTCCTTTCATAACCACTACACCATACACTGGTATAGCATACGCAGGTAAAAAAGGTAAAAAAGAAACTTCAAATGCAACACGTGGGCATGGGAAAAAATGTAAAACATTTGACGGGAGCTGATGAAACAGGATGAGAACATTTTTATGAAAGCCTGCAAGTGAGATATGTGCACTGGATATGCTGCATGCCAGTCACTTTCTGGGTACTGATTCTGAACTCTCGGAATGCATCCTGACTCTCACATTTTGCATATTTTTGCAGAACTTATTAATGGCAGGATGGGGAAGAGCTATTGAAGTTCCAGAATAGGATCTGCAGTCAAAGCTCCACTTCGGAAACCATGCCCGGCTATACTGGTAAGAACACTGGTGTTCTTCGAGATGTGTTGCTCATGTCCATTCCAAGTAGGTGTGTACGCGCCATGTGCACAGACCCCCATAGGGTCAGTGCTGGTGCCCCCTGGAGACACACTGCTATGACGTTCAATATAGGGGCCTACTGACCTTCCTCCTCCTCAGTTCCTTCTTGTCAGTTGGCTCCGCCAGAGGGGTAGGTGGGTGGGTCTTGGAATGGACATGAGCAACACATGTCAAAGAACACCAGTTACAGGCAAGTAACCATCTTTTATTCTTCGAGTGCTTGCTCATGTCAATTCCAAGTAGGTGATTCCCCAGCCAGACTAAGGAGGTGGGGTCAGAGCTCAGAGAACTAGAGACTGAAGCACTCCTCTGCTGAACGCAGCGTTGTCTTTGACTTGTCAAGTGATCGCATAATGAGCAGCAAAAGTATAGATGGTGGACCACGTGGCTGCTCTGCAGATGTCCTGAATCAGAACTTGGGCCAGATAAGCTGCCCAGGTCTCAGTGGGCCATTATCTTAGGAGCTGGCACTTTCGCCAAGTCATAGCAGGTCCTCGGTAACCATGGAGGGGCTGTGCCGGATGGCCGTCTTGCCCCTGGATGGTACAGACAGTCTCTTCAGTGCCAACTCATGCTCCAGAGGGTGGCTAGATGGTGGTGGAGCTGTCTCCTCAATAAATTGTCTGGCCGCCTCAAATGTCTCTGGAGTGGAGGGACGCCGGATATCCTCCTTTTCCCTCTCCCCACATGAGGAGTCCACCGGTACCGGACTCAACGAGGCTCTTCTCTGGTCCGGAGTCAACGGTACCAAGGTCAAGGGCTGGGGGCTCAGGTGTCCCAGCGCAGGTTGCACCCTGGTAGCCTCTGCAAGCTTGGACTTAGGAGTCAGAGAGTGCCCTCTGTCCCTGCTCCTCTTCTGCAGAGCTGGAAAATGGGAGTGGTGCCATTTTTCAGCACGTCCTGGGCCCCTCGGTACTGGGGATTGCCGGTGCCGTGTCTCCTTTGGTGCTGGGGATGCCTGCCAGTGCCAAGGGTCCCTTGGAGCTTTTTCTTTTCTTGCCACCAGTTCTTTAGTAGCAGCTGGGGCACTCCTCAGCGACGTTCATGAGTCTGCTGTCTGCTCTGCCAGTCAAAGGGCAGCCTCCATTAGCAGGAATTTCAAACATTGGTTACGTTCCTTTTGGGTCATAGGCTTCAAGCTTCTGCAGATCTTACACTTCTATTTTAAATGAGACTTCCCGACGCACATCAGACAGGCCGAGTGCGTGTAGTCCCTGGTCATAGGCTTCAAGCAGGATCCACAGGACTTAAAGCCAGACATGCCCATCCCCGGAGGGAAGGGGAGCTAATGACCCGCTAAACGAGGTACTTCACTTAACTATTGTACACTAATTACCACAACTATCCAAAGAAACTAATGAAACTATTTACAGGTGCTTAAGAAAGCAAACACGAGGGAAGCACTTGCAAGGCAAGAGCGGCAAGTTCCAGGGACCGTCACAGTTGATAAGAAGGAACTGAGGAGGCGGAGGGTCGGTAGGCCCTTATATAGAACGCCATAGCAGCAGACTCCAGGGGGCACCAGAGCCGACCCCACGGGTACTTCTGAGGGAAAACTTTCCAGCGAACTGTGCATAAGGTGTGTACACACCTACTTGGAATTGACATGAGCAAGCACTCAAAGAAGAAGTAAACTTGCTGAGCTTGCAAGCCATCTTGAGTTCAGAGGAGAGTAATAACGTAATTAAAAGAAAATTAGGGCAACAAGAATTAATTAATTATAAAAATTAATTATAAATCTTCAGTTCTGCACTGGAGAAATCAAAAGGGACCACTGCCACCTGTCACTAACATGAGGATTGGGCTATATCTATTTTAAGAATGATCATCTAGGAGCTGCAATGGGAAAAGGCCAGAGGCACAGGATATCCCTTGCACATTCAGGGTTTATGAAAAACAGGCTGTCAACGATAAAAGCACAAAATAGGAGTGACTAAAGTCAAATCAATGTAAGCAAGGGCCTGATCTTGCAAGGTGCCACTTGCCCTCAACTATTAGATGTGTGTTTGGATAAAGGAGAGAGGCAGCCTAAAGATGGGGACTGAGGAGAGGGAACTGCAAAAGTCACTAGCCACAGAGAAGCTGGAGGTATATAGCCATGTAGAACTGGAAAGCGGCACAAAAATCAGATTAAAAAAAAATATCACAGAATTACAGCCTGGCCTCATTGGAAAGCAGCTCCAGGAGCCACTAAGGTATCACATTGGGGTTGGCATCTCATCTGAATGACAGCACTTCCAAGAGGACAGCATTCCACTACTGCCATTTTAATATTCAGTCTGAACCCAGGAATTGCTGTGGGACTCGACCTCACAATGTCCGTCCCTCAGGCAAGGGTGCTGCCAAGTGACTCATGCCTCTATGATTAAACTTCAGCATGAGCACTTACTATTGAGCATGTGGAGTTGCACACTGCCATTCAATACATTAACATGATTTCATTCTATCTCAGTAAGTCAGTACGTTTTTGAGAGAGAAGCATACACTTGCCTTAAATATCTGGCATTAAAGCAAACAAACCCCTGTGATTTGTTTATTACTTGAAAAAAACTAACTGCCTTTTTAATTGGGGCATGACAAATGTTCACACAGATTTCTGCCCCAGAGCAAAATATTTAACCAAGGGAAAAATATTTAAAATATCTGTGAGTAAGATCATAATTAGAGACTTTAAAATTCTCAAGATATTTCCTTAAATAAAGCAAACAAGTATGTAAATGAACACTCTAAAGAACAAACCTACTCCTCTCCTCCCTCCCCAAAAACCCCTCCAAATTACATACTGTGCTCCTAAGTCAGGCTTCAGTTGAACCCACAAAAATCACTGGATTGCAAGAGATGTCACTGAGAACAGAATCTGGCCTAGTCTTAAAACCACACAGAGCTGTAACTTCTGGATCTTCCTAGGCTTAGTATTTTATGCTTTCCAATTGGAAAAAGTAAAAGGATCACTACTACTATTATTATTAATTATCTGTTTTACTGTAGTGTGTAAGAGATTAGTCATGAACCAGGACCCCATTGTGCTAGGTGCTGTACAAATACTGAATAAAAAGAAGGTCTCTGCCCCAGACAGTTTATAATCTAAAGTATGAGACAAGAGACAACAGATAGACATCAGCAGACTGACGGGGAAGTACAAGGAAACAATGAGGCAACACTGGTCTACACGATAGGCAGTGGTCTTAGCCCAATAGCCTTAAAGTTCATAAAGCAAATAACCTCTCTGACCACTAATAGCTTTTCCCTTACATTTAGGGTATGTCTACACTTACACACTACCAAAACGAATGTGCAGAGTACATACAATACACACGTCCCAAGCATGTGGAGGGGGTGATGCACCACTTAGGCTATTAGAATAAAGACATTCCTGAACCCTGTGGATGTGAACCGACGTGTACCTCCCTACAGGGCTTTCTACTCCCTAAGCCATACCCCATCTACACTGCTATTGTTAGCAGTATAGTGTCCTGCTGCTTCCCCAATGCTGGAGCCTTTACCTGCCACAGAGAAGACATCTACAATAGGGAGCTGCTGGATCCCAAAAGCTCCAGCAGCTCCCAGTGGTGGGGAAAGCCTGAAGCAGGTCCCTGGTGTCAAGGAATGGCCCCGGCAGCTTTCCACACCATAGCAAAAGACTCCAGCAGTGGGGAAAGGTTCTGGCGGAAGAGAGACAGTAGGGAAAGACTCTGGCAGTTCCCTGCTGCTGAGCCTTTCCCTGCTGCCTCCTCCCTGCCAGAGCCTTTCACTGACACATGTAGCTATACACCGCAGCGTAGACATGGCCTGCTTTTCACCGCAGCATGTAGCTACGTTTACCCTACCTGCCACTGCAAGAGGTGTGCAATATAGATGTAACCTCAGCAGCAACTGCATATTTGGGAGCTTAGTGAATAAAGTAGCTTTTTGCTGAAAAGCTTTTTTATCTGCATGCACTAGATGTATGAGAGCCCACGGGACAGACTAAGCCAAAGATAGAAGCATCATGCATGCAGTATGCATCCTTAACAATGACCCTTGCACTGCACCTTGAATATCTGATCCCTTACTGCATTGCATTAGCCATGCATGATTCTCTTATTTTTGCCAATACATCACAACTTTTAGACACCTCGTTATACATCTGATCGGATCCATAATATTCATTATGCACATTTATTCTGATCATTATACAATCTCTCATAAAATCTTTGAGAGATGCACCCCATTTTACCATCACTACCTGAAGGGACATTCTACTCCTGACTCTTCCATTGACTGGGCCAGTCACTTCTCCTCTTTGTGCTTCTCTTTTCTGTCCCATCAAGTCTGTCTTGTCTATTAAGATTGCAAGCTTTTTTGGGATGAGAACTGTCTCTCACTATGGGTGAAATCCTGGGCTCATTAAAGACAATGGATATTTTGGGGTCCCTGTCTCAGCTAGGGAACTATAGATGCTCCTATCATATAAATAATAGTTTCAGTTAGGACCATTTCCTTTTGCTGTCTCTATCCCATTATGGGCCACGACACAGGGAAAAGCATGACAGTCTATAAGTTATTTTCAAAGTTCATTTGCTTTCTTCCTCCCCCTCTGGACCTGCATGCACACACGCTGCCCAGGTATCGCGTATTCTTAATCAGATGATCACTCATGCTCTTGTAGAAAATGAACTTAAACCACCCTCCCTCTGTTTTAAAAAGGTAAAGTGTGTGCCTCAAATTCCCACTGAGAGTAAGCTGAAGACTACAGAACATGAAGGAGACAAGTACTCAGCCAAGAGGCATTTATAATCTACACAAACAAACAAGATGACAATTCAGACAGAGTCACATTTTAGAAGGGCTCAGCTCCTGCCACTCAGACCAGATTTTCAAGAGCCCAGCAGGCTGAGTGCTAATTCTTTTGAAAATATAGCCATAAAAGCATCACAATGGGAGCTGAGCTCTTTTAAAAGTCTGGCCCCAGCTGCAGTGCTGAGCATTTTTGACAATCTTGTCCAGTAAGCTGTGGGTTGCTAGACACTGGATTCGTCATGCAGAGCTGCAGCACTTCACGGCTGACACATCAAAACTGGGGTGTGCACGCTACCCACAGTGCATTTAGAAGAGGGATTTGAAAGAAGAGGGTGGATGACTGCAGCACACTAATGAACTGAGCATCAGCCTTAACTTTTTCTATCCCAGCTTCCGTTGGTCATAAATTTATGGTTAGGGTAAGTGCTATGGTGAGAGATTTACTTTGGTTTCTACTGAAGGCATTTGAGAACCCACTGAGATCTTACCTGTCTCTACCCATCTCACAACCATTTGATTGCCCCTCCAGGTCAACCTCTTTCTTCTTGGTCTATTTCCCTCAGATATTTTGAAAGTGCTAGTCATGGTGTTATCTAAACCTCAATTCTCCTAGCCTGAGGCTTGGCCCTGATCCCCTTAAGGCCTGCCACTACAAACAAGTCTCTGAGCACTGGCTCCCATTATTAGTTGCCACCCCAGCTTTCCTTTTACTTACCTATGCCTTTCCCCCTATTTTATACCCCTTCTACTACCTACCTCTCTAAGCATTTCTAGGGCATCTTTGCTGAGATTCTCAGTGTGTGATCTCAGCAGGTCTGGTAACATCTACCTGATGCAAGCAGACAGCTGTCTTTAGATTCTGCCAGGTCACAAGTCCTCCTGAACTACATTGTGGTACTGTGATCCTGGGATATGAAGGCAGAAGCCAGCCCAGGAAAATTTGCCAAGTGTGCTAGGAAACTATCCTAGAGTATTGTTGGACATCAATGAGTGAGTCGGTTGAAGCAGACCACATTGGTCTTGGAGGAGCATTTATGTGAACATATGTGAAGTCCTGGTGTATGGCTGGTTTTGTTCCAAACCATTTGGCACATACATGCTGTAAGTAAACAAATAGGATTCTATCCTGGGGACCCCAAAAGACATATAATTGGCTCTAGCCTTCTGAACTTCAGAACTTAAACATTCTTAATAGATCCCTAGAATTTAGACAAGAAGCAAATCTTCCCCAGAATCGTTCAAACGAAATGGAGCAAATTAGCTGAAAAGACCCCTCCCACTCAGCATAAGCTCTTTATAGAAGGCATAGGAAACCTATATTCATGGATGACAGAGCAGAGCAATGTGGAACAAAATCAGGATACATGACTCTAATGGTGTAAGATATTAGAGTATAAGGATGTGACCATAAAAATCAGCTCTCTGAGCCAGTGTGGTTCAGACAGAATAAGTAGACATTACCACACTTCAGGACCAAAGCACTGGCAAGAAAATGTTAAATTAAACTGTGATTTTGCCAAGGCTCCTTTAAGACGGACCAGTCAATAAAAAAAATTACAGTCTTCAAAATGACAAGCATACAAAAGAGAACATGAGCCACTGAAAAACTCAGATGTGAATGTCAGGACACTAATAGGCAAAGTTATATAAACTGACAAAGAAAATGCCCTGTGACTGAGCAAATAGGGGAGTTAATGTTTAGTCCTTATGTCAACAATGCCCTAAAGTTTGTGACAGCTTCATTCAGCTAGTCTGACAGCACAAAAAGACAGGATTAATATTTTACTGTTTTATGTGCTGTCAAAATCTAGTCTGCCTTGTAAATATTTCATTGCAAAAAAAAGCAACAGCCCTAGGTTAACAACAAGGAGGAAGGGCCCCCACATGGGCGGGAGGGTATACTTTACAGGGGCCTGGACACCCTGGGAGGCCCGGCCCAAGCTGCAACCCCCATTATGTGTGTGGGAGGAGGCCTGTTTGTATTGGGCCTGAAAAAATTATGCTTGGGCCCTGGGGGCTCAGCACTCGGAGCAATGGTTCTACAAAAACCCCTTCTAACTGCCCATAGGTTGTGAGTGACTCTAAAGAGACCTTCCAAGCACCAGTAAGGTTGGGACCTGGTCTCAGGGCCAATGCTCCAGCCTAACAACTTTGGAGAGCTATGAGAAAGGCAGAGGGTCATTTGGATCTGTTCTCATCATTGATTCGTTACACTGGGGTGAGGAGAAGCTGCCTTATTTTGTTTAGTTAAGCAAGTGTATTTTTAATTCATTGACAGAGGTGACTATGTCTAGGGATAGGAACCTTTTTAAAAGATATAAGTGGGGGGGGGGGGAATCTAATATTCACTTAATCAGATGAAGCCAAAGCTGTCATAGCTATAATAATATGAAGAAGATAGGCTTGTGTATTTCAAATTCTCAGTATGTATAGAAGTTAAACGAGGGGTGTGAATGGCATCTAAGATTCAACCTTGACAACTGTTGTGATTCCATCCTCCCGTCGTACTTGCCGTAGCTGCATCTCATCATCAGCTGGTTTATTAATAAGGAACATAGTTGGGCTACGGAAGCCTTAGGTTAACTTTATTAATGCCATGCAGGAGAGCTTCTCCACCTAGTGCTCATAAAACTGATTTGCCGGAGCCAACTGCTCTATATTTTCACTTAATAACCAGCATCAGAATGCAGTGTGATGCCATTGTCAAACGAACATCCTGATCACTTACTTGCTAGAACACTGCTGATGATTTAACACAACATGCTATTTCAAGCCTGACACACATAGGAATTGCAATTACAAATGAGGAGGAAAAAGACAGCTCAAAAGTATGCAGCCCCTCAAAGAAAAATGTCAACATGAGTTACAAAGAGTGAACAGCAGAGATAGCATATTATCTAGAAACAGCAAAAGGTAATGCAACTAAGAGACATTTGGTTTAGACTGAGAGCTGTACAAAGCACACAAAGATTTGTCTTTTCATGGTGTTTGGAAAGGTAAAATGAATAAATTAATGTTCAGTGCGAGGGAACATTAGTTTGTGTCAATGCTAGCTTCCTTGCCTGTTCTTCTGACCACATCAGCCTCTTCAAACCCTTCCACTAGCACTCTCTTTTCCATATAACTAGTTCTAGATTTTTGCCTTCACCGAGCATCTCCCAGGTGTTAATACCAGGTTGTGATGTTAGTGATGTATAGGAATCATAGGACTGGAAGGGACTTTGTTGGTAAAAATAAATGGGATTCTATGGGGGACAACTAACCCTCCCGCCAACAATTAAAAAGGTAAGTGTCTGCACATCTATTGGAGTAGTTAAGTGAATAAATACCAAATACTCAAATTAAAGTGAAACAAGGAACAATTTATTTAGGGGGTAAACAACAAACCAAGGGTCACTCGGAGATTTAACAAGGTGGAGCTGAACTCCAGGTCCTTTCCCAAATTAAAACCAAAACTACCGAGGCCCAAAGTCAAAGTGATGTACTTATAGTCTTTTCTTCACCCTCCTAGGGTGCTGCTCACGACTCCCAAGATGATGAGACTGGAGACCAGGATCTGAGGATGGCAACAGGAACCACTGCAGACAGGTAAGCTGGTCTGCTGTGTGGGGGGCTATCCGTGATGGTATTCTAGAGGCTTCTTTTCTTCTCTCCACTGCTCCTACGTGCAACGTCACTCTGCTGCCTCTAGGACAGACTGCAGCGAGCTGTCCGGTTTGCCACAATTTATAGAGTCCTGTTGCCAAGCAGACTACAACTCCTTCCTACCTTTACCCAAAAAGAGCGGGAACAACTGGGGAAGATGGAGTCTCAATTCTTTCGCCTTTTCAAAATGGCGATTATCCTACTCCATTTTATTAATTGACACAAATAACTACTAAATGGGAGATTTTTATCAATGATACATAGGGCACATAAACACAAAGGTATTCTTAACCCAAAATTTCCTCTCCCCAATACATGTGGGCATTAGTGGTAACATTGCCTATGTGTATCACTGTATACAATAACAATGTAACCACTTATTCATTTAACTGCTTTAACTTCCTTCTCACCCAAATACACATTGCAATCCAAGCCAAAAGCAATCCAATTTGTATTATTAACATGACAGTGAATGGACATATTAAAATGTGCCATGCACTTGCTGACGTGGAGAATAAGCTCTCCCACCAAAAAGCAAAGGTGGTATGTTGCTTCATGTGACCCATTATAGCAGTGATCTCTCCCGCAGTATGGTGCACCAAGATCATGGCTGCTTTTCCAGTTTCTTTCACCTGATTCAAATGGTGTTCTATTTCAGGATGCTCAATGAACTTTCTCATCACTGAAATATTGTGTCCCAACTGGATGGGGGTAATTTCCTGTAGACATTAAAGGCCATATTTATTTCTGTTACTTCTGGAATATCAGATATAAAGTGGATATCACATTGCTTAATACTATGAACATTGCATAAACACACATTAATTTTGCTATCATGTTTTATTTTATAAAGCTCATTTACAATAAACATGGCACACCTGCTTCTTATGCAAACACAACTGTGCCAAAACAAAATGATTATGCTTTGCAAGTTCTAACTTGTAATGATACTTTCCAGATTCAAAGTTCATACAAATATGCCCTTCAGGTTGTATTTTATTTAAGCAATCTTTTCATCTCAATTGGGATGGTTCTACTCCATCCCTCTTTAAGAAATTCACTATTTACAGAGGATACCCATGCCTGGGTCTGAGTGCAAGCTATAGTCCAAGCTATCTCCTCTTGTAGCCTGTTTAAGCCACTTAACAGAATGTGATCATTCTGCTGTTGGGATTTGAACCAATCCCCCATCACCTGAGTGATTTCAAATTCTAAGGAGGCTATTTGCTTCAATGAAGTGGCAAAAGGTTTCTCTAATAGGGCCATATCTAGTCCTAAATTCCTAATCTTTGTAGCTAATATCTCATCATCAGCTGGGTTCTTAATACACAAACCACCTAGAATTTTAGCTGCCAAATGTCTCTTGTTGAGCCTCATATTTCTTGTATTCAAGTTGGTCACCCAATTATGCCACCCTTTTACAGCAAGGTTACGTATGATAGGCATTTTGGTTGTGTGTGTGATACTGGCAGAGGGATGCTTATCTTTCTCAGACTGTATTATGGATTTATCATGACCTTCCTTCTAAATTGCTGGCCAATCACTATAGGACCCACCTGATTGATTTTAGGCTGCCCTACCACAATTACCTCCGTTTCTTGTCTTAGACCATATAGTCTGGTTGCATACCATATGCTGTTATTACTTGTGTTAACCCACATATGAAAGGTTCCTGCACAAAATGTCACATAATCTGTAGTATTGGAGCAAAACTAATTTTTAAGCCTTTTGGATATATAAATAGGACTCCATTTCCCCCTGCAAGGGATTGACAATTCATTCTCCTTGGCCGCAGTATACAATTTTATCAAGACTTGGCTGATGTTTGACGCAAACCTTATAGTCACATTAATCTCATTGTATCCCAGTTTCACAACCCAAGCTACATCTGCAAGGATGCTACCACAGGCAGGCCTATCTAATCCAAAGGTGCTCCTGCATGTTACAGCTTTATGGAAAGGCTTTTCGTCTAACGAGTAGCAAACACGAGTTAGGTGTTCCCAATTTCTGCCTAAGTAGTTGTCCCATGACAATAACCTGATTAATGACTTGATGTTTCCTTCAGTTACCAATTGCTTCTCCTGAAATGTTGTAGGGGTACAGATAAATAAAATGAATTGAATTTATATTACAAATGAATTGTCTTTACTATCTATTATAACACACACTAAAACCGCGCTAATTGATTCATTCATAAAATCATACTGTGCGCATATTAGGAGACGCTTGGTAGAGCCACCTCTTTCCTGTGTTCTCTGAGAAAGTTGCACCTTCTGCTCCTTTTAGTTACCACTGTCCAAGCTGTCTCCAAGTCAATTGCTGCTTGCTCCTCTATTGTTTAAATCACTTGTGCTTTTGTTATCATCACAGATAGAAACTGTATGTCTTTTAAGTAGCTCATTCTTTAATGGTAGTCATTAGAAATTGCCTTTAGAGTATGTTTGTCAGTATTGTGCATCTGTTCTTTAATGTCATAACTAAAGTAACTCTGTAACTCTGTTTAATAGCTTGTGCTATTACACTGTAACCAATGTCCACAAGACTCCATATTGTAAATTTGGAACTCCATCTTGAATAAGGTACTACATTTTGTACTCTTGATGAAACTTGTTTTTAGATGTATACGGTGTAATTTCATTTAGATGTGTGAACGAGATGTGTGAATGAAGGGTATGTGTGTGATGGGATCAGTTTCCAATGTCAGCCTGTCCTGATGAAATGTAAGTACCACCTTAATGGCTGAAGATTGCAGACAAATCCCTGAAAAAGCAGGAAGAAGAATCCACCCCAGAAAGAAAAGAACAAAAACAAGGTATAATCAAAACAAGATGAAAGTCATGTCTGCAACTGACTGGTGATCAATGATCACACAGGAGCCCTGAGGCAGCGTAACACAGCAGGACTCAGACTCACATCATAATTAAAACCTATAAAAGAATGGGTGAAATTGTAAAGCTTTGGGTAGCGTTCTGCATGGCATCAAAGAGCGTCGGTGCACACCTGACAGAGATCCTGCTCTCCCTCGTGCTCAGCTTCCCTGGCCAGGTAGCCGCCACAGGCTGTGAACACCAGCAATGAACTCAAGCTAGATCTCATGCAACGATCAGGACTGGTAACTATACCTGACGAACTGCAGAACATTTGTTGTGTGTAGGTACTAGATATTAGCTACTAACATAATTGCATTTTTCTCATAATAAATGTGGCATATTGCCTTGTCCCCCCGAATAAGATCCTGCTAGTCTTTTCTTTTCAAGTATAACAATGTTACTAACTCTTCCTTGCCAATTGATAAAACTCTTTTGACCAATTGAAAACACATATATGTCTACCTCCCTTTTGGCTCTACATCCAAGGGTTTACATATATAGCACTTCCCAGGATATATTTCTAACCCATGTCCCGTGCTGTACAGCATTACCATCATGAACAATGCAATATACATATTGAACATAAGTATTAAGCCGATTGAGGACAGACTCTGGAAGAAATTTAAAACAAAACATTTGTTACTAATTTTTACTCTTTTATACCTTACCTGCCTTTCCAGGTCTTTAGTCGTGTGCGATGAAATTATTTTTTTTGTGCGTCTCCCTTTAGGGTCACATAGTTCCAATTCATAAACCATGGGCCCAGCTTTGTTGGTAATATAAACTGGTCCCACACATCTGGGGCTCAATAGGTGTCCCTTTTCAGAGAAATACCTATATAACACCTTTTCCCCTATATTCCATTCTACTGGCCTCAGTTTGTCTCCCAGTCTCTTAACCATATTTTGCATGTTTTTCTTTAGTTGATGCATTACTCAATTCTGCACCTCCGAGATGCTCCCTAGTAGTTTGCTCATATACTCTTGCACCTTGAGGCATGGTTGAAACTCGTCAGAGGAGGTACCCCTCCTTCTACCCACCACAATTCAGGGGTTTTCATAACCCTGCTAGTAAAAACCTGATTGGGAGTAAACCCATGAGATCCAATTGTGGATCGTATTGACATCAGCACTAAGGGAAGTCAGAGATCCCAGCCTTTACCGGTCCCAGACACCAGTTTGCACAAGTAGGTCTTGAGTGTATGGTTTGACCTCTCCACGAGACCAGATGACTGAAGGTGGCTGGCAATGGCCTGGCACATTCACTTGTTGACTTCGGCTGTGAAGTGTGGCCCTTGGTTCTAATCCACCACTTCGGGAAGACCAAACCTCGAGAAGGCCGCATTGAGAAGGACCTTTGCGGTTGTTATTTCAGTGTTGTTGGCCGTTGGATAGGCCTCAATCCATTTACTAAAATGGTCTATTATAACTAGGACATAATGTTTATTTCATCTGTAGGTGGTGAAGGCCCTATATAGTCAATCTGTATGCGTTTCCATTGCCCTACTACTGGCTGGTATTTCAGGGGACCTTGATTACGCTGGAATCTATGTTGATGTGAGCACAGTTGAGGCATTCGTTATTGTATTTCTCTACTCCTTTGGAGATGGTTGGCCACCAGGCCACCTTTTTTTAGCCTCTCTAAAGTCTTGTCTATGGCAAAGTGCCCTTGAATGTGGGCCAACTGCACTAATTCTTTTCTCAGAACCGCAGGTGCTAAGAGTACTGGAATGATGTCTGCAATATCTTCACAAACTACAAAAATAACATTGTTCTGGTCCTTGAAGACCTTTCTGCCCTTGATTCTTCCTTCTTGAAGAGGGTTTGCACCTTAGGATCTTTGCCCTGCAACTCAGATATCCCATTTGGCATGTCTTGACTTCCCATCTTATTTGCACATCGTGGAATTTCTTTTCCATTGGATTTAGTCCAGATGGCTTCAGGGCCCATTCTGGTAACTTTTTTTGCCAGTCTACTTCACTATTGAGCATTGCTTCAGCCAAATCTTTCTTTTGATGTGCCGTTACTTTATGTAGGAAGACTTTACCACTTCACTCCTTTGCTAGCTCCCATCCATGGGGCAGGAACTTGCCATATGTGACAGCTTTCTCGTCAGCTGTTTTCTTTCCTTATTCCATCCATATTGATAGCCAGTCTACCAATGCTCTAATAGTCCAATCTGAGTCAGAATCAATCCATAGGTCCTGGCTGGAGTCTGACTCTGTCAGTACCACAAGTAAGGCTATGGTTTCAGCTGCTTGGGCCGACAGCAGGCCCACTCTTCCTTGTAGGGTCTTCTTATCTTTCTTACGGATTGCTGCATAGCTAGCTTGTGGCTTTCCATCTGTGTCCATACAGCTCCCGTCAGTAACCCATAACTCCAAGCTTCTGCTTCTTCCAACGTCCCTCCAATTTTAAATGAAGACTCAAGACTCTTGGACTCCTCGGCTGGCAGTGGGCACTCAAGCTCGCCTCCATGAGCCAGTAAGGCATACAGTGCTAATGCCTCCTGCTTAACTCTATCTACCATAATTTCCCTGTTCACCAAAGTAAGGATCCATCCAGCTAAACAGGGGTTGGAAACCCTCCCTTGATTTGCCTTTCCCAATAACACATACCTTACTGGGGTATGGGAAGTATGCAAAATTACTGCTGAGAGTCATATTATGTACTCCCAATGTTGGAGTGCCCAGGTGAGTGCCAATATCTCATGCTCACACACGGTCAACTGTTTTTCAACTTCAGAAAGGTTCCTGGAACCGAATTTGTGCCTAGGGTCCAGCCCTCTGTACAGCCGACTCTGGATCAGGGAGCACAAAGCAGTTTAAAATAATTTTTGCTATTACCTCAATTGCACCAACCAGTTTTCAGCTTGGATTTGGCTTTATATGAGGATCTTCACTGATTTATCTACTCTACTTTCCAAATAAAACACTTTCTGTCATGAGTTTTTAAAAATCTTTATGAGAAAACTGGGGAAGTCTACTATATATTCCTCAGCAAAAGGGAAAAATCAAGTCTCTAACTATCGAAAGATTTGATCATTTTAATGCCGGTAATCTTTAGACTCCTGTCACATTTTATGAATAAGATGTTGCCTGCTTTAAAAAGTCAGCAATAAACAACCACACACACCAAAAAATTTCTGTAACAAAAATAACCAAGACTACAATCTCCTAAATCATATTTTAAAGACTCATGGTTCTAATCAAGGTATGTTTTCATAAGCCCCCAGTAATCTATAGTGCTGACATTCCTGGAATAGATGGAACTGATCAAAATAAATCTTAACAAAGTACTTATTTTGGTTTGCATTTCTAAGAAAGGCAGTGCCAATGGGACAGGGGCTATGTTATTAAATAAACTGAATGGCTAAAGTGACTCCAAGTATTATTGACATTTAGTAAGACTTTAGGGTGTGGTTTCCTTTCATGTATGTTCAAACTCTGGCTTTTCTGAAAGTTTTGTAGGAGGGTTTTTATACTATACAACGCAAGGGTGCCCTCTCATTGTCTAGTTTGCATGGACATTCATTCTCTTCAAAACACATTTCACTCTGTTTCCTCCTAATCCTGCTCCTCTACTTCCCTCATCTATCATCACTGACAGCTCCACCATCCTTCCTGCCATCTCCCAAGTATGCAACCTTAGTGTCATCTTTAACTCTTCTCTCTCCTCTGCTTCCTTGTTGACCAGTTCTTTTCCCCACTACCCAGAACGCACAGATTCCCAGACAGACTCTTGAGCTGAAGAAGTAAGTGCCCTGGTTGCCAAGAAGGCTAATAGCATATTGGGCTGCATTAATAGAACATTGCCAGCAGATCGTGGGAAGTGATTATTCCCCTCTATTCGGCATTGGTGAGGCCGCATTTGGAGTATTGTGTCCAGTTTTGGGCCCCCCACTACAAAAAGGATGTGGACAAGTTGGAGAGAGTCCAGCGGAGGGCAAAAAAAATGATTAGGGGGCTGGAGCACAAGACTTATGAGGAGAGGCTGAGGGAACTAGGCTTGTTTAGTCTGCAGAAAGAAGAATGAGGGGGGATTTGATAACAGCCTTTAACTACCTGAAAGGGGGTTCCAGGGAGGATGGAGCTAGGCTGTTCTCAGTGGTGGCAGATGACAGAACAAGGAGCAATGGTCTCAAGTTGCAGTGGGGAAGGTCTAGGTTGGACATTAGGAAAAAGTTTTTCATTAGGAGGGTGGTGAAGCACTGGAATGGGTTACCAAATGAGGTGGTGAAATCTCCATCTTTGGAGGTTTTTAAGCTGCGGCTTGACAAAGCCCTGGCTGGGATTATTTAGCTGAGGTTTGTCCTGGTTAGTCCTGCTTTGAGCAGGGGGTTGGACTAGATGACCTCCTGAGGTCCTTCCAACTCTATGATTCTATGATTCTAAGTATGTCATTTATTTGCTGATTCAATGAGTGATCAGTCAACCAAAACAGGGCACAGCACAGGGTTAAATGCAAATGCACACTCACATTTAGGTGCTTGCCTTAAGTTATACACTATATAATGAATAACGTTCTAACAAACACTTTTCTGCCTAACACTAAGATAAAGTTTGCTAACTCAGTTGTTTACCTAATCAGGTTCCTGGCTCAGCTTTTCACCTGGCTGTTCTCCCTCCCTGAGAGACAAGCAAGCATCTTTTCACATGTCCCAACACCTAAAATATACATTCTACATAGCACATCCTACACTCCTCTATCCTGAATGCCTGGCCAAGTTCTGATCCTTTTTCCTTGTTAGTGTCACTATAATCAGCCCCTTCCATCTATAAGTGCTCCCCTTGTTCATTCCTTGGCTTTCTCTTGCTTTGAACACTTAAAACCTTCTCCTCTCCATCTTCCCTGCTTCTCTCCACTCCTGCTTTTTGAGTCTACCCACTGCTGCTGAAGTGATTTTACTGTCCCCACAGCTCAGCCCTGATTGCACCTCTCCAGTGTGTTCTTGTCATTTACCGCATGATGTTCCAATTTCTTGTCATCACTTCCAAAGTGTCTTTACCTGTATCTCTGCCTTGATTTCCTCCTACTCTGTCTTGCTGAGAGTGGAGAAGGAGGCAGAGAGACCAGGAAGAAGAGAGAAATAGGAACAGCATAGGCAGCTTTTCCTTCCAATCATGCTGCAGTCCTCCACTTGGAAGTCTCCAATTTCTATCTTCTTCAGATCCCACCTTAAAACCTACTTCCTTCCAGGAATCCTTCCTACATTGTTCACCTGACACCAATTTCTCCACTGCCTCCATGACTTGCTCAAGGTTGTATCAGCTTTCTCTGCCTAGGGCCCCATCCTGCAAGATAAACTAGGAGGTGATGTTGCTCAACATCTCACAGGATCCAACCCTCAGTAAGTTCTACTTATAGATTTATTACTTTTATTAAAAGTATTTTATTATTATATATATTTCATAGTGCCTAAAATGTGTGAGGTATTTCACAGAAGATATAGTCTTTGCCCTACAAAACTTGAAGTCTAAATTTCATAAGTGGCATAATGAATGTGGAGAGTTACAAACAGTAGAGAAGTGATGAAGTGAAGGTTACAGCCTGGTCATACAGTTATTCAGTTAAAGGTATGGTGGTTCTGGATTTTTTTGGTTAAGCATATCTAAAATAATGCAGACAGACAAACAGATGAGTTTCCAGGAAGACTAAAGCCCTGATTCAGCAAAGTACTTAAACACATGCATAGTCCCATTGAAGTAATTGAAATCTGCTTAAGCAGCTTTCTGAATTGGGGTTTAACTGAAGAGACAGGGCATTGGTATAATAGTCAAGAGTAGAGAGGACAGTCCGCTTATCGAAGTGAGGGGTTGCATGAAAAAAGGTACAGAGATGCTTGTGGAAGAAACAGACAAATGAGATATTACTGGTGAAGCTGATGGGGTAGAGTCTAGGTCAGAAAAGTCGGGATGAACAGAGTAATGCACATTTAGCGCACGTTAGGCACCATAAATCTTGGCTCTTCACTTTTGGAAACCTCAGTTCAAATGTAGGTTAGGTTAGAAATGAACACAAATGTGGTGATCTCAACAGATGCTCACATCATAAATTAAATATTTGTGCAGTGCTATGATAACAAGTTCCCAAGTAATTATATATTAGGATCGTAAAAACCTATACATGCATTTATCAAGATTAGTAGTGTTTGTATGGAACAGCAGAGATGTTGCCACTGCTTGGTGTATTGGAAGAAGGGAAGTCTGCACAGTTCCCGCTCCACTGCAGCTGAAAGATCCATAACACCAGGCAGAGCCACTTTTGTGAGCACTAAAATGCAATGCAATAAAAGAAAAATATAGAATGTAAATAACTGAGTAAGCAACTTTAATTGTGCCCATCAACATATTCATTTGATCGAAAGTATTTAAAGAAAGCACAGCTAGAGATTTTAAGTGGTGACATTAGCTCCCTTTTGATAGAAACATCTACAGTATATGGAGCAGATGGAAAAAAAGCAGGTTTCCCCTCATGTCTCCATTAAGGAAGCTTGGAATATTGTGACTTCTTGTACAAATTGAAGCTTTTATAGCTACCCTATATGGAAAACCCACCTGCTGTGTAACTGAGCCACAACATTTTCCTTAAAATGCCTGAACAAAGCAGCAAGCTGAAGAGAGAACATACATGAGAAGTCATATTACAGGAAGAAGAAGAAATGGACAGTACCTTGACTTCCACTGACAATTTTATTTTGGCTTGTGTCTAGAGCTGGTGGGAGGGGGAAATTATGAGTGATTTATTCTAAAAGCTTAGCCCTTTTCTGTTCACAAATTATCCACAAACAGACTGGTGACATTTCCAAGTTTCTTTGTGCAAATAAAATTTCAGTCTATGGACTGGCCAAAAATTGTTCATTACAACTATTCCTCTGAGTGTTTTATATTCATGATTCAGTACATTAGCAAAAGTGACTGATCACCTAAGTCACATGGTATTATTTGTATTCCATGCTGGGATGATCTAACCTTTATCAAAGAAGGCCTGATTCACTCACCAGCACGTTGGTTCTCTTGCAGAATAAGGGAGTGAGCACAGAGTGACTATGGGTCCTATAGTCTAAGGATAGGTGCTTAAAGTTCCATAAGAAATTACTAAGGATCATTTGAATGGATTATAAGTATGTTTTCAAATAATTATCCAGAGGAGCATATACACTATAACAAATATATGGGTACATAGCTTTGTGTATCTAGATCCCTTAAAACAATCTGTCCTATATTTTTTCACAATGTTGTCATGGGTCTCGAATTGTGTGAGCTAATGCAAATTCACTGGCAGACAAAAAGACAAAGAAACAATAATTTAAGAACATCCTTTATGCGAATAAGGTTTTTAAATGGCTCCTTTCTGCAGCTGAACAGGACTTTCAGAAACTGGAGTTAAGAAGAGGATCACAATCATGCACATATGCTATCCCCCTACTCCATAATAAAGCAACACAATTGTAGAACTGAGACTGGAATCTTGATCTCTGAGTTGCAAAACCACAGGCCTCTATCACTAAACTATGAGCTATAGAAATGCTCCTATGTTCTCACAAGTCAACTTTTCAGAGCAGGGTGTTTTGTTTTGTTTTTTTGCTAAACAACCTGTATCTCAAGTGCTTGGATGGATTAATGCGGTAATCTTCATGCAAAACCAATTTTGCAAGCCATTGCTATAAAAGGACTAAGCCGACAACACAAGCATGGGCCAATGTCTCACTTTGATGGGACTTATCCATGTGCTTTGCTGAATAGGGATGGGCTTAAACATCTGTTTAAAGTGCTTAAGCCCTTTGCTGAATCAGTGCCTAAAAAGAATATTTACAATGGAAGTTAATTGCATCCTTAGCTATGGAACAATATAGAGCCTCTTCATAATACATATACACTGTATACATGTGGGACTCTCATTTACCCATGTATTTTGTAAATTAGTCCAATGCCACATTATATCTTTGACTACTATACATTGGTACTATACATTGGTACGTGGTGTTTTCCAGAGTTATTTCCCCATCTAACACATACTGGCAAGAAGCATAATTTATCTCTAGACGAGTGACGCTCATCCTTTTGAATAATTCCTCTCAATATTTTTTTATTCCATTAGTCCATAGACTCTATATATCAAAGCTAACACAGAGTAGGTTTCTTCATGCAGAACTCTCAAAACACAAAAGAATGTACTTCTATCTGATGTGGAAAATTTTGTGCCTCACACTCTGTTTATAATGGAAAAATAACATTCCATAATTCATCTTGTTTGATAGCAAAGCAATATATGCATTAGTAGAGTGACACTTCTTTTATTCTTAATTTGAGAATCTCAAGTCATTTCTCTCTTTTTCCTTTTCTTTAAAACTAAATTCATGCTCTATATCCTGTATCTCTGTTGCATGCATTAGGGATAACTAAATTGACCTTCAGTATAATAATTATAGCTACTCAAATTTTTTAATGCTGAAAGGAACAAATGTGTACTTTAACTTAACAAAATGCCTTATATTTAAATTTTAAAGTTATGCTGCTTTTATTCAAATGAAACATGAATTCAAGTAGCAAAAGTGATTTTATATTATGTAAAGTATTTATCTAAACTTACAGAGTGAAATCCTGGCCCCACTACAGTCATTGGCAAAATTCCCACTGACTTCTATAGGTGAAATCTTGTCTTCAGTGATCTAACATTTTCAAAAGTAACTCTTGATTTTGCGTGCTGCTCAATTTCACACACCTTAAAAGGGGTCTGGATTTTCAGAAGTGGATGTTCAGCACTTTTAAAAATGGCCCTGCAAGGTATTTCAAATTGAGCATTCAAAATATGGAGGCATCCAAAATCACTAGCCACGTTTGAAAATTTAGGCCAGAGGGCCAGAAATAATCTGTAATTTAAAATGCCACTCACCACATCAATGGGTGGGGGAACTTGATGGGGCCAGAAGTGAAAGGGAACAATCCCAGTAGCAAGGGAGGGAGACACTCGCCAAGAAACAATAGGTAGTTCCTCCCCCTGGGAGTCTCTGGGCAGCTGGACTGAGGATTGCTGATTGGCCAGCATATCCCACTTTTGAGGATTTACCAGTTCAGGGGCCATGTGGAGCCTCTTTCAGCTCCGTTCCAGCAGCCTACCCTATTAGGAATGGGAACCCAGCTTGACGGACACTGGGGGTCTAGCCAATCAGTTGTTCAGGGGTCAGTGTTACCAGACTTGCCTGTTACCTTGGGGTATGCTCATTTATTAGGGCTACCTTCCTGGAGGGGGTGTGTGTGATTCTATTAATGTACTGCTTGTGTTACTTGTGTGTTCATATAGTCCCCTTCAATGGAGCTATCCTGCAGGACCGAATGTTTTCAGGGCTGGGTTCCTTCATCCCCAGATTCAAATAAACCCCCCCCCCCCCCCAGATACATACACATATTTCAGATTAACCTAGTGTGTCTGAGCAGACCAGGCTATCAGCACTCTCAGCTGATCCCTTATATGTCCCTGAACTTAGCAAGCTGGGTAACACAGCACTTTCAGTGGCCACCCTTATATGCCCCTTTGCACCGCACCAGAATAGAGCTCACTTCTGAGCAGGCTGGGTCCAAACAGCACTTTTCAACTGCCACCCTTACATGCCCCTGGACTCGGTAGGCTAGGCAAAGCAGCTGCCCCTCACCACTCTACAATTGTTCTAGTAGTAACCCCCTTGATGAGCAAACCCCATAGGATTATTGGGCACTCCAGGGATCTTTGGCTTAGGTAAAAGAAGCCTTGCTGCAGAGCAAGATAGGGAAGCCAAGTTTGGAGAGAGAGACTGGCAACCAGCGTGATTATAACAGTTATTTTATTGCCAGGTATACAAAACTTATGGTACTAATAGTGATACCATACAAGGAGCGAAAACAATCAAACGCTTACAATACTACACAATTTCAGTTGGGGTATTGGAGAAAGCTATCCCAGGTTAATTACAAAAGTAGGAAGTTATATCTAGACCGAGAGAGAGAGAGGGAGAGAGAGAGTGTTGGGGGAAGGGGGGGTCTCACCAGTCCGTGCAGCTCAAAAGTTCCCAGGAGACCGGCTGTTCAGCTTAGGGTCTGGAGCGCTTGAGACAGGTAGAGCCCCCAACACAGTCAGTCAGGAAGAGGGGAAATTCCAATGGAACTGATGCAGAATTTGGATCCAGGCATCAGAACAGAGGTTTGAACTTGGGTAGGGGTTTTGTAGCCCCCAGGTTTGTTTATTGGTAAACAATGTCTCAAGGAAGTATCCCAGAGTGGTTTTCTTTATGCCAGACAATAGGAGCTGATCATTCCTGGCTATGGGCAGTGTTCCTTGAGGGAGCTCACAATGCAACCAGGCAGATTCAGTGTTTTGCATATCAATAACTAGAATGGTCTTAAAGCTGCGGAGCTGGATGTGTGCAGGTGTGAGTTCATTTACATCAAGGGTAGAGATATCCCATCATGCAATGCATCCCTGGTTTGCCAACCCCAGAGTTCATTGCGGTCCCTACTTTGGAAGTTGGTTCTCCATACGCTATGCTAATTCTTGTTCCACCTTCAATGTAGATGAGACTTCTGTTCTCCATTCGATGTGCTAATTGAGATGCCTCCTTTTTACATCTTTGATGTAGATGAGGCTAGGAGAGTTGTACCACCCTTGTTGGGAGGGTTTTAGGTGCGTCTTCCCCTGCCTTTTCATATTGAGATGCCTTTGGTTTCTGGTTCAAGCAGGAGCTGGGGGGGGGGGGGGCGGGGGATGATTCATGTTTGGCAGAGAGAGAGTAGGGGTTTTGTGCCCTGGTTCCCCAAGAACATAGAGCTGACAAGCAACATCAGGAAGAAGTATTTCCTCCCATGGGCCAATAGGCAGAGGACTAGGGAGCTTTTTTGTCTTCCTTTCAGCACCTTCAGGCCACAGAGGCTGGAGTTGGAATGGGTTTAGTTCCTTACTGAGATACTGGTGTGTTGGTGTTTATTCATCACAATTTGCAGACCATTTTCAGTGCAGTTAAGAGAACAAAATGAACAGTTCCCAACAGTAGAAGACCTGGGATTTGCTGTTGGACCTTTGGGCTCATGTGATAGGGTGATATGTTGTAGCCTTTGCAGGCTGAGGTGCCCACCCTGCTTCACCCTCTGTCCTCCACACCGGACAGATCTGAATCCTGGTGGGTTAGGCTGAGGAAAGCCTACCTCATGTTATGGGTTATATGGTAAGGAGCCCTATAACCCTGGCACCAGTTACAGGTCATATGGTAAGGAGCACTGTGAAACCAATTAAATGTCTTGTATAGGAGAGTTTGGGCAGGTAGCACTCTCCCTGTGTTAAAGTTTAATAAAAGTTGTGGCCTGCCTCTTAATTCCATGCATCTGTCCAGGCTGTCCTCATTTTGCCGCTGTGTCCTCATCAAAAGGTGGTTTCAGCATAACAGTAGTGATTGAATAATTGGAAATGTGGTTTGAGAAGAAAAGCTTATTATATGACTTTTGTGGTTAAACACAGATCAATTACTACTGCTAAATAGTATATGCTATAAACAAAAAAAAGCCATCATTTCATTCCATTGCTATACATTTCATTAACCCAAAAAATAAATGAAAATATTGATTAGATAATTCAAAGGAAAAGTGAGCACTGAAATTAAAAGGAAAAAGATAAAAATCGCTTGCTGGAACTTCATAGCTCATCAAACTCTCCATTTTTCAAGTGCAACCTATAAGCTAAAAAGTCCAGACAAGTTTTAACCCATGTCTCAACCATGTTGTCTGATTTATGAATCCAAGCATTTCTCAACATATTTTCCAAGTTTCCTGTCAAATACTCCTGTAGGAATGATCCTTCCAAGTGATTTATCTTTGTCCTGAGTACAGTTCTGATCTAGTCTGCATATCTACTTTGGAGCTCCCTCAAGAATAATCAGCTGCCTCATTTCAGTGTCTCAAGGACTCATTTTTCCTCTTGTTTTCAGAATGGTGTAATTTGGGTAAACAAACCACAGAAGCACACAAGACAGATAAGATTTGAAGTTTGTAAAAACATTTAAAAAATGTTTAAGCCTGCTAATCCCCACAGTACTGTCCATAAGGAAAGGAGGAGATTAGTTTGATAACTCAGTAGTAATTGTCCTAGGAAATCCAAGAATTTGATAAATGAAAAATCTGTATCCTTTATTAATAGGTGGTACTTAGTTAATTAGGGCACATAGCACTTCCTTGTGAATCTTCAATGGGACTAACGACAGGACTGAGAGCTGAAAGTTTGGGGTATAATATTACAATTTACATCCTACACAAACTGCACAAATATTACCTCCAAGTCTGAGAGGGAGGTAAGCATGACTGGATACATGTTACAGATTGGGCAACTAAAACGCAGAAAGGTTAAGTGACTTATCCAAGTTCGCCCAGCACATCAAAATCATATCCAAGATTGTAGCTCAGGAGACCTAGTTCTTTGTCATGTGTTTAGTGCACGAGCCCCATACTGAGCATTTCTTGAAAAATCAAGACGAGAGCAGTAAGGTCTTGGGTAGCTGCATATGTTTACTAAGTTTTCAGAAACCCTGTAGCTTGTCTTTTTGTGACCAAGGACTAAGCTTAGAGCTGTATAATAATTTAGTGGAGAAGTAATGGTCCCATTCAAAAGAAGATACAATTATCATAACACTTATTATGTTGGTGAAGACCCATATATCTGTGATCACTAGCTGTAGTGGGAAAAATCTCACTTTGAATTTACAGGTCTAAGAATGTGACCTCCTAATGATCTGGGTTTCCTGATGTGCCTAAGCAACACAGATGCTAGGCAGCTTACTTCGGCCGGAGTGAGACTGGGGGTGGAAGAGTACAGAAGAATTAACACAGCATTAGTTGCCACTGAGCTAACATTGCTTACTTACGTCTACAAAGCGCAGAGTCTTCACGACGCTAAGTTGATGGGAGAGCATCTCCCAGTGACGCTACCTTCCACCTTCCAGGGAGGTGGACTAATTCAGTTGATGGGAGACCCGCTCAATTGATGCCGCTACATCAATGTCTGCCTCTGTGGCAGTGTAGAAATGCCCTGTGTTAGCACTGACTACTAGTCTTTACTGTAGTCACCAATGCTGTGAACATTATGCACATGGAGCTTCCACTGATTTCTGAGAGTTCTGGGCTCAGAGGATTTCCAGATCAGGCCCCCAAAATATTGGGACCTTAGCCAGTTCATATGGCTGCAATTCTTGACACTGCAAAAGTCTAATAGGCAGATCAATGTTTTCTGGAAGATTATATTAGAGGGCTAGATCCTCAATGTGGTCCCTTTGATTTCAAATGGAACTGCACTATTTTACACCATCTGAGGATTCTGGCCTTAAGTTTTTTCCTTCAAAGACAGGATAACAAATATATTGGGTATAGTGTAATCTGCAGCAAATAGACTAAATGTGCTTTAAAAAAACAAAAACAAAAAAAAACCAACCAACTTTATTTTCCTGAAGGAAGAAAGGAACTAAGGTGTCTAATATGGCTAATCAAATCTCTGAATTTCTGTTTCACAGGAAAGATTGACATTTCAAAATTTGTTTTATATTTCTTTATTTTTGAAGTTTCCTACACAATGGAAATTTGGGGGGGAGGACATTGTTTGGGGGGGGGGGGGATTGAAATTTAATTTCAGAACAAAATTTGTTTCATTTATTATTTTTTACATTATTTCATTACGTCAGTAGCAGCGGGACATAATATGACGTTATATTATGTCAAGTCATAACAGTCAAAATATTCTTTTTTTTTTTTTTTTTAAAGAAGCATTAAGAGCAGTTTCTATTTAGTGCACATTGAAACATCATATCTTGCAAAAATTAAATTTGACACTGACAACACAAACACGAAACACTTTGGTTTAGAAAAAAAGATTGAAATATTTCAATCTGCACTACACAGAAACTGCTGTTAATACTTTCTTTAAAATATAGAATGTTTTGCCTCCTATATTATTATGTCATAATCGGACACCCATCAAGACATATTATAACGGCATGTCATGAAATAATGTCAAAATATAGAACTGAAAACATTTCAGAATGAACTTTTGAAACAATTTTTTCTTCAAAATGTAATTTCCCAAAATGAAAAATTGTGTTTTAAAAATAAAATTTATATGCAGGAAGTTTCAGCCAAATCCCTATTGATTTCAGTTTCATTGAAACAGCATTTTCCAGTAGAAACTGGTCCATGGAAATTTTATGACCAGCTCCAGTATATAGAGAAAAGCCAGGACTCCTATACATTTTTAAAAGTATAGTCACATTGGATAAGATGTAGAATGGAACCTGGCCTTTAAGCACTACGACCACAATACAAATAATAAGACAACAATTGACTTTTTCCTGTTGCTAATTTCTTCTACAGCATTCTTAAGCTTGAACTAAAGTAGGAAACTTATTGTATGTTTGATAGACCTTAACTATCATAGAAAAAGCTACACATTTTTGAAACACCTGAATTGTTTATTTGTGCCTTAGACATGGGCACCAAATTATGAGTAATGTATGCAATAATATTATAATAGCTGTAACAAGATATGCAGATTCAGAGTTTGAATATAGCTCAATACATAGGTAAGTGACTGCAGAATAGGGGGCTAAATTAATTATTAGGGAAATAGGTAATTTAATGGGGGTAACTGTGATACACATGCACCCCCTAGACCAGAGGTGGGAGTTTTGACATTGGCTTCAGTCTGGATCCAGTATGTATTGTTTTACACGTTTTACTTTGGTATTAAGTCTGTGTTAAAACAATGGGTGAGATTTTTCAAAAATGCTTAAAGTCTTTAGCAGCACAAATCCCATTGTGGCGGGGATGGAGGGTGGGGAGGATCACTAGGACACATGTTTCTAAGTCCCTTAAGAACCTGAGAGGGAGAGAAGGAAAATAAATCACCTCTTAGACTCTTTATGATGTTTTTCAAGTGGGCTTTACCTCTTTATAAATGTATAAAATTCTGTACTGATCATTGATTCCATTTTAATTTATCTGTAGGTCTTTTGTACTTTTGACTGCTGCAATCTCTCCCCATAAACTCAGATGTGCTTTAGAGTGCTCCTGTCAATGTGTGGGTGTTAAACATGAAGAATCATGATTGCACTCCAGCCCTTTAAGCTCAGATATCTGGTATAAAAAACAAAAAGAGTAATTGTTTGTCTTACCACTGTGCACTGCAGAGGATCTTGCTCTCACAGACCCAGCATTGAACTGTTTTCACTCAAACTGGGTGGTGGGCCTCTCTTCATAAGTAAGTATGTGTCTGTATTAAATCACAGAGAGGACAGTTAACAGCCAGGAAGGCTTATAGTACCATTACATGATCATAAAAGGCATTTTAAAAGGGGGTTTCTCGTATGTTTCTCTTATTCTCTTTTCACACCACCTTAAATATGCAAACATCCACTGAAAGAGTAATTTTCAACCCCCACAAGCTCTTAGCAATGCTTTATTGCCACCTGAAGAGAGCATGGATGCCAGTGCAATTAAACTGTAACTAATAATAAAATATAAAAACACACTTCTGTTCTGTCGCAGGGAAACAGTAGCCATCCCAAAACTCATCCCAAACATGAAATGTTTATGAAACTGCAAGAAACTTTTGTTATAAAACCCTCAAACCACACAAGGGGTCAGTCCTGGAAGCTGTGAGCAGTCTGGCCCTGATCCAGCAAAGCACATACGTAATGCTGAGCAAGCGAACAATTCCACTGACTTCAGGGTGTTAACACATAGACCAAGACTCCCATGAAGCTTTGCAAACTTAAGGTAAGAGAGAGTAAAAAAATGCTAGCCAGTTTTTTTGGTTTTTTTTTTAAACATCTAATGGCCATGCAAACTTATATTTGCAGCTGCTTAAACGTATATGCTTGTAATCAGCTCTAATTACTTGAACAACAAGTTAAGATTATGAATCAAAACCACAAAAATGTATTAAGTCTTGCAAATGCATAAAATGTTCCAACTGCAGAGGGAAAAATAAGTGATTAAGTGTTACTGTCTCCACCGGCCAGAACCTTTGTGACCTTTTATACGCAGGTAGTTTGGGATGTATTAAATGTATCCGTCCACACAATTAACTGCATGGTAGATGTTTGATAGTTATTGAAGGCGGTGCAGGAGAATGGAAGCTGTCTGCAGAAAATGAAGGTTTCATTTGGCCTCCACTGTGAAACATAATGTTATAAAGGAACAAATATAATGGCCAAGATTTTCAGAAATGATTAGTGATTATAGGTGCCCAGCTTGAGGCCTGGTTTTCAGAGCACATATACTTCCTTTGTAATTGCATCGATAGAAACAGAAATTTGAGTATCTTCAAATATCTGTTACCTGTGTTACGAGTATTTGAATATCTGTTACCTGTGTCCAGACCTGTGCTGAACCTCAGGAGCTACAACTCATGTTTCACTTCTGCATGACAAGACAATATTTAGGACCTGATCTTGCAAGATGCTCTGCACTCTCAGCTCTCCCTGGAGTCAATGGGTGGGAAAGACACTCATCATCTCCCAGGAGGTTCTCAGCATACTGCAGGATCAGAACCTTGAGGTCTAGGGGTGGGTGTTGTTAAGTGCATTTCCTCATGCACGTTATATTCCATTTCAATTGCAATAAACCCTCAAATTATAAGAGGGTGGGAAACCTTGCCAAACACACAGTGTATGATACACCACCTTGTTTTCTGGAAATGAGTCTGAAGTAGAGTGCTGCTTTGTTTGTAGTATGCTTTTTCTGGTGTGGATGAACTCCTGAATCGCTTTTATGAATCCAGTGTAATGGTTTGAAACCCTAATATGCCCCCTCTTGGAAGGAGGATATAAAATATTAAACAATATTTTCCTCTTTAGGCACAGTCATTATATATAGCCCATTCAGAATATTTCAAAAGAATTCACTGAGTGCTGTATCATTTTATACTGCTGCATTATTAATTTTGGTTTGATCGCTCCATTTTTTATTTTCATTGCTACAGCAAGTTTCCTGTTCCTAGGGATAACTAGTAGAACATGGGAGAGTTAGGGACTTTGTACTTCACGTTGTTGTATGAAGTGTAGTTGTAACTGTGGTGGTCCCAGGATATAAGCAACACAAGGTAGGTGAGGTAATATCTTTTATTGGACCATCTCTCTCATCAACAGAAGTCAGTCCAATAAAAGATATTACCTCACCCATCTTGTCTCTCTATACTTCACACACATACTCATGCTATATTTTATTAATACAGAAAATTGTCCTGTTCCAGAGATAAAAGGGAAGATGATGGTTAAGAATACATGGATGCAATATATCTACCACTTGGGAATTAGATGCAGTTTTATTGTTACTGAAACACTTTACAACATTTGATAATGCTGACTTAGACCTTGTGCTAATCATGGGAAAACATCCATTGTCACCAGTTCATGTGAAAGGAATATAAACAAGGTTCGATGGAGGACGGAGACCTAAGCCCAAAGGTAAGTGGGTAAGTGGGACACCACAAGGAAGCAGAAGGAGGAGGATGCAGCAGGGGAGGCCTCCTGATTCATATTGAGAAAGTAGGGCAATCGGCTACTTATCTCAAGTGCCTATACACAAATGCAAGAAGCCTGGGAAACAAGCAGGAGGAATTGGAAGTCCTGGCACAGTCAAGAAACTATGACACGATTGGAATAACGGAGACTTGGTGGAGTAACTCGCATGACTGGAGCACTGTCATGGATGGGTATAAACTGTTCAGGAAGGACAGGCAGGGGCGAAAGGGTGGAGGAGTTGCACTATATGTAAGAGAGCTCTATGATTGCTCTGAGCTCCAGTACGAAACTGGAGATAAGCCAGTTGAGAGTCTCTGGGTTAAACTTAGAAGCAAGAACAATAAAGGTAATGTCATGGTGGGTGTCTGTTATAGACCACCAAACTAGGAGGACGAGGTAGATGAGGCTTTCTTCAGTCAACTAGGGAAAGTTTCCAGTTCACAGGACTTGGTTCTCATGGGGGACTTCAATCACCCTGACAATACAGAAGAGCACAAACAATCCAGGAAGTTTTTGGATAGTGTTGCAGACAACTTCCTGGTGCAAGTGCTGGAGCAACCAACTAGGGGCCATGCTTCTCTTGACCTGCTGCTCACAAACAGGGAAGATTTGCTAGGGGAAGGAGAAGTGGGTGGCAACCTAGGCAGCAGTGACCATGAGATGGTCAAGTTCAGGATCCTGAGAAAAGGAAGAAAGGAGAACAGCAGGATACGGACCATGGACTTCAGAAAAGCAGACTGACTCCCTCAGGGAGCTGATGGGCAGGATCCCCTGGGAGGCTAATATGAGGGGGAAAGGAATCCAAGAGAGCTGGCTGTATTTTAAAGAATCCTTATTGAGAGCACAGGAACAAACCATCCCGATGTGCAGAAAGAATAGCAAATATGGTAGGCGTCCAGCTTGGCTTAACAAAGAAGTCTTTGGTAAACTTAAACACAAAAAAGAAGCTTACAAGAAGTGGAAGTTTGGTCAGATGACTAGGGAGAAGTATAAAAATACTGCTCGAACATGCAGGAATGAAATCAGGAAGGCCAAAGCACAATTAGAGTTGCAGCTAGCGAGGGACGTGAAGGGGAACAAGAAGGGCTTCTACAGGTATGTTACCAACAAGAGGAAGATTTGGGAAAGTGTGGGCCCCTTACAGAATGGGGGAGGCAACCTAGTGACAGAGGATGTGGAGAAAGCTGAGGTACTCAATGCCTTTTTTGCCTCTGTCTTCACAGACAAGATCAGCTCCCAGACTACTGCACTGGGCAACACAGAATGGGAAGGAGGTGAACATCCCGCAGTGCTGAAGGAACAGGTCCAAGACTATTAAGAAAGATTGGACATACACAAGTCCATGGGGCCAGATGCAATGCACCCAAGGGTGCTGAGAAAGTTGGCTGATGTGATTTCAAAGCCATTAGTTATTATCTTTGAAAGCTCATGGCAATTGGGGTAGGTCCCTGATGACCTGAAAAAAGCAAATATAGTGCCCATCTTCAAGAAAGGGGGAAGAGGATCCAGGGAACTACAGACCGGTCAGCCTCACCTCAATCCCTGGAAAAATCATGGAGCAGGTCCTTAAGGAACCCATTTTAAGGCACTTGGAAGAGAGGAAGGTGATCAGGAACAGTCAACATGGATTCACCAAGGGAAAGTCATGCCTGACCAATCTGATTGCTTTCTATGAAGAAGTGACTGGCTTTGTGGATGTGGGGAAAGCGATGGACATGATATACCTTGACTTTAGCAATGCTTTTGATACGGTCTCTCACAGTATTCTTATCAGCAAGTTAAAGAAGTATGGGTTGGATGAATGGACTATAAAATGGATCGAGAACTGGCTAGAGCATAGGGCTCAATGAGTAGTGATCAATGGCTCCATGTCTAGCTCGCAGCCAGTCACAAGCGGAGTGCCCCAGAGGTCGGTCCTGGGGCCGGTTTTGTTCAACATCTTCATTAATGATCTGGAGGATGGAGTACATTGCAAGTTTTCAGATGACACTAAGCTCGGGGGAGTGGTAGATACCCTGGAGGGTAGGGATAGGATACAGAGTGACCTAAACAAACTGGAGGATTGGGCAAAAAGAAATCTCATGAGGTTCAACAAGGACAAGTGAGTGTAGATTCCTGCACTTAGGACGGAAGAATCCCATGCACAGTTACAGACTGGAGACCGATGAGCTAGGCAGCAGTTCTGCAGAAAAGGACCTGGGGGTAACAGTGGATAAGAAGCTGGATATGAGTCAGCAGCGTGCCCTGGTTGCCAAGAAGGCTAATAGCATATTGGGCTGCATTAATAGGAGCATTGCCAGCAGATCGCGGGAAGTGATTATTCCCCTCTATTTGGCATTGGTGAGGCTACATTTGGAGTATTGTGTCCAGTTTTGGGCTCCCCACTACAAAAAGGATGTGGACAAGTTGGAGTGAGTCCAGCGGAGAGCAACAAAAATGATTAGGGGGCTGGAGCACAAGACTTATGAGGAGAGGCTGAGGGAACTAGGCTTGTTTAGTCTGCAGAAGAGAAGAACGAGGGGGGATTTGATAGCAGCCTTTAACTACCTGAAAGGGGGTTCCAGGGAGGATGGAGCTAGGCTGTTCTCAGTGGTGGCAGATGACAGAACAAGGAGCAACGGTCTCAAGTTGCAGTGAGGGAGGTCTAGGTTGGACATTAGGAAAAAGTTTTTCACTAGGAGGGTGGTGAAGCACTGGAATGGGTTACCTAGAGAGGTGGTGGAATCTCCATCTTTGGAGGTTTTTAAGTTGTGGCTTGACAAAGCCCTGGCTGGGATTATTTAGCTGAGGTTAGTCCTGCTTTGAGCAGGGGGTTGGACTAGATGACCTCCTGAGGTCCCTTCCAACTCTATGAATGTGCCAGTTTTTCACTGAAATATCATTATTTTGCATCCACTTACCATAAGATGAGGAGTTAATATCTGTGCATATAAAATTGCATTTTTCATCAAGACTGGTACTAGACAATCAGTGAATATTCAATCCAATAGTAGAATCCTCCTTTCAGTAAAAATATTGACAGCCTCCCACATGAACGCCACTGAGCAGTTGGGTTTTAGAAGTAAACAAAACCATGTCTTGATGACAATAATCTCCAAAACACTAATATCAAAAGATGATGGCTGGTGGCTTCCCTCAGTATGAGGGGACCATTGTAAAGGCAACATCCTGATGCCAACTCTGCTCATCCTTTAAACTTATTTATCTTAACAAGTGTAGGCCTACAGAGACAAAGAGCTCAAAACCATTTGCTCAGATACTCCTGTGAAGACTTGAATGTTAGTGGTCATTTTTTCCCCTGGCTTGTGGCCAGATTTATAGCACTCATGTCTGGGCCAGAAGATGTTGGAAGTAGGTGATGCTGGTGAGCAAAAATTGACACACTAGTTAACTCACACAAACAGCTAATGATCCTACCATATTGGCTCCAAACAGGGTAAGCACAACCTACTTCAAGAAGCCTTCAATAGATGCACCCCCTTTCCCTTCACTTACGAGGGCTTGGGCTCAGACTCGGGGCTAGCCATGCAGTTCTGTGCCAGTGCTAGAGGCCCAATCTTTAGGTGAGATGAAAGAACATCTGTTCTGCTTGTCTGTGGTGGGCGGTAATGAAAAAGCCCAGGCCCTCAGAGCACTGTGGGAGTAGAGAGGAAAGGGGTGTTAGCCAACATTCCCTTCATCAGTAAAACAGCTTTTAATGTCCAAACAATCACTGAATACACATAATGGTTTCTTTGTGTGCCTAGCCAGTCACTGCCCTTAGCACACTACCAGTCTAATCTACTGGTTTACAATGGATTATATTTGGAGAGACCTCATACATAAGAATTTGTTTTTGAGATCTATGGATGAAAAATGCTATGTCACAGATGCGTATTGTTATTGATCACATCATCCTGCAAACCTCACCTGGCAACTCAGGATGGTGTTGCTAGCTATCAGATTTGGTTCTTCTCTTTCAGGATACAGCCCTCAGAGAACTGTAGCAGAGGGAGAGCAGAAAGCAGCCACATATGTTGCGTGTGTGTGTGAAAGTGCCTGAGCCAATTAGCTGTATTTAGATACAAAAGGGCACGTTTCTTATTTTTACAAAATTGCTTTCAAACAGACAATGCTTCTTACAAGACAAAAGCTGATTCCATCATGACAAATGCTAGAAATAGTTACTAACGTGACAGCTCCAGAGTCCCTGAAAATGAAAGTGAGTTCTCTGAAGGAAAATAAATAGCTAGAGAGGTTCATTTGTTTCCCCTAGGCTGCAGAGAGAAGACGAGGAGACAAACTCGCCCTGCCACACGTTTGCAGCTCTAATGTTGAGAAGCAGGTGTTGCACACATTAGTGCACACAGATCATTGGTCCCGCATCCAAAGTGGTTATCAGGCCAAGGATAGGAAGCAACCCAATTTCAGTTACAGCATTTTCCAATATATATTTCAGCTACAAAGGAGCAGCTGGGGCCTGAAGCATTGAAGACAGCTGCCTTGTTACCATCCAAAATAGGTTTAATTAAGAACAATCTGAGAAGCTCCACTGATTCTGCAGTGGATTTATATTATAGATTATCCAGTGTGACTTGTCTCTGGAGAAGTCACAAAGGAGTAAGGTTATAAAGAAGGCGGGGGACAGAACCATTAGATAACTACACCTCAGGTGTGATTAAAACATGACTTAACAAAATTACAGATAAATTTAAAACCTACAGATCTAAAACATTGTTTTGTTGCTTAAAATCCAAAAGAGCCTTGCAAAGCATGTTTAATGGCAGGTAGTGAAATACTTTTCAAGGACGAGTCTTGGCTATCATTTTCATCTTACATTTGTCAAAACTGCTTGTTTTGAGGGTTGTAATGACTGCCTTTGAAATCCATTTAAAACATTCAGCACTCACAGCACTGTAACATTTATCGCTTTCCAGTGGCAGGATAGCCACCGTACTGCTGTCAGGGAAAGAATTTTTCACATTTAGATTTTGAATTTCAAGACAGTAGTTTAGTAACATCATTCATGAGCGGATGCATAATCCATAACAGATTGAATCAAATCAGCCAGTGTCTTTGTGATTTAGTGGCCAAGAAAAACTATAACTGCTAAGGAGAACACCAGTAATCAATGTAATTTTAACACAGTCAGCAGAAATCTCACTAAGCAAAAAACCAATCAAACCTACTATGTTACTGCTGAAAAAAAACAAGACCATCAGCATCAAACAACTTTATTTAAACACTCTACTGGAACTTTGGCATAGGGCTTTTCATTTCATATATTCAGCAAATTTTGGCCCAAATCTAAACCTAACCACCACCACTCTGATTTTACATACATAAGGTCCCCATTTTTTTAATCCTATCTGCAGAAGTAACAATGTTTAGCAAGTAAGCGATGGCTTTTAGAACCTTTTTCAAAGTTTATTCTGTAGGAAAATATGGATTTAATCTCAATGCAAATATACTGTATTATACACAGGCCAGCTCAGAACCATACATTTTTCTGAAAATGATTAATGACTTAAGGGATATAGAAAAAATATTATTCTAAAACTGGGATCTTGGTTCAAGTTTGATTGGCAAATCTAACTGATGATATAATCAATACATTTATGATATAATTATTGTTATGCTGGATGGTATTGGATATTGGTATCTTCCAGTAATCCGTCTTTAATCTATGGGCAATTATAGACCTTGATGAAGCTGATGGACATGCTAGACACCTTTCATTCTGGCTAAATGGAATATGCAATTAAGTTCCTTCAAAGAGTAAGATAGCTAAAATAATAGAAGCCACCACCCAAACCACAGATGACATGAAAGGCCTGAGCAAGAACTAACTCAGAAAATAAGAGTTGTTCTCTGGGAACTGATTCCAAATGCAGGATCTGGAGCATTAATTGTACTGAAGGTGTGTATGTCTGTATGAGCGAGCAAAGCCAGCAGAAAGCCAGAGAAGCACAGGTAGAATGTCCCTGAGAGGAAACCAAGAGAAGAGAGTTTTTTAGGCTAAGTACTGATTGGAAAGGCAGGCGTGGAATTGTGATCCAGGAAACAGCTACCTGTTTATTTCTGTGTTCAGAGAAGATGATTTTGTGTACATTCTTTATAAACAGGATTGCGTCAAAAAAATACCTGAATCATACCAGTGTCTCCTGTTTCCTAATTGAAACAACCCTGCAGGACCCCAAGAACTGGCTAGCCACTTGGGACAAAGAGGGCATTAATAAGATTTATTATTATTTCTAAAATAACTGAATTTTATATATCAATTAAATCAGTGCTTGTGAAGTGTGTCAGCTGTTGGAGGCCTACTCTGGCCTGAGTTGCTTGATCAAGTTGCTTGGCCACTGGTGAGATTGCTTGACCACTCTTTGATGCCTAAAGCCTCAGCTGCCTGACTGCTTTTTACATTTGGCAGAGACCAATAGATTGCCGAGTAACCTTCTGGGGTCTCAGTTTCTGCACACCACCACAAATAATAACTAATGTGGCTTTGGCACAACACGGCACTTATCTTGTTAGTTTGCAGCTGCACATTGATAAAGATGAACAAGGACAAAAGTCTATACATTTTATGTTAAGGGATGCTCTTTCCCAGCATTGGGGGGTGATTTTTCCCACCGCCTCTCCCAGTGCCAGATGTTGTTTATCATGGTGAGAACATGAATATTAGTTCTTACTAACAATGAAGGATAGAGAAAGCAAAGGACATGAAAACAACACCTAATGGATGTTGTGTAAAAAAGGGCATAAAAAAGCCACCACCAGACAAAGGAGTGCGCTGAATTGCCACCTGATTCCACAGGAGATGCTGCTGGCCGGATCACCTGGCAGGCCTCCTGAAGACAGCCGTTCCTGTATACAGTCTCCGGAGTGAACACAACTCCTTGGGTCTAGTGAGTATGGATAGCTTGTCATTAATTTTTGGCTTTGTATTCAACTAACTATATCTAAGAAATCCTTGCGCATTAAACCTTTTTGATCTGCAAATTGGGGGTACTGCGTCTCACTGGTAACTTACCCTAGTCATAGTGAGTGCCCTGCAACATCAGCCAGCTCTGAGAAATCAAGTCACCAATTCGCAGAGCAATCACAGCTCAGCAAGCCACCATGTGAGTTTCTCACATACTCTCCATCAGCTTGCTCAGCCCTGAACTACTGGGACTCTAAAGACAAACAGGAAGTTCACTTTCCTGGCCCTCTTGGTCAAGGCTATTAACAATGGTGTCCATTAGTAGCATTTGTGATGGCGGCTTTGTGATCCTTAGGAACAGAGGTCTCCAATTTCCACAGAGAAGCCAAACTGGACTCTGTCCACTAGAAGGTCTGCAATCTAAAAACTGCACATCTAGCATAGAAACCTTCAGGTATTTCATGATTCCTTTTACCACCTTTCTTCACTCTCTGACAAAATGTTATCAGAAAAGTAACTTCTCTCTCATAACTCACCTGCTCTTACTACCCATTCTTGCAGTGAAGTCTTTATTAGGGAAGGGCAGGAGAGTCAGAACTACAATATTCCAAATCTAAAAAGAACATACCAGCCTTTATTAGGTTTCTGAATTCCTACCATGCCCATCCTCACGCAATCTCCATTCCTCCTCTCTTCAAATTAAAATGGGGGGAGGAAGGAAACAGCTGCCTACAGCCTATTGACTCCATCATTGAACCCTACATGCTCCAAGTTGTGAGTGGTTTGCTTTGAGTATTTGCTGTTCAATATTCATAGAGCATGAATTCCTGGTCAGTTAAAGCAAATGATAGTGCTTCTGCTCACTAGGTAAATGGCAAACCTGTTTAAACTGAAGACTAAAGAGTAGCAAATACTCATTTGTATTCAAATAACCCACCTCATTTGCCTGCAAAAATGAATATTTCTAGAGTGAGTCCAATCCCCGAATGTTCTTGTGAACAAAAGTACCACACCAACTTATGTAAAGTATTTAGTGAACAATCAAAGGGCACAAACAGGATCCAGTTCCACAGCTATTTGGAATTTGTTCACAAACACCAGTATTTACAATATTCTACCAGCTCTGATTGATTGCAAATACTCTCAGCAGTAGCAGAAGGGGTGCAGAAAGTTACTGTTGCAACAATTTGCTTCTTTAAATGTTCTCTTTCCCTCTTCTTTCACCCCAAAATATCGGGCAACACAAAAATCCCACTGTGCATGTTTCAGTCTTTCCAACTGACTGTCATATAAGGGACATTAATCCTAATTTCAGGTATGAATCACTACAAACTCTCTCACCTTATTGCACAAAGTTTCATTTCCACCGTTATATCAATGTCAGAAAAGATTAAATAAATGCATTCTGTCTTTGGATTCCTTTGCTTCCTAAACACACTTAAACGCTGACAAAAATAGAAGTTCAGTATTAATACAAAGAGGTCGTGTGTTCTGATACGAGTATGAAACATGCAGTACTCTGCATCACCAAATACCCCATCACTATCCATCCTGCAAGCATTAACTGTACATCAAAGACTCCCATAAAAAACTCAGGATACCTGTATGAAATATTTTTCTTACAAACATACATGAGAGCCTGCCCCTCCAGTCCTTACTCAGGAAAGGTTCCCACTGACTGCACTGTGAGGTGTGGCTTTCTTGCTTTCTTTCCCTCTTTCTGTATCTTTATTCCCTTCCCTCCTACCTCTTGTCTCTGCCATTTTCCCTTCCTCCTCCATCCCCTTTTACTTTGGAAAGTAACAGATCCTGTGTTATCATTCTTTTTGATCTTTCCTCTTCTTGTCTTCCACATGCTCCATTGTCCAAACTCATTTTTCTCACCTTCCCATCCAGCCCCTATTTCCTCCTGATGGTCATTAAAAATTCCTTATTCTTCCTTCCAACCATATTTCATTTTGTCCCTCTCTTCCCCTACCTCAGCCCCAAACTATCTTCCATTCCAGCTAATCACAGGAATAATAACCTGTTTTTTCATGAAACCGTCATATGGATGGACCAGCTACTTCCCCTCTCCTTATGTAGTCTGCCTACTCAACTCTCTCAGCTCTTGTCCCCACCAGGCATGCTTCATGATGTGAATCTGAAGAGGGGAGCTGTTCTTTCTGGACTGGTCACAGGCTTCTCCTATTGCACCCACTTGTTTTGATTTCACTGGTTGCCTCTCCTTTGCTGCCTGGTCCCTTGTGGGCAGTAATACCTTTGTCTAATTTTGGTTGTTTGGGCTTAGCGTGCATCTGCATGAATGGTCATGGTAGCCCGAGACATACAGAAGGTCAGCGTAGATGATCTGGTGGTCCCTTACAGCCTTAAATTCTATGAACCGTCACATACAGTAGCTGAAAGAGCTTGACTAAATAACTGTATTTCCTTGGTGTGGCGAGGTGGGCCTGTTTTGCCCCGTGGGTCTGCACTCCTTACGGCTATGCCGGTGGTGTGGCTGGGTGGGAGCGGGGGGGCCCGGTCCCACCCTCTACTCCGGGCCCCGACCCAGGGACCCTGCGAGGAGTAGCCTCAAACAACTTAGTCCAAGGGCTACTACCTTCCCTGGGTCGCTCATCTGTAGCCCCCCCTGGCTTGTGGCTCTCCTTCAGGCTCTTTGGGGCCGGTGTCCTCTGGTCTTGGTTGCACAGGCTCCTTCTTACCTCCCATGGCTGGGTGCTCTCACCACACCCACACTAGCTCCTCCACCGGCTCCACACACTACTACCTTTTTTTTTTTTTTTTTTTTTTTGGCTGCTGCTGCACACCTTGTAGCCGCTCTACTCAACTCCCTCTCAGCTGCACCCATCTGCCTGGCTGGGAGGCTTTTAACTGCTGGGGCAAGCTCCTTGATTGGCCCCAGCTGGCCTGATTGGCGTAATTGGCCTAATTGCCCTGGAGTGGCCCCAGCTGGCCTGATTGGCCTAATTGGCCTAATCGTCCTGGAGTGGCCGCAGCTGGATCACCCAGGGAACAAGGATTTGCTAAGCCTGGGGCTGATATATATGCCTTCCAGCACCCTCCTATAGCCGTCAGGGCTGGCCCCGTCACATTGGGTATGATGTTCACACCCTCATTTTTGGTAACATTTCCCATATTTTCTCCAGGTGTTATCCTAAGGGCAATAATTGGCTGCACTGAGGGAAGGGGGGGAAAAGCCACATATTTTCCTCCTCTCTCCATTTTGTAACCCAGCTCATTTTACAACCTTCTTTATATAGTGTCGTAAATGTGCACAGAGCTCTTGATGGGTGAACTCTACTGAACAAATACCAGGTATCTACCACAAAGATCTTACAATGCCACGAGAACAAGGTGATAAAATACAGAATATGGAACAATGTATGGTCATCATAGCCCTAATCTTGAAGTCAATTGGATTCTGCAGTGTCTGCAATAGTGGATCCCATGGCAGAATCGGTGTCTACAGGTCTCACCAAGACAGTGATACACATGCCACAAAGTCACCAGAGCTTTTTCTACACTAGGGCTCCCACCAGTGCTATCTTCAAAGCAGCTGAACTGAGGGTAGCACCAGTGAGAATTTAATTCCTTAAGGCAAATAGGGCCAAAACGTTGTTTTGGTTTTTATTGAGAAGTTAGTGCTCATGAAAAGTATCCAGTTGACAACTCTGGAGCCTTTCCTAGACAAATCTGATAGACAACAGCTGTGAAATCTGTGGCAAAACTCCCACTTGACTTCAATTAAACCAGGACGTCACCCTAGGTCTTCACTTCAGAAGAGGGACTACAGCAGCCCCTAGGGACTATTGGATAAAATGTGCACAGCACAAAAAACAAGCACAGTAACTGGTACCTTTGTGACATTCTTTGCAGACAGGGAAAGGATAGATTCAAATGGAAACAGAACTACCTTCTCATTCCTAAAGTGGGTCTCTCCCAGTCATGATGGAGGAAGCTTAGAAGGAAAGACAGCACTATTAGTACCCACGTTGTACTTAATGCAGACTGCTGCTTCCACATCACAGAAGCCAGCAATTTCATGAGTCCTGCATTTATATGTTTATTTTTAAGTCCCTATGAACACAGAAGAATCCTGATAATATAAATGGGAAAAGTTACCAAAAAGATTCTGTAGGTGCTCAGAGCCAAAAGAGAGAAGGCTCCTGTGGTTAAAGCAAAGATCAAAGTGAACAGCTTGTATCACACTACCTTAACTCCCTAATTCTTTACGGGAAATAACAGACGAGAATATTTTCTTGAAGAAAGTTCATTATTTCAGCATTATTAAATCATAAGTCATCATGCAGACTCCCCATCACCACCACCTAAGCCCTTCCGTACATTAATCATATCTTTAAATATAGTTAAATTTAAAAAAGACTAATCAGACATTTTGGTGTATGCGAGCGTGTTTTATCACAACACTTCACTGTGTCTCACAGCTCCTAAAGTGCGATATTCTCTTTTTACAGAACATTCCTGGCCACATCTATCCGTCATATGAATCTCTAGAGTGTAATATTGTTTCCTCTACAACAATGAAATTCTTGTCTGGGGCATCTCATTTAACCACGGACAACTGTAAAAAATTAACTTTGTATAAAAAGCACATTGTTTTGTCTCATCAAGATTAGAAAGCTGAGTTCTGGTAACAGCTGAAGTGAACTAGAAGCAATCTCACCTTTGCAAAGAAATTAGATTTTGGCTGCATTCGTCTTCTATAGCACTGTACGAAGATGACTAGTTGATTAAACCACAGACATTTGATGTTAGTACAAAACGTTGTGTGTATTAAATAAAAGCCTGTAGTTCCACATTCTCCATAAGGAAGGAACAGCATTCTCTGTGGAGAGCTGATCATCCACCGGGACTCAACCACACAGAAGGATAAGAGATATCCAAAAATTTAGCGTAGTTTTTCCTTTTTCATTTTCTACATATTTAACAAACATTGGCCGCTGTACACATGAGATTCTGCACAGATTTATCAACATTGTATTATTCCTACTGAAAATTAATAGATGAAGACAACTTGATATTTCATCTGTAACCCCAAATTGCTGTAGTAGAATAAGTGGCATCATACTGAAAATTATAAGGATGAAGAAAGGTGGCTATTTGTACATAACTTGTCTGGTAGCAAATTAGCAATAATACTTTTAGTCTCCATTTTATGGTGGCTGCATAGAGATACCATTATTCCACATTTTTTCTTATTTTATACACTGCCAGATGTTTAACAGAATACATTTCCATTTCTGGACTCTGCAGTACCCAGAGCTTGGATTTAAAAAAAGGTATTAATTTCCAACTTTTAAATACTCTGCAAAATCCCATCAGGGAAGCACCGATGTACAAAAGTAAGAAAATAATTATATAGCTTGTATTAACTTTATCTTGGAATTCCACAGTTATTTTACATAAACTTGTTTGAAACAGAAAAAGGAAGTGCTAAAAATATTTCTCTCTAGAAGGTTGGATTTCGACTGCAGTTGTAGCTGATTATTATTTTATCAACAAAATGTGTCCCTGATTAGAAATGAGCAATTCTGATAGAGTTAAATACAATTGCCACAGCATATCTGTACTCTCTTTGTTAGATCAAGGTTGGGGGGCTAATAAAAAGATGACACTCACTCTCACACACTTTGCTTCTAGGAGTGTACTGCTTCCAGTCATCATTCCTGCCTGCCTCCCTTCCCCTACCTGCCTGGTTCACGTCCATTCTCCTTTTCTCCCAGCACAAAATATAGACTAGATATGCTGTGGCAATGCTGTTTATACAGGTGGGAAACCTCATGACATACAAGTTCTCATTAAATTTTCAGTCTGTGAGAAAAAGAACATGCCTCTTGGTAAATTGATAATACACATTCTAAACCTGGTAGTAAAAACCACATGGCTTCAAGTTACCACCAAAAACTCATGAGTTCACTATTAGGTAAAATACATCCCTCTCACCCCCCGTCCTGATCTCGTCATTAGTGACTTGAACAATCTTGTCCCCCATTCTTAGAAATGTAATTTTTTAATATTAGCGATAATATTTGTTATCATCTGTTTAAAATAAAGTATACTTAGAATACTGATTGGAAAATCTCTTCTAAGTGCCTTAGCTTGCCAGTTCTGCAAAGGTCATCATTTTACCAGACAGCATCATAGTTGCAGCTTGGAGATAGCAAGTCTCTTTAGCACTGTAGCCTGTTCTACCAACTCCAGCACAACTGAAAGTCAGTAAATCAATTTCTGAGTGGCTTAGCAGAGAGTAGGTAAGAGCATGATTTATGTGAAGAAAGCTAATGCAAGAAGAAAATGAGGTGTTTGGAAAAATCCTGCTGAGGAGCTGCCCTTTGTCTAGCAGGCTGATGCATTTCTGAATTTGACATTCTCCTCTATCTATCCTCTAATGTCTGTGGAGGAGGAAAAAGCAGCTCTCCTTTTCTCTTTTGCTAATAATTTCTGACAAGAAGCTGGCAATGCTCCCTGTGAGACTATGTCCTCAATGTGAGGAGTTGACCTCGCCCTATGGGTGGGGAAGGGAGAAGAAAAAGACACCTTGCCTTTTAATCTGCAATCTAAAAATGTGTCAAGGATGCCCAAATCTCCTCGATGCATAGCTAACAAGCTAAACACCAAATGCAACTCCACAGCAGTTGTTTCAAAGTGTTTTTGCATGTGCCACAATGTTTTGCTTTAGCACAGGATTGAGGGAAATGAGCAGATTATGTGATTAGCATAATCTCAACTAGCCACAAATGCCATCATTTCAAGAGCTATCATGGTGCTGCGCTGCACTTGTAAACTAACACAGACACATATAAAATCAGTTATAGGCTCTAGTCCCACCAGAAATTATGGTCTGCATGCAAGAATTATTGAGTAAAATTCTAGGATTTGTGTATTGCAGGAGGTCAGATTAAAGGATCAGAATGCTCTCTTCTTGCCTCAAAAATCCATGATGCTAAAACATTAGAATATGTCCATGCTGTCAAGAAGCCATTAGTGTCTTTGATCACACAGAGAGTAGCACTGGAGGGAATTTCTACCTGGAAATCAGTAACTCCTGTGCGAACTGGTGCCAGTTTGCACCTATGCTTTCTGTAAGGGGTAAGGAGTGTCACAATGACCATTAGCAATTCTGCTAATTCATTTTATGTCTAGACTCCATGGAATCTAAGATGATTTCTTTTATGTTATGTCATCTTCCTAAAAATGTTACTTTGAGAGAGAGTCTACCATCAGATTGACAATTTTGCCAACATAACGCCATGTTTCAGATCTCAAACTAAGCAGGGTTGGATTTTAGTTCCCTCCGAATCCATGCTGTAGCACACTGCTAAATGGAAACTTGACAGTAAAAGCTGGGGTTTCTGAAGACAGAGGCCTTGACCATTTGTATATCCAATCATGGCACTGTTTGCAAGGGGAAAAGGAGTAATCCCATTCCAGCAAAATTCCAACTCAAGCATTTGTGCCCTGGTTTGCCTCTCCCCTGTAATCTCAGTTTAGTAAATATTCCTCCGCTCCTCTCTAAATATATTGGATATTTAGAGTTCAGTCTTATCAACTGCACACTAAAGGGTGCTCATCCAAGTCTCTGAGTACCCTCAACGCACATTTCCAAATACAATACACAAGGAATTTACAAGCACAAATAAACTAAAGCAGCATCACTTCTTCCCACACACTTCAGCCAACATGAGTGCTGCATACGCAGAGGAGGCTGCATTTCCATGGTGAGTGACATGTTTCCCATACAGACAGGACAAAACTCTTAAAAGTTGGGTGCCTAAAATTAGATGCCTAACTAAGCAGGCTTAGCATCTGCAGCCACCATTGACTTTAATGAGAGTTGGGGATGCATGGTCCCTCCTGTGGAAAAAAAAGGCTGTTTATTTGTAACCCTCACTTGGGATTTCACAGCTTGCTGATACCCTGGCCTGGAAACCTCCTGGGGTCTTGGCCGGCTCTCGGTAGCCAATGCTGGGCTGAATCATCTCTCTTTCCAAAGGCTGGTCACTACAGCATTCGAGCCACCTGATCTCTGCAGCCAGAGCTTCAGGGCTTGTTTACATGAACATTTCGTTTGCAGCAAGTGGGGGTGTGAATATACCCTGCACTAGTTTGCCATGCTCTAACTGTCCATATGGACCCTGCCGATGTGCACTAACAGTTTGTTAATGTGCTTGGATCCAGTCCTCTTGAAAACAGGCCATTCACTACAGCTAGCAACCAAGTGAGCCAGTCTGAGAAAAGTACCTTACGCCTCAGCTGTGAGGATTTGTCAGTCCGTAGAAGTTAGATGAAACTATATGTTGTCCTCTAGCATTAGGTGTAGGTATGAGTAGGAAAGCATTAATATCAGCTACTATCCCTGATCAACTCCCTTGAAAGTCCTCACTTTCCTCTCCGTCTCACCCCTGTAGCATAAATGGCTGGCTGAATGCCACCACAGTTTCCACTGCACTCTAAATAATTTAATTTTAGGTGGCATGAAATGTGAAGTGAATGTAGTGATCAAGGGGACCTGGAGCTTAGTCACGGGATATGGAGTCCACAACCTCTAAGGCAGCAGTGTGATTGTAGATGAGGTGGATGAAAATAACTCCAAAGCCCGTGCTGTTGGATAGCTGTTCAGTGTCTTTAGCAAACAGAGTGTCCCTGCATTGTACTCTCCAGCACAGATTGCAAGAAACAAATGGGCAGAGTGTGAACCATCAGTCTCCTGGAGGTGCTCAGAGCCTCCAGAACAGGGTTGAGACATACTGATCAAACAGTGTGTGGGAAACTTATGCAACCGCTTCCTAGGCTGTACTACTGTGTGGTTAAACAAAGCACTTCAGTTCTTTGGTTTAGTGATGAGATTCTTTTCAGAGTGTTCATTTGCATGATTCAATACGAGTTTAGTATTCACAAAGGGCACTAGACTGAGAGTGGAGAGAAATGAAACCATCTATCCGTAGCGTAGGTACAGAATAGGCACCAGCAGAGCATGTTCCCACCCCCCGCCCCCAACTGCCTCGCCAGTGCTTACCCCTATATTAGACAGATCATTGGTAGGGGGAGATCATTCAGTGCTTCATTGAGAGAACCCTGGGGACCAGATGTTCAAATGGATTAATGACTAAAAATGCCAATAAGCACCTACTGGGAATTTGCAAAAAGTGCCTAAGCGGTCGGGCACCAAATGCCCATTACAATTATTGGGCATTTGGCACCTAAAAATGGTGGGCATTTTTGACAATCCCATTAGACACCTTGCTGCTTCTTTAAGCATCTAAATCTCTTTGAAATCTGGCCTTTCTTCCCTAAAAATAGTACTCATTTCACATAGGCCACCAGCCACCAAATGATAACATCCACCTAAACTGAATTCAAACAAGTGCACTGAAATGAGACCCTCCATGTCCTCTTATCAGTTCCATCCCATATATTTCCCCCACTCCTCCCCAAAAGCAGCTCGTATGGACACAGTTTCCCAAGTATGTCCCTTCTTTCCCTCTGCATTCACCATACAGCTCCCTCAGCTTTCTTTCTTGATTAAAAGGAGGGAGAAGCTTGTAGGGAACCCTGTGCTTATGCATACTGGTGCTCTTTTCAGGCCTCTAGGCAATCATCCAATGGGCCATGCATCTCCCATGTCTGTCTTATCATCTGTGGCAAATATATTTCTCTGCAGCTCATTTCTCACCTTTTATTAAGATATATTTTTACTCCCTCATTTAATACTTTAATATTTCATGCTTAGTAATTCCTCAGCCCCTTACCAGGTGAGAATTCCTTGCATAATACACCAGACCAATGTCACTTATGTTACTTGGGTTGTTTATCCTCAAGGCTCACAGTAATTAGGTCGGTTGTCGAGGCAGAACTCTCAACCACTGAAGGCACACCAATTTAAAGGGGTTCAGACTTGTCATTCCAAGCTGCTGATGGAAGCACATGGTTCTTAATAAGGGGTCAATATCTCAGATGCATTTCCTTAAATTCCACTGTATGTTACTTAAATATGGCCTTTTTCTATTTCCCTATTTCCCACTCTGGCCTCGACCTGCTATGTGATCTTGAACAAGTCACTTGAGCAATCTGGGCCCATTTCCCCTTCCACGCTTTGCCTGTCCTGTCTATTGAGATTGTAAACTCTTTAGAGCAGGGATTCTTTCTTATGATGCATTGTGCTTAGCCAATCTTGGTTGGCTGCAGTGGGTATAGCCTTAACTGTTTATCACTTAATATTATAAATAATAATCAGGATGACAGTTATTTTTGGGGTGTTGTGATGACTGCACTGTGATGTTTCATCACCATCGCTCACAGATGCAAAACAAATATTTTTAATGAATCTGGAGAATTGCTAACATAATTCCTATTTTTAAGAAAAGAAAAAAAGTGATCCAGGTAACTACAGGCCTGTTAGTCTGACCTCAGTAGTGGGCAAGGTCTTGGAAAAAATTTTGAAAGGGAAAATAGGTATGGATATTGAGATTAACATTAATTGGGACAAAATACAACATGGCTTTACAAAAGTTAGATCATGCCAGATCAACCTGATCTCCTTTTTTGAGAAGGTAAGAGATTTTTTAGACAAAGGGAATGGAGTGGATCTAATTTACGTAGATTTCAGTAAGGCATTTGATACGGTTCTACGTGGGGAATTATTAGTTAAACTGGAAAAGATGATAATTAATATGAAAATTGAAAGTTAGATAAGGAACTGGTTAAAGGGGAGACTACAACGGGTCATACTGAAAGGTGAACTGTCAGGCTGCAGGGAGGTTACTATAGGAGTTTCTCAGGGATCAGTCTTGGGACCAATCTTATTTAACCTTTTTACTACTGATCTTGGCACAAAAAGTGGGAATGTGCTAATAAAGTTTGCGGATGACACAAAGTTGGGAGATAGTGCCAATAAAGAGAAGGATCAGGATATCATACAAGAAGATCTGGATGAGTTTGTAAACTGGAGTAATAGAAATAGGATGACATTTAATAGTGGAAAGTGCAAGGTCATGCAATTTAGGTGCGGAAACGGAGAGAAAAGCTCTCAGATAGGTTCGGTTTGGGATACAGGGGTTCGGCGAGACAGTGATGATTCTAGAGGTTTACTTAACCAATAAATCCTTTATTTTACAATAAACAATTCTATCCTTATAATAAACAGTTCTATTTCTATAATAAACAGTTCCACAGCAAATAGTGATAGCAAAGGGCAGGAGAACTCCGTGTGCGAAAGGACAAAATGCGCCACCCAAGACTTTAGCGTTTGGTGATCTCTCCGGATCAACGCGTGGCTGCCAGCGTGTGACACTAGGGTGCCCAGTTTTGGAGTTCCCCAAAGAAGTTACAAGACAAATAAAACAGAAAACAGTTAATCCATACTCACAAACATTATATACAGGTATACCATGTTGGCCAAATTCAGTTGCCATTTTGCTTTAGATACTGCAGATGGGAGAGAGCCACTGTGAGTGATCAGTTCACAGCGAAGTGGGCTGGGGAAGATGCGTCAGCCCGCCGAACCAACACGACCAGGAGATACGCGGGGTGCCGAGTAGATTCAATTCCTCTCTGCTCTCTGCTACCTGTGTTTGAACTTTTATAGTTTCCCGCCGTCAGCAGAGGCTAAGCCCCATTGGTTGCTATTTGCTGCATGACCTTCAAAGGTCATGGCTTGGCGTTTAGCCAACCAGGTGCTCCTGATTTCCCGGGCAGGTATGGACCAGCCAACCAGGTGATTACAATTTTCCCAGGCAGTTGCTGACCACGCACCAGCAGGTGAGGTCACTTCATTTCCTTATAAGGAGACAGGTACGTGTGGCTTGTGCTGCTAAGTCAACCCTCCCTAGGTTGCCTCTTTATCCGCGTGGGGGGGGGGGCAGTGCACGTGGCGCTGCAGACGCCACTATGCGATTTTGTCTCCACATTAGGGCATAATAAGAATTTCTGCTATAAGATGAGGATGCATCAGTTGGAAGTGACAGAGGAGGAGAAGGACCTGGGAGTATTGGTTGATCACAGAATGACTATGAGCCGCCGATGTAATGTGGCTGTGAAAAAAGCTAATGTGGTCCTTGGATGCATCAGATGAGGTATTTCCAGTCAAAATAGGGAGGCATTAGTACCAGTATACAAGATGCTGGTGAGACCTCATCTGGAATACTGTGTGCATTTCTGGTCCCCCATGTTTAAGAAAGATGAATTCAATCTGGAACAGGTGCAGAGAAGGGCTACTAGGATGATCTGAGGAATGGAAAACCTGCCTTATGAGAGGAAACTCAAAGAGCTTGTCTTATTTAGCCTAACCAAAAGAAGGTTGAGGGGAGATATGATTGCTCTCTATAAATACATCAGAGGGATAAATACCAGGGAGGGAGAGGAATTATTTAAGTTCAGCACCAATGTGGACATAAGAATCAATGGATATAAACTGGCCATTAGAAGTTTAGACTTGAAATTAGATGCAGGTTTCTAACCATAAGAGGAGTGAAGTTCTGGAATAGCCTTTCAAGGGGAGCAGTGGGGGCAAAAAACCTATCAGGCTTCAAAACTGAACTTGATAAATGTATGGAGGGGATGGTATGATGGGACAGCCTAGTTTGGCAATTGACTGATCTTTAACTACTGGTGGTAGATATGCCAATGGCCTGTGAAGGGATGTTAGATGGGGTGGGTTCTGAGTTATTACAGAGAATTATTTCTTGGGTGTCTGGCTGGTGAGTCCTGCAGACATGCTCAGGGTTTAACTGATCGCCATATTTGGGGTCGGAAAGGAATTTTCCCCCAGAGCAGATTGGCAAAGGCTCTGGGGGGTTTTCGCCTTCCTCTGTCGCTGGTGGATTCTCTGTACCTTAAAGACTTTAAACCATGATTTGAGGACTTTAATAACTCAGTCATAGGTTAGGGGTCTATTACAGGACTGGATGGCTGAGGTTCTGTGGCCTACGTTGTACAGGAGGTCAGACTAAATGAGCATATTGGTCCCTTCTGACCTTAGAGTCTGTGAGATGCAATGCAAATATTACAGGACATCACGCAGTTCTTATTGCGAGTCTCACTTCAACTCCATTTGACACAATGGGCCTGATCCCCCACTATGTTATACCAGTTTTTAACTGGAGGAATTCAGTGATGACTTATGCCTATGATTTCCTCTCCTGCCCCAGGCAGCTGAGAGGTGGAAACAACAAATTATACAGGAGTTTGCAATGCACAAGAGACATCTCAGTTTTGGGGTCCATAAGTAGAACTATCACACCACTGTACAGATCATAGTCCCTCTCTGGACAGCCACACACAGAACAACATGTTCAGCACAAGAGATCACATAACCAAAAAGATAGACAAAGAGGAGGAAGTTCAATAAAGAGAAACAAAAATAATAAAAGGAACAGAGGGACGAAATTACGAGGAAAGATTTAAAAAGCGGAACACACGTCTACACAGCAATAGTCTGGAAATATTTTAAGTTTGCACACGCAAAATCACCATGCACCACAAGACCATATGCCACCACCTCAACCCTGTGCCACTGCAGGTGCAGGTGCTTCAGTCGTCTCCTTTACCAGATCACCCTCTCCCACACACTGAACTACCACACTAAATATACACAATGAATAGCCTTGGGAGTGAGTAGTTTGGTAAAGGGTTGTGTGCAGAAGGGCAAGACTCGGGGACAGAGTTACAGTGTTGGTCTGTGATCTGCAGCAATGGTAAAATGCATGCCTGGAAGTGGAGGAGACGAGGGTACATACTGTTAGGGGGCTTTCCATTTCCTTGCTTTTGCAGGGTCATGCCAGGCACATTGCATATAGCAACCCTAGCTGCTGCACAAAAGTGAGCTTGTATATTCATTCTACTGGGGGAAGGGGGGACCTGAGCTCAATGCTTGTCTAAGTTTTGGATGTTTTCTCATCCGGGATTTGACAGGGCCCTATTGCAGCGCGTAGGATCACCTGACTGAGAGCTGGATCCTCACACCACCCAAATTCAGGTATACTCAGATCCGGGGAGTTGGTTCAGCCCCATCTATAATAAACACAGAGGTGAGAGGAAGTGCCACTTGCTTCTCCCTGGATAACCCAAGGTTCTGCATTGACTGGCACTTGATGAAAGCCAGTCCACTCTCCTCAGCTAAAGAAAGGCAGGGACTCACTCAAGAATGGAATTCATTTGAGCAGAGAAGCCTGGGGGGAGGGAGGGAGAAATCTATAAAGCAAACACCTGGCATAAGTCAGGATCATTCAGAGCGCTTCCCCCAATCATGTTGAAGCACTGGACTCTCTCCAACATCCTTTTTGTATTGGGGGCACTTTTCTTTGGAACTGAAAATCAGACACCTGCACTGTTCCCATTGAACTCCTTTAGCCAGGGGAGAGTACGTTTTTTGGAGTCAGCCCTTAGAACTGAAGAGGGCCAGCTGTTCACAGATGACTAATATGGGGTTTCTCATTTCCAATGTGCCATTCCGGAAAGAGACATGGGTTTGAATCCAGCCCAAAAGCTGCAGATCAAGGGCTTTGCTCCCTCCCCTCCCCTCCCCACCAGCTCCAGCACTAACTTAGACCATATGCTCCTTTATAATCTCCACAGGGCCAGACATGGATCCTTTCAAAATGTTGTGGCTAGCACCGGAGGAAAGAGTTTTGAATTTTCCATATGGTTCTTATTTCCCCCCTTGCTCTCAATACAACAGAGGCTAAACTATTTCAAAAAGGAAGGGTAAGCCTGATAGGGAAAGTGATGGAAAGTACCTCTGAGTTGTTGCAGCTTGCAATCTAGGGCCTGTCTGGTGGGAAAGAAATACAGAAGAGTGACAGCCTGGAAGCATGGACTGATGACTGCCCAAGGTTAGACAGGCGGCTTTTGCTTCAGATGGTAAAAAATGAGATTGCATTGTATTGATTTTTTTAAGGGTTTTTTTTTTTAAACAGTAGTTTTTATAAGGCTTTATGTGGGTCAAAAGCAGTAGGGTTAGTTGAGCATGAAAGACCTCAGACAGCAGAGGCGAGAAAACCATAGGCTTTGACCCATATGTGATGCGGATCAACATAGAACTCAATATGCACTGTATTACTCATTGACCTGGCCAATAACAGCAATAATTAGCTGTAATACACAGCAAAGGAGATTCTCTCTGTCGCTGTCAGCATCAACGCTGTCATGATTCATCAGATGCAAAATACAGTGCACTCTGCAGAGCCCTGGGTGCCAGCAGGTGATGTGCTCCAGAGAGATATATCCGGAACAGGGAGGGCTTTCCAGTGAGCAGGAGATCTAGTAGTCAATCAACTCAGAAAGGCAACAGTCTGCAATTTCTGCAATACAGAAAGCAGCATAAGCTGGAGGCAGAAAGAAAGGATGGAAAATACAGATACTCCACAGCTCCTTTCCCATACCCTGTGCACACCCATGTGGGGACTAAAAGATAGACATTAATGTACTGTATTTCATAAGCATTGGAAAACCTGTCTTTCCACTGTTTCCTGTGGATTTCTATTGCACCACCACTGCTATCGTTAACATATGAGGAGAAGCATAAGGAAATCTGCCTTTTCTCTCTCTCCACTACACTATACGAACAATACTATGGCTGACCATGGGATGTAGTTTGCCCAGCCCTGATTTAATCCTCTCACTAGAAGAAAAAATCTGCCTCCCACATCTGTGGAGGAATTTAATGGAATTTGGATTTGAGAAGGAAAGGTCTTCATTTGCAGTTATACTGTATTATCTTTGAAGATATGCATTCAGCAATACAGATTTTCCCAGCCCACTCTGCTTTTTTTTGTCATGGGTATGAAGACAACTATACAGGTGGTGTATCTAGTCAAGTGGTCATCAGATTCTACTTTAATAAAGCCTGTATATTACATTTAGATCAGTATAGGAGCTTATGTGGGGTACAGGAGAGAAAAATACACAGTGTGGCAGAATCTTCTTACATTTACAGTTGCTTTAGTTTAAGGCTCCACAGATGAAGGGTTAATAAATTATATACATTTATAATAAATTTAATATTACAATATATTAAAATTAAATTATAATAAATTTAATAAACAGTTAATCAACCATTATATAGTCCAGGTTAATTATGATATAGAGCCATCTGTAACACCTTTATTCAGGCTAATTAATAAGGTTCTGCTCTATATCACCAGTAGATTTTCTACCCATCCAGAAATATCATGGATAATACAGAAGTGCTTGCTGGTAAAGTTTTGAGAACATTTTTATAATATTTCCCTGGATTCTAGTTCTCCTCCCATTTTATTTTGGCAGTGGGGGGAATAGCGGGAACTTCAAAATTTTGCCAAA